>NC_135577.1:129105000-130355000 GCF_965152235.1 Eretmochelys imbricata | reverse complement strand
TTAATTAAATAATTTCTGCTCTGTGGATCTATCTACAAAGACGCCACACTACAGCACCAGAAGGGAATTAAATCGGCACGAGGAGATATGGCTGGTTTAGAATAAAGAGAGAAGCTGGGAAAATCTATTTTAGTGCAAACAATATATTATGACTCTGATGTGTGAACATAAGTAACTGAAGGGACAATGGCTTGTCATGTAAAATTAAGTTTCATTCAGTGGCTGAGTACATTTTTCTATGGAGGGTTCTAATTATCAATCCAGGGCATTCTAGAGTTCTACCAAGGACAAGTGGTGGATTGGATTTGCCAGCCTGAATTAATGGTCATCTAGCACATTATAAAAGTTTTGCACTCCAGTTATTTAGGTCAGTGGCCATAAAGGACTTTTAGATCCTAGAAAAGGAACGAATGGGTGTAGAGCAAATATATTTGTAACGAAAAACCAAAAAAGACGAAGCCTGAAGGTTCCTCATCCCACCACCTTGGAAATTGAAATGCTCCTAGCTTCAGTCAGACAGTAGAGGAAGATTATGACATTCAAGAGTTGCTCAGCAACTTTAAAAACAGTCTGAGAGAGCAATGCAAAGTTTCTTAGTAGCACCTAGATGCTACTAAGACAATATCTGCAATATGTAAAAAAGGAATTAAATGGTCTTAACATTTTAGGAAAGATATAGGCTATTCAGCTCTTTCCCACGTATCTTTATTGTTGCCAATTTAGAACTTTTATCTGCTTCATTGGCTTAAAAATCTAAACGCTCCTTAAATCTCAACGACTCCCAAAGCACTGAATGCTGAGATTCTGCAGGTACTTGGTTTTAGGGCCAGTAAATGTCTCCTTTCAGAGCAGCATTAGCATTTTGCAGACTGGTCTTGGGGGCAGTGTAGAAAAGTGACCAAAATAGAAACTAATTTCTTTTTTTTTCTTTTTTTTTAAAGTTCAAAAGCGTTGCCAGCATTTTCATTTTGCACTTCCTGGTTTTGCCCAGAAGATACAGTGGAAATGTTAAAATATTGTGAAGGAAGCAGTCTTCTTGGTTTTGCCAGTTTATCTGGAAAACTCATGAGGGCCTATTCTTATATGATTGACAACCCAAGAGGTTTGCAGACTCAAAAGGTCCAGTCTTTTGTGTGAAAACACTGTGAGAATGACTGCGAAGCAATAGTGAGAGGCATTCTAACTGCAAGAAAGTAATTGTTCCACTTAGGTTAGAGAGCATGGATTGGCCCACCTTGGGAAATCAAGTCAATAGTATCTCTTGCTTCACAGAACACACTGTTTCTGTGAAACAGTAGAGGCAGGCCTTTTGGTATCTCTAAATTGACCCTTTTGGAGCAATTCTGGGATTTATCACCATTTTCTACCTGTGTCTACATGCCCATCCTTAAGTCCTTTATTTGGGTTTCAAAGGGAGAACAGAAGTTTAAAATCTGGGTGTTTGTTGTCTGGTTTTATATTACAGGGGTGCCTAGAGGCCTTCATTGAGGTTTGGGCTCCATGTGCAAGGCACTGTACAGACACACAGATTTCACAGTTTAAAGCCAGAACTGACCATTTGATTATGACCTCTTACATATTACTGACATCAAATTCCACCTTAACAATCCTACACTGAGCCCCACAACTGCAAGTGAACCAAAATATTTTAGTCCAAAGGATACTAAACTTTTGTGTGCCACAGGCAAAGAACTGGAAAGACCAAGGCCATCAATGGCTGAGGCCCCTGAAACGTCAGGGCATTAGAGGAGATATGTCCAGATAATCCTAGCAGGCGATCCAGACCCCATACTGCAGAAGAAAGTGAACATCCCCCAAAGGTCCCAATCTGGGGGTGGGGGAAATTCATTCCCAATTCCAAATCCTGGCTGACAGTTAGACCCTGAGCATGTGAGCAAGACCCACCAGCCAGGCATCTATGACAGAGGATTTTCTGTAGCATCTCTGAGCACTGGTCTACCCAACTAGTGTCCGGTCTTTAGCTAAGTCAGATCTCTCATGCTTCAGAGGTAAGTGGAAAAAAAATCCATTTTACAAGTATACACTGGGGAGAAAAAAATCCTTCCTGATCCTGCAGGTGACCAACTGAAGCCCTGAAGCATGAGATTAAATAACTTTTTACCGAATAGAGAGCTACATGTATGATGAACATTTTAAGCAATCCGGTTCACCCCAAGGAAGTGGCTGAACAGGGGGATTCATAGATTCCAAGACCAGATAGCAGCACCACCGTGACCATCTAGCCTGACCCCCCTCCCACACATGTGTGCGTGCACCACAGAACTTTCCCCAGAAACTGGATTACAGACTATGTTTAAGAAAGAAATCCAATCTTGTTTCAAAGACTCAAGTGATGGTAAGTCCACCACCTTCTCTGGTGAGCTGTTCCAATGTTTAGTCCAATGCTAGGAAACTGCATCTTATTTCAATGTTGAATTTGTCTAACTTTTTTCAGCCACTAGATCTTGTTATCCCTTTGTCTGCAAGGGATAGCATCACCTGTTTCTCCGCTATCTGATCTCTTGTCCATGTGACTGAACCTAGACACAGGGATCACATCACCTCTCAGCCTTCTCTGCGATGAGTTGAATCAGTTGAAATTCTTTAATCTCATATTGTAAGGCGTGTTTTCCACCCCATGGATCATTTCTGTGATCCCCCATTTGAACTCTTTTCAGTTTTTCCCCATCCACCAGAACTGGACACCATATTCTAGTAGCAGTCTTACCAATGTTGTATCCAGGAGCAATATCACTTCCCTACTTTTGCTTGACATACCCTTTTAGGCATACCAATGGATCACACTAGCCCTTTTTGCCACCCCATTGTATTGAGAACTCATGTTGAGGCAATGATGTATGATGAACCCTAAGTCCTTTTCTGATTCATTGCTCTCCAAGGCAGAGACTCTCCCATTCTGTAAGTATAATCCATGTCCTTTGTCCCTGGATGTATGATCTTGCTTTTGACTGGGTTAAAACACGTTTTGTTGGATTGTGACCACTTAACCAGGTGATTCAGGTCATGCTAACAGTATCCTGTCTTCCTTGCTATTTACTGCCCCAACAATCTTTGGGTCATCTGCAAATTTTACTTGCAGATTTTCTACCGTAGTCCAGATGGTTAATAAAAATATTAAATAGCATTGGACCAAGGACTGATCTCTGGGACCTCCACCAGAAATGGCCCTGATTGTTGATATCTCCCCACTAACAACGACATTTTCAGATCTGCTAACCTATTTTTCATTCATCTAATGTGTGCCCTCTTAGTTCCATGTAATACAAATTTTTAATCAAAATGTCATGTGAAACTAGGTCAAATGCCTTAAAGAAATTCAAGTATACTGTATCAACACTGTTATCTTTATCTACCAGACTTGTAATCTTGTCAATAGAAGATAACAGGTTTGTCAAGACCTGCCTTCCAGGAAACCCTGTTGACTGGCAGGAATTCTATTTTTAGCTTCTAATTCTTTTATTGATAGAGCCCCAAATCACATTTTCCATTATCTTACCCAGGATTAACATCAGGCTAACTGGTCTATAGTTCCCTGGTCCAGCCCTTTTAGAATACTGGAACTACATCGACAGTCCTCCAATTCTCTGGAATTTCCCCAGTTTCCCCCCCAAGATTTATTAAAAATTCACATTGATTCAGAGAAGTCTTCAGCTAGTCCCTTACATACTCTTGATTGTAAGTTTATCTGAACCTGTTGATTTGAAAATATTTAATATTAGCAGATTCTGCCTCATGTCCCCATTTGTTACAGATGGTAAATCGGCTGCCCCCTCCACAACATCTGGTATGGATATATCCTTTTGCCATGTTTCAAATACAGAACAAAAGTGTTTACTGAATATTTCTGCCTCTTCTACATTAGTATTTACAAGTTTACATCAAGGATCTATACCTGATCTATTTCTTTTATTCCTAATATATTTTAAAAATGCCTTCTTATTGTCTTTATCCCTATTAGCCACTGAGATGTCACTGATTCCTTTGCCTTTCCTTATTAGTTGCCTACATTTTTTTAACTTGACTTTTAATCATCGCCATTTACTTTTCCCTTTTTCTATCCATTGTATATTGGGATTTTGTTATGCTTCTTGCTGCTTCCACTGTGATGTTACACCCCATATTCTTCATAGAAATATGGGTATTATATGAATATGGCCTAACTAAGATATGTTTTATGCAAGGTCTTGTAAGGTATCATTGGAAAGGTTATAATTTACTGAACGTGATTATCCAATTTGTATGCATGTATCCCTTCTGTATCTAAAGAGCTTACAATTTACACAAACAAATGATAAGAGGCCCATGAAGATGAAGTGGTTTGCTGTATGTCACACAGTAAGTCAGTTGCAGGGCCAGGAATAGAACCCTCTACCTTAGTGTCCCATCCCAGTGTTGCACCTGCTGCCTTTCCATCATATAGGAATACTGTACATTGCGGACCATTAGCCAGTAAGGCTGTGTAGCACCCTTAACAGGTGTGGGATGCTTATGTTTTTCTCCCTAATGCCAATTTTTGGGTTTGCTGCATCTTCATCCCTGAGATCATGTGCAATTGGGATGGGACAGAATGGTTTAGAACTAGAGAAGGATTTGGATCTGGAACAACTTCTCCCCTCTCCCACCCCAAAAAAACCCCAGGAAGCTCAAACTTCTGGATCCAGATCAGCCCAATTCATTTCTCCAAGTAAATGCCAAGACCTGGCAAGTCACCGGGTTTTGAGGGCATTGATGTCCTGATACTTTAGCCTGTAGTTCATATCAGCAAAAGTTTTGTATAGCGGGGGATATAGTGTAGCCACTTATTGCATGGGTTTGTTGGACACAAGATTGTCTGAGTCCAGTTTTAAGGTTTATAAAACGAACTCTGTTGTTTAAAAAAGTTCTTAGACCAGTTATTAAAACAAAGCCCAGATTTTCCCTCACTCAGTGCCAGGGGAAGGGTTTATTAACTACAATCAGCTTCTCTCTCTATAGCAAAGCCTCCTGGGCCTGGCTGTTCTTTGCACCTGTACCAAATGATTGCCCAGCACATGCAAAATGATACCAAATCCCAATGTTTCAGTGAATGCACCAGGTGCAGGGCAAAGGAGAATCAAACCCATTGACTTTAATGAAAGGCATCTGGTCTAAAGTTGGAAAGAGCCCTCTTCCAGAGAGTGGCCTTTGGTGTCTTTATTCAGAGCAGCTGGGCGCAGCTCTGCATTGAGTGGAGCAGTGCCAGATAGATTTATAAAGGGGGAGTCAATAGACAGCTCAGGGATCTACAGTTCTCCGGGCTGCCACCCCCTTGGCTTCTCTCAGGTCCTAAAACAGCAAGAGGACTCATGCTTTGTCTGAGATGAGCAAAGGACCTTTATCTGGCAATTCACCACTAAACCAGGTATATCAAACACTACCCAGGCAGGACTCTACCCCTACCACACCCGTTATTTTTTCAGCAGCTAGATTCTGTGCAAGCTCAGGAAATAACTATATCTCTGTGCGTCTGTAGTTTCTACAGGTTTCAGAGTTGCAGCCGTGTTAGGCTGTATTCGCAAAAGAAAAAGGAGGACTTGTGGCACCTTAGAGACTAACCAATTTATTTGAGCATAAGCTTTCGTGAGCTACACCTCACTTCATCGGATGCACCAATGAGGTGAGCTGTAGCTCACGAAAACTTATGCTCAAATAAATTTGTTAGTCTCTAAGGTGCCACAAGTCCTCCTTTTCTTTTTGTAGTTTCTACAGCTCTTTCTTCTACAGGAAACAGTGCCAGTCAGCAATGTTAGCACCCGTGATATCGGGAGGATGCAGATGCGTTGCATTATGATAATACAGCAGTGAACGCATCACTTTTATTATGTATGCTAATATTATTTCACTGCCACAACAAGTTCTGTGAATTCCCACACAATATTGCTTAAAAACTGTAAATCCTCTCCCAGCTAACCACATTTACCTTGCTGATGCCTTCAGATTTCTTGCACTGAGACAGTTTTATTGCTAAAAATGAGCAGCACAAGAGAACTGAAATGTACAGTCCATTTTTAGCCCTGGAATCAGGGAGTACTGAAGGATAATGAAGATGGTGGAGATGTAAAGAAACAAAGATAAGCTGATGTAGTAGGTTACAAGCTGGGCTGTGGTACAAGAACCCTCTTTAGAAGGCGTGTACCTTAGTATCTTACAGTGACAGGAGATCTTTAGAAGGATAGGGTCAGATACAGTGGGGGCAGATTCTCAGCTGCTGTAAATTTATGTCAATGGAATTAAGATGAGTTACAACAGCTCAGAATGAGCCCAATAAGCCTCACAACCATGGCTTGAAAACTTTGAATTGTCCACACCAGCTTTTGGATGGGTTAACCGCTGGATTAGACATGCATTCCCAAGTACGCTTTCGCTATCATGCAAGAGACTATGGGGTTTCCTGGCAACCTTTCACATTGCCCTTCCTACGACAGCTATTGCTTCCTGATCCCCATAGAACTCTCTTCCATCCCAACCAGCCCTGGGTTGGTGACAGGTACGTACATGGTGGTGATTGGCGAGGGTATAGTGTAAGCGGCTCACTGGATGAGCACCATCTGCTGTCTGGAGTGGTATTGCTATCAGCCTTCCCTCCCAGCTGTCTTAGGGGCAGGGGTGGAACATGGTCCTCAAAAGAAGTGGAGGAACATGAGGACCTGGCCTAGAGCAAACTTGTACTGGTTCTGTGTAGGCTCAGCCGCAAAGTGCCAGAGACCGAATGCATCTTGCCAGGAGAGTGAACTACTGTGTTACTGGATTAAATGTATATGGAAAGGTAATTGCTTGCTAAAGCCTCATTCCTCCCAGCCTGGATTTTGTGACATTAGGATTTATCGCACACAGGTTTGGTTTTTCCCACATGAAATTCATTGTTGCCAACGGGAAGGTTTTAAAATACTTACCATGATGCTTTTGAAACTAATTGTGCATCTCGGCCCAAATTCATCCTGAGTGTAATTCCACTGGTTTCAATGCTATTACACCAAGCAATGCCCTTAGCCCCTTATGTCCTGGAACAACTAGTACTTGGAATAGGCCAGGACGAACAGACACTAAAAATCGTAGTCTTAATAAAGACACTGGATTTATGGCTTATTACAACCATCTGTAACCCACTAACCCCCCTTTTTCTCCCATGTTAAAGGAGTAGTAATGGGCCACTTCACGGTGAATGGTCCCTTAGAATATGTGCTTACTGCTTATGCTAAAGAATCTGTTCCCTCTTGAATTGAGCTGTGATACTCTGAAAGCCTTTCCAAGACCTGAAGAAAAGCTCCATAAAGTTTGTTTCTCTCACCAACAGAAGTAGGTCCAATAAAAGATATCATCACACCCACCTTGTCTCTAGGATAAACAAAGGGAATTTAGCTGATGCATACGAAACAAACGATATTATTAGACAAAATTAAAGTTCTTGTTTTCAGCAAATCAGAGTTCCAGCATTGTCTACAGCAGCCCTGATCTGAATGCAGATAAAGCTCAAGCATAAACAAACTGTTTACTGTAAAACACAGAGTATCATTGATCATTGAATGTTTCCACCTCCTGTAGTGCTCAGGGGTGAAAGTAGCACAGAGGACTTACTGGTACAGGGGCCCGGCTCTGGGGTCCCAGAAGGAGCGGGGCCTCAGGCAGAAGGGGTGGGGCTGGGGTTCAGCCTCTCCCAGCCAGCCCATCTGCGCTGCCTGGCCCGTGGTGGCCAGGGCTCCAGGAGCGATTTAAAAGGGCCCAGGGCTCCGGCTGCCGTTACCATGGCAGGTCTGGAGCGCTGGGTCCTTTTAAATCACCAGGCCCTGGGGCAACTGCCCCTTTACACCCCCCCCACACACACCATTTGCGGCCCTGCCAATAGGGTCCCTACCGGCAGGGCCGCCGACAGGGGGAGGGCAAAAGGGTGAGCGACGTTAAAGCGCTGCCAGGTCAGCTGTGTATGGGCCGGTAACGGCAGCCGCTTCTAACCGGTACGCCGTACCGGCCCATACCAGCCGATTTTCACCCCTGGTAGCACTCCGCCTTTTCTGCAGTAGTGTTTTTAAAGTTCAACTAATTTTATACAAGACACCAACTAATGCCTTATGGAAAATGCTTTAAATGCAAATTAGTGACCTGAAAGGTGATCATTAGGAAATAGTCCCAGTAATATTTTTCCAGAGGTAATTCCCACTGCAGAGAGAGATTCCCAGGGGCTGGGTAGCACAGGGAGTAATGGGCTAGAAGGGAGCACTCCAGCCTTACTTTCCTGGTTAGAATCTGGCAGCGTCCGTAATGACCGTATGTGAAATGAGTTGGTGCTCTCGGTTCAGGGGCACCAGAACAGGGTGGGGGGTCAGGGGCCCATGGCTGTGCCCTCCCACTTTTTAACCTGCCTTAAGGGTGATCAACATGGGGAGGAGGCAGAGAGGAGCTACCCAGGGTGGGGTCTTGGGGGAAAGAGGTGGAGCGAGGGAGGGGCCTCAGGGGGAGAGTTGGAGAGGGGGCATGGCCTTGGGGAGAAAGGTGGGGCAGGGCACTGGTTCGGGCACCGGTCATCTCCCCCACTTCCAGAGAGCTTCCGGCACGTCTGGCTTGGTTGAGTTCCCAATGGGTAGGTGACTGAGAGTAAAATGGTGAGGTAGCTATAGCCTCTATAACAGTTTCATTGCAGAGCTTTGCACCTCTAATGTATGTCTTTTAAATAAATGTGTGGGGTTTCATTTCTGTCTGTCTAAACTTTCATCCCCTCTGTTGCAGGCACTGCTATGACTAGACAACTGAGCATGATGTGAGGTATGTGTGCCAAGCTGAAAGTCAGCAAGCGTCATGGAAGTTGAGGTTAATTTCCTTGCCATGACTACTATAGCAGAGGAGGCTATAGTAATTAGAACCATCTCAAACAGCGATTTAAACTCGGAAACAGTCTTTTATCAGCAATAATGAGGTTAGAAAAAACTCCACTCTACATACAGCCTGTCTGGTTCAAGGAGCAGCTTTCGTTTTTTATAACGAGGCCCCGCAGAATGGGATGCACCAAAGCCACCACATTGAGTTAGGACCTGCCTCTACTCGCCAGGAGGCAATTCCTTGCTGTGAGCTATTCCTTTGTTTCAGTTTTGTTATTTCTGGTGTAAACGAGTCAACAGAGCCACCTCCTGCCACTGACTCCAGAGGGCTAGTGTCATTGTAGCTAGGCTGAGAGCGGGTGTCACTAGATTCAAAAGCAAAGGAGAACCTCCCCTGATATTAAAATGAATGTTGAGAAAAGTGTTTAAAACACAAATGAAAAACCAGTCGTGGCCTCACCCCATTTGTAACTTTAAAAAGAAAAAAAAAACCCTATAAAGCTTTTTTGGCAGCTGCTACTTCAAGTGGTATTGAGATAGAATCACAGGACTGGAAGGGGGCTCGAGAGGTTGTCTAGTCCAGTCCCCTGCACTCAAGGCAGGACTAAGTATTATCTAGACCATCCCTGACAGGTGTTTGTCCAACCTGCTCTTAAAAATACCCAATGATGGAGATTCCAGAACCTCCCTGGGCAATTTATTCCAGTGCTTAACCACCCTGACAGTTAGGAAGTTTTTCCTAATGTCCAGCCTAAACTGCCCTGGCTGCAATTTAAGCCCACTGCTTCTTGTCTTATCTTCAGAGGTAAAGGAGATGCCAGGTCTGGAGACTCCATAAAGCAAGCAACATTTTCATTATTGTTAATTTATTATTTTTCCTATTACAGTGGGCCTGGAAGCCCTAAACTAGATCATAGCCTCTTTGTGATAATTACTGTGCAGAGGTAACCCACTGGTGAGTGTGTGTTACGGGTCTCACTCTGGGTCACTCCTCAGAAGATATGAGTTGTTACAGTCCCTAGATACAAAACCTGAGCAGTTCATACTTTCAGCTCTGGTTCGCTCCCCAGTGTGTTAACAAGAGGGCAGCTGTCACACTGACAACTCTCTGTTCCAAAGAGCTTGCAATCTAAACAGATATGACAGACAAAGGGTGGGAGGGAAAACTGAGTCTCAGAGAGAGGAAGTGGCTTGCCCAAGATTGCCCAATAGATGAATTGTCGAACTGGGGTTAGAACCCAGGTCTCCCGATTGCTGGACCAGTGCCCTACTCACTGGAACTTGATTCCCTGTTGTCAGTCAGTGCAAGTGATCTGCTATGTCTGTAACTTCTCCTGCTTTCCATATTTTTTACTCTTGTCACTCTCTAAACCAGCTGAGAACCAGCTTTTCTTAATATCTGCACTGTAAAAAGACATTGTCAAGTTGATGCCAGCCTAATGTGCAGGCCACAAGGTTCTGTAACACCTTCGCTTAACCAAAACCTTTCCCTAGGTTTTCCTTAATTCTAATGAAAACAACTTTTAGATTGGATGGCAACGTTCCCCTGAAGTCTGCAACTTGAGGACTATGCTAGAGCATGTGAGTATATTTTAATTGTCCAGAGTGAATCCAGAGCAAAAAACCAACAAGCAGCCCTCGCTCTGTGCCTGTGGGCCTTGCGAGGGTTCAGAACAACTTGGGTGTAAGTGGTGCAAGGACACAGAGGTGAGTTTTACTCAGTACACAAACATGTTGATGGCTCTGCGAAAGCTTGTTTGTCGTCTGTGGGTAAGAAATCACTTGTAGGCCACAGGAAGGATGAAGGTTTTTAAAGTGGACTGTAAGAAGCAATGCCAGGTGTAACAGCGTTGTCTGCCCAATTAGAGGCCAGAGGCCTCAATGGTTCACAGTCATGCTGGAAGGGCATAATGAGTGGGGTCCCAGTTCTGGGTCCAATTCTGTTCAATAGCTTCATCAATGATTTAGATAATGGCATAGAGAGGACACTTATAAAGTTTGTGGACGATACCAAGCTGGGAGGGGTTGCAAGTGCTTTGGAGGATAGGATTAAAATTCAAAATGATCTGGACAAACTGGAGAAATGGTCTGAAGTAAATAGGATGAAATTCAATAGGGAGAAATGCAAAGTACTCCACTTAGGAAGGAACAATGAGTTGCACACATACAAAATGGGAAATGACTGCCTAGGAAGAAGTACTGCGGAAAGGGATCTGGGGGGTCATTGTGGACCACACGCTAAATATGAGTCAACAGTATAACGCTGTTGCAAAGAAAGCAAACATCCTTCTGGCATGTATTAGCAGGAGTGTTGTAAGCAAGACACGAGAAGTAATTCTTCTGCTCTACTCCACGCTGATTAGGCCTCAGCTGGAGCATTATGTCCAGTCCTGGGCGCCACATTTCAGGAAGGATGTGGACATATTGGAGAGAGACCAGAGAAGAGAAACAAAAGTGATTAAAGGTCTAGAAAACATGACCTATGGGGAAAGATTGAAAAAATTGGGTTTGTTTAGTCTGGAAAAGAGAAGACTGAGAGGGGACATGATAACAGTTTTCAAGTATGTAAAAGGTGGTTACAAGGAGGAGGGAGAAAAATTGTTGTTCTTAACCTCTGAGGACTGGACAAGAAGCAATGGGCTTAAATTGCAGCAAGGGTGGTTTATGTTCGACCTTAGGAAAAACTTCCTAACTGTCAGGGTGGTTAAGCACTGGAATAAATTGCCTAGGGAGGTTGTGGAATGTCCGCCATTGGGGATTTTTAAGAGCAGGTTGGACAAACACCGGTCAGGGATGGTCTAGATAATACTTAGTCCTGCCATGAGTGCAGGGGACTGGACTAGATGACCTCTCGAGGTCCCTTCCAGTCCTATGATTCTATGATTAATCGGTGCAGCTGAGGAGAGGACAGGGAGTCCCTATTCAGAGCTGGACTGAAGAAGCAGGAGCAGAGGGGGTTGAGTTCTCTGGAAGAGGCTGCTAGAGACCCTTGGGAGAGAAGACAATGAGAAAATATAACTCTGCCTGATGTGGCAGTGGATCTTTTGTGCGCTGGGGACTTGCCCAGCACCTTACACAGGACCATTAACGGATGGCCACAATCCTGTTGGAGCATCAAGGGCTTTTCAGGGGTTGTAGCTCCCGGAGGGACTATGAGAATTGCAGGCTGGGAAGCAATGTGTGCAGGGAAAGAGGCAGGAAATAAAGGAGCAGCTGTTTCACCACCAAGAGAGAACGAGAGAGAGAAAGAACAAGATCAAGGAAGAGGCAAGGTCCAGTGAAACTCCTGATGCTAAGGGGTGATGGGTGCATGGACCCTAGGGGAAGAGCTGTGGCCCGGGGAAGGCGAAGGGTTATCTTGGACTTTTATTACCCTCGAAACAATAGAATTTGCCATTTTGGCAGGACGCCTAAATGAACCAACCAGAAATGGTGAGGCAGCTGAGCTGGAGGCCGGGGAATTGAGGCACAGCCAGTCCTGGCACTGGAAAGGCAACTCACTCCATGAGACAGGCATGCATGGCAGCTGACAGAACAGGGAATGGAGGGTGCTCCACGCATACATGAGCATGAGAAAAGATGACTGGCTGAAATTTTAAGAGGTGCCATAGGGACTTAGATACCCAACTCCTATTGACTTTGGTATTTAAACATAGGCTCCTTTGAAAATCCTCACCACTGAGATTGGAGAGGAAGGAAAAAAAATACTTCAAGACAGTCTGGGACGGTCTGGACCCCAGCTCCAGTAAGGCACCAAAATCAATGGCCCGATTTTCCAAAGAGGTTAGTGAATTGGATGCTGAGTTCTCTTGAAAGTCAGCCCAGACATGTCCCAGTGGGAGCAGCTGAGTGTTAAGCACTTCTGAAAATCTGGTCTCATGTCTGCCTGGTTTATCCACCATGTTTGCCACATCCCAGACTCAGAAATCTAAATGCTGCCGCTCAAATGATGCTTTATTCAGCCCAAGAAACCATGTATTGTAGCAAGAGGGATGGACACTTTCACCCACAGCTTTCTCTATGCCCCGTGCTTTTTGTTTATGATGAAGAGCAGATTTGCTTTTGCAAAAAATACATTTGCTCTTCATTTTAATGCCAAAACAAAGTAAAGTTTGCCACTGGGATTTGAATGTTCAATCTTGGCATAATTTAGTTGGTGTCTTGGATGGTATACTGAAATGGAAAAGACAGCACATTATCGTTCAAATGAAATGATTCTCTTGTTTGTACAACTTTAATATACAACTCCTTCTAAAGTGATCTGCACATCTCCTCCTTTAAAAGCAGACCATGACTGGTTTGGTGGACTTCTGAGCCCTGGCGTTCTGTCAAATGTACTGGGGAGGGCACACAACTGTACGACAGATGGTCTCCTACCCTGCTTGCCAACTTCACCCAGCTACCAGGAGACTGGATCAGGCTCTGATGCCAAAAAAACAGGTACAGATTCTTTTTTGAATTTGGGCTTACAAAACAAAGGGTTTGGAACACTGTCCTGTGGTGATTATGTATCTGCTAATGAGGAAGAAAATGAAAAACAGGAGTGCTTTTGAGATACCGTAAAACACTTCCAGTAGTGAAAGCAAGCCAAATCCCACTGAAACAGAGCAGTAAAGACAATGAAAGATGTAAAAACCAGGACAGTAAAGAGTTTGAATTATTTTAATTTGGGGAAGCGTATTCTTAAGGGAAATTATAAATGAGTGATGAACAATAGTGGAGTGAGAGAACAGAGGGGCAAACGAACACGGGAACCTAGAGACTGGATGATAAACTAAATCAGAGTTAAGATGGCAACAAGCAACTCGCTGTCTTTCAAGCCAGTGATGTGCCATGACAGCAATCAAGCAGGAACAATATGTAACATCCGGCAGCTGTTGTCGATATTTTTTCCTGGGTATTTCTGACAGCTGCTGTACCAGTAACAGGAAGTAGTTCAGTGACGTTCGTTAATCAGTGATGAGTAGCCGGTACCACTGTATTGGGGCCAGATGCTGACAGTTCTGTATATGCTGAGTCCCTGGTCACTTGAGCACAGCACTTGATGTGAATAAGGTTGTCTGAATCTGGCCTTCAATAAGGACACTGGTTTTGCTGTTGAACCTGTTGGTTTGTAATGACTCCCTTTCTGTGTAAAATTCCACTTCAGAACACGCATCGCTCTCTGCTGATGGATGTGAAAGGAGGTTATTGGCCATCCCAAGAACAGCATTGTTGGTGTGTGGAATATTGACTGGCATGGGGATGCCTTGGCACGTGGGGTCAGATTCTGTCCTTTAGGCCTAGCCCTGAATTGGGGACTAGAGAACAGCTGTAGCTTTGGCTGGATTGTACCTCAAGGCAGTATAATGCCTCTCGCTACACTAGTTTGCATCTATAAATACAGAATCAACACTGTACAAACTATCATGATAAGGTACTTTCTCTCAAGCAGCCCAGGGAATGAAAGCATTGTCTTGTGGCTAAGGCACTAGAATAGGTTTTAGGAGTTCTGAGTTCAATTCCCAGATGTACTTTGAACTTCCTGTGTGACCAAGGAATGTGCAAGCCGCTTAATCTTTCTAAGCCTCAGTTTCCATTTGTAAATTGGGAATGATAATATGCCATTTGTATTTGTCTTTTTCCTGAATCCCCCTCTACTGTGTCAGTCAATAGGCAGCAAATTATATAGATGAGTTAATGAGACTTGGCCCAGAATGACCAGAAACACAGTGCTTCACAAACCCACTGCTAATTAGGCCCTGGATCCATTAATCTGATTTTATCTTGTCACTGAATTTGTTCTCGGTGGAAATAACAACAGTTTAGATCTCCTATAAAAATCACCAAGAAATGCTTGACAAATGAAAACAAAATATATTCATTTTTTCTGCATCATTAAAACAATCCATGCTGTAAAGACAGGTGGTTTAATTAATCTACATTTATTTGAACTCCAGGTTTACTATTTAAATTATGAGCTCTGTCCCCCGCCTTCCAATCATGCAGCTTGTAAACTCAACAGTTGGTGTGCTAGCAAGACCGCTGCAGCTGATTGGATTAGGTACATGGGAATGCAAAACTGAGAACTGCATGGAAATCAAGTAGCCAGATCTGGGGGTAAAAAGTGTCTGGCTGAAAGAGAGGACCTAAAATGAACAGACAGAAAACCAAGAGAGAAATGCAAAACAAGAAGCACAAAATAGCAATGCTAGAACTAGCTAAGCTTGTAATAGAATAAAATTATCAATATTGAAATCAACTAAATATTTGATCAGTCCTCTTTGCTAATCATGCATCTCTTGGCTGGACTAACCGCCTTTGCAGGAATTAATATGCAGCTTGGCATGGAAGAAATGAATGTTATGTGACAAGCAAAGCAGTTGAAATAATAGGTCCGCCAGCATTGCCTGTTGAACCGGCATGTCTCAGCAGCTGCAGCTAGATGGCATTGTTATCTCACTGTCAATATACATAGGGTACAAACACTTCCTCTGGCCAGAGGCATTATGTAATTTATGTAGAATATGAAGCATGGTCTTGTCTGAACAACTTTTGGGGTCTGTGGCTTGATCAGATCGTAATCTTGCCTGCCACTTTAACCCTCACTCTAGGGGTCTAATCCAGTTCCCATTAAAGTGGAAGGTTTCAGAGTAACAGCCGTGTTAGTCTGTATTTGCAAAAAGAAAAGGAGTACTTGTGGCACCTTAGATAAATTGGTTAGTCTCTAAGGTGCCACAAGTACTCCTTTTCTTTTTTCATTAAAGTGGAAGGACTCTT
This sequence comes from Eretmochelys imbricata, assembly GCF_965152235.1. Lineage (NCBI taxonomy): Eukaryota > Metazoa > Chordata > Testudines > Cheloniidae > Eretmochelys > Eretmochelys imbricata. The sequence goes on along the minus strand of NC_135577.1, from coordinate 130,339,392 downwards.
TCCATTGACATGAATGGGAGCTGGAGCTGGCCATAAAGCCCTGCTGTTAAGCCCAATGAAGACTCTAAGCCAGAGCCTCATGAGTGTCAACTGCTGGCAAGATTGGTGCCTAAATGCACATTTCTAAAAGACAGTAATTTTAAAAATGACGAGAAATGCACCAGTCATCACACATGGCTGCAGGATTCTTGCCTGACAGGAGTTAAATGGGGAAAACTCTGTGTAGATGCTGTGAGATAACAACAGTGTATTGCTCGACTCTGAATCAAAATCAGACCCCCTGTTCTCCAGATCTCTGTCTTGTTCACCAAGTCTTTCTGGATGAAACTGTGCCCCACTGGAGTCAAAGCAAAACTCCCAGTGACTTCAACAAGGCCAGTGTTCCACCCTTTGACTTTACAGCTATGAGCTGAGTTTCATTCCCCACCCCCAGGTATTAATAATACCTAGCTCATCTATTGCGCTTTTCAGCAGCAGATCTCAAAGAGCTTTTGATGGAGGTCAGCATCATTATCCCCATTTCACAGTTGGGGAAACAGAGGCACAGAGGGATGATGTGACTTGATCAAGGTCACCTAACAGGTGAGTGGCAGAGATGGGACCAGAATCCAGGTGTCCTGAATCCCAGCCCAGTACTCTATCCACTAGGACACACTGCCTCCCCATAAAATATACCAAAATGTCCTCCTATCACCAGCGGTTGTGAAATGCTATCACATGCTCTGTCCCTCCTATTCACAGTGCATATATAGTGCTCATAGCACCACCGAGGAACAATGTTTGGATCGCTCACAGTTCTGTGTGTCCATTTAAGGCTAGGCAAACTGGCCGGCTGGCCTTTGGGTTGGGGTGTTCCCACCTCCTGCAGCAATGCATTTGCAAAATTAGTGCCATTGGAGTTGAGGGCCTGTGACACCTTGTAGGATCAGGTCCTGAATTTGGAAGCCAAAGGGGCCTTTTGGAAAGTGTTAGGTGCTACTCTGGTGCTTTGGAAATCATAAAGAACAATCTTCTCAGAAGCCCAGTGTACTATATCCTGCTCTGCTTCATCTCAGGGGCCAGAGGCAGAACCCGTAGTAACGTGGCATAATTTAACTGCTACAGCGGGGAAGTTGTTCCTTCCTGGAACAGGAAGGAGACTCCCCAAGTGCATAGGTGCAGCATCGGGGCCAGTCACAGAAGTGAATTGCTGCTGGCCCAAGCCCTGCAGGAAATCGGAGTAGGTTATGGATAGGTTTTTTCTTCAATTTCTGATTGCAAAGGGAAGAAAACTCAGAATTCCTATGGAAAGCTGAGCTCGGAAAGCATAACTATTGCACGAGCTTGTAGCTTCCTGACATTTCAGCACTTGTAATGGTGTGCTCAGTGCTGGAGCTATTTAATGTGCCCTTATCAAAAAAGGAAGAATTGGTTGGGGGGAAAAAAGCATTTAAAAGGTCAGATGCAACGTGGGGGTGGGGGAGGAAACCAGAGAAATGCGGAGACCGCGAGTGGAAAAGAGAAGCCATTACAGCTAAATAACACAAAGAGATATTAGCCAAAAAATAAAATACAGTGGAATCCATGGTCAGATGTAGTCTGCCAGCAGAGTGAACATTATTGGAAGCCTTCTCTCTGATTCTTCAAACATAGAAGAAAATGATAACATAACATGTAGGTCTAGATTACTGAGCAGTGGCAAACCTTACCTGGTGGAAGTTCATATATATCATTAGCCAGGAGCTAAAAATCTATTTATATAAAGTTTTATACCCCTCCTGCACTCAAAGAATAATGAATTGGTTTTCCTACTGACTTACACTGAATCCCAGGAACATAACATCAAATTTTATTCCTGTTTGGTGGTGGGTGTTTATAGTCAGATCTGTTCATAAAATCACATGCTTGTTATCTGAAAGTTCTAGGATTATGCAGGCTTCTTTCTCTTAAAAGGCGATTTTAGAAAAAAAGAGAGAAACTGTAGTAGCAGCATTGTGTCAAGGTCTTTTACGAAAGCTCGGAGGACCTCCCTTCAGCTCTGAGCATAAGGATCTCACCTGGGGTGATTTGTAATTAAAACACGTGCAAGACAGCGTCAATGAAAGCTCGAATTCCTGAAATGTGAGCGCTGGCATGTTTTGCTGGAAATTTAAAACCAGCTCTATATGAATAATAATAAACCTCTAAGGAAGGAGATTCCACCACCTCCCTAGGTAACCCATTCCAGTGCTTCACCATCCTCCTAGTGAAAAGTTTTTCCTAATATCCAACCTGCAACTTGAGACCATTACTCCTTGTTCTGTCATCTGGTACCACTGAGAACAGTCTAGAGCCATCCTCTTTGGAACCCCCTTTCAGGTAGTTGAAAGCAGCTATCAAATCCCCCCTCACCCTTCTCTTCCGCAGACTAAACAATCCCAGTTCCCTCAGCCTCTCCTCATAAATCATGTGCTCCAGACCCCTAATCATTTTTGTTGCCCTCCGCTGGACGCTTTCCAATATTTTCACATCCTTCTTGTAGTGTGGGGCCCAAAGCTGGACACAGTACTCCAGATGAGGCCTCACCAATGTTGAATAGAGGGGGACGATCACGTCCCTCGATCCGCTGACAATGCGCCTACTTATACAGCCCAAAATGCAGTTAGCTTTCTTGTGCATCTTATGTGTGTGTTACGCTCCCAAAGCTCATGCTTCAGAGTTTCAGATGGTCACCTGTAGGGATCTGGAAGGGATTTCCCCCCAGTGTATTCTGAGTGGTTGTTTGGTTTTATTCTCCTTCCTCTGAATGAAGGGATGGCCCTGGCTGGAGATGGGACACTGGAAGAGGTGGGTCAGTGCTCTGAGGTGGCACTGAGTATTCTCTCTCTTAGGTGCTTGGCTGGCTGATTCTTGCTTACATAGGCAGGGTTTAAGGTGCTTGGCTGGCTGATTCTTGCTTACATAGGCAGGGTTTAATTGATCGCCATAGGTGGGATTGGTAAGGAATTTCCCCAAGGACAGATTAGCAGTGATCGTGGGGGTTTGCTGCTTTCCTCTGCAGCGTGGAGTGAGGGTCACTTGCTGGGATTATTTGGGTTTATTTCACTTAATGAACTCCCTGCTATTGCGGGAGCCTCAGGCATTGGTTCACCTGAATCCCTCAAATTCTTTGCCTGTCCCCCATAATAATTCAGTCTCACATAGGCTGTAAGACTTTGGTATAATTTTGGTTGTTGGGTTTAACCAATGGTGAGCTGGAGCCGGTTCGCACTGGTTCACGCAAACCAGTTGTTAAATTTAGAAGCAGGTTTAGAACCAGTTGTTCAAGGGTTGGGCAAACTCCAGCCCTCAATGCCTCCGAAGACCCGGATGGAGTGAAGGACATGCCGCCGAAGCACTGCCGAAAACCCGGAGCGACTGAAGGAACCGGTTCTTCAGATTTTGGCAGCTCATCACTGGGTTTAATGTGTGGGTGCTGCATGGTGTTGGTGGCTAGTGGCATGCAGAATGTAAGAAGAGATGATCTGGTGGTCTGATCTAGCCTTAAACTCTGTAACTCAGTTCTCCAATTTGTGACGGTTGTTTTGAATTGTATCATGTCCTCTAATGTTCTAGCAACCCCTCCCATCTTGGGTCATCTGCAAATTGTATACCACTCAATTATCCAAGTCATTAGTGAAAATATTGAATAGTACCAGAGCCAGAAGAGATCGCTGCGGGACCCTGCTAGATATGTCTTCCCAATTTAACAGTGAACCATTGATCACTACTTTTTGAATATGATCTTTTAACCACTTGTGCACCCACTTTACAGTAATTTCATCTCAACCACATTTCCTGAGCTTGCTTATGAAAATGTCATGTAAGACAGTGTCAAAATCTTTACTAAAACCAAGATATATTATGTGTACTTCTTCCTTGCCAATCCATTAAGCCAGTAACCCTGTCAAAGAAGGTAATTAGGTTGGTTTGGTATGATTTATTCTTGACAAATTCATGCTGGTTATTACTTATTGCCCTATTATCCTCTAGGTACTTACAAATTGATGATAATTGGTTCCAGTATCCTTCCAGGTATTGAAGTGAGGCTGTCTGGTCTATAAATCCCATTTGGTCCCCTTTTTAAAGATAGGTATTGTGTTTGCCCTTTACCAGTCCTCTGGGACCTCACCCATCCTCCAGGAGTTCTCAAAGATGTCTAATGCAGGGATCAGCAACCTTTGGCACGCGGCCCATCAGGGGAATCCGCTGGTGGGCCAGGCCAGTTTGTTTACCTGCCGCATCCGCAGGTTCAACCAATCGCAGCTCCCACTGGTGTGGTTCGCCATTCCAGGCCAATGGGGGCTGGGGGAAGTGTGGGCCGAGGGATGTGCTGGCCGCCGCTTCCTGAAGCCCCCATTGGCCTGGAACGGCGAACTGCGGCCAGTGGGAACTGCGATCGGCCGAACCTGTAGACGCGGCAGGTAAACAAACCGCCTGCCAGCAGATTTCCCTGATGAGTCACATGCCAAAGGTTGCCAATCCCTGGTCTAATGGTTCCAAGAATGCTTCAGCTAGTTCCTTAAATACCCTAGGAAGAATTTGATAAGGACCTGCTGATTTGAATACATCTAACTTATCTATAGATCCTTTAACCTGGTCTTTCTGTATTCTGACTTGTGTTCTTTCCTCCTAGTGGTTATTATTGTGTTAAGCATTTGGTCACACAATTAACCTTTTTGGTGAAGACTGAAGCAAAATAGGCATTAAACACCTTAGCCTTTGTGATGTCATCTACTGGTTGTAGGTGGCTCCTCCTCCCCAACCACTGGGGTGTGCTCCTCACCTCCTGTTGCCAGCACAGCGTAGCAGTTCATGACCACAATGGATGGGGGACCTGGGTGGAGCACTGTCTACTGCTTGAGGTGGCTAGCAGCCAGTCTTCTCCCTGCAGCGCAGCCGGTTCTCCTTCCTTCTCGAGGTTCTGCTGTAGTCAGCTAGCATCCTCTATCCCTGTTGTTTCCACACGCATCCTGTCAGTGATGTCCTCATGCTCCTGGATGGTTATGCAGACAAGCCATCTCCTCCTGCACTCCCTTGCCTGCTTCTTGAGGGACTCCACCAAGAGACACCTCTCACACAGGGTGTCAGAACTAAGGGACATGCAGGCAGGATTCCCAGCAATTCAAGATCAGGACCTGGGTAGAAGCCTCCAGGGTCAGGATGCCTATCTAGTGGGAGACCCCACAGGTGCCGGCAGAGGAAGAACTGGGAGTGGTGCTGGTGATGTGCCATTTTCCTCCCTTTTTAGGTATCTGCAAGCTACAGATCCCACCTCCCTAATTTCCTCCACTAGTGCACCTCGCTTAGTCTCCTAGCTACCTTCAGCTCACCAGGCACATACCTTACCAGCCACTGGGAGCCAGTATGCTTTTTAAAGTCTCTGCCCCTCACACAACTGGCATGAGTGACCCACCCCCTCTCACTTAACCGCATCTAATCACAGGCCTACTCCAAAAAAGAAAAGGTACCGCTCCCACTGTCAAAATGTCCAAACATTTCTCAGAACTGTTCTGCAATTTCTCACCTTTTTATTTAGTGCCCATCTTTCAAGAGCTGTTGTTGAGATGTGTGAATGTTGCAGCGTGCGGTGTCATTGTAGTCATGTCAGTCCCAGGATAAATCACCCGCCTTGTCTCTGAATGTTGTAGCACATATAGACACTGGTTCATTTAGTCTGGTACCATGCCCTCCACAGAAAAACACAAATACATTGTAATCCGCTTAATCAGTCAGTCGCATAAGACAAAAAAAAAAAGGAAAAGAAAAAACAACAAATCTCCTGACACGATTTTTTTCATCATGGCCATGATCCAAAGCCTACTGAAGGTGATGGAAAAAATTCAGGATACTGCAGATCCTTCCATCTTGATTATTCTAGTTTTGGGAGTGTCCTACCTGTCTCTGAAACCACTGACTCAATTCAATAGCAACAAATGATGCCTAACCAAACTGTTGAGTTCCCGCGTGCTGTGCAACCGTAAGAATATGGGGAAACCACACTGGCACAACTGGATTCCAGATAATATGTTTATTAACGATGCATAAATATACAAATCCTAATACCTAGGTACACCGCTGCTCTGGAAGCATTCTGGTAGGTTCTGCACTGGAAGCTCTTTAGTGGGCTTCCCTGAGATATTACCCCGCTCTTAAATGTTACCCATCCCACTGGTAAAGAGCTTCCAAAAAGGGGTATTTCCACCTAACTGTAGGGACAATGGGTATCTTGCTGGTCATGCATGCAGCCTATTCTATCTTTCTACAGTTACAGGAAATGTGAGCACAGATCAAGCCTGTGATTACGGGAAGTCACCAAACTGGCCTGACAAAATACGAAGCATCTCACAAGGGAACTAACCTTTGATTGAGGGTAAAAAAAAGTTTACTCTTTATTCTACCGCTACAGTGTTGCCATTGTCAGAGTCAGGTCCCCAAAGTCCTGAGATTGGCTTAGAAATCATGAGGCTTTAAAAATGAATAAACTTAGGGTTCCTTTATTAGCCTTTTGGTTTCTGAGCCGTTAGGGTGCACTTGGGTCATGTTTTCAAGCTTTTTTGTGCAATTATGAAACCTAAAATCTTGCTTTTTTTAGGACGAAAGCTGCTTCCATGCAATCTGTTGATTCAATCAGCTGGGTCTTTGAGAAAAATTCCATCGTGAGATTTGTGATCAAACGGCAAGAGCTGGGAACAGTGCTGTTAAGTAGACACGCTTTTGGGGGCTTATCTGAACCAGGATGAGTTCCTGAAGGGTGAAATGATATGAATTACTTCCTGTGGTGAAAAATACATTTCCTGTTTTAGATAAATCTCTTATTTTGGGAAACTGAACATCATATCAACAGCTAAAATCCATCTATTACAGAATACATAGGGACTGGTCAGAGTAACAGATCTTTTCATCTAAGTCTAAGAGCCTAAAATCTCTAGTTTTAGCTGAACATGGCACTTGGCTATAGCTCAGCATCTCTTCCCTGGAAATGCGTACAAGTGGACCAAGGCCAAAAGACTGTCTAACTTTACAAAGCACTGGTTTCTGATCATCTTTCCTGCAGACACTTTAAGGTATTTGCTGGAAGGCAATGTCATAGAATTCTCAGAATTGCTCTTAAGAACAGTTTGTACTGTCTTAAAAAATCTTTAATTCACTTAAATACCCCTCTCTCCAAAGAATTTTAAGAACCTATTTGCAAATATTTTCTCTTTGACTTGTACCTGATTGAAATATCAGTGTCTTTTATTCTGAATGAGCTCAGGATAATGCTTGCTTTCACTGAGGCCATAAACTGCTGGTTTGTAGGCCCCAGTTCCTTGTGGAATTTAGGATGTGCTTAGCATATGACTTCAATGGAACCACTCATGTAGTTAAATTTAGGCATGTCCATAACTGAAGCACCTTTCTGAATCAACATCCAAAGTGAGTGTCAGGAGAAAAGAAATACATGAAAATATTGGTCCTGCAATTGGATCCGTGTGTGTATGCTGCATGGAAGTCCATTGAATTCAGTATAAAGCTGCATGGATGTAAGGACTGGGAGTATCTGTTTGGAAGACTGAGGCCTAAATAAATTATCTATCTACCTATCTATCTATTTGCGTTTTGTGTAGGATTCCTTGACTTGGTCTTCTAGCTATGTGCGAGTTGGAATTATTGCAAAGCAAAGTTTGTTCTTTCTGTGAAAGGATATCTTTCTTATACTGCACAGCTTGTTGCAGTGATCTGACAAAGTCCGTATATATCCTTAGCATGAAATAAACAAGAATGGGAAGGTTATGTAGTGTGTTGGCAGTCCTGCTGATTTCATTTTTCGTGTACTTCACGGAAAGCATTGTTAGGCTTGGCATTCTTAAGTTCTAAAGAGATTTTTTTTTCAGGAGACATGGGGATCTTTTATGTGTGGGAAGTCACCCGAGGAAACTTCCTTTGATAATATTTTCATGGGAGTGCAACAAAACTGTCCAAATATTTCCAATAAACACCTTCTCAATGCAAGAATGAGAACTTTCTGAAAAAGAATATTACTCTTTTTCTTATATTCACAGCACAGACACACAGACATTAGCCAAAAACATAAAATACCCTTGTGGCAAGGCTGCAATATAACACAATTTTATTTCTTAGAATTCAGAATGAGAACACACAAGAACCCCAAAAAGACACAGAGAGAGAACAGGCTACTCCCTAAAAAAATGGAGGCATAGATCACCCTACCTCTAGCTTGGCTGTGTGCAGAACTGACTATGACTTGCACGCTTCCCTCCTAGCCTGCAAGCAGCACCAGGAAAAACCCTGAGCATTTAAAGTGATAGATCACCATTAACTGCAGTTGTCAATAGACCACATTTCTCTCCAGGAATATCCTGGACAGAGAATGCCTGGGAGATAACAAAATCTGATGACAACATCTCCTCAAACAGATAGCTCCCAACAATCCAGGAAGCTTCTCAGAGGGACAAGTCCAATGATGTAAAAATCCACAGGGCTCTGTCATGCCCCATACACTGGATGTGTGGCAACTGCCAAGCGGGGAACCAACTGTGCTTATTGACACTGATCATACTTTCTGCTTATTTTGTTAACCGGGAATTGGGTTTTCAACTAATTGAAAATGTTTGTGGATTTTCAGTCTGGAGTCTTTTTTTAAAAATTTATTTTGGTTCTCAGTTACCAAAAACCAAAAAGAAATCTTGGTTTCACAATAAATAGTTGATTTTTTTTCCCTGAAAGCTTTTATTAAGCCCTTGAATGGTTTCCCTTCGCTGATGTGCAATTGGGTGGGTGGCCGACCCTGATGGTTGCTGTATGTTGGGTCATAATCAGGCGCCTTCTCTGTGACCTAAAAATCTCTTAATGCCACTGTGGTGATTCTTGCGGTACCCAGGACTCTGTGTCATCATGTTACCCCCTTGCCTCCAGTGTGTGGGAGCGTTGTTTGTGCTTAGCTGGGAGTCAGCTTCCTGCCTCCACCAGCCTGTCAGCCACCCAAACCCTCCCCTCTGGGCAATACTAACCCTTACTTTGCTTTGCAGGTTAACAATGGGTGCACACCAGTCCCTGAGCCCCTTTGAAGGGTTCCCCTGTTGTGCCCAATCCCATGCTCACCAGAAAGTCCGGGCGTGGCTGACTCATGACATGCTACTTCAGTGTCAAGGAGTCACAAGCTGTTTGCGATACTGAAAGTTGAAGACAAGGAAAGATTGTTCTTTTTGTCAATGAAGGACTTGTAGAGACTGCCAAAGGTCTCTGCTCATGTCTGGTTTCGCAATGGGAGTGGACCAGTGACCACCGGTATCGAAAGCCACAACCAGGATTACAATGATTTTAGCAATCTCCCTAAACAAAGGTCTCTGGTCTTCTCAGCTACTCAGAAATCTGTGCCATGCAAGTTATGTCCGCACTTTCATCAAGTCACCACAAGAGAAGGACTCAACCTGGTTTTGCTTTTCTGCTGACCTGAACATCCAGGTTCTTCTTGGTTTATGGGCCCCCCTAACTTAGTGCTGACTCTCTTATCGATACTGCCTAGTAGGACTTTGTAACTGCTACTAACCAACCTCCCAGGTTTGAGGCTCTGCAGAAGCAAGTCTCAATGAAGAAAGGAAAGTTATTTATCTACAACTGAAGTTCTTTTCTGAATACAGGCCTCACCTCTGCAGATCCACACCCACCCACCTTTGCCCATTGCTCTTCCAGGTCTTTGCAGGGAGCAGAGGGCAATTGGATTTGCAACGCCTTATAATGGCCTTACAGCAAACATTCAGATAGCCAAGAGGGCATGCATGGGCCCCCTGCAAATGCTGTTTTCTGAAGGGTTCCTGAGCTTGTCATTGAGGCAGGCATTCAGGTGAACCTGCAGAGGCAATGAGGCTCTAACATTGCAGCTTCTGAAGATCTGCCCCAATATATTTCAATTTCCAGGGAGTAACTCTTTGTTTAGAACCTCAGATGTTTGTGTTCACTTCTCTGTGAAGGTGCATTTACATGCAAAGAACCGCAGGGATCCTTTCACTTTCTAAAACTGGTTCTGCTACTCCTAATAGTCATATCTAGTCTAATCTGTACCTGAATATCCGTAGTGGTGGTGATACTATCTCTCCCAGCAGTGTACTTCCCTGCTGGCTTTTCTCACTGTGCAAATTTTCACAATTGCTAGCCTAGTCCTTCCATAGCATCACATCCTTGTTCATTATTCTACCATCTGATGAGAGTATGAATAAGTCCTTCTCTTGATTTATACTTCCTTGAAGGTATTTTGAAACCCTGATCACATCTTTCCTGAGCACCTCCTTTTGCTGACAATATACATGTAACTCCTTCATGTTCCACTCCACTTCTTCTTTTCATTGCCTTTATTTTATTTATTATTATGTTCTTTCTAAACTCTGGAGACCAGGAGCTGAATCCTCAGCTGGCATAAATGGGCTTATGAAGTTAGTGGCTCTGTGCCCATTTACCCCAGCTAAGGATTTGGCCCTAGAATTTCAAGTGCAGTTGCACTAAGGCTGTATCCTTATCTGTTTAGTGGCTTGTGTGATCCTTGCTAGCCTTGAGTTTAATCCACAATATGTTTGTTAGGGTTTTTTTTAAATCTCTGATAACCTTCGCCTTTGTTGAGTACAGCTGTTCTTTGTGGGATTTAGGCATTCCTCTTACTGCAGCTATATCAACGGCACTGTTCCTTAATGGGTCACTCTGTTAATATACATTAATACATGACATCAAAGGTTACTCTTATGGCGTAAGCACTAGTATCTTCTAGTATCATCTAGACTCTACAGCAAGAGGCAGAAATATGACTGGTGGAAAATATCCCTGGTCAATTGGAATGTTTCATCTGATGTAACTACTAATCCCCTGCACTAGCCAGTCAAAACGCCTAGCATCCAAGAGTTGCACCAAACTCACTTGGCATGATCGGATTGTTTTGGAACATGGCGGTGGCGTGATGGCTAACCTTGCCGTTGCATTGATGACGAATAAGCAGCTGTATGGGCATAGCCCCTCCCCTGACATGCTTACTGTCTAAATAGCCAAAGAGACAAAAGCAGACATGCAAAACATACATGGCATATAGATAGAAAATGCTTTACAAGAGAGTAACAAAGATGGGAGGAAGGATAGCCTTGTGTTTAGGGCACTGTGGGAGGGTTTACTTCTGCAGACTTGTCACTGCCACAGACTTCTTGTGTGACCCTGAGCACGTTGGTTAATATCTCACTGCCTCAGTTCCCCCCTTTGAAAAAAGGAAATAATAGTAATATGTATCTGTCCTGGCTGTTTAGAGTGCGGGATCTGTGGGGGAGGCCTCTGAGTATGTGTATGAACAGCACTGAGCGCATGAGACAACAAATTTTGGCTGGAGCCGCTGGACACAAATAGTTAGTAATAACACAGTTCACCGTTCTGACTCTTAGGAATGGGAAGAGGCCGGGGTGAAGCACTTGCAGCTAAGTCCATGGAGCAGAAACAATTAAAGAAAGTGGAGTAGATTCTTGAGGGGCAAAGACCCTGATGCCAACTTGTCTTCTGAAAGCCTATAGGGTTTTTCCATTTCTGTAAAGTCAAGGACAGCAGCCACGTTTTCCCCCCTCTCCCAAGAAACTGAGCCCCCAACACAATGCAGAAATGAGGAGAGCTGTTCTGAACCCAATCAATGCTTACAGCTAGTCCTCAACTGCTGTAAATCTACTAGGCTCCCTTCAGTTCAATAGAGCTTCACTGATGTACACCAGCTGAGGGTCCGAACCGTCGCTGTGTGCACAATAAGTGACCATAGCTAAAATAGGGCTGATCAGAAAGATTATTTCTTAATGTGGCAAACTCTTAATTTTTCATGCTCTGGAAAATGAAGCCAATATTTAAATGGCCATTCCCGTATTCTGGCGTTCAACAAACTCAGGGCTAGTTAGCAGCTCAAGCAGGAAAAATGAGGCTATTAGTCTTTCCCAATTTATGTGTCAGGTCTGCAACTATAAATCATTGTGACTGCGGAGACAGGCTTTTAATTAAATGACAGCCATAAGTCACTTTTCCTGTAACTCGTAAACCAGCTCCTGCTTTGTAAAGAGCTTTCTAATTTGGCTGTGATGTTTAAAATCTATGAATATGTTCCCTGTGATGCTCAAATTCCTATACAATTTCCCTCCTGATTTTGTCTTTGTTTATCATAAAATGTGTTCTGTAGCACTGCAGAAACCCACATTTTAGGCACATTATTTATCACTTCTCTGCATTCACAGGTTTAAAAATGCTTAAGTATTTATCAATAGGAAAACACTTTCAATTATAGCTATACGAACATTCATGGGAAATAGATTTTAACAGACATAGATTATAAAATGCTTTGAAAGCATTTTATTGGATTAGCCATGCCATACATAACTATTGATGTTTTCAAATACATGTTGCAGAGAAAGAAACTGGACTGTTCTGGAACACGTCCATCAAGGACTATGTCCATCAAGGATGAAAGGACTGCAATAGGTAATCAGACCTCTTATTGCATAGAAGACACGGGCTCAGTAGGGGATTACCAATAAGATACTGAACAAACTAGTCCTCATAAACTTCTATATGATTTGCAGTGGTGGCTATTTCAATCAGTTCTAATTTTTGTATTGAGATTGGCAAGCCTCTCAAGATAACATCCCATGTTCTACTATGTCAACCTGAGCCTCAACAGAACTGAGGGGATCATAAAGCGCTTCTGTGGCACATATTCTGCAGTTGGGTTTGACCGTGTCAACTTATGAACACTCTCTGGCACCTAATGGCTACCTTGTGTAGCCATTTACTGTTTATCAGTGGTGCTAAGGGATCTGTTACCAGTTTGAACTTGCCAAAATACTGAAAATATTCATGGGAATTTCTTGTGTGAACACATTCTCACTAAATCTCTCCATCTGAGCCACCAGGTCTCAGCATCTGAAAGCTGCCTGGAGTGATATGCCTCACATGATCCCCATGTAACTGGAGTAGCACCCCCCTTGCTGAACTGCCTGTGAAGTTGGAAATCTCCTCAAATACCAATTACTTCCAATGTGGTTAATGGACTCTTTGGTTCCTCAAATGTGCAATCCTCTGCTTTATCCCAGATCAGCAGAGTTTCTTCTAAGAAGTGTGCTAAAGAGCGTGGGGGTTGAGGACAAAATAGGTGCAAATTTGTTCCAAAACATTCATCATTCCAAGGTGAGACATCAGGTCTGTTATCTTTCTAGGGAGCAGCCCTTCAGCATTTGGTCTCACTTTTCCTGGCCTTGCCCTTCCCGCACTTTATCAGTAACATGCCCTAAGAACCGCAGTTGGGTTTGTCATAACATACATTTTTCTCTCTTTAATTTCAGCAGCCATAAGTGCCTTCATAACTTGTTTGAACCGCACATTATTGTCTTCCTTTGTCTTCCCATAAATGGAAATGACACCTGTATAAACATCCGCTCCCTCCAGGCCATGCAGAATGTTACTTATGATGCCGACTGGGAGACAATGAAAGCCACATCTTCTCTATGGCAGTACAAAAGTTGTCAGCTTAGCCGTGTTGGGGTGGAGCAGAACTTGCCGGAGTCCACTGAAGAAAACGTTGTTGCCACCAGTTAACTTGGAGATGATGTATCCCACGGTGGCGAGAATCAATTCCCCGCTTCTCCTTCGCTAAGAGCAGGTCTATGCTAGAGAGTTACTTCGGTATAACTATGTCGCTCAGGGGTGTGAAAAATCCATCCCTCTGAGCGATGCTGTTATACTGACCTGTGCACTAGTGTAGATCATGCCATGAAGGCCTCCCGCTGACAACTGTCTCTTGCGGAGGCAGATTAACTTCGCCGATGGTAGAGCTCTCTCCTGTTGGCATAGAGTGTCTTCATTGTTGCATCAATGCAACATTTTAGTGTAGACTTGCCTTGAATGTCATTACACACATACGGACATGACCATTTTATTTAAAATAACAGGCACCATAGGGGCACCACTGTATTGCAGCTGTAATGTACTTTACTCCTCTATTCATCTCACGCCTGTCCTCTTCTTCCTCCATTTTGGGAGGCCATGGGATTGGCAGCACTCAGGGCTGTATTCAACATTTTCCATGGAATTTGCATTAGCTATTGTTTTATTATGATGATACTTCTCCCACCAGGGATTTGTTGGGTTTTCCCGATGATAATGCACAGAGACTGTGGGTTCATTTTCCCCTTTCCATGTGCTATTTTTTGCACGTAAGTTGATGCTTTACCCATTTGCTGGTCATTTCACAAGACTTGGAGGTTCTGATGAGTAACAATTGGTTCTGTAAAAAGAAAAGGAGTACTTGTGGCACCTTAGAGACTAACAAATTTATTTGAGCATAAGCTTTCGTGAGCTCACGAAAGCTTATGCTCAAATAAATTTGTTAGTCTCTAAGGTGCCACAAGTACTCCTTTTCTTTTTGCAAATACAGACTAACACGGCTGCTACTCTGAAACCTGTCAATTGGTTCTGTAGCAATCAGGATATTTTGCTATGAACAGTAAAATTATCATAAATATGCATGAAAAAAGCAATTACTTTGGCTTTACAAACTAGAAGCAGTTTTAGCAGAACAGATGGGTTACATAAATCCAGCAAAAATGAGGGCACGAGGTGGCGTACAGCAAAGGATGAGAACTAGCTTTGCTGCATTGAAGTATTTGCCTTACCTGGAAAATTGTCCACGTTCCCACTCTTCCAAAATAATGACTGGGATCTGCAGATATGGCTCACCTCAGTATCCTGTTGCTGAACTTACTGAGCTGTCCATGAAACTCTCTTGCCAACACGTTGCTATTCATTACCCTCAAAAACCTCTTACTTTACTTTGCTACTGGTTTTTCCCTTACTAATCCTATGCCGTTCTCAATTCCCAAATCTCCAAGTTAACTTCCTGGCATAATAACTGTCCTCTGGGGTACCATTGCTCTATTTATAATGCTCTGTGTTGTACAATTCTGCTTTGGTTTCAGTTCTGCTAGTGATGTTGCATCAAAATTGATATGTTTCTAATGTAAATGGTGCCCTTAACCCACTAAGACTTTGGCTCTTGAATATTGCCTGCGAGACCATAACTCTAGTCACTGTGGACAAGTTCAGTCTGGTTAAAATGGCGAATGGGGAGAAGTTTTATGTCAGGTGTAATGGTAAATAATCCATACTTATAATGTTTTGCTCACTGTGGATGAGGGTATTTCAAATAATTGTAGAAGGGCATGCCCAAAGGTTAGCCAACGATGTGCTGCATTGGCACCCTATCCTGAATTAGTAGATTTTAAGGCCAGAAAAGATGATTAGATCATCTAGTCTGGCCTCCTGTATAATACAGAATTTCTTCTGGTTATTCCTGCATTGAGCTCAACAACCTGGGTTTGGCTAAAGCACCTATTCCACAAAGGCATCCAGGCTCAATCTGAAGACATTAAGAGATGGTAAATCTGCCACTTCTATCATAAAATGGAGAACATGGCAGCTACTGTTTTCTTTAATGCAAAGGTCGAGCTCCCAAAGGGCTCAAGCGTGAAGTGCTTCATTTTGACTGAACAGCCAGTCCCCATGATTAGGACAATTCATTTCAGGTTGGACCTTATAGTCTTGGGGGGACATCACCCCTCAATGTTAAACAGGAGCCATAGGGTGTAGGCATAGATCTTTCTGGGCATGAGAAAACGTGTATATATCTTGATTTGAGTGCAAGGTTAAACTGTAAACAAGGGTTTGAAGCTGTGTGCTGGAGATGGTGTTTTGGGGCTAGTTGAGATGAGTGGGAACACCCTGAACTGATAAGCTTGAAATGTAGATAAGGTGAGGACATAAACAATTGGTCCTTACATGATCTGCAAAGCAATTGGTCCTTATGTGATCCATATGGTGTCCAAACCAGTTAGTTCAAGTACAGATATTAGGAAAATGTACATAAACTGGGTAGTGTGTGACATGATTTGGAATTGTGGTGTCACCCGGTACCTAACTCTCCTTCGTCTGGGCCTGGCCACCATGGGCCTAGAGCTGGTACATGCCTAATAAAGTAACCTGAGTGATAAGCTGGAGTCGAACTGAGGTTTTTGGGATCCAGAAAACTGGATGAAGTGTTCTCCCAGGTCGATATGAGTTGTTCAGATAAGCCGAGTGGAAAAGGTCTCGGAAGGAATCCCAACATATGGGTCACATTGTTCAGCCCCAAGGATGTAACCTGGCCATGCTTTTGTCAGAATGCTCACAGGTAGTTTTAAAAACTTGTCATCATTTTTGTTTCTGTTTGTTTTTTTCTCCCTCAGGTCAGGTGCAAATTCCTTGAAGGAGCTATTTCCCCCACTTACATGCTTTACAAATAAAACTTGGTCTTTGTTGTAATTGTCAGCAGGCCAATTTCAGAGCAATTTTATGTTGCAGGAACAGTTTGTTTTGTGTCAATCTGCAGCTGTATTTGCAGAGTGCACTATGGATTATTACTGTTGTGTGTTCATGTTTTCAAGCTTGGCAATGTTCTGTTTACATCTGTATACTGATTTGATTATTCACAAGATTCAGTTGAAGAGGTTTAACAGGTCTTTGATTTAGGCTTAAAAATAAGCAATTAAGATGTTTGCATTTATTTCAAACACCTCTTATTTGATAAAGCACAATTTCATAGCTAAAAGAGAATTATTCTTTACACATAACACAGGGGTGCTTTTGTGGGAAGCATCACATCTTTATGTGAGGTGCGTGTTTCTGAGCTATTAACAAGAAAACAGGTGCATTTGGTGTCCTATTGATCTCAGAATTACCTGGTTGGTGCCAAAAATCAATCAAAGGCCTCTGTTAAGCAGTCACAAGACAGGATACATTTTATTAAGTTTGTCCATGATTTATAGTTTTGCCATTAGTGTTAATGCAGACTTAAAAATATCAATATTTAATTCGAACACTTTCAAACTGGAATCGATTCTTACCAAAGCTCTTCCTCTTTCATGGTCATTATCCAAATCTATTCATGATCACATGGAATCTCTCCTGCACTGTGTCTGTTCTCAGTGTTAGTGGTCTGGCAAAGCGTTGAAATTCTAATGACAGGCAGTATTTGCTATAACTGTAGGCTCTTTCAGGCAGGGACTGCACGCTCATTTTATGAACCCTGATTGGAACTCATAGGCATTTGCCTAATACAAATTATTGTAATTATCATTAGTGCTGAAGGAATTATTAAGAACAAGCCTCCAAAACCTCTCTTTCATGTAGTCTAATGCTTCCTGGTTTTCCAGGCAGCTGTTTAATTTGGTCTCAGGCTGAGAGATAAGCAGTCTTGCCTCCAAGGTAAGCTAGAAAGCTCAATGAAACTTAAAGGGGAAAAAAGCCCTGACGCTTTACTGATGTAATTCCACTGAAACCAATAGACTTATGCCACTTGAGAATTTTGGGCCATGTTTCTTCATGGAAAATTCCCAGCCTCTTGGAGGTAACTGGGTTTCTGTGGACGGTTTCATTCTTTCTCTCCCTCTAAGGCTGCAGCATTTGGCTGTCTGTGGACAAGGTAGCTGAGGAAAGGGCAGGGGAAGGTATGCAAACCTCCAAACCTTGCTGCCTAGGTTTGGCTGAACTCCTGTGCTTTTTGGAAGCTATCCCAGCATAACAGTGGGATAACACAACCCTGTCTGTATTCTGTCAGGCAGGGTGGGGAAGGGGATGGATTATTCTTTTCAGTCACAATTTCCAGCACGCTGCACCTATCCCACAAGCTGAGTATGTTTTAAAAATCAATGGGGATGAAACACTGTCTTAAACAACCTACTGGAATGCTGCGCATGGAGGCCAGCTGGCTCTGATGGACACAAAGGGCAATTCTAACAACTTTGCTTTTGATGGCTAATATTAGCATCGAATCCCATTTTCATTGTGTTTGTAAATGAATGAGAGAACACAGTTTCTCCAGGAGGGGTGAGAGTCTTAGATGTGCAGAACACAACTCAGAGTCCAGGGAGAGAGGGGATGAAGAAGGCTGAAATCCACCTGTTCACCCTCCCAGTCCTGGAGCTGCTCAGGGCCTGGAGGGATCCCTCATGCAATAGAGATAGTTCTGGGGTCACGGCCCAGCCCAGAATCCCTGTCCCCAGCCCTTCCCCCACATGCCGCCTAACCCAGGGTTTGCAAGCAGAATCCATTGGGTGGGAATGGCGAACTGCAGTTACTGGGAGCTGCGGGCAGCCAGGCCTGCGGATGGTCAATGTAAACAAACTGTCTCATGACCCATCAGCGGATTACCCTGACAAGCTGCGTACGGCCCACGGGCCGCAGGTTGCCCACCACTGGTCTCGAAGAAACAGGTAGCATCTTCAGCATGTTCCAAACTCAACTGAGTTGCATTATGACTCTTTTCAGAGTAGCAGCCGTGTTTGTCTGTATCCGCAAAAAGAACAGGAGTATTTGTGGCACCTTAGAGACTACCAAATTTATTAGAGAATAAGCTTTCGTGAGCTAAAGCTCACTTCATCGAATGCTTGCAGTGGAAAATACAATGGGGAGATTTTATGTACACCGAGAACATGAAACAATGTTACCATACACACTGTAACGAGAGTGATCAGGTAAGGTGAGCTATTACCAGCAGGAGAGAAAAAAAACCTTTTGTAGTGATAATCTTGGTGGGCCATTTTCAGCAGTTGACAAGAATGTGTGAAGAACAGTAAGGGGGGGAATAAACATGGGGAAATAGTTTTACTTTGTGTAATGACACATCCACTCCCAGTCTTTATTCAAGCCTAAGTTAATGGTGTCCAGTTTGCAAATTAATTCCAATTCAGCAATCTCTCGTTAGAGTCTGTTTTTGAAGTTTTTTTGTTGAAGAATTGCCACTTTTAGGTCTGTAATTGAGTGACCAGAGAGATTGAAGTGTTCTCCGACTGGTTTTTGAATGTTATAATTCTTGACATCATTCACCTGCACATCTACCAATGTGATATGTGCCATCATGTGCCAGCAATGCCCCTCTGCCATGTACATTGGCCAAACCAGACAGTCTCTACGTAAAAGAATAAATGGACACAAATCAGACATCAAGAATTATAACAATAATATAATTCTCGTCAACTGCTGGAAATGGCCCACCTAGATTATCACTACTAAAGGTTTTTTTTCTCTCCTGCTGGTAATAGCTCACCTTACCTGATCACTCTCGTTACAGTGTGTATGGTAACACCCATTGTTTGATGTTCTCTGTGTATATAAAATCTCCCCACTGTATTTTCTACTGTATGCATCTGATGAAGTGAGCTGTAGCTCACGAAAGCTTATGCTCAAATAAATTTGTTAGTCTCTACGGTGCCACAAGTCCTCCTCCTGTTCTTTTATCATGACTCTTGTAACAACAGTGATAAAGGAGAAAACCCTGCTGAAACGGATCCTAAAGCTATTGACCAGGAAACTACTTGTTAACCCAGGCCAATCAGCTGCTCAGAACTCTCCCAAAGGCCAGGAGTTGACTAGATCTGGACAAGCAGTGAAACCAGCACCTTCTCTGCATCCATAATTTGCTGTTAAATGGTATTTTGTTAATGATTATTCATTTGTGGGGGGGAGGGGTGGAAGCGAAGCTGGGACGGGAACGTTTTTATTTCTTCTTGGTTTAAAGCCTCAGTGATCTCAGCTTCCTAAGGGTAGGTGGCTTCTCTTTTCAGTGCATCCTGCACAGAACTAGTATCTGACAAAATAACTAGCACATCTTATTCAGAGTAATCATGGATCCAAGCAAATGTCTGGGACACTCTTAATATAAACCAAAGAAACACAGATCTGCCAAACTTATCACAGACACACTTTATTATATTATTTTGATCAAGCTTTGTACTGAATGCACCTTGATTCGAAGTTCTCTAGATGCAAAACCTGTATTTAGTGTTACAGACTTGAAGTACTAATGTTCTTTTATGCCTGATAATAGACCACTCAAGGGAAGCAATTTAATGCTCAGACATTTTCTCTACTATGAAAGTGTAATATACTAATGTAGACTCTATTCAACTTGAACATTTAGACAAGAGTTTTAATATATCTTTAATGTTCATAGTTTTTATGTCAGCAGATTTGCTTTAAAACGATCAAAGATACATTTCAAGAGGTATGCAGATGAGAAATTCTGTAATAATAATAATTAATAACAATGACAGGCGTTAAAACTAATTACAAAACAACATAGCCCACTAATTCTTTTTTATTAAACCTCCTATGGCACCTGATTCAAATAAGTGGCTTCTGTTTTAAAACCAAAGTGCATGGTCCAGCATTTTTTGTTTTGCTTTTTGTTAACCCTGAGACTTCATACCTGCTTGAGATTTCCTCCATGTTGCTTAGTTGCTTTCTTGTGTTAAAATAACTTATCATAGAATCATAGAATATCAGGGTTGGAAGGGACCCCAAGAGGTCATCTAGTCCAACCCCCTTCTCAAAGCAGGACCGATCCCCAAATAAATCATCACAGCCAGGGCTTTGTCAAGCCTGACCTTAAAGACTTCCAGGGAAGGAGATTTCACCACCTCCCTAGGGAACCCATTCCAGTGTTTCACCACCCTCGTCGTGAAAAAGTTTTTCCTAATATCCAACCTAAACCTCCCCCACTGCAACTTGAGACCATTACTCCTTGTCCTGTCCTCTTCTACCACTGAGAGCAGTCCAGATCCATCCTCTTTGGAACCCCCTTTCAGGTATTTGAAAGCAGCTATCAAATCCTCCCTCATTCTTCTCTTCCACAGATTAAACAATCCCAGTTCCCTCAGCCTCTCCTCATAAGTCATGTGTTCCAGTCCCCTAATCGTTTTTGTTGCCCTCCGCTGGATGCTTTTCAATTTTTTCACATCCTTCTTGTAGTGTGGGGCCCAAAACTGGATGCAGTACTCCAGATGAGGCCTCACCAATGTCGAATAGAGGGGAACGAGTCAGCAGGATCTTGAATAGACTGACCAATTCTGGGAAAAGTGTCAATTAAATGTAAAATGTTGGTCACTACTTTTCCCTCCAATCCCCTCCCCTCTTTTAGTGCTTTGCAAGTTTCAGATTCCTTTGTTTACTCTCCTCATCTCTCACTCCACAACCTCTGTAATTGTCACTGTTAAGGCCGGATGTGAAGAGTCCTGCATTTAGGACAGAAGAATCCCATGCACTGCTACAGCCCAGGAACCAAGTGGCTAGGCAGCAGTTCTGCAGAAAAGACCTAGGGGTTACAGTGGATGAGAAGCTGGATATGAGTCAACAGTGTGCTCTTGTTGCCAAGAAGGCTAACGGCATTTTGGTCTGTGTAAGTAGGAGCATTGCCAGCAGATCGAGGGACATGATCATTCCCCTCTATTCGGCATTGGTGAGGCCTCATCTGGAGTACTGTGTCCAGTTTTGGGCCCCACACTACAAGAAGGATGTGGAAAAATTGGAAAGCATCCAGCGGAGGGCAACAAAAATGATTAGGGGGCTGGAGCACATGACTTATGAGGAGAGGCTGAGGGAACTGGGATTATTTCGTCCGCAGAAGAGAAGAATGGGGGGCAGGATTTGAAAGCAGCTTTCAACTATCTGAAAGGGGGTTCCAAAGTGGATGGAGCTAGACTGTTCTCAGTGGTACCAGATAACAGAACAAGGAGTAATGGTCTCAAGTTGCAGTGGGGAAGGTTTAGGTTGGATATCAGGAAAAACATTTTCATGAGGAGGGTGGTGAAGCAAGCACTGGAATGGGTTACCCAAAGAGGGGTGGAATCTCCTTCCTTAGTGTTTTTTAAGGCCTGGCTTGACAAAGCCCTGGCTGGGATGATTTAGTTGGGGATTGGTCCTGCTTTGAGCAGGGGGTTGGACTAGATGACCTCCTGAGGTCCCTTCCAACCCTGATATTCTATGATTCTATGAACTGCACAGAGGAAGCTATGTGCAGTGCCCCCAGCAAAGAAGATTTATTAGAATTGCAAAACCCAGGATCTATTTCTGCAATTCCTCAGCGTCACGTAACCAACTATTTGCATAGACACAGATGTACAGAATATAAAATTCTGGGACAGTTCTGTAAAGAAACCAGGGCTCTGTGGGCTGCTGGGCGTGGGGATTGGTGAAGATAAAGGCAGTGAAGAGGGAAATGCTAGATGAGGAGGAAGGGGTGGGTATCTTCTAGAACTGGTTGGGGCTTAGATCTGGTGAAAGCCAGAGTAGATATCACTCCTGTGACAGACTTGAAGCAGCTGTGTAATATCCTAAGAATACTGATATGTAATAAGTGTACAAATGCCACATGTGACCTGGTTAGCCTGGTGGGATGGTGACAGTGGTGAATTTTGAATAAGTGCCAACAGCTGAGCAAACAAGTGTTGTAGCAGGAAACAGCAGAGAAAAAGGGTGTTTTAGTCCTTTTGGAAAAGGCTTAGGAACAACTCAAGAAAAGTCAGCTTGTGGAAATATGCAGACAGAGGCAGCCAAACCCTCAGGAGCTGACGCAGGCACGGCTGGTTGATCTGCTGTACTCTGAGGGCCAGAACAAAAAGTCATTTTCCAGCAGCAGGAGAGGACTCTAGAAGAACATCCAGATTGCCAGTGGGGATAGCAGAGCTTGAGGGAGACAGAGGCCAGAAGGGGCCAGGAGATCTCCTGGAGAGGAGCAGAAAAGATGATGACAGAAGAAGCAACTGGTCTCCATCCAGATGAGTTCACCACTTCAGCAGCAGCTGGCACTGAAGAGGCTCTAGACTGAGGAGGAAAAGCTGAAGTTTCCCTCCAGAAAGAGACAAGCTACACCAGAGAAGAGTAGAGAGTGAAAAGGAATGTCAGCATGAACATGAAATTGGGAACATGTGACCGGTCCCTTCCCCATCAGTAAGTAGGACAGACACTGGGCTTGGTAGCTACCCAGTTAAATTCACAACGCATCTCAAAAGCATTTAAAAACACACTGACATCTTCCTGGCCCCTATAACGGGGTAATAACTTAGAATCTATCACTCCTGAAGACCCAGGTATATGGTGTCTGCCTTTGTCACTGATTCACATGATCTTCTCCATGCCCCAGTCTGTAACCAGTTCCTGGGAACGGGCCCCCGTACTGTCCCAGAACTCAAGGATCCAGGCAGTTCCACAGGGGCAGGCTGGTGGCCTCCAGAATTCCAAAACTGGGCTTTCGGGTGCCATAGAATCCCTATCTGCCTCCATGGCTCCCTGCAGAGAGTCCAGCCAAGCCAGACTCCTGCGGGGGGCTTGTGCTGTATCCCTTCAGCGTGTTATACTCTCAGTACATCTGCAGTGGCACCAGACAGCCCTTTCAAAACAAGGTAGCAATTTAATAATCACCTGGAATGCAGCATCTGAAAGTCCTTAGGGTAGGGTTGCCAGGTGTCCTGTTTTTGACTGGAAAGTCTCATCAGAAGGGGATTTATGCAGTGTTCAGTCAGTACTGTTGACCGGACACCAACAGTCCAGTTACCAAAGTAACTGCAATCGGCCTCTGCTGCTGGGAGGGTGGGAAACAGGAAGAGCAGCTGCTGCTAGGGGAGGAGGGATCCTGACAGCGTGCAGCATTTGAGGAGCGGGGCCAGAAGCCAGGCATGCTGCCCATGATGCCATGTCCTGCCTTCTCTGCCTCCCAGGGCCATAGCTCTCTCCCCGGCCCCTCACTTTGGGGACTGACTGTGATGTTACACCCCATATTCTTCATAGAAATATGGTTATGGTATGAATATGGCCTGGTATAACTAAAATATACTTCATGCAAGATGGCTCAAGTAATATATCATTGGAAAGGTTCTGATTTATTGAATGTGATTTATCCATTATGTATGTACATATCATTTCTGTATCTAAAGTTAGGAATATTGATTATGGGAGAATTACAACTGTGTGTATACTTGGGGGGAACGCCCACCATGCAGTAGGCAATCCTCCTGAATGACCCATTTAAGAAGGACAATAGAACTCTGAAGATACTAATCTCTCCCCTTCCTGTGAGGTGACCTGGAAGGTAGCTGTGATACTAGGTGATAATGTCACCTAGTCAAGGTGATAATGTGACCTGATGCATAATTCCATGTGGAAACTGCTAGTACTTTCCCACTGTAGGGAGATGGGGATCAAACAAAGGATTCCTGCCTTAGATAAATCCTTTTCAGGCTGGGGAGGGGGTTGATGTGGACTCTTCTCCATTGCATACCCAAGAAGAAGGACTGCTGAAAGAACCTGAGGGGACAAAGAACTAACCTGAGGGGAAAGGCAGGGGTGAATCCAGACTGAGACAGCAGTCCAGTCTGTAAGAAGAAATAACTGGAACTCTGAGCCACAGACACTCTGCATCCAGCCTAATCCAACATTTAGGGTGGGAAATTACATTCTGTCTTTAGTGAATCAAGCTTAGTTTGCGTGTTTTGTTTTATTTTCCTAGTAATCTGCTTTGTTCTGTTTGCTATCTCTTATAATCACTTAAAATCTGCCTTTTATAGTTAATACATTTGTTTTGTTTATTATTAAACCCAGTTTGTGCAATTTCTAACTGGAGGTGGGTGTGGGGCAAGAAGTTGTGCATATCTCTCTTCACATTGAAGGAGAGAGTGAATTTTTATGAGCTTGCACTGGGCAGATTTTTCTATACAGTGGAACACAATATACCTTTGGGTCTGTACTCTCGGGTCAGTGGGCACCTTAGTGCTGGGGCAAATCCCTTAAGCTGAGTCTTCCCAGAGCCGATCTCAGTGTCTGTTTTTCTGCAGCTGGGTGTGGCCCTGCCTGTGTGTGTGTGTGCTATAGGAGGATTAAGAGCCTGGCTCAGCAAGACAGGGTAAAGGGGGCCCAGGCTGGCAGAACAGGCAGGCTCAGTGTATCTCAGTCCATCAGGTGGCACCTTAAGAGGGGCCAACCTGTCACACTGACCCCCGTCTTCCCCAGCCCTGCCATGACCCAACTGGGTGGGCAGGCAGGCAGGCTCTGCCTCAGCTTCTCCCAGCCTGGCTCTGCAGATGGCAAGTGAGTCCCAGGGAAGGGGGGAGCAAGTGACAGGGGTGGGGGAGGAGCACCAGGGGGGCCTGTAGTGTCTGGTTTTGAAAAATTGGAAAGTTGGCAACCCTACCTTAGATTAACACAGAGAAGCAAAGGTTGGAACACAGACCATACTAGCTATAGCCACGGCTTCCTTGGCTGCTGTAGGAACCATCTCCATTTCCTTTCCTTGTCTCTGTTCCTTTGTCTTACACCTAGGTGAGACCCTGTGAGCTCAGCTCTTGACACAGCCCTATGACACTTTTCTCCTTTCTTCTGCACCTCAGGGCCTTTCCTCTGCTCTGCAGAGAGGTGGCGGTGGGGAAATCTCCTCCTGGCTGTTAAGCCTAGGTGTGAATGTCCCAGACTTTGGGGTGTCCACTGTCTCTTCCAAATGTGAAACTATCCACACTGCCTGCTGTGGATTCCTATACAGACCTAGGAAGGAGTAGGGATGCTAATGTGTGGGGTACTAAGAGAAAAGACCCTTTGATGCACTAGTCAGAAGTATTGGGGTGATGAGCATATGTGGGCTCAGGACCTCTGCCTATATGTACCCCCTCCTTTGGGATCTACAGGGAGGAGATTAGGATGATGAATTTGGAGTACTGGGCAAACATTGGAGGATACATGTAGACTTCCTGAGAGTACCTGACCGATAACCTCACTATGTCCAATCTGGAAGGGTTGCAATGTGACAGAGGTGGAGCTGCTCTGTAGTAATGTAAGAAGAGTGCTATATAAAGATTGTAGGGAGTTCTGTCCAGCAGCACACCACGGCACAGAAACCGAAGGAACTCCACCAGGCAAAGCAGACTACAGATTTCCAAGTTTGCTTAGACTCCCACCACTCTGACAGTCCCAGCCCCACACCTCTCTGGCAGAACAGCATTTATAAACCTCATTTACACACATGAATCTTGAACAGCCACTTGGCCAGATACAAATTCTTTTTGCTGGATGTGATCTCCTGTGCTCTCTTCACCAGGCGGCCTGTGTGAGGAGATGATGTGCTATCTCCAGAGAGAGAGACCACTCTGAGTGATCCTGATGGCAGTCTCAGGGGACTCTTCCGAAAAGAGAGCAAAATTATGGATTTTAGGTTTGGAAATAACAATCCGTGTCAGTGAAATTAGATAACCGAGTCTCCAGGCTCAGCACCCAACCTGCCTTAGCTTTAGTCTGGTCTGATTGGCTCTCCAATCCCTTTGCTGATGTTTAGAAGGGAAAATCACCCCCCTGACATGAATGTCAGTGGAACCAGGCAAAAAAAAATATCAGTGAAAAATGCTGAAAAGTGCAGTTTGGGGTCAAATTCAGCTAATAGATTTAGCCAATGGGGAAAAAATGGAAAAACTTCCAAGAGTAAAACAATTTCATTTCGATGCTTTCAAAATGAAATGTTTCATTTTGAAACAATGTTTCATTCAGAAACTCAGCTAGATTTAACTTAAAAAAATAAAAAACATCCCAAAATGAAAAGAAACATTTAGTGTCAGGTCCTGCAAACTGTTTCATTTGAACCAAAACAAAGGTTTTTGCTTTGTTCTTTTGTTTCAGCTGTGAAACCGAATAATCCAGTATTCACCCAGCTCTAAATATCCACTTCTTAACATTTTACCAGTCCGTGGGTGGGAGAATGTGGCTTGGTTCTGGAACAGGGGGGAATGTGGCTCATCCCAATCGAGAGGGCGTGTGGGACCCTTTAAATGGCTGTGCACTCTTCACTCAACACACAGCCTCACTTCCGTTTGTTCCTGTGCGTTGCCAGAGCAAGGAAGGCACCACCGTAGATGGCTGTGTTTCAGTCAGTTCCTCTGGTGTCTATCTCCTTCACTGTGCTGGGTTCAAAGATAGCACTGTGTGCTGCTGGACAAGTCATGTCATCTCTCTGTGCTTTAGATCCCCATCTGAATAATGATCCTTTGTCCGTCTTGTCTACTGGGGACCTGATCCAAAGCCTATGGGAGTCAATGGGCCTCTTTCCATTGACTTGATGGATTTTGAACCAGGCACTTGGACTGTAAGCTCTTCACCTGTCTCTCACCTTGTGCATGTACAGCGCCTAGCACCCGGGGACCTGATCTTGATGGGTGCCTGTCATTGCCACTGTAATATTACTCAAATACAGTCACAACTGGTCCCCCTGTCTAGGTCTCAGCGGAGGGGGTCACTGATGGAAGTAGCATTTAGACTCACGATAGCTCTGGAGCTAGTCCCTGAAGAACAACCCTCAGGCCCATTCACAGGGGAATGGGAGGAATCTTTGTTTTCCCAAGTTGTCGGTCTTGGTGCCTCTCATATAAGTACTGCACTGAACTTCATATAAGTACTGCCCCTGTACTGTGATCACAATTTGGCTCCATGGCTACATAGTCGGGGTTGTAGAGTCCAATCTCTGTGAAATAAAGACCAAAAAGCAGAGGGACTAAAATGGCTTGAGGCTCTTGTTGTTGGCAGGAACTTGCTGTGTTCTGTGCCAAATTATTTTTAGATCCAGAAGTTCAGGGGCGGGCAACATATGATGACAAGAACAGGCCGCTTAATACATTAGCTCACAGTAGGATGGTGTGTTACGCATTGTGTTGAAGTGGAGTGGGAGTGGGAGGAGAGAAACTCCTTTTAAAAGCCATTAATTGAAAAATATGTGAAGCCATCACTGATGTTGCTTAATGACATACAAAAGGCCTAAAATATTTAGATTCTGCTGGATAAAAGCAAACCCAGGTTATTTTTTTTTATGATTTACCCATTCATTTTTATGTCTAGCTATCTAAGAAATGAGCTTTTACAAGTTATTTATTGATCATATATTTTAAATCTCCCATACATATTTCACAGCCAGCACACGAGCAACAGGAGTCTTCATTTTGTCAGGACTATCAAATTACTTTTATTAATGCTGTGATGTCTGACGATTCCTGCTGACTACTGCGCTTGGACGTCAAGTGATTAAGATCAGCAATCACCTGGCATTCACTATGCAAATATTTTACTTTAAAATTATTTACAGTATGCTGAAAACAGCTCTCATAATTAGTTAACATTTATGGCCTGCTCCAGCATTTGAAATCAGAAGTTGAGTAGCAGGATGTGTTATGGCTTTACTCTGTGCTTAGTCATTACTGTGGAATGCAAAGAGGAAGAGAAGAAAGAGGATGAAAGCAGTGGGAGGGGAAGAGTACACTGCGGGCTTGTCTACATGCTGCCTTCGTTCATACTAGTTGGGAGTAAATTCTAACGTGTGCTGGCATCTTGTGCACTCACAGGCCCATGTGGACCCTGCTGGAGCATGCTTAAAGTTACCCAGTACATATTAGGGTGGTACTATTAAAATGGGACTAATGCACCAGGTGGACAACCCCTAAGGGTACAACTAGGGCTTGAGGAGGATGAGTTACAGTAAAGTGAAGTCACTTTACTTCTGAATGAGAGCATCCATATGGGAGTTTAACACACCTTGACTTCACAGCTTAGCTTTCCTGAGTGTCCCCATGTAGACATGGCGCAAAGGGTGCATCTAGACTAGAGTTTGTGGTCTTCTTTGAAGTGGAGTTCACTGATTACCAATTAACTTGAGTTAACTAAGATGACTGTAAATGCTAATCCAGCCATCCACAAACCCTCATGATTTCTTCACCTTAGTCCGAACATTTTGTGGAGCATCAAGACCAGTTTTTTACAATAAGACTCACTAATTGGCAGTCAGTTAACTTAAAACTGAAGCACAAGCTCTTGTGTAGACAAACTCTAAGAGAACAAAAGCATAAAAAGCACAAGCAGAAGTGGGTGATGGAAGATGAATAACAGGAGAAATGGTGGAGAGGATTAAGGCCTGGATTTTTCAAAAGAACCCGAGGAAATTAGGGACCCAGCTGCTATTGACTCTGAAAATATCAATCTAATGCTCCCATACAGTCTTCAGTGATGCTGTCTTTAATTTCATGCATTATACTGCGATGCTGGCCCAAGTGCCATGTGATCACTGCCAGCTCTGTAGCTGGAAATATCCCCTCCTAAACCGCTTGGTGCAAACAGGGCTTCCACTTAATTTTGTAGAATGCTCTTTGAAGGGTTCTCAGGATGCTTATTGAATTCACGCTCCTAGTAGGTGTGAGAGGGTTTTCCCTTCACTCTCTCCCCTGGTTCTTGTCATGTGGACAGAAAGTAGAAGAGCTTAAGTCCAAAGTGTAAACAATGTGATGTTTATTGGGGTTAGTTTCCAGCAAACGTGTTCTATAACTCTGATGCTGCAGAGCCTTGTTTCCCAGTGTCTCATCCCCCCATCCTCAGGAGGCATAATTATCGCTACAATGCACGCCCACAGTCCCACCCCTTACAACTTAGGGTCTTGTTCCATTTTGAGTCTGGGGTCTTGATCCCACCTCTTTGTACTCCATGGCAGGGAGAAGGCGTGAGTTGTGCTCCAGTCAGGGACGGGCATTTCTTTGGTCTTTTAGTATATTATACCTCACCCCAAAGTCCCTTTTTCCCTCCCGACTGGTTGCTTGACTTCGCCTTGAGATAGGGGTTGAGGCAATCTTAAAGTGTGCTCTGAGTAACACTTTAACTGCTCTTATCTGTTCCCATTGTACTAACAAACCCAGCTGACTAGGCAGAAGCAACATCACAGTGTCTTTCTCCCTTGTTTACACATTTTAGTATAAGAATATCAAAAAGTCAAACCCAAAATTCTATCCCAGGCTAACAAACAGACCTATATTCTAACAGTAGGAATGAAGTTCTGCTTGATATGGGTGTATCTGAAGTGTGGCCATGTAGAGTTATACTGATACTGAGGTCTCTTGTGGCTGATATCACCAATATAAAGGACCTGCAAAAACTGCTAGTATTTGCACTTATTTGGAGTCTACACAATGATCACTTTAGTTGCAATGAATGAGAGGTCATTGAAGAACTGCAATTTTGTATACAATAGAAGCAATATTTGCAGTATATCATGTGTATGTATGTAGCCATTCCTGCTTTTCTTTTTCAAAGGTGTCCTTTCTTATAAATAGATATGTTCACTTTGTTCTCAGTGTACAAAACAATAACAAGTCTAAATGAGAAAAAACTGCTAAGAATACACAAAATATGATTTGCTTGGTTGGAGTTGAATGTTTGCAAGGAGAAGAATCTTAAACTTCTAAGGAAGGAGATTCCACCACCTCCCTAGGCAATCCATTCCAGTGTTTCACCACCCTCTTAGTGAAAAAGTTTTTCCTAATATCCAACCTAAACCTCCCCCACTGCAACTTGAGACCATTACTCCTTGTCCTGTCCTCTTCCACCACTGAGAATAGTCTAGAACCATCCTCTCTGGAACCACCTCTCAGGTAGTTGAAAGCAGCTATCAAATCCCCCCTCATTCTTCTCTTCTGCAGACTAAACAATCCCAGTTCCCTCAGCCTCTCCTCATAAGTCATGTGTTCCAGACCCCTAATCATTTTTGTTGCCCTTCGCTGGACTCTTTCCAATTTATCCACATCCTTCTTGCAGTGTGGGGCCCAAAACTGGACACAGTACTCCAGATGAGGCTTCACCAATGTCGAATAGAGGGGGATGATCATGTCCCTCGATCTGCTCGCTATGCCCCTACTTATACATCCCAAAATGCCATTGGCCTTCTTGGCAACAAGGGCACACTGCTGACTCATATCCAGCTTCTCGTCCACTGTCACCCCTAGGCCCTTTTCCGCAGAACTGCTGCCCAGCC
Organism: Eretmochelys imbricata; assembly: GCF_965152235.1. Lineage (NCBI taxonomy): Eukaryota > Metazoa > Chordata > Testudines > Cheloniidae > Eretmochelys > Eretmochelys imbricata. The sequence continues at coordinate 130,308,710 of NC_135577.1, read as the reverse complement.
ATTCGGTCCCTAGTCTGTAGCTGTGCATTGGGTTCTTCCGTCCTAAGTGCAGGACCCTGCACTTATCCTTATTGAACCTCATCAGATTTCTTTTGGCCCAATCCTGCAATTTGTCTAGGTCCCTCTGTATCCTATCCCTGCCCTCCAGCGTATCTACCACTCCTCCCAGTTTAGTATCATCCGCAAATTTGCTGAGAGTGCAATCCACACCATCCTCCAGATCATTTATGAAGATATTGAACAAAACCGGCCCCAGGACCGACCCCTGGGGCACTCCACTTGACACCGGCTGCCAACTAGACATGGAGCCATTGATCACTACCCATTGAGCCCGACAATCTAGCCAACTTTCTACCCACCTTATAGTGCATTCATCCAGCCCATACTTCTTTAACTTGCTGACAAGAATACTGTGGGAGACCGTGTCAAAAGCTTTGCTAAAGTCAAGAAACAATACATCCACTGCTTTCCCTTCATCCACAGAACCAGTAATCTCATCATAGAAGGCGATTAGATTAGTTAGGCATGACCTTCCCTTGGTGAATCCATACTGTCTGTTCCTGATCACTTTCCTCTCATGCAAGTGCTTCAGGATTGATTCTTTGAGGACCTGCTCCATGATTTTTCCGGGGACTGAGGTGAGGCTGACTGGCCTGTAGTTCCCAGGATCCTCCTTCTTCCCTTTTTTAAAGATGGGCACTACATTAGCCTTTTTCCAGTCATCCGGGACTTCCCCCGTTCGCCACGAGTTTTCAAAGATAATGGCCAATGGCTCTGCAATCACAGCCGCCAGTTCCTTTAGCACTCTCGGATGCAACTCGTCCGGCCCCATGGACTTGTGCACGTCCAGCTTTTCTAAATAGTCCCTAACCACCTCTTTCTCCACAGAGGGCTGGCCATCTATTCCCCATGTTGTGATGCCCAGCGCAGCAGTCTGGGAGCTGACTTTGTTTGTGAAGGCAGAGGCAAAAAAAGCATTGAGTACATTAGCTTTTTCCACATCCTCTGTCACTAGGTTGCCTCCCTCATTCATTAAGGGGCCCACACTTTCCTTGGCTTTCTTCTTGTTGCCAACATACCTGAAGAAACCCTTCTTGTTACTCTTAACATCTCTCGCTAGCTGCAGCTCCAGGTGTGATTTGGCCCTCCTAATTTCATTCCTACATGCCCGAGCAATATTTTTATACTCTTCCCTGGTCATATGTCCAACCTTCCACTTCTTGTAAGCTTCTTTTTTATGCTTAAGATCCGCTAGGATTTCACCGTTAAGCCAAGCTGGTCGCCTGCCATATTTACTATTCTTTCGACACATCGGGATGGTTTGTCCCTGTAACCTCAACAGGGATTCCTTGAAATACAGCCAGCTCTCCTGGACTCCTTTCCCCTTCATGTTAGTCCCCCAGGGGATCCTACCCATCCGTTCCCTGAGGGAGTCGAAGTCTGCTTTCCTGAAGTCCAGGGTCCGTATCCTGCTGCTTACCTTTCTTCCCTGTGTCAGGATCCTGAACTCAACCAACTCATGGTCACTGCCTCCCAGATTCCCATCCACTTTTGCTTCCCCTACTAATTCTTCCTGGTTTGTGAGCAGCAGGTCAAGAAAAGCTCCCCCCCAGTTGGCTCCTCTAGCACTTGCACCAGGAAATTGTCCCCTACGCTTTCCAAAAACTTCCTGGATTGTCTATGCACCGCTGTATTGCTCTCCCAGCAGATATCAGGAAAATTAAAGTCACGCATGAGAACCAGGGCATGCGATCTAGTAGCTTCCGCGAGCTGCCGGAAGAAAGCCTCATCCACATCATCCCCCTGGTCCGGTGGTCTATAGCAGACTCCCACCACTACATCACTCTTGTTGCTCACACTTCTAAACTTAATCTTAATTCTAAACTTAAACTTAAGTCCTGGCTGGGATGATTTAATTGGGGATGGGTCCTGCTTTTGAGCAGGGGGTTGGACTAGATGACCTTCTGAGGTCCTTTCCAACCCTGATATTCTATGATTCTATGATTCTAATCTTATTAGAGATGTAGAAACCAGGTAGAGCCAGGGAGATCTGAATGCTTAGAGATTTAAATGCCAGGATACAGAATTTACAAAAAATGTAGACAAAATAACTCAGAAGTAGGTCAGGGATACAATACCATAGAAAGAAGGAAGGGTCACTGATATGGAGGGCAATGGAGAAGATAAAATTTTGGCTAGAACGTCAACATAAATAGGTAATGAGCTGACTTTAGGAAGCTTATATAATAGAGTATCACAGTTGTTATAGAAAATAGAGTTTGGATGAAGGCTATATCCTTAGGCATGGCCAATTAGTTATTTAGAAATTGCGTGAGATAACCACTAAGAACTTTTTCTTTTCAGAGGCATAACTGCTTTCTTATGTGGCTGGTTTTGAAACCTCCGTACACAGAGGCTATTATGGACTTCACACTAGGGAAAATGCTGCACGTGATAAATAAGGTTGAAGCTTGGAGCCATCTAGAATCTAGTGATTCCAATATCAAAATAATCATGATGGCAAAGTACTAAAGGGAAGAGTCAGTGGTGTGAGGCTTCCAGAAAGAGGATGTTGAGAGAATGAAAAGTGCCCTGAGGAACGATGATTGCTGTACTTTCATACATAGGGAAATCTACTCCAGCAAAATGGAAAGTATTAAGAAACTATTTGTGAGCAGAGCAGCGATTAAATTTCAACCCCATTATGTCTAAACAGGAAAGGCAGCAGGGGCCAGTGCAGTGAAGTAGGGGAGGAAAGGGTTTCAGATGTAGTAAATTATAAAATCAGTCTTTTAAAGTGTGGTTAGCATGGTCAGAAAAATGGCTGTAAACAAGATTGCTTGGAACCTTCTGCTTACAAACTAGGCTCCGGTCTGGCATATGAACCCTGTGCCTATGTGGATCCTGGTGCACGATCAACCCCAGTTTGTAACACTAGGCGCTGCAAAACTCTTCTGGAAAAATATAAACAATATGGTATTGAATCATATTTCACACTGGAACACTGGGGTGCACAGTACATGGGAAAGTCATCCCATAAAGAACTCACATGAAATCCACCAGATAGCAAGATATGACCATTAGGATAAGTTCAAAGACTAACATTTGCAATATAACACCCAAGTGGTTCTAACAGGCCAGCATCCCTGCAAAAGTAAGTTTTTTCTTCCCATGTCCCAAGTGTAAAGCATTACATTTTTAAAAAAGCCCTCAAAAGCACACAGTATAGCTACAAAATGAAGTTCAGTTTCAATTTCAAATCCATTTCCACACCAGTTCTCTCTCACCTTTCAGCCCATTAACAGACTTTTATAGCATTAGCCTTTTATCCCATAGCTAATTATCCTGAGCACCAAATCCAGGGACGGTCAGGTCACAGATTATGCTACTGCTGTTTTTCCGCTTATCTGCAATTTACTTCTTTACACCGTTACTCAGGAGCGGGTGCAACCCAGGACACTGTTTGTGATTTCAGGCTTGGAGAGATGCATTGGGTAGGAATTCTAAAACACAGGGTATATACAGGAAAACTAGGCAGCTAACAGGAAATATATGCAAAAAGAAAAGGAGTACTTGTGGCACCTTAGAGACTAACCAATTTATTTGAGCATGAGCTTTCGTGAGCTACAGCTCACTCCATCGGATGCATACCGTGGAAACTGCAGCAGACTTTATATATACACAGAGAATATGAAACAATACCTCCTCCCACCCCACTGTCCTGCTGGTAATAGCTTATCTAAAGTGATCATCAGGTTAGGCCATTTCCAGCACAAATCCAGGTTTTCTCACCCTCCACCCCCCCACACAAATTCACTCTCCTGCTGGTGATAGCCCATCCAAAGTGACAACTCTTTACACATTTAGATATACACATCTCTGTGTATATATAAAGTCTGCTGCAGTTTCCACGGTATGCATCTGATGAAGTGAGCTGTAGCTCACGAAAGCTCATGCTCAAATAAATTGGTTAGTCTCTAAGGTGCCACAAGTACTCCTTTTCTTTTTGCGAATACAGACTAACACGGCTGTTACTCTGAAACAGGAAATATATGGTAGGCAGATCTGTTTCACTCACACATCGCACCTGAAATGCTGCATCCTGAACCAGAACTCCAGTCTCCCAGCGAAAGAGGAAGTATGGGGCGTGTTGGTGAAAGGGGAGAAATGGCGTGGGGAGATATTTCCCAATGGAGTTTGGTCTCTGACGGATCTGATGCCTAAGCATGCATTAAAGTTTCTCCTCTGCAGCATTAGCCTATGCTGGGGCAAGGCAGTAGAGAATTGAAGCAGCATTTGCTTGCGATTATTCCGCCTCTCTTCATGGACACAGTGCAGAATCAAGGTCAGAAGGATGCATTAATAGACTGTGTACCTGTATCTGCAGATATCTGTGTTGCACAAATCCCTGTTTGCACATATCTTTGTAGTATATGGATGTGGTGGTTCTGATAAGCAGGAATATGGGCTAAATGACTGTAAAGAGTACAGTTTAGCAGTGATTACTGGAGTGACTTGCAAGACAGATACAATGGTCCCACAGGTATTGATGTTTGTGGATTTTGCGAGTCTCTGCTAATATCGGGTGTCATAACAGATTATTTATATACTATCTGAGCTCCCAATATCATACATGACTCAGCCAGGAGCTTCCTGATCCCTTGCAGTGTGTGTTTGTAACAGAGCAGTTACCCCGCTCCTAGGAGCGAAGGTTGAAGGCAGCCAAGGTAGGCTGCTTGAAGAGGTAGCCACAGCTGTGGCCACACCCAGTCAGGGCACAGCTGGCCCTGATATAAGGGCTAAGGGAGGAGCTGGGTCAGTCTCACTCCAGCCTTGGTGTGGGAAGGACCTGGGAGCCCAGGGGACCAGAGGCAGAGGCAGCTGGGGAGCTCCAGCCTGGCAACTCCCCAGGCTGAGGCCTTGGTAAAGGCTTAAGGAGGTCCTGGGGCTGCAGAGGTGCAGCCCGGGGATAGGCAGAGGCAGCTGGTCCAACCCCCTTGCCAATGATGAGTGGCCATCACAGACTGCGTTCCGCCCCAGAGAAAGGGGGCTAGATGCTGACTGGCAGTAGCCACTGAGGCAAGGTACATACGGGGGAGGTTCCCCTGGGAGGGGAGACCTAGAGTGTGGGGACTGCTGTGGGGCAGCATACCAAGATAAGAGGGTCCGGGAGGGACATGGGCCTGTGGCAGGAGAGACACCGGCCAGCAGGGGGCACTCTGAGGCTGGAATTGAGCTAATTCCTGGACGACCAGCAGGAGGCGCATGCTAGGCTCCAAAGCACCAGAACCGTGGCAGCATGGTTGCACTGGTGGCCCAATCTGAAATGGCACGTGCATCCAAGGAGGCCGTCTCTGTGGCACGCCCAGGGTGCTGTGTGTAGGCCTGCCACAGAGACGTCCTCCTTGGATGCACATGCCATTTCAGATTGGGCCACCAGTGCCACCATGCTGCTGCGGTTCTGGTGCTTTGGAGCCTAGCATGCTCCATACGATTTGGACCTGGAAATCAAACCTTTTTTTAGACCCGTTCTTCCAATCAGCACCAAAAAGTCGAAATCAATAGGCTTCCCCATTGCCTCTGAATTTTCTTTAGCCTCTGCACAAGAGATGAAGATGAAAGCACCAGTGGATTAAACTGGATGAAGTTTCAATTTCCTGAATGACTCTGCCGCTAATTCAAACGGCAGGCATTGCATTAGCTTAGGGATGAGCACTCTCCAACCCAGGCAGATCCCTCATTTAGCCTACAGGATATCCATCAGCATAGACAAGCATATCAAGCATTGTGTGTTCCAGCCAGCACTACTTTCCTGCTGGAGTGGCCAAGCAATAAAGCTCCGTTGGCTACTTTCCATTTCCAGCATCTAGTGGGAAAGTCTCAGCTGCAGAAGTCTAAGTTAGAAGTATAGTAATTCTGTGATGAACTGCTGCCCCCCCTTAGCCAGGGCTAGTGCAGGGGGATGCATACTAGATTTCTATACTGAACCATTTCAAGTACTAAAAAGGCACAAGCTAGACAGAAGATTGGGAGGCCCTCCAAAGATACCCAGTGGAAGAATGTCAGGTATTCAGTTCAGAAAATTGCCACATTGCATTTTTGATTTTCAATCCTAGGGCTGTGTCCCAGACGAGAATGAAATGCTAATGACTTAGGGGGAGTACAAGGCATTTCCATTTCCGTTTTATTAGGTCTATATGCATGTTGGGGGAGCTGATCAGTTAGATCTTTTGTAAATTTCTTCCTCCAGAAATGCCAGAAGGTAACCCCAATTATTTTACACACGCTAACAGGCTGTCAGAGCACACACTGTCGATTTCCTTTAAATGACTCAAAGACAGATGCAAAGGTCACAAAACATTAGTTCAAAATCCACTTCCTTACTATCCCCTTTTACCAGGTTAACTGAAAATCTGGCCTTTATATTAACAAATGCTTTTCGCATTTAGATCCTGGCTCTGGAATTTTATTTGATGTTCAATTAGATTTCTCAGAGTTTGAAATCATTTTGCCAGGGCTTTTTTATTGAATCACCCCTCTTGTTAGATGGGGGATGGTGCACCTTTCCTAGAAGTAAAGGGGTCTATGCTAAAGCACCTGCTTCTCACAGAGCTTGTGGTATTTGCTGACTGCAAACAAAAATCCCAGGAGAGTCATTGCACACCAGATTGTTACAAATTACATAAGGGCAGACTGAGGCCCACTGCAAACAGAAGGGGAGTGAAGTGCTCAGAAAAAAAGGCCTGTATTTTCCATAGTTAATGGTAAAAGCAAAGGAAATCTAGCAATAGAGCAAGGGTACATTGTAGTGTAATCAACTATGTGACTGAGACTTTTTGCAATGGGGAGGTATTTGTTGAAACTGGAGTTTATCCTACTTTAAAGACTCAGATATGTCGATTTTTTTGCCTCTGGAAGTAAAGTAATAACAATAAATGATTTAAAACCAAAATGTACATTGTGCTGCATTAAAAGCAGACATTGCAGATGCACTTATAAGGCAAAGGAAGAACACAAAGGGCACATTTCGTGCTGCAGTGACTCTTTTATCTAGAAGCACAGGACAGTATATTGGTTTCTTGCTCCTTAATCTCATTCTGTCTTGGGTTTTTATGACAACATTTAGATTCCTGTCCTTGGTGGAGTATGTCCCTCTTTGATATTTGTTCTCTCCTGGCATTCTTCAAGATTGCATTGTGCTGATAAAGCTTTTATTGAGGTTATTACATGTCATTTGCAGTAAAGTGCAGGATTTAAATGTCACCTGGTTTCCCTGTGACCACCTACCACTCAGTGTCTGAAGATTACTGGAATACAGTTCTCCTTCTGAGAGTGAGGTTCAGGACACACACGGGCAGAAATGTTACCTGTTCTTGGCAACTCTGCAGATGGTCTCAGTACATCAGGCTGTAACACGTTAAGCCTCAGACTTGACTTTTGAATAGATTTAGTTAACAAATGGCTAGTTATAATTTCTGGAATGAGGTTGAGACCACTTACGGTCCCTAGGAATCCTTTGGCACTAGGGGCTAGAGTCACAAAAGGATATAGGTGCCTGACTGCCACTTTAGGTGCCCAAATCCCAGAACTGGGTCCTGCTGGGAGTCACAAGGCCCCTGCTCAGCTGCCCCCCTGGAGGTGCCTAAATTCACTGCGCACCTACATCTTTGCACTGCAAGTGCCCAAGTTTCTGCCTCTGAGCCAGGTGTCCAGACCCCTAAGCCCCACAGTGATGCCTGAATGTCTCTCTGCCTAATTCACTCATAGGGCACCATCTGGTAAGTGTGCTGGGCGCTCGCCTATGGGATAAGGCCCCCATAGGTGAGGCTATACAAAACGGCTTGAGGTGGATAACCTCCCTCTGAACTTTTAGCCCCGGGGTTAGGGAACTCACCTGGGATATGGGAGACCCCCAGTTCAAACCCTGCCTCTGCTTGAGGGGGAGAAGGGATTTGAATGTGGGCTCTGCACCGCCCAGGTGAGTGCGCTAATCACATTCTGATGGTGGGGGAGGCGCCTTCAGTCTCGGCTCTGGAAGCTTCCCCTGTGGATAAATCATTTTCTAAAAGTGTTGGAGCAGGGGGACCGGCCCTGGGTCTCCCAGGGGAGTGCTCTAACCTAGCGGCACTCAAACGTTTCCTGTCGTCCCTCCCCGCCCAACCAGTCATGGAATCTGTCCGCACGCCCTCCGTGACGCACAGCCAGGGTGCTTGGGCTGAACGCAGAGCTGGGGTGGGGGAGGAGCTGGTCTAGGGGTGCAAAAGGGAATGGGGGCGGAGCTGTGGCCGGGGGCGGCGAGGGAGTGAGGGCGGAGCTGGGCCTAAAGGCGGAGCTGGCCTGGGGACTGAATGGGGTTGGAGGAGGCGTGAGGCTGGGGGCAGAGCTGGGCTGGGGGTGGAGTGGGGCACTCCCTCCCCGCCTCCGGGGGGGCTGGCCCTGGCCCTGCCACACACTCTCCCGAACATTCCTCCGTGCCCGCCCCTAGGGGGGCATGCCCCACACTTTGAGCACCACTGCTCTGACCACCAGGCTACAGCGTCCTTCTCTTGCGCTCTCTCTCTCTCTGGCCCAATGAGTCTGTTGCTATTTATTCATAGTGGAACAGCTTCAACAGACTGGCTTGAGGGAACCGCACATCTGAATATCCCATAGCCCAGTGGTTAGGGCACTCAATTGAGAGGTGGTAGAAACGAAAACCCTTCTTCCCCTCGGGTGGAGGGGGGGACCCGAACCAGGAGCTTCCCACATCCCAGGTGAATACCCCAAACACTGCACTAAAATGTATGAGGGAAGTGGTTCTCCTTTCTTTCCTTCCTTCCTTCCCCCTCCATGCCAAGAGAGGGTTTGCAGCTGAGAATCCCAAGCAGAGGGAGGCAACTCCAAGCAGCCCAGACTTAGGGGCCAAGCTCCCTGAGGAGTCTTAGCTGACACGCCTCCCGTTGGCTGGCTGAGGGGAGCAGCTGCTTAGCATGCTGGCTTTTTTGAATCCCCTTCAGAGACGTCTGTCTCTTCCCCTGTCATTGTATGAGGAGCCTGGGCACGGCACTCAGGCTTTGTGAAGGGCAATGATTTTCTATGACAGGTTTCAGAGTAGCAGTCTGTATCCACAAAAAGAAAAGGAGTAAAGAAAGAAAAAGAAAAGAAAGCTTACACTCAAAGAAATATGTTAGTCTCTAAGGTGCCACAAGTTCTCCTTTTCTTTTTAATGATTTTCTAGGTGCCTAACAGTTAGCCCCAGGTGTATTAGGCTTTGTACATTGACTAAATTCCAGTTAGGTAATTGTTATGCCAAGCGAACTCTCCTTCCTGTCCTGCACTGGTGTGTAATGATGCTGTGTTTAGAGACTGCTTTTAGCTTGCACTCCCACCCATACTTCCAATGCGTCTCCTGTTGATAGATCCACATCACTGAAACCAATTTTGGCTAAATTATCCAGAAGGAGCATGGTGCACAGTTGTTCCATGTAACTGACACCATCCTTACCCCCGTAAGGCCCCGGTCTCATAAACACTTCTGTACCTGAGTAACTTTATATTCATGAGCAACTACATCTGTGTTTGCCAGAGCAGGGCCTGAATTTCAAAATATTTGTGTGCACAGTTGTTGTACCAGTGTGCATACAAAGATGCTTATATTCACAAACTGGATAGCCGGGTGAAGCAAATGTGATAACAGTGCATACTGTCTGTGACACCAGTGCAATCCCCATTTCTCTCCAGTGCAGTGTGCCTACATTTGGGATTTGCACTGGTTATAATTAGTACAAATTTCTCTTGTCTAAAAATGCTCCTAGAAACCACTCTGGTCTGAGGTGTTATAAGCTTATTTTCTGATGGCTTGTGAGCTAAAGTTGGGTGCAGGCATTTTTAAAGCATGTCTTTTGTTGTTTGAGTTTTGTTCTTGCTGCTAAGTCTCACTTGGCCAACCTGAGTTATAAGACCTCATCCTGTTAAACCTGCCCCCAAACATGCATGATAGGACTTGAACCAAGTAAAGTCATAGATTCTAAGGCACCATTCAATCATCCAGTCTGACCTCCTGTCAATCACAGGCCACTAAACTTCTCCCACTTGCTCCTGTGTTGAGCCCAATAACTTGTGTTTGACTAAAGTATCTTCCAGAATGGCAACAGTCTGGATCTGAAGACATCAAGAGATGGAGAATCCACCACTTCCCTTGGGAGTTTTTTCCAATGGTTAGTCACTCTCTCAGTTATATTCTATATAGGTTCTTACACTATTCCATGGGTGCTCTGGGGCTGGAGCGCCCACGGGGATTGAGCACCCACCGGCAGCCCCCCCCATCAGCTCCTCCACACTAGCACCTTCCACCCGCCAATGGGCCCCATGGATCAGCACCTCCCCCTCCCTCCCAGTGCCTCCTGCCCACCGCAATCAGCTGTTTTGCAGCATGCAGGAGGTTCTGGGGGGAGGAGTGAGGATGCTGCGCGCTTGGGGAAGGGGGCAGAACTGGGTGGGAAGAGGTGAGGTGGAGCAGGAGGCAGGCAGAGGCGGGCTGGGGCCCTGGGGGAAAGGGTGGAGTGGGGGCTGGGCCTGGGGCAGAGCCGGGGGTCGAGCACCCCAGCACTTTGGAAAGTCGGTGCCTGTATATACATACTATGGTCAGCTCCCTAGTACAGTCTAATTCATATTTGTCTTGCTTCCGCTTCCAGACATTGCCTCTTGTCCTGCTTCTCTCCATTGGATTAAGTAGCCCTGTAGTACCAGGTATTTTCTCCTCATGAAGATATTTGTACACTGTAATCTAGTCTCAATCTTCTTTTTGATAAACTAGACAGATTGTACTCTTTAAGTCTCTCACTAAATAACTCACAAACATTCCACAGATACTGGCTCCCATAAAACATTTAATTTGCTACCTCTCTGAATGACTGTAAGGTTTCATAAAAGTATAATGAGATTCTATAGAAATTACTCTTTAAAGCTGAGAGACTTTAACAGAGAATCATATTCCTGCTACAGAATTTTATAGAGTGGTTCAAAACCCTGTAGAAAGACATTGCAGAAGTGTTGATGAGAATAAATGAATTTTAAGGCCCTGATGTGCAAACACTGACTCATGCACTTAACTGTATTCATGTGAGTAGTCCCATTGTCTTTATTGGAACTACTGGAGCTGGAAGTTAAGGATGTTCATAAGTGTTTGCAGGATTGGCGCCTCAGTGAATAGAAAACTTTTGAGAAGGGGAAGTTTGAATTCCTAAGCACGAGTATTCACACCAAAATCCTGTTTCTAGGAGTTATGCTCATTCATTCGAGGAACAGAACAACCTTCACCTATGACTGATGTGTCTAATCAAACCAGCTTGAATTCTGGATATGGAATATTCATAGCAAACTGCATGGAAACAATCCACTCACCAAGCCTGACTGGCTGAAATGATTTAGGAAATAATGTTGAGTATCTAATTTGAGGCAATTGTAAATGGGTTACGGATTTTAAATTTGGCAAACATGTTTATTAGAAAGATTTGCTCAACTGTAGCCAGAAGAGGGCAGATTTCACTCAGGGTATCTGCATGGCAGCTGGAAGGTGTAAGTCCCTGCTCAGGTAGATAAACACATGCTAGCTGGGCTGGAGTTAGTGCTGGCTCAGGCTAGCTGCCCGAGTTGTACCCAGGGGGCTGGGCAGGATCATACTCAGCCCAAGCCACCACCCGGGCTGCTGCGGTGACATTGCTGGTTTTAGGTGCTAGCTGAAGCAGAGCGAGCACGTATACGTCTAGCTGAGCAAGGAATTACAGACATACCCTAAATAGCTGCTGTTGAACTGTGGGGAGGGGAAGCAGGGACAGATCTTGAGTTAAAAACAATGAAATGGATATAGTGAATTGCATATGCCCTTCCACAAAACTACAGGGCATTATAGACCATATGACCATAGGTTACAAAAAAGAAGTGAGGCAAGCAAATCTTTCTAGGTGATAAGAAAGGTGTAGGACCTTATCCAAAGCCCAGTTGAAACCAATGGAAATCTTTCAGTTGCCTTCAGCGCACTTTGGATCATCAAACTTAGGATCCACAGGCTCATAACGCTTCGCACTACCGCAGAATATCATCCGCTTGGACAGACTAGCAGTCAAACACTACGTTTCCGTAGTGTCACACCCAAGTTGTAGACTAAATTCGCTGTCTAATGCATCTGAGAAAACGTAGCTCCTTGTGAGATAACAACTATTGTTTGGGAGTGTTGTACATTGAATTACTTCTCCTGCCATGTCAGAGAATTGATGTAGGAGTTAGTACAGGGATCTATCCTCAAATCCCTTTCATTATGGTGTTAGCAGAATGTCCTGTTTTTCTGAAATTAAACCAACACAGATCGGCATGTGAAGTCCTCATGACTACAGCTAATAAATATGTGTGTGATCTGCCTTGTAAGGGGAAAAAAAAAAGTACCCCTCTTGGAATGTGACTCAAAAGAAGAAATGAAGTAAGGGTCATGGAATGAACTTATTAAAAAGTGCACCGAAGCTATCCAGTAAGAGTTACAAAAGTGGTATCTATACAGACTATATCCCATCATCCGTATTGCCTCCATTCTGCCCTTGCTCCCATGTACTGTGAAAGCTCCTTACTTCCATGTACTGTGGGTCTGTCTGCAGTGGTTCAATCTGTCCTGGGTGTAGTTGAGCCAGTGTATATAGTGAGTGAAGAGGCTCCTGGCTCCTCCCATCTCCATGCAATCCTCCTTAGGCCTTGCTCTTTTATCATCCTCGTGCTGAAGCTGCAAAGATCTCTGCTGACACAGTTCAGGGCATCTGCATTTCCTCCTTGTGGTCCCACTCTCACCAACACCCTAGCTGCCCCCTCACTTGGGTGGAGACCAGCATCTCTCTCCCTCCTGACTGGGGTATTTCCAGACTGCTCAGTTCCCTGCCTACACTGTGAATTCATCAGTAGCGTCGTCAGCAGGCCTGCTCTGCTTTCCTCCTCAGAGGCGATGAACAGTGTAACTGCTAGTTATAAGTTACCACACAGCTCTTTCTATGCAAGCATATATGTTCTTAAGGTAAAAGCATCAGGAGCAAGCATATTAGAAGAGAAGAACCTACATGCATACTAATAAGCTTACCAGAGGTCATCCTACCTCCAACAAAGGCTCTGGCTGCTGTTTAGTCCTTCAAACGCCACCGCCCCCCCTCCCCTGCGACTCATGGGGTTTTCCTTAGGTCAGAAGTTTATAACAGGTGTTAGCTCAGAACAAGCACCCACATAAATGTGAGAGCTGCCCCTTTACCCAGTTTGGGCCTCTGGTCTTGTCCTCATGATGATCAGCAGACAAAGGGTTTCTCCTCAGGGCGCAGCTTCAAAAAGATGGGTCTGGAGCTGGGTAATTTGCATCTCCCTCCCCACCAGTATTTCCTAGGAAACCCACTCAACTAAAAGATCAGTCTTGTCGGGTGATGGTTTTAAAAGGGTTCTTTGAAGCTTGTAAGGCTTCCTGGGGTTTGTTCGTCCTCTCTCCCCCATAAAGAAGTGATACACAATAACTCATAAATATTTGCGTTGGTAATACAACAGACTCCTTAAATACTTAAACTTAATTCATTAAGGTTTAACATAATTCATTAAGATTTGTCGAGGAAACTGGCATCTCTGTCACAACTGCATCTCCTGTGTAAGGCTGAGAAAGGGACCTGGGACAACATCCTTCGTAGGGTTGCAATGATTCGTCTTGGTACTTAGATGTTACAGTGATGAGAGCCACGATTGCCAATGGCAGCAGGAAGTGGAAATCTCATCCCCATCCTCCACTAACTGATAGTAGCTGGAAGCAATCTGTGTGGCCTGCCAGCCTTTGAGGAATCCACTTACCCCGACATCATCCCTCAGCACCATAACTACCATGGCAACTTCAGTCAAGGCTTCTTGACCAGCCCTCTCCTTATAAAGCATGAGCAGGACGGTGACAGGATATACCAGCCCCGCGACGAGTACCAATGGCAAAAGAACAAACTTGGCAACAGGGGAGTGCTGAGATTCAGAATGATGAATGGGGAGAGCAGGAAAAAAATAAGACAGAGCAAACAGAAGACTAACAGAGAGCTCTATTTACTGAAAAGAAAATACAGAATTGGCTGGAAAAAGAAAAGGGACAAAAAGATGGGGAGAAGAAGACTAAGCAGACAGGGGTGATGCAGCAATTGTAGTTATAGACAATCTATTCTAATGCACCTACATTATCTACCCTATATGTCGTATATCTGTGTATTCTAATCTGCCATACAGAGGTGTTGGAAGGGTTATTACATGAATGTTTGCAGAGCTTTTGGATCTTCAGCTGGAAAACATAGAAAGGGAAACTATTGTTGCTATGTTTTAATTAGCTCCCCTATTTTGAGACACAAAGGAGAAGTGACTTCCTCAAGGTCAGGCAGCAAATCAGTGTCAGGGCTGGGGATACAATCCAGGTCTCGTGCCCTAACCAGGCTTCATCTCTTTCTTACTTGGGCACTGATTTCCCAGCATTCTGTTCACCATCAGATCCCAAGAAACCAAATTATTGCAATATGAATTGATTTTGCCCATTCTGAATTGCTCCAGAAGTTCTGTTGTAAGTGGAAGACAGGAAGACGTGTCGTCTAATGGAACGAGCCCATGTGCCCACGCTGCTTTTTCTACGATGCGGGAAAGCCCTGGTGTATTCTAGATGTTGTGTAAAACTCTCGGATGCTTCACCACCATTAGAAAAAAGCACCCTGGCATGTGGTCCAAACGTTCTGCCCAGGGAACTGACTAATTCTCTGAAATGTTGGAGTGGGCTGAGGGTAATTTAGTATAATAATTTGTATTTGAGAGTTGTCTCAATATTTCATTTCTCTATTGAATTGGCTATAATGCATCAGCCTAATCACCTCTCCCCGGTCAGTGGAATTTATGTGCCTGCTGATATCAGACTTGAAGGATGGTGGCTTTCTTTCTTATTTTGATTAGGAAACCACTTTTTGTTTTGGAAAGGCCAGAGTGTCCGCTTTCCTGAAGATGATCGTATGTATCAATTTAAAGCATTAGCCTAGAGACATGAAGTAGTTTTCCTACATTTAAATGGTATATTGGTCTTGGTACATGGGACTGTGTTTATATTACCAGGAGGGACTTGCACTGAGTACAGGCATCCGTGTTAATTGGCGTAGTTCCATTGACTTCAGTAGAGCATCACCAGTTTGCACCGTCTGTGGAAACAGCTCGTTTTCTTTTGTGGACCGGTACAAAAAACATCGGAGTGAAAGTTATGTTGAGGATATAAGCTCTGTAAGCTGGGTTCTGGGACCAGACTTCCAAACGGGCTCAGCACCCTGTACCTCATGCTCAAATTGACCAGTTTAACTAAATTTGGGTTTTAATTTGACATAGTTCAACTGGTACAAACCTCTGCTTGGATGTACTTAAATAGGTGTACAAGTGACTTGTATTGATTTTGTGTAAATCAATACGAGCAAGCCTGTTGCAGACTGATTTAACCCATGTTGGAGTTTGCCTTTTTTTGAAAAACAACAACAACAACAATTAAAAAACCCAATCTTCCTGAACCCAGGACAATTGGCTGTGTAGATAAGGTCTGATTGGCTGGGTTTGTCCAAAGAATTCAGGTGCAATTTAGGCACTGAAATGAAGTGTCTAGATTTTCATTACAGCTTGTCACTTAGCAGCTGCCATTATTCTCTCAGAATTAAGCCTCACAGTAAAGACAGTCTCACCCTGTTATTGTAGAGACAAAAGTAAAATCAATGTCCCTGTAATAATAAAACCCTAATCAAGGCATGTTTGCTACCAAAGGAAACCACACCACATACAATTTTTTTTATCACTATTGTATTTAAAATAATGGATATCAACTTTGAAACCACTGAAGCCTGGCACTATTTGTACTGAGTTGTTTTTTTTATATATATTGAATAAATTATAGATTCTATTTCATGATCCATGCAATTAGCTTCTCGTCCTCTCTGCTGACTTATTAATGTGCAACTAATTTATTTTGCATCCACGACATAAGCACAAGTAAAATCAATAATACGCATGTAGTAAAATTTTCATGTACTACTGCCATAAGAGAAAAGAATAGGCCACCTCATCAATACATCATGTTCAACTGTTCTATGTGTTTTAAAATTATGGATACAGATCTGAAAAGCGACAACACAGTTTTGGTTTTCCATACACCTGACTTTGCCAAGGAGATTTCATGTGATATATGAGAGAGAGATGGTGGAATAAAAGGTAAGCATGTTTAATTAAAAACTTTAAAATTAGCTTTTTGAGAAAGTTTAAAATAAGTGATTTTTTTTTCTTTTTGTTGAAGGATGGTGTGGATAATGAATTATTACACTGGAATATGATTTATGAGGAGAGGCTGAGGGAACTGGGATTATTTAGTCTGCAGAAGAGAAGAATGAGGGGGGATTTGATAGCTGCTTTCAACTACCTGGAGCAGGGGGTTGGACTAGATGACCTCCTGAGGTCCCTTCCAACCCTGATATTCTATGATTCTATGGTTCTATACCTGAAAGGGGGTTCCAAAGGGGATGGATCTAGACTGTTCTCAGTGGTAGCAGATGACAGAACAAGGAGTAATGATCTCAAGTTGCAGTGGGGGAGGTTCAGGTTGGATATTAGGAAAAAAATTTTCACGAGGAGATTGGTGAAGCACTGGAATGGGTTCCCTAGGGAGGTGGTGGAATCTCCTTCTTTAGAAGTTTTTAAGATCAGGCTTGGGAAAGCCCTGGCTGGGATGATTTAGTTGGTGTAGGTCCTGCTTTGAGCAAGGGGTTGGACTAGATGATCTCCTGAGGTCCCTTCCAACCCTGATAGTCTATGATTCTATGATTCTGTGATTGTGGTCACTGAAAGTAACTCCTTACATATTGGAGGAAGTATCACCTTATGGTTAAACCCTTGGATTCTAATTTGAATGACCAATGTTTAATTCCCAGCTGTTCCTCTGTGACTTTTGGCAGGACTTAACTTTGGAAAGCCACATTTGAAAATGGGTCTAATAACACTTACCTGCTGCAGCAGGATGTTGTGAAGCTAGATTATTGCAATTTGTCACACAAGCAGTCAGTTAAAGCTGTGTTTTGAGGATTTATAACAGCCCATGTCACCTTATATGCTCCATGCAATATACATTATATGTACAGCACCTACAATCCTTAATTAAAAGTAATTTTAAGATAGTTTTTAAATATTGAAAATGCATCCTGCCAAAGAGTCTGGATGTTTAAGTTTAGTTCACATCATTTTTTTTAGTATAATAAGTGCCATGGAAAAAAATTTCCACTAGGGAAAGAGTGAGGGAAACAGGCCACGAGACCCGTGTTTACATATAAACATTGTCCCCAACACTTCTTTGCAACTGCCGTGATTTCTAACTTGTGTGCTGGTTTAGCAGATGGATGGAAGCTGCCCCTGCAACAAACCAAGATGAGAGGGCTGGAGGGATTTATTGAAAGAGGAAATATTAAAAGGGGCATTGTAAATATGTGTCACTTGGCTTGGGTGGGAACATGATACTCTAACACTTGACTGAACACCGAAGGAGGAGAAGTTATTTACTATGTTACACAGAGGCAGAATGGGCTAGAGTCACACAAGGATGTAAATGCCCAACAGCCACTTTACATGCCTAAATGCCAGACCCAGGCCCCACTGGGACCGCCGACTCAGCTGCCCCCAAACAAACCCTTGCTCAGCTGCCTCCGAGCTCTACAGGGCCTAAACTCACTCGCCATCTATAATTTTGCGGTAATTTTTTCCTAAGTGTCCATGTTTATGTCTCTGAGCATGCATACTGTCAAGGTTCCTCCCCTACTCTGAACTCTAGGGTACAGATGTGGGGACCTGCATGAAAAACCTCCTAAGCTTATCTTTACCAGCTTAGGTCAAAACTTCCCCAAGGTACAAAATATTCCACCCTTTGTCCTTGGATTGGCCGCGACCACCACCAAACTAATACTGGTTACTGGGGAAGAGCTGTTTGGACGCGTCTTTCCCCCCAAAATACTTCCCAAAACCTTGCACCCCACTTCCTGGACAAGGTTTGGTAAAAAGCCTCACCAATTTGCCTAGGTGACTACAGACCCAGACCCTTGGATCTTAAGAACAATGAACAATCCTCCCAACACTTGCACCCCCCCTTTCCTGGGAAATGTTGGATAAAAAGCCTCACCAATTTGTATAGGTAACCACAGACCCAAACCCTTGGATCTGAGAACAATGAAAAAGCATTCAGTTTTCTTACAAGAAGACTTTTAATAAAAATAGAAGTAAATAGAAATAAAGAAATCCCCCCTGTAAAATCAGGATGGTAGATACCTTACAGGGTAATTAGATTCAAAACATAGAGAACCCCTCTAGGCAAAACCTTAAGTTACAAAAAAGATACACAGAGAGAAATAGTTATTCTATTCAGCACAGTTCTTTTCTCAGCCATTTAAAGAAATCATAATCTAACACGTACCTAGCTAGATTACTTACTAAAAGTTCTAAGACTCCGTTCCTGGTCTATCCCCGGCAAAGACAGAGTATAGACAGACACACAGACCCTTTGTTTCTCTCCCTCCTCCCAGCTTTTGAAAGTATCTTGTCTCCTCATTGGTCATTTTGGTCAGGTGCCAGCGAGGTTACCTTTAGCTTCTTAACCCTTTACAGGTGAGAGGAGCTTTCCCCTGGCCAGGAGGTATTTCCCTTTATATTTATGACACGCCCCCCAAATCTCAGCTAGGGTGAAACACTGGCTGGGATTTCTTCCTGGAGCTCTAGGAAAAACAGAGTTAATAAGACACATGCATCTCTAAATATACTACCAAGTACATAAAGACTAACAATATTTTCTACATCTCAAGGATGATTTTAACCAGTTGATTCTGGGAAACTTTCACGGGAGAGTGCATCAGCCACTTTGTTAGAAGCTCCTGAGATGTGTTGGATGTCGAAATCAAAATCCTGGAGAGCTAAACTCCACCGAAGAAGTTTTTTGTTAGTTTCTTTGATGGTGTGAAGCCACTTCAGTGCAGCATGGTCGGTTTGCAGGTGGAAACGCCGTCCCCAAACATATGGGCGTAGCTTTTCCAGAGCATAGACAATGGCGTAACATTCTTTTTCAGTGACTGACCAGTTGCTTTCCCTCTCAGATAGTTTTTTGCTGAGAAACACTACAGGGTGGAATTCTTGATCAGGGCCTTTCTGCATTAAAACTGCTCCCACACCACGCTCGGACGCATCTGTGGTTACTAGGAACGGTTTGTCAAAGTCTGGGGCCCTTAGTACAGGGTCAGACATGAGTGTCGCTTTAAGCTTGTTAAAGGCCTTCTGACACTTTTCGGTCCACTGAACAGCATTTGGCTGTTTCTTTTTGGTTAGGTCTGTCAGTGGGGCAGCGATTTGGCTGTAGTGCGGTACAAATCGTCTGTAATAACCGGCCAAGCCTAAGAAGGATTGAACCTGTTTCTTTGACTTTGGGACAGGCCACTTTTGGATGGCATCCACTTTGGCCTGTAGGGGGCTGATAGTTCCTTGACCCACCTGGTGTCCAAGGTAAGTCACTCTGTTTAGGCCTATTTGACACTTCTTAGCCTTAACAGTTAGTCCTGCCTCCCTTATGCGCTCAAGGACTTTTTGTAGATGTTCCAGGTGGTCTGCCCAGGAATCCAAAAATATGGCCACATCGTCAAGGTAGGCGACTGCATATTCTCCTAATCCCGCTAGGAGACCATCTACAAGTCTTTGGAAGGTGGCGGGTGCATCCCACATTAAATTCATACAGCCCTAGATGTGTGGTGAAGGCTGACCTTTCCTTGGCAGATTCATCTAGCGGTACCTGCCAGTACCCCTTGGTTAAGTCCAAGGTAGAGATGAACTGGGCCCGTCCCAGTTTCTCTAATAGTTCATCTGTGCGTGGCATTGGATAGTTGTCTGGGCGAGTTACAGCATTTAGCTTACGGTAGTCCATGCAAAAATGTATTTCCCCATCTGGTTTGGGAACTAGAACCACTGGAGATGCCCATGCACTTTCAGAGGGGCGGATTACACCCATCTGTAACATATCCTGGATCTCCCGTTCTATAGCAGTTTTAGCTTGAGGAGACACCCGGTAAGGTTGGACTCTAATTGGGCGAGCATTACCTGTGTCAATAGAGTGGTATGCCCGTTCAGTCAGTCCTGGGGTGGCTGAGAACGTTGGCGCGTAGCTAGTGCACAGCTCCTGGATCTGCTGTCGCTGCATTCACCTCTTCCACACCACCAGCACATTTCCCTTCGTAGTAGACACCTTCAGGCCACTCAGCGTCGTCTCCTCCCTGGGCTGTAAACTGACAAACCTTTAATTCTCTGGAATAAAAGGGCTTTAGAGAATTAATATGGTACACCTTAGGCTTTCGGTTGGAGGTGGGGAATGCTATGAGATAATTAACAGTTCCCAGGCGCTCCTGGACCGTGAATGGCCCTTCCCACGATGCTTCCATTTTATGGGCCTGGAGCGCCTTTAAGACCATGACCTGGTCTCCTACTTTGAAGGAACGCTCTCTGGCATGTTTATCATACTAGGCTTTTTGCTCTTTTTGAGCATCCTGTAAGTTTTCTTTAGCAAGAGCTAAAGAGGTTCGGAGGGTGTTTTGTAGGTTGGTTACAAAGTCCAGAATGTTAGTTCCTGGAGAAGGTGTAAATCTCTCCCATTGCTGCTTCACCAACTGCAATGGCCCCTTAACCTCACGGCCATATACAAGTTCAAATGGGGAAAACCCTAAACTGGGGTGTGGTACAGCTCTGTAGGCAAAGAGCAACTGCTGTAACACTAGGTCCCAATCATTGGAGTGCTCATTTACGAATTTACGTATCATGGCCCCCAAAGTTCCATTAAACTTCTCCACCATGCCATTTGTTTGATGGTGGTAAGGAGTGGCAACCAAGTGATTTACCCCATGAGCTTCCCAAAGGTTTTTCATAGTTCCTGCCAGGAAATTAGTCCCTGCATCTGTGAGGATGTCAGAGGGCCAACCTACCCTAGCAAAAATGTCTGCTAGTGCCTGGCACACACTTTTAGCCCTGGTGTTGCTTAGAGCTACTGCTTCCGGCCATCGGGTGGCAAAATCCATGAAAGTCAGTATGTACTGCTTTCCTCTGGCTGTCTTTTTCGGAAAAGGACCCAGAATATCCACAGCTACTCGCTGAAATGGAACTTCAATGATGGGGAGTGGCTGGAGAGGGGCTTTGACCTGGTCTTGGGGTTTTCCCACTCTTTGGCACACCTCACAAGACTGGACATAGGTAGAAACATCCTTGCCCATTCCCTCCCAGTGGAATGACCCCCCCAAACGGTCTTTGGTCCTGTTCACCCCAGCATGGCCACTAGAGTGATCATGGGCTAAGCTCAAGAGCTTGGCCCGGTATTTAGTTGGAACTACCAACTGTCTCTGAGGATGCCAGTCTTCCTGGTGTCCACCAGAAAGAGTTTCCTTGTATAAAAGTCCTCTTTCTACAACAAACCTGGATCAATTTGAAGAGCTGAGAGGCAGTGGGTTGTTCTGTGCTGCCGTCCAAGCTCTCTGGAGGCTTTCATCTGCTTCCTGTTCGGTCTGGAACTGTTCCCTTGATGCTGGAGACATCAGTTCCTCATTGGATTGTAGACCTATGCTTGGTCCCTCTGGAAGCGATGTAGGGGATGAGGCTGTTTCCGTTGACTGTGAACCGCTCTCCGCTGGGACACTATGTTGGGGTTCAGGCTCTGGCTGAGCCTCTGGTGTAGGGTTATCTGCTGCTGCCGGTTCAGGTTCGGTGGGGCCCTCTGGTGTTGAGGTTGCCAGTACTGGATTCAGTGCTGGCAAATGGTCTGGTGCTGGTTGTTCCGCTGGTTCTGGTTCTGGGACTGGTTCCGTCTGGGTCTCTGGGACTGGATCCACTACTGCTGTTGCAGACATTGGCCTGGGGTCCGGGTCCATCACCTCTGACCGGGTGCTGATAGAAGTTTCCGGAACAGAGCTAGGCCTCACTGCTTGTTTAGCCTGGTTGCGGGTGACCGTTCCCACCCTCTTGGCCTGCTTCACATGATTGGCCAAGTCTTCCCCCAACAGCATGGGGATGGGATAATCATCATAGACTGCAAAAGTCCACGTTCCTGACCAGCCCTTGTACTGGACAGGCAACTTGGCTGTAGGCAAATCGAAAGAGTTGGATTTGAAGGGTTGAATCGTCACTTGGATCTCTGGGTTGATTAAATTGGGGTCCACTAAGGAAGCATGGATAGCTGACACTTGTGCTCTGGTGTCCCTCTTCCCGCCCACTCTCACAGTTTCCCTCCGCTCCAAGGGTATCTGGGAGGTATCTGGGCCTGCGGACCTCTGGTGTGATTCCGGTGCAATGAACTGTAATCTGTTGGGATTCTTGGGGCAATTGGCCTTTATATGCCCCAGCTCGTTACATTTAAAACATCGTCCAGCTGACGGGTCACTGGGACGAGGTGGGTTGCTGGAGGATGGGGTGGTGGGACGATAAGGGGTCTGGAGGGTTCTTTGGGAGGTAGGTGGGGCTTTGGGCGGCCCCCGGTAATAGGGTGTGGTCTGGGGTTGTCCCTTCTGGTCTCCACTCCAAGTGCAACAAGTTTTCTTCTTCTCTGCCACCTCCACCCATCTGGCTCCAATCTCTCCTGCCTCGATTACAGTTTTGGGCTTCCCATCTAGGATGTATCTTTCTATTTCCTCAGGAACCCCCTCTAAGAATTGTTCCATTTGCATTAGGAAGGGCAAATTTACTGGAGACTCACCACTTGCTCCTGATGTCCAGGCATCCCAATGTTTCACAACGTGGTAGGCATGTCGGGTAAATGACACGTCTGGTTTCCACCTTAGGGCTCTGAACCTCCGAAGAGAATGCTCGGGTGTTATCCCCATTCTGACTCTCGCCTTGGATTTAAACAGTTCATACTTGTTCATGTGTTCTTTAGGCATTTCAGCTGCCACCTCAGCTAAGGGTCCACTGAGCTGTGGCCTCAGCTCTACCATGTATTGGTCGGTAGAGATGCTGTACCCAAGGCAGGCCCTTTCGAAGTTTTCTAAGAAGGCCTCAGTATCATCACCTGCCTTGTAGGTGGGGAACTTTCTGGGATGGGAAGTGGTACTTGGAGAAGGATTGCTAGGGTTTGTTGGGATATTCCGCTGAGCCTTTATCTTCTCCACCTCCTCCACATGCTTCCTCTCTTTTTCCTTCTCCTCCAGTTCTTTGGCCCTTGCTTCCATTTCTTTGTCCCTTGCTTCCATTTTCAGCCGCATGAGTTCTATCTGTCTTTCATGTTCCCTTTGTTTTTCCGCAGCCTGAAATCTGGCTAATTCCAGCTTTTGTCGAGCCGTGGATTTTGTCATTCTAACCTCTCTGTTTTTAACTAACTTTACACCCAAGGTTTAGAAATAAACAAAACTTGGCTGTAAAATTTTGCTGTGCTGGAATAGAATACCTATTCTCTGATAGTGATTGTCAGCCTACAGAAAAAGACAATTGCCTTGTCTCTGCTCTGGGCCCAAATCAAAGCAAAAAACCTCCAACTACTTGGAAACCTGCTTACCAGCAGCCCAAAGGAAAAAAAAATTTCCTTTTCAAACCTGTGCTCCTTGTAAAACAAAAAAATCAAAATCCTAAAAAAAAAAACCCTGCCCTTTTTGTCTCTAGGCAAAAAACACACCCCTCCCTATTTACTTTTAGGGAAAAAAAAACTCTGGGTTGGAAGACTGTGAATTTCCCTGCAGGAGTTAAGTACCCTGCCTCCAGGCAAAGAAAACCTGCAATTCACAAAGATAATCCCCTTTTGTCTCAGCTCTGGCTCCAAAGCAGAGAGAAAACAAGCTGCTTTTCCAGCAGCTCCAAAGGAAAAAAAAAATCCTTTTTAAAATCTGTATTTCTAGTTCAAAAAATCTCAAATTGATCTCAAAAATGATTTCAGGTTAATCCCACCACTCTGCCACCATGTCAAGGTTCCTCCCCCACTCTGAACTCTAGGGTACAGATGTGGGGACCTGCATGAAAAACCTCCTAAGCTTATCTTTACCAGCTTAGGTCAAAACTTCCCCAAGGTACAAAATATTCCACCTGTCGTCCTTGGATTGGCCGCTACCACCACCAAACTAATACTGGTTACTGGGGAAGAGCTGTTTGGACACGTCGTTCCCCCCAAAATACTTCCCAAAACCTTGCACCCCACTTCCTGGACAAGGTTTGGTAAAAAGCCTCACCAATTTGCCTAGGTGACTACAGACCCAGACCCTTGGATCTGAGAACAATGAAAAAGCATTCAGTTTTCTTACAAGAAGACTTTTAATAAAAATAGAAGTAAATAGAAATAAAGAAATCCCCCCTGTAAAATCAGGATGGTAGATACCTTACAGGGTAATTAGATTCAAAACATAGAGAACCCCTCTAGGCAAAACCTTAAGTTACAAAAAAGATACACAGAGAGAAATAGTTATTCTATTCAGCACAGTTCTTTTCTCAGCCATTTAAAGAAATCATAATCTAACACGTACCTAGCTAGATTACTTACTAAAAGTTCTAAGACTCCGTTCCTGGTCTATCCCCGGCAAAGACAGAATATAGACAGACACACAGACCCTTTGTTTCTCTCCCTCCTCCCAGCTTTTGAAAGTATCTTGTCTCCTCATTGGTCATTTTGGTCAGGTGCCAGCGAGGTTACCTTTAGCTTCTTAACCCTTTACAGGTGAGAGGAGCTTTCCCCTGGCCAGGAGGGATTTCAAAGGGGTTTACCCTTCCCTTTATTTTTATGACATATACTGTAGCCCCAGGCCAGAGAGCTGGATGCCTAAGTGATGCACCACAATACCCACCTGTGGAAGTGAAGAAACAGATTGATAGAGCCAGAAGAGTTCCCAGAAGTCACCTACTACAGGACAGGCCTAACAAAGAAAATAACAGAACGTCACTAGCCGTCACCTTCAGCCCCCAACTAAAACCCCTCCAACGCATTATTAAGGATCTACAACCTATCCTGAAGGATGACCCAACACTCTCACAAATCTTGGGAGACAGGCCAGTCCTTGCCTACAGACAGCCCCCCAACCTGAAGCAAATACTCACCAACAACCACATACCACACAACAGAACCACTAACCCAGGAACCTATCCTTGCAACAATGCCCGTTGCCAACTGTGCCCACATATCTATTCAGGGGACACCATCACAGGGCCTAATAACATCAGCCACACTATCAGAGGCTCGTTCACCTGCACATCCACCAATGTGATATATGCCATCATGTGCCAGCAATGCCCCTCTGCCATGTACATTGGTCAAACTGGACAGTCTCTACGTAAAAGAATAAATGGACACAAATCAGATGTCAAAAATTATAACATTCATAAACCAGTCGGAGAACACTTCAATCTCTCTGGTCACGCAATCACCGACATGAAGATCGCTATCTTACAACAAAAAAACTTCAAATCCAGACTCCAGCGAGAAACTGCTGAATTGGAATTCATTTGCAAATTGGATACTATTAATTTAGGCTTAAATAGAGACTGGGAGTGGCTAAGTCATTATGCAAGGTAGCCTATTTCCCCTTGCTTTTTCCTACCCCGCCCCCTCAGACTTTCTGGTTAAACTTGGATTTAAACTTGGAGAGTGGTCACTTTGGATGAGCTATTACCAGCAGGAGAGTGAGTTTGTGTGTGTATGGGGGTGGAGGGGGGGTGAGAAAACCTGGATTTATGCTGGAAATGGCCCACCTTGATTATCATGCACATTGTGAAGAGAGTGGTCACTTTGGATGGGCTATTACCAGCAGGAGAGTGAGTTTGTGTGTGTGTGTTGGGGGGGGGGGGCGGAGGGTGAGAAAACCTGGATTTGTGCTGGAAATGGCCCAATTTAATGATCACTTTAGATAAGCTATTACCAGCAGGACAGTGGGGTGGGAGGGGGTATTGTTTCATGGTCTCTGTGTGTATATAATGTCTACTGCAGTTTCCACGGTATGCATCCGATGAAGTGAGCTGTAGCTCACGAAAGCTCATGCTCAAATAAATTGGTTAGTCTCTAAGGTGCCACAATTACTCCTTTTCTTTTTGCAACTGGAAGAAGATAGGCATTCCTCTGCCTATCTTGCCGAATCTGGTAAGTGTGCTCAGTGCTCACCTACTGGACTGGGCCCTTATGAACAAGCTTACACAACGCTGCTGGTGGTGGGACGAAGGAGAAGATGCTCCATTGTAAGTTTTAGTCCAGTGGTTAAGGTACTCACCTGGGATGTGGGAGACCCTTGCTTTGAATCCCCCCTGCAGTGCAGAGGGAGATGGGATTTGAACAGGGATCTATCACCCCTCTATTGTGTGCACTAACCACAGGGCTATGGGATACATATTCAGATATGGGGCTCCCTCATCTCTCCTGTTGAAACTGTTCAATGGTGGCTAAATAATGAAGGAATCACTGAGCCGGAACAAATCAGAGAAAGACTCTGTAGTCCACTGGTTAGCGCATTCCCCTGGGAACTGGAAGACCCAGGGTTCAGTCCCCCTGCACGAATGACTTTTAAAAAATGATTTACCCTCCTCCTCCCCCACCCCTGGTTTCTTGCTAAAATGGCATAGGAGCCTAATCCCACGAGAGGGTTTGCAGCTGAGAATCCCAAACTGTGGAAGGCACCTCCCTGTAGCCTGGATTTAGCCACCTATCTCCAAGAGAGGGGCGGAGCTTAGCACAGACCCCTTAGCCTGGCACCTCCCATTGGCAAGCTTAGGTAAGGAGTGGCCTAGCCTGCTGGCTTTTGTGAATCCCATTCTGAGGCATCTCTCTCTCGCCAGTCATTGTAAGAGACCCAGGGCACCAAACTCAGGCTTTGTGAATCACAGTGATTTTCTAGGCACTTAAAAGTTAGGTGTGGCGATGCTCAGCATCACCCCGCCACCATTTCTTTGTGAATCTGGCCCAATGTGGAAAAACTGGATGAAGTTTAGACATGGAAAATTCAGGCAGTAAGGGCTTGTCTGGATGAATGCTTAGTTTGTAGGAAGCTGGGGTGAAAATCTACCCTGCGCTGTGTCCGTGCGAACCTTGCTGCCACACACTCAAAGGTCCATCGTGCACTTAGATCTACCCTGCTTTCAGCACAGAATTTTTTAAAACCTATTTACCATTATAATGTAATTTCTGTTACGGTAATATCTTGAGTCCCAAACTAAGACCAGGACCCCTGTCCTATGCACTGTACATGGACACAGTCAGTGACCCTGCCCCAAAGGGCTAAGATATTATTGGTTTGACATCTACTTGGAATGCACGTACTTATAATAGGAAATATTACCAGACCAGCTAACTTCTTACCTGCTGTTAAGGCAAAAGAAAACTTTGTAACTGAACCCACTGTATATTATACAGTATGTATTTTAAAGTCTGGACCAGTCAGTTAACAAGGAAAAGGAGGGGCATTTTCCAAACTTTTGACGAGATTAGTGACCTTTTTTTATTTAGCCTGGCATACAATGGAACCTATTCACAGATCCTTTGGGCACAATAGTGCTTGTATGTCTCCTTCTGTTTGTATCAGCCTCCTCTTATCTGGGCATGTCACTGGGGGAAGCATCCTGCCATCATTCCCAAGTGTGGTTGCTAAGTGGGTTTCCTCTTTGGTACACAAATGTTCAGCTGGTCTGTTGTATTTTCTGTTCAGTGATGAGAGTCTATCCCAGCCCATAATATGATGAGACACATGTCCATGTGACATGACTAAGCTCTACATGACCTGACACATGTCACATTGGATTTAAAACAGCACTTTCCATTTCAGGTGAGCAGAAAAATTAAGTTTAGATTGTTTTCCTCTTTATTACAAGTGATTTAACAGACAGAAGGAGTCTTGCACCTGCTCCGAGAGCTTCTAGTAGAACGTGCTGGCTAGTTAGTGTGCTGCTAAGTGGCAGAAAGTGAGTGGGGAGGAAGCAACCAGCAGAACCGTCTCCAGTGTTCCTCAGGTCATTTTAAGTTTTCCTTGTGGTTTTGGATACTTGGTAGTAATGATGTGAGTTTGATATGACTCCCCACCGAGTTCTGTACATCTTTCAGGTACTGAGAAAGTAAGAGACTTCTAAAATGTATGTGCAGCATGATCACGCTTTGTATGTCTGTACAGCTATAGAGCTCTCTGTATATACAAAGGACATATGTCACCAGCTGAAAAACTATGTCCTTGAAAACCCAAACACCTTTGCCTGGTTGTGCTCCATGCAGCATTTTCATCTGCCTCTAATTTGCTGGGCTGAATGCTAATTTCATATAATTATGCACTTCTGTACAAGTTATCTTAATGCTTGAGACACCTTCGTCCTTTCCCTTCTCCTCCCTCCTCACAAATAGAAAACCAACAAAGTTTCATTAATTAACACTGCTAAACCTGCTGCTTTTCAAACCTCCAGGAACTTGGCCTCTTCCGTGGTGGTGAACAGACCCGGGATTTGCCTGATAGTAATTTTAGAAGTTACAAATTAGGAGGTCTTTGCCCGTTTGCACTTCCTGTTGGTATTTTGGTAATCAGTGGAATTCTTGTCATTGCTCTCCACGTTCCTAGTCTGTATCCACTCACAGACACATGTCAAGTTACCCATCGGGGTGTCTCAGTTTAACAGCACACCTTTCTAAAGACTGAGGATGAGGATAAATTTCAGCACTCTGTGCTGGCTCACACTGACAGGTGGGGCGGGGGCTTTGTTCCATTTCCAATGCTAAGCACATTACCCAATAACTGAGGCTGCTGCATGCTGAACATTTGATTAAATAACAGTCAGCCTGCCACGGTGGAACATGTGGGAGCATCTCAAGGATAGATCTCTAGCGTACAGAAAGAACAGGGTTGCAATACTTAGAGTCAGCTGTTAAACCAAGCATGAACAGAAAATGAACTGAGGAACAAAGTGGTGACTTGAATGGCCAAGTAAGAGACTCTTATTCCAAGAAATATGAAAAATCAAGATACAGAAAGGAAAACTGGCTTTATTTAGTCGCAAGTAGGTCTGGGAGAATTCAGTGTTTATTTTTTTATAATTTCAGTGGATAATATCAATGTTTATTTTTAAACATTTTTTAATCTTTTTTATCAATTTAAATGCCCACAGTTGTGGGAAACTGTGTGGGGATCAGAAAATTACTTAATCACAGTAGATGTTGAAATTCAAAAGTTAAAGCTTCATAAGCATTAAAACACAAATTGTCAATATCACGTCAAAACACAGAAAGTAAATAGCCTTACATCAAACTCTCATATGTTCTCAAGTAGCATTTTTCATCCTTTGCATATCTGTACATGTTGATTGTTATGGATAGAAATAGAGTTTTGTTGTTTGTGTGTGTACGGTGTGTTGAAGTTCACAGAGATTTACCAATAAAACACTAACCCTTCCTAGCCTACATATAATGTCTATGCAGGTGTGTGTATGTGAGTTTAGAGTTAGTGTCAATGTCATCAGAACCAGCTGCACCTAAAATCTACATTGAAAAATGAAACTCCTTTCGGGAAGACGTGCGATCAAGGGACTCTACAATGGCAGATTTTTTTTCTCCTACGGGACAGTTCTCCATTTTAGGGAATATACATATAATGGAAATGATGGACCAAAATATTGGTAGCTATGATCCAGATCCTCAACTTTTGTAAACTTTTGTAGCTCCACTGAAGTAAACAAAATGATGCTGGTTTTCACCAGCTGAAGATCTGGCCCAATGAGTTTAGGAACCCACCCAGTTCCTACATGGGCAGGGCGTCCCCATGTGCAATGAACCAGTGTGGTTCTGATGCAGTAGGGGGCTGGGTAGATGGGGGGGTCCAGGTAGGTAGTGTTCAGCCTTGTGTGGCATGGAGTGCAACTAACATGGAGGCTTTCTGCACAGCAATGCACAGATGAGCGATGAAGGGAGGGGGAGTATGGTGGAGGTGGAGGGCGGGGACCACAATATTCCTGCAGAACCTCTTTTAGTATTCCCCTAAGAGACAAAGTGGATGCAGTCATATATTTTTTTTATTGGATCAACTTCTGTTGGTGAGAGAGACACATTTTCGAGCTTACACAGAGCCATTCTTCAGGTCTGGGAAACTTATTCATACTGTCAGATCTAAATGCAAGATGGAACAGATTGTTTAGCATAAGTAGTTAACACATATTTCAAGGGACCGTTGAAGGTGAAGCGGCCTGTTAACGTCTCTCCAGTCATAGGGAGGAAAGGAAGAGGGTGGGGAACAGCTGGGGAGAGGTTGTTAGTGCGTTATAGATTAAGCCATAAATCTGTAGTCTCTCTTCAGTGAATGCTTTTTAGTGTCTAGCCAAGTTATGAATTTAAGCTCCCAGACTCCTCTTTTGAAAGTGTTGGGCAGGTTTCCTTTGGGGCTGAGGTCTGATAGGTCTGACACAAAGTGATTACTTGGTGAAAAGTGTTCACCCACAGGGGATACGGTGTTTTTGTCTTTTATCATTTTCCTTCGTGAGTTCTTTGGAGAGAGCAGTGATTGTCTGGTTTCACCTATATAGTTGCTCTTGGGGCATGTAGTGCATTGGATGAGGTACACCACATATTGTGAGAGGCATGTGTAGGATCCAGGGATCTTGAAAAATGTGTTGTAGGAGGTGCTGATCACTGTAGCAGTAAAGATATGTTGGCAAGTTTTGCAT
Organism: Eretmochelys imbricata; assembly: GCF_965152235.1. Classification (NCBI taxonomy): domain Eukaryota; kingdom Metazoa; phylum Chordata; order Testudines; family Cheloniidae; genus Eretmochelys; species Eretmochelys imbricata. The sequence goes on along the minus strand of NC_135577.1, from coordinate 130,278,035 downwards.
CTGTTGTTCTGGCAGGGACGGTGCCACTTTGAGTGGATATGTCCTGGTCTGTAGGGATCTTGTTTCTGATGATGAGCTTGGAGAGGCTGGGGGGGTTGTTTGAAGGCTGGAAGAAGGAAAGATTTCTTTCAGGATAGGAGTCCCCATCAAGTATGGGTTATAGTTATGGGGGAGGGATAGCTTAGTGGTTTGAACATTGGCCTGCTAAACCCAGGGTTGAGAGTTCAGTCCTTGACGGGGCCATTGAGGGATCTGAGGCAAAAATTGGGGATTGGTCCTGCTTTGAGCAGGGGGTTGGACTAGATGACCTCCTGAGGTCCCTTCCAACCCTGATATTTTATGATAGTTGTTTGATGATACCCCATATAGGTTCCAGTGTGAGTTGGGGGTAGGTGAGAACTAGGGGTTTGTGATCAGATGGGCTTTTCTTTCTGTGTTAAAGCAGGTTCTCTCAGGGTATTTTGGTGGCCCATTCTATGATATGATCTGGTGAAGAGTCTGTTTGGAGAAGGCGTTTTAACTGTGTTAAGGTATATATTCTGGACCTTCTCCTCAGAGCATATTCTGTGGTATCTAAATGCCTGGCTGTAGATAACAGGTTTCTTAATGTGTTTGGGGTTGTTACTGGATCTGTAAAGGTAGGTGTGGGGATCCGTGGGTTTTCTGTATATAGTTGTCTGTAGGGTTCCATTGTTGAAGCTGATCAAGGTATCCAGGAAATTGAAGTTGGTGTGGGAGTGTTCCAGAGAGAGTTTTAATGGACTGATGGTTGTTGAAGCTGTGGTGGAAACCTATGAAGTTGGTCCAATAAAAGATATTATATCCCCTGACTTATCTCTTGAATATCCTAGGACCCACATGGCTACAACAACACTGAATACAGTATTCTCTTCAGGCAGGGACATGTTACTTGTACTTCAGAGAGGGCTAAAGTAGCCTGAGGAGAGATTTCCTTCCTTCCCTCCACCGTTGAGATACTCTGGGCCAAATTCTGTGCTGGTGTAAATGGACACAACTTCACTGACTGCGATTCACTAGCAGAGAGATTAGCCTCCAGTGCACAACCTGCTGGGTTCCTAGTTTTGGCTCTTAAAAAAGACAGATTTGCAAGTTAGTGTGTGTATGGGGGGTAGGGGAAGCTATAAAGAGTGTTAGTAATGTCATTCTGTTGGTACCAATTGTTTAATTATAGAATTGGTTATTCATGCAGCTGTTTGAGACCTTGGCTAAGTGCCACTTAAATAAATATAAAAGCCCTGTTAACTCAGTGGATATTCAGCCAGTTTTGCCATCTCATCTAATTAAGCAGGGAGTTTGAGATTTTGATGGGTCTCAAGGCAACCAGTAACAATGCAGCTAAGCCCAGGGATATTTGGCTCATTGTTTGACTGCAGATAACACAGTAGTTGAATTGTCTTTTTTTCTTCTTTTTTATTTAAATGCTTTACATGTTTTCTAAAGTTGGCAGGAGTCACCTGGGGATTCATTATTGGATACTATGCTGAGAATAGCAGGGCAATATAAAACACTTACCTAAAATCACACTGAGATGAATGGAGAAAGGCGGTTTGTTTGTTCTTTGGTTTATTCATCCATCATTATGATTAGTAGTAACCTGTAGGGAAATGTAAAAACAGCCATGAGGACCATGAACAAAAGATCTTCATTAAATATTGTGATTTATAGCACCTTGTGAAGCTCATACATAGTCATTTGTGTATCATCATAATGAACATAATCTTTAGGGGATATTTTTACACCTATCTTTAAGCAAGGAGGTGCCTTATTTTATTTTTTAAAAATAGTTTGAAGGGAATAAAGCCCCACTAAGCCAGAAACACATACATTTCTATGTATGATAACACAAATTGGTGGTTTGTGTGTAATTAGTTCTTTTTCCTTGGTTTTTCTGTCTAGGTTTATTTTTGCTAGGGCTTGAGGAACAGTTTGCTGTGAGTGGAGTTGAGAAGCATAGAAATGCTTATGGGCAAACACAAGACTCAGGAAATGATAGAATTATCAATAAAAACACAATAAAGGCAGAAGTGTTCAAGATATATTTCTATTCTGTATTTGGGGAAAAATAGATGTCATCATCATATGATAAGATTACATTCCTTACATTCTAGTAGTATCTCAGGACAATGTTAATCAGCTTCGAAAGTTTCAATATTTTAAAATCAGGAGATCCAGAAAACTTGCATTGAAGAGTTTTTAAACGAGCTGGCTGGGAAGCTCACTGGACCATTAATGTTGATTTTCAATAAGTCTTGGAACACTGGCAAAGTTCCAGCAGACTGGAAGAAAGCTGGTGTGCCAATATTTAAAAAGGGTAAATGGGATGACCTGAATAATTATAGACCTGTCAGGCTGACATCAGCTCCAGGCAAGATAATGGAGCAGCTGATGTGGGACTTGATTAATAAAGAATTAAAGGAGGGTAATACAGTTAATGCCAATCCACAAGGGTTTGTGGAGAATAGATCCTGTCAAACTAATTTGATATCTTTTTTTTATGAGATTACAAATTTGGTTGATAAAGATAATAGTGGTTGATGTAGATTTCTGTAAGGCATTTGGCCTGGTATCACACAGCATTTAATTAAGAAACTAGAATGATATAAAATGTATATGGCAAACATTAAATTGATTAAAAGTTGGCTAACTGATAGGTCCTGAAATATAATTGGGGAATCATTATGCAGCAGGTGTGCTTCTAGTGTGGTCCTGCAGGAATCTGTGCTTGGCCCTGCTCTGTTTAACATTTTCTATCAATGACCTGGAAGAAAACATAAAATCATCACTGATAAAGTTTTCAGATCACACAAACATTGGGGGAATGGTAAATAGTAGAGAGGACAGGTCTGTGATGGGGTGGAATAGGCCCTGAGGCCCCCTGCTGGAAGCCTTATGGCCCTGACACACCCCACCCCAGAAAAGGGCAGTAGAGAGGTCCTCCAAGCTGCCTAGAGTGTCTGTGTGGGAAGCAGCCAATCAGGGCCCAGCAGGCTAGTATAAGAAGAGCTTCGGGGCAGACAAGTTCAGTTCCTTGCTAGAGCTGGAGAAGTGTGTGGTTGGCTGAGGGAGCTGTAGGACCTTGGATGAGGTGCTGCTGCCAGAAGTCGGGGAGAAGGAGCCCTGAGCTGCTTGTAGGGACTACATCAGGACAAGGCCTTGCGGTAAGGGTGAAGATGGCCCAGGGCCGTGGGGAAGTGGCCCAGGGAATTAGAGCAGCAGCATGACTTAGATAAAGAGACACAGTGACATCTGCTATCTAAGGGTTTCCCTGGGCTGGGACCTGGAATAGTGGGTGGGCCTGGGTTGTCCTCCCCCCACCCCAATATCCCATTAGTCACTGGGGGAAGTGGTCTGGGCATTGAGGCACCTGAGAAGGCAAAAACATTGTCTTCAGGAAGGGCGCCCTGGAGCAGGGACCAACTGAGAGAGATGTTACAGAGCGCACTGAGAGAGACCCCTTTTGGAGTTGTACCCTGAAAGGGGTTTGCTTTATCTCATAGACAGACTGTGTCTGACTCGGCTGGAGGGCTGAGTCAGTGAAGACCCACCACAAACAGAGGGAGAGTATAGGCACGTGCACTTGGCCAGGGGCACCTGCGAGAGGTGGGTGCAATCCTGTTACAAGGTCACTGGTGCAGAGCGATCTTGATAAGCCAGGTGCAAGAAAAGAATATGGATTTTAATATGGCTAACTGTAAATATATGCACATTGGAACAAAATATATAAGCCCCACTTACAGGATGGGGAACTCTGTCCTGGGAAGCAGTGATTCTGAAAAAGACTTAGGGGTGCTGGTGGATAATGAGGAGAATACTAGCTCCCAGTGTGATGCTGGGGCCAAAAGAACTAATGCGATCTTGGGCTGCATAAACCAGGGAATCATGAGTTGGTAGGTTATTTTCTTGCTGTATTTTGCACTGATGCAGCCAGTGCTGGAATAGTGTGTCCAGCTCTGAGGTCCACCATTTGAGGAGGCTATTGAGAGGGCTCAGAGAAGAGCCATGAGAAAAAAGAATTAGAAAACACGCCTTAGTGACAATTCAAGGAGCTCGATTTGTTTAGCTTAACAAAGGGAAGGTTGGGTGTGTGTGTGTGTCAGTCTTTAAGTAGCTATATGGGAAACAACTATTCAATAATGGGCTCTTCAGTCTATTAAAGAAGGATATAACATGATCCAGGGGCTGGAAATTGAAGCTATTCAAATTCATAGTAGAAATCAGGCTTAAATTTTTAACAGTGAGAGTAATTAACTATGGGAACAAATTGATGATGGATTCTCCATCAGTGACAATTTAAAAATCAAGATTGGATGTTTTGCTAAAGAATATACACTCAGAATTATTCTGGGGCAGTTCTCTGGCCTGTGCTATGCAGGAGATCAGACTACATGATAACAATGATCCCTTCTGGTCTTGGAATCTAAGACTGTCATGGTTCCTTCCCCACTCTGAACTCCAGGGCACAGATGTGGGGACCTGCATTGAAAACCCCCTAAGCTTATTTTTACCAGCTTAGGTTAAACCATCCCAAGGTACAAACTATTTTCCTTTTTCCCTTGGACCATTTTGCTGCCACCACCAAGTGTCTAACAGATATATAACCAGGAAAGAGCCCACTTGAAAACATCTTTCTCCCCCAAACCCTACACCCCCTTTCCTGGGGAAGGCTTGATTAAAAATCCTCATCAATTTGCATAGGTGAACACAGACCCAAACCCTTTGATTTTTTCATTGTTCTTAAGATCCATCATGCTCTTAAAAAGAATTTTAATAGAGGAAAAAGTAAAGGAATCCCCTCTGTAAAATCAGGATGGTAAATACCTTACAGGGTAATCAGATTCAAAACCTCGAAAATCCCTCTAGGTTAAACCTTAAGTTACAAAAAGACACAAAAACAGGAATATGCGTTCCATTCAGCACAGCTTATTTTCTCAGCCATTTAAAGAAAACAGAATCTAATGCGTATCTAGCTAGATTACTTACTAAGTTCTAAGATTCCATTCCTGTTCTGTCCCTGGCAAAAACATCACACAGACAGAAAGCCTTTGTTTCTGCCCCCTCCAGCTTTTGAAAGTATCTTGTCTCCGCATTGGTCATTTTGGTCAGGTGTCAGCGAGGTTATCCTAGCTTCTTAACCCTTTACAGGTGAAAGGGGTTTTCCTCTGGCCAGGAGGGATTTTAAAGGTGTTTACCCTTCCCTTTATATTTATGACAAAGATCAAGCCACATATTTGATTCCCAGCTTGCATCCTTTTCTCCTTCTTTATTGTTCTGATTACTGGTGGTATAGCCAAAGGCCTTGATCTTGAAAACACTGAAGCACATGAGTAACCTTTGTGCATGTGAATAGTCTCCTAAAACTCAATGGGAGTCTCCTCAAGCTTATGAGGAGTCTGGTGGCACCTTAAAGACTAACCGATTTATTTGGGCATAAGCTTTTGTGGGTAAAAAACCCACTTCAGATGCATGGAGTGAAAATTACAGATACAGGCATAAATATACTGGCACATGAAGAGAAGGGAGTCGCCTTACAAGTGGAGAACCAGTGCTGACAGGGCCAATTCAGTCAGGGTGGATGTGGGCCACTGCCAATAACTGATGAGAAGGTCTCAATACCAAGAGAGGGAAAATTGCTTTTGTAGTTAGCCAGCCACTCCCAGCCCCATTCAAGCCCAAATTAATGGTGGTAAGTCTGCAAATGAATTGTAGCTCTGCAGTTTCTCTTTGAAGTCTGTTTTTTGAAGGTTTTTTATTGAAGGATGGCTACTTTTAAATCTGTTGTTGAATGTCCAGGGAGATTGAAGTGTTTCTCCTACTGGCCAAACCAGACAGTCTCTACATAAAAGAATAAATGGACACAAATCAGACATCAGGAATGGTAACATACATAAGCCAGATTTAAAAGTAGCCATCCTTCAACAAAAATACAGACTAACATGGCTACTCCACTGATATTTGGCTTCACAAGCTTAGGTGCTTCATTGATTTTTAAGGTGAGAAGGCATGGCTATGATCATCTAATCTGACCTCCTGCGTAACCCAGGCCATAGAACTTCAGCAAGCAAGTCCTGCAGTGGTGGGAATTACAAATATGTGCACATGCCATGATGAGCAGTAATCTCCTATTAAATCAGACATAAAATTTACAGAAATGAAATCTCTGGGGTGAGGGGAAAAGAGAACAAAAGTGTACAACTTGTTTACATTTTTATTTTCTGACTTTTCCTGTAGAGCAGTCTTGAGGATTGTAATTGTGGGTGTTTGATTTATTTTTATAAACCACTTGCAATAAAGAATTAACACAATTTGCAAAGCATAAAACATAACAGAATTTACAACTGGAACTCAATTATGATATGAAATTTATTATGATTTTATTTAATTTGGAAGTTTTGTTGTTCAGAGAAGTTTCATATAACTAATAAAGTTACCAAATACCAAACCCAGCCTTTGAGTGGGTTAAAATGCATTAAATACAGTACAGGCAGTTTATGACGTTCGACTTATGACGAACTAAACTTATGACGTTTCTGAAATGACACCCTGATGTGACTTATGACTATTGGTTTCGACTTTACGATGCTTCATCCTGCAATGGAGTAGATGGAGGTTCCAAGTTACAATGTTTTGACTTACGACACAATTAGTTCCTGAAAATTGCATTGTAAGTCCATAACCAGAAGAAAGCTGTGCCAAGCCTGGGGGCTTTTGTTTATGGTGTAGACGGGAAGGAACTGGATGTTCTAATTTATCGGAAATTCTGCCATTTAGAATTTTGCATCTCAAAACAAAACATTTGTTTTTTAAATTTCCCATGAAACAAAATTACAAAGTTATTTTGGGTCATTGAAACACTTTGTTTCAATAACATTTAAATGTTTCATTCTGATTTTCACTTTTTAAAATTTTAATTAGCTATATATCTAAAACAGAATCAAAAGATTGAAACAGAATGTTTCATTTCAAACTTTCCAAAAAGGTTGTAAAAGATTACTCCATTCTTTTTCAAATTAAAGTTTATGAAGATCTGCACTGTTCCATGAAATGCTGGCTTTTGACAAATCGGCACTTTCTGACAGAAAAATGTTTTGTCTGAAAATATATACGACCAAGTCTAGTTTACAGGGGTTTGAGCAAACTTTCTCTTCAGGTGAGTTGGCAGATTATGAGTTAGTGGTTTGACTGAACTCATGGTGGACTTGAACTACAGTGCTGGAACTGAAAGCCCTTGATCGCTGGTCTCCCTGGATCTCTCGGATCCAGATTTGGTGAATGAAGCCTATTTTTATAATGGATCAGATCAACCCTTCAGAGCTGAATATCTGGACTGAAGAGGTTTGTATCTCATCCCCCAAATCTAGATTGGCCTGAAACTCAATGCAAACCTTATTTGAAACCACCATTTTTGGTCCAAAAGAACTGAGCTTTTCCTAGTTTCCAATCAAAACAATAAAATTGGCTCCATTTGATTTGGATTCCAGCTTTGTTTAAGGTCTCTAAAAATGGGACTGAATTTCTCCTGGTTTGGGGTTCTGATGCCAAAGTTTAACACAACTAAACAGGCTGTGATTGCACAGTGTTGTGCTCCTTCCACTTCCATCAAAGGATGGCATTGAAGGCATTTGATACCTCTTGGGAGATGCTCTGCTCAGCACCTTGCAGGATTGAACCCATAGTGACTTCATATCAGCATCTTACCATTGAGGCATTGTAAATAGTTACAAAGAAACCCAATGCTCTTAGGGAGAAAGATGTTTTCACTTAGAAAAGATGGGATTTTGCAAATAAGCTATTTTAATTAGTTTGAGATATTTTTGTTTGTGGAAAGTAAAGATTCCAGGATCATTTCTTCGCTATTTACATGGAGCGGGGCGAGGGGATGGAAACCTGCATTCACAAAGTGGGTGGTTACAAGGAGGGAGGACTTGTCAACAAGAGCATTGCTTCGGGGAATGAAAGGAAGGAAGTGGAAAAAGGTGTAACTAAAATGTGACCTGGCTGGAGGACTGAGGCACAAGGAGAAACCACTGCAGGGCTGGGGCAGCCATCAGCTGAGGGGGCAAGAGAGGAAAGAGCCTGCTATCCCCAAGCCCAGCTGTGAGGGGAGCACTCCAGCAGAAAGTCAACCCTTCTACACCTCCATTTCCTACTGTTGTCCTTCCATGAGCTGTAGTGGGAATCACAGTCACTGGTTGGAGGTTCTCGAAAGGATTGGAAGTATATCTGAACTAAATAGAACCTCTTTGTTCTGGTAAATATCATTAGAGCACTTTTTCTTGAGATTTTTCTACTTGTTTTAGGTGGTGGGGCTGGAAACAGCATGAAAAAGGCTGTTATGTGGCATTTTAGTTTTCCCATCCTCAGAATGAGCATAAAATACTTAAACATTTTCAGCCCCCTGGAAAAGGATTAATTTTGGTTTCAGTTCCAGTTTGAGGTGAAGTAAGATCCAGCCTAAGCCTTTGCCTCAACCAGCTCATCTATCTGTAGTGACTCTGGGCCACATTCTGGCCTCAGTGGCTCTCAGTGCTACTAAAGTCCAAGGAGAATGTGGAGAAGTTGCTATAATGGTACTTATGTGGAATAACTGCAGTGATAGTGTCACAGAACTACCTGCACTGCTAATTGTGAGGGATGCTATAAGCCTAGTATAAAAAGGCAAGCCCCCTATTTAAAATCTAGAGACCAAGTTCTCATCTGACTTGACGTTTAAATCCGAGCAGAACTTGAATCTAGATTTTTACTAAAAAAGCTGATATTGCTGAACATAAAAACCTAGGTAGGTGGTGGTGGGGAGTAGGGGGGACAAGCTGAATCTGAAGGAGAGATAGCAAAACGATTAGGGTGCACTTCCATAGCTTAGATGAAACCCAACGAAACTTAAAGGATATGCAATATTGCCCCTCATACCGTCAGTAGTCAAGGGTATAGTATGGTTCTCCCATAACTGATATTGATGTGGTTTTCACTTTTAATGTTCTGGAGAGTTCAAGGGAGAGGTAACTTGAGGACTCTTGGCTGGACTTGTATCTGAGCTGTGCATACAGCTACACCTGAAAAGCCATCACTAAGCATGAAATCTGGGGGTGGAAATTGGATCTGCCTTCCCACCGCCTGTACAGAGAGGTTCTCTTCCAAGGGAGGAACTATGGAATGGCCTCTACATAGTGGATATGTTCCACATCTCTTGGCATGTACACACCCTGACCCATCCCTATGTACCATATCTCCTGTAGAATACTCCCACCATTGGCAAGCATGACCTATGTGAGGAGCCTTTCATGGGAGACTGATAAATTTTGGACGTGCATCAAATCTGTTTCTTCAGCTCTCATGTGGGCAGTGTTGGCATGGAGCTGACTAAATGAATTTAATGCCCAGATCTAGAATTTGCACCTGTGTATGTAATGAACAATGTGGGACCTTGTGCTCTGATTCACAAATGGGTTTGATGTACGTCTGAGTCCTGAGCTTTCACCGTTCCATTAAATTGAATTAATATCTTGTAAAGCAGATAAACCCTTTTGTTTTGGGGCATCGCTGGGGTGAGGTAGAAATGTCTAAGGGTGGGAAGGTTATTCCATTACTGAACACAGTACTTTTTTATGCAATGTCTGGTGCTGGCTGCTGCTGGAAAGAGCACCCTACACTGAAGAGACCAATGGACTGACCCCGTATGGCATTTTCTATTAAGTCTAAGTGTGCAGTGTTTGTGAAGGCTGGTGGTTAGTTCAGAATAAAGTTTATCAACTGGTCAGCAGCTTTTAATATTTTATGCAGATTGATTGACAGAATGGAGCTAGCCATTTGGCTGAATGCTGCGACATCCATCACCTGCCGATTTCTCAGACTCTGATTTTGATTGCTATTGCACTCAAAACTCAGCTCTCAGACAGTTTCCTCTCGTCCTTCTAACTGAGATCTGCCTGTGGACATTCTCAACTGGTCTTTGAGCCTCAGACTGAACCAAGGCAATGCATCAGCAGCCCTGGGAAAGTCGGATCATTTATCATTACGTCTCCTCATGATGTTGCATTAATTAGTTCTAGTCTGCGGGTGCAGGGGGGTGAAGTGAAAGACTTTTATCAGTGATAATTGGCATGGTTTACCAGTAACTTAAAACTGAAGGAAGGGCAGGAGTAATTAATTAAACAGATCAGACTTTCTTATAGAGTCCTTTCCCTGTTAAATGGAAAATGCTAATGGAAACTTAAGAATGTTTACTTTCACACGAATGCTTAAGAGTAACTTATCCACAGTGGGGCCTATAATCATTATTGCAAGTTATTCAGAAGTGCTATGGCAAAAAAACCCCAATCATCATAAAGGATGCAAAAACACTCCATGAAGCATACTGTGTTTGTTTGGCGGAATATAGCATAACTTGCTGATGCTGGAAGTGTGGCACTGTATACGTTTATGATGGAGAAGTCTTAGTGATGCAAGACTGCAGAGAATTACTATTCATATATTTGTATTACCGTACAGCCTGGAGGCTGCAGCTGAGGTCAGGGCCACCTTTGTTCTAGGCACTGTACAGACACATAGCTCACAATCTAAATAGAGAATATAGACAAAATAAGGAATATAATTCCCACATTACAGAGCCACAGAGAGATTAAATAACTTTCCTGAGGTCACAACACAGTAAAGAGTACTACGCACCGTAGGCTTGCCCCTGACGCATGTTGTTTGTGCTGCTGTGAGCGTAGAGAAGTGTACCTTATGAGAGCAGTGAGCTGGTAGTTAATGTAAGCATTTGCTACCACCCTCTGATGTTAAATCTTTGCTTAGAGGTGCAAGGAGCCTGCTGGGTTTTTTTGGGGGTGGGGTCTATCATCCAGTCTGCAGGGCAGCAAAGCGGGAATTAGTGAATTTGTGTGTTTGCACTCCACCTCAAATGAATGGTGAAAAAAGTCTTGCACCGCTGGCTCACTGAGCACGCTCATTCATGGTAGGGGACAGCGACAGGCCCTAGACCCATCATCTGTGTTTTTATTTCACTATACTTTAAATATCCCATCTATACTCCTGGGTACATTTAAAAGGAAAAAGCCATGTAATGTCAAAAGCTAAAGCCATCCCTAACCCACCCAAACTGAGGGCTCCCTCCTGTGAAGTCTTCAGCACCTCCTGCAAGATAAGGGGGCACATGTAAAATTCACCTTGAGGAAACATGTCCCACCAAAAGACTAGCTTTATCCATAGACTCTCAGAGCCCTTTTGTGTAATTCAGCAATTCTAAAGTCAGAAAGGACCCCTCTGACCTCCTGCATAACTTAGGCCATACAATTTCACTCTGATAACCACTGTTCTTTCCTCCTACACAGTGCCAAGCCCAGTAGCTTATAGCTGATCCAGACAATATTTTTTCAAGTGAGATGGGGCCCTTTCGAAAGTTTTCAAGGGATGGAGAATCAAACAAATCCAATAAGTTGTTCTAGTGGCTAACTGCCTTCATTGTTAAGAATATATCTCTTGTTTCTGCTTTGAATTTTTCTGACTTCCACTTCCAGCCACTGAATATTGTTATGCCTTTGTTTGCTGAATGAAAGAGCTCGCTAAGGTCAGATATATTTTCTGTTCCAACAGAAGTATGGTCCAGGACTACAGCTTCTTAACTTTCTTTTTGATTAAACTAAATAGATCAAGCTCCTTGAGTTGCTCACTATAAGGCTGGTTTCCAGACCTCTAATCATTCTTCTAGCTCTTTTCTGAACCTTTCCAATCTTCAGCATCTTTTTGCACACAGCATCCAGTAACGGTCTTACTAATCCCTCTATAGACACAATACCACCTCCTGACCCTTGCTCATTATTGCCTTGTGCAGACATCTAAGGACTAAATTAGATCACCTTTCTCCATCTGCAGTTCAACCCTCTCTAGGGCGGTAGATTTCAAAATTTGATTCCCCTTGAATGTTACTGGAGTGCAGGGGTGGGGCGGCGGAAAATAGCAGAAAGGGACCGGGGTAAAAAATGAACGAAGAAAAGGTGGGGAAAAGGGGAGAGTAATTCTAATTTGGTGGTGGGGGGATACAGTATATTGAATATAGTATAATAAAGGGGACAAGTTTAGACACCCTGCCCCAAGTAGAATACACAGCCCTGGCACCCAGGCTCCCTATAGGGGGTGTTGGGCACTGAGGAATTGAATTAATCAAAGCCAGCACAATGAGTGGGGATCTGCTTAAGCTAGTCAGTAGGAAATTCTGAGGAGAGGGGTGAGGTCGAAACCCCATCTCTCCAAGGGAGTTTCATACCTAAAGGGAGGCACCCCTTTTTGGTATTCATAGCTGTGAATCCTCTCCTGAAGTCAGTCACATGGGATGAAGTGGGAATTTTTAAAAAATATTTTTATGAAGTCTATGTGTGCCTCAGTTTCCTGTATACTTTTCATGGCTACCCTGTATGTGGGGGTGGAAGGGCAGGCTGAGAGACATAGGGGTGTGTGCATGCTAGCTGAGTGGACTGAACAGGTCGTTTTAAAAAGGAGCGGTCAAGGATTTTCCATATCAGTGGAAAATCCAAGAAGACAATGGAAAGCCCAGTCACCAAGACATTGCTACCTAGTGTCATCAGTTGTTGTCTGCGTGTGTGTTCTTGTTTTGTGCTGTCCGAGCTCTGTGCAGATTGCTGACACATCAGACCTTGATGGAAGAGCCCCAAAAGACCACACACTCAGTTCTGTAGCGAAGGCACTTGGCCAGGTTTATTCTCAACGAAGCGCGTAATAGCACCTGGCAGACTCTATGGGGACACTAAGACATGTATGCCCATTACAGTGGACTCAACTCAGTGAATGGTGGGACTTTCCATTGCCTCCGTGGCCAGATAAAGACACACACCCTGTTTTATACACTGATACAAAGAAGTTCCGTATTGCCCCTCTGATGCGTTTAGTTACCACCCTCTACCTTGTACCTGTTGGTTCAATCAAAACATCTCTATCCTTCACCCTGTCGTCCTGACCTTATCTTTAAGAGGGGTCAGTGTGTCCTTGTGTTATCTTAGAATATCAGGGTTGGAAGGGACCTCAGGAGGTCATCTAGTCCAACTCCCTGCTCAAAGCAGGACCAATCCCCAGCTAAATCATCCCAGCCAGGGCTTTGTCAAGCCTGACCTTAAAAACGTCTAAGGAAGGAGATTCCACCACCTCCCTAGGTAATGCATTCCAGTGTTTCACCACCCTCGTCATGAAAAAGTTTTTCCTAATATCCAACCTGAACCTCCCCCACTGCAACTTGAGACCATTACTCCTTGTCCTGTCCTCTTCCACCACTGAGAATAGTCTAGAAACATCCTCTCTGGAACTACCTCTTAGTTAGTTGAAAGCAGCTATCAAATCCCCCCTTATTCTTCTCTTCTGCAGACTAAACAATCCCAGTTCCCTCAGCCTCTCCTCATAACTCATGTGTTCCAGACCCCTAATCATTTTTGTTGCCCTTTGCTGGACTCTCTCCAATTTATCCACATCCTTCTTGTAGTGTGGGGCCCAAAACTGGACACAGTACTCCAGATGAGGCCTCACCAATGTCGAATAGAGGGGAACGATCACGTCCCTCGATCTGCTCGCTATGCCCCTACTTATACATCCCAAAATGCCATTGGCCTTCTTGGCAACAAGGGCACACTGCTGACTCATATCCAGCTTCTCGTCCACTGTCACCCCAGGTCCTTTTCCGCAGAACTGCTGCCTAGCCATTCGGTCCCTAGTCTGTAGCTGTGCATTGGGTTCTTCCGTCCTAAGTGCAGGACCCTGCACTTATCCTTATTGAACCTCATCAGATTTCTTTTGGCCCAATCCTCCAATTTGTCTAGGTCCCTCTGTATCCTATCCCTGCCCTCCAGCATATCTGCCACTCCTCCCAGTTTAGTATCATCCGCAAATTTGCTGAGAATGCAATCCACACCATCCTCCAGATCATTTATGAAGATATTGAACAAAACCGGCCCCAGGACCGACCCCTGGGGCACTCCACTTGACACCGGCTGCCAACTAGACATGGAGCCATTGATCACTACCCATTGAGCCCGACAATCTGGCCAACTTTCTACCCACCTTATAGTGCATTCATCCAGCCCATACTTCCTTAACTTGCTGACAAGAATACTGTGGGAGACCGTGTCAAAAGCTTTGCTAAAGTCAAGAAACAATACATCCACTGCTTTCCCTTCATCCACAGAACCAGTAATCTCATCATAGAAGGCGATTAGATTAGTCAGGCATGACCTTCCCTTGGTGAATCCATGCTGACTGTTCCTGATCACTTTCCTCTCATGTAAGTGCTTCAGGATTGATTCTTTGAGGACCTGCTCCATGATTTTTCCGGGGACTGAAGTGAGGCTGACTGGCCTGTAGTTCCCACGATCATCCTTCTTCCCTTTTTTAAAGATGGGCACTACATTAGCCTTTTTCCAGTCATCCGGGACTTCCCCCGTTCGCCATGAGTTTTCAAAGATAATGGCCAATGGCTCTGCAATCACAGCCGCCAGTTCCTTTAGCACTCTCGGATGCAACTCATCTGGCCCCATGGACTTGTGCACGTCCAGTTTTTCTAAATAGTCCCTAACCACCTCTTTCTCCACAGAGGGCTGGCCATCTCTTCCCCATGTTGTGATGCCCAGCACAGCAGTCTGGGAGCTGACTTTGTTTGTGAAGACAGAGGCAAAAAAAGCATTGAGTACATTAGCTTTTTCCACATCCTCTGTCACTAGGTTGCCTCCCTCATTCAGTAAGGGGCCCTAGATTAGATTAGATTTCCTTTTGTTTAATGGCTGGTAAAATAGCTGTGCTGAATGGAATGTATATTCCTGGCTGGTTTTTTTTTGTCTTTTTGTAACTTAAGGTTTTGCCTAGAGGGATTCTCTATGTTTTGAATCTGATTACCCTGTAAGGTATTTACCATCCTTATTTTACAGAGGTGATTCTTTTATCTTTTCTTTAATTAAAATTCTTCTTTTAAGAACCTGATTGCTTTTTCATTGTTCTTAAGATCCAAGGATTTGGGTCTATGTTCACCTATGCAAATTGGTGAGGATTTTTATCACGCCTTCCCCAGGAAACGGGGTGTAGGGCTTGGGGGGATATTTTGGGGGAAGACATCTCCAAGTGGGCTATTTCCCTGTTCTTTGTTTAACATGCTTGGTGGTGGCAGTATAGGGTTCAAGGACAAGGCAAAGTTTGTACCTTGAGGAAGTTTTTAACCTAAGTTGGTCAAAATAAGCTTAGGGGGGGTCTTTCATGCAGGTCCCCACATCTGTACCCTAGAGTTCAGAGTGGGGAAGGAACCTTGACAAGTCCCATGCTGGGACACCCAATAGCACAGTGCTTAGTCTGCTCTCCTGGGAGATAGCAAACATGGGTAAAAATCCCTACTCTGCCCTGGGGAGAATGGGGATGAGAACCGGGGTCTCCTGCGTCTTGGGTGAGTGCTCGAACCACTGGGTTATAGGGTATAAATAATGATGAGTTCTCCTCCTCCAGTGGCTGTGTTTTGTGCGGGGCCTGACCCAGTAGGCATGCTCTGACAACTCATGCTGGATTGGGCCCAAAGGTGAGGTAGATGGGAGGTGGTGGAGTCTCAAAGGGAACTTGCCAGGGCTTGTGTGTGAGCAAGGAGCTGGGAGCTGGCCCTGGAGAGCCTTTGCACAGGCCACTAGTGGAGACTGAGGTGCCTAAGGAAACTTAGACACTTTCAGGGGTGGGTGGCAGCTGAGCAGGGGTTATGAGGAGCTAACGTTGGATGTAGGCACCTAAAGGCTTTTAAAAAGAACCTGACTGAAAACCCCAAATGCACTGCATACTTTTGACTCCCGCAAGCGACGTGAGTTGAGGAGAAATCCATGAGCAGATTCCTAGACTTGTCAATAAAACCTATTGGTTTCTCCCTCAGAGTGGATCCTGAATCTTTGTGCCCAACATATATACACTTGCTTCTATATGGCCCCTTTTGTTTCATCTTTGCTCAGTTGAGTCGGTTACCCTCTTCCAAGAACTGCAGAAATGCTCATACCAATAGCATGGTCCAGACTCGGGACTTATTTAAATGATCTTACTGTGCAACCTACACTGTTTTCTTTCTGACACCCACGGTGTTGCTCAGTAGGTTGCTGCTTGTTGATGGACCCGTCTTCGGTAAGTATTAATCTATTTTTAATTGTGGTGTCTGAAGAGATTCAATGCCTGCCAGTGATTTTTGAGACTTAAATGTTAATGTTAAAAAAACATGATTCATATGAAACAGGAAAGGTTTCAAGGCATCTCCGCATTCCTGGCTCTCTGCCCAGTACTAATTCCTATCTATTAAAAACAAATAGGGGGAAAAAACTTTAATTCTAATTTACTCATAAAATAAAGGACTTTTCAAGTCAGGTTTGGCACAATTTTCTCATCTTGTTAATGTGATATTTTTAATGTCAACATCTTTATGATTTTACAAGAAGAGTATCCCAAAAGCTTAGAAATATTTTTTTTTTCCCATGGGTGCTGCAAGATGTTAGGGACCCAATCCTACAAAGTTCAAAGTGTTGGTAAGGTGCTATGTGCCTCTTGCCAAATCATTAGAAGCTGTGAATGCTCTGAACCACTCATGAGACGTAAAGCACCTGGCAGGAACAGACATGATAGCCCTGGGCCTGCGAACAGACACATTATAGAAATGAAGTGTGTGCATAAATCTGTGTAGGATTATTACTGCTTATATTATAGGGTCCCTTGCAAGTCACAAGATCAGAGTCCCATTGCAGTAGGCACCATGAAAATGCATAGTAAGAACCAAACCTTCCCCCAGAGAGCTTTCAGTTATAGCTGGTTGGGAAATTGTTTTTTGGTCCTTTAGAAAATTTTCAAAGAAAACATAGCCTTCGTTTTTATAGCAATTATTCTTCAAAGGGCTTTTGAGTCTGAACTTAAAGAAAAGAGAAATTTCAGCCCAAACCCCAGTTTTTCTATTTAAGAGATTAAATGTTTACTAGAAATCAGATACTTCCCACGAAAATGTCTGTTTTGATGAAAGCCACTTTTGACCAAGCAAACTCTTTCCACCAGCTCTCCTCTCAGTTTACGTAAACACACTGACAAAGGGCAGGGAAAGTAACAGAGCTGAAGTGATTTGCCCAAGTCCCCTGGTGGTACAGCTAAGAATAAAGAAGTTTTCTTCCAGTTCCCCATTTAACAATGTCTCCAATGGACCCTAATGCCTCCCAGGGGAGTGATGGGGGCCTGACAGTTTTGTGTTTCCATGGTAAGGATTTAGGCTTTTAATTCACAGAAGAATTATTTAGCAAATTAGATTGGCACGCACAAGACACTGCAGGTCATTGCTGCGGCTGATTGATGGTCCTTCGTGGTAGTTATGGAAGACGGGGCTCAGGGAGAATAGGGCTGGGCGAAAGGGAGAAGGGCTTGAAACAGCGGGGGGGGGAGAGGGGATGGAAATAACTTTCGTGGTGGCGGTTTTTCTTCAACGTCCAAACCCTGTAGAGCTGTCAGATGGTTTTGGTTTCAGCTTCAAGGTAGCTTCTGTTTAATGTGTGCTGGATTTCCCAACCCTAATTCATAAAACAGAAGTGGTGTGTGTGATACGTCGATTCATAAAGGGCATTACTAGATCCCAGCAGAATTCTCAAGTCTCACGTGGGATGATGAAGGTCCCCAGAGAGTCGGTGCCATTTACACATTCACCATTACCTCACCATATTGCTTTCTATATTTAGGATATGTAGTGCCTAAAGGTGTCTGCATTACACTGGGAAAATGTCATTATAAAGGAAACAGTCACTTTCGGTATGACTATAAGCTCATGGACCATTTTTCTCCTTTGTTTAGTTATAACATGTATTGCCATCTTCCTATGTATGACGAAAAAGTGGGTAAAAAGCTCTATAATCACAGAATATCAGGGTTGGGAGGGACCTCATTTAGTCCAACCCCCAATTTTTGCCCTAGATCCCTAAATGGCCCCCTCAAGGATTGAGCTCACAACCCTGCATTTAGCAGGGCAATGCTCAAACCACTGAGCTATCCCTGCCCCACCAATCTATTGTCATTTCCCTGTGCCATCCAGTAACCTACCAATGTGACTTCAGAATCCTGAAATGGACAGTAAACTAAGGTTCTGAAATACCAGCTGACCTTGATAACGAAGGAGGTCAGTGCTGCTTGCATATTCTGTAACTGTGGGAAACAAAACCTATCAATACATTACCATGAATCTCAGTATTGTTGTGGATACTCTGATGAGAAGAGCCATAAAATTGAGGCCTGCATACATACTCTGCTTGGGAAAAAAGCAGATTATGTATGTGCACAAGTGCCATCTTTGGGTTTTTGATGATGTTTTTAATCTCAACGGCGTGTAGAAGTCAGCCAGGTCAAGGACCCATTGGATTAGGTGTTGTACAAACAGATAGCAAATGACAGTGTGTCCCCAGTGCCTGAAAGACAAGACAATGACATAAACTAGTGGGCAGGGAGAGAGGGTTATGTGGGAGACCAGGGTAACAGCAGCCTTCTATGTCCCTCCATTAGAATTCAATTCCAAGGATAAAGGATGAAGTGAGCTGTAGCTCACGAAAGCTTATGCTCAAATAAGTTGGTTAGTCTCTAAGGTGCCACAAGTACTCCTTTTCTTTTTGCGAATACAGACTAACACGGCTGTTACTCTGAAACAATTCCAAGGATGAATTTTGCCCTGTTATGCTCTATTAAATTCAGTGGAGTAATACCTGGGATGAATTTTACCTCCAAAATGTCAACAGGTAGGTGATCTACAAATAATAAGCATTGTGGGAAGGTGGAAATATAAAACATGATGATTGGTGATGCGTGGTCCCACTCCTGACTTAATTAAATTCAGTGGGAGGAGGAACCAGCCTATTACCTCTGTATTAGTAAAGTCAGAGCATCATCAACAATTCAGTTATGGTCCTTCTCTGCTCTGGTGTGCCATTTGACTTTACAATCATCTGTGCCCCATGGAAATTCCTTGACCCTCACCAGCAGAGGACACTACATTGAGAAAACCTCATTTGATATTGGTGTAGTCATATGGCTACATTAATACTAGAGATGGCAATAAATTATCCATCAACTTTGTTTTAATGGAAAGTGTCTATTTCAACTAAATAGCTGTTGCCATGAGGAATGTCTGCCTTCAGTTAATTTTTTCCCCAGCTTTACATAAAAGACTCCCAGGGGCAAAAACTCCTGTTGTTGACATTCCAAAACTTCAAACTGTTTTAGCTTGTCAGGTACCCATTTTTTAGTTGAAACCTTTCACCTGAAAATGAAATTCTTCATTTTTCAGTTGCCAAAGGGGAGAAAATGATTTTCAGCTTTTTGGAGATATTTGAAAACTTGAAAAATGTCAATGGCAGTAAATATTTGTTTGTTCATGAAATAATTTTTGTGTGTCCAGGACCTGGAGGGGTGGGTGTGGGGAGAGAAGGCATTCGAACTGACAGAGCATCACATTCACAATGCTAGTTGTTATGGAATGTGAGCAGATCTTCTCCAATAAAAACAATGGGCCGGATCCAGCCGTGGTGTAAACTGGTGCAACATGGAGTTATGATGATTTACACCGTCTGTGGAGCTGACACCATATGTGTTCTCCTTTTTTTGTTGATAAAAGTAGCAAATATGCAACTGCCTAATAGCATGTCGAGTCTGGCGATCCACCATCGAAATCCCTTGATGGAATGACATTGTTGTATCATATACTGGCTGTTATTGACCTTGGCTCATCACTAAGTAATTTGAAACATGGCGAAACGCTCCAGGAAATGGCTCTCTGCAGCACACTTCATCATAAAAGTATGTTTTCTCTCCCACTGGTTTCACCTCTTGCCATCTTCTGGTGACAATTCTTCACTTTGTTTAATTTCCTTGAAGATTTGTGAATATCTTCTCTTTTAGAGCCAATGCTTTTATTACAAACTCATGAAGTGCAGTCAATCCTGTTTACCTCAATCGCACTGGAAGGAACTCGGAGCTTTGCAAGAGAGGAGCTCTCTCTGACAAGCCATTTTTTGGTAATCCGTTTGCACGACTCTTGCTTTCCCATGGTGCTATTTTTAATGGCATTTTAAGTACCATTCTCTTTCCTATTATAGTAGTGTGAATTGAGCACCTTTAAAGAGATTATTAGTTTCCTTTTTTATAACATTCTGCAAAGATTTAGGGGAAGGACATTTTCATTTCATAGCATCGTGAGTCTGCTTTAGAAACTATTGTCCTCAACATGCAGTGTTTTCATTAGTGTTTCATGTTTAGAAAACCTTTAAAGAGCTTATCAGAGCCGTGGGAGATGAGCCGCTGTTCTTTCTGAAAATGGCAAGTGTGTGATGGAGCTCTCCTTGCACATACTGGGCCACAGTCCTCTCTAGGGAAACTCCACAATACAGCTGTCTTGGGTGTGAAGTAAGGGCCCAATCCTGCAAACCTTACTTGTATGAGCAGTCCCATTTGGGGGCAGCCAAAGAGAGGGGACCTGTTTAGATAAAGTCATTGTCATACACAGAATTGTGCCTCCTGTGAATCTGAGGATAATGGTGATGTCTCTTCCAGTTCTGCCTGCCATAGAAGTGAGGGATGAGAATCCAAAATTAGCTTGTGTTTTGCCCTGTGCATTAGTACACGTACCGGGGCTTCCACACCTTCTCTCGGATGGCTTGTTTGTATTACAGTGGTGTCTAGAGGCCTTGGCCAGAAAGGGGACGCATGGTGCTGGGCATAAAATAAAGGTAGTCCCTGCCACAACAAACTTGCAATCTAAGGCCCTGATCCTGACAGATTTTTGCACACTGTGGGCCAGATTCTTGGCTTGCATAAACTGTGTTAATGGAATACAACTGATTTACTCCACCTGAGAATCTGACCCAGTAGTAAACCTCAAAATCAGTGGTACAGTTGAATCCAGAAGTCTTTACAGAATTGGAGCCTAAGGTCCTGAATGTGATGGGGTGGCATGTAAGGGGTTAATAGAGCCCTGGGGAGGTTGTGCAGAAAGCAGCCAATAAGAGAGGGGCTGCGAGGAAGAGCCAGTCAGGGCCCAGCAAGCCCTTATAAAAGGAGCCGCAGGGCAGAGCAGGGTCAGTTGCTGCTGGAGCCCAGGGAGTAAGGACTGCATCCTTGCAGTGCTGAGAGAACTGTAAGTACCTTGGCTGGCTGCGGGGACTGAGCAGCTGAGGCCCGGAGAGAAGGCTGAAGAAGGAGCTGGGGTCATGGGAAAGTGGAAATAGAGCAGCTTTGACTGAGGTTAGAGAGGCGCAGCAGGAGGGTCCCTGGGTTGGGTCCCGGAGTAGTGGGTGGGTCTACCCACTGGGGAAGTAGCTGAACTGTTGGACAGAGATACCTCTGATGATGATTTAATTGGGGAATGGTCCTGCTTTGAGCAGGGGGTTGGACTAGATGATCTCCTGAGGTCCCTTCGAACCCTGATATTCTATGATTCTATGGCCTCTCCCCCTAGAAGGGGGAAATGCAGATGATGACCCGGGCTGAGTCAAGAGGAGGAGGATGCAGTTCTGGGAGCTGAGAGAGGAGCTGGGGTCACGAGTAGAGGCAGAGTGCTGGTGTGCAAACCATGGACGTGGTGCTGGCCTTGAGCTAATCCCCAGTATGACCAGGAGGAGATGCCAGGCTGGTGATGAGAGCTGCACAGCGTGACACTGAGCCTACAATAAACTTCACACTGCACAGGGTGGAGCTCATTGCAGGCTCAGAGTTGGAAGGACAAGATGTAACATAAGTATGAAATTAACAAGTGGGTGGATGGAGCTAAGACAGGGTAGCCATAATATGAGCGTGTTTTAGCATAGAACTATAGAAATGCAGGGCTGGAAAGGACCTTGAGAGATCATGTAGTCCAGCCCTCTGTGCTGAGGCAAGGCCAGGAATACTTAAACCATCCTGGACAGCTGTTGGTCCAGCCTGTTCTAAAAAAATCTCCAATGATGGGTATTCCTCCTTGGAAGTCTATTCCAGTCCTTAAATATCCTTATAGTTAGGGTTTTTTTCCTATTTAACATAAATCTCCCTTGCTACAGATTGTCTATTACTTCTTGTCCTACATTCAGTGAACAAGGAGAACATTGATCTGTGTCTTTATAACAGCCCTAACATTTGAAAAGTGTTATCTGCCCAGTTTTTTAACCTTTCCTCATAGGTTAGGTTTTCTAAACCTTTTATCATTTTTTGTTCTCCTCTGGATTCTCTCCAATTTCTCCACATCTTTCTTAAAATGTGGTACCCAAAACTGGACACAGGACTCCAGCTGAGGCATCACCAGTGCTGAGTAGAGCAGATAGCTAATGCCGGTGTCTTGTATACAACACTCTGGTTAACACACGCCACCCTTTTTTTGGAACTGCATCACACAGTTGGCTCATGTGTAGTCTGTGATCAGCTAGAACTCCCAGATCCTTTTCAGCAGTACTACTGTCTAGCCTGTTATTCCCCATCTTAAGTGTAGTGCTTTGAACTTGTCTTTACTGAATTTCATCTTGTTTGAAGAATTTGTATGAAATCAATTTATCATGGTCATTTTGAATTCTAATATTGACCTCCAAAGTGTTTATGACCTGTCCCAGCTTGGTGTCCTCCACAAACTTTATAAGCATCTTCTCCATTCCATTATCCACTTAGTTAATGAAAACTGTCTAGAACTGGACTCAGGAGTGACCCCTGCAGGACACCACTGGATATCGTCTCTGGTTTGACAGCAAACCATTAATAACTACTCTGAGTGCGGCCTTTCAACCACCTTATTGTAATTTAAGTCTATCTAGATGCCTCGAGGGATCCGCAACCTTTGCACCACGTAGGCAAGTCACCATGCAGTTCTCCCGGTCATCGCAAATCCAGCCATCTATGTTTCTAATGATTGAATTGCACATTACTAATACCTGTCTCTTCCTAACAACTGGCATTCCCTCCCCCGAGAGGTATTCTCAGTGTGAGAGGATACCACAACATCATCTGGAAGGAAGGTCCCAACTATGGGATTGTTTCCCTCTGCTCCAGTTGGATGTTCTCCTTCCCTGAGACTTTCATCCTCCTCAACCGCACAGAGGCTGTCAAACCGGGGGTGGGACCATTCTACTGTGTCCCGGAAAGTCTCATCTGTGTACACCTCTGTCTCCCTCAGCTCCTCCAGTTCAGCCAGCCTGGTCTCCAAAGCCCGTACACAGTCTTTGAGGGCCAGGAGCTCCTTGCTTCGAAGGCACACATACGCCACCTGCCCATAGGGCAGGTAATCAGACATGCTGCATTGGGTGCAATAAACTGGGTAGCCCCAACTCTGTTGCTGGACTTCTGCCTGCATTCTCTTTTTACTCCCGAAGCTTGTTCCTGTGTTTTTATCAGCGGGTGTTTTTGGCTTTAAGCTTAAAGACTTTTAAGGAGTTTTAAGTGTACGCAGACCCTCCACAACTCCCTAGCAAAACTCCCCTCTTAGCAGTTCCTGTCCCTCGCTCCTCTGGTCGCTTAGAAGTTGGCTTTTTAACGCCCTGGTCTTCCTGAGTCGACCTGCCCCCGGTTAAGGGTTGCTGGGTGCTGAAGGGCTTAGGGATCAAAGCCTTGTTAAGAAGCTCTCAGCCTTGCCTAGCAGGCTGCTTGGCTCAGCACACACACTGTCAGCACACAGTCCCCCAAACAAGCAGACCACAAGAAAACACAAGAGTGGCCACACTGGGTCAGACCAATGGTCCATCTAGCCCAGTATCCTGTCTTCCGACAGTGGCCAGGGCCAGGTGCCCCAGAGGGAATGAACAGAACAGGTCATCATCAAGTGATCCATCCCCTGTCACCCATTCCCAGCTTCTGGCAAACACAGGCTAGGACCGCCATCCCTGCCCATCCTGGCTAATAGCCATTGATGGACCTATCCTCCTTTTAACTTACCTAGCTCCCTTTTTTGAATCCTGTTAGTGTCTTTGCCTTCACAACATCCTCTGGCAAGCTTCTTACTCAAGCACTTGAGCTAATGCCTGCAATTCAGGAAGCTGGATAGCATGGTGAGCCCAGGGGAGGGGGAAATCCTATTTCTAAAACTTTAAATGGTCCAGAAAAATGCCATGTAAGTGCCTGCAAACTGACTGCCAGGATGTGTCCCCAGGGGAATATATGCCCGACACAAGCAAAGACTTGCAGAGATTGTCCTCTCAAGCGGAGTGACGTCCATAACAAGTGTTCTCTCTTCACAAAACAGGGAACAATGGATATTGTTCTCCTCATCTTTGTGCGTATGCAAATGATCAGCTAACTGCACACGGGCAGCCTTGGGCATAACTCATAAGAATCGAACATAGGCACCAACTCTGTGGGTGCTTAAGGGCTGGAGCACCCATGGGAGAGAGGAATTAGCAGGTGCTTAGCATCCATGGGCATCCAAGCTCCCATCCCTCCCCTCCAGCACCTCTGGCCCACCTCAGATCAACTGTTCTACAGCATGAAGGAAGCTCGGGCTGGGGGGGGGCAGAGTGGGGGTGGGCAGGGGCTTGGGGTCAGGGCCTGGGGCTGAGCAGGGGTTGAACACTCTTGGGGAGAGTTGGAAGCTGGTGCCTGTGGAATCCAAAGTACTGGGTTGAAATTCTAGCTCCTTTGAAAGGACTAGCAAAATTCCTGTTAACTCCCGTGCAGCCAGGACGACATCACTGCCATCTATCCAGGAACCTAAAGCAGCGACGCTCTTTCAGGGCCAGGTTCTCCCAATCTAGCTCATGTTGGGTGGTGTCTTACTGCTCAAGTAATCCCACAGACAGGGGGGATCCAACTGTAGAGGTATGGTATTGCCCACAATAATAAAAATGGCAGAATCTGGGCCTGCTATAGAAAAGAGAAATGACAAACACGTGAGCAAGTTCTTGACATATCAGCTGAGGGAGCATAAGAACCAAGCCAAACTGAATTCAAACATTTCTTTTTTAAAGTTTAAAAACGTTCAAGTAACTTTTTAAAAAAAATGACTTTGGCTTCAAACTTCTTGGTTTCTTCTTCTCGTGAATAAGGCTGCTATTGCTCTTTCTGGTCTAATTAAAACCATAATGACTGCAACCCTTGGAAGAGAGGCTGCCTCTATCATGTGACTTTTTTTTTTCAGCCCAATTTGTGGGTCAAAAAGGTGGATAAACATAAACCAAAATGTTGAAGTCTTGTGGGTTGTCAGTCAGTGGCTGGGGATGGTGACACCCGTTCTCCTAAGCTAGATCTTTACATTGTGATAATAAATGCACACTTTCCAGCTTCAGACTGATACATCCCAGCTCTGCAGCTCCCATTGGCTGGGAACCATGGCCAATGGGAGTCGTGGGGGTGGCACCTGTGGGCATGGGCAGCACGCACAGCACAGAGCTGCCTGGCCACACCTCTGCCTAGGGGCTAGACATGACGGCTGCTTCTGGGAGCAGCACGGAGCCAGGGTAGGCAGGGAGCCTGCCTTAGCCCCACTGTGCCACTGACTGGGAGCTGCCTGAGGTAAGCACCACCCAGCCGGAGCCCCCACCCTGAACCCCCTACCTAGCCTGGAGCCCCCTCCTGCACCCCAAACCCCTCATCCCCCGGCCTCATCCCAGAGCTCACACCCCCAACCAGAGCCCTAACCCCCTCCCACACCGCAACCTCCTGCCCCAGCCCAGAGCCCTCTGCTGCACCCTGAACCCTTCATTTCTGGCCTCACCCTAGAGCCCGCACCCCCAGCTGGAGCCCTCACCCCTTCCTGCGTCCCAGTTCCTGGCCCAGCCCAGGGATAGTGAGTCAGGGTGGGGGAGAGTGAGCGACTGAGGGAGGGGGGCTGGAGTGAGAAGAGGCGGGGCCTTGGGGGAAGGGGTAGGGCATGGGTGTTCGGTTTTGTGCAATTAGAAAGTTGGCAATTCTACCTGTTCTTATTACGAACCCCTTGTACAATCCTTCCCTGTCTTTGCTTTTCTTTGCATATTTTGCAATTCTCTTCCCTCTTCTGCAATAATGCATCCAGTTCTTATTGTGAAGGAGCTGTAAAGCAGGGGACTACAACTCCCATCAGTCCCTCCCAATTGCACTGGCCCTTTCCCAGGCCAGGGAAGGGAGAGGGTCCTGACCCATGATGTGGCTGGGCCCTGTCTGGTTGTGGGAGCCGATTGGCAGCAGGGAGCTGGAGAGAGACCCCAGAATTGTGGGGTCTGATACATGGTTTTCTAGGCCCCACCCCTTCCCATTTTGCTTTATTTAAACCGATGTTAGACATTTGGGGGAAAGGCCCTGAGCTTGGGGCCCTGGTATATTGCCCCCATTCCCCTCCCTGTCAGCCCTGAACCCCAGGAC
Organism: Eretmochelys imbricata; assembly: GCF_965152235.1. Lineage (NCBI taxonomy): Eukaryota > Metazoa > Chordata > Testudines > Cheloniidae > Eretmochelys > Eretmochelys imbricata. The sequence continues at coordinate 130,251,713 of NC_135577.1, read as the reverse complement.
ATGTGGATACAGCCTGTCATAAATATAAAGGGAAGGGTAAACCCCTTTAAAATCCTTCCTGGCCAGAGGAAAAATCCTCTCACCTGTAAAGGGTTAAGAAACTAAAGGTAACCTCGCTGGCACCTGACCAAAATGACCAATGAGGAGACAAGATACTTTCAAAAGCTGGGAGGAGGGAGAGAAACAAAGGGTCTGTGTGTCTGTCTATATGCTCGTTTCTGCCGGGGATAGACCAGGAATGGAGTCTTAGAACTTTTAGTAAGTAATCTAGCTAGGTACGTGTTAGATTATGATTTCTTTAAATGGCTGAGAAAGGAACTGTGCTGAATAGAATGACTATTTCTGTCTGTGTGTCTTTTTTGTAACTTAAGGTTTTGCCTAGAGGGATTCTCTATGTTTTGAATCTAATTATCCTGTAAGGTATCTACCATCCTGATTTTACAGAGGTGATTCCTTTACTTCTATTTCTATTAAAAGTCTTCTTGTAAGAAAACTGAATGCTTTTTCATTGTTCTCAGATCCAAGGGTTTGGGTCTGTGGTCACCTATGCAAATTGGTGAGGATTTTTACCAAACCTTCCCCAGGAAGTGGGGTGCAAGGGTTGGGAGGATTTTGGGGGGGAAAGACGTGTCCAAACTACGTTTCCCAGTAAACCCAAACAAGTTTTAACCTAAGCTGGTAAAAGTAAGCTTAGGAGGCTTTCATGCAGGTCCCCACATCTGTACCCTAGAGTTCAGAGTGGGGGAGGAACCTTGACATAGCCACATGTGGAACAGGCTGTGACTGCCAGACCGCTCAGCTGGAGGAAGGTCAGCGTAGGACTTAAGTGGGAGCAGCCATGGCTGGGCAGGGAACTGGGGCTGAGGGGCCCCAATGAGTGGCACTAACTGAGCCTAACAGTGAGAGATCTAACAGCAATATCTGTCCGAGAGGCTTGGCAGATATATGGCATGACTGGCATTAGGCAAGGTGCCAGACTTGCATTTCTGATTGTCACTGGATCTGTTGAATTTAGACATTTGACATCTCTGGCTTCTCTGTTCACCCTGTTTTGGGTTCTGACCCAACAATTGAGGCTATTGACGGGAGAGGCTCTGAGATGGCTGTGCTTCATCTCATTTCCTTGGAGTTACATGAAACTCCATGTTCCAAATCATAACTTAAAATAAACATCCTGCAAATCATGTTAATGGAATTAAGTCTTATCCCTGGTAAAGCAGAAAAATCTCTGTGTAAACTCATTTAGGCGTTGGCTCAGTCTAACTCAATGTGCATCTTTCCTTGGAATAAAAAACAGACTTTTTATGCATTGCTGGACATTACTCATTTTATTCAATCGATTGGGCCTAATTCTTTGCTTGTAAATTACCTATTCGAGTATAAAGGTGCGTAGAAGACTCTGATTTTAGCATCATTTTTAAATCCACTTTGTACTCACTTTGCAGTGGTGTAGGTGATTGCACAAGGTGCAGTGCAGTGGGGAATCAGGCCCATTGCTCACAGCGTTACTTTGAACGCCAAACAGTGTTTTGTGGTGCAGTATGGTAGCATGCCGTCTGAAAATCCTGCACACTCTCAGCTTAAATTGGATGTTTAACAGTAATGTGGCCACAGTGATTCCAACAGCCTGAGTTAGAAGCTTATGAACACTGGCGCTTTATATATAAAATTAGCTCTTAGTGCTTTGAGAGTGTTATCAGACAGCCAACTTTTCCCTGCTGAACAAAGACCATTCTGGATGGTTTCCTACTTCTGTGCAGCATACTGCACTTTGAGCTTTCTGAAGTGCAAGTTATATATGAGGATAGATCCTGAGCCCATATGGAGTAGTATTTTTAAAGCCAACCAACAATGAAATAACAAGTGAAACACATTCTTGCTGTTCTCCACACACTTTGTTTCTGTTGGCATTCTGTATACACTTTGGACCTGCCTCAGAACACACTAATGACAATGCTTTGCTGCCATGCCAATTCTTACCATCATGCTGGCAGTCTGAGTCTCACCGCTATGCAGAATTTGAACACAGCATGGATGGGGCAGGAAATGTATTGAACAGAGATGGTGAGGTGGATTAAATAGAGAGAGGATGTGAATGACAGGTGCTTTATACATTCAGCTTCCGAATTCAGACCTATTTGGTTAATTGGCATCCGGGGCAGGAGAAGATCTTGAGCAGCAGTTGTAATAAAATCTGTTTGTTCATTCTTTAGTGCGGTCTTCTGCCAGAGGAGTCAGTTAATTATCAGAGACAGGCCACAGGGGAGCATCTTTTATTCTTGATCTACTAGTGTTTGTCCAATTACATAAATCTCCTTGTTGTATAGCTCCTGTCAGCCGTGTTAAACAAGAGGCAAATAAGGAGCATAGGTAAGCATGGCTATTCAGCCTGGATATGCAAATGAAAATAGATTACAGCTCTCACCAACACTTACGTTTTCAAAGGTGTTGTGGCTGTGTTCATCCCAGGTGTCCTGAAGAAGAGTTCAAAAGCTTGTCTCTTTCACTAACAAAAGTTCATTTAAAAAAAAAGTTACCTCACCCACCTGGTCACTGACGAAATATTGGTGAGCATGTGATCGTCTGCTCACAACTGGCCATGTTCAGAATCATGGAATCAGAAGATTAGGGTTGGAAGGGACCTCAGGAGGTCATCTAGTCCAACCCCCTGCTCAAAGCAGGACCAATCCACAACTAAATCATCCCAGCCAGGACTTTGTCAAGCCTGACTTTAAAAATATCTAAGGAAGGAGATTCCACCACCTCTCTCGGTAATGCATTCCCGTGCTTCACCACCCTCCTAGTGAAATAGTTTTTCTTAATATCCAACCTAGACCTCCCCCACTGCAACTTGAGACCATTGCTCCTTATTCTGTCAAAGCCAATGGAATTTAACTACTTTCAGTAAGAGAACGCACGTTGCAGCCAAAGGTAATGCACAGCTTTCACAGCTCCATGCCAAGTTTGTTTTAACGTTCATGGAGCTCAGATATCAAGAGCTCACAAAAGGAACATACAAAAACAAGTGACAGATTTGGACGCGAATGGCCCATGGCCTATAGCCATGGAAGAATTATAGACCGTGACTGTCCGTATTTATGTACCTGGATCTCTTAATTACCTGGGTGTGCAGATGCGCCATGGTTTTCAGAAAATTACGCTGATATAGTTTATGAGCAAAACATCTAGATCTGTTTATTATGCCATCTGTGAGTATTTAACGTACAAAATCCCTGTCAATGTAGTTGGTATTTAAAAGCATTCCCTACAGAGAAACAAAGCAGGGTTACAAAACAGTGCATGTGCATGATGTTAAAAGTGCCTGCAGTAAGTATTAAAATACTGTCCGACACAACCTATTTGTCTGAAACAGGGTCAAGTGGCCCCTAAATTTTCCCAGGATGGTCAATAGCTTCCAGTATAAAAAAAGCCCCTGTTGACCTACTATCCATAAGTGGAGACCAAGGATGAGGGATTTCAATGGATTTAGTGAATGCTCCAAGCTTTGAAAGCACAGACTATATTATGACGATCGTGAGGTCTCATATGTGTTGCTTTTACACTAAGTCTTGGTATATCAAAGAGTAGCTCCTTTCTCCACCAGTTTATCAGCGGGGATTTTGAAACATTACCACTCCATTATTGGCATGCAGTATTATATTGTGGCAAAACAGGCAGATGTGCAACTCAAAGGTTTATGTTCATTCATCATGGCTGAGAGGCAAGCAACTTACCAGCAGAAAGCAATGACAATTACTGCTGACCCACACTGCTCCGTAATAACTGGAGTTTATCTAGTACTTGGATGAGAATAATGCATGCCTGCAATCTTAACTGCAAACACCAGCACCTTTTGTATTCAACAGGGGAGGGTTACTTATACTGAAGTCCACCGGGTTTCCATTTGTGTTGTAAGACATAGAAAGTAACCCACAGCTTGAAGCTTTGGCTCTGGTCAAGTGTGGTTGGGACTAAGCAAGGCAGAAGATCTGAGTCTGATAATCTGACCACAGACCTAATATTATTGCTCCTCCACCCAGCAGGGCCTTGAAGATCAATTTCTTGTTGAAGGAGATATCAGTGCATGGAGTCTGGTATATTCTTAGGGCAGTTTGTTTTCTTTGCACTTACACCAGTCCTGGAGCTGCGGTGGTCACAAACAGCAGGGAGGTAATCCCTTCTTTCAGAACTCTCAGCCCAAACACCAGTGTTCAGCCCTCAGGGAGCAACTGTGCCCTAAGAATTGTCCTTAATTAGACAAGGTCTCTAATTATAGCATTCTACCTTAATGTCAAACTTCCTTGCTTTTTGGCCCAGCTGTCCCCAAGAACTACATGAAAAATCCAACAACACAGTGTTTCTTCCAAGACTAAAAACTTGCTCACATGCTAGTGACCATATGGTGACCCTTGTCAATAATAGTGTTTATATTAATTAACAGTAGTAATAAGGCAGCATCCAGACACCAACTGGGATCAGACCCCATTGTGCTAGGTGCTGTACAAGCCTATACGAAGACATGGTGTCTGCCCCAAAGAGCTTAGAAACTGTAAATAAAAGCAGACTAGGAGAAGTATTCTGTCACTCACTTTTTCTCCCAACAAGGAATTAATCCACTGCCTTTCCAGACTATTAGGAAATCATGATGTCATTCAATAGGACCCACAACAGACCTGTCCCACTCTTCAGGAATGCAGGGAGGGACAAGAAACAGATTCTGGCCCACCAGGGAGATTAAAGAGAATGTATGATAACCATAAGAGAGATGTGTATACAAAATGTAATGGAAAAAATGTGGTCACATGGATGTTAAAGAGCTGGGGATTGTAGAGATGTCTAGTGGGTAGGTCAGTGAACTGGGAGCTAGGAAGCCTGGGTTCTCTTTCCACTCTAGCACTGACTTGCTCTGTCCTTGCGCACACCATCTCCCTGTGCCTTTGCTTCCTCTCCCAACCTTTCTATTTAGACATAAGTTCTTTGGGAGCAGAGACTCTCTCTTATGATGTGTATAGACGGTGCCTAGCAAAATAGGGACTCAAGCTCAGGTATCACTGATATAAATAATAGTCATCAATGTGCTGTCCTCTGCATAGCTATCGTTGGTGTGCTATGATCGTTCTCTCTGGATAGTATCCCTCTGCCCATTGGCTGGCTCTTCCATGATCCTTTTATCTTTTCTTATTGCACTTTTTGACTTCCTTATTTTGCCAAAATTCATCCCATCTCCTCTTTACTGGTACCAATACCTTTCTCCCATTCCCTTCTGCTGGGCCTGGTGCTTCCCTCCATAGTGACAATCAGTGTCTTGGATTCATAAGATACTCATCGCTGCTGTTAAATTCTCCCCAATTTCAAATAAAGCGGAATTGCCCCCTCCTGACACTGAACATTTAATCTGTTGTACATAATTGTAAGAGCTACTTTAGGCATATCATCTTTCAAGCTCTGAGCAAAACACTTCAATGGCTAGTGGTTAAAGAACATTTGGTTGATTAAATTACATATTTGTAACTCTTTTTTTTGAAAAAGAAATAGTAATTTTTTAAGACTGTATATTTGTAACAAGTGCCTGCAGCCAATTATCTCAGAGTAGTTTCTTCCAAATTATCAGGGCACAGTTATACAACAGAGCCACCTCACTCAGTAAAAAGTTGATGGGTAGTTTTAAGGTCAGGATGTTGTCTAATATCTGCTGCAGTAATGGCAGGCCAGAGAGGGTTCTAAAGAGTTATAGAAAATTGCTTGGATAACTCTTGTTAGTTTAACAGCTTGGAATATTCTCTACTTCTAAGTCCTGAAACCTCTGCAGAACATGGGTCAGGGAAGAGATACAATATTTTCCATATTTCTTATGTATTTCTGATATATAAATGGGAAGCACTGAAAGGCAAGTTTCTGAACCAAACCCCAGTGAAGTCAATGGGAATTGTTTTTCCTATAGACTTAAATGGGCTTTGACTCAGGCCCTATATTAGCAGAGATGAGACCGGGTTAACAGTGGGAGAATCTTAAGAGACTAGGAGTTTGGCTTTGGCTTAGGTAAACTTCCTAAAATGTTTATCTGACTCATTTAGTAGTTTCTCGGCTTTTCAGCGGAGGTAGAATCACATTTGATTCAGAGCCCAGGAAAAAACTAGTGCGATTTAGATTTTGTCTGTGTGCATGGGGCCCATATTATCATAATATTATAATATCTGAGCACATCACAAACTTAATACATTTATCCTCACAATGCAACGTAAGGTATGAAAATAGCAATACCCCCACATTTTCTATGGAGAAACTTGAGTTGAGAGACCTGCCCAAGGCCACCCTGGAAGTCTGGCCCAGCCAGGAAATGATCCCATATTTCATCAAGCCTTCCCCTCTGCCCAGCTAATAAATGAATACATGCTGGAATTAAAGAATCTTTTTGTATTAAATGTTTTTGCTGACAATCTCCTGTTCTCCAGACCATCAGTCCTGCTATAAAGATACACAGGAGAAGTCATCTACATAACCTGCTTGTGCAGGGTCATGGAGATGGTATTTATCTCTTAGTGTTGATATTGAGTTCCTGACCCAAAGAACTTACAATATCTTGTATACTGAGTGTGTGGACCTTGCCTAGCACAACACAGCCCTGATCTTGGCTGAGGTCTCTAGTGCAATACCAACAATAATTAGTATGCCCCGAGGCCACATTCATAAACACTTTCAAAGTCCTGTACCTGCCTTGCAAAGATTATAGCCCAGGAAAAGCCAAATCAGCTGCAATATTAATACTCATTAAGAGCCTGATCCACAGCCCATTAGTAATGGGAGATTTTCTATTTGCATAATGAGCTTTAGATCAAGTTCTAAACACTGAGCTATAACCAGGTATTATCACAAGCTAGTGCAAGTCTTCCTAGTTTAATCTCACAATAACTTCATTTTACTTCATAGAATAAAATGATTGTTCTGATATTTGCAAAGTCGCATTAGAAATTTCATGATAAATCAACACATACTGCCTGGAGCTGCAGAGAATTTCCTGCCTTCAGGCCATTTCAACTAATGAGTGGGGGAGAGCACTCAGGGCATAAAAACATCTGAGTAAACCCTGTGCTCGCTATCAGTGTGTCTCAAACACACAGCTGAGATAAACTGATTGTCTCTCAAATAGCCATGTGAATTTTTGCTAATAGTTTTTATTAAACGGTGAAGTGTGATTTAGGATTTTGTGATCTTGGAATTATAGATACGCTCTAGGCATTATTTTTGGAAAGTTTTCTTCGCCTGTATTGTCCAGAAGGTCAGACTAGAGGATCACAACGGTCCTTTCTGGTCTTGTAAACTATGCCAAGGTTTCATTGGCTTGTTCCCTTTCCAGAATATTGAGTCTCACTGGACCCAATGTCCAGGCAATACCACTCCATCAGTGGCAGGTAGGGAACTCGGGCCTGCTCACTGCTCCAGGTTCTATCCCAGAGACCCTACAACACGCTGCCAATGTCTATTTAGACCCCAACCTTGCTGCTCACTCCCTGGGCTTCTTCCTACAGGCTATGTGGGGCCCACACTACAAGAAAGATATGGAAAAATTGGAAAGAGTCCAGCGGAGGGCAACAAAAATGATTAGGGGACTGGAGCGCATGACTTATGAGGAGAGGCTGAGGGAACTGGGGATGTTTAGTCTTCAGAAGAGAAGAATGAGGGGGGATTTGATAGCTGCTTTCAACTACCTGAAAGTGGGTTCCAAAGAGGATGGTTCTAGACTGTTCTCAGTGGTAGCAGATGACAGAACAAGGAGTAATGGTCTCAAGTTGCAGTGGGGGAGGTTTAGGTTGGATATTAGGAAAAACTTTTTCACGACGAGGGTGGTGAAACACTGGAATGCGTTACCTAGGGAGGTGGTGGAATCTCCTTCCCTAGAAGTTTTTAAGGTCCGGCTTGACAAAGCCCTGGCTAGGATGATTTAGTTGGGGATTGGTCCAGCTTTGAGCAGGGGGTTGGACTAGGTGACCTCCTGAGGTCCCTTCCAACCCTGATATTCTATGATTCCTTCCCTGAGGCCCAGGGTCCTACTCATTTCCTGGTTCCCTCTCTAGTCCACAGAGGGTGGCTGCAGACTTCTTCACTGCAGGCCTTTCTGTTTCCAGGTTCCTGGCTTTATAATAGCCCAGCCTACACCTGCTCAGGTGAGCTTCATCCTCCAATCAGGGGTTGTTCCTCCAGCCTAATCCTCTAAGGTGTGGTGTAATCACTCTAATTGGCCCTTTCAGAGCTTCCTTAACCTTTTCTTGGTTGGGGTGGGGTGAACACTCCATCATAGGCTTGTACAACCTACCCTAATATGAATAATATCCAGGGAAAATATATTCCTTTCAATCTCACTTCATCTCCTGTTGATCTTGAGCAGCTCCCTTCGTGTCTGCCATAACACTTCTCGGTCCAATCAGTACAGCAAAGACACATGGCATCCTCTAAGACCGACTGTTAATCTCACTAGGGGAGAGTTCTCAGGCCATAAAACTTGTCTCCCACATGATGGAATCACGACATCACCTAAATGTCAGTTTTAACAGTTACACAATTTTTTAATTAAAAAAATGAAAGTTATATCAGTGTGCAGGCAGCACTGCATCCCTTGCTACATGAAATAGTGCCTTTTCTAATTGAACAGTTCCTGGGCTGGCTTGGCGAGAGCAACGTTATATTCTGAAGACTCTGTCATTTTCAAAAGTGTGTCAAGGACAACTGCTCTGCATTCAGAATCAGGCACAGCAAAAGGAGCTAAGAGGGGAAAGTCACTTGTTCTTTTTAGTTCCACATTTCAGATGTGCACTGGGAATGGCCCACTGTTATCTCACTGGATCCTCAATGCTCTCCACTGGAAGGGTGGGTGGGGGGTTGCTCAAACTTTTTCTTATGGAAAGGTGAAAAGTAGAAATGGATCAAAACCAACATGTTGCATCTCTATTACGTTGAGTTGTTGGGAGAGGGGCTTGGGTGGGACGGGGTGGCAAGATTTGAATCAGTGGATCCAGACGCATGCCTGAAGTTTGTTTTGTAGATTGGAGCCAAAACTGGAAGGTGCCCGTTTTCCAGTTCCATCTTGTAGTGACCAAAATTTCTAAAGCATTTGTTTTTGTGAGATGTTTTTTTCTGGAGTTGTTGGTAGTGCTGTAGCCAGGTTGGCCCCAGGATATGAGAGAGACAAGGTGAGTGAGGTAATAGCTTTTACTGGACAAACGTCTATTGATGGAACGTACAAGCTTTCAAGCTGCACAGAGCTCTTCGTCAGGCCTGGGGAAGGAAGCAGAGTATCTGAGCCAAATATAAATTGGGACAGATTGTTAAGCGGAAGGAGTAACGCTGCAGGAGGATGGAGAAGATGGTCATATCGATGCCTTCAGGCCTTAATCTATAAATTTGTTTCCCATTTTGATTGTAAATCTTATTTCATCTTTATTTTACTACTTGTCCTCCCTTCCCTACCCACTCAAGTATGTCTGTCATCTTCATTTTTTCTGAGATTGTCGGATGTGGATTGTAAGCTTCTCCAGGCGGGGATCATATTTGTTTCCCCTTAGAGCTCCATATGAAATTTGGTGCTTTAGAAATACTTATCACTGATAATATTAGTGGCTATTTGTACCAAGATGCACTGGCAAGGGCAAATGCCCTGGTACAGTGTTTCTCAACCCAGGGTACGCATTCCCCTGGGGGTATGCAGAGGTCTTCCAGGGGGTATTCATCTTACCTACATCAGTGGTTTTCAACCTGAAGGCTGCAGCCCTCCGGTGTGCGTGTGTCACAGGACAGGTTTAGGAGGGGCCACAAGTGCAGAGTTGGCATTAGGGGAGACAAGCAGGGCAATTGCCCAGGGCCCCTAACCACAGAAGATGCTGTGAAGCTAAATTACGTGCCACCCGGCACTCGGGCTTCAGAGGAGGCTCACAAGTGAAAAACAGGCTCGGTATCACACTAAAATTAATTGGAACATAAATATTGTATTTACACGTATTTTATAATGGTAAAAATTAAGAAATTTCTCAATAATACTCTAGTGTGCTGTGACACTTTTGTTTGTATTTTTATGTCTGTTTGTATAAGCAAGCAGTTTTTAAGTGAGATGAAACTTGTTGTGTGCTAGACAAATCAGACTCCTGAAAGGGGTACAGTAATCTGGAAAGGTTGAGAACCACTGACCTATCATATATCTAATTAAAAAACCCCATATGCTATAATATTAAATATGGTCTGAAGGACTCCATCAAAGCATGTGGACACAGCAGATATGCAGACATTACCACAGAATATAAAATGTCTCCTCTATATCCGTGACCATAGAGAAGAATAAATTATTTGGAATTCCACTACTTTGTCACCAGTTCAGCAAAGTACATAAGCATGAACCTAATTCTGAGCACTGTAGTGTTAACTTTTTAAGCACTTGAGTAGTTGCATTGAAATTACACACGTTCCTATACACCTTGCTGAACTGAGGCGATAATCTAACGTTACATGGAGTCCAGATTTGAAGTAACTGAAAGATGGGGCAGAAATACCGACTTTTACAAACAGAGTTTTGAATTCCAACTATGAAGAGGTTAATAGGTAGCTGCTGTTTCATGATATACAAGTTGTATCCAGTGAAGCTGTGTGGGATTCAGATTTCTGGTTCAAAATCCTCGGTATTCAGGAATTATGGCTTTACTCAGCAACTTAAAAAAATAAGTTTACAAATCAAACCACATGTCCAAATCACGCTCAATATTCCCCCAAATCTCGATATAATATCATATATAGAATAGGACTTTGTTACTTTGCCACTTTCCTTTTCAGAGTGAAATGGTGAAGACTATGGGAATGTTTTAAACATGTAGACTTAGCAGGTAGACTGTTTTGAATTCTTTTTCATTTTCTGCCCTGTGTGATGTGTTTATATAATTGCCTGCCAGGTCAAGCAGAACGACCTTTCAGAGGGAACAGCCGGGAATAAAGATGATGCATGTCACTTAAGAATCCGTTCCCATTTTTAAATATCACGCTGTAGTGAAAGGGGAGATGTAGGGGATCCAATGCTGTCAGGTACCATCTGCACAAGAAATTGGTATAAATCCAGTGAGCATACACATTCATAGCCAGTCCTTGAATAAGAAATCCCAACTCCCCTTGAAAACTGTTCACATGAATCTGCATAGCCAAGGATTAGTAAACAAAGTTAATATTCATTTTCTGGTACATTGTGTGTCTCTCTTTGCCGCACTTGAGTTAACCTGACAGTGTCTCTGACAAAAAGACAGATTTTTCCTCCTCCTTTTCACTGAATAAATGGCACTGAAAGCCAGTGGAGCTTGATTACTTTGAGCCCCTGTATGTACATGTCACGTTCTGCTCTCCAGTAGAAGCGAAAGTGCTAAGTCTGTCAGATATTTCTCCCATGAGGTCAAAGTGGGATGCTGGCTAAAACTCAGCCTCTCCCTAGAATAAGAGTAGGATAATAATTCGATAAGGTTGACTCCCCCCACCCCATTATGATGGAATGGAATTTTTTTAAACACAGATATTTTGTGAGCTTTCTACACATGTTGGCTGGACCTGAAATTTTTGCTTTAGGCAAACTGCTAAGAGGATAGAGAAGGCAACATCTGTGACAGCCATTCTAACCAGATGGGTTCTGGTCAGGGTGCTCCTTCTCCAAGTTCTTCATCCAGTTTTGCATGAGGTAGTGTTTTTTAATTCTCCATGTTTCCTGGGCCTGTGTCAGTGTCACTAGAGGATTCTTCCCTCCAAGTAAACCCTTGTCGTCAGTACTCATGGGGAATTTCAGCATTTTGATTTTTTTCACTGTATTTTCCAAGGACTCAATTGGCTTCAGTGGGACAGTCACATGAGGAAGTACTACCAATGTGAGTGAGGATGGCAAAATCTAGCCCTAAGCAAATAGCATGTGCTGGATTACTAGAAGTATTTCCTTTCTGCATTAGTGCAGGTGCAAATTCGTTAGGGCGGGGGGAGGGGCTGACCTGGCTGCAGTTCACCGTTACGTCAGCTGCAAAAGAGAACACACTGCAGGGGCCTCCAGATTTACTAAAACCCTTTTTGGTATCTCAGCACTGTCTGATGATAGATCGATGGTCTAGATCAACATGTGCAGGTGGATGGGAGGGCTTAAAAAGCACAGTATGGTTTGTGCATCCAGTGGTGGTGATCCTGTGGAAATGAGTCGTGTGTCGTTTAACATTTATATTGAGGTAATGCACAGAGGGCAACCAATGAGTCTTTGTTCCTTGTTTCAGTCAGTTCAGTGCAGGTTTATATGAGACCAAATTACTGACTGGAATGACTCCCCTTGCTGCTTTAGTGTTACATCAGCAGAGATTTTGGCCCATGAAATGTAAATTACCAATAGTTCTCTGAGTGGTGAAAGCTGATGTTCTTTAATTGAATAATTCAGGAGAGGAACATTCTGGCATCTTCCGCCGCATGATCTAAAATTCCATCAAATAACATTTTAAAATCTGTGCATGCTGAGGACCTGTATCTGACACAGTGGTCCTGGGAATTATATTTATTATATTGTGTAATGTGAATTCTGTAGTTAATCAGGAACCAGGGCTAATGGACCATAATTCCGAGTCAAAGGACCATTGTAGATTTTGTAAATCTGCCTAATGCATAAATTAATCTTCCTTTCCAAATAGGAATGATGTCAAATCAATACCCTTGTTTTTTGTCTAGCATTGTGAAGACCAAAAGTGTCATATCTGCATTCTTTCTCATTGTAGATCTCTGAAATAACTTTATCAGGGCTCTGTCCCTCAACTAGAGCTGGTGGGAAATTTTCCCATAAAAGACTCTCATCTGGTTTGACTAATTTCTGTAGAGTTGCAGACAAGGCTGTGTCGGAACCCAATAAGGCTGCTGGGAGCACCAGGATTTCCTGGGCCCATGACTATCGGTCCACTCCCACCATGACAAGGCTTCCAGGTTCCCTACATGGGGCCAGGCTCCTGGAAATCCTTATACAGGCTTCCATGGTCTGTGGCTCTGGGCAGTCCCACCATGTGGATTGCCCCAGGGCTGGGGACTGAGGCCCTGCAGACTCAAGGGGAGTGCTGAAACTGACAAGAATCATATCAGTTTTAGTCTGCTGCTGCTGAGGTCCCAGAAAGCACATTGGATTTCAGAAACACCATGTTCAGTGTTTCTGAAACAATTTAGTTTTTTGAATTTCTAGTTCACAGGAAATTTTTTAAATATTTGGCTTCATTCCTGTCAAGGTTCCTTCCCCACTCCGAACGCTAGGGTACAGATGTGGGGACCTGCATGAAAAACCTCCTAAGCTTATCTTTACCAGCTTAGGTCAAAACTACCCCAAGGTACAAAATATTCCACCCTTTGTCCTTGGATTGGCCGCTACCACCACCAAACAAATACTGGTTACTGGGGAAGAGCTCCTTGGAAATGTCTTTCCCCCCAAAATACTTCCCAAAACCTTGCACCCCACTTCCTGGACAAGGTTTGGTAAAAAGCCTCACCAATTTGCCTAGGTGACTACAGACCCAAACCCTTGGATCTGAGAACAATGAAAAAGCATTCAGTTTTCTTACAAGAAGACTTTTAATAGAAATAAAAGTAAAGAATATCCCGCCCCACCCCAGAGCCCACACCCCCAGCTGGAGCCCTCACAACCCCCCCCCCCACCTCAATCCCCTGCCCCAGCCCACAGCCCCGCTCCTGCACCCTGAACCCCTCACTTCTGGCCCCAACACAGACCCATACCCCCAACCAAGAACCTGTATCCCCTTCCAACCTCCTGCCTCAACAGAGCCCCCTTCCACACTCTGACCCCCTCATCCCTGGCCCCACCACAGAGCCTGCACCCCCAGCTGGACCCCTGACCCCCTCCTGCACCCCAACCCCCTGCCCCAGCCTGGTAAAAGTGAGCGAGGGTGGAGGAGAGCAAGTGATGGAGGGAGAGGGGATGGAATGAGCAGAGGCAGGGCTTCAGAGAAGGGCTGGTTTGGTTTTCTGCAATCAGAAAGTTGGCAACCCTAATGCTAACTGAGGTTTCTGATTTGTGGGTACTATGAGGAGATCCTCTGGAGAGAAATGGTTTGAAGAATGTGGAAGAGCTCTTAAAATGGCTGTTTCCAGCCAAGGCAACTTCCATCAAGACCGCATTCCTACTGGTACTGGGGGTTGGTTATTTTTCAGGGAATGCTCTATTTCCATGCCAGTTTCTCAACTGTTTCAAAGACTTTAGCAGCATAAAGCTACGTCATGCATTCCGTAGGTTTAGTGCTACCTTCTATACATACTGGAAATGGTCATGTATTGATTTATAGCCCGACCTTGGATTCCCCGTTCTTGAAGTCTTTTTCCGAATGTTCACTGTGTTACGATAGTAGAAAAGAACTATTGATTCTTATGTCCTGTTCTAAATACCCACATGAATATAAGAGAGATGCAAATGAAGAACAGTGCTTGCTCATCAACTCATAAGAATGCCAGGGCCTGATCCAAAAATCTATTGGAATTCACAGAAACATTTCCATTCACTTTAATTGGGCTTTGGATCAGGTCTACAGTGAGCCCTGATAATGTGGCAGGCACTTGGGACAGAGTTCTTAATGTGGGACATTAGTCATGGAACTCCTTGATAGAAAGATTCAGTCATGGCCCTGGCTGTGGTCAGAGCAAGGTGCATAAATCCCCCCTTTCCCATAAATCCTTTCCCCAGGAATAAGCCAATGTAAAAAGAAATAGATGCTGGACAACATGATCTTGTACACCTCTGTAGCCCAGAAGAACTGAGAAAAAACACATTTTGTTCTTTGAATCTTTTGTTTCTCCGCACTTAGATGCCTGAGAGAGACATATGGAGGCTGATGCGATCAGGAAAATAGCACACATGTCACTAATTTGCTCAAGTTCGTCTGTGTATTGTTACACTTTCTCCCAGCCCGTGGTACAACATGCTGTTTTCAATATTGACCATGGCAGTCAGTCTTCCCAGTGTTGTCTTATTTCCCATAAGTTGAGCCAGTGTGCATAACAGGTTCGCATTAGAAGTTGTCCTCTAGGACAATCTCATGTTCATAACCCGAGTCTCAGGAAAGAGAAAGTATCTGTGAACCCTAAAAAAACACATTCAAATGGAAGGTAAGCTCAGAAGTGCTCAGTTATAAATGCTTAGGAACAGTCCTTTTAACAGTTTGCTACTTTCCAGCCCCTGGGGGACTAACTTGAAGGGGAAAGGAGTCCAGGAGAGCTGGCTGTATTTCAAGGAATCCCTGTTGAGGTTACAGGGACAAACCATCCCAATGAGTCAAAAGAATAGTAAATATGGCAGGCGACCAGCTTGGCTTAATGGTGAAATCCTAGCGGATCTTAAACATAAAAAAGAAGCTTACAAGAAGTGGAAGGTTGGACATATGACCAGGGAAGAGTATAAAAATATTGCTCGGGCATGTAGGAATGAAATCAGGAGGGCCAAATCGCACCTGGAGCCGCAGCTAGCGAGAGATGTCAAGAGTAACAAGAAGGGTTTTTTCAGGTATGTTGGCAACAAGAAGAAAGCCAAGGAAAGTGTGGGCCCCTTACTGAATGAGGGAGGCAACCTAGTGACAGAGGATGTGGAAAAAGCTAAGGTACTCAATGCTTTTTTTGCCTCTGTCTTCACGAACAAGGTCAGCTCCCAGACTGCTGCGCTGGGCATCACAAAATGGGGAAGAGATGGCCAGCCCTCTGTGGAGATAGAGGTGGTTAGGGACTATTTAGAAAAGCTGGACGTGCACAAGTCCATGGGGCCGGACGAGTTGCATCCGAGAGTGCTGAAGGAATTGGCGGCTGTGATTGCAGAGCCATTGGCCATTATCTTTGAAAACTCGTGGCGAACCGGGGAAGTCCCGGATGACTGGAAAAAGGCTAATGTAGTGCCAATCTTTAAAAAAGGGAAGAAGGAGGATCCTGGGAACTACAGGCCAGTCAGCCTCACCTCAGTCCCTGGAAAAATCATGGAGCAGGTCCTCAAAGGATCAATCCTGATGCACTTGCATGAGAGGAAAGTGATCAGGAACAGCCAGCATGGATTCACCAAGGGAAGGTCATGCCTGACTAATCTAATCGCCTTTTATGATGGGATTACTGGTTCTGTGGATGAAGGGAAAGCAGTGGATGTATTGTTTCTTGACTTTAGCAAAGCTTTTGACACTTTCTCCCACAGTATTCTTGTCAGCAAGTTAAGGAAGTATGGGCTGGATGAATGCACTATAAGGTGGGTAGAAAGCTGGCTAGATTGTCGGGCTCAACGGGTAGTGATCAATGGCTCCATGTCTAGTTGGCAGCCGGTATCAAGTGGAGTGCCCCAAGGGTCGGTCCTGGGGCCGGTTTTGTTCAATATCTTCATAAATGATCTGGAGGATGGTGTGGATTGCACTCTCAGCAAATTTGCGGATGATACTAAACTGGGAGGAGTGGTAGATACGCTGGAGGGGAGGGATAGGATACAGAAGGACCTAGACAAATTGGAGGATTGGGCCAAAAGAAATCTGAGGTTCAATAAGGATAAGTGCAGGGTCCTGCACTTAGGATGGAAGAATCCAATGCACCGCTACAGACTGGGGACCGAGTGGCTAGGCAGCAGTTGTGCAGAAAAGGACCTAGGGGTGACAGTGGACGAGAAGCTGGATATGAGTCAGCAGTGTGCCCTTGTTGCCAAGAAGGCCAATGGCATTTTGGGATGTATAAGTAGGGGCATAGCGAGCAGATCGAGGGACGTGATCGTCCCCCTCTATTCGACATTGGTGAGGCCTCATCTGGAGTACTGTGTCCAGTTTTGGGCCCCACACTACAAGAAGGATGTGGATAAATTGGAGAGAGTCCAGCGAAGGGCAACAAAAATGATTAGGGGTCTGGAACACATGACTTATGAGGAGAGGGTGAGGGGCTGGGATTGTTTAGCCTGCAGAAGAGAAGAATGAGGGGGGATTTGATAGCTGCTTTCAACTACCTGAAAGGGGGTTCCAAAGAGGATGGCTCTAGACTGTTCTCAATGGTAGCAGATGACAGAACGAGGAGTAATGGTCTCAAGTTGCAGTGGGGGAGGTTTAGATTGGATATTAGGAAAAACTTTTTCACTAAGAGGGTGGTGAAACACTGGAATGCGTTACCTAGGGAGGTGGTAGAATCTCCTTCCTTAGAGGTTTTTAAGGTCAGGCTTGACAAAGCCCTGGCTGGGATGATTTAACTGGGAATTGGTCCTGCTTCGAGCAGGGGGTTGGACTAGATGACCTTCAGGGGTCCCTTCCAACCCTGATATTCTATGATTCTATGATAGGAAGAACTATGTATCCTGCCCTCACTTAAACATGCACAGTCCCGCTGAAGTCAATACTCACTGTGCTTCTCTGCTCTCCCATGAAGTCTGTGAAACTGCCCAGGTGGACGTGAGGGCAGAATTTGTGTATTGAGCCAAAGTTTATACAAATCAATGGAGAGCCTCCCACTGATTTATGTGACTTTTTGGATCAGGCCCTTGATTTTCATGGTCTGTCTTCACTAGACTATTATGCCTTGAGTTAATTGCCTGCCAGCTAACTTGAGGTAGTCAACACAATTGTGAAGGCTAGTGGAACACCCAACATGGTCTGGGTACAGAGCAAGTGTTTGTAATCTGAATTAAATAAGGATTGTCCACGGTAGGCTATGCAGACATTGTAACTACCTCTTATTAATTGGCAATCAGTGAATTTGAGGTACAAAAATCTAATTAAGACAAGTTCTTAGAGTTTGCAAATGACTTCCTGTACTTTCTGCATACACATTGTAAGGAGAGTGATCACTTTAGATAAGCTGTTACCAGCAAGAGAGTAGGGTCCGGGGAGAGAAAACCTTTTGTAGTGATAAACACCCATTTTTTCATGGTTTGTGTGTATAAAAACATCTTCTGTATTTTCCACAGTATGCATCCGATGAAGTGAGCTGGAACTCACGAAAGCTTATGATCAAATAAATTGGTTAGTCTTTAAGGTGCCATGAGTACTCCTTTTCTTTTCACTGCTCTGTTTTCCCAAACCTTTTGGCTGCTTTTTAGCCCTCTTTACCCTGTCTCTACTTTCCCCAACGTTTTCCTGCTGTCTGCTGCCCATGGACCCTCATTTTCTTTTCCAATTCTAGTGGGAGAAATCAATAAAATAAACATTAAGACACCTAAAAACTGACATTAAAAATACAGTGTGCCTTCCCTCCAGCAAGGGAAAGGTGAAGCACAACAGTGGCCATTAGAGGGGACCAAAGTATAGTATAGATGGAGAAAACGGCATGGCCTATGTACTGTAGCTAATCAGTTTCTACAGAAGGGCTCTCAGAGCAGCAAAGGCCAGTGCTGTGAGATGCTGAGCCCAACCACGGTACTAAATAAGCCCCAGATTACAATCCCTCGTAGGCAAGCTCTCGTGGGATTTAGATTAGTAAAAATGCCATGCTGTCTGCAGCACATGGCTCTCTTCAAAACAGAGTTTGCATTGTGAGAATATGTTGCCCTTACGCTGGCTCAGAGCCAGCAGGGCACTTCAGCACGTGATTAGCTTGAAGTCAGTGAGATTATTCATGTGCTTACAGGTAAGCATGTGCTGAACTTCATTGTCAGAGCAGGTCCGTAAGGCATAAGTGTAATTGCTAGTGGATGTCAAGGGTTTCTGGTTATGGTGCAAATACCAAGCCAAGTCACATCAGGGTCTCAAAGGTCTTTACATGGCTAAAATATATTTAGCCACTGTTCTGTGCTCCAGATGGGGCATTGGGAAGGACTGTGCCCCAGAAGGCAAGTGGTCCTGGTGCACAGAGGGACTATACATGCTGCATCATCTCTTCTGGGTGGTTCAGATTTCTCCATCTTCCTTTCTCCGGCATACCCAGCCATTACCCCCCCCCCCACTCCCGCAAACCACTTTTAGGGTAAATTGCACAGGGACTGAGATGGTCTTGTGATACAGACAATTAAATAATTGTACTCTTTGGTACATGTATGCATTGAAAGGAGAATAATAACAAACAGCATGCACAATGGAGTGAATAGAATATAGATGGAAAGAGAAAAAATATCACATTTATAGAAATGTAGTCTGGTGTTTCCATTTGTTTTGCCCCAAAATATTTTACATGGGCAGTTTTAACTCCATACAATCTCTAGTTTTTGCAGAAAGTAGCAATTTTAGGCCAAAAATGGGATAAAACTTACTAAAACCCTGCCAACTGTGGGATTGCACCTTTGATAAAGCAAGGCTTCACTGATATGACAACAGGCAGGTAAGCTAACTCTATGCATACCAATTTTCAGGTGCTCATGCTTGACTACAGGAGCATGCCGTACACAGGCACTGACTTCACGGCACTTTGTCTGGAAAGGTGCAAAACTTTGAATGGCAGTAAAATTCTAAAGGGACTAGAGAAGGATAACTGCTGTTTGAACTGGTATAAAAGGGGATGGGAAAGCAGTAAAATAACTGAGGAATTTGTTTACACAGAGGATAGCTAATATCTGGAAAGCATTGAGGAGCAAGAGCAGTAATGAGTGTACGTCACTGTCAAAAAGAGTTAGACAACAGCTCAGTAGAAAAAAATTGGGGCTGAAAAAATAGTTCACTGATGCAGAGGTGTGCAGTGAACCACCTGCCTGTTTTAGGGTTATCGCCACCAGGTGTTACGTTCTCTTTTGAGATGGGCTGCTGGCTGAAGTTAGAAAAGCATGAGAGGACACACGAGGATGCATAGGGCTGGAAGTCAGAAGCGCTGGGTTCTCTGACACTGAATCTCTGTGTGAGCTTAGGCAAGTCACCTAACTCTTTACATCTAACTGTGCTCCTCTCTAAAATGGGGATACTGGGTCCTTTTGGAAGTTCTTTCAGATCTCTGGATATAAGGCAGTATATGAGATAGTGAAGCCCTAACCCAAACATTTCCTTCCCCCCCTCCCAATAATTTGTATGTCTCTGTTAGCCCTGCAATGTGGTAGTCAGCACCCATGCCTACAGGGACACCATTCCCTGCTCTGAAGGACTCACAGTCAGTGATGATGAGAAATGCACAGGGTTGGGGAGAGGGATAAAATAGACAATCTATATTTTCCCCACCCAATAACTATCTGCTGTCCCCACCTTGGCTGGTGTCTTGCAGGCATCATAGCAGAGATGGGGCCTGAGGGGCGCTGTGCAGGAGGAGCCCGATCAGCTCAGAGACGGCACCTCACATGCAAAGCGAGGCGCGAAAGAAAGTACAGAGACGGGCGTGGGATTAACGAGCACCAGGGGATAGAAGCTGGGAGGGCTGGCGGAAGCAAAGGATGAGGGTGGGGATGTGATGGCACACCAGAGCTGCCTGTAGGTTCACCACTCGCCAAAGGGCACAGTCCTAGACTCTGCATAGATCCAATGTTGTGTTGGGAGCTGGAGTACAGGAGAGGCCAATACAAGGGGGTTGCTAACCAGGAGGCTTTCTGGAGGGCATTAGTATGTGGCAGAGCTTGGAGTGGACCTGCTTGCCCTGCCTGTGTCTCCTGCTAGGATCTATGTCAATCCCATTCTCTGTAAAATAAACAACCCCCCCACTCCTCCCCACTGAGCCTGAGGAGAGGGACATTCCCCGGCTCCAGGGCACGTGGTCACCTCATTTGTCAATAAACCATCTAGGGGCACTCTACCATACCAGGCAAGATGTGAGTGTGGTGGATAAGACACGGGGTTTGCAGGGATCTGGCAGGAGTCAGTCATTGTCTGGAGGGGGAGAGAGGGAAGGAGACTTGAGAGACTGTTTCACAGACCTCGTCTAAAGAAGCAATGTGACGGCCAGGCCTCTCTGTAAACTTAAGCTGGGAAAAATGTGAAAAGGAAAAACTTTCCCACAATGTGCAGCTCTGCTGAGGAAATGGAAATCTACGCAAGTGGGGCACAAACTTTTAGAAAAATAAAAACACTAAAGGGTTAATGTGTGCAATTTCTCTATTAAAATGATGTCCATTTAAGACCACCATTACTTTCCTAATGGGAATTTAATGAGGAAAACATATTAGAGTATAACTAATTTTTTTCATGTGACTGTAATGGGCTTTGTGCAGACATTTAGAGCGGGCATCATTAGTAAAAGAAAAAAGTACATCAATTAGAATCGAACCCTAAGGCTGCTGAAAAGTCAGGATCTAATTGTCAACACTTAAAATATTTCCAGCAAATCAATCTTTTTACGCAAAGTACAATAGCTTCCCATGTGCAGCAGTATTTCAGCACATGCCTGTAGTTTCACATGAAACAAGGCAAGGGCACTGTCAAGGTTCCTCCCCCACTCTGAACTCTAGGGTACAGATGTGGGGACTTGCATGAAAACCTCCTAAGCTTATCTTTACCAGCTTAGGTTAAAACTTCCCCAAGGTACAAATTAATTTTACCCTTTGCCCTTGGAATTTCCACTGCCACCACCAAACTTTATTGGGTTTACTGGGAAACATGGTTTGGACATGTCTTTCCCTCCAAAATCTTCCCAACCCTTGCACCCCACTTCCTGGGGAAGGTTTGGTAAAAATCCTAACCAATTTGCATAGGTGACCACAGACCCAAACCCTTGGATCTGAGAACAATGAAAAAGCATTCAGTTTTCTTACAAGAAGACTTTTAATAAAAATAGAAGTAAATAGAAATAAAGAAATCCCCCCTGTAAAATCAGGATGGTAGATATCTTACAGGTAATTAGATTCAAAAACATAGAGAACCCCTCTAAGCAAAACCTTAAGTTACAAAAAAGATACACAGACAGAAATAGTTATTCTATTCAGCACAATTCTTTTCTCAGCCATTTAAAGAAATCATAATCTAACACATACCTAGCTAGATTACTTACTAAAAGTTCTAAGACTCCATTCCTGTTCTGTCCCCGGCAAAAGCAGCATACAGACAGACACAGACCCTTTGTTCCTCTCCCTCCTCCTAGCTTTTGAAAGTATCTTGTCTCCTCATTGTCACCTTTAGCTTCTTAACCCTTTACAGGTGAGAGGATTTTTCCTCTGGCCAGGAGGGATTTTAAAGGGGTTTACCCTTCCCTTTATATTTATGACAGGCACAAACAATGCATAACCGATAGTGTGTATCATACTTCTTAGGTTTGAAAACTGCATCACTGTGAGACGGGCTGATGGAGAGATGATGGGGACCAAACTGGTTTAAGGTTCATAAAATCAAACAGTTTTTCTTCTTTTATTATTAGTCAACCTGGGTTTGTACTTTCACCACATCTTAGGTACCACCAAAATCTATGACTTTAAGAGGCTATCACACATTGGAGCCTACTCATACTGTCTGCTTCCCTTCTATGAGAAGTAGCAACTTCCAGGCTACTATTTCAGGTCTTTTATACAGCAGAAATATCCATGCTGCCTCAGTGTGTGTCCACTGCATACATTGCGCCTGTAGGAATAGATCTTTCCATTAAGTTCGGTGGGAGTCAGATGAGGCCCTAAATTAGCCACAGGCTAGCTAGCTGGCCTGATGGCAACTATTGTGGAGTCGCTGAATGGACCTGAAGCAGAGCTCTCTTCATTGAGAAGAAGCCACTGTGTTCAGATCCCATGGAGATGAGTGGGTTATAAAATCCTAAGCACACCAGGAACTGCTCAAACTTGAACATGAACACCAGAAAGCAAAACCAAGAAGGCATACATTTCATCGTGACATAGGAAAAGGTCCTCCCCTCTTGTGTGAAAGACGCACAGGGTAGTGAGTAGCACTGTCATTTTACAGTGTGACATACTATACGTTGTGAGGGACATCAGAGTATATTCCTTCTTGCATCTGTTCTGGACCTCTCATTTTCCCCTGAAAACCCCCCATCTGACGCTTTCGTCCAGCAACAAGGATGAGGTATATGAAGAGCAAACCTAACAGTGCTCTCAGCTTATTCTATGAAGATTTCAACCTGAACTTCTATAGAGCAATGTATAATCACTAAATATTTTCAGAGTCTCAGGAAGGAAGGGTGTTAGTGACTGTATATTCTGTGCTGTCATGTGGGAAGGAAAGAGGTTGGATGGATTCGCTGGTTAAACGCACCTACCGGCTATTCTATTCTGGCACAGAAGGTTAGCACCAAAACATTTGACCAAGCAAAGTTCTGCTGGACGTGTCAGCTCGTGTTTTAAGTATATTTGGCCTTTAGGGTATCATTTTGATTTTCAAATGCTTTCATTTTAAAAAGCTTAAGTAATGTACAATTCTTCACATTTTAAAAAATATATTCCTCTTCATTCTGAAGCGATTTGAAGGATATACCACCATGGTTGCTGGAAATAACTGCCATACATAATCCATGTTTTCAGTATTGCTGATATAAATACATTTATAATATATCATTTCTGCTCAAATCGTTAAAGTGCAAAATTTCCTCCTCACAGCAATCAGAACTATTTTCAAATCTCCAGTGGTACACAAATTAAACATACCCAATAGTACATAATTCATTTCGTAGCAAAACTTTACACAAATTTAACATGTACAATGTTTTTATCTCCCTAATAAAATACTTAAGTTGTAAATTATTTACATTAGTTTTGTTGCTCTGATGCATGAATCCAGCATTCAAAACTGCTAGACAGTTACCATGATAGTCTGATTTCTAGCAGCAGTAATTCCCCCCAGTAATTATCAATACACAGCTATCCAAACGGAGCCACACAGTAAGGGGAGGCAGACATCTCTGGTTTTCAGGCGTTGTGAATCATTTTTCCACACCAGCTAGCAGTAAACAAATGTTAACTATTTTATCACATGAATAATATGTCTTAGTATTGGTCATCTGGTATTAATTTCTTATGTTGCTGTCATTAAGTGTTTTATATTTCTTCACATAAAAAGAATTTTAATAACATTACAAACATTTCTATTAAATATACAAATGTAACATATATAAATATACATATATAAACATTACTGAATGTAGGATACTATTCTATTATCTTGTTCTTTAGTACCTTAATTCTGCAAACTATCCCCTAAGAACGGCCTTACTGGGTCAGACCACTGATCCATCTAGCCCAGTACCTGTCTTCTGACAGTTGCCAGCACCCAGCTTCTGGAAGTCAGACTCTTAGGGATACCCAGAGCATAGGGTTGCATCCCTGACATCATGGCTAATGGCTATTGGTGGACCTGTCCTCCAGAAACTTATCAAATTCTTTTTTTTTTTAACCTGGTTATACTTTTAGCCTTCACAATGTATCCCGGCAAGGAGTTCCACAGGTTGATTGTGCATTGTGTGAAGCAGTACTTCCTTTTGTTTGTTTTAAACCTGCTGCCTATTAATTTCATTCAGTGACCCCTGGTTCATGTGTTACATCTTATTCACTTTCTCCACACCAGTCATGATTTTATAGCCCTCTCTCATATTCCGCCCCCCCCCACCTTAGTTGTCTCTTTTCCAAGCTGAAAATTCCCAGTCTTTTTAATCTCTCCCCATATGGAAACTGTTCCTTACTTGTCATAAACATACAGCTAGGGGTAGCATAAAATCCTTCCTTTACCTGTAAAGGGTTAAGAAACTCAGGTAACCTGGTTGGCACCTGACCAAAGGGACCAATGAGAGGAGAAGATACTTTCAAAATCTGTGGGGGCAGGGATTTGCTTTTGTTCTCTTTGTTGTTCGCTCTAGGGTCAGCGAGGAACCAGGACAGGGAAAATACATCTCCCTAAGCCATATCTGAACTAAGCATCTAATCTTACAGAAATAGTAAGTAATAGCAAGGAAATGTGTTAGATTATCTTTTGTTTCAGCTTGTGAATTTTCCCTGTGCTAAGAGGGAGGTTTATCCCTGTTTTTATAACCTTAAAGTTTTGCCTAGAGGGGAAACCCTCTGTGTTTTGAATCTGATTGCCCTATGAGATTATTTTCCATCCTAATTTTACAGCGGGGTTTCTTTTACTTTTCTTTTTAATAAAGTTCTGTTTTCTTTAAGAATCTGATTGGGTTTTGTAGTGTCCCTAAAAACCCAAGGTTGGTCTGTGCTCATCTTGTTTATTCTCAAGCCTCCCCAGGAAAGGGGGTGTAGGGCTTGGAGGGTGATATTAGGGGGGAGATAGGGTTCCAAGTGGCCCTCCCTAAATGTTTGTTTGAATCACTTGCTGGTGGCAGCATTTACCTAATCCAAAGTACAAGGGAGAATTTGTGCCTTGGGGAGTTTTTACACTAAGCTGGTAAAAATAAGCTTGGGGGGTCTTTCATGCGGGTCCCCACATCTGTACCCTAAAGTTCAGAGTGGGGAGGGAACCCTGACACCCCTAATCATTTTTGTTGCCCTTTGCTGTACATCTCCCAATTCTAATATGTCTTTTTCAAGATGGGGTGACCAGAAGTGCAGGCCATATTCAGCACAGCACTTAGCTGCATGCTCAAGTATTCCAATCCGATGAAGTGAGCTGTAGCTCACGAAAGCTTATGCTCAAATAAATTGGTTAGTCTCTAAGGTGCCACAAGTACTCCTTTTCTTTTTGCCAATACAGACTAACACGGCTGTTACTCTGAAATGGGATGACTGACATTCTTGAAATTATGCATTCGCTTCATGCTCCTTGCATGGATTAGTATTTAAACTCATATTGCAGATACCCAGTGTTGGGATCTCCCTTACCTACTGGTAATGGAAAGGATGTATAACAAAGGGGCTCCATCTTCTTGTGTGGGTGGGGGGGATTGCTGCACAGTATCTGGGAGGGAGGAGCATGTGTGGCACTGAAGTTTGACCTCCTGGCATAACGCAGGCCAGGGAACTTCTCTCAATAAATTGTGCATCCATTCCGTATCTTCCTGATTGCATGTGTTAGCAAGACTTCTGGTTTATTTGTAGAACTTGTAAGAGTTGGTGGCTATTGTCCTTGCTTTCCCCTCCAGGAGCTCTGTCTCTTCCTAGCTACCTGTGCTTGCTGCCACACTTTGCCACTACCAGGAATTGTCCCCATGTAACATGAAAGCTATCCACCACCACCATGGAAAGCATTAAACCATAAGGTTTCCAGCCTCCTGCATGGCGAAAAATCTAATTCCAAGTCTACTGTAAGTTTATTGTCCCAGACTGAGGTGTCAGTAGAGGAAATATGACTGGGTTTCTAGGGGCGGGGCACGCTGAGATTGCTCAAATCAGGGCAAACTGCAAAGAATGGGTCAGACAATTTGGAAGTTATTTCTAATGCTTAGATTCACCAATCCAGCAACAAAACAGCTTCTACAAAACCTTGCTGGTTATCCAGAAGCCAAAAACACAGTTCCCTTAAAACAATCCATCCTTGGGCTCTCACCCAGACAGCCAAATCAAACATGATGAGGATTACTGAAAATCTTGTTCATCTATAAAAAGTTCTACAAATCCCAAAGGATTGGACACATTACCCATCAGGTCAATGAATATTTCAGATCTTACCCAGATACACGCTTGCAGCCAATTCTTATTAACTAAACTAAAATTTATTAAAAAGGAAAAGAGCGAGAACATAGGTTAAAAGATCATTATACATACAGGTATGAATAGAGTTCATGGGTCAGTTTCATAGCAGAGATGGTGAGATTTACAGTTGCAAAAAGTTCTTTCAAAATAAGTTCCTTAGGTTATAGTCCAATGTCCAATATCCGGGTGACCCAGACTGGAGCTGGGACCTCAATCTTGTGACTCAAACTTCCCCTGATGAAGCTTAAGCAGATCTGAGATAACAGGATCAGGGCTCAAGAGTTCTTTTTATAGTTCTCTAGCAGCCTCTCGACAGCAGGCATTTCTTGTGCGAAGCATTGTGTCTTTCAAGTAGAGCCTCCTGTTTTCTATGTACCATCAGTAATTAGCTGCATGGATTAGCATAAGGCAACGGCCCATCTCCTGCCATTTACAGGTAGTTTCCTACAAACTTCAAAGAGATATCAAGGCAATGATTTTGTTATACCAAGCTTCATCAAAATGTTAATATTCCCTTTTGATCTTTGAATCAATAGAAATAGTGACAGACAGAAACTGTCTGGTTACATTGTTAACCTCTAACAAGCTATAGGTAAACGTAGATTACTACAGTCACTATCTTCTTCCAATTCTTTAACAATACAAGTCTACATTTCAAAGCTCCAGTCTATCTAACATGGCTTTGCTAACTATTTATAAGGAATAGCCCTAATTTCCATTTATATACTTCTCTAACATGTCTTTAGAGGTAGAATTTGGGTCATTTAGCCTGCAAGTTGCTTAAGCCTTTCTGGCTCAGTGTCGCAGGAGGTTTTAGAACACATTGATCAATTAAACAGTAATAAGTCATCAGGACCAGATGGGATTCACCCAAGAGTTCTTATTGAACTCAAATATGAAATTGCAGAACTACTAATTGTGGTAGGTAACCTATCACTTACATCAGCTGCTGTACCAGATGGCTGATGGATTGCAAGTGTAACATTAATTTTTTAAAAAGTCTCCAGAGGTGGTCCTGGCAATTTACAGGCCAGTAAGCCTAACTTCAGTACCAGACAAATTGGTTGAAACTACAGTAAAGAACAGAATTAGCAGATATATAGATAAACAGGCTAAGTTGGGGAAAGAGTCAACATGGCTTTTGTAAAGAGAAATCATGCCTCCCCAATCTATTAGAATTCTTTTAGGTGGTGGGTGTCAACAAATGTATGGACAAGGGTGATTCACTGCATATAGTGTAGCTGGACTTTCAGAAAGCCTTTGACAAAGTCCCTCACCAAAGGCTCTTAAGCAAAGTAAGTTGTCATGGGATAAGAGGGAAGGTCCTTTCATGGATTGGTAACTGGTTAAAAGAGAAAACAAAGGGTAAGAATAAATAGTAAGTTTTCACAATGGAGAGAGATGACAATTATACGTACAGAATGATGGGGTCTAAATTAGCAGTTACCACTCAAGAAAGAGATCTTGAAGTCATTCTGGATAGTTCTCTGAAAACATCCATTCAGTCTGTGCCAGTCAAAAAAGCTAAGAGAATCATAGAATCATAGAATATCAGGGTTGGAAGAGACCTCAGGAGGTCATCTAGTCCAACCCCCTGCTCAAAGCAGGATCAATCCCCAACTAAATCATCCCAGCCAGAGCTTTGTTAAGCCTGACCTTAAAAACCTCTAAAGAAGGAGATTCCACCACCTCCCTAGGTAACACATTCCAGTGTTTCACCACTCTCCTAGTGAAAAAGTTTTTTCCTAATATCCAACCTAAACCTCCCCCACTGCAACTTGAGACCATTACTCCTCGTTCTGTCATCTGCTAACACTGAGAACAGTCTAGATTCGTCCTCTTTGGACCCCCCCTTTCAGGTAGTTGAAAGCAGCTATCAAATCCCACCTCATTCTTCTCTTCTGCAGACTAAACAATCCCAGTTCCTTCAGCCTCTCCTCATAAGTCGTGTTCCAGTCCCCTAATCATTTTTGTTACCCTCCGCTGGACGTTTTCCAATTTTTTCCACATCCTTCTTGTAGTGTGGGGCCCAAAACTGGACACAGTACTCCAGATGAGGCCTCACCAATGTTGAATATAGGGGAACAATCACGTCCCTCAATCGGCTGGTAATGCCCCTACTTACACATCCCCAAATGCCGTTGGCCTTCTTGGCAACTGTTGACTCATAACCAGCTTCTCGTCCACTGTAACCCCTAGGTCCTTTTCTGCAGAACTGTTGCCCAGCCATTCGGTCCCTAGTCTGTAGCGGTGCATGGGATTCTCCTGTCCTAAGTGCAGGACTCTGCACGTGTCCTTGTTGAACCTCATCAGATTTCTTTTGGCCCAAACCACTAATTTGTCTAGGTCCCTCTGTATCCTATCCCTATCCTCCAGCGTATCTACCTCTCCTCCCAGTTTAGTGTCATCTGCAAACTTGCTGAAGGTGCAATCCGCACCATCCTCCAGATCATTAATGAAGATATTGAACAAAACCAGCCAGAGGACCGACCCTTGTGGCACTCCGCTTGATACTGGCTGCCAACTAGACATGGAGCCATTGATCACTACCCGGTGAGCCCGACAATCTAGCCAACTTTCCACCCACCTTATAGTGCATTCATCCAGCCCATACTTCCTTAACTTGATGACAAGAATACTGTGGGACACCGTGTCAAAAGCTTTGCTAAAGTCAAGGAATAATACGTCCACTGCTTTCCCCTCATCCACAGAGCCAGTTATCTCATCATAGAAGGCAATCAGGTTGGTCAGACATGACTTGCCCTTTGTGAATCCATGCTGACTGTTCCTGATCACTTTCCTCTCCTCTAAGTGCTTCAGAATTGATTCTTTGAGGACCTGTTCCATGATTTTTCCAGGGACTGAGGTGAGGCTGACTGGCCTGTAGTTTCCTGGATCCTCCTTCTTCCCTTTTTTAAAGATGGGCACTGCATTTGCCTTTTTCCAGTCATCCAGGACCTTCCCCAATCACCATGAGTTTTCAAAGATAATGGCCAATGGCTCTGCAATCACATCTGCCAACTCCTTTAGCACTCTCGGATGCAGCGCATCCGGCCCCATGGACTTGTGCTCATCCAGATTTTATAAATAGTCCCTAACCACTTCTTTCTCCACAGAGGGCTGGTCACCTCCTCCCCATGCTGTGCTGCCCCGTGCAGTAGTCTGGGAGCTGACCCTATTAATGAAGACAGAGGTGAAAAAAGCATTGAGTACATTAGCTTTTTCCACATCCTCTGTCACTAGGTTGCCTCCCCCTTTCAGTGAGGGGCCCACACTTTCCTTGACTTTCTTCTTTTTGCTAACATTCCTGAAGAAACCCTTCTTGTTACTCTTAACATTCCTTGCTAGCTGCAACTCCAAGTGCGATTTGGCTTTCCTCATTTCACTCCTGCATGCCCGAGCAATATCTTTATACTCTTCCCTGGTCATTTGTCCAAGCTTCCACTTCTTGTAAGCTTCTTTTTTGTGTTTAAGATCAGCAAGGATTTCACTGTTAAGCCAAGCTGGTTGCCTGCCATATTTACTATTCTTTCTACACATCAGGATGGTTTGTCCCTGTAACCTCAATAAGTATTCTTTAAAATACAGCCAGCTCTCCTAGACTCCTTTCCCCCTCATGTTATTCTCCCAGGGAATCCTGCCCATCAGTTCCCTGAGGTTGTCAAAGTCTGCTTTTCTGAAGTCCAGGGTCCGTATTCTGCTGCTCTCCTTTCTTCCTTGTGTCAGGATCCTGAACTGGCTGGGATGATTTAGCTGGGGACTGGTCCTGCTTTGAGCAGGGGGTTGGACTAGATGACCTCCTGAGGTCCCTTCCAACCCTGATGTTCTATGAACTCGACCATCTCATGGTCACTGCCTCCCAGGTTCCCATCCACTTTTGCTTCCCCTACTAATTCTTCCCAGTTTGTGAGCAGCAGGTCAAGAAGAGCTCTGCCCCTAGTTGGTTCCTCCAGCACTTGCACCAGGAAATTGTACCAGGAATGTTAGGAACTATTAGGAATGGGAAAGATAATAAGACAGAAAATATCATAATGCCACCATATAAATCCGTGGTGCCCCCACCTTGAATACTGTGTGTAGCTGTGCTCACTCCATCTGAAAAAAAAGATACATTAGAATTGGAAAAGGTACAGAGTAATGCAGCAAAAAATGATGGGGGGGGGGGGGGATGGAACAGCTTCCAGATGAGGAGAGATTAAAAACCCTGGGACTGTTCAGCTTGGAAAAGAGACACCTTAGGGTGGGGGTATGATCGAGGTCTATCAAATCATGACTGGGGTGGAGACAGTGAATAAGGGAGGGTTATTTATTCCTCCTCATAACAGAAGAAGCAGGGGTCACCCAATGAAATGAGTATGTGTGGGGAGATCTTGGTGGATCAGCAAATTGCCTGGACCACTACTGATCGTTGGAATATCAGCTGTTATGCTTATTGCCAAAACAGCCAAGTCAGTAGCCTTTAGTGGGCCTGTGTAGCAGCCTTACTATAGCTCAACCAGAAGGGGAGGGGCGATTGAGCAACCACAAGAAGGGAGCCTTTCCCTGCATCCTTTCTGATAAGATCTCTGCTGAAATTGCAGAGGAATGTGTGTTTAGAAAACAGTCGACTTCTCTATATTTGCCCTCTGGGTTGTTTTTGTGAGGACCCTCAACCATGCAGACTTTGCAAAAACACATCTGTCTAATAAACAGTCAGAGGAAACCTCTTGCTTAACCTTTGAAATTGCTTACTTAACCTTTTTTTTTGATTGATGTGTCATTGTTGTGCTAACACAATAAATAAGGGGGGAGAAGTTTGGGCTAGTTGGATCACTCTGTGGACACATCTTGGCAGATGAAAGACTGGTCATCAGAAGACTGCTGCTGTACCACTCATGATCCACACCAGTTTTTGGTAATTAGTGAATGTTGGGGGAGTTTTACTAACCGGTTGCGGGTGTGTAAGTGCTCTAGACTAAATAAAGTGTAGCTTTCAGGTGAGAGCACTCTTCTATTGTATTGCCTGTGTCAACGATCTATCGGTCGGACAGCCATGTCCCCATTGGTTTATTTCCTGCCTCTGCCTCACCAAGAGTAAAAGTTACCAAGACCTTTGGGTTCAGAAATCCCTGGGTAACAAATAGGCCGCAGGTTTAAAAGAAACATAAGGACTTACTTCTTCACACAACACATAGTCAGTCTTTGGAACTCGTTACCATGGGATGTTGTGAAGGCCAAAAGTACAACTGGATTCCTGGAGGATAGGTCCATCAGTGGCTATTAGCCAAGATTGTCAGGGATGTAACCCCATGATCTGGGTGTCTCTAAGCCTCTGACTGCTGGAAGCTGGGAGTGGACAACGGGATGGATCATTTGATAATTGCCCTGTTTTATTCATTCTCTCTGAAGCCTCTGGCACTGGCCACTGTGTGAAGACTGGATACTGGGCTTGATGGACCATTGGCCTGACCCAGTCTGGCCATTCTTATCTTCTTGGATTTAGATGTCTGCTAAATAGCCAGTGCATTGGGATGACCTTTTGGTTTTATTGTCTGCTAAAAAGAGAGAGGCTTGGAATAATCCCCCAAATAACCTTTGTTTCCATTTCTGCATCTGGTGCTGGCAGCTCCGTTTTCATAATTCATAATCTTCTCTCATGTTTCAGTAAATAATTTAGTAAGTTGCAAGGGTACCGCCAAATAAAAACAAAACAAAAAAACCCCGAACCAACCAAACATAAAACAAAGCTCAATGCACAGTGGCATTCAGCCCTTGAACACCAAGCATGCATGAATAATGCACACACATAAACATGTTTAATTTACAGAGTCAGATGCACTTTCATTAAGGTTTTGCCTCCACTCACAGAGACTCACCAGTGTTCAGTATCTGGGCACAAAAGGTGCATTGGGTGTGTCAGTATTCTCCTTGGGGCTGGAGAACACTCTGAAATAACAAAGAGGATCTGCTGAATTTCGGACAAAGAAGAGTTTGAGGAGTTCTACCCTGCAGGTCAACAGCAGAAAAATACAGGTTAGGTGAAAAGGAAAATAACAAACATTGAAAAGCTGCTTCCAACACACTGTTGGCCTCAGAATAAAAGAGAAAATGCTGTGCTCAGATCTCCATTGTTTCTCTGCTCTCCCATAGGCTTCTGCAGAGCATTGCAGTGTGTGTGTATCTTTAGGCATGTGAGTAGTGACTTCAGTGAGACTACTCATGGGCAAAGTTTCCCATGTTCTTTAGTAATGTGCTTGTTTGGAACCGATCTTCACAGAATTTCCATTACCGTCGGTTGAAGTTGCAGAAGAATACCGGCAACTGAAATCCATCATGCAAAACTGATGGAATTTATCAGTAAAATATGATATCAGAAAATTGACTCCTGCATGTAAAATATGTCAGACACAGAATACATGGTGGTCTGATGTGATCAAAAGACTTCATTGGCACGAGGTCAGGAGGACAGCCTTACTCCTCAGTGCTGGAATACTTCACATCTCTCTTTTTGCTCTGTGCAGCACCCAGTGCGTAATGACTGAGCACCAAGTAACTACAGAATTAAATACATATTGAAAGTTACAGTCCTGTGCCCTGCTAGCAAGGTGATTTACCCCGTATTTGGCTAACTGCTTATGACGCCAGCGGCAGTTCATTTGGGGTCAGACGTATTCTACTGCATAGTCCTTATTTGACTTCCACGGTAGTTGCTGTTACTCAGCAGGGTCTGATCTGATCCAAAGCCCACTGCAATCTGGATTTGGGAATAAATATTCTGAGCTAAAACTTTGGATCTAGGGGGGTTGATCCTGCCCCACTGAAGTCAGGATCAGGATTAGACTCCATATGAACAGTCACTGGTCTCATTAAGTTCTAAATAATAGCTGAACAAATACTGTGTTCTCCTCAGTAGCATGCTGCATTACTTTCACCTTCTCAATGTTCAGTAGTATAATTAGGTGGGATGCATAATGAAATGGGGGTGTGTAGGAGGAGAAGCAGGGCTTGTGGGGTGCTATAGATTCGTTCCCTCCACACCTGATTGTCCGCTTAGGTACCTGCCCCCCACCAGCCCCTAGACCCACACCCTCCAAATTTGGGAGAGCGGCGCTGCAATCTGCATGTGGGGTTGCAGTGCTACTTAGATTTTGCCTGGCTACCCGTCCATCATGTCAGAGGGGCAGCTGGAGCCCATGGTTACAGTGCCCACCACTCAGTTTTAGCCCAGCCAAGAAGTGGGGGGCCATGGCCCAGGTGCACTGCCCCTCTTCCCCCGCCTTGCAGCCTATGAGAAGAAGCAACAAGGACATTAAAGAGAAAGAGTGGCTTAGGTATTGGCCTGAGACCCAGAAAGATCTGCCTGCTGTTTCCTGCTCTGTAGAATCTCCCATTGATTCCAGAGGGCGTGGGATCAGGCCTGTCCATCCATTATAAGGCAATGCTAGGCGTTCCATGCAGTAGGTAAGTTGCAGAGAGGCAAACAGGCATGATAGACACCGAGACTATGGTGCTCTTCACGCAGCTGCACAAGAGAAGAAACTTCTTAATAGGTTCAGTAGGTAAAGCAGCATGGCTGAGGAAGTTTTTACATGATTTTGTAGTTAATAAAAGCAATTTCTGACCTCCCTATTTCTGAACAGGCGGCTGTGAGCTTTGGAAAGCAAGTACAATTTTACAAGTACAAGTGTAACTTCCATGGTCCTCTTGGTCACTTCAATCTCCTGGTTTCCCATGGCCCGGATTTCACCTTAGATCTTTTTTAAAAACACCATCCTGTATTTTTAAAGAGAGTACCTGATGAACTGGAGCAAAAAGCACTGAAGCGACACTGTTGGTCTGTTTAGGAGCCAGATCCATAGCTAATGTAGCTCATTCTAGCTTAATTGTTTTGAAGGGAGCTGCACCAATTTATACTAGCGCACAGGATTTAAATTCAGCCCCAGTGTGTCCCCCCCCCATCCCTGTGGGGGCCAGGTGCACCCTGTCACAGGCCACTTGTTCAATAACATGCTAAGCAACAGGAATAAAGGTGTCAGAATCTGGCGCTGAGTATTTGGTCTGTTAAAAATTAAGTTACAGTCTCACCGTTGAGTGGCAAAATAATTCATTTACTCCTCTGTTTTTTCTGCCTGTGGGACTGAGAAGCATTTCCTCCACTAAGGACTGCAGATATGCCACTGTGTGCTCCCCTGCAGAACTGTGTACATCACTATGACATTCCCAGGTGCTCACCAGACCAGTGAGGGGCTGTGTCACCCCTGCCCTGCAACCTGGGGTGCCTCACAATGCTTTGCTACTGTAGCTCCCAGCCTAGCCCCTCACAAAAAGCCAAACAGCATGCAGGTCAGGCCCTGAGTGTCTGTGTATCGCTGCAGCCTTCGTCCAGCACACTCCACTCACGCTCTGGTTTCCACCAGCCTTGGCTACCACTTTCAGGGTGACCCCATAGCCCCCAAACCCTGAATTTTCCCCACACATGGGTTCTGCACTGTCCCACCCACTCCTGGACAGTTCAGATATTTTAGGGACTTGCTCCTCTAAGGAGATCAGTATACAACATTTTCCTGCTTTAAATGGAATTATCCAAACAATTCACAGCACTGGATTAGTTTTTCTTAGAGAATAAAATATGTTTATTTAACTTCAAAGAGAGAGATTTAAAGTGAGTACAAGAATAAGGCGTTAAAGTCAGAAATGGTTACAAGAGAAATAGAGATAAAATGCTTCCTAGCTCTAAATCTTAACAAACTAGACTTGGTTCAAGGTGAAATCCCCCACCACAGGTTTCAAGTAACATAGCTGACCAAATTCTCAGGCCAGGATCTGCTCCCAAAATCCAGAGGCTGCACTTTTACCAATCATTGTGTCTTCTTAGGTGAAAGGGAAATGGGAGGGAGAGTTAACTTGAGGTGTTTTACCCCCTCACTTTTATAGTCCAGTCACCCTTTGAAGTGCATTTTCCTGAGAATTAACCCTAGATAAAGTCTATTTCCACTGTGACGATAGAGACAAGAGGTCTGATGGTGAAAGAGGTTCCATGCTGTTGTTTGCTAAGATGCAAATTTGTTTGTTCCTTCCCCCTTTACTTGCCAAAGAAAGGCCACTTGATAGGTCACCTCTTGTAGTATAAGGTCATTTGTGAGTTAGTTACTTGTGCTAAGGCTTTAGGCCTTAGGCCTCAATTAGTTTGGCTAAGCTACTATCTTATGAGCTAGAGACCTGTAGGCTTTTGCATTACTGGCTTAATACCTATTGCTTACCAGTATGCCTATATGACTGGCTACAAATTAACTGGGTACGTAACTTTTAAGCAAGTATATTTATACCTAAGGTAAAAACATTACAGAGAAAATATTAAACAATTAAAAGAACCTGTATGCATGCTAATAAGTTCACCAGAATCACCTTGACTCCAGAAAGGGGTCTGGCCTGTGAGCAGTGCTTCACACCCCATCGAAGGGTTTCTCTGTGGTCACAAATTTATAATAGCTATTAACTCAGAACAAGCCCCACCATAAATCTGAGAGTCACTCCTTTATCCAGTTCTGTGTCTTTGATCTGCACAGATCATGAATAGGTCTTAAGACAGACAGTGGGTTTCTCCTCAAGGCGTAGCTTCAAAAGGATGGGTTTGGAGGTGGGCAATTTGCATTCCCGTCCTCCCAGGTATTTTCTAGGAAGCCCTATAACACTTGCATTTTTAATATAATAAACTCCTAAGATACACATACATAATTCAATAAGTTTTGTTCAGGGAACAGACATATACATCACACAGGCTACCTCAATGTTTGCTCCCTATGTTTATAGTTGTCTGAAGGATGACAGTTCCATTTTATGTCTGTTTTCAAAGTTTTCAAAATTGTTTTCATTCCACATTGGAATGAAAAAAGAAAACCTTTCTAACGTCATGAAACAGATTATGTTGAAATGTCCATTTTTGGAGCATAAACCTTAGCATTTGCAACTTGAGGGTTGATTGGTTGGTTTGTTTCTCTCTCTCTCTCTCTCTCTCTCTCTCTCGCTCATATATCATAAATGACCAAAGAGCCCTAGACCTCAAAAAGCTTTATGACAAAAACATTGTTGAAATGGACACATCTCCGCAATATGCCAACCATTTTCGTTTGCTGAAACAGGATATTGAGAAAAATTTCATTTAGTTGAAAATGTTCCAACTGGCTGTACCTTCGAGTAGCATTGAATGTGAGCAGCAAATTGGCATTCATGGGATCTTTGGACTTGCACTGTAAGTCTGAACTGAATTTGCCATTGAAAATAAAGAAATAGATTAAAACACCCGCCAAACAAACAACCCAACCTCGTAGAGTCCCAAATCTGATTTTTGCCAAAGAAACATTAGGCTGGAGTTTCTTCCAAGCAGGGATTTGCTAATGAAGGTGCTTTTTATTATACCTTGCTAGATTAAGAATTGTTCACGAATGCAAACAAACCCTATTTATTTTGTGACATTATAGTCATGAGTTGAACAAAGAGAAAGCAGAAAATGCCAGAGAACGGCATAGTGAACAGTGAAGAAGAACCTGCAGCTTTACTGGAACTGACTATTGATTCTAATACATCTTGCTCCCCCATCTCCAGGCAATAGGGTCATTGGGATTTCCATCTTGCGGCTGGGGCTCTTATGAGAAGTTTTAAATCTAAAGACAGATTCATGGTGATAAAATGAGACCCTGATCTACAGTCAAATCCATGGTCAGGGACCCACATCCACAAAGAGCCCCACCAAAGTCAACACTTAACAGATCACTGAGCATGGATTGCTTCATGCTGTTGCTTCAAGGAGGCCCCACCTCTTACTTTTGTGAGCTTTCTTAAGACGTTCCCCTGCCTTTAAAACATGTGGCTGACGTTGCCTGAATGCTGAGCATGCCTTGGTTGGCTGAATAGCGCGATCCTTTGCAAGCAGGACATATCTGTGCAATTTGGCATGTAAATTCTTTCCAACACTCTCTTTGGTCTGTCTTGAGCACTGGACTCATGGCATGCATAGAAGCATGACACAGTGTGCTCTCATGAGCTTTCTGGCCCACCTTTGAGCACAGAGGTTCAGATAAGTAGCCAAGGTTCTGGATTCTTGCCCAAACAGAATTGTCTGTGATTCGCCCATAAATAATGCTATCTATTTGATACCTGTGAAGATTATTGGTGGCACCAAAGGGTGTCAATAACCAAATTATAGGATCTAAAATCAAAGGAAAAAATCCCAGACCCCTTGAAGTCAATGGAAAAACTCCCATTGCCTTCAGTGGCAGACAGGATTTCAAACAAAATATTTAAGGGCAGAGTTCTTGTCATTTGTTAAACTCAATTACCAAGGAATTTGTGGAATGCTGAAGCGCAGG
Source organism: Eretmochelys imbricata (assembly GCF_965152235.1). Classification (NCBI taxonomy): domain Eukaryota; kingdom Metazoa; phylum Chordata; order Testudines; family Cheloniidae; genus Eretmochelys; species Eretmochelys imbricata. The sequence continues at coordinate 130,213,919 of NC_135577.1, read as the reverse complement.
GGTGACATGTGATGTCTGTCTGTATCAGGTCACCCAGAATCATGTCAGCTATGAAGGCACCAAAACCAATGCAGCTTACTAAAGGAACAAGTGTCTTCACCAGAAAAAATATTTCTAGATTTAAAAAAAAAAAAAAGTTCATGACCTAATTTTGATCCCTACATGGAAAGAGCATGCCTCTCTTGAACACAGGCTACCAGATCACCCCTGAGTTACTGGAGGTCATGGTTCTACTGAAATATTTTAAAATAGCTCTGTTTTCACCATAATAAAATTGTGAACACTTGGAATATGTCTACACTGTATCATGGAGCAATCCTCCCAGCCCAGGTTTGCAGACTCTCACTAGTGCACTAAAAATAGCTGTGTAGACCTTTCTTTGACATTGTGGCTTTCAAGCCCCCCCACCCACTGCCCCCGGAGGTTTGGATGCCTGGCCTCCAGGCTGAGCCGCAATGTCAGACAGGAATAAGATGTACATTTTTTACAGTGAGAATAATTACCCTTTGGAACAACTTACTGTGGGTCGTGATGGATTCTCCATCATGGCCAATTTTAAATCATGATTGATTTAAATTTATTTCTAAAGATATGCTTTAGTTTAAAAGGAGTTATTTTGGTGACATTTTATGGCCTGTTATACAGGAGGTCAGACTAGATGATCATAATGGCCCCTTTTGGCCTTGGAATATTCATCTGGTTTTAGCGTGAGTCTGTGGACCTGGGTGGGGAGGGTCACTCACAGATACAGTGTAGACATACCCCTAGTGTCTTAGTTCATCATGTGAACAATCTTGGCATTTGTCCCTGTAAAGGTCTGGCATGCTTGGACTGCGCACACCTCTACTCACGGAGTCCCTGGGTGGGCTGAAGCACTGCTTAACACAGCCTTTCGTTCACTCTTTGGTCACTCCCCAGGCTGTCCCAGGTGTAGGCTCCAGCCTGTCCTTTAAAGGGGTTGTGCACTTTTTCGCAGTCCCCTTGCCCCTTTTCCATTTTGTTTTTGCAGCAGAACTATGATCTTCTAAGAGAGCGAAGACGCAGCCTTATACTGGCTCCTATTTCAGGAGATGTTGGAGAAGGCAGGGCAGGCACCCAGCATGAAGTCCTAGCTCTGCAGCACCATTCATCACGGCCTTAAGAGCATCCGTTGCCTGGCCATTCCGCTTTCACGTATCTATGGACTAGCTAAACCAGAGGTTGTGCTTTTGATTGTTGTTTTAACTCTTCTTCTTAAGCACAAAAGGGAATTTATAAGGACATAACGTACATCAAATCCTCTTCAACTGGCTGCCTCTGAGCTAGAGGCAATTGTACTATACCTTGGCTACAAACGTTGATCTCATTTTTCAAAACTGCCCTGCAGGATTTCATGGTGGCATTAATTCATGGTGGTTGCAGTGCTTTATCCTTTCATCAGTTAATGGTCCCAGGTTCCCCCTGGCTCCTCAACATGCGAACATTTATTTTTATTCAACTACCGTTTTTAAAAATGCACCCCACTGTGTCCAGGAGTGCTCCTGGAATGATAAACTGCCGTCCAGCCTGCTCCTCATTTTAAAAATGTACCAGGGTTTGAAGACCCATCGTGTTCCCGCATAAGGGGTCTGGGCAGAAAATGCATTGTCTGCACCCAATGCTGGCAAATGGGTGTGCAGTATAAATCATTGGCTTTTGCACTTCAATCGTATCAAAATGGTTTCTCGATTCTTAATTGAAAGCAGCTTTGCTATTTTTACCTGTGACTTTCAGCAGGCTGGCTCCCTTCGTGTGGAATATCCCAGGTTTGACGCCTCATCAGGATGATGTGTCACGGCCAGTTACATCTGCACATTGCATTAAGCTGCCTAATGTGATGTGCAGGTGTGATCAGGCATGGCATATCGACCTGACGTTCTGGCAGAGTCAGAGGGGCTCTGGGAAGTTAGCTTGCCAGAAAATGCAGCGAGATGAAATTTTCACTGAAGTTGCTTACACGGATTGCAGGAGAAGGAAACTTTAGTTAATAATTATTACCAGGAAAAAGAGGAATGCTGGGTTTGATTGGGAAATGGCTACGCCGGGAGCTTCAGGAATAAGTGTAACATCCAAATCCAGCCAGAACCATCATCCCCCACCCCCAGTTCCTGCCAACAAATCCCACGAAGCCAAAGTAAAATGGAACAAAACACTAGCTAGTTAATGCTTTATGGGCTGACTGTTTTTTCTTCATGATCAGAGGTTTTATTAGTTTCACAAACATAAAAAACAGGCATGAATCAGAGCACATGTGAGAAATGCTTGTAATAGTCAGGGATGGTAACTCTATGGAATAGGAGCATATACAATCCCACAATGCTGCTGGAGAAGAGCAGATTAGAGGGAGGTGCTAATGAGCAGTAACATAAAGAGGAGAGTACAACTCAGGCTAACCCCAGTGTCTCCAAAGGAGCCAAGAGGCGACATACAAATCTTCATTTGTAGGTATGAAGGTCACACAGTTTAGTTACCAGAAGAGCATCCTAAAGAGGGTATCCACTCTTGCTATTAAAATGTGTGGAACTATTGACCCCTGGGCTAGGCTGTGGCAGGTAGCTACAGCTGTGAGCAGGGCAATAGTTCTGGTGCTTACCACTAATAACTTTGATTAACAGATTCCTGAGATGTCCACATTACAGCAACATGTGGGGAATTTGGGAGTGCCCCTTGTACTCTCACCTCAGCTCTCCCATAGGGGGCAATTTGGCGAAGTACCATGTTCCAGTGAATAGGGCACATGACTCAGGAGACCCACATTCTGTTCCCGGTTCTGCCACTAACCTAGTGAGTGAGCTTCAGCTACTGAGACCCCTTTCTCCCCTCTCCCTCCTTTGCCTGCCTGCTCTATTTAGATTGTCGACTCTTCAGGTAGGGACTTTCTATCCCCAGGGGTTAGTACAGGGCCTAGCACAAAGGGGTCCTGATCCTGGGTGGGGCTTCTAAGGACCATTGTAGTATAAATAAAAAGTAGTAATCTGGTCAGGTATAGGGGAGCCAGGAATTACAGGGGGCCCCATACTGACAAGAGCAAAACTTCCAGTGGGGATCGCATTGAGCCCCTTGCCCCCTGATAACATTTCCAGTTGGAATTAGCTCTGCACCAGGCTTCCTTTCTGCGGGCCCTGCACTCACATGTATCACTTAATCTGGGATGATGGAGGTCAAGCTCATTGACTGAATAACTTGGGGCTTGATTTTCAGATGGGTAGTTGCGATATCTGCCCTTATGTTCAGACACTCCCAGAGACGTGCCAGCAGGTCTCTAATTGGCGTATGCATGTGGCTTAATAGGCACCTACCAGCTAAGTGCAGCCACAGATCAGAGTTGGGCATAGGCTGACAGAGGCATGCCAAAAGTGGGCACTGTTTGAAAATTACTCCCTAGGTTTTGCCATTGACTATTCCTGCAAATAAGCGTGCAGAAACAGCTCATTTTCAATGAATATGGGGAATAATTCACAGAAAGTGAATTTTGAAGGCTTGCACATTTGTGTACACACTGGAAACCTGGTTCTTAATGGTATCCAGGCAAGGAACAGAAACATACCGTCAGTGAGGCTCTGCCCGGGTGCAAGAATCTGCCGCCTTGGACCTGGTGGCAAGATTGAGACTATAGATAGGAAGAGACATTTTAACTCAATTTTATGTGTTGTGATTGTCATACTGTCTGGAGTGGTTCATGACCGTAAGTGCCAACCTCAGAGCCGACTACCAAAGAGCAAGACAGACACTCCAAGCTGGTGGCATGTTCCATCATTAGATTTTACCAACTCAGTAACAAATGGGAACTCCTGGATCATTGAAAGTGTCTTACCCTGGAGTCAGACAGTCCCTTAGGCTCTCCAGTCTATCTTGCCATCCAAGCAAGCTGGACTTAGTGAAAAATAACCACTTCACCAAAGATCACAAAATAGTCCAGTTGCTTCCAGTCCCAAGAAACCAGTCACTTACCCCAGATCAATTCGTACCTTAGATTTCACACCAAAGACAACTCTGGTAGCCAATCTGATAGTAAACTAACTAAGGATTTGTTAACTAGGAAAAAGAAATTAGAGTGTTATTTACAAGTTAAAGCAGGTAACGTATAAGCACAGATCAGTTACAGTCTGTTGTTCCAAAAGGTGACAAAGATGTAGTCATCTGTCCACTGAATGTATTTGAGGGCTAACCCAGGCCAAGCAGGACAGGGATCTGTTTGCTTATCTTTAGGAGTCTTTGTCCCTCAAAGTCCAGAGAGCATAAAAGAGAGAACCCTTTCTTCTTGTGAGCATCTTTATATGCCCTTTCCCCAGAGTTCAAACTGATGGGATGTGGGCTCCTACATATAACTTCTTAATGGGTGCCTGGGGCAATCTATAAAGGTTTTGTCTTACAGTAGCCAATGAAGTCTTGATAGTCCTTCCTGATGGATGGGGGAACTGCTCTTCCTGCCTAGGTTCACAAGTTCAGAGCAAGCACTTTTATAGTTATAAAGCCAAACTTACATATTACCTTACAGCCCAGATACAGACATTACTAGTAAGATTTATGCATGCAGCAACTTCCAAGCATTTGACAGAGTCTAAACATCCAACACATTCTTACAAGTCTAACGCCGATCTACAACAATACTAACCGACAGGTGAGCTGCTCTGGTTTCCAGCTATGAATTTGCAGTGCTCAGCTGATGCCTACAGACTTGATAAAAGCTGGTACCTGGTTTGCCAGTGCTATGCATTTAATCAACCTCCCCTAAACTTATAAAAACATGTTTTTTTATATTTTTATAGAAAATTTCATATTCCTCTAGATCTAATAAAGATCAACATAAATGCCAGCGCTTCTTAAAGAAAGGGTTTATATCCTGATATTCTCAAATTACTTTCTGTGCCATCTGAGAACTGCGCAAAACATGTCTATAAAATTTAAATGTCAGGGCTTTACTCCAATCCAGCAAATACCAAAAGGCATCCTCCTCGGAAATCATTAAATCACTGCTCGTTTTCAGAGCCAGCCACACCTTCATATAGTCCCTTCTCCGTTTCAGCTATGATACCATTAGAGCAAACAGCTGTACCTCCCTTATGTTTTTTCATTACATGTCACAGGCTGTCACTGCCACTTACAAACTTACAGTGCATGGAACAGACTGAAAAAGTTCAGTTCAGGGTCAAGTTTCCTGAAATAGCATGAAAATGTGCAAGGCTGGAAAGGAAAGAGCTAATATTTGTTCCAAGGGTGATAAAACTTCACAGTATGTTGTGACTGGTGCATCAGTCATCTGTAACATTCCCTGATTAAAGGAAGAGGCTGTCATTTGGGTAAGAGAAAACTGGACCAAACCGAGAATGACACATCTGCACATTGAGGATATTGGGCTTGAATTACTGATTTTTCTGCTTCACTGGCATGTTCAATAATTTGCAATTAGTCTGCACAGGTTGAAACCCCAGCAGTTACTCAAATGTGCAGTGGAATTAGGCAGTGAACAGTGAGTTTTGAGAGGTGTGGGATGTCAGAGGTCTCACTGAAGTTGCGTGAATCAGGGATTATTTGGTTCACTTGCAATTCTGAAAAAGTGGGGCTAGGCAGGGGGAGGATTTGTTTGGGTTATTTTGATTTGAGCATTTTTTAAAAAAATAAAATGAAAGGAAATTTCTAAACAAAGTCATTTCAAATCAAAGAACTGAAACACTTTGTGTTTTCTGGAAATTCTCTTTGGGTTTTTTCTTTCCCAACCAAAACAAATTGGCAAAACAGACATTCATTCACAAGTGTTTCGATGTTGCAAATCCGAATTTTTTGCTTGGAAAAAAGTTTCAGTTGAAAAATTTCACTCAACTCTAATGTCCATATCATATATTTCTTTCAAAATCTAAGTAGAACAGAATGAAGATGCACTGTAAAACGCACTTGGGAAGTTTTGTAGATTAAGCTCTATTGGACCCTGAGGGCCACAATTTACAGATGTCCCTGGTTTGGATGAGGAGCATTTTGTTCGGCTCAAACTACTCCCATGGAAGATTTTTGTGCCTTGTGGAGAATGAACATTTTTACTTTCGTGGTTGTCTCCCCTTTCTAAGACTTTTGGCCTGTTACAGATTTTTTTCTGATGACTTTGGGAAGATTTTCCACTTAGCAATATGGCAGACATAACACTGCTTCTTCCGCGTGGCCAAGAAAAACTAGAACGTTACCAAGGCTTGACATTGTTCCTCACACACACATTCTCTCACTCTGTGCACTTTATACACACTGTAGATAATGACCTCCAATTGGGGGAAGGCTAGCATGCTTGGAATCCAGTCAATATAGGAAGGTATCAACAGCTGGTTTTGTTAGCCTAAAAGGTAAGAGGCTCCAGGCCACTACAGAAAAGCAAAATCTTTGTAAGAGATGCATTATGGCCACAGAAATAGAACTAGGACCATAATCATCTTTTTTAGAGACGCTTAGAGACTGAAAGCTTGATCCTGCTCAGTACTGAGCACCTTTTCCTCCAGCTGAATCCAGGTGGGTGAAAAGTTGGTTGGCAGCTCTTAGGAGATGCTCACCCCTACTTGTGAGATCAGGCACTTTGCAAGGAAAGAAGAGATCCTCTAGTTTCTTCTATACGTAGTCAAGTGATGGCAGATCAGTAGTTAAGTTGTCTCTATGTGTGTTTCTCCAATCCCTGCCCTACTTCACAAGGCAGGGATAGGAAAACATTACACAGCTCGAATGATCTGTGATGTATGAAAAAGTTCTGATGTCCTGTGCAGTGCACATCCTAAAGAACAGGGATTGCAACATTTCTCAGCAGTGACGTGGCTAATTGGATTCTCCACTATAATTTGGACGTATATAAAGCATTCTCCTCTCTAAATAACCACTGCAGATCAAAAGCCATGGACATTTCTAAATCTGGACAATCTGTAGACATCTGCAGTACAGATGCAAATATTGCAGCCTCTCATGATCAAATTCAGCGTGAAGGCAAATCAAGAAGGGAGTCTTTTAGCTGGATTTAAATAAGTATGTACCTGTAATAGATGACTGTTTGGTCAAGAGTGAATTCTGTACACTGGGAGCAGAAAGTCTGGTCTTGGAAAGTGAAAAATCTAGTATGGGGTTGTGTCAATGTGAAGGTGGAACAATGGTTACCTCAGGCTCCCAGACCTCCAGTGAGTCAGGCAAATACAAGAGGGGGCTTTGCCAGAAGAACCAACTCTGATAAACATTGCAGAGAACAAGCAACCAGTGGCTTTTTTAACACAATAATGGGAGTTTCTTAACATAGCCTAAGTAGCTTCCGATAGCATTTCAAACGGCTGGCAGTCAGCACAGGGTCTGCTTCAAGGCAGCGACGTTGCAGCCTGGTAAGCTCAGAGCAGGGCTGTGCAGGGGCCTCACATCCCGGAAGGGAGCTTGAGAAGGATTGTGGCTACATTAGGCCCCAGCAATCTCCCTGCAATTGGTCTCTCCCCATGTGGTGCAACCCTCCCACACCTTGGTCACCACAGCTGCCCTCGAGGGCAGGGAAGGACTATCCTTAAGCGCTCTTTTCTGCTGCTGCGTGCCCAGGAATGGGGGAGAGGAGACCTCCATATCCTGTGGCCAGGCTGCAGAGCAGTGGCAATGTCTCAGACACCCCGACCCTGGACAGGCTTAGTGGGAGCTGAGTTTGGAGCCCCGTGGGATTCCATCTGTTTTCAACCTGCACTGAAACTAGACGCGATTTCCAAAGTGGAAGCTCCCTAGGACAAACTTTTCTTTGTGGATTTTTGTACCATCTGCTACATTGTAACAATTTTTAATGTGGACTCATTCATCCCTAGGTATGTTTTCCTAAGGATCTCCTGAACACACACACAGAGAGAGAGAGAGAGAGAGACATGAAAGAATTCCCTGCACCAGATATTGATCCCATGTAAAAATTGTGGCTTTAGAACAGAACTGGGAGCTCACCGAGTTCAAGTCCTCTTCTCAAGTTCGGGACAGTTGTATGTGTTTTTAAGTTCTCTGCACAGGTATCTGGGCAAAATGCATCATTATTTGGACAGCACTGGCTTCCATGTAGGGTTTAAAATACAATTTCCTTTGATAAAACAGTGTTTAGAAACCTTGGATGTAGGTGAATAAATGTTTTCCTGAATCTCCAAAATTCAGCAACGTTCTTGTGGTTTCACAGAGCCTGAAACAGTACTGTTTCCTCCTTTTGCTAAAAAATCCCAATGCGGTCTACAATACAGGCCTCACTGCATCTAGCAGACTTCCTTGCTACTGAGCATAAATTTATGAATCAGAGGTCATTTTAGAACTGGTCACTTCTTTTATATTAATAGGAATGAGGCCAAGGAAGAAGCAAATTGCCACTAAATGGTGGTGATAAAGCCAGCTAATTGGCCTCTTAAATTCCGTGGGACACATTTGTCCTTGATATGAGTGGACTTGGAAATATAGAGGCAAGACCTTTGTGAAATCTAACAGGGTGTGTCGGATGGCTGTATGAAATTATCCTATATTAGACTCTTCTGGGAACTGGACTTCTTGGATCATCCATTCAGCTCAATAACTCAAAGGTGACAAGCTGCCTGGCAAGTATAGGAATAAAGAGGACAATGGCCAGATTTCTAAATGTATTTAGGCACCTAAGATGCAGATAGGCACTTCTGAAAATCCCTCTAGGGATTTGGGCCTAACTCCTATCGATTTCAATACGAGTTAGGTGTTTTTGAAAATCCCATTCGCCGCTTGTCTAGGCACCTAATTACCTTTTAAAAAGTAGGCCCAAGTAACTCTTACTTGTGTCAGCATAAAATGACTGATAAGCATAATTAATTAATGTAACTGATCAAAGAAAGGGGGAAGAGTGTTGCTGCATATACCTAATGAGGGACCTTGTCTGGGAGAATGTGGCATATGGACAGGAAATCTGAGTGGTGGTAATTTTAGGGCTGGACATCATTAGACATCTTTAGCAGTATGGACAAGAGGGATCTAAGTCTATGTGGAGTCCATCAAAAACCAAGGGTCCAAGGATCACTGCATACGCATATATTGTGTGCGCAAGCATTTGGCCATGCTAAAGTAAAAACCTCCTTGCATAATGACAGGTTTCAGAGTAACAGCCGTGTTAGTCTGTATTTGCAAAAAGAAAAGGAGTACTTGTGGCACCTTAGAGACTAACCAATTTATTTGAGCATGAGCTTTCGTGAGCTACAGCTCACTTCATCGGATGCATACCGTGGAAACCGCAGCAGACTTTATATACACACAGAGATCATGAAACAATACCTCCTCCTACCCCACTGTCCTGCTGGTAATAGCTTATCTAAAGTGATCATCAAGTTGGGCCATTTCCAGCACAAATCCAGGTTTTCTCACCCTCCACCCCCCCGCCCCACAAACTCATTCTCCTGCTGGTAATAGCTCATCCAAAGTGACAACTCTCTACACAATGTGCATGATAATCAAGGTGGGCCATTTCCTGCACAAATCCACAAATTCCTCCATACACACTACAGAGCCAGAGCTATATCGACTCTCCAAATCCATGACTTGCCTTGTGCATAATCCCAGTTGGGAAGAGTGTACTCATAAACCTGAAAGTATACATTGCAGGTCAGTTCTCTGAAACATATCAATGTCTCTAGTTTTTGTCACTTTAGAAACAGGTGCTCCATTCTTCTCCCAAATTCTGATATATCAAAGAAGGCCTTAATTTTTAAATGATATTACAATGCTTATTGAGAAGGAAACCAAACATCTCTTCCAACATCACTGTCCTCTTATGACACTTACAACTTTTTGAGTTAACAGCAAGCACTAAAACAGATGACTGATTTTATCATCCTTAACATCTTGTTGACAACTGTAGGCTTCTGCCAAATATACTTTCCGTGTTCTGAGTCTCTCGGCTACAAGAGATGCCTTTAAAAAATTTACAACTTCATGTTTCAAAGATACAGATTTCCAGAAGCTGAAGACTAAAAACTTGACTTGCTCTCCTCCCACTCAGAATTGCAAATATGTTTTTTTTTATTTTAATTTCTTTATTTAAGGGTTTGATTTACAGCCTAGTTAAATAACTGTTTCATATAACTTGATCAGACTAATTGTTTAGCATGAGATATTTTGAGTAGACTTTTAAATTAATCTTGTGGTAGTTGGTTTTGCAAAAGATGGAGAGAATATTTCTGCTGTAGGTACAGTATTGCACTGGTGAATGATTCACTGGTTTAAAGGATAGGCAAGAGCAAACAATATCACAGTAGCATTAGAAGATCTAAATACTTGGCTACCCAAATACACATACCATTTAAATACAAAATAACTTATTGCCTATGATCAATATTACTTGCTTGCCTCAAATTGCTCTTCTTTGAACTGCATTCAGAAACTTTGGCTACTACAGATTGTATTAGTGCAGTAGTGTTGTAGGCATGGAACATATCTATTCTGCTCCCTGTACGGCGCTGGGTTCCAGTTCATGTCTGCATTGCAAGTCCAGGAGCAGCTTTTGACCTATCGAGGCTTTTACAGTGTGAGTCCTTGCATCTATGGAGACAGTCTCACTCCGCATACTCTTATCCAATAGTTGAGCTCAGCTGAGGAATTCAATCTAACAGCTGCTAGAACTAAATAGGAAAGAGTTGGTGTTAGGGTGGTTTCCGCGAAGGGCACCTGTCTCTGGAATTTTCTTCGCCCTCCTTTGAGCCAACAGAGCCCAAGGTCATAGGACTTTTAAGCCATGTTGTATGTTGTAGGTGTTGACTCCACCTTTTCCTGAAGAGGTGAGGTAAGCTTGGGGGGCTGTTTTTCTTTCTGTGAGGAAAGCGTCCAGGTCTCTTTTTTTGGCCAACCTAGATGTGTGTCTTTTTAAATACTTTGTGATGTGAAATCTAGAAATTATGATACTATGGGAGCATAAACTACAGTGGAATAGTAACAGGTTTCAGAGTAGCAGCCATGTTAGTCTGTATTCACAAAAAGAAAAGGAGTACTTGTGGCACCTTAGAGACTAACCAATTTATTTGAGCATAAGCTTTCGTGAGCTACAGCTCACTTCATCGAATAATAGAACGTAGGGCTGGAAGGGACCTCAAGAGGTCATCTAATCCATCCCCCTGCACTTAGGCAGGACCAAGTAAACCAAAACCATCCCTGACAGGTGTTTTTCTAACCTGTTCTTGAAAACCACCAGTGATGGGACTCCACAACCTCTGCTGGCAATCTCTTCCATTACTTACCATACATAGATTCATGATATATAGGTCATGGATTCATAGAACTTAAGGCCAGATGGGATCGTTATGATTGTCCAGCCTGACTTCCAGCATAGCACAGGTTATAGATTTCACCTAGTGTTCCATGTGCCGTGCTCAGCATAATTGAATTGGAGCATATTTTTTCGAAAGATGTCCAATCTTGATTTAAAGAGCCCACATAACGGAGGATTTAAAACGTCCCTTAGTAATCTGCTCATTTCAGTCAGGAGTATCGGAAGGAATAATATCAGAGTATGGGTCCATATCCCGATGATCTAAAAACATGTTTTGAATTCTCAGCTGAGTCCCTCTCAAGGTGTCACAGCTTCACCATTGCAATGATACATGAACAAACTGAAGATCCCTGCACCTTCAGAGACTGCATTTACAAAACCTCTTCCATTTTGAAAATATCTACCAGTTTGAGAGCCAGTCCTGATCATTAAAATGGAGAAAACCGCCAGAACCAGTGATATCTCTTGAAGAGAAGAAACTTACTAAGTAAGGCCATGGCCAGTCTATTATTTGTTAGCATGGTGAAAAAACAAGCCTATTCCTGATCATTCTGGGAAAACGTGTTTCTTGGGGATTTTTGTTTCTTGGATTTTCTCAAAATCTGTTCTTAATGCTCCGGACTGTTAATTTTAAAAACATACTTGATAACTAATGTCATGATATGAGGCCTGATTTTCTGAAGCGTTTAGCTCCCATTTAGATACAAAGATAAATTGCATGTTGGGTGCTGAACCCATTTGAAAATTTGGCCCTGGTTGTAGGTCCTCAACACTTGGAAATCTGGCCTGTGGTGTGGGTTGTGAGGCTACTATTGTTATCTGGGGTAGTCAACAAGTGGCCAGAGACTTGTCTTAGCTGCCCTTGTTGTGGCTTATTACTTAATACAGTTAAATCAATGCATGCTACATGTTCACAAATAAATGCTGGCTTTTCTCAGATCTGAGGAATTGTTAGAATCTTGTTAACGTCTGTTTCAAAAGCCTCGTCCACATTAGGATTAATTGGTTAATAACCTTGATGTGCTACAGGAGCCAAATGAAATTGTTCCATTATTCTCCAGACTGAGGGGCTAAAATCCTTATTTATCTGGAGAGACAGAGTTTTTGATGAGATTACAAATTTGGTTGAAAAAGGTAATAGTATTGATGTAGTTGACTTCTGTAAGTTGTTTGACCTGGTACCTCACAACATTCTGTATAAAACCTAGAACAGTATAAAATCCACGTGGCACACAGTAAATGGATTAAAGGTTGACTAACTATCAGTTCTCAAAATGTAACTGTAAATGGGGAATCATCAAACTGTTTCTAGTGGGGATTGGCTCTTGTCCCTACGCTATTTAATATTTTTATCAGTGACTTGGAAGAAAACACAAATTCATCACTGATAAAATTGCAGACAACACAAAGACTGGGGGAGTGGTAAATAATGAAGAGGACAAGACACTGACACAGAGCAATCTGGATTGCCTGGTAAACTGGGTGCAAGCAAACACTACACATATTAATAAGGCTAACTATTAACATATACATTGAGGAACAAAGAATGTCAGCCAAACTTACAGAATGGGGAATTTTATCCTGGGTAGCAGTGACTCTGAAAAAGATATAGAGGTATAGCCCATAAGGCCAATTTGCTAGCTTGCTATATTGCATAATATGTTTTCTTTTGGTTTGATTCATATTATTTTGATATCATATCATATTATTAGTGAATCATAGTATTTTCTTGGGTTTTGTTTATGTGGAATTCCAGTTTATGGAATTCATAAGAGTTATTCATGGTTATTCATAATAGTTGGCTATAAAGCAAGTAAACTACGGGCCTGTATCCTGTATGATTAGCTAGAGCAAGTTAGTATAAGTGTTTGTAACTTTGCCATAGATAAATGGCCTACTGGTCGCCCCCCTTAACTTTGGGGAACTGAATGGGGACCTGAAGAAAGAACTGAATCAATTTACCTTAAGTCTGGAGCAGACCGGTAGCCGCAGGGAACACCGCAGAACATGGAAGTCATGAGTTAGGTCACAGGTAACGGTTTCAGGAATTAGATAATCAATACTAATACATATGAGTATATGTATTAATATGTTAACCTATACAGTAAGTGTACCCAAAGATAGATTTGGGCATGGTAGGTTGCACCTAGATTCTGGCAGTGGGCTGTATCGGGACCCTATAAGAGGGCAAACAACCATGCAAAGTGTTCGCTTTTTCCTATCTTCTATCAAGATGTCAGCTCATCTTTGCAACACAGCTTAGCTACCCAACACTCAAACCTATCCCTACCAACTTGGGAAGCCTGGATCATCAGGTCCTCAGGCGTGCCAGAAATGAGGCTGGTCTTCTGTTTCCTACTACCAGGTCTTCAGGGAAGGGTGGGAGTATGCTCGCTTAAGTAGTCTTTTAGAATAGAAATGTTACCACTAGGGGTCATAGAATTGTATTATTTCTTTGTGAGAGGCTAGAATCCTTATTTATCTGGAGAGACAGAGTTTTTGATTATTATTATTTTGGTTATTTCAATATTTCATGCTTTTCTAAATGATCTGCTCTAGGCATTATTTTGGGGAAATTCTATGTCCTGTGTTATACAGGAAATCAGACTAGATGGTCACAATGGTCCCTTTTGGCTTTGGAATCTATGACTTCCACTTCTGTGTTACACCTTGGTGGTGAAAGCTTACATCTGGAGTGGTGTAATATGTCTAATATCAAAGGACATAACATTCTGGTGTTCAGAACAAACTCAAGATCTAATTTTGAATGTTTTCTTTTTTCATGACTTCTGGAACTTTGACCTCTGGATCCTTAGTAGTGTGTTAACTACCTCAAATGGGTGCATAGCAAATCCCTAACATGTTCCACTGAGCTGAGGGGGTTGCATGGTCCATAAAAATCATGCAGTAATCTCAGACCTTTGCAATGGGACGAGCCAACTGCTTCAATGCTGCTGAACTTTCTAGGGATATCCCACCTCCAGGGATGCGTTTCATTCCCAAGGGGGTGGGGGAGGGATAGCTCAGTGGTTTGAGCATTGGCCTGCTAAACCCAGGGTTGTGAGTTCAATCCTTGAGGGGGCCATTTGGGATCTGGGGCAAAACTTGGGGATTGGTCCTGCTTTGAGCAGGGGGTTGGACTAGATGACCTCCTGAGGTCCCTTCCAACCCTGATAGTCTATGATTCTGTGACGTTCTTATACTGCACTGTAATGAATGGAAGGTTTATGGACAACAGTAGTCCAGCAGGGGCAGTGGCATAAGACGGTGGGCCAGACACTCAGCTGGAGTAAATCGATATGGCTCCACTAAAATCCGTGGAGTTATGCCGATCTGCAGGAACTGAGTCTTTATGTGAATCCCATCAGCTCATCTGGAAACTGGTCATAAATATATATCAACATGCAGCCATATTTGTGAATACCACATTTTTTGGTTCCTGTCATAACTTTAACACTTGAGCTTATCTTTTGTATGTTACATGCCTTTGTTTTCATAGTAAGTTAAAAATACCTTCCTAGAACAGTAATAGTGTTACGTTTTACCATACGAGGATGTATTACAGAGCTTTTAAAATGGAGATTACATAAAATAGTCATTAGAGACTATTAAATATGCACACCGCTCTCATCAATGACCCAGCAGACATATTACAGTAAAGCATATGACACCATTACAATATTAGAAACCAGGTGTAGACGGGACTGGGCTACAAACCAGCACATGCTGGACAGAGCAGTTAACTGGCAGTAGAAATGCATGTCTGCAGACCGATCTTAGCATCCTTTGTGTTAAAAAGAATTTGTTTAAATGCTTCATGAGCGGAGAGTCTCTTGGCAACCATCTTCTGCAGTCAGGAAAAATCTTCCCCCACAAATTGCATGGTTGGCCGTATTGGTCTGGAAATTCAGTAGCATGTGCACTGGGTGGCATGGAATTGACAAATGAAGCAGATGCTTGTTCTAATAGAGACCTGTGAAAAGAACCAGAGTCTTTATAGCCAGATCCATCAAATAAGAGTCCTTTTGGAACATTTTTCTTCATTGGGAGGAGAAAAGGGAGATGGATGCGATATTGATAGATGAAATTGTTATATTGCTAAACTAAATCATGTCTCCAGACCCTTCCGAGGGGCAGAGAACAGACACCTCAGCCCCTCCCACTAATAATTACCCCTCCAGTTTTAGAGTGTGTGTCGGCGTATACAATCCAGATTTATCTGCACAACTAGACATTTGCTCTTGCTAACTGGGTTGTTAAACAGCTGCCTGGCGTGAATGCAAAGAGCCATTGCATGCAAACGTGCAAGCTCAGCTTTAGGATCCATTTTTGCATATTTGCACATTTATTTTTCTTGAGATCTCGGATATGATGGTTAATAGGGACAACACTTTCAAACCTGACTAGCATTTAAAGCCATGTTTAGGGACCTAAATAAGTGCCCTGATTCTTCAGAGGTGCTGAGCACACTTAGCTCACTGACATCTCTAAGAGCTGCAGGTGACTCACTTAGGTGCTAGCTTTAGGCACCCAAGTTTGAAAAACTTGGCCTAAATACTTATGGGTTATGAATTAAGACCTCATTTTGGTAAGGTGCATATATGTATGCCTAACTTCAAGGACACAAGTACTTCTGTTGGAGTCAGTATAAATAATGAACAACAATAAAATAAATTGATGAAAAAGAGAAATTCTATAAAATAAACTATATTTCAAAATTTAAATTAAGATAATACTGAATTAAACTTAGCACAAATAAAGCTTTGACATTCCAAGTTCAGGCTGCTAAGACCTACTCATCGATATTGGATTGAAGTTACAAAATCTATTTTCCTTTATAGAATTGTACTTTCTAATTGATTGTCTCAATTTATATCATGCCATGGTGCTGATGTACTCAAACATGAAAAAAATGAATATGTGACAAGCAAAAATGTCAACAGGATTATGACTGATAACCTTTAATTGCAAAGTGTACAATGCAGCTACGTTCTCATTGTGAACCTTGTGGATTCCCTTTGGAGGAAGCCAGAGCAGCAGCTAGCAAACTGAATCTACTGGTTCCCAGTTACTATCGACCTAGACAAGGACAAGGACATGCTATACACGTTAGCCCTTCCCTCAAGGTGCTACAGTTGAATGTTGAAGGCCACAAAGTGTTCTGTTCTTGAGAACATTGCCTCCTGACCCAACGCCGATGTCATCGGCCTTCAGGAAATTCATGTGAATTTCCTTATTGCCTGTCAGTTCATAATCTCTGGTGTTGAAAAGCTACTGCTGGCACAAAATCTCTTATAAACTACAGCCAGCACGAAAACAATGGTTGAGCCACTAATGTAAAACCCAATTTATTTGATGTGGAAAGTCTATCATCTACAGCATATCTGACTATTATGGCATTGTAAGGACCAGTCAGTTTAAAGTGACTAACATCTACAAGCCTTCTAATCAGCGCTCCTGTTCTACCATCATCCCACCATTTATGCCCAATATATTCATGGCCACCACACCATCTGGAGCTATAGAGAATCCAATCAAAGTGATATAGACCTTGCAAACTGGGCTTCCTTTAATGAACTACACCTTCTTCATCACTGCAAGGGCTGCTCACTTGACCGCACTTGCATCACTTCTGCTGGAGACCACCCTCTACCAGCCAGGTCCTTTGAAATTTTCCCCCCAGCCAGCATTGCCCCATCCTTATCCGAATAGGGGTTACCATGCCTTTAGTGATCACTAGTTTGTAAGGCTGCATTGCAACTATAGAAAGGTAGACTTGGACAATTACACTGAGCAACTTGACCAATATGCAGTATTCAGAGTAGCAGCCGTGTTAGTCCGTATTCGCAAAAAGAAAAGGAGGACTTGTGGCACCTGAGAGACTAACTAATTTATTTGAGCTTAAGCTTTCGTGAGCTACAGCTCATTTCATCGGATGCATACTGTCCACAGAATGCATCCAATGAAGTGAGCTGTAGCTCACGAAAGCGTACGCTCAAATAAATTGGTTAGTCCCTAAGGTGCCACAAGTACTCCTTTTCTTTTTGCGAATACATGTATGTATGTATCCCACATAACATGTCAATAAATCAAACCACACAGTTTATCAAGACAAGTTTTAAGGCGGCCTCCAAGTTCCTTCCATGTGGTGCCCAAGAAACCTACATACCATGTCTGGATGAAGAACATGCAGACCTCCTTAAACAATATGAAAAATCTGGTGTTCCATAAATATCCAACCAGCTTCCAGAGAGCCTGCATGCAGCTCAAAGAACATGATGGGGAAAAAGCAATCTCAAAAATGGGCATGTCAGACTTTAGCAGGAAAACATGGACACTCATCAGGACCTCCCATGAGTTTTCAAAGATAATGGCCAATGGCTCTGCAATAACATTAGCAAACTCCACATATGACACACTGGTCTGTTGTACAAGATGTGAAGAGTTCATCCTAGATGTGTTGCCATGGCAACTTAGATACTGCTTCAAGGTAGACATTTTCAGGAGGCTCTGGGCCACAAAACCAGCACCTACAGCTTCCAAAAGAAGAGAAAGAAAAGGAGGACTTGTGGCACCTTAGAGACTAACAAATTTATTTGAGCATGAGCTTTCGTGAGCTACAGCTCACTTCATCGGATGCATGATTTAATTGGGGATCGGTCCTGCTTTGAGCAGGGGGTTGGACTAGATGGCCTTCTGAGGTCTCTTCCAACCCTGATACTCTATGATTCTATGATTAATGTATTCACCAGCGACCTACCGAATACAGTCTCCAGGTGGTTAATGTAGGCTGATGATATCTGCTTGGCCTCAAGAGACTGACTCAAAAAGACCAAAACGAACCTGAACAGTGATAAGGCTGTCACAGGTGACTATTGCAAGAAATGAGACTGAAACCAAGTACATCAACGACTGTGTCAACATACTTCTACTTCCACCAGGCTCAGAGCCAGCTTGAGCTTCACATCCCTTTGAAGGTCAGTGGTTGGCACATGATCCAAAGACAGTGTGTCTAGGGCAGTGGTTCTCAACTCTGGTCCACCGCTTGTTCACTGAAAGACTCTGGTGGGCCGGGCTGGTTTGTTTACCTGCCGCGTCCGCAGGTTCGGCCGATCGCGGCTCCCACTGGCTGCGGTTCGCCGCTCCAGGCCAATGGGGGCTGCAGAAAGCGGTGCGGGCCGAGGGATGTGCTGGCCGCCCTTCCCATAGCCCCCATTGGCCTGGAGCGGCGAACCGCGGGCAGTGGGAGCCACGATCGGCCGAACCTGTGGACATGGGAGTCACCAACTGCACAGCAGAAACCCTATCTGAATAGTGTTGCACGTTCTCCATCCAGGTAATAACATCAGCAGCTCACTGTGGTGAACAGAAAGGAGAACACCTCTGCCACGTCATCACCAGGCTGGATAAATGGCCACCAGAATTTGGGTTTCTATGCTGTCTTTGGAGCCAGCTTAACGGGTTCAGGTGTAGCATAGTTCATTGTACCAAGACTAACCAAGCCCCAGGCACCCAGGACAACCCACTATCCATCCCTGGTGCTGTGGAGATGGTGGATGGTGCTCTTTGTGTGTTGGGCTCCCTGGAGTTCTTCCCAAGAAGAACACTGCATAAGAGCATTTAGCTGTGTATTTTATACGTTACAAAAATATCACTGAGCATCTACCAGAGCCATTTATGGCTGGTGCTGTTTTTAGGTTCATATTTTATTGTAGCTTCTCCTGTAGCGATGTTTATTTGCTTTTGTTTCATTATTGTTTTCCTAACAGCCCTATGGTCTATCATGCATGATGTATCATAGTCTTTTGGTCTAGATGAATGCAGAAAGCCCCATCATGAAGTTTCTAGGCTGAAAAGAGGATTCATACGATCAGTAAGGCACTGGAGTAGTAATGTTCAGGAGGCATTCTGGGTTGAATTCCCAACTTTGCTACACACTTTTTGTGTGTCCTTGGGCAAGTCATTTAACAGCTGCATGCCTCAGTTTCCCAAGTGTCAATAGGGATAATATACATTCTCTTTGTCTGTTTAGATGGTAAGGTCTTTGAAGCAGAGACTCTATCTCGCTATTTTCTGTACAGCATTGAGCACAATGGGGCTCTGAACATGGTAGGGACCTATAGTCACTACTCTAATACAGCTAATAATATACAGCCCTTTTAATGATCAGACTTTAGCTCTAGCTAATGGTGATGCCACTGCCTGCATAAAGAAGGAGGTACAGGAGCTGGCAATCTGATGTGTGGACCTAGGCTACCTATCTGCTCTTTGGTTTTGATGGAAAACACAGTATTTATTCAGAATTAAGCTAGTGAAAATACACACCTGTATGAATCTCACCTGGGTGGCAATAATGTACCTAAGTGATTTTATCCCCCATGAATCCTCCAGTGCCTCTCTCTGACTCACACAGACATATGAGAGGCCAAGCCATGTGGCGGCTGGAGTATATACCTTATCACCGAGCAGGCACCTCACTTCTTATTTACACCTGTGTGAACATTCATGGCTTTATTTCATAACAGCACGGCGGCGAGTTGCACTTTTACAAACAGGAAATTAAATCAGATGGGGATGTAAACCTGCAGAGGCAAACAGGCACCCGTAATGGTTCTTTATTGCTTATTTCTTCTGCTGTTCCATTTTGCCATCGTCTGGTGCTTACTGAAGTATATGATTTATTCATAGAAGACACTGTCACAGCCAGTGGGTTGTACAATAAACCAGTGACAAGGCCGGTGCCAAAAGCCATTAGGAAAAGAGAACAATAATCTCGACACAAAGGATTTACAGACCAAGTTGTCTTTAATTTAAAATCCTTGACTAGAGCCTGATGATAATTACATCACATTTCAAGCCAGCCAATGCTGACAGGCTCCTGTGGTTCCCTTTGGTATTAAAGAATCAGTAATAATTGAAATCTACTTTAAAAAGCAGCAGCAAATTAATGTCACCTTAAGGTCAATGAACCACTCACGCATGGTGCTAAGAGCCAGATTTTTCTCCTCTAGTAGGATAGAACAGAAGAGCACAGTGTGGTGGCTTTCTACATGTGCATTATGGGTATGTGTCGAATATGCTTATTGGACCAGATACTGGTCTCTGTTCTTTGTGTCTCTTTTTTATTGTTACCAGTAGTAACTAAGGATGCCTTACATCACTGTCAGTCGGGCCGAGTTAATGGAAAACATGCCTAGTGGGCTATTCCATTCATTTCTTCACCTTGGCCGCATTTCTCTCTTCTTAGCCGCCACTCCGAGGGGGATCTATTGCAGTGGAAGCAGATGGGAAGGGGGAGGTGTGTGCGCAGCTGATGCTTACTCCAGGTCAAAGGAACGTTCATGTCAACGGGCATTGGATCAGGCCCTAGAGAAAGGGGTGAGACATATCAGATCATCACCATTCCCTTCCTTTGCTCCTACTCAGAAGTTGAGCAGCTTAGCAGCCCTCTGTGCTGCATACTCAGTGTGTGGCCAGGAACCTTAGACTGCTTCTTTGTCAAAATATAGATCTCTTGCCCACACCCTCTCTCCTGTGGAAGAGTGGCCACGTAATCAGGTGGTGGTCTCTTTGATGCTGTTCACACCTGGTTGAGGCATTGGCTAGCATTTTATCTCGGGGGAACTTGTTAGTGACTGCCCTTCTGAACAGGTTGGAACATGTCCCAGTAATATCACACAGTGGAATCTTCTTTCTTTACATACAATATTGCCAGACATATTTTCCAGGACAATAACAATCAGCAAATCATAAGTTTTCAAATGATACCATACACAATATGCTTTGTACAAAATGTATCATAGTCTTATGAAAGGGGTGAACGTAGGAGTACAGACTGCCAGTATTTATTAACTTCTGAACCTGCTTTTTGGAGACAATGGAAATAAAATCAAAATGCATCCAATCTGCCTGCAAGTTTCTTAATAATGTTGCTGCAGCATACAGTTAGTTATTATTCAGGAGTATTCAATGGCAAGATTTCGACAGTCAAGACCGGTGGATACACAGCTCAGTTTCTGTTCTCCAGAGTCTCATTTGAGAGGAAAGATGAAGTATGGTCTCTCACTAATATTTATAGTAGCCATAACTTTGTTCTTGCTTGATTTCAGTATGATTCGTGCTGTTGCAGGGTCATTAAGGACTTTGAAAGAATGGAGTCTGATTTGTGTGATGCACTATAGAGGCAGAAGAAGTAAGAAGCCTTTCTGAAAATCCAGTAAAATAAAAACCCTGAGTATCAAATGTTTAGCGCTTAAGCTGTAATTGATGGGATCAGTGCAGTCTTTTCTGGAAAGCAAAGAATATCTTGAAGCTTAACTTTCATTTTGGACATTTGTTCCATTTATACTCCAGACTTGAGGGAGTTGAAGTAGTATTTATTGTAAACTATGGGACAGATACCACAAGATGCCGAGTACCCTCAGTCCTCAGTGACTTGTGCAGGGGATAGTCACTGTATTTTTCATGCCGGTGTTGGACTATACACAAGTCACTCTTGCTACATATCTTTGATCATTAGAAAACATTTCCTGAGTATTTGCAGATTTTTCTGTGGGATGCGTAGGGAAGTGTATGCATGTGCTATATCTACTCAGGTAACCTTATTTACTGAAAACACGGGGGCAAGCTTGTAAGGGTGATCACTGTGCTTGGAAAATCCATTGGACAATATAGATTCTCCTGCCTGCAAAATTCTTTGCAACTGTAGAATTCAGTGGGTGTGAAGGGACACCCACTCCCAGCGGCAGGGAGGAAGCTAACAAGAGCCACTGGGCTTGTGCTGCCCTAAGGAGGTGCACCTGCCCAGCTTGTTCCTCCTGGAGGAGGAGGTGCTTTCAAGGGGAAGCTTACCAGGAAGAAGGCTGTTCCACAGAGACTGTTAATAACAGCGGCAGGCCAGTTGAGGAAAAGACAGACAAGGAACACACTGCTTCCAGAGCTGCCCCAGCTGACAGCCACGCAACCCGCCCCAGGAAGAGGGGTAGGAGGTAAACCACATAAAGGAGCAATAGACTTTCAGAGACTGAGGATGTAAAACCCTATCCAGGGGCTGTCTGACAGGTTGGCCACTGTTCCAGCCAGACTCACCTTTCTTGCAAGGGGACAGAAGGAAGAAGAGCCAGTCGTCTGCCAGGGAGTGACTGCCCCAGAGAACTCCCCCAAATGCATCTGTAACCCACACTCCTCCTGGATGTGGTGCTCTGTCTCTCTCTAGTGGCACCGAGACCACTTAGAGATTAATGAGTCTGCTACAGCCTTAGCTAAGAGCCTGTGACTTTCAGCTCATGTAGTAGAAGCTCATGCATTTAGCTCCAGAGGTCCCAGGTTTGATCCCGCCCGCCAACGACCAGGGTCTGTGGGCGTTACACAGCCACTGGGGGAATAGAGAGGATAAATGAAGGACAGTGGGACTTGTGGGGGAGTGTTTAGGGAGTCTTGACCCCTCCTACAGTGGTTTGATAGTACTGGAAAAAGTGACCACACAGGTGTTTGTGCATATGAGCTTGTGATAGTCAGAGAGAGTCTTAAAAAAAAAGTATTAAAAATCTCCAAATATTTGAAGGAAATAAAGGGCAAGGAAGGTTTGGAGTTTAAGTTGAATATCAATACTCCTCCACCCCTGCATAGTCTGTGGAATAGGTGAAAATCCATCACTTGAGTCAATTAGTCTGACTGAATAAATCTCTTTTGGATGTACTGGGCCGCACACTTCTCTGTTGGTAGATAGTTAAGCAGCATGACCTAGTGCAGTAGGTTTTTTTCTAGAATGGGTTGAATTTAGGGCTGTCTGGAAAACAAGAATTCCATTTTGTGAAATTTGTTTTCATTCCTCATTGGAACAAAAACAAGAGCTTTTGGGGAAAAAACAAAACAAAAAAAACATATGAGAGAAGCACCCGCCCCAGAACTGCCAGTATCCTGGTGGTCAGGACAGCCACCTGAGAGTCTCAGATTCAGGCCCCTGCTCTGAGTGTTTTGGAGTGGCGGCTTGAACTCAGCTGCCCTACCCACTGGGCTATTAGCTTTTCAGTTGGGGGGACGGTGTCACTCCCTCCGGAAATTCCATCCTGGACTTGAGATACTTTCCTAATGAAAGCTTGGTTGAAACCAGCAAGTTTCGGAAAAGTTTCAGTTTCGACAAATTGGTATTTTTCCAAGAAAAAAAAAAAAGGTTTCATTGAAAAATTCCTGACCAGCTCTAGCTGAATTCTTCATTGCAAATTATATGTGTTGAGAATGTAACCCTTATTTATGTCTCAGTCAGTTGCAAACTGATCTGGCTTTTCCCTATTAAAAAAAGTAAATAATTATGGGCCAGATTCTGCCACCATTACTTGCACTGAGGTAGCATCTTACTCCACAAGTTAACCCATTGACGATACAACTACTTGCATAGTGAGGTGCTACTCAAGGTGAGTAAGGTTGGTAGAAACTGGTCCTGTGTTATTTCAGATGTCACTGATGGCCAGGGTTGACTTTGTAATGGCAAATGCTGTCCTTTGTGCTGCCGGAGAGGCTCCAGGCCAGGAAGGGGTGTTGTTGGAAGGTAGATAGCAATATTTAAGGCTGCTAAATTCCATGGAGACAAATTATGAACCATTTACTTACAATAGCGAATAGTTCCACTGAAGTCAGCGGCCTGTGTGTGTGAGGAAGGGGTGCACAATCTGGTCAGTGATGGCTGAGAGTTTGCCACACAGTACCAAGGTTCTTCTCCAATAGCTATCTCCTTACTTCCAGGGACTGAGAGCTTACTTTGTTTCTGTTGCAACTGCTACTGTGTTTTAATAGCTATTATTAAAGAAGCAGTCAAAAGAATTGGTTTTGCCTTTTCGGAAGAGTGCCGTTCATTCCCTTCTGTATAGGAATTACTGTACAACTTCCTTTCCACTCTAATTTCAATAGAATACAATGCTAGGTTACTGGTTTGGGAATCCAAAGTGACTGTTTTAGGTGAAGCCAAATTCTGGATGTGTCAGACTTTCCCCTCTGGTTGTGTGTCTTGTGTTTTTGTGACGTTAGGCAAATTTTTATTTCAGACCATTTCTACGGAGATCTAATATCTAGCTTTTGTAAACTAACTAAAGATAAAAATAAGTTAGAACTACAAAAAAATCTAATCAACCTTCTAACCCCCACTAGGTTAAAGGCATAAAGATGCTCATACTTATCTACATAAGAGATCCATTCAACTGTAACTAAAGTCAATAGAAAGTCTTCTATTGATTTTCATGAGAGATGGATCAGACACAAAGTGTTGGCATAATTCTGTTGTTATAGCCCTTGTCCTCACCTCCTGCTATCCAGTGCCTACGTGTTTTTTTAATTGGCTGCTTATGTTTCAATGTAAATTGAGTAAAGCATCTGGAACGCTCCAGGTGCTAATCAAATAAGAGTTTTCATCCCATTTACTTCTGAGGTTTGAAAATAGATTGTATTTTAAATAGTTCTGTTGCTATTATCTGGCATTACTTTCTGACTGGCCTATGGTATACACGCCCATTGTTTTCAAAAGTACATTCAGAAAGTACTTGCAACACCATGCTGCTTTTTATCTGGGGAATCCTACACTTTAGAGGACTTTTATGTTGAGAGATTTCTCTAGCCACTGTTTTCAACAAGCTTGTGATGCTGAGAGTTTCAAACATCATCCTTGGAACATTACATTAATATTTGATCTTCATTGAGTTGTATGGCTTCTGTAGACAGGACAGAGAACAATAAAGCTTTTGTTTCCTCTTGCTACGTGACAAAAAGGGAGCTTTTTGTTTGTTGATGTAATGTGAATGGCAAGAGGTTCATGAGTGGAGAGACTAAAGCCAATCACATGCAGCTTTGAGCATTCATACTGTTTCCAGAAGTTTATATAGAGAACCCGATGAGTAAGACAGTATCGAAATGATAGCACTAAGCACTGAATAGCATAGGTTTTATTTGTCTCTATTCTGTGTGTGTTCAAAGAACTCCACTGTGAAGGAGAAATGCTACACAAGTTTCAAGCGGTGTGTGAGTAAAAAATACATTCATATCAGAATGAAGAGATTCAAAGTAGATCCAATCTATCTTCACAAGAAAATCTCTGTTTTACAGATGTGCCCTAGAGGATCCATAGTTATGTTTCTGTCATCTTTTACACTTTTCAGTCCTTGCAATTTATATTTTTTTTAAATCTAGGAAAAACTAGCGTGACCCCAATTTGAAGACTGAGAAATCACACATTTGACGGTAAGGACATTTGAAAAGTTAAGATTTCTACCAATGTTCATCTTGTCATATTTTACATCCCAGGCTGATATCTGGGACCTACTGAAGTCGGTGAGGGGTTTTTTGTTTGTTTGTTTGTTTTGTTTTAACAGGGCCACAATTTCACCCTGAGCACATCCTGGTATTGATTAAATAGCAGAAACACATTACATTTCATGTATATGGAAAGGAAAGTGAATACAAAGTGCCAAACACATGGAAAAGATATTAACTAGGGTTTCAACCAATCTCTTAACCATTAGATGACACCTAAAGAGGGAGCACCTACCTTTAAAGTAGGGTGACCAGATGTCCTGATTTTATAGGGACAGTCCTGATTTGGGGGTCTTTTTCTTATATAGGCTCCTATTATTCCCCACCCCCATCCCGATTTTTTCACATTTGCTGTCTGGTCACCCTATTTAAAGCATCTGGTACTAGCCAATGTCAGAGCCAGGATATTGGGCTAGATGGACCTTGGATCTGATCCAGTCAGGGAATTCCTATGTTTCTATGCAAAATGGCACAGGTAAAGTTAGTCCAGGAACCTTCATTTTAGAATGAATATCCTGATTTCTGAATGCTTCATTTCTCATCCTCAACACTGTGCGAATGCTAGTTTTTGTTTTTAATTTCCCTAATTTTGGTTCTTGTTTTAAAGAGAAGAATAGAAAAAGATTGAAGTGGGCAGGGTGTGGGCAGAAGAAAAGAAAGGGGAAAAAATATCCACTGGTTAATTAGACCAACGATGTGTCTAGATGCATCTACGATCTAAGTAAGGTGTCCTAAACTCAGAAGGCCATATCCAATCTATCTTTAACTGACAGATCCTTCCCTGAGGAATGTTTTAACAACACATTGATTACTGAAATGCTCGTAACCTTATATCATCAGGAACAAAATATAATGTGTATAAATTCGAAGTTTAAGCATTCATAGTGTTAAAGATAATACTGAGCCAAATTGGTTTTCCCTCCCCAGTGAACTATAAAATAAGCCCAGGTTTCATCTAATTCCTATTAAAGTCGACAGGAGTCTTCCCAGTAAAACTAACGGGGGCTGGATCAGCCATTTGAGCTCAGCCATTTTTGAGTTATGTGAAAGTACTGAATTTTTCACATTCTTAACTCAAGAATGGTGGAACCAGTTTTGCTCATCCTTTCCACAGGACAGAAAAAATTATCTTTAGGCTGGGACCCAATGTGGAGAGCTGGATTCTGGTCTTGGCTCTGTTATAGGAAGTGCAGAGTAAATCCACAGCTGTTAGCGGTTTTACATCTCTGTAACTGAGATCAGAATCTGACCAAATACATTTCGGTCTAAATGAAATTTGGTCTAAATCACCGATCTTAATGCCTTAATTGCTTTTGCTGCCAGGGTCCATCTCCAGTGCCATAGGGCCATAGTGTGTGTTACTGCTGCTAGGCTCCTGGGGGAAGTGTTTGCAGAGCCTCTCCTGGCTCCCGTCTGTATGTTCCGCTCCCCTCTGTAGGGCTGGCTGCTGCAACTGCTTGCTCTTTTTCTGCTTTTCATTGTCTTTGATGAGAGGAATCCTGAGCCCTCCCTGCCTCTCTCTCTTCACTTGTGCTCCCCGTGTCAGAAGCCCTAGGACTTGGTGGAAGAAGAGCAGCTGAAAAGATGTATAGAATGCTTTCCATTGACGCCTTCCCAGGGGGACTCTCACCCACCAGGCCACAAGGACAGATTCTACTGCCCTCAGGATGTTTTCAGTCTCTCTGTGGAAGCTATTAATTAGGGGAGGGGGATTTTCAAAAGCAGCAGCTAATTCTCATTTGTGCCTTTTGCACATCTCCCCTCAGGTGAATAACATCTCATCTTCTTGGTCATTCTGCAATCTCCTGCCAGGGACTGGAGAAGACTCGTACCACCCCAGATACAGTATTGGAGGTTGTTACACCATGGAGAACTTTTCATCTTCTTCAAAGCAACAGGAATGAACCATGTCTCCCCTATAGCCTTTGCGGTGGTAGGAATACACCAGAAATCACTCCAACATTGTTATCAGTAACAATCGTCTTTATCAGCATCAGTCATTCTTCATCACAAACCAACAGCCCCAGTGCCCCCGAACCACAGCCCATCAGCCACTGATTGGGGGTTCTCCTTCCCTTTGGGCTCTGGCTGATGCCCATCTGCAGCCCAGTGCAGGCTCAGGGGGGCCCGGTGCTCCCTAGACCTGTCCTACATTCGGCACTCACTCTTGGCCTGCTATGTCCCAATAGCAGCACATGCCCTCTCCAGCAGTCTGCACAGTTGTTTCTCCAGCGATTGCAGAAGAGCTTGGCAGCAGGAAGTAGGGGCAGGATTTTGTTCCGGCTGTCTAACCAACCAGGGCCCAGTGAGGGTGGAGAGACCAGCTTCTGCTGTTTGCTCATCCCCTCGCCAATCACAGCTCCAGGGGCAGGGCCCACTTTCACAACACAGCTCTTGGTCTGTGGAGTGGGGCTGCACACCATGTTCCTATGAAGTTAAACTAATCTTAAGTCACAAAGATGATTCCACCCATTACATGGAATAGCTGATGAACATCTGCCTCTCAAATCTGTGGACACCAGGAAGATAGATGGACATGCTGATATCCGTACACAGATCCACCCATCAGCCTGGCAAACATGTTAGCTTCCAAAGAAAGGACACACATTCTATTTCTTACTGATCTTTCTTAAATATAGAGTATCGGGCTCATAAGAGTTTTGTGTTGTAACCTATTACCATTCAGCAACTTAGTGTCCAGTAAACCACAATACATTACCTTCCTGCAGTCAGCCCATCTGGTTTGCTGCAGCAGCAGAAACATTTGAAGCAGTTTCCGCTGTGTTTAGTTCTCCCTAAATGCCACAGCCTTACACATAGTTCTAAGTGGGTGGGGGGAACCCTCTTTGGACCGCAGACGTCAGTGGAGTTACACCGGGAATGAATATGACCCGTTATTTTCAACTCTGTCTGAAATTTGCTGTCATTTCTCTTGTGGTGGAAGCTGCTTCCTGGTTCTCTGCCTGATGGCTTTTCAGACCATAATAAAACTCAGCCTCTGGATGCATCCTCTTCTGTGTATGTCAACTAAGCTGGCTCGAGTGTACTGTAAAAAGGTGGCACGTTATGCCTTCATAACACAAACAAAAACCAAGCTATGTGATCTGTAGAGAGTGACTGCGAGGAGCTTGTTTGTTCCATTTCCTCTATAGCTCAGCAAGCACAACCAGACAAAAACAAACGGTGCAACGTATGCGACCATCTCCCCTGATTTCTTTGCTTTTCGGTAGTCCCTTCACTAAAGTAGTTTTTAATCTCAAGTCCTCTTGTGTCCATTGGAGAAACAATGTATTAAATGTAAAACTCTCAAATTCATCTGCCCCATAAGCCCTGTGATTGAAGGATCAATTCTACAGGAGACTTCCTCAAAGTCTCCTGTCTGCCCTGCCCTAATCATTCATCACATCTTCATTTTTACTTCCATCATCATCGTCTGTGCATAAAACCAAACCACGCCCGAGCCTAGAGCTGCACAGGAAGTGGTTTTCCTCTCTCATTATGTTTGAGAGTTCAAATTTTTTTTCTGACCTTGAATTGGGGGCATGTAGTCCATCTTGAAAATTTTGTGAACCAAAAATGATTTTTTTTGGGGGGAGGGGTCAGTTGAAATGTTTTGTTTCTATTTTGACCTTTTTTCATGTTTAAACTTTTTTTAAAAAAAACAGCCTAATTAGTTTAAATTTTGAAACCAAATTTCATTTTGAACTGGAAAACAGTGTGTGTGTGTGTATATATATATATATTAACGTAAGAACAGCCATACTGGGTCAGACCAAAGGTCCATCAAGCCCAGTATCCTGTCCTCTGACAGTGGCCAATGGCAGGTGCCCCAAAGGGAATGAACAGACAGGTTACGATCAAGTGATCCATGCCCTGTCACCCAATCCCAGCTTCTGGTAAACAGAGGCTAGGGACACCATTCCTGCCTAACCTGGCTATTACGTCCATCAATGGCTATCTTCCATGAATCTATCTAGCTCCCTTTTGAACCCTGTTATAGTACTGGCCTTCACAACACCCTCTGGCAAGGAGTTCCACAGGTTGACAGTGCGTTGCATGAAAAAATACTTTCTTGTGTTTGTTTTAAACCTGCTACCTATTAATTTCATTTGGTGGCCCCTTGTTCTTCTATTATGAAAAGGAATAAATAACACTTCCTTATTTAATTTCTCTATACCACTCATGATTTTACAGACCTCTATCATCTCCCCCCTTAGTCGCCTCTTTCCCAAGCTGAAAAGTCCCAGTCTTATTAATCTCTCCTCATACGGAAGCCGTTCCGTACTCCTAATAATTTTTCTTGCCCTTTTCTGAACCTTTTCCAACTCCAATATATCTTTTTTGAGATGGGGTGACTACATCTGCACGCAGTATTCAAGGTGTGGGCGTACCACAGATTTATACAGAGGCAATATGATATTTTCTGTCTTATTATTCATCCCTTTCTTGATTAAAAAAATTAATGCTCTGTAAACATCAAAACTATTTTTCTTGATATTTTTTTCAAGTTGGGAAAGTCGTCGAACCTGATGCTGTTTCATGAACAGTTTTGATTTTTGACCAATCAGCATTTTTCAATGAAAAAGCGATTTGTCAAAAAATTCCCAACTGGCCCTTGTTAATGACAGAAGCCTTGGATTCTACAGAATGGTCAGGCTTGGACCATCTCCTGAGGAAAGAGATTGCCTGGAGCCCTCTTCCAAGTATAGTTTGCCTCCACCTCCTGTAAATTTCAACCCAGGATATGTCAGTCTTAGTACACTAATTAGTGCAGTGCTGCTGTCCGAACAGAGGCCAGATGAGAGGCAGTCTCCAAAGGTTATATAATATGACTGACTAATGGCCTGAGCAATCCTCCTTACAGGCATGACCCAGCTACTTACTCTCTCTGATGTAAGCGGGGGAATAGTCCTGCTCTTGTGGGGAACTTTCCTGGCTTCTGCACTACCCCGTGAAGTGGGCTAGCGAAAGGATCCGAGTCCTTGCTCCCACTTCCTTTACCCAGTGGCCTCCCTGCCCTTGAGGACTCCCCTTCCACTCTCCCGCCTGGCAGAGTCCTCGTAACCCCAACAAGGCTGGGCCCAGGATTCCTGGGGGGCTCGACCCCCAACTCTGCTGTGGTCACCTAGGACAGGGGCTAGGGTGTCTCCACTTCAGGGTACTCTCTCTGCACTGGGCACTTCTCTGACCCACTGACCATTACATACAAGTTAAAGCAAATACAAGTTGTTTAATTAACAATTCATTCAAAAAAAGAATAAGGAAAAATGGGAAAGGTTAAAGGAAACACATCACCCCGCTCTGTGGCGGGGAACATCACAAACAGGGTCTCCGGAACATCAGGGCAGTTCACAGTCGGTTCCTTGTAGGTCCCAGGCCTCCTGCTCCGGCCCTGGCCGTGCTGCAGGGATGCTGCGGGTTGGACACTTCCTCTGGTGGTGGCCACACACCTCCGGGCTTTGGGTGGTGGGACCTTTCTTCCCAGCGTCATCCCGCCCTCCCCCCTGCAGTTGGGTTAAGATCCCCCTCCCAGTCTGGCTTGCAAGGACCGTTGGCTGGGGGTGTCTTTCTGCGCTGGACCCTTTGCCCAGGGTCCCCCCTTGGCTGGCCGCAGTTGCTCACCACACCTGGCTCTGTGGCTGCAGCCCTGCTCCCAGCACAGGATCTGCTCTCTCTGGGCTGCTTCTGTGACTCTGCTCCAAACTCTGACCTGCTTCCTGGGCTGCTTTTCTGGTCCCTCTGGATCTGGCCCAGCTCTGATCCCCAGCTCAGCTCGGGCCCCTGCTTTCTCCTTAGCTCAGCCCCACTCTGTCTGACCCAGGCAAATGCAGCTCGCACGGAGGATGGGACCCCCCTGGCCTCCTGACTCCCTGATTAGCCTGCCCGCCCTGTCATTGAGGCTGACCTGAAGCATTGGCCTCTCCCCTTTGGGTACTGGGAGCTAGCCAACCAAAATACCCCCACTGAATGTTAGTAAGGGGACAGCCCCTTACACTGAGGCAAATGGATGGGGAAAAGTGGAGATCCACGAATGGCAGTCCAGAGTAGCTGAGCTTGTGCAGGACGGGTATTACCTTGCTGGTGGCATAGGTCAGTAGTAGAGTGCAGGAATATTGATGGTGGTGACTCAGAGGGGTGTCGCTAAGTGTTCGAAGGGGTTAACTGCATGGACACTTACAACGGTCTGACTTAAGGCTGGCGGAAAGTTTTTCTTTGAAAAGTAGCTGATGAAAAATCTAAAATGCAGAATTTTCCATGAAACTCAAAATTGTCCCATAAACATTTTTTGCAGCTAATAACATAAATATAATTCAAGATTTTCTTTTCTTTTCTTTTCTTTTCTTTTCTTTTTTCTTTTTTCTTATAAAATTTCCTATTTTATAGGAAATTTCAGGAAAAATGGGATATTTTTCATTGGGAATTAAAAAGATGGTGTTTTTCAGTGACCTCTACTCTGACGCTGTGATATTAGTGGAAATGGAGCTAGCAGTTTTTGAACATAGCTCAGTAATGGCTTAAACCAGAGGTTCTCAACCAGGGGCACACGTACCCCTGGGGCTACACAGAGGTCTTCCAGGGGGTACATCAACTGATATAGAGATTTGCCTAGTTTTACAACAGGCTACACGAAAAGCACTAGCAAAGTCAGGACAAACTAAAATCTCATACAGACAATGACTTATTTATACTGCTGTGTATACTATACCCTGAAATGTAAGTACAATATTTATATTCCAATTTATTTTATAATTATATGGTAAAATGAGAAAGTCGGCAATTTTTCAGTAATACTGTGCTGTGACACTTTTTTATTTTTATGTATGAATTTGTTAGCAAGTTGTTTTTAAGTGAGGTGAAACTTGGGGTACACAAGACAAATCCGACTCCTGAAAGGGGTACAGTTGTTTGGAAAGGTTAAGAGCCACTGGCTTAAACGACTTCATCCCACCTCTACAGTCAGCAAGAATCAAAGACTGCTGCGAGGCCAGTGAGAAAAGAACCCAGTGTTCTTCCCCCGGCTTCTCTCGCTGCTCCACACGTTGTCATTTATAGCCTTGTTCCACTACAACCGTGGGGTTTGTTCCTGATGTCGCTGAATGATCTGTTCCCATGCTAAACATCAATACAGCTTTATGTGACGCATCCCAAAGTGGAATTTGCATTTGCATTTTAAAAGGGATTTATTGAAAGAACTTTAGTTCCGTTCAAATTTAAGAGGACACAGAGTGTTTGAATCCCCTTGGTAATCAGTGTGTGTTTGCATTGTGGGGGAGAGCTTGAGCAGAATAGAAACGATTAATATTATGTTACATTATTGTTTGTTTATGATGTGCAACAAACATTGGAAAAAATATTACGTTGGGAGAGCTCTTGCTGCTCAAGAAGCATATTGTAGATGTGCGGGGGTGGAATATGTGTGAATTATGCTGCGGTATCTTCTCAGAATAAGAAAATATTTTAATTTCGTTGGGGTTTATGCATTCAGGAAATGGCAGTTCAGTGTTATGCCAACAATGCAAATATATTTAGAGGTGAACTTCTAACTTGTGTCCATCACTTATATTTTTCGAATATTATGTCACTATTTCTGTGGAGTTTAATTCAAATGTGGAGGTTATTGTTTCTGCGGCCGCATGGTTGGACTTGGTTGCCAGTCAATAACATTCCAGTGAAAGGCTTTTTCTGGCTGGTATTTTTTTATTTTAAGTGTAAGGTGCTGTAAAAAAGAAATCAAAGCAGAAAACAAACCACATTTCCTGTCATTCACTAGTGTGCATAAGCCAAAAGGATTCTGAAAAAGGAAAGGATTTGGAGAATGAATTGAAGACTTTACTTTAAAAAGCTGCATTTTTTCAAGTATGTCTGAGATAGACTAACTCTAAAGGAAAAAAATTCTATTCAAACTACATTAAAGGCCTGTGTGAAGATCTGGTGAATATGTCTATGTACAGCTGGGGGACCCTGCACGCATGATTGAATATGTCTATGTACAGCTGGGGGACCCTGCACGCATGATTCAGGGGCTGCAGAGCCAAACGCGAGCTTGCAGTGGGTGGCCAGTGCTGATGCTCCTTGTTGCTGCTGTGGAGCTTGCTCCGGCCTGGCCTCATCCCATTCCCAGCAGCCCGTGTTCCCTCTCAGGGACGGGGAGTGACATGGCACCTGGGAGGGCCAGGCTGGAAGATGGGGGCTGAGTGTGCATGGACTTGGTGGGACAGGTGCCGGGGTTAGCATCTGTAGCAGGGATGGTCCCACATTGTTTACCATGGGAAACATTGCTGGTGGTGCCCTTGCTTGGTACAGGACACAGCCGGCATAAATACTGACTCCTCATGGTTTATAGTGATTTCTGTCTCAAAATAAACGCCACAGCAAAGACCATCAACAAGTAGCCAGGTACCTTATTAAATACACACAAGTGGTTTCAGAATCTTGTTTTCATTTAATTTCCATTGTATCTCCCAACTTGATCAACTTTCTTGACAAGTTCTGTGTTCTAGAAATCTGATTGCTCTTTAATTCATGTCCTTTGAGTTAATTATGCAGCAGACCAGGTTTATCTCTTACATATTAAATCTCAGCAAGTGCTCTTTTCACAATCAATTGATATTTAATTACAATAGAGTGTAGCTGCTCGATTAAATATAAATTAAATGCTCATTCAAGACTATTAAAATATTACCAGGCTATCAAATACCAACTGCAATACAATGAAGCACAAACTACTGTGCAGTCGAGTTTCCCCTGGTGTGCTACAGTCCTGAGTAGAAAAGCTGACCTCAGATGATATTTCCCTTCATTTTAGGTGAATTATTTAACAAAGTTACTTTTTCAAAATTGATTTTTTTTAATGAATTGTAAGTAACCTAAAGTGACTTTCTTTTGTGGCTTGTAGTTTAACCATAATGGTTTTAGAATGACAGAATTCATAAGAATTTCTGAGAGTGCAGCAAAGGGCTAACTCAGACCATTTTGCTATTGGAAGAGGATTGTGGCCAGATAGAGAGTTTGTGATGGGGCGTTGGCCCCACACAAATGTAAAAAAGGGTTAACCCCAGCAGGGAGCAGTCAAGGTGAGTCCTCCAAGGGGCCTAGAGAGGCTGCAATGGGGCACAGCCAATAGGAAAAAGACTGCAAGCTGCAGCCAATCAGGGCCCAGCAGGCTCACATTAAAGGAGCTGTAGGGCAGCACCAAGGTCAGTTGCTGCTGGGAGCCCTAGGGGTGAAGACTGGGTACCTAGCAGGCTGAAAGGAAGCTAGCACCATGGACAGGTCGGTTGCTATCAGGGACTGGGGGAGCAAGAGAGCTCCTGGCTGGCTGTAGGGACTGAGCAGCTAGGGTGCCCTGAGGTAAGGGTGAAGAAGGTCCTGGGGCTATGGGGAAGTGGTCCAGTGGATCGTAGCAGCGGAGAAAGGAATTAGAGGTGCAGCAGGAGGCTGCTATCCACAGGGTTCCTAGGCTGGGACCCAGAGTAGTGGGCGGTCCTGGGTCCCAGCCACTCGAAACAGGGGAATTGGCATGATTATTGAACTGAGACACTATCCGCCGAAAGGGGGGATCACAGATGGTGACACTGTGGGAGGGCTTTGTTCTGAAGATCGTGCTGCATTCCTGAGACTGTGAGAGGGGCTGCAGGCAGATGCAGAGACAGTGACAGTGTGCAAGCTGCAGACAGGGGGTATCAGCCTCAAGCTAATCCCCAGAGTGACCAGGAGGAGACGCCAGTCTGGCGGTGAGTGATGGGCCTCATGACAAGGTTCAAAAATACAACAGATCTTGTCGACTGGATGTAAATCCATGGGTCATACTATGTGGAGCCACAATCCTCCTCAATCAACATGCACAGATTTGGGAGACCCATTGTAGACCTGCAGATGAAACAAGCAGGCTTTCTTCAGCAGCCTCCACTCCCTCTTCCTCTCTGTTGGTTATCAAAGGCCACTTACTCCCTTTCTGGAACATTCATCACAGTAGGGAAGCATCTAATGGCTGAATACCATACTTGTGAGTGAATATCCTCACGTCTTTAGGGCAGGAGATGGAATGAGATGTTGGGTCGCTAGCAAATGCTGTTCAAAACGATCAGGACAGAGAGAGTTTCCACAGGACTGGAACATACTTATTCCAAATTAGTGGGCAGACTGAGATTGACAGAGCTTTCCTTGTGTAGGAAAGGGGTGTAAGGCAAGCCCAACACTTAGGAGGCCAAATCCAGAAGGTCTTTGTCAGGTTTTACTCTGTCCTTACTCAGGCAAAACAACTGTTGACTTCGGAAACTGCAAAGGGTATCTGGGTTTGGCCCATAGAACAGTTGAACAATGAAGCCATGAAAAGCAGCCACTTCTACAGTTTACCTGACGCCGTACCGTAGCCTGATACGCAAAACACCAGCTGCGCTGTAGGTGTTATACAGGGCTCTCTGACCTCGCTTCGGCTCTTTTGCTATGGCGAGTTATTGTGACCCACTCGCTGCAGGAAGAAAGACAAGACACCCAGGAATGTGGTTTAACGAGGCTGCAACTTTATCAATTTAACACAACTGGGAAACCCGCAGCATAGGTCAGCCATTTAATAATCTGTACCACCTGGTTAGCTACAGTCCCCCAAACCTTGTGTCATGGGGTGTATGTTACCCCATGCCTGTCCAGCGACCAAAGGGTTAATACAGACACTGCCAGCCACTGCTGACTAGCAGGCTAACAGCAGCTGCCTGGATAAAGGCAGAAGGGTGGGGCAACCCTTTTGTCTGCCAGCTAACAGAGGAGTGAGCAGGCAGGAGAAAGGAACTCCTGCCAGCAGATTGCCCTGAGACAACACCCCAGAAAGGGGCGAACAGGCCAACAGACTGAAGAGCCTTCAGAGGCCCAAGGGAAGGTAGGAAGGAGCTCAGGCCACAGTCAGAATCAGCAAACCCTGACTCTCCCTGTCTAGCTCAAGGGCTTCAAGTTGGAACTTAGTGGAGTAGACAGGTCTGGGTTCCCCTGCCTATCCCCCTCACCGACCGGAGAACAGAGAGGGTTTCCAGGCTCCAGGACACCAGGAATGGACTGCCAGCCCTGCTGAGCTGAGTGAGCCGGAGCCATGCTCCCCCCGCCCATTTGGCCAGGACGGGCACGTTTCCACTGACGCATCTCCTCACACCTGGCCACTGCACTGCTGGTCCCATTGCACTGCTGTTGGGACCTGTTGCCATGTCCTCGCAGGAGTGCTGAGGGTATTGTGAAAGGAGTGAAACTCTAGAATTTGGAGCCCACCCCCTTCCCCTACCTTCTTTGGGGGATGCCTCCCCTATGCCTGGTCCCAGTTCCAGTTTACCAAGGAACCAGAACATGTTTTAAATGAGTACCCACACTGGATCCCTGCAGAGTCCAGACAAAGTCAGCCTACTTCTGAGGCCATAGAGTATGGGGAGAGGGAAGAAGGCCATTCTTGAAAAGTGGTCACCATATTTAACTGGGAAAGATGTTCTTCCGTTTTTATAAAGAAAGCAGTGTTTGAGTTAGAGCTCTAAAAGGTCTTTGCACTAAGATATGGAATGCATTTGAATGACTAATGTGTCACCTTTGAAAGAGGAACCTCCATTATTCAGCGTAAGGCATTGCTTCTGGTGAGGTGTGGTCATTCGTCAGTCAGCTCATATGCATCATACATATTCATGTGGATGATTTCTTAGACGGGAGTTAATTTTGGTTTCCCTTGACATATTTTCCATCGTCATTTAGTGGCACTCTTGATAAGGTACCCATTTTTTTAAAATGGCATCTGTTTGCTAATTTTGATTAGGGCAATTAGCAGTTAAGCCCCAACCCTGTAAACATTTAAACACATGCTAAACTTTAAGCATGTGAATAGTCCCCATTTACTTGATTGGGACTGCTCATAGAATCATAGAAATGAAGAAGTGGCAGGTTCCTTGGTAGGTCATCTAGTCCAGTCCCCTGCACTGAGGAGGACTAAGTATTAGACCGTCCCCAACAAGTGTTTGCCTAATCTGTTCTTGAACATCTCCAACGCCAGAGATTCCACAACCTCCTTCAATAATTTGCTCCAGCACTTAACTACCAACAGTTAGGAAGTTTTCCTAATGTCTATACTAAATCTCCCTTGCTGCACTTTAAGCCCATTGCGTCTTCTCTTGTCCTTGGTGGTTATGGGGAAAAAAAACTTATCGGCCTACTCTTTATAACAACCTTTTACATACTTGAAGACTCTTATCAAGTTCCCCCTCGGTCTTCTCCAGACTAAACAAACCCACTGTTCTCATTTTTTCCTCTTAGGTTATGTTTTCGAGACCTTTAGTCTTTTTTTTGTTGCTTTCTCTGGACTTTCTCCAATTTGTCCACGTCTTTCCTGAAATGTGTTGCCCAGAACTGGATACACTACTTCAGTTTGGTCCTTATCTGTGATGAGTAGTGGAAGAATTACTTCTCATGTCTTGCTTACAACACTCCTGTTAATACATCCCAGAATGATGTTTGCTCTTTTTCCAACAGTGTTACATTGTTGACTTGTATTTAGCTTGTGATCCGCTATAACCCCCACATCCTTTTTTGCAGTACTCCTTTCTAGGCAGTCATTTCTCATTTTGGATTTGTGCAATTGATTAGTCCTTCCTAAGTGGAGTACTTTGTATTTCTCCTTATTGAATTTCCTCCTATTTACCTGAGACCATTTCTCCAGTTTGTCAAGACCAGTCTGAATTCTAATTCTGTTCTCCAAAGTCCTTGCAACCCCACCCAGCTTGCTATCATGAGGGAAAGTTAAGCACATGCATAAGTGTTTGCAGAGCTGGGAACTTTGGGTCCAATAACACATTAAAGATTAACTAATGTTAAGTTCCATTTTAACTAAGTTGTATTTATACTCAAGGTGTACTTGATTAAACCAGAAACTGCTAATCAGCTGTATGTATAACAACAACATAAGTAGGAAAAAGAACAAAGGAAATAAATCCTAGGCATTACATAAATTTTTAAAAGCCTGTTTAAAATGTTCATTTCTTGCTTTCATAGAACCATAGAATATCAGGGTTGGAAGGGACATCAGGAGGTCATCTAGTCCAACCCCCTACTCAAAACAGGACCAATCCCAAACTAAATCATCCCAGCCAGGGCTTTGTTAAGCCTGACCTTAAAAACCTCTTAGAAAGAAGATTCCACCACCTCCCTAGGTAACCCATTTCAGTGCTTCACCACCCTCCTAGTGAAAAAGATTTTCCTAATATCCAACCTAAACCTCCCCTACTGCAACTTGAGACTCCTTGTTCTGTCATCTGCTACCACTGAGAACAGTCTAGATCCATCCTCTTTGGAATCCCCTTTCAGGTAGTTGAAAGCAGCTATCAAATCCCCCCTCATTCTTCTCTTCTGCAGACTAAACAATCCCAGTTTCCTCAGCCTCTTCTCATAAGTCATGTGCTCCAGCCCCCTAATCGTTTTTGTTGCCCTCTGTTGGACTCTTTCCAATTTTTCCACATCCTTCTTGTAGTGTGGGGTACAAAACTGGACACAGTACTCCAGATGAGGCCTCCTCAATGCCGAATAGAGGGGAATGATCACGTTCCTCGATCTGCTGGTAATGCTCCTACTTATAGAACCCAAAATGCCATTAGCCTTCTTGGCAACAAGGGAACACTGTTAACTCATATCCAGCTTCTCGTCCACTGGAACCCCTACGTCCTTTTCCGCAGAACTGCTGCCTAGCCACTCGGTCCCTAGTCTGTAGCAGTGCATGGGATTTTTCCGTTCTACATGCAGGACTCTGCACTTGTCCTTGTTGAACCTCATCAGATTTCTTTTGGCCCAAGCCTCTAATTTGTCTAGGTCCCATCCTATCCCTACCTTCCAGCGTATCTACCACTCCTCCCAGTTTAGCGTCATCTGCAAACTTGCTGAGGGTGCAATCCACTCCATCCTCCAGATCGTTAATGAAGATATTGAAAAAACCAGCCCCAGGACCAACGCTTGGGGCACTATGCTGGATACCGGCTGGATGAACTAGACATGGAACCATTGATCACTACCCTTTGAGCCCGACAATCTAGCCAGCTTTCTATCCACCTTATAGTCCATTCATCCAGCTCATACTTCTTTAACTTACTGGCAAGAATGCTGAGGGGACCATATCAAAAGCTTTGCTAAAATCCAGGAATAACACGTCCACTGCTTTCCCCTCATCCACAGAGCCAGTTTTCTCTTCATAGAAGGCAATTAGGTTAGTCAGGCATGGTGAATCCCTGCTGACTGTTCCTGATCACTTTCCTCTCCTCTAAGTGCTTCAGAATTGATTCCTTGAGGACCTGCTCCATGATTTTTCCAGGGACTGAGGTGAGGCTGACTGGCCTGTAGTTACTACTTCTCTTTTTAAAAGATAGGCCCTACATTAGCCTTTTTCCAGTCATCCGGGACCTCCCCAGATCACCATGAGTTTTCAAAGATAATGGCCAAAGGCTCTGCAATCACATCCGCCAACTCCTTTAGCACCCTCGAATGCAGTGCATCCGGCCTCGTGGACTTGTGCTTGTCCAGCTTTTCTAAATAGTCCTGAACTCTTTTGTTCTCCACAGAGGGCTGGTCACCTCCTCCCCATGCTGTGCTACCCAGCGCAGCAGTCTGGGAGCTGACCTTGTTCGTGAAGGCAGAGGTGAAAAAAGCATTGAGTACATTAGCTTTTTCCACATCCTCTGTCACTAGGTTGCCTCCCCCATTCAATAAGGGGCCCACACTTTCCTTCTTCTTGTTGCTAACATACCTGAAGAAACCCTTTTTGTTACTCTTAACATCCCTTGCTAGCTGCAACTCCAAGTGTGATTTGGCCTTCCTGATTTCACTCCTGCATGCCTAAGCAATATCTTTATACTCCTCCCTGGTCATTTGTCCAATCTTCCACTTCGTGTAAGCTTCTTTTTTGTGTTTTTAAGATCAGCAAGGATTTCACTGTTTAAGCCAAGCTGGTCCCCTGCCATATTTATTTTTCTTTCTACACATTGGGATGGTTTGTTCCTGCAACATCAATAGGGATTCTTTAAAATACAGCCAGCTCTCCTGGACTCCTTTTCCCCCCTCATTTATTCTCCCAGGGGATCCTGCCCATCAGTTCCCTGAGGGAGTCAGTCTGTTTTTCTGAAGTCCAGGGTCCATATTCTGCTGCTGTCCTTTCTTCCTTGTGTCACGATCCTGACCTCGACCACCTCATGGTCACTGCCTCCCAGGTTCCCATCCACTTTTGCTTCCCCTACTAATTCTCTGTTTGTGAGCAGCAGGTCAAGAAGAGCTCTGCCCCTAGTTGGTTCCTCCAGCATTTGCACTAGGAAATTGTCCCCTACACTTTCCGAAACTTCCTGGATTGTCTGTACACTGCTGTATTGCTCTATTCAATATGGTCTACTATGTTGAGCATGGGGCTGGGAGTGAGAAGACGGGTTCTATTCCTGATGCTGCTGTTTTCTTGTTGTGTAAACCTTGACTATGTCCCTTTGCCTTTCTGTGCCTCTGTTTCCCCTTTGTCTGATTTGTCTATTTAGACTGCAAGCTCTTTAGGGCAGCATCTATCTCTCTCACTGTGTTTGTTCAGCACCTAACACAATGTGGCCCTGATGTAAGTTGGGACCTTGGTGCATTAAAATCGTTTTCCTTTTTGCATTATTTTTTTTAAGATAAAGAGCAAAATTGAGTGTGGGGTCTTATCTTTCATTTGCACAGTGAGACAAGTATTGCTCTTTTCACACAGCAGGATAAGGATGGGGGAAACACCTTAGGTGGAATAGGAAGGATATCCAGTGGGTGATTGTGCTGCTATTTCAAAAGCAATATTTAAAAAAAGAAAAAACCTTTAAAGCAGCTAGAAGTTACCTCAACATTTAGAAGTCAAGAAGTGAAAGGAAAGATGATGAATAAATTGGGGAAAGTGCAGAGGATAGCAACAAAAATGATTAAAGGTCTAGAAAACATAAGCTATGAGTAGGGCTCTACCAATTTCATGGCCACGGAAAATGTGTCACAGACCATGAAATAAGCCCTTCCCTATGAAATCTGATCTCTCCCTTCCTGCTGGCGGTGCCCCAGCCAGGGGGCTCCTAGCTGTGAGTCCCTGCTGGGCTGGGGAGGTACAGGACTTGTCCTTCCCTTGTATAGAAGCTGGGGTGGGGGGCGGAAGAGAAGACCCACCTCTGAGTGCCTCCCCCTTCTGCATGAAGCTCCAGCACCAGAGGTTCCTGCAGCTGGAGGAGACTTGTGGAGGTGGGACTGATATCCCTCTGCTCCTGGAAGCACCCCAGACAGGAGGCTCCTAGCTGCAAATCCCTGCTGGGCTTTGGGAGGGACAGGACTTGTCCTTCCCTTGCATGACCGCTCGGGATGGGGTGGGGGGCAAGGGGAGATCAGACCCACTTCTGGGTACCTTTTGGGTTGGGACACCACAGTAACTAGACTCTGAAATTTCAGATGTAAACAACTGAAAACATGAAATTGACCAATTTTAAAACCCTCTGGCTGTGAAATTTCCCAAAATGGATGTGAATTTGGTAGGGCCCTACCTATGAGGAAAGATTGAAAACATTGGGTTTGTTTAGTCTGGAGAAGAGAAGACTGAGTGGGGCCATAACAGTTTTCAAGTACCTAAAACGCCGTTACAAGGAGGAGGGTGAAACATTGTTCTCCTTAACCTCTAAGGACAGGACAAGAAGCAAATGGGTTTAAATTACCGCAAGGGAGGTGTAGGTTGGACTTTAGGAAAAACTTCCTAACTGTCAGGGTAGTTAAGCGCTGGAACAAAGGTAGGTTGTGGAATCTCTGTCATTGGAGGTTTTCTAGAACAGGTTAGACAAACACCTGTGTGGAATGGACTAGCTATTATGCTTTCCTGCCTTGAGTCTAGGGGACTGGACTAGATGACCTATTGAGGTCCCTTCCAGTCCTACACTTCTATGATTCTAAATAAAGGATTTAGCAGACTATCTCTGTTTTTTTAAGAATAGCATTATGCTCACAGCTTTCACTGAGGAACTGGAGACAATCAGTCTGTCAATATTTTAAAACATTAAGTGCTCGAGGTGTGACAAATCAGCTAAGAGTACTGTGATTTGGGAATTAGCAAATAGAGCACTGCTAAACTCATAGTTTTCAAGTGTGAAATCAATCAAATGCACACAGCCCTGAACAGGTGGGGAGCTTGAATGTTCACATAAATTCTTACCTTCAACCAATTTGCTGTGTTTCTTCGGTTTTCTGAGGGCCAGTTTCTGATACTCTGACTCAATGAGTAAAGTACCATTCAGCATCAGTAGCCCCACAGGAATAAGGGGCTATTCAGCATGAGTAATGGTATCAGAATCTGACCTCAAGGAAACAAAAACTTCCTTTAATTGCATGTTTCAGAGTAGCAGCCGTGTAGGTCTGTATCCACAAAAAGAAAAGGAGGACTTGTGGCACCTTAGAGACTAACAAATTTATTTGAACATAAGCTTTTGTGAGCTACAGCGCATTCATCCGATAAAGTGAGCCGTAGCTTACGAAAGCTCATGCTCAAATAAATTGGTTAGTCTCTAAGGTGCCACAAGTCCTCCTTTTCTTTAATTGCATGTTGCCCAAATCCCTCAAAATTCATTTTAGTCTGGAGAATTCTTCACAAATGTAGTTAGCAGCTCTTTGGGGAGGGGGATAAAGGCTTATGAGTCTGTTCTAATTCCCTAGTCTTCTATGAAGCAGATGCTCCTGTCCTCAGATGTCCCAAAAACTGCTGCGTCAGTTCCAGTCATGCGGTCACAATTCAACCCCACCTGTATTCCCCCCTCATGGTCCAGCAAGGGCACTCAGGCTTCCAGATCCCAGCTTTGCGGGAGGACTCATGTCCCTTTCTGCCTCCTGACCCGTGGTATTTCCAGGCCCCATGGTTCCCTGACTACGCTGGCTTCCCCAGCGAAGTCAGACTGTCTAAGCAGGCCTGTTCTGCGTTGCTCCTCAAAGACTTTAAACAATGTAGTTGTCCACCGATACAAGTTACCACACAACTCTTTCCAAGCAAGTATATTTATTTTTAAGGTAAAAGCATTACAGAAAAAACTATAAAAATGATAAAAGAACCTACACATGTACTAATAAGCTTACCAGCAACCACAGAATCATAGAACTGGAAGGGACCTCAAGAGGTCATGTAGTCCAGTCTCCTGCACTCAAGGATTCAAGCCAGCGAGCAGTCCTTCAAAGCCCTCCTTGTGGTTTTTCTGTGATCATAAGTTCAAAACACATGTGGCTCAGAACAAGCACCCCCTTAAATCTGGGAGTCACTCTTTTCTCCAGTTTGGGCCTTTCATCATGTCCTTACATAACAGAGCATCAGCAGACTATTGGTTATTCCACAGGGCACAGCTTCAAAATGATGGGCCTGCAAGTGGCTAATATTCCCCCGCGCCCCCCGACCTTGTATTTCCTAGGACATTCACTCAACTAAAAAAAACAACTTTTTTTTTAAAAGAGTCTGTTGATGGTCAGAACACCTCCAAGGGTTTACATTAGGCCTGTCTCCCCGTTAAAGGGGTTACATGCAATCCCATAGTAACACATGAACATGTGTAGTACCACACAATTCTAAGATACGTAAACTTAATTCAGTAAGGTCTGTGCAGGGAATTGCCATACCTGTCACAGGTGCCTCCTCTTTGGAACCAGAGCAAAGGATTCTGGGATGCTTATTGATACAAATACA
Source organism: Eretmochelys imbricata (assembly GCF_965152235.1). Lineage (NCBI taxonomy): Eukaryota > Metazoa > Chordata > Testudines > Cheloniidae > Eretmochelys > Eretmochelys imbricata. The sequence goes on along the minus strand of NC_135577.1, from coordinate 130,169,658 downwards.
AAAAAAAAGTACTATTTTCTACTCGGCAGTTTTCACCTAGCTCTAGCCATAAATCTTGTTCCTTGCACTGGTCTCGTCTACACAGGTCTAAAACCAAAATATAATAAGCATCCTTCCACACAGTGTAAACTTGATTGCGGCCAAAACAGGTACTAGCATGGTTTGACTGTCCAGTGGGGAGAAGGTTCATCTGCATTAGAACCATGCTCAAAAGTTGGTCCCTGCCTATGTGGGGACTTAAGTGAGAGCAGTTTTGGAATGCTGGCTGGCTAAACTGTAGCTAAACCACATCTCAGTTACTACTGTGCTTCATAACAGTTCTTGATCTGAATTGACAAGGCTTGTGCAGATGGAATCAGTTCGTTTTACAGAATATCCATTTCAGACCCTTTTCCCCCTGTGTCTGTTGTAGTGACAGACTCACCCTCTTTTCCATAGCTGTTCTCTGCATTTTAGCCAATCATTTATTCTATTTAAAAAAACCTTCCCAATTCTCTTTGAACATACTACAGTATGTGCATGGTCTGGTACTCAGGTACTCTGGTGATGGGCAGCAGTAAGAGAAGATAGATAGATTTACTCTGCATCTAAGTATAGGCACACAGAGGCTCATATGTTCAGTAAATGCCCAGGGGAGTTTGACACTATTAACATGAATGAGAATTGGATGTCATTGAAAATCTCATCCAAAAGGTCTAGAATCTGAAACGGCCCTTTCTGGTCACCTGAAGAGTCCTCTGGTCGGTATATATGAAGCGTGCAAGATCTCTGCAGCTGCTTCAGGTGTCCGTGCTCTCTGCTGTTTATCTTTTAACCTTATCAAAAGTGCCTTCCCCCCCAAAGACAGCTGTGTAATCTAATTTGTCTTCCATGAGAATGCTTCAGGCATGTTGCAATGGTTATTTTGCACAGGTTCTTGTGGTCCAATGCACATTCATCTAGATTTTCTTTTCAGATGTAGTTTTAACGCCAAAAAACAAAAGCAGAGCTGCTTTTCATAGCGGTGCTTACAAACCTTCTGAAAGATATTTGGGGGGGCGGGGTGAGAGAGAGAGAATAAATGAGGTAGGTGACTGAAGCAAAAAACTTGATTGAAACAGAATTGGTTTCAGACATCTGACAGCTACTGGCAAGAGGAAAAGGAAAGCAACTGTAGTGTCTTCCTTGGACAAAATCTATTCACACGCACATTAGTCATTTTTCCACACTGATTCATAGGAGTTAGAAATGGGAAAAATCTATTAAGTAATCCAGTTCATCTCTTTCCCCTTGTACTTCTGTGCCGTGCAGTACAAGCTGGTTTGAAAATACCCCAAACAATGGAGCTTACACCAATGGGATAATTCTACAGATTACTAAAAGATGTTCCTGATATGCAGCTTACATCTCTCTTTTAATGTTATCCCATTGTTCCTCATCATAGCCCCTTGTCGCACCCTCAGTCATTTCTCTCCGTCCTTGCCATTTACACTGATCAAATGCATGTACATGTAAATGGTTACAGTGTATCTACCCTAGCCTCAATCTCTGCCACTGCTCTAGTGATGTGTGCAGTGTTGTAGCTGGGTCGGTCCCAGGATATTAGCGAGACAAGGAGAGTGCGGTGATATCTTTTATTGGACCGACTTCTCTTGGGAAGAGAGACAAGCTTTCAAGCTACACGGAGCTCTTGTTCAGGTCTGGGAAAGGTACTCAGGCTGTCACAGCTAAATTGAAGATCAAAAAGATTGTTTAGCATAAGTAGTTAGATCATATGCTAAGGGGCCATTCAAGGTAAAGTGGTCCTTAACCCCCCTCTAGTCAGAGGAGAAAAAGTGGGGTTAGTGGCTTACAGATGGGTGTAATAAGCCATAAATCCAGCGCCTTTATTAAGACCATGATTTTTAGTGTCTGGCAAAGTTATGAATTCAGGCTCCCAGGCTGGTCTTTTGAAGGTGTTATGCAGGTTTACTTTGAGGATGAGGTCTGATAGGTCAGACACAGAGTGTTCGCTTTGTGAAAAGTGTTCACCCAGAGGCAATGTGGTGTTTTTTTCTTTCCTGTGTCAGTTCATTCGAGAGTGTCGTGATTGTCTGTCTGGTTTCATCCACATAGTTTTTGTTGGGGCATTGGGTACTACCTCCTCCCAGTGCACTAAATGTCTCTCTCACCAACAGAAGTTGGTCCAATGGAAGATATTATCTCACCCACCTTGTCTTTCCAGTGTGCTAATGAGTCTTTCCAGCCTCTTGGTAATTTCAGAATTCCCTCAAGTTTGTCTATAGCTTTCTGCTATTGTAGCACTGAGAACGGAAGATGATATTCTAGGTAGGAATGCAGAACAGCTCTGTCTACCTGCTCTCTCTCTCTCTCTCTCCAGTCATTCCACTGCAGTATTTATACTAAGTCCTCTGCAGCACCCAAGGAAGGCTATCGTCTTCCAGTGTTGTGCCATGACATCTCTCCAGATGCAGCCCAGAATTTCACTGGACACATGTGTTGCCATGCTAACAGCAAACACACTGGGAATTTGCTGCCCGATACCTCTGCTAAGTCTATCTCAGCATCCCTGCTTTTAGGTTTCCCCTTTCTGTTGAATATGCTTCACTTTATCCTCCCCTCAGTCCCCATGCATTAGCCTGTATTATTTATGGTTGAGTCTCATGTTGTTTTCTGGCCACATTTCTAATGTCACTGGGTACATTTATATTGCTTCTCTGTCCTCAGTGGTAGATGCAAATCTTACCCTACTGGGCCTTTCCACCTGTCTCCAAACATTTCTGTTCTTTGTGGCCCTTTTTTGCTGTCTTTCAGCTAATTTTTAGTCCACATGAAAGTGCTATACAAGTCAATGTAATACATTTTTCAGGCAGTGAGACAGTATCTGATGCTTCATTAAACTCCAGATCTGTTATTGGTTCCTTTCATCTAAGTTGATAATTCTGTCAACAAAGCAATCCAGTCTGGCTAGCAAGATATGTATATATTTTAATATTCCATAGTGTTGCTGCCTCTGAGCAATGCAGAGGTCCCACTCATTCCAGATGTGGAGAGAAATTGCTTCCCAAACCTGATGGTGGGGTGCATGAATGCATACTTACATAGCTACAACTAGCCAGATACAAGTCTTGGGATTAGATTGTCATCTTTTCTTATGCAGCCACCCAGAGGAGGAAAGGGTGATGGGACACCCACTCAGCCTCCTGTTCAGTCATGTAAGAACTGCCTAGACTGTGATGAAGAGCAGGGGCAGCAAGGCTGATTCTTTCCACCTGCACAGAAGCATGCATATGAGTCAACAGTGTGCCCTTGTTGCCAAGAAGGTCAATGGCATTTTGGGCTGTATAAGTAGGGGCATTGCCAGCAGATCGAGGGATGTGATCATTCCCCTCTATTCAACATTGGTGAGGCCTCATCTGGAGTACTGTGTCCAGTTTTGGGCCCCACGCTACGAGAAGGATGTGAAAATATTGGAAAGCGTCCAGCAGTGGGCAACAAAAATAATTAGGGGACTGGAACACATGACTTATGAGGAGAGGCTGAGGGAACTGGGATTGTTTAGTCTGCGGAAGAGAAGAATGAGGGGGGATTTGATAGCTGCTTTCAACTACCTGAAAGGGGATTCCAAAGAGGATGGCTCTAGACTGTTCTCAGTGGTAGCAGATGACAGAACGAGGAGTAATGGTCTCAAGTTGCAGTGGGGGCGGTTTAGGTTGGATATTAGGAAAAACTTTTTCACTAGGAGGGTGGTGAAACACTGGAATGCGTTGCCTAGGGAGGTGGTGGAATCTCCTTCCTTTTGAGGTTTTTAAGATCAGGCTTGACAAAGCCCTGGCTGGGATGATTTAGTTGGGGATTGGTCCTGCTTTGAGCAGGGGGTTGGACGAGATGACCTCCTGAGGTCCCTTCCAACCCTGATATTCTATGATTCTATGCAGGGAATGGCAGGAGAGCCATGCCTCCACTTGCCCATGGTGCATACGTTTGGCCTGCAGTCATGTACAAGTATATTATGTTGATTGCTTTGAGAAGGAACTTTTATTTATTAAGGAGAAATAGTTTGTCATAGTGGAAATCATTTGTGGGAATTGGGTCAGCTCTACATTACAAACTTACACCAGTATAGTTCCGTTGAATTGAAAAAATAATTGAAATATTCACACCCCTCAGTGACGTAGTTATAGCAACCTAACCCCCAGTGTAGACAGCGCTGTGTCAACAGGAGAGCTTCTTCCACCAACATAGCTACTGCCTCTCATGGAGGTGGATTAACTACCCCGACGGCAGAAGATCTCCTGTTGGCATAGTAGCATCTTCACTAAAGCGCGACATATCGTCCATGGAGACAAACCCTGACTGTGTGTAATGGTGTGCCTGGTCGCGTTCTGTAGGTGATGGAAGTAGGAAGCATGTGTGCCATGCTTGATGTTTGTGGTTGGCATTAAGATGGCACGTTTCTGGTGGAGGCGAGGAGGCATGTGTGCTGTGGGTGGTGTGTACAAGCTGCATAGGAGCTGCATGCCTGGGTACAGGGCTGTCCTTAGGCATACGCAGCATAGGGCATCAGAAAATTTGGGGAACCTCTGGGTCTTAGTGTCCACCCTCCCGCCTCTTCCTATCCCTGTTCTGACCCTTTCTGCAGGATCCCACAACTAGCTGCTGCAGCCTGGTGACTCCGGAGGGGATCGAGTAACTTAAAAGTGAAAAAGCCTCCAGCCTGCCAGACCGATTAGCACAACACTGACACTGTTCAAGAGCCATTCAAGTGGTAATGAAGCCATTTAACAGGCATTTGCCAAACCCCAGGTACACACTGTCAGTTTCTGAGTTTACCGACAAAGCCAGTTGTGCGTCACTGTCATGTTTAGTCAGACCATGGGCGGGGCCACAGGTGGGCTGGGGAGCTGGCCTCCCCAAGCGGCAGCTTCACCCACTGCCCAGGACAGCGGGTAAGAGCGGGTGGGCTCCTGCACACCCAGCACGCTGCAGTCTCCTTGGGCAGGGGCTGTATTCACAGAGCCGAATGCGCCGGGGCCGTGCGTTCTGCATGAGGGAGAGGGTCCGGCGGTCTCTGCGGGGAACCGTGACTCTCTGCCGCTTGAGGCGGGCCGGGCGGCCAAGTATCCTTTGCTGCCTCCCCACCCCGCCCAGGCTGTGAGCCCGGGCTGCCCTTGGGCGTAGGGGCACCGGTCTAATAATACTGTGTAGGACTCCATAAATCCTAAGGATGGCCCTGCCTGGGTAAGCACCTTTCTAAAAGCCCCTGCTTGGAGAGACCGTCAGACTTACTTCTTTTTTTGTTATCTACACCATGTTTGAACCCACTTCACCGCAAGCAAAAAAATGGATACATTCATCTATGACCACTGAACAGCCCTTCGCCCTGATGTTTCTCAGATGAAAAATGGGCAATATTCAATATCATTATAGTCCACTTTGGGAGAGATTTATGTTTCTCATAGTGCAGTTGGTTATTATAACTAATGACTTTAAGTAAAAAAAGTACTGGAAAGCTGCTGCCTTCATGTCAAGTTGGATTGAGTAAATGCCGATGAAAAGTAGTTCCTCATAATGGATTCATCTTCTGACATTGAGCATCTCCGTGTATCCTTGACAGCAAAGCTCTAGAAGAACAGCAAAACAAATGTACTCGCTAGGTTGGCTGAAAATTACCTGGAGCAAATCTGGATTGATCACTTCCTCTCCACAGAGTTCAGGCAGCTAATGTGTCCCCAACTGCCTCTTCCTTCAGTGTTCTCATCTCAGCCTCTTCATGTATATCCGAAATAATCTGCAATGTACTGAACTAGAAGGGACCAAACCCAGAGCAAACCTCAATGGCAACAACAACCAAAGAAAAGAACATGACATAGTAATTCATCCAATGAGCTTGTCTGCACCCTGGGTCCTTTGAAGGAATGGGCCCATGGATATGAATTTTTCTATATATGGCCATTGGTTATTACTCTGCAGGTAACAGATTCATTAATGGTGGTTCTAGGCTATATAGATCTATAGCGTCTGTGTTTGTGGGGAATCATCCATGGTATTAAGTCTGTGGGCCTGCAGATCACTAGTACCATGGCAGTGCCTAGCTCAGTGGGGTTCCCGTCCCTGATTGGAACCCATAAATAATAATGAGGGGGAAATCAGAAGGTAGCACAAGGCCCCACAGGTCTTGAACTCAGGCCTGTAGAGATACCAGGTAGCTAACATTGCCAGGCTGCTACCCAGCAGCAATTGTGTCTACCTTGCACTCCACTGCCCATGACCCGCTGTTCCATCCCAAGGGTTTGTCAGACAGCAGCCTCATGGCTCCTGATTGGCTCCCTGCCCAAGATAAACCCAAGGAGCATTGCAGGAAGTGTCCAGGCAGCAGTGTGGATCCTCTGTAGCTGCCACAACTGTTTCTATTCTATGCCTTTGAACTTGTTTTGGACTTTGTCTCCTGATTCAGACCCTGAAACATGGGTCCTCTGGCCCTCTGTGTCGACCCTGTCCCGGAACTGCCTAGAAGGTCCTCGGCTACTCCTAGCCTCAGGTGTACCCCTGCTTTGAACCTTGGCCCCTAATTCCCTTGTTGGGATCCTGACAGGTAGCACTCAAGGTTCAGTAACAGGACACAGGCATTTAAAGGGAGGCGCTGCTGCCTAGCAAGCATTGCTCTCTCTAGGCTGTCCCCTCTGGCACACACTGTGCACAGTGGAGTTTCTGCTGCATACAGAAGTTTCCTGCCCGTGGGCTGTGGGCTCAGCTATTGTTGCTCCAGTAATGCCAGTCTAGGGCAATAAGGGTGCATGGCTCCCCCTTGCCTGTCTTGGAGAGGGGGACGTAGCACCAGGGCTCCTACTTACTTCTGTTCTGCTTTCTCCCTCCTTCCCTCCCTCTGCCTCTTTCTCCCTCCCATGGTGCGCTCTCCCTCTCAGTCCTCTCCCTGTTTCACACTCAGTGAACACACGGAAGAGAGCGTGTGAGCTGGGGAGAACCCGTGTGGAGGAGAGGAGGGGAGAATGAACATGGGAGGTCCCTACCAGAGAAGGAGGGAGGTTGCGGAGCTGCTGAGGTAAATGGAAAGAGGGTGAGGCTGGATCGAGACGGGGCAGGAATATGAGGGGTAGACATCACGCCCAGACTTCAAACTGGAGCTCAGTCAGCCGTTGGTTCTGCACGCAGACGTCACCGCAGTTCATTTCAGCATCACCTCTGTAGTTCGTGGTGACGAAATATTAACCTTGGGGCCACAGGGCCATTGTATTTCCCACTGAGCTTAACCTGAGCTCTGAGAATGACACACTCCTTTCGGGCGTCACATCGTGAGGTGGCTCGGATAACACACCTCAGCTATAACGACGATGGCAACGAGTCTGTGCTCGGGGCGCGGTCCTGGTGCGTTAGGGAGACTGCTGTGACAAAAGCATCATTTTTGAAAAGCTGTTGGTGACAGATTGGCCCTCTATGCCTGTTGTGGGACTCAGGGATCTGTAGAACACCCACCAGTAATGCAGTCAAGAAGGGATTCTATTTACCTCATATGACGTGACACCATTTTGTGGGGTGTTTTCATTTTTGGCCTGTACACTACTATGAAGACAACCACTTTATTAGCCTTTTCTGTATGTTACGGCCATAACAATGGGTCTGGTGCTTAGGTCTTTACTCTGGCAAACTCCTGTTCGGTGGTCCCCAAACTGTGGGGCGCACCCTTCTAGGGGGGCACCGAGTAACGTTCCAGGGGGCGTGACGGGGCCCAGACCAGCCCCCACAGGGAGGCGGGCAGGGAGTGCCACCCAGACTCTCTCTGCCACAGCCCCAGCTCCCAGGCCAGCCTTGGCCCCCAACCGCAGCCCGGCTGCAGCTCCACACCTTGCCCTGGCCCTAGCCTTGCCCCCAGCCTCAGCCCCGGGCTGTGGCTCCCTTCCCAGCCCCAGGCTTGGCCTCCTTAGCCCTGTCTTGGCCTCCTTAGCCCTGTCTGTCCCCCGTGACATTATTTGATTAAAATATGACCATATAGATCATTGTTGCAACCACTGTTATATATTTTCAGCAAATCTCTTACAAAGGTTGTTGAGTGAGGTGTCATAAAAGGTTATGGTTTGCTGGTTATGATTGTGCTATCTGTATGCATGTATCATTTTTGTATTTGAAGTTATATGTATTGGCTCTATACCTTGATTTCAAATGTTGGCTCCTGGGGTACCGCCCACAAGGTAGCGCCCAGCACATCTGGGAGGGACTGTTCAGATTAAGTGGTTCATCAAGAAACACTTGACTGACAATGGACCATGGGAGATGCCCATCTTCACTGAGTGGACTGTTCTGTAAATGTGCTGTCTGGAGTGCAGGTAATGGCTTCCTGCAATGACTGAGGGAAATTGGGCATGAATGTGTGACTTGCTCATGTGACTCCAAACTCCATCTTGTTGCTGTAATTTTTCACAGTAAGAACAATGGGATGTCCTCCACATGGCAAAAGTTAAAAAAGGCCCTGGAAACACCTCCATTTGGTCTTCAATCCTGCTTCTTACCTCTGGAGGAACTTTGTTACAAACTGAAGCTCTGAACAAAGGACTGAATGACCCATCCAAGTTGTGGATGTGCTCCAGGGACTTGACTTAAGCCAGCAGTTTATTCCATCACCACTACAAGCCTGAACCAAGAACTTTGCCATTACTGGATGTAATTGATTCCATTTAACCAATTTTAGTTCTCATCTATATTTCTTTCTTTCTTTTTATGAATAAACCTTTAGATTTTAGATACTAAAGGATTGGTACCAGCTTGACTTTTGGGTAAGATCTGAATTATATATTGACCTGGATATGTGGCTGGTCCTTTGGGATCAGAAGAACCTTTCATTTGATGAGACTGCTTGTAAAGAACCACTCATCTCTGAATCCAGTGTTTCTGGTGGTTATAGAAGAACTGGAATGCCAGAGGAAACTGCCTTTATGTTTTCTTGTTAGCTAGTGTGGTGAAACAGGAGTTTACTGTTGTTGCTGCTTTGGTATATCCTATGGGGGATCAGCCACCAGTCTTGAGGTACATTTGCCCTATTTCTCAGCAGTTCTTCCTGAATTTGGCGTCCTCAGTTGTGACCCATTGAGGCACGGTTACACACACACACCCCTCCCAGAAGCCATGGCCACACTCCTGGCCTGTCTACAGGGGTTGGGGGGATGCAGAAAGGTGTAAGGTGGGGGTGCGACCCTTAAAAGTGTGGAGACCACTGTCCTATTGGAATAATTGGGAATCTCTCAGCATAAGACCTGACTAAGGACCCCAGCATTCAGCAAAATACTTACTTGTATAGAGATTTATATCTGCACACTGTGTTACAAACAAGCATCAACTAATTAATCCATCACCTGACTTCTGTGTAACCTAAATGTCATCTGAAAGAGAGATTAGCCCAGGACATGGAGGAGACATCCAGGTTCTGACCTCCCCAACAGTTTTTAAAGGTGCTTTGAGCCAGGGTTTTGTTTCCCATTGTAGGAAGGCCAGGCAAAGAGTTCGTTATGGGACAGCATTTACCCACCATGCTGGGCTGTTTTTGTCTAGAGCCCAGGGGTGGCGAGTTATATACACGCGTGCTGCCCGGGCTCCAGCAATATTCAGGGCCCAGGGGCCCGGCTCCACCAATGTTTGAGGCCGGGTCTCTCCCCCGGCTCTGCCTGCCACCCCCCGCAACTCCCCCGAACGTCCCCCAGCCCCCACTTGCTGCCCCCGCTCACTGCCCCGGAGCCTGCAGCTCACACTGACTCTGCTCTGCCGGCTTCCGGCATCAACTGCTGCCGCAGGGTCCGAGTGCCCCCCATTCACTAATGGCAGGGCAGGCTGCCCTTACTCTGCCCTTCCGCCCTAGCCCTGAGCCTCTCCAATGCCCCAAACCCCTCAACCCCAGCCCCAGCCAGAGCCCTCATCCCCCCGCACCCTAATCCTCTGCCCCAGCCCTGAGCCCCCTCCCACACCCCAAACCTCTCATCCTCAGCCCCACAGCCCTCACCGCAGCACCCCCTCCTATCCCCAAACTCCTTCCCAGAGCCTGCACCCTCTCTCCCTTCCCACACCCCCCTCCTGCCCCCAAAACTCTCTCCCAGAGCCTGCACCCAAACGCCGTCCCAGAGCCTGCACCCCTCACCCCCTGCTGCACCCCCACCCCTTGCCCCAGCCCGGAGCCTACACCCAGTACCCAAACTCCATCCCGGAGACTGCACCCCAGGCCCCCTCCCCCACCCAAACTCCCTCCCAGAGCCTGCACCCTGCAACCCTCCTGCACCCTAATTCCCAGCCCAGGGCCTGCACCCCAGAACTCCTCCCCCAACCCAAACTCCCTCCCAGAGCCTTAGGCAGGTGGGGGGGAGCGGAGTTTGGGAGTGGGGGGCGGGTTCTGGGCGCCACCAAAATTTCTACAAACCTGCCCCCCTGCTAGAGCCTTGTCTCCTCCAAAGCGGTCGAGTCCAGATGCAAGGCCTATCAGTGAGCGAAGCAGCAGCCGTGTTGGCTAGTCGTTCAGGCCAGACCCTAGCGGGACTGTTCCTTATGAAGACAATAAGTTCAGTTCATGTGGTCTAGTGCTTTGAAATATTTTGTATTCTTCTCATGAGAAACCATCTTAAAAACTATGGGGAGGCAAGGCCCTGATGGTCACATGGTCACAGCTGGAGTGGGGGCAGAAATATGGTTGGTGGTTTGGCTCAAAGGGGGGGGGGGGAGACTGCACATGATTTGCTCCTAGCTACACAGTGAAGTAAAGGCAGAGCCAGACCTGAGAACTCTGGTGGTCCAGGTGCGGTTCTGACACGTATCCGCTGGTTCTGCTGTGGCAAGCTGAGGCATGCTGTCCCTTTTTATCCACAAGCCTGACTTTTCTGCTGTGAGCCAGGCTATTTTTCTTTCTCTTTTGGCCGGAGTGACTCTTCAGATGTACAGGTGCAAGAATTTACCTTTTACCGAGGGGAAATGTATTTGAATTTCAATTCTGAAGCTGATGGTTGAAATTCAGGTACATTCTCAAGGCAGAAAATGAGTAGAGCAGTTCTTTACTGTGCCTTCACAGCATCCACAACTTGAAGACAGGGATGGTAATCAGTTCTACGGAACTAACAAACAAGGAGAGGATGCTGTAATTGAGAACAGTTTTAAATAAACATAATGAAGATAGGGGAACTTAGAAAGTAACTGATTACCATTCTAAATAGCCTGGAGGAAGCTAGCAGATAATGCGAGTAAATGTTTCATGGGAAGCAATAATTTGTGCTCAGCCAGGCCAGAATCATTATCGATTTGCATATCTGGTTTGATTTGCTCTAAGTACTATTAATTTTGATTAAAATGTACTTGTTACATGGCTGGCTGTGTAAATTCAGCCATGTAAATTCGCAGACTTTGATCCAATAAAAGGCATTACCTCACTCACGTTGTCTCTCTGATATCCTGGGACCAACAGGGCTACAACAACACTACTAAGGTTTCAGAGGAGCAGCCGTGTTAGTCTGTATTCACAGAAAGAAAAGGAGGACTTGTGGCACCTTAGAGACTAACCAATTTATTTGAGCATAAGCTTTCGGGAGCTACAGCTCACTAGCTCATGAAAGCTTATGCTCAAATAAATTGGTTAGTCTCTAAGGTGCCACAAGTCCTCCTGTTCTTTTTGCGAACAACAATACTAAATTCATCCAGGCTGTTGAAAGAATCTATTTATGTTGGCAATTAGATTTAAACTTCTACTAATTAAAGTTTAGGGGTCACTTCTGGGTCAGAAGGGAATCTGTGCAATCAGAAAGAGGCTTCAAATGGTCTGCACTGTGGGTCCACTCCATACATTGTTTGTCCTCTATTTGGAGATTGTGTCAGAGACACTGTGTTACAGTCCAATCCAGTTCTCACAGGACTCCCCAGGAATCTTCCAATTAATTGTAGTGGGAGTTACCCGAGTTACTTATTGTGGAGCAGTTACCACAAGCCCCCCAGGTAGGAACCACTGGATTAGACCACGTAATGTGCGTTCCTTTCCTATTAGCAATGAGGGGCAGGGGAATACACTCTGCGGTTTGGAGACCCAATTCTGTTAGTATCTGGCCAACATTATTTTTCAGTCCTTTCTGAAAGTGTCAGAGAAGGACTAGTGCTCACCAGGCCTCAAAACATCATCTCCAATCTCAATTGATCCTGGAGTGGGTGCTCCATGGAACGGTAGCCTGCCTTGAAAGACAAAGTCAGTCCTGTAGTACCAATAAGATACAGCAGGTTCCACAACTCCAAATAGCTGTTTATTTTGAATTGCAGAAAGACATTTTCCAGTGGTGTTCTCAGCTATTTAAACAATCATGGATTTTTTCCCCCAAGTGGCTGGTGGTGAAATCTGTATTCAAAAGGGGATATTGTCTTTGACAATTTTTCCTCTTTGAGCTGCTGCTCACCGCCCATTCTCCGATTCCCCCAGCCTCACCCCACTTCTGTCTGGCCGCAGAAAGCTGGAATCTCACAAACACCAAGTCCCTGTGTTTAACTACGGACAAAACTTTAAATATTCAGGAGCTAAACATACTCTAACGCCTCCCATGAGAGTTCAAATCTACAAAACTCCTGAGCAGTAGGTTTGCCAGCAGCAGCCTGTGAGAATAAACAGAAGGGAAAGTGGGAGGGGAGGTAAACAGGGACTCAGACATGGTTAGAAAATGCTATTGACATGTCTGTGACGATATTATCACTCAGTAGGTTGGCGAAACTGTGACTTGTGGCATGGAGAATATTGGAGCAATAGTCGATAACTACGGGTCAGATTTTGTCTGCCCTTATTCAGTGTGGCAGGCATGGGGCCGTAGGCATGAGGCTAGATGTTGACTTGCTGAAGAGCCAGGTAGGTTTGATGCTTCCTGGGTAGATCTGAAAATATTCTGTCTCTGTTCTTTGTATACCCCATTAGCATTCCTTCTCTCTGTTTATGCAGCTATCTAAGGGTGGTGTACTGCTGTCAATCACTGCAGTATCTGAACGTCTTCCGTGTAAAAGCAGTTGGCAAATGCAAAATCCCGAGTGGATGTAATGGTGCGTCTGGCTCTTCTTCCGAAATTCAAGATTGTTCCAAGACAAGTGAGAGAGAGAATCAGGGAGAGTATGTAAGTTTCTAAAGGCAACTTCACAGATCAGCATCAGGAAAGTGTTCTCTGACTGAGCAGCACACTGATGGGTAATTACATCTGTGTACAGTTAGCTTTTATTGCCAGCATGAATGCTTTTTAAAGCAGGGGCAGATTATTTGCAAAACCTACATTAAACTGGGAACAAAATTATAAAATGCTTCTGGAAAACCACAATGAAGACTAAGATGCACTGGACTGGGACTCAGGAGACCTGGGTTCAAATCCTGGTTCTGCTGGGAACCACTGGTAAACCATGTCACTGCTCCATGCCTCAGCTTCCCCATCTGCAAAATGGGGATAATGATACTGACCTCCTTTGTAAAGCACTTCAAGATCTAATGATAGAAGGTACTAGATAAGAGCCAGGTGATCTCATGATTCTCAGTAACAGAATTCCTGATAACTTTCTTTTTTCAAACATGCAGTAGCGAGCCAGCTAATAATAAAACCACTATTAGCTGTGACTTTTTAAACAAGGGTCATTAATAATCAATCAAATCCTGACTCAGTTTTTGTGCACAAAGGAATTTATTGGTTCAGACCAAGATCCATCTACTCCACTATCCTGCCTCCAACAGTGGCCAGCACCAAACATGTCCAAGAAAGGCAGTCTGCCCCTGGGAAGGTCTCACCCTAATCCCTAATAGTTGGACATCAGTTTAAACCCTGAAACATGAGGTTTTATCTCTCTCCCAATTCTCTTTTATGTGGTTGTTAACTAGTATATCTCTGTATAAACTTAACTCTATAATTGTCCAGTCCTTCTCTGAATAATGCTAAATTCTTGGCCTCAACAACGTCCTGCAGCAAGGAGTTCTACTCTCAAATTACATGTTTGGCCAGCAAGTATTTCCATTTTTGAATGTGGCAGCTTTTACTGGTTCAGTGGGTGATTTCATTGATGTCAGTGAGAATTTTGCCTCATGACAGAGGAATACCTGAGGTTCCCCTTCCCTTCCCTTTATTCCCTCAGGCTACGTCTACACTACTTGCTAGGGGTATGGTTCCCAGCTCAGGTTAGTTGGAGGAGAATTAGCATGAGTATAAGTGTAGCACTGTAGCTGCAGTAGCATGATCAACAGCACAGCTCAGCCGTGCGGCCAGGTACCCCTGGGGTTCAGGCAGGTTTGTACTTGACACGGCTACACTGCTCTTTATACTTGCGCTCGCTCGCCTCGAGCTAGCATGTGTATGTGTGTGCGAGCTGGGGATCACACCCCTAGCTCAGAGTGTAGATCTAGCTTTGGGGTCTGATCCAAACTCCAGCGAAGGCAAAGGAAGCCTTCCTGTTGACTTCACTGGGCAGGGCAAATTACAGCGTCGGATGCCACAAACGCGTGCAAAGATATTTGACTCGGGCCACGTTATCACTCTTGGTATTGCTCCAGTGCCTAAAAGCCCCAAGCAATGTTCCCATTGGACTAGCATTGCAGGTCCTGTGAATAGGAAAAAAGAACAGGAGGACTCGTGGCACCTTAGAGACTAACACATTTATTAGAGCATAAGCTTTCGTGGGCTACAGCTCACTTCATCGGATGCCTAGAATGGAACATATAGTAAGAAGATAGATAGATATACATACAGAGAAGGTGGAAGTTGCCATACAAACTGTGAGAGGCAAAGTAGTTAAGATGAGCTATTATCAGCAGGAGAAAAAAACTTTTGTCGTGATAATCAAGATGGCCCATTTAGATAGTTGACAAGAAGGTGTGAGGAGGAGACTTAGCATAGGGAAATAGATTCAATATGTGTAATGACCCAGCCACGCCCAGTCTCTATTCAAACCCAAGTTAATGGTATCTAGTTTGCATATTAATTCAAGCTCAGCAGTTTCTCCTTGGAGTCTGTTTTTGAAGCTTTTCTGTTGCAAAATTGCCACCCTTAAATCTTTTATTGAGTGGCCAGAGAGGTTGAAGTGTTCTCCTACCGGTTTGTGAATGTTATGATTCCTGATGTCAGATTTATGTCCATTTATTCTTTTGCCTAGCGACTGTCCGGTTTGGCCAATGGTGAATAGGAAGCAATCAATACCCTAAAGAATTTACAACAGGGCCACAAAGGAGCTCTGACTCTCCCTGTTTTAGAACTGAGGCACCCACAATTCTGTGGGTTGCCCAAAGCCACACAGGAAGTGGCAGGAATTGAACCCAGAGCCAAGTGCCAGCCAGGTGATTTAACACAGGACCATTCTTCCCATCTGCTCCCCCAGCCTGGGCCTCTCACACAGACACACTGATGAAAGAACACTCTGCTACGCCTTCATACGGAGAGCTTATCTTATGATCAGTTTAGTCATTTGTTTAATTGTTAGCATGATTGCGAGTTTTGGAGAATGTGATAATGGCTTAGTTAGCTTCAAATGCATCAAACGTTCCTCGAGCTTGGCTAACTGATTATGGCAAAAAAAAATCATTATGGTGCATTACGCTGAAGTGTTTGTTTTATACTAATTGTTGTGACCCTTTTCATCTGTATTTGATGAGATTTCTATAAATAATTAAAAGGCCCTGGGGGGGGGGAATTAGTTGGCAAACTAAGCCATAGGACAGTAAATGCAGATAATTCCCATCAACTTTATTCATTTCAGATTCATAATCTCAGTTTTGCCTTAAGATATTTTCTTTATCAGAGGCTGAGATGATCTGATTATAGGCAGGGCTTGTAGCACCATCTACACTTACAGTTGCCAGACACATACCATTGTAAGACTCTGTTTTCTGTTGTTTCTAACTTTTACAATCTTTAGCCATTTGGGCTGGAATGTTCCATGCTGGGTGTCTACCTTAGGCTAAATGCTCTTCAAAAATGTCTCCCAAAATGATTCAGGTGTTTCTAAGAATGGGGCTAGGAAAAATGCATTATTTTGCTCACCTTAAAATTTTGTGGTGACCTTTCATTTAAAAAATGTCTAGTGTTCCTGTGCTTTGGAATGTGAACACAAAATTTGGTAGGGGGCTTGGCGTCAGTGATGTGCCTTTTTGCCCTTGAAAATCCACCCCAATTAGGCCAAGCTATAGGCGTCATGCTCCGTAGAGATGTGGTAGATCTTAATTGCTAAATCTGAGGATTTTAGCACTGATCCTTAATCATCTCACGGCTCCTAATGCTGACCCTGCATGTGCCATCCCAATAGACCGACTGAATGTGTTCTAGCCCAGGGCTAGAGGGTCTCAGAAGGACTTTTCCCTGTTATGGCTCCTCCTAGCTCCTCTGGGATGGGGTGGCGCAGGCCCAGAACTGAGAGCAGGGAGCCTGTGTCTCCTATGCTCTGACCTCCACCCACCTGCTGGCATCCAAGCAGCATGGCAAAGGAAGCTGGCTGATTTGAGTGCAAAAGGGACCAAAGCCAGACAAGTGGCAGGGAAAGGCATAGATTGGGCCAAGGAAACTGACTCAGAATTGTTGGGAGACTGGGACTGGCTGGGCAAGGAGACTGGGACTGGGAGCCACAAGGGAGGGGGAGACCTGGAAATGGCTAAATAGCTGAGCAAGGAGACTGTACTGACAGCTGGTGAAGAAAACCAAGAAGGATTGGGAACAAGTTGGCTGGGGTGTGTGGAGGGGTGAAACTGGATGTGAGCTGGGAGTAGAAACCAGCTGACAGGAATGAGGGTTGGGGGCAGAAGAGACAGATCTGACAAGTATCTGGGATGCAGGGTGAAAACTGGGATTGGCTGGGCAAAGAGGCCGGAACAAGGAGTCAAGGTAGGGATGGAGAGTGAGATTGGATGAGGCACCTGTGGGGGGGAGTCTGGGGCTGGGAGCCACTGAGGGGATGGAGGGAGAGACAGCTGGGACGATGGGTCATGAGCATTCTGCCTGCTTGGCACAGCTCCAGCAGAGCAAAACAGGCAAAAAGGCATCGTCACAGCCAGTTAGGGATTCTGCCAAAGCATGGGGATCCCCACAATGAACACTCAGCTCTGTGCTACCAGCCCCGTCACAGAGACAACGTTAGGGATGTGGCTAGGGGCATGGGCTTGGCTGGAGGGCTGCTGCACTCTGGTCATCCCTGGCTGCTCTAATGGCCCCTTGAAGGCTGTTGTAACCAGGCAGAAGTTAGAGCTGTCTTGAGGTTGCTCTAGCTTGTGCCAAGGGCTGGCTTGAAGGTTGGAGGGGGACATGAAAGTGGTAGAGCACCACCTTTGCTCCCTCCCTTTGGGAGAACAATTCAGTCAGATATGAGGATTAGCACTTCAGTCTTTAGTAACTGCACAAGCACCAAAGAGGAGTTCACAACAACATCAATAGCTGCAGAAAAGTGTCGTTAACAATGCAGGGACAAAGCAGTCATATTTCACCTAGCTCTTCGGATTGCAGAGTCCTTTTAGAAACTCTTTATGGCTTGACCCGATTCCCAGTGATCTCAATGGAGTCTTTTTCTTTGGTTTTATTGGCAGTTGGATCAGGCCCTTGGTTTTTATTTCAATTCAGAAAATAAAGCACATTTAAAAATGATCCTGTAGGGTAATCCCTGAATGCAGGGTTCTTTCCTTAAAAGAAATGTGTTTGTTTATTTAGTAAATGCAGCCGGGAGTCCCTGCCTACAGAACTGAGCATTTGTCAGCCCCAGACAACGCTTTACCCTTTTGAGAGCTACAGTCCGAGTTCTGTGCTACCACTGAAGAGGCAGTTTAGCTCCATTAAGGACCTCACAACTTGGCCGACTCAGAGCCACCTGGCTCATCAGTAATTGATTCATCTCCTCGCACTGACTCCTGCTGGGTAGCCATCTGAACCCTGGTAGCCTCTTGTTGGGCCGCGGTGGCCTGTGCAAGTGCCTTCACTACATCCTCCAATTTTTTGTCTTCTCATTGGGGGTGATTTACCCTGCCCTGAGATGGTTCTCCACGAAGTCTCACTCAGAGCATCCCACCTCTGGCGCCATGTGTGGCAAGGCACCTTCTCAGGCTCACCAGCCTCAGGTGATTTTAGCCGTGGCGAGATGCGCTTGGAGTAAAACAGGGTGGTATTCTTGACTTCTTAAGAAAATGCGCTGATCCATTATCCTTTTGCTCTTTCTAATAGCCAAGCAACTCAGCAGTATGAGTGACAACCTGAGGGGCAAGAATTCATTCAGGCAAAGGGTATGTGTTGCTGCAGGAGGGGGAATCAAACCCAAGTAATATCCTGGTGAAAATACTTAACTAAAAATGATTTCATCTTGATTTCTCTCCTCCCCCTTTTGTTTCTAATGTCTTTTCAATGGTGTTGTGTCTTGTATTCTATCCTTAAAATGCCTAGCACATTTTTGGGTACTATATAAATGGCGAGAGAGAATTTGACAGTAAGACTCTGATACACTGAACGTGGGAGGGGGATAAAAGCTGGGTCAGAATGGACATGTAAATAAGGGGTAGAATGTCTTCAATCTGATTGGCTGCAATGAGATTTGATGTCTGCTGAGCATCTCTTAGGATATAACCCTAAGAACCCATAAACATGCACCTAGATCAATACAGAATCCTGAACCGAGATTTAAAAACACAGACTAGTTCAAGTAGTTGTAGCCATGTCAGTCCCAGGATATTAGAGAGACAAGGCAGGTGAGGTAATATGTTTTATTAAACCAACGTCTGTTGGTGAGGGAGACAACCAAAATTGGTCCAATAAAATATATTACCTTGTCTCTAATACCCTGGGACCAAAACAGCCACAACTACACTGTCAGTTTTCACCGTCATACATTCAAGCACACAAACAAACATCTTTAACTAAAACCAGGACACTTTTCAAGGTGATGCAAGTTTATATAACATGTCAACTGAGTTCACTGAAGAGAATTAAAGAAACATACAAAGGTGGGAACCATGGCTTAGATCCAAGTCATCAAAGTCAAATGTCAATAGAACAGTAACTCTGTGCTTACAGAACACAATCTGCATCTCTTTAATGTTCTTTCTTTCTTCGATCTTGACATTTTAAATTGGTCAATGGATTTAAACTTGCATTGATTCCTTCATGCTTTAAAGCAAACTTTGAAAAGCAACTAAGATGCAGTTTAAAGAAAGACATATAGGCAGAAAGGTGAATTGTTGTTTCAGGCTATTTGGTAGAATCAACAGGAAACCCTCATGTTTTCTATGTGTGGTTTTGTTTAAAAAAATAAGCAAAAATTTTTAACGCTCAGGTAACCTGCCCACTTTGCAGTGAGGACACAGGCTAAATCATATAAGTGCTGATAGTCCTCCAGTGCCTTCCCACAATTCCCCCTGCATGTCCAGAAGGACAAACAGGTTTTCTTACAATTCACTGGGAAGAATCATGAAGAGGCTCAGCTTACTGCAGCCCAAAGTACCAAGGGATATGCTCCCAGAAGTCCTAGCCGCACACACGTCAGTGCAGCGGGAGCGAGGGCACGGTAAGTGGGGATGGTTTGGCAGTGTGGCTGCTCTCAGCGAGAAGAGACTAACCTGGGTACTGATCAGCCAGGTTCATTTCGCAGTGAAGATGGACCCTTAACTGCAGCCCCTAGAATTAGCAGCTCCTGAACACTGTTATGTAATAGCCGTGTGACTCGTGTTTTTATAGCCCTGCCCCGTGTCATGGGACTGCAGCTGGAAATAAATGCTTCGGATCGGCACTCCTGTTTTACCCATTTATTAACATGGTACAGACCAAATTAACTGCAATAATTAGGGGTCAGTTTTTGTTTTTAACCTCTTGCTTTCTTCAGCTAGACTTGTATCCTGTTGCAGCTGTGGTACTGGCAAATTATTGGAAAAGGCGAATAGTATAAATACACGGAAGCATCTTTGCCTATTTCTAGGCCGATGATCCTGTCAGAAAAAATTCTTTCAAGAGGCAAATTCATAGATTCCAAAGCCAGAAGGGTCCATTATGATCATCTAGTCCAGAGGTTCTCAACCTATGGGCTGCTTATGGCCCAGTCAGTACACAGTTGCGGACCATGTGACATCCCCAGGGCCATACAGGTAGAGTGTGTGTGTGTTTGGCGAGACGGGCTCGGGGTAAAACAGTCCCCCTTGGCTGCACAGGGGCAGTCCGTCCTTCTCTCAGCCAGTCTTTTAGGCTTGTACATTGGCCAAACCGGACGGTCTCTATGTAAACGAATAAATGGACACAAATCAAATGTCAAGAATTATAACATTCATAAACCAGTCAGAGAACGCTTCAGTCTCTCTGGTCACTCGATTTCTGACCTAAAAGTGGCAATTCTTCACAAAAAGACTTCAAAAACAGACTCCAATGAGAGACTGCTGAATTGGCATTTAATTTGCAAATTGGATGCAATTAACTTAGGTTTGAATAGAGACTGGGAGTGGATGGGTCATTACACAAAGTAAAACTATTTCCCCATATTTATTCCCCCCCCACCCCCACCCCCCACTGTTCCTCAGACGTTCTTGTCAACTGCTGGAAATGGCCCACCTTGATTTTCACTACAAAAGGTTTCCCCCCCCACCCGCTCTCCTGCTGGTAATAGCTCATCTTAAGTGATCACTCTCCTTACAGTGTGTATGATAACACCCATTTTTTCATGTTCTGTGTGTATATAAATCTCCTCACTGTATTTTCCACTGAATGCATCTGATGAAGTGAGCTGTAGCTCATGAAAGCTTATGCTCAAATAAATTTGTTAGTCTCTAAGGTGTCACAAGTACTCCTTTTCTTTTTGCGAATACAGACTAACACAGCTGCTACTCTGAAACCTGTCTTTTAGGCTTGTTTTTCTCCCCTGGGGGAGGGAATGCAGCCTCCCCTCCTGGTAAAGTTCACTGGCTTGCTGCTTCTCACCAACTGGCATCTTGACACCCCCCCCTTCCCCACAGGGGAGGGTTTAAAAAGGTTTCATGCAGCCCTTAGTTGGAATCACCTGATCCTAACTGACCTGTTGATAGGGAGGGAGGGCCTTTTACCCTTCTGGGACTGTTTTCTACCCCGCCCTTGCAGCTGTCTGTCCTGAGTTTATCACAGTATATATATAGTGTGTGTGTGTGGATGTTGCCCACATAACTCACAGAGAGCTGCATATGTGGCCCGCAGTGCTGTACAGGTTGAGAACAACTGATCAAATCTGACCTCCTTTATAACACAGGCCATAGAACTTCCCCACAATAATTCTTGTTTGATCTAGAGCAGATCTTATAGAGAAGTGGCCAATCTTGATTTAAAACTTGTCAGTGATGGAGAATCCACCCAGACCCTTGGTAAATTGTTCCAATGGTTAATTATCCTCACTATTAAAAAAATTTTTTCCAGTCTGAATTTGTCCAGCTTCAACTTCACAGGGGGGCAGTTTATATGGGCAGCTAATTTACAGTTCAGTGCACGATGGGGCTAGTGATATTTGCGATTTGGCTGGCAGGATTGTAAATGAAACACGAGTGAGACTGAATTACTATATTGAAATGGTAGAACTTAATAGGAGCTCC
The DNA here is from genome assembly GCF_965152235.1 of Eretmochelys imbricata. Taxonomy (NCBI): domain Eukaryota; kingdom Metazoa; phylum Chordata; order Testudines; family Cheloniidae; genus Eretmochelys; species Eretmochelys imbricata. Next base: position 130,148,138 of record NC_135577.1, on the reverse strand, counting down.
AGGTTGTGCTAAGCACATCAGTGAGTTGTTATGAAAAGAAAAGGAAGGACAAGCTATATAGAATTAGCAGCAGAAATGCAGTTCTGCAGGAAGTAGAGTTTTTAGGTATATTGCTCATCTTTAAAGCCTGCTAAAGTTCAAAGTGACCTAACCTGCTCTTTTATCGCCATTCCCACCATGCAGTGTCCTTTAAGTGTCCTGATTCCAGAGCTTCTGAGCTGAATCATTTCTTTTTGAGTGCCACTTTAACTATGTGTCTAATCTATTTTTCCCCACACTGATCTCAATTAGATTAAACAATACAAAATCAAAAGCTCCTTTTGTTTGAGCTAAAATAATGGATTAGAATTATTTAACATCATCATATTCTTCCTGTGTGGTGAGCATGGGTAGCAAATTTAGCTGGAAAAAAAAAACCCTGCACATACAGAAGGATACTCTGATCATCAAAAGTACTTGTGATTGCCAGTTTAAATTCAATTTTTTGTTAATGCACATTAAAGCAGTTTAAAGCAAGTTTTACTTAGTTTTTTATGAAATCTAGTCCTGGCATTCCTATTTTACTCCCTATTTACTACACGTCTGACAGTAGTTTGTATGCTAATGTCCTTTGAGACAAGCCTTTGAGAATGTTAACAAATGGCATCTGTTTGGGTCAACAAACAGAAACAATAACACCAAGAGATGTGTGAATTAGCACCATGGGAAAGGCTTGTGGCCTGAAGCTCAGAGCACAAGAAGCTCTCTGCTTCCTCTGTTGATGAACAATGGGAAGGATGGCCATGCAGTTGTTTCATCTGTATAAACATGCTACTCAGAATTCCTCCAGTGACACCCTGGGGTTCACCATACTTTGTAAACACATTCAGAGTTGGTTGGGTAGTGGAACAGCGCTGAGACAGGGAAGAGGGTTCCTATCGTATGGCAAATGCTCAGTGCAAAGGTTTTATGTTGCTGATTCCTTTCCGGTGCGGACGCTGCGCTGTTGGGAGGTTTCTTTGCTGAAGTTGTAGAGGACAGCAGCAGAGCTGAGTGAGCTCTGGGGAGGCCCCTCCAAACGGACACTACAAATACTGAAGTTGCTATGGCTAAGTTAGCTGGTGAATCCTGAGTGCGCTCTGGGACTGGGCTTGACACTGACACAAATGATGTGTTCTCCTCTCCTGCTCACTTATGGCCCCCTGTCACAGTTCCTTCCCCACTCTGAACGCTAGGGTACAGATGTGGGGACCTGCATGAAAAACCTCCTAAGCTTATCTTTACCAGCTTAGGTCAAAACTTCCCCAAGGTACAAAATATTCCACCCTTTGTCCTTGGATTGGCCGCTACCACCACCAAACAAATACTGGTTACTGGGGAAGAGCTGTTTGGAAACGTCTTTCCCCCCAAAATACTTCCCAAAACCTTGCACCCCACTTCCTGGACAAGGTTTGGTAAAAAGCCACACCAATTTGCCTAGGTGACTACAGACCCAGACCCTTGGATCTTAAGAACAATGAACAATCCTCCCAACACTTGCACCCCCCCTTTCCTGGGAAATGTTGGATAAAAAGCGTCACCTATTTGCATAGGTGACCACAGACCCAAACCCTTGGATCTGAGAACAATGAAAAAGCATTCAGTTTCTTACAAGAAGACTTTTAATAAAAATAGAAGTAAATAGAAATGAAGAAATCCCCCCTGTAAAATCAGGATGGTAGATATCTTACAGGTAATTAGATTAAAAAACATAGAGAACCCCTCTAGGCAAAACCTTAAGTTACAAAAAAGATACACAGACAGAAATAGTTATTCTATTCAGCACAATTCTTTTCTCAGCCATTTAAAGAAATCATAATCTAACACATACCTAGCTAGATTACTTACTAAAAGTTCTAAGACTCCATTCCTGGTCTATCCCCCGCAGAAACAGCATATAGATAGACACACAGACCCTTTGTTTCTCTTCCTCCTCCCAGCTTTTGAAAGTATCTTGTCTCCTCATTGGTCATTTTGGTCAGGTGCCAGCGAGGTTACCTTTAGCTTCTTAACCCTTTACAGGTGAGAGGAGCTTTCCCCTGGCCAGGAGGGATTTCAAAGGGGTTTACCCTTCCCTTTATATTTATGACAGCCCCGAACTGGTCGGCATGCTTAGAAATCACCTACCGGGTCAGGCCCCGCACAAAACAGAGACAGAGCTGCTTCTTTCTCCTCCCCAATAACCGTTTGCCCAGGGGTTAGAGTACTCACCTGGGATGTGGATTCAAGTCCTCAATCTGCCTTACATGAGGTTGTTAAATAATTCTAATCCATTATTTTAGTTCATACCAAAGGAGCTTTTGATTTGGTATTGAACTGGAGTCTCCCCTCTGCCACAAAAGTGCCCTAACTCCTGCACTATGGGGTAGTCTGGGGCAGTCTGTGTCAGTGCCTAGGTCCATGTCAATCTAGCTCTGTCAGTCTCTCCTGTTGGAGCTATTCCCCTTGTATGAATACCTGCGGTTCCTCCTCCTAGGTGTGCCTCACGCCTCCTGCCTGGTGCTCACTACTCGGAGCGGGTTCTCCCCTCTCCTCACATGGGCCGGGTCCTGTTTTCTTTTTTGTGACGCCTGGTGCCTCCACCCCAGGTGCCCCTTCACTGTGCCTGGGACACATGGGGTGCTATCCCTTGGGAAAATGACTAATGCTAGCACTTCTGGCCAGGAGTCTAAACCCCAGTACACAAGAAAAAATAAATAACATCAGCACAAACCCTAGCAAGGAAACAACACCCCCCCAAACAAAAAATAACAAAGGGGACTTTACTGGGGGCAGGAAGATGGAATCTGGGGCAGGAAATGGTTAGGGGTAACTAATAAATACTAAAACATCAACCAATTCCCCACCTCGCAACTCTTCCCACTCCCAGATCCCTACCTGGCACCTTCCCAGGCAGATGGCATGCCAGGGAGGAGGCCGGAGGCAGGTGCTGCAGTGCTGTGAACATTGGCCTCCTTAAAGACAAAGGGTCCCCTTACATTGTCTCTACCCCTGCATGGGGCAGGGTCCTCTCCTTTCTTCTGCGTCTGGAGTCCCTGTGGGAGTCTCTGCTGGCTCTCAATAGCTAGTGCTAGGTTGGATCTCTGGACACTGATATCTGCAGGGCTGGAGCAGCCTGACCCATGCACTGGATCCCACAGTCATGCAAAGGCTCCCTTTGTGGGGAGGGGAGTTAATCAGAGACTCCCTGAGCTGTTCTGCATCTCTCTCAGCTCCCAACTCACAGCTCAAAACTGAAACTAAACCTTGTCTCTCCTCTGGGTAACGCTGTCCCTTCCTACTGAGGGGCTGAGCAGCCCCGGCTTATCGGTATCCCAGCAAACAGCCTGTCATGTCAGGCAAACAGCCTGTTCATCTCATGCAGAAGCCTCCCTATTGGTCTCAGCAGGAGTTGCTACCCTTTCCATCCCTGCCCCTGCCCCTGACTCAAAGCACGCTGGGAAATGGCATCAGAGGGCTCTGATAGCCATTATGGGTGCAGTCCATAGAGTGGGACCCTCTAAAGGTTCAGTTCAGAGTTCCAGGAGCTGGCAAACTCCAAATGGAGATTACATCATTAAAGCTCTGTTGGGCTAAAAAGCGTGAGAATGACGTGAACCCAGTGGTTAGAGCACTCAGCTGGGAGAGAGACCCAGATCCCCTGCTCAGATGGGCTCTGTGTTGCTTTGCTCTTGTTTAGGATCTCTTGTGTGTTAACAAAGCCAGTCCTAAGCAAAAGAACGGCAAATGGACTACGTTTGAGGGCTTTATTTTGCCTTCCCTGCCTAGTGTATTGCTTACACCTTGATCTCCAGACAATCTCCTGACCACGCCATGTGTCTATAGGTGGAATTAGCCCTTCGTTAGAACTGGATGTAAGCAAACAATGAATGCAAGCTGGGGCTTCAAAGGGAGTGAGGTGTCCAATTCCCATTGATTTTCAAAAGGAGGGGCAGCTACTCCTTTAAGCCCCTTTAGAAATCCCAACCCTAGTGACTCAAATGCACAGAGAAAAGAAGTAAGAGCGTCAATTGACATATGATCTGTAATATTAATTTTCTTAACAGGCTAAGTTTCTCCACTCTTGGAAAGAAATGGTGTTTTATATGTTTCTGCCTCTAAGTGAAAAGCCTGACTCTTCTATTCCTTTTCCCCTTCACCTGTCACTGTGCTAATCACCTGTGTCCTAGACGGCATAGTCTTCTGGGACACATGCCGGTTATTTCTGGACATAGAAGGTGACTGTGTTTGGTTCGGAACTAAACTCCTCCCCCCTCATAACATTTTACAGATTTCAGGTCAGTGGCATTGATGAAAGAGGTTCTTAAAATAACATGTGGGGGGGGGGGCGGGATGAAGAAATCATTTCCTTTGCAGATATGATGAAACACAAACAGATTTTTTTTTCTCTCCAACCCCTCTAGTATTTGTTTCCAGAGTTGTTTGGTCATTATTTTAATCCGGAATGACTTGAGCATGATGCCTTGAGGGTTAATAATGTAAAAAGATCTAGGAGAGAGAAAAACAAGTCTGAGCAGCTGGGAATGAAGTCAGTCTTCAAACTAAAGGCCATATCTTGCCACCCCCTTTCCACAAGCAGGAGTCAATGGAAGTTGTGTGTATGGCTTGATGGCAAGAAATCCCAGGTACAATCTCAGCAATGAAAAGGAGAGATTTTGATTTAGTTGATAAGCAGTTGGTGAGTGGGAGGTTTCTTTCTTTGGACAATGGTTTACCACTCTTAAAACTTTTGTCTTGTGCATCAGTCAAAATAGATACAAGACCAACTACAAACCGAGGGTGGGTTTCACAAATTGGAGTTGCTACTTTAATGTTACCATCACTGTGCAGAGTTGGAGGTGGCTGTAAACATGAATGTTCTTTGTCATAATTTTGCAGTGTTGCAGTAGAGACGTTTGGGACAGTTTCTCTAACCTAGATGACAGGGAGGGAAGAGGAAGAGGAGGGTTTCTGCAAAGCTGCTCTGATGCCAGTGTTCAGCAGGGAGAAGGACTCCTAGCCCATCCAATCCTAGAGAAATTGCCTGCCATGTAGCTTGGCGGGGCGGGGCTGGGGAAAGAATTTGGGCCTAAATGACTTTTTTTTTAATAATCTCAGTCCAGAGAGTCTTGATAATGTTAATCATTTCCCAAATACTTCTCAACTGTGTGCAATGATGAAACAGCCAGTTGTGAACCCATCTCCATAGGATACATGTGGAGATGTCAAAGAATGAACTTTACTGTTTGGAGGGAGAGGGGGACAGAGAAGATTAACCATCAGTGCTGAAAACAGAACAAATTCTAGAACAGGAATCACATGAATTTACTAGCCTAGAGTAATTTGATTTTTTAATTAATATATTTTAAGACCAGACAGGACTATTCTGATAATTTATAGCCTATGTAGTATTGTTAAAAAATAAGCCATGGAAGAAAAGTAGACTGCCTCACTTACAGATGTATGTGATTCTAGACATCAGTTCTTCCACTAGTGATGTCAATCAGCATTTATCAACTTAGTGGCATTGCTGAAAGTATCACTTTCAAAGACCATTCATCTGGGCATGATATATTTAACATGGCAGATTCTAATCCAGACGTTTGTCAAGTAGTCAAAATACATCATGTATTGTAGCAATAATCCACAAACAACCCTGTTTGTGAAACTAACCAATATTTCCAAACCGATTCCATCCATCTTAACTCCGAAGCTCTGACAAACCACTCCAGTTTTATTTTTGTATTACTCAAAGACAATATAAAGATCTGAGTGTATATATATATCAGTGTATATATATATATATCAATCTTGATAATGTGTATATATAGACATACACACACATTATCAAGACTGATCCACCTAGTGGATATGTTGTGACAGGGTCAGGCCAGATGGCTACAAAAGAGTGGTCGAAGGTAGATACATTAGTTCCAGGTTAAGCAGGTCCCTTTTCCCTGGGTAAAATAACAGGGACTATTCCAGAACACTCAGGAACTTTCTAGAACTAATTAAGGCAGACAGGCTAATTGGGACACCTGTAGCCAATTGGGAAGCTGCTAGAATTAATTAAGGCTAATCAGGACACCTGGTTTAAAAAGGCTCTCACTCCAGTTAGTGAGGCGCGCGCAAGTTGCTGAGAGTGAGAGGACGTGCTGCAGGAGGACTGAGGAGAACAAATGCTATCTGGCATCAGGAGGAAGGTCCTGTGGTGAGAATAAAGAAGGTGTTGGGAGGAGGCCATGGGGAAGTAGCCCGGGGAGTTGTAGCTATCATGCAGCTGTTACAGGAGCCACTGTAGACGGCTGCAATCCACAGAGCCCGGGGCTGGAACCCAGAGTAGAGGGCGGGCCCGGGTTCCCCCCATCCCTCCATCCCCGCAACTCCCTACTTGATACCGGAGGAGTTGACCTGGACTGTGGATTCCACCAGAGGGGAAGGTCTCTGACCTGTTCCCCAATCCACTAAGTGGATCACCAGAGACTGCGGGGAGTGTTCTTCTTCCTTTTCCCCATGCTGGCTGGTCATGAGGCTAACTGAGTGAACGGCAGATTTGAGCCATGAAAGTGGCCAAACTGAGGGCTGCCGTGAACCTCTGAGGCGAGCAAATCCGCCAATAAGCGCAGGACCCACCAAGGCAGAGGAGGAACTTTGTCAAAATATATGTATAAAATATTAATTCAATGATATACCAGCAAATATGCAACACAGAAGTGGAGAATCTATCCATCCATCAAACCTTTTATCATCATCTTGTATTGGCACCTCCAGAAACAGGGGAGAAAAGCATTAAATCTGTCACAGTAAAATTGCAAAAAGAAAAGGAGTACTTGTGGCACCTCAGAGACTAACCAATTTATTTGAGCATGAGCTTTCGTGAGCTACAGCTCACTTCATCGGATGCATACCGTGGAAACTGCAGCAGACTTTATATACCCACAGAGATCATGAAACAATACCTCCTCCCACCCCACTGTCCTGCTATTATCTGGGTAATAGCAGGACAGTGGGGTGGGAGGAGGTATTGTTTCATGATCTCTGTGGATATATAAAGTCTGCTGCAGTTTCCAGGTATGCATCCGATGAAGTGAGCTGTAGCTCACGAAAGCTCATGCTCAAATAAATTGGTTAGTCTCTAAGGTGCCACAAGTACTCCTTTTCTTTTTGCAAATACAGACTAACACGGCTGTTACTCTGAAACCTGTCATTATGCAAAGTAAAATTGCACTGAATGTTCTCTAGTTCAGGGAACACAAAGTCTCTCTGTCTATATTTCTTTGCCTCTTGCAGCTCATGGAAAAAGCATTTTGACAGACTTAAACAGAGAAATCCTGTAAAAATGCTTTGCACATCGAACTGTGATGAAATCTAGATGGCGATATCTTTTATATTCCTAGATCAGAAACAAATGTGATGGGTTTTGTTACTGGCGATGGGTGAATAATTCATTTCATATAGCCTTCAGGTCATTTTTTGGAAAAGTGAATTAAATCTGTTTGTGGAATTGGGAGTTATGTGGCTTAGGAGGAAAAACTCTTTGATAATAACAGGAAAGCATGGTTTTCAAACTGCAGTCTAACCCTGCCCTTTAAATCCCTGCACTTGCTCCCATTAATATTAAGAAGGAGTTGCAAAAGAGAGAGAGATCCAACATTTCTGTATGAAAAGGAACGTTCAATTAGAAAGAGTAATTGCAAACTTCCATTGGCCCCTGTCTGGCTGTCCCCCATGCCAGACAGAAGGGAGCCAAGGTTCAGGACAGTTCTGCAGCACGGTCCTGACCCTTCACTGAGAGTCTGCAGAGGAATCAGGGAGGATGTGGGGTTGTTAACGCTGGGTAGAGCCTGGGGGGGGGGTGTTGCACTGCACAGCCCATTCCCCCTCTCCTGCCCCAGACACCCAGAAATGGTATCTCCACAGCGAATGCCACCTGGGACTTTATTAACCGCTGTCCTGAGCCTCTCTGTATGACACAGCCCTGTTTGGTGGTTTTCCAAAAGCATGGAAAAAGCCCTGTCAACACAGCTTCAGTGGAGCCTTTCAGCCAGGGAGGAGACATAGGCACAAGAATTCTGGGCAAATGGCCCAGACCCCTCCACCCTCCCTGTCCATTCTGCTGGGCTAGGGTGGTCAAACATCTCCCACCCCACTCCTCATGTGACCAGTTTGCTGCCCTGTGTGCAGGAGAGTCTGGAAATGGAAGGCTAAGGCCACCAGCAGTACAAACCCAACTCCTCCAACCAGAGACAGGCCTCAGCAGTCACCCGAGAACCACAGACAACTCACTGCTCCTTCCAGCACCACCGCCCCCACACCTGAGCACCTGCGGCTTTAGAGAGCTGTGCAGAAGGGATGGCGAGAAGTGGGGGGAGTCTGGTCTGTTGGTGGTGGAAGGTACAACTTGGGGAGGGTGTCCTCAAAAGCTGGCATCCCTACTGGAGCAGAGTTAAGGTTGTGGTGTGATGGTCATGCCGTTGGTGAGGGCTGTATCTGCAGGTGGTTCCTACTAGGTATGTTATATGTAAAGCAGCCTTAAGTGACACATAACACAGCTTAATATACAATAAAATTAATCTTACTGGGCCTGATTTAGTTGGGATTGGTCCTGCTCTGGGCAGGGGGTTGGACTAGATGGCCTCTAGAGGTCCCTTCCAACTCTGTTATTCTATGATTCTATGATTCCATGATTCTCCTTTAGATTAAGGCCCTTTTACACTTTTCTGACTACATAAAGGGGCCTTAAAATGAGTGTAGCTAATTTAGATCTGCTGTATGGCCCATCCACACTGCAAGAGTGGTATAAGGCGACCTGTATACAAATGAGAATCAGGGTCACAGTGTCCACGCTGGCTATCCTGAACAGGAAAGGTTAACGTTTAAGCCTTTCCCCCTCTGGCTAGTGCAAACATCAGCTGTTTATGTTCAGAGCAAAGCGGCACTGAAAAGAAATAGTTTACGGCAGTGCCGTGAGAAGGAAACATGGTGAAAGGCCATCACAATCACCACCTTTCAACACCCATTACAGCGTGGAACACTAAACCCTAAGTGACAGCTTAAAAAGAAAGAAGTGTCATCTTTGATTCATGCCGCAGTAGAATTAAGCTATATAATCACTGACAAATCAATCATTACCAGCCGTAAACAACTGGTTTGTTAGTCTGCCTTCCTGCAGCAAAGCCATAGCCCATTAACATGTAATATGCCAGGCTGTTCACAGCATTAAGGATCAACTTGACGCTGCCAGGATAATTACCGACGATAAAGACCAGTTTCCAACATCATGGGGCTGATTTGGATCTCCCTTTACACCAGTGCAAATCACTGAACGCAAAGGAGGTACTCTGATCGAAATGTGGAGAACAGCAGAATCAGATCCAGCACTTTAACTTGCCTTGTGAAGAAAGTTTTTACCGGGGCATGTGGGGGTAGGCAGGCAATGTGTCAGCTCTTGACAGAAGGCTTTACCTGGAATGCGCGGAGGACCTTTATTACAGAGAGAAGCTGACCACCGGCCTTTCAGAGAGGGATCTTGTCTTCAGATGAGCCTCGGGAGGCACCCAGACTTTTTCTAACCTTCAAAAGAGTTAAGCTCAGGGCAGCTTTGATTTGATTCAATTCCCTTACTCTTTATTTTAAATTAAAAAGCAGCCCCTAAAAATGTCATTGGTTATTACAGCATATTTTGTTGGCTGCTCACTTGCAGCAGAGCGGTATCATCTGGGACATAGCAATGGTTTATTAAACTGAGGGACATCCTAGCAGAGGAAGAATTCTAAGAATGACTCACATGCCAATTACTTACCTCTAGGCTGCTGTTCCCTGAATATCCACAAGGTGGGCCTGCTCCCGACAAGCCAAAGACAATGCTCGCCTTTCACCTTATTAATTTTACACAGTCTTAATGTCTTCATGGACTGAAGACTTGGTTGTATGTGGGGTGCTGTAATACATGGTATCTCAGCTTGCTCTTATTGTTATCTTTGTACTTTTCCTTTCCTGTCTCTTCTCCTTCCCCCCACCCCCGCCCCTCTTATGTACAGAGAGATACAATAAAAACTCATTTAAAAATAAAGCAACATATGTTAATTTAGGGCAGAATTCTATCTGATCCACACATGTTTATCTCTACACAGTAAATTAAGCATGGTCTATTGTGGCTAAAGGACTTAATTATGCTTTTTGGAACTGCCGCTCTCTGGAGCTGTCGCTCTTTATTTGCCTGCTATAATTTCCAACAGCGAATAAAGAATAGATGGAAGAGAGATGTTGTCAGGAAACCAAGGTACCTATGCAAACTGGATGACTCATATTCCTGCTGGTTATAATCCTACCATACTTTGTGTTTTTTATACAGGATGATAAGTTTTGTAAACTCAATAAGTTTATGGAGGAGAAGGTATGATGGGATAACATGATTTTGGCAATTAATTGATCTTTAACTATTCATGGTAAATAGGCCCAATGGCCTGTGATGGAATGTTAGATGGGGTGGGATCTGAGTTACTACAGAGAATTCATCTGGCTGTTGAAACTTGTCCACATGCTCAGGGTTCAGCTGATCGCCATATTTGGGGTTGGGAAGGAATTTTCCTCCAGGGCAGATTGGAAGAGGCCCTGGGGGGTTTTCGCCTTCCTCTGCAGCATTGGCACAGGTCACTTGCTGGAGGATTCTCTGCACCTTAAAGTCTTTAAACCATGTTTTGATGACTTCATAGCTCAGATATAGGTGAGAGGTTTATCGCAGGAGTGGGTGGGTGAGATTCGATGGCCTGCGTTGTGCTGGAGGTCAGACTAGATGATCATAATGGTCCCTTCTGACCTTAATATCTATGAATCTATATTTGTTCAGTTTTATATTAGGATTTTCACTGATATTTTTAAATGTGTACCTTTGACTGGGAAATAGTATGTTAACACATAAATTAGAGTGTTGTTTTATTTCCCATTCATGTGCAAGATATTTGATGCACAATTCACAGTAGAATTTAAGAGAGTTGCTATGGGCAGGCATCAATAGGGACAGAATCAAGTTAGTGTTTCAATTAGATGAAAAGCAAAGCTGATAAAAAAAATCCCAAAAAATGTCTTTTGGAGCTAAACAAAAGTGTTTGCAGAAAATTGTTATTATGGTCAAATTGTCTGTTTTTTTTTTTTTAATGAAAACACAAGTTTTGGTTTTCAGGTTTTTTGGTTTTGCTCTTTCTTCTCCTTTCCAACAGCCCTTTTTCCAGTGGGAAAAAGGGAGAGAGAGAGCGGTGGAGAAAACAACAATTTGAAAAAAATTCTGCTATGTTTCATTTGAAAATTCTGCAGGTTAATTAAATCAAATATTTTTCATTTGAAATGTATTGTTGAAAATGTACTACAGTTTTGACTAGCTCTGCTAAAAAGACTGTAATGAAATCGTGATGAAGGTCCTCGCAGCTGTTGAAAGAAAGTTAAACAAATAAGGAAGCATTCTCTGTACCATCTCTAGTCTCCCTTCCCCCTATTTCTTGTACTTATAGAAAAACGAGTGTCAAAGGCCTAAATAAACAGGTCTACAGTCCTAGGCATGCTGTCTCACGGGGATGTTGCCATGTCTATCCCAGAGACCAGATGTTCCTGCAGATCCAGACTCACCTGACATGGGGTCATTACAAAGTCTATCGGGGAGCACTTATCGCCAACACAGTACAGCTGGGAGATGACAGCCCTCCAACATGTCAGTTTACACAATTTTCTTCCAAATTGTGGAAGAAAAACACAGTCTTCACTCTTTGGTTGTTTGCAATGAGTCAAAGACAGTTTATTCTCAAGCAATTGCAAGGGGGAGAGTGCGCATGGAAAGGGATTCCCCCTTCCAAGGCAGGTCTCTGCCAAATAAACAATTAGGGCAAGCATCTGTATCTTTTACTGCATACAATAATGATCAACAGCCACGTCTTGTTTATACATATTCCTTCCTGAGATCTTACTTTTCTAAGCAGTTCCTGCTACAATTTGCGTTCCATTCTTACCTAACACAAGGTCAAAACAGCATCTCTTACAAGTTTCCCACTCTCTTCCCACTCGCCCAGGCCCTGCCTTAAAGTCTCGCGTTATTAGAGTTAGAGGTAGCCTGACCCTTGCTCTTTTCCTAAGAAAACTAAGATGTCTGCCTTCAAATTCCCTTTATCCCTTTTTCCACTTCCACACTCCCCCATTTGTGCTTCCAGCCCAACTATCAGCCTTAAACCTCCATTTTCATCGAACCTTGTGTTTCTGAGTCTAGATCAAATGGTTCAGCCTCATGGGGTTTGATTGGATGCAACGACAATGCCTGGTTAGTATGAACATAGAAGGTGTTGTTATTATTATTACATTCTTTATAACGACAATAACATAATCCTAAACTGAACAACAACAATAAAAGCATTAACAGTCCCATTGTAATAATATGATGGGGTTGTTGTATAGCCTTAGTCACAAAACACAAAACATCATCATTAGTACATAAAGGAGACATCTTTCAGCTGTATGAAAGGTATACGTTTCAATTTGATATATATTTTGAAGCATATGAATTTGATCTTGTAATTCAGAGATTTTTCCGGACCTCTGGTAGGAGTGAAAGCAAATGTTGGAACCGGTCAGGTACTAAGGCAGTCCCATTAAAGGGAATCTCAAACCTAAGGGCTGATTGTTGAATTCCATCCACAAGCCAGTAAATAATATGATTGCCTGCAGCAGTGGTGAGGTTAAAATGTATGTCTTGCAAAGTGGTGGCCTGAACATACACACAGCTGTCATTAGCTTGGAAAAGCAGGTGTCCTGTCAGGGTAGTTCCTTGTCCCATACCCTCCCAACAAACGTTGTCATGAACAGTGACAACTTCCCCTGGCTTCAGTTTTCGTACACACTGAAGCCGTGGGGGTTATAAAGGGCAGAGTGTCCATTGACTCCCTCTCCCTATCCAAATGTTGGGTGTTATTCCAGGCGCACTGACTATAAATTGGTTAGGCATACCAGGTAGTTTAATTTCCCAAATGTCTCGGTGAATTATCCAATCCCACATGCATCCTCCCCATGGACTCAGCAGGATTCGGTATGTTGGAGCCCACATGACTGCAATTGGTCCGTATGGTTTTTGTAAAGGGAAATCATACCTCACCAATCTACACAAATTCTTTGCGGATGTCAACAAGTATGTGGAGAAGGGGAATCTAGTGGATATAGTGTACTTAGATTTTCAGAAAGCCTTTGACAAGGTGCCTCCCTAAGCAAAGTAAGAAGTCATGGGGTACAGGAAAGGTCCTCTCATGGATTGGTAACTGGTTAAAAGATAGGAAACAACGAGTAGGAATAAACGGTCAGTTTTCAGATTGGAGAGAGGTAAATAGTGGGGTCCTCCAGGGGTCTGTACTGGGACCAGTTCTATTCAACATATTCATAAATGATCTGGAAAAAGGGGTAAAAAGTGTGATGGCAAAATTTGCAGATGATACAAAACTACTCAAGATAGTTAAGTCCCAGGCAGACTGTGAAGAGCTACAAAAGGATCTCTCAAAACTGGGTGATTGGGCAACAAAATGGCAGATGAAATTCCATGTTGATACATGCAAAGTAATGCACATTGGAAAACATAATCCCAACTATACATATAAAATGATGGGGTCTAAATTAGCTGTTACCACTCAAGAAAGAGTCATTGTGGGTAGTTCTCTGAAAACATCCACTCAATGTGCAGTGGCAGTCAAAAAAGCAAACAGAATGTTGGGAATCATTAGGAAAGGGATAGATATAAGACAGCAAATATCATATTGCCTCTATATAAATCCATGGTACGCCCACATCTTGAATACTGCATGCAGATGTGGTCACCCCAACACAAAAAATATATATAGGACTTGGAAAAGGTTCATGAAAAGAGCAACAAAAATGATTAGGGGTATGGAACGGCTGAGGACAGATTAATAAGATTGGAACTTTTCAGCTTGGAAAAGAGGCGACTAAGGGGGGATATGGGAGAGGGGTATAAAATCACGACTGATGGGGAGAAAGTAAATAAGGAAGTGTTACTTACTCCTTCTCATAACACAAGAACTAGGGGCCACCAAATGAAATTAATAGGCAGCAGGTTTAAAACAAACAAAAGGAAGTATTTTTTCACATAACACACATTCAACCTGTGGAACTCCTTGCCAGAGGATGCTGTGAAGGCCAAGACTATAACACGGTTCAAAAAAGAACTAGATAAATTCAAAGAGGGTGGATTCATCAATAGCTATGAGCCAGGATGGGCAGGAATGGTGTCCCGAGCCTGTGTTTGCCAGAAGCTGGGAATGGGCCACAGGGGATGGATCACTAGATGATTACCTGTTCTTTTCATTCCCTCTGGGGCACCAGGCATTGGCCACTGTCGGAAGACAGGATACTGGGCTAGATGGACCTTTGGTCTGACCCAGTATAGCTGTTCTTATATTCTTATGTAAGAGACCTTGTGTGACGGGTTGGATCAAAGAAACCCCCTTGGGGCTGCCAACTGATGTGCCAAAACTACTTCTGCCCCTGCTTTCCCTGCCAGCCTGGGACTCCGACACCCTGTCTCATTAAGCCAGACATGCTAGTCTGCTCCAACACAGATCCAGGGTCCGAACCACGTGCCCCAAAGCTGCAGACTTAACTGAAAGCAGCTTAAGAAATGTTTCTGTCTTTGACACTCAGATGCCCAACTCCCGATGGGGTCCAAACCCCAAATAAATCCGTTTTACCCTGTAAAAAGCTTATAAAGGATAAACTCATAAATTGTTCGCCCTCTATAACACTGATAGAGAGATATGCACAGCTGTTCCCCCCGCCCCAGGTATTAATACATACTCTGGATTAATTAATAAGTAAAAAGTGATTTTATTAAATGCAGAAAATAGGATTTAAGTGGTTCCAAGTAGCAACAGACAGAACAAAGTGAATTACCAAACAAAATAAAATAAAACACGCAAGTCTAAGATTAGTACAGTAATAAAACTGAATACAGATAAAAATCTCACCCTCAGAGATGTTTCAATAAGTTTCTTTCACAGACTGGATGCCTTCCTAGTCTGGGCACAATCGTTTCCCCTGGTACAGCCCTTGTTCCAGCTCAGGTGGTAGCTAAGCGATTTTTCATGATGGCTGCCCCCTTTGTTCTGTTCCACCCACTTATATATCTTTTGCATAAGGTAAGAATCCTTTGTCCCTCTGGGTTCCCACCCCTCCTTCTCATTGGAAAAGCACCAATGGTAAAGATGGATTCCAGTTCAGGTGACATGATCACACGTCACTGTAAGACTTCATTACCCAGTTGCCAGCCCACAGGTATACAGGAATACTTACAGGTAAAACAAGAGCCACCTACAGGTAATTGCCCTGGTTAATGGGAGCCTTTAGATTCCAGACCACCATTAATGGCCCACACTTTGCATAACTACAATAGGCCCTCAGAGTTAGATTTCATATTTCTAGTTTCAGATACAAGAGTGATACATTTATACAAATAGGATGACCGCACTCAGTAGATTATAAGCTTTGTAATAATACCTTACAAGAGACCTTTTGCTTGAAGTGTATTCCAATGACATGATATTCATACTCAGCATATTTTTTGTAAAATCATATAGAGTGCAATGTCACACCTTGGAGACACCCTTAGTGGATATTCTAGTCAAGGAGCCCTCAGTGAGCCTCCTGACTCGCCCAGAGGCATATTCGCTCAAGACACTCAGCTGGTCTCAGTGGCTGGGGGATCACATGGGAATGAGGGAATCTCCTAAGTAGTTGCAGTTGCCAGTTACAGATGTGAAGATCAAATTAGCATTGTAAATTGCACCCAGAAACAAGTTGGTGACCACCACAGATCATTCTCCCTTTGAGAGAAACCTCATAGCTAATAGGCTGGCCCATTCTGCACAAGGACTGCAATCCAGCTATTGTAGGAATACTCAGTGGAGTTACTCACATAATTAAAATTAAGCACGTGCTTAAATGCTTTGCTGGATTGGGGCTCAGCTGAACTTTGCATGTGGTCTTAAGGTATAATCCTGTGCAAAGCATTGTACATCGATTTAATGCCAAGATGACAAAGGAGTGGGTCACTGTAGGCACCTCTGCATCTGAATGAAAACAGCTGCATTGCTCTATTTCTTAACCTAGTTGTGAGCTGGGCAACATAGGAAACATAATGTGAGGGAAGGGAAGGTGGAATGAAAGGAGGGGAAGACTTGGAGGACAGCAGAGCAGAGGTAAGACCCTTTTAGCTGCCAGCTCTTTTAAGGCCAGTGCTAGGGAACCAGCCATTTAGTGTAGTAGCACAGGGTCTGTCTACACTGCAGTCAAAGACCCACAGCCAGCCCAGATCAGGCTTATAAGGCTCAGGCTATGGGGCTATAAAATTGTAGTGTAGACATTTGGGCATGGTGGGAGCCTGGGATCTTAGACCCCTGTCATGGTGGGGGTGGTCCCAGAGCCCAGACTCCAATCTGATCCTGATGATCTACAGTGCAATTGTATAGCCCCACGGCTTGAGCCCCGCAAAACTTAGTCAGCTGATATGGACCAGCCACGGGTCTTTTTTTGCCGTGTAAACATAATCCCAGTGTGCCATGAGGATTAGCGAATGGTGAGCCACCATCAGCATGCATCATTGCCTGGCTCGTGTTGCAAAGATGCCACTAGGCAGAGTTCCTAGGTGCAATGCAGTGCCAGCTAAACGGTCTGATGCCATTTCTCTGGGCCAGTGACAGAATAGACACACAAGGCCTTTTACAGTTGGGAAGTGGTGGAACCATTTGGGATGAACAGTACAAATATTCTCTGTAACATTAACCCAATGTATAGGTTTTGAAGATAGACCAGGATGATATGTGCAAAACTGGAAATCCTCCAGTTAACTTAAAGAATCAAAACCAAGTCCCAGGGGATTGAATTTCAATGTGTATGCATATCATCTGTTATTATTGTCTTTCTGTCTGTGTTGTAAGCTCTTCACAGAAGGGTCCACTTCATACTGTGTGTGTACGCAACACGTCTAACACTATGGAACCTTGAGTAGGGCTTTAGATGCTAGTGGGATACAGATAATACTTCATAATAATAAGTATAATGCTCTTTAAAACTCAAACTGTACCTTTCCCTTTCAGAAACCAAACCTATCATGTCTTTACCCCCAGTCTCTACACATGTACTTTAAAAAGTATTTTTTATATTTGGGTTGGATCACTTGATTTATTCTAACTGAATGATTTCTGTATGAATCAGGCTGTCAGAAGAATGCTCATGAAACCTGGATATCGGATTATTTTTGTATTTTGAAAGAAAATGCTCACAGGTTTCCGCGGTTTCATGCAAATGCATCGTATTAATGAAAAAAATCTAGTGCATTGCAGAATTTATCCCTTATGTTTTACACATGAGTTTCAGTTCATCCAAGGAACATCAAAGGGTTATCACTGATCATTAACATATTCTTCCTCCTCCGAATGCTTTGTTTTCATGTCATTGGCTTTATTGCCTTCTCTGATGTTTTCTTAGCAAACACGATTCTCATGGGAGCTTCCTGCAGTCCAAAGCCTGCTTTCAAGGGAGTCTTCAGCTCTCGCAGGCCTTTTCCAGCAAAGCTTCTGAAATGTAAGACTCATTATTTCCCAGGTCTCCTTTTGCAGATGAGAATTTCCATTACCTTTGTTTTGTTGTTCTTTTCCTAGAAGCCTGGCTGGTTAACAGAGCACTGATGCTAAGGACCAGGTCATGCCATCCTTGTAACCCCAGAACTTGACATTACTACAGTCAGCCATTTTACGGGTCCAGTCATTGCTAGCTGAAAACCAAATACCAGATAGCCAGGAATAACCTTAGGCTCTGAGAGGAAAGGCAAAACCGCTGCATGTTTGCAGTTTTGCTAATCAGAATGGGAGGATGGGACAGAGAGTTAATGTACCATGAGAACGGAAGGAATGTTGACAGCCGACCATGATTAAATGCTCCTGACATACGTTTTATTGCTGTTATGACTAGAAATAATAGAAATGCTTTTATGATAAGAGATAATGAGTAATCTGCTGAAATTAGGAGACTTGGTGACCTGCTAGGAGTCACTCTGAGTTATGTGCTTTGTTTAAGTTACCTATACAAGATTAGGCAAAAAAAGATACCCTTTGGAGCAGCCCAGGGAACTTTTCTTTGGGCAAGGAGCTGACACCTAAACTCCCCAGCAGCTGGATGGAAGTAGAGCCCCCGAAATCCTGGTTCTCGATTACTTGATTACATCTCAGACTTTGGGTAATTATAGATGTTTGGAATGCGCCGAATCTACTGCTACAGCATATATGTGTCTGCGTGCTTGAGACCTACTAAAAGAGTATTTCTAGGTAAAAGCACTTGTGTCTGTACTAGTCATTTATCAGATGGAGGAGCTGTGTCCCCATTGATTTATTCCTGACACCACTTGGAGACAAAAAGTTAAGTTACCACTGGTTTGGGTTCAGAAAATCCTGATGCACCTAATGCCAAGTTAATTCAATGGGAGCTCTGCTGAGGATTGGGCTATAGGTAGAACTGGGAGAAAAACTTTCAACTAAACACTTTTTTTAGAAAAAAGTCATTTTGTCAAAATGGAAATGTTTAGCGGAAACATATTGGTTTCGATGAAAAATTCATTGGGAAGATTTCTCAGGCTCCAAATCAGGCAGAGTAAAGACTTGAACCTGGAGTTCTCTCGTCCCAAATGAGATGCCCTGATCCCACAACTCAGTAAGGTAGATAGGGATATTGCAGAATGTACACCTCCTGATCAGCTGTTTCATGGTGTGCAGGAGGCTCGGGGGGAGCGAGAGCATGGCAGGCTCAGGGGAGGGGGCAGGAAGGGGTGGAGTGGGGGGCAGGGCCTGTGGAAGAGCCAGGGTTGAGCAGTGAGCACCCCCCGGCACATTGGAAAGTTGGCACCTGTAGTTCCAGCCCCAGAGTCGGTGCCTAGACAAGGAGCCGCCTAGTAACTTCTGAAGAGCCGCATGCGGCTCTGGAGCCACAGGTTGGCCACCCCTGCCCCTCATCACTGGTGGCCTTCATTCTGGCACCTCCCAAGGGCTATATCTCGCTCTCCTATTGCCCATAGGCTGGGATGTCACTTTTATAATATGTTACGCTGACGCCATTATGTTCCATGCATATTCAGTAGGGGATTTTTCTCCTTTTCCTTATTTGTATTTCCTCACCTTAATAATGTTGGAGTTGTCTTTTCTCTATAGGTTAGTATAACAGTGACCTCAACTTATTATCATCTACATCAATTCATTACCATGGCCCTTTCGGGGTTAGGTATCACGTTTGTTATTTTTGTCCTAACCGGTTCTTTCGGTTCTTTCCAAGTTGTGGTTTACCTGTTAAGTTTTAAAAGGGTATGAACTTAGGAACGCCCCTATGCCAACCTGCTTTAACACATCCTCTATGTTAAAGGTGGAAGCCATCTATGGACCTAATGCTTTAGCTCCTTACCACCTATTTAGGTGAAAGGTCCCAAACATATGTATGCTAACTTTGCTTTAGCTCGACATACAGGATGTGGCCAAAATATACTCTAATATAAACCTGTTATAATAAAACAAATAATCAAACCCGTAAGAAAATAAGAAACTTATAAGAAAAGATACATAGACAGGCAACCCCACTGTCAGGGGCGGCGAGTTACATGGGCCCGTGGTGCCCGGGCTCCAGCAATATTCAATGTTTGGAGCAGGGTCTCTCCCCCGGCCCTGCCTGGAGCATCCCCTGGCCCCCGCCTGCCGCCCCCCACGCGCCTCCCCCAGGCCCCGGAGCACCCCCCCGGGAGCGTCCCTGCCTGATTAAAAGTGGGCAACTCCGCGCTGCTCTCCTTTGCCTGTACTGCCACCGAAGGCTAGGCTACACGGCAAGAGCGGGCTGAGGCAGCTGGCTGCTGCTGCACCAGAGGAGGGGAGGAGGTGCACGAAGGACTGGCACCCACCGGGAGGAGACGCGGGAACAGACCTCTGGACCTCACTCACCTGAGCAGCTGCTGGGGCCCCCTTGAGTGTCTGACCCTGTGATCCTGCCCCCACAGCTTGCGGCCCCGGGCACGGGGCAGCCCCCCGCCATGAGGCTACAGTGTGGGGCAGCAGGCTGCAGCAGGGGAGGAAGCCACATGTAATGGCAGCCCCCTCCGCCTCCAGCACCCACCCACCACAGTGGAGGTGAGGGGGCTTCCTAGACCGGAGCAGCTGGGGCTTGGGTGAGTGTAGTGACACCATGCAGCTCCCTGCACCACAGTCACTGCTTCTGCCCCACGCTGGGCAAGGGGTAGCCCCACCCCCCACCCCCAGTGAGGCTACAGTGAGGGGCAGCAGCAGTGGGGGAAAGGGTTGGGGGGAGTCCTCCTCTCTGGCCCTCACCTTGGGGCAGCCTGTCGGCACCCCAACCTCCTCATCCCAGGCCTTGTCCCACCCCAGACCCTGGGCCCCAAGCCAGAGTCCTCACCCGCTGCACCCCAGCCCTCAGCCCCAGCCCTGAGCCCCCTCCTGCATCCCTGCCCCAGCCCAGACCCTCACCCAAACTCCCTCCCAGAGCACATCCCCACACCCACTCCTCCTGCCCCAGCCCAGACCCCACACCCCAACTCCCTCCCAGAGCCTACGCCCTACACCCAAACGCCTTCCCAGAGCCCACCCCACTGCCCCAGTCTAGAGCCCGCACCCAAACGCCCTCCCAGAGCCCAACACCTCCCCCCTCCCACACTCAAACTTCCTCCCAGACCCTTAAGGAGGTGGGGTGGGGGGGCACGAGTTGGACCCATTCTGGGCAGCACCAAAAATTATACAAACCTGCTGCCCCTGCCCACTGTACTACAGGAGCAGTGAATATACTAAAGGCAAACTAGCCCACTGGGCTACCTGTGAGAGAGGTGGGAATTGAACCCAAATCTACCGGAGGCCCAGTCACTCCTGCCTTCAGCGCAGGAGCACACACTAACAGTCTGGGGGATATGTCGGGGCGAATTGTGGTTTTGTTTTGCGAATGCCCAAGACATTTCAAGCTTTGTTCCGAAAGGAATCTTTCGTAGGGCTTTGCACATTTGTTATGTCGCGGGACTTGACACCTAGGGCAGAAACGCTGTCTGGAAACCTGTGACAGGACTGTCAACATTGAACGACTCTTGCCTCCTAGAGCAATGGGGGTTCTCTAGGCAGCGCTATTGACTTTGAATGACTCTCTGCCCAGAAGCATAGCATATCCCCAGCAGGAGTAAAGGGCAGAGACTGTTCTGAAAAAGGGAATACTCTTTAAGCCAAGGAAGCCATTTCATGGCCAGCAACAGAACACCCAGCTGTCATTACATCAGGATGGATTTTGCTTCTCGTAAAGGCCTCAGACCAAAGCAGTTACTCACAAAAGGGGACAGATCAGACTGAAGGGGATGGTGTTAAGGAGTTTGTTGTTTTCCACAGATCTGTTGCTCTCCTGTGCTTTTTAAGAGTAAAGCAGGGATGCATAAACCTGTCTGTCCCTGCTTTACAGCCATGCCATCGCTGAAGGCATTAGCTAGACACCAAAGCTCCCGCAGTCAGGTGGACCCTGTGGGGGGAACATGTCTAAGCAACTGGAGAACCAGGAGGGCTGAGGCACTGGTTCCAGGGTCTAAGTGCCCATACTGTATGGTCCCACTGCTCAAGAAGGGCATGACTACAAACACTATAACCTTTGATTAACATATACTAGAAAATAGATAGGGATCATATAAATCCACATTGTCCATGCTGACAATATCCTCAGCCTTATTTGCCACAAAATCATCATGGTGTCTTCTTCCAATTGGCTCCTTATGGAAAGACCTAATTGAGCTGACTTGCCTCTAAATTCCCACTTTTGTACTCGTTCCCCTAATCCCTGTCTACTTCTCTGCTGGTCCTCAGATTGTTAGCTTCTTTGGTCAGGGACTGTCTCTTCCTGAATATTTGGAAGGTACCTAGAACATTGTTAATTTACTACCCTGATATCAATATACGATCAACATCCACAGCCACCACCATTATTAAAGGGCACAGCCCTACAGAAATATACAATACTATCAATTCGCTGATGTAGACACTGACACTGTAGCATGGTTGAAGATGGTGTTTTTATGAATTCCAGCTATCCTCTCTTTCAGCCCCAGATTGGATTGTTTTAATCTATTTTATTGTACCTGCTAGAAGACCATCTGGTCAATTATTTCCTACTATCAGTTATGGTGATAAGGGATTCAAACATTGCAGAGAAAACAGAATCTGGACAATGTAGGAGCTGGCTAGCTCAGTGTATACACTAAAGAGTAACTCTAGTTACATTTTGCTGGTGACCACATCAGCCAGTTAATCCACTAAATGTTTTTTAATATGTTAATAGAAGGCTGAAGCCCAGGTGCTGCATAAATGTACAGAGAAGTTCTCCTCCAAATGATAAGTGCAGTTGGGACCTTCAAAATTTCTAACAGATGGGCTCCTACAGTCCTGGTCATGGCTTCAGCTGCCAACAATTTTCCCTTTTGTTTTACTTTCAATTTGCAGTGTGTGAAAGTCCAAATACAGGTAAGGAATGTCACACAAAAGAGCAAAGGAAGTGAAAAACCAAGAGGAAGACCCAAGAATTAAAAGTCACTGTTAAAGAGTCACGATTTGTTAACAGTCGCTGTACTGATGTGTCAGACATACCCCACTCATTTTTTGTGATAAATATAGCGAACCACTGTGGTAGCTGAAATACTGTGTAACTACTACTAGCTACTGGTAACTGATGTCTTTGCCATGGTGACCTTATGTCTTGATGAGAGATCATACAGTGTCACAAGCCAGGAGTTTAGGGTTCCATTAAGAACTTTCATATCAATGAAGACAAAGGTCCAAATATTGAAGTCTTTACACAGTTTTTACTTAGTCTATAATCTGGCAAACTCCCATTGAAGTCCAGGAGATATTGACTGCATACGTCATGAGTAAGAGTGGGAGAATTTTTTAAAATAGTTTGTTGTCTTTCACATGCATGGAGGTGCTTTACAGAATTACACCTTGCCCACGAATGGACCTCCCATGAAAGGGTTTATTTAGCTTCAGTCCATGGTCAGCCAATGAGAATTTCTTCCCCTGATGTAATGCATCTCATGATGTAATACTGCTTAGAGTTTTTGGTTGAGCATTGTCAGTTGGTATTCTGCTGTGCAGGTATGGAGGATGAGATCATGGGATGGGACCTCTAGACTGGAACATGATAGTCAGTAAAACAACACTAGCCATGTTACACAATAATTATAGTACTGAAAATTAAGAATACCAAAATATTGGGGAGGGAGCAATTACTGCCCAAGGAAGTGACCGGCTAAATGATTTCTGAAGTGTGAAACGTACTGCAAAAAATAAAAATAAGTCCATTATATATTATTGCTTAGACACGTGCTTAGATAATAAGGGAGTTGGTTTACCTTCCATTTGAAAAGGCACTAAAGAGCAATACTAGACCATTGTCATTAGGAGTAACTAGGACTCCCTAAAGACTGTTTAGAAAGGAGGAACAATCCAGGAAGAAGAGACCTCTTAGCTTCAGGAAGTAGCATGAAGGAGGAAAGCTGGCATGAATAATCATGAGTAGGTATAGACCTATCCACCTGATTTTGATCCTGGGAAAAAAAAGAAAGGCTGATATGATATTCAGTTGATAAAGAATTAAAGGAGAGTAATAGAATTACTCCCAATCAGCCTGGGTTTATGGAAACTAGATCTTGTCAAACTAACTTGATATTTTTTTTGATGAGATTACAAGTTTGGTTGACAAAATAATACTGTTGTACCATACTTTTAGCTTCTGTAAGACAGTTGACTTGGTACCACACCGCATTTTGATTAAGAAATGAGATGAGACATAATTAACATGGATTAAAAACTGACCGTTGATAGGTCTCAAAATGTAATTGTAAATAAGCAATCATTGTTAAGGGGTGTATTTCTAGAGGGGTCCTGCAGGGACCAGTTCTTGGCCCGATGCAATTTAATATTCTTATCAATTACATAGGCAAAAACATAAAATCACTCTTAAAGTTTTCAGAGGATAGGTCACTGATTTTGGATCACTTGTTCAGCTGGGCAAGATAAAAAAAATTGTTTCAATACAGCCAACTGTATGAACGTACATGTAGGAACAAAGAATGCAGCCACACTTACAGGCCAGGGGACTCTATCCTAGGAAGCAGTAACTCTGAAAAGGAGTTGGTGGGGGTCATGGTGAATAATTAGCTAAACATGAGCTTCCAGTACAACACTCTGGCCAAAAGGGCTAATGCGATCATTTAATGTATAAATAGGAGAATATTGAGTAGGAATAGGAAGGTGATTTTCCCTCTGTATTTGGCACTGGTGCAGCCTCTACTGGAATACTGTGTCCAGTTCTTCTGTCTACAATTCAAGGAAGATGTTGAAAAATTGGAGAGGATTTAGAGAAGAGCCATGAGGATGATTTCAGAATTGGTAAACATGCTTTATATTGATAGACTCAGAGGTTTTTCAAGAAAAAGGTTAAAGGGTGATTTGATCCTAGTCTCTGAGTAGCTCCAGGAGGAACAGAATTTGATAATAAAGGGCTGTGCAGTCTAAAATGCTTTTCTAAAACATATGCTCTAGTTGAACCAGAACTGTTGGACTTGAAGCAGGAATTAATTTAGTTAAGTCCCAGGGCCTGTGTTATGCAGGAGATCAGACTGGATGACACAATGGTCCATTCTGATCTTAAAATCTATGAAGACCAAAAAGCTTATGTTAGTGAGCCTTAGGGAGGTGGGAGTGGTTCTTAGAGGTTCTGTAGAAATTTAATCACCAACCAAACCCACAGGAGTTTTACCTAGTTCCAGTCTTGTGAATGGATCATGCAGGGCCTGATTGCATGACCCAACTTGGCCTTAAGGGCCTCATGGCCCTTCCACACCCTGCCCCAGAAAAAGGCAGTAGAGAGCTGCCTAGATCAGCTGTGGAGGAAGCAGCCAATCAGGGCCCTGCAGGCTAGTATAAGAAGAGCTGCATGGCCAGACTGAGACTGGTTCCTTGCTAGACTGGGAGGAGAGTAGATGGTGTGCCTGGCTGGCTGAGGGAGCTGCAGGACCTTGGACAGGGCAGTGCTGCCAGAAGCCAGGGAGAGCAGAAGGATCTCTGGGCTGGCTGCTGGGACTCCATCAGGACAAGGCCAATAGGTCAGGGTGAAGAATGGGCTGGAGCCATTGGGAAATGGCCAGGGAATTAGAGAAGCGGTGCAGCTTAGATAAAGGGGCATGGCATGGCTGCTATCTGGGTCTCTGGGCTGGGACCCTGAGTAGAGGGTGGGCCTGGGTCCCCCAAGCACTGGGAAAGTGGCCCAGATTTTGCGGCACCCCACGGTTACTGAACTGTAGTGGTCCAGTGGGAGAGCTGGGGCCAGAAAGGCCCTGAGAGGGCGAAGACATTGCCTCCAGGGAGGGAGCCCTGGGGCACTGCCCTATTCCAGAACAGGGACAAACAGAGAGAGGCCCCTGTTCGACTTGTACCCCAAAAGGGGTTTGCTTTGATTTTATTTCACATGCAGACTGTGTGTGACTCGGCCGGGGGGCTGAGTCAGCAAAGACCCACCACAAATCGAGAGAAAGAGATGAAGGCACGTGCACTTGGCCAGGGGGCTTTTGCAAGCCTTGAGTGCACCCCGCTATAGTCCTGTATTTGTTAAAGAGAGAATCCTTGGGACTTGCAGCATGATTGCGGTATTCTATATGATCAGGGAGTACAAAGAAAACGTCCAGTCCACCAATGTCTGGGCACCTCCGGATGTTCTGAGTCCCAGTGGCAACTGAGTTCATGCCCTCAGTACTTTGCAGAATTGGACCCATAATCAATAAAAATCAAGCTATTTAGCTATGAAAACTAATCATCACATGAAGAAGTATAGAGAGTGCCCATGTTAGAGCACTAATTTCACTCATGTAAAAGTTTGTTATTTAAACTTTGACAAGTCACATATCTAAACTCTGAACAGACTATTTGCATACATTACTTTGCAGATGCTTCCATAACATTTTTTCCTATTTACCTTAAAAGACACATTTTTAAATTACAATTTTTATCAGTAAATTTACACTCATTGAAGTGCAGCCTGAGAGACTAATGTCCCTTCTTTATCCACAGACAAGGAAGGTGCAAGTTGTTATTTGGATGCCAATAGACTGGCCCCAGCCTCTGCTGCCAGAGCTACCAAGTGGTGATCCGAGAATGGGTCCAGCTGGATGCTGGAGGAGTGGGCCGGCAAAATGGGAAAGTGTGAAATGTAAATGTGGTCCAGCTGGGAGTGGCATGACTGAGCGTCCTCCACCCAAACACAGATGAAGGTGGAGAAGTCATCCAGGCAGGTGCTAGTAACAATAGGAGAGAGAGAGGTTTTTTATATTGCCATGTCAAATCTAATGGAAAGGTCCAATGGATGAGGTTGTAACCGACTTCCATGCTTATTTATGACTTGGTTCAACTCCTATTGAAGTAAATGGAGATACTCCTGTTTATTGCAATGGGAGTTGGATCAGATATTTATTCGCTAATTCTATAATGAGGAGCCAGCAAAGGACATGGTCCTGTCACCCCTACTCATGTGTTAAAGTGATTGCCCAGCTGACTAAGGTACCACTTCAAGGAGTTGTGTTTTACAGAGCCAGGATATTAAGATTATGAATGCACTTAAATGCAGTGCTAGGACAGAAATTAGGTCCCCAATAATATTCAATCTTTATTTCTCTTTGTCGTCAGCCACAGAATTTTCTTAGTGTAATGAAACCTGTCCTAAGCAACAAAGCTAATAAATGTGGAACGGAATTGTATTCAGTATGTTTGGGGATATTTGGAAGCTGTCTCTAAAGACAGGAGGATGTTTAATAAGGATGGCCTGTTGTATTCAGTTAGATGGAATAAAGAGTCCCAAAGAGTCAAAGGTGTTAATATGACTTTGAAACTGTCCAATATTAAACAGTGTTAAACAAGATTTGGGGTTTGGTATACAGAGACCTTAACCTGCTTAGTATGATGCCAAACTAGGAATCAGAAAGGGACCTGGGTGGAACTGTTCGTTCTTTTATTATTTTTCCCACCATTTAGGCCTAATTTGCAAAGCACCAATTTTGCTCCATTAATTTCCAGTCCTTTCCTCCTTTTGTTTACCAGTCATAATCTTAACACAGTCCTTCAGCAGTATCAGCAAACCCTTTCTGTTTACATTAATTTAGTCTGTTTCCTTCTTACATCTCTTCTTAATTTTATACAACAGATCATTGTGACAATTCATGTACCTTTGCCCACTTTTTTCAGCTCATCTAACAATTAACAAAGGCCTGCTAGGCCCCAATTATTGCAGCAGGCCTCTTGCATTGGTTTCCCAGGATAAATCTGGTACAGGGGAACATGTATAGAGCTTGCCAATTGTGTTGAACTACACATATAAGTTTATAATATGACAAACGTCAACTACAAAAATTTGTCTCCACCCACCTAAACCGATAAAGCAACATAAATTATCAATAATCATAAATAGACGAGGATACCAGAGTAGGAAAGTTCAAGGTGTCTATCTTGGGGGACTGAGGAAAGATAGAAGCTGAAACAGATGTAAAGGAAAGAAGAAAGTCCAGTACTCCAAGGAAAAGGAAGTCTAAGAGGGAATACAGCTTTTGAAAGGAAAGACAAACACAGCGTGAGACTCTGACAGCTGAAAAGAACCAGTCAGTTGCAGAAATCATAGTTGAGTTTCCACCACAGATCTTTTCCCACATGGCTTCAAAGTCAAGGGTACAAAAATTTGTCAATTGATTGACTGTGGCAGGGAGAGAATACAGTATAGACAACTTCAACACAAGATTATGCAAAAATGCATTTCCAGCATTGGTTGGAGGAGTAGGTTACAAATATGTCCTTATTACACTCTTTGGTCTTGTGGAAAAGGCAGTACTTACATTTTCAAAGTGTCTCACTAATACCCGGTTTGTAAACAAGCAATGTTTCTTGTGAATTTGGAAGCTGTTCCTTGACCAGAGCTCTGTTCTCAGTATCAGGAATGGTATTTTACCTTTCAGTCAATTTGGCAGTAACTGTATTGTCTTCACTAGCATGTGAAAGGTGAGTGACAAGCTATAGGACCCTAAAGTGTTTTCACAGATGGTCTCCTGGAGCACTCCCAAGCACAATGAGGAGGATCTTATGCATCGTGTTCAGTTACTTTGTTAATGTCCAATGTGCAGAAGCCATTTGTGCAATTATGCATTTTCTTTCATGCTTCATAAATATGAGGCACTCTCTGCAAAAAACAGCTGCTAGAATCAAATTCTTCTTTCAGTTACACCAGTTACATCAGCAGTAACTCCATTCTTGTCATTGGGATTACTGCAGATGTACGTCAGTATCGCTGATACTAGAATTTAACCCCCCAACAGACACTGACATTTCAGTGGGGAGAGGAAGAACTCCAATAAAAAGTGTACAGTTACTCACAGTGACTAATCTGTTGGGGTTAAATACAGACATAAGTTGAATTTTTAAAAAATTCTGCCCTGTCAGCACCAGAAATTTCACAATGTCATTTATAGTAGGTAGCCACATTTTATTACACTTGGATTTTATTGGTAAGATGGGCACAACCAAACAGCAGGTAAATGTATAGCTCTAGGAACAAAGAATGGAGGAAATACTTTCAAAACGACGGACTCTCTTCTGGGAAGCAGGCAGTCTGAAAAGGATTTGAGTATCATGGTGGATAATCAGCTGAACATGAGCACCCGGTGCAGTACTGTGGCCAAAAACGACTAATGAGATCCTGTGTATTTGGCATGGGTGTGACCATGGCTGGAATACTCTGTCTATCTCTGGTGTCCACAATTCAAGAAGGATGTTGATCAACTGGAGAGGGTTCAGAGAAGAGCAACGAGAATGATTAAGGGATTGCCAAACATGTCTTGTAGTGAGAAACTTAATGATCTCAATCTATTTAGCTTAACAAAGAGAAGGTTAAGGGGCAACCTGATTATAGTTCATAAGTACTTAAATGAGGAACAAATATTTGATAATGGGCTCTTCGTTCTAGCAGAAAAAGGTCTATGGCTGGAAGGTGAAGCTAGACAAATTCAGCCTGGAAAGGTGGTATTTTTAGTAGTGAGTGTAATTAACCATTGGGACCATTTACAAAGGGGACGTGGTTGTTTCTCCATCACTGACCATTTTAAAATCAAGATTGGAAGATTTTCTAAAAGATCTGCTCCAGTTCAAACGGGAATTATTTCAGAGGACATTCTCTGGCCTGTGTTATATAGGCGGGCAGACAAGATCATCACAATGATCCCTTCTGGCCTTGGAATCTGTGAATGGAGGACTTCTGGAATGTATAGGACATAGGGACTAAGGATTCAACTTGCTACCCTTATGTGATTACTTACCCAACTAAAGGTGAGAGGATCAGCCCCCAGGTTAGCTGTAGACATGAAACACCACATTGGTCTTCACAAGAGCTGCTGGTTTCTCAATGAGTCCTGATGCAAAACTAAGCTCCATAAGGGAATTAGTACTTTGAGATGACCTGGAGGGCACTGAAATGAACTCCTTAACGTCAAAGGTAGTGGAGAGTTTAAAAAGATGTGAGTGGTTACTTATCATGCAACACTACCGGTGAAAATCTCCTACACAGATAATTCAGCAGAAGATTCTCTAGGTGGCACTGAACTGTCAATCTGGTACTAAAAGCAACAGTGTCCATACAAAGAAGCCTGCGTTCACTGCTTGATAGCAAAGTGTTTCCTGCTGCAGGTATTGCTTTAACCACTGGTATGCTAAGTCTTTGTGCTCACTCAGTCACACCTCATTGGTTCGTTACTCCTTGAGTCACAGAGGTGCCCTTTTGCCAGGTAAATATGAAATCACTAAAGGGATTAAAGGGATCACTAAAGCAACCCACACATCATAGCAGGTTTAGCTCCAGCATGTTAGTTTGGAAAGGCAATTCAGTGCTGTACTCCTGTCTTGCTGGGAGCATGGCCTGCTATTCCTATTTGCCTAGGGAAATGCTGGAACTTTTTCATGCACCTCATCATGTGCTGTGCCATAGGGTAGAACATAAGAATCTCCCCAGGTTCTTAGAACCCAGTTTCTTTGCCCTCACTGTTTATTACAACAGGTCAAAAAAAACCCACCCTGGTTAGTCCCTGACACAATTCTAATAATAATGTTTCATTTGACATTTTAAAAAATGTTCCAGGGAAGTGTTCCAAACAAATGAAAGTTTTCATTTAGTTTCAGTTCAAATTGCAGTTTTCGTGTGGGGGTAAGAACAGTCAGAAACCGAAATGCAAGTAAATTACTGCCAATGGAACCTAATACTTGGATAAAAACTATGGCAAGAACCCTGCATAATTTGTCTCTGTGAGCTGCTATCCCCAGAAATCCCACTCCTCCAGTTTACCCAGCAAGTTTAGACTGACATTTTAGAGCATTCTGCAAGCTATCATATGCCATCTCCCATGAGACTCCAGAGAGGAGCAAGAACGTTCAGTGAACACATGGCAAAGCTCCCACCAAATGGCTCATAGTCTGGCCCCTGTCCCACCAAAATCTAGAATAATCCTCAGAAGTCAAGACAAGCCTCTTTAGGCCTAATGCCTAAAGGATGAAAGGACCTTGATCTTAATTGGGGCTTCTAGGAATTATTATTATAAGAAAAAAATGGTTCTTAATTCATTGTCATGGTCTGTTACAGCAAGATAGCCATACGTGGATAAAGTGGCTAATATCCTCCATCCTCATTAGGTCTGTGATTCAGAGATACATCCTTATTGAGAATAGAATGCAACTTTAAGCCTGTTCTTAAATCTCATTGAAGTCGATTAATTTACGCATGTGTGCAAGTGTTTTCTCTCTTTTTTTTAAATTGGAGCCTTAATAGTTCAATTCCCTAGTGGAAAAGTCCTGTTAGATTTATGAGAACTTTTCAAAGGTTATTTTAATCATCACACAGAATGTTATAAAATTCTAAACTGTGGAGAGGATTTTATTCTATGGGTTTTTAAGAGTGATTTCTATAGAAACCCATTGATTTTATCCTTGTTCATTTATATGGGATTCTTAGAAGTTCTCTGATAAAAAGATTTGCCTTAGTTATCAGTTGCATCAAAAAAAAATCTATCTTCGATACCAATAGTTTAGAAAAACACCCATTTTCCTTCATTGCCAGTGGACCATGCTAAGCCAATGAATGTAGTTCATTCTAGGCATTGCAAGCTTTAGGGGAATATTATGATAAGCAGCTCAAATCAGCTACAGCTGCTGCATCAAGCCTGATAAAAATCTGATAGCTTTGTTACGCTCTTAACCAGTGTTCAAGGCTCATTATTCCCTTAGATAAATAAAATGAATATTTGGGTATAATAAGCAGTTATTTTGAAGGGCGGAGAAATTATTCTAGCTGAAAGCCTACACTTTGGTTACTTTGGCCTCATAAGAAATCCGTCAGATGGAGCTTTTAAAAGCTGAGCACCGAAAGGAGAATATTTTTATTGACACTAACTTCTGGGTTAATTCTTCCCACTGTTGCAAAAGCCACATTGTATTGATTTAGTGGCTTAAATTTAATCCAGAATTGGAATCAATGCATCTTATGTAAGTAGAGCTGGTTGAATTTTTTGAATGTCTGTAATCACACAATAGCTAATTGGTCTGGATAGGATAATGTCAACAGTACATGTATCTCTTCACATTTACGAGGGGCAGCAGCTAGCACAGTCCCAAATACGGTACTTGGGGAAATTTACTCTTATGTACTCAGTATTGTTTGCAAATGCTACATCCCATTGATGTAGATAGAGGACATCAGAAAGGTACCTAGATAAGGGATAGACCTGGTGCTTCCTGTATCCTTCTGAAAATAACCTATGTCAAAGACTCTGAAGGCACATAGCACTTTTGCAGACAGTAAGGCAGAATTAAACTTTTCCTTTAGCAAAAGCGTCAAGCAATTTCTAACTTTTCAAATGGTACTTTTTCTTAGCTGGTGTTGGAGGTCTATCCTGGAACTCCTACAAGGGCATTCTTGCAATGCAGTCATCCCCCAAAATAAAACACTCTCTCTAGTCAACAGATGTTTTGCCTGACAGAGACACCATTATGAAAGTTCATCCATGTCTAGCTTAAAGAACCACTGCAGAACTCTGGCAACGTTTCCAAACTGTAATGTTAATCGAAATCTCATTCATTAGCTGTCATGTACTTTTTCTATTGTTATCACTGCTGATTTCAAAGATTTTTGTATGCCTTCTTTCTAATCAGCACACTCCCTGCCTTATTTATTCAGTAATGCCACGATCCAGCATTTGTGATCTCGGCATTGCTTCCATGGTGATGAATGGATTATGTCAAACCCAGTTGAATGGATTAGGCTGAGCACAAAGGGCGTAGCTTCTACTTAGGGTATTTGTGTGTAATAATCAGCAGTGATGGGAAAGGAAATCCAGAAAGACTGTATGACAATTTAATGGGGTTTTATTAATGTATTATCATGTTTAATTTCCAACAGGGGACAAGGCTTTCTGATTGCAAAGTGGGGAAACCAAGAAATAAAGTGGTCTCTGCATGATTTTGTGGAATGAAAATGTTGCAGATACAATTTTGGAAAGAGGCAAAAATTGCTGCCGGGGTGTTTATTCTATGCGCTACCAGAGCCTGGACTTCTGGGGAACCATGAATTGATGGGTGTTTACAGAGCGATTGTAAAATAAAACCTGTTTTGGTTCACTCAGAGTCTTTTTGTGTTTGGGTGAGGTCACGACTCGCATGCCATCAGTGTTCAGGGTGGACACGGGGACACAGAATGTATTATTGCACGCCATCTGCTAACAGGGCATGTTAGAAATGATATGGGTTTCCACTCTTCACAAGGGGTAGGGTTTTTCCAAAGTGCCTTCATGGTTTAGGAGGATAAGTTTCACACTCACACGCACCCACCCACGTTCATCTTACCGATCAAGGCAGTCTCTCTGACGAGCTTTCCTCAGTGAGTGAGGTGCATCTGTCGGAAATTTAG
This sequence comes from Eretmochelys imbricata, assembly GCF_965152235.1. Taxonomy (NCBI): domain Eukaryota; kingdom Metazoa; phylum Chordata; order Testudines; family Cheloniidae; genus Eretmochelys; species Eretmochelys imbricata. Next base: position 130,115,057 of record NC_135577.1, on the reverse strand, counting down.
CTCCTCACCTGGCCATGTTCCAGATGAAGCACAAGGCCATCTCTAGGGACACCGCACAACTGCTGAGGTTTCAGACAGTCAACAGGGGGACGCTGTATCACAGATCACAGGAAGAGACGCCTCCCAGCCACCCACTCCACTGCTGTGAGGGAATCCAAACCTCTGCTGCTCTGGATCCCCAGGTGTTTCAAGCTTTTGGAGCAAGAGCAAGAGTCCAGCCACTGCCCCAAACTGAAGGTCTCAGGGTGCAAATCTTCTGTGACCCCTTCTGAGAGTTGGAACCAGCTGTCCAGCAACCTACTACAAAACACACCCCTCTCCCAGAGCCCCTTCTTTCCCAGGGTGCAAGGCTTCTGCTTAAAGTTTAACTCTTTCAGTGACACGTAACAATTGTGAGGCACAGACAGATAGACAGCCACACCTCTCTCACAGAGTCACCCATTTATGCTCCTTTCTACATTACAGAGACATGATGAGTGACAGGTAATATCTTTTATTGGACCAACTTCTGTTGGTGAGAGACATGAGCTTCTGAGCTTACACTGAGTTTGTCTTCATAGTCTGGGTCAGGTACTCACAGCTAAACACAAGGTGGAACAGGCTGTTTAGCATAAGGAGTTAGCACATATTTCAAATTTATTAGGGCATAAGCTTTCGTGGGCTAAAACCACTTCATCAGATGCATGGAGTAAAAAATACAGTGAGCAGTATAAATATCATAGCACATGAAAAGATGAAAGTTGCCTTACCAAGTGGGGGATCAGTGCTAATGAGGCTAAATCAATTAAGGTGGAAGTGGCCTATTCTCAACAGTTGACAAGAAGGGGTGAATATCAAAGGAGGAAAAAGAAAAGGAGTACTTGTGGCACCTTAGAGACTAACAAATTTATTTGAGCTTAAGCTTTCGTGAGCTACAGCTCACTTCATCGGATGCATGAAAGGAAGAAAATTACTTTTGTAGTGCTAACAAGGCCAACGCAATCAAGGTGGATGTCGCCCATTTCTAACACTTGACAAGAAGGCGTGAGTATCAGCAGAGGGGAAAATTACTTTTTGTAGTGACTTTGTTAGTCTCTAAGGTGCCACAAGGACTTCTCATTGTTTTTGCTGATACAGACTAACACGGCTACCCCTCTGAAACCTATCACATATTTCAAGGGACCATTCAAAGTGAAGTGGCCTGTTAACACATCTCCAGTCATGGGGGAAAGGAAAGGAGGAAGCAGCTGGGGAGAGGTTGTTAGTGGATTACAGATTGTTGAAATAAACTATAAATCCAGTGTCTCAATTCCGTCCACGATTTTTGATATCTAGCAGAGTAATGAATTTAAGCTCCCAGGCTCGTCTTTTAAAAGGTGTTATGTAGGTTTCCTTTGAGGCTGAGGACTGACAGGTCAGATCTAGAGTGATCGCTTTGTGAAAAGTGTTCACCCACAGGGGATGTGCTGTTTTTGTCTTTTATCATTTTCCTGTGTGACAGGTTTCAGAGGAGCAGCCGTGTTAGTCTGTATCCACAAAAAGAAAAGGAGGACTTGTGGCACCTTAGAGACTAACCAATGTATTTGCTCAAATAAATGTGTTAGTCTCTAAGGTGCCACAAGTCCTCCTTTTCTTTTTCCTGTGTGAGTTCATTTGACAGAGCAGAGGTTGTCTAGTTGCTATTGGGGAATTGATTGCACTGGATGAAGTCCACCACTTGTTCCAACAGGCATGCATAGGACCCCTGAATCTTGACAGGTGTGTTGTTGTAGCAGTGCAGATATGTTTGAAGGTTTTGCTTCAGTTCTTCTGGCAGGGTCTGGTGCCACTTTGATTTGGTATTTCCTGTTCTATGGGGAGCTTCCTTCTGATGATGAGCTTAGAGAGGTTGGGGGGTTGTTTAAAGGTGAAAGACAGGATTAAGGAAAGATTTCTTTCACGATGTGGTTCTCATTGATTATGGGTTTTAGTTGGTCGATGATACCCCATATGGATTGTGGGGTGGTATGTGACAACTAAGGGTGTGCAATTGGATGCGGTTTTATTTCTGTATTGAAGCAGGTTCTCTCAGAGTATTTGGGTGGCCCATTCCATGATATGATCTCCTTCTCTGGTGGGGTGTCCTTGTTTGGTGAGGGTAGTTTTAAGAGTGTTAAGGTATATATCACAAAGTTTCTCCCTGGAGCATATTCTGTGTTATCCGAGTGCCTAGCTGTAGATAACAGATTTCTTGGTGTGTATGGCATGGTTATTGGATCTATGAAGGTAGGTGTGGTGATTGACGGGTTTCTTGTATATAGTTGTCAGTAGGGTTCCATTGTTGAAGCTGATTGGGTGTCCAGGAAGTTGATGCTAGTGTGGGAGTATTCTGGAGAGAGTTTTGTTGTTGAAGTTGTGGTGAAAATCTACGAGGGAGTTTAAGTTGTCTGTCCAGAGGATGAAGATATCATCAATGTATCTCAGATATAGCATTGGTTTCATGGTGCATTTGTCTAAACATTCTTCTTCAAAGTGGCCCATGAAGAGGTTGGGGTATTGGCGGCCTAGTACCAATGGTTGTTCCCACTGCTGGACAAAGTCTTTGCTGTTGAATGTAAAATTGTTATGGGTGAGGATGAAATGGATGAGTTTGGCAACATGTTTTGGGGTGGATATCTGAGGGTTGTCCATTGTCTTGTAAATATTTGAATCAGGCAGCTACGCTGCCATTGTGAGGTATATAGGGAGGTGACATCCATGGTGTTGAGGATGGTGTTCTGAGAGAAGCCATTAATGTTGTGAAGTTTGTGGAAGAAGTCAGTTATGTCCTGAAGGAAGCTGGCCCTTTGCTTGTTTGAGTGGTTTGAGGAGGGTTTCATTGAGTCCCAATATTCCTTCAGTAAGAGTGCTGTGGCCAGATATGATGGGTCTGCCTGGGTTCCCTTTGTCTGTGTATGTCAGGAAGCATGTTTAAGGTCCCAGCAATGGGTTCATGGGAGATGAGTTTGCAGAGGTTCTCCTGGAGTTGTTTGGAGAAGGATTTGATAATATCCTTAAATTTCTGTGTAAATTGTGCTATAGGGGTCTTCCTTGAGTTCTTTATAGTAGGCGATGTTGGAGGGTTGTCAGTTGGTTTCGTTAATGCAGCCATCACGGTTGAGGATAACGATGGCATCCCCTTTGTCTGCTGGTTTGAGATCATATAAAGCACAAAAGAGTACAGAACATACAAAAAAAACAAACGTTGCCCACCTTTCCCTTGCTAGCTTCCCGCTCTCTTGGGTGGCCTTGGGGACCATCAGTGTCCAGGCAGCCCAGGTGTCCTCTGCCTCATGCAGGCTGTTACATGGGGACTCCCTCTTGGAGCCCCTTATGCAGCTTCTGGGATGGTTGCTCACGCATGTCTCATGCCCCATGTTTACTCATCCTGTCTCCCTCTCTGCACCCCACCCCCCTTCAGAGGATGCATCTTACCCATTGTTCCCAGATGTTTGCTCCTGAATTGAATTGTTGAGTCCTAAGCACCTTCTATTGGATCTGATCCGGTGTGTACCTGTTAGAGGGACTGTAAGCAATGGTGGACCCACATATACATATGGACACAGATGATACAGCAGTTTTGCATAGTACAACTTCAGAATATCACTCAGAATTCATAATTTGTACAGACATAGCCCCCGTTCACCACACCATGTTCTTAAACAAAAATAATAAGCCACCGAAAAGGCCCGTGATGAACCCGCCGACCAGTGGAGTGTGCGCTGGGGGTGCGAGGGGCTGGGGATTCTGTGGCAGTGGGAGGATAGCTGGCCAAAAGTGGGCCTGACAGGCTGGGTGTCAGGGGGGCATGGGAGGGCTACAGAGCTCAGAGGCAGCTGTGTTAACAGAGTTGGTGCATGGGGAGGTGGCATCTGTGTGAAAGAACAACACAGAGAGGCCCTCACCCCAGCAAAATGTATCACAGCTCTGGCAGCCACAGGACCTGCAAGATGTTACCCTATTTACTGCAAGTGGAAGGATGAACTGAGGGGCGCACCCAGGTGCGAGACCTCAAGAAATTATTTCTTTAGCATAACCTGTGCTGTGTAGACCCTCAGTGTTATGATTCAGCTATTTGGATGTCAATCGTTCATGGTCATGTAAGAAAGATCCCTTAATATCTGCATGGGACAGAGGCAAATTTGGTTCTAAAATGAGGGCCAATTGAAAGGAACACTGATCTTCTGCCTAAATGTACTGGATCAAGGTCTTGATCCAAAGTCCACTGAACTCAAAAGGAGTTTTCCATTTGGTTTAGATCAGGCCCTAAAAGCACCAGCAGTTGCCTGTTGCCCCAAGGAACTCTCTCGTTTCACCCAGCCGGCAATTTCACAATCTCTCTTTACTCCCCCTTTGGCCTCTGCTCTCCAGCGGAGGCTGATGGAATTATTCTGGGGAAGTTCTGTGTCCTGTGTTACACAGGAGGTCAGACAATGGTCCCCTCTGGCCTTGGGAGCTACACATCTGCTCCTTGATGCTGATGCACTGAATAGCAAGATAGCTTAAAAAATCAGTTTTATGTTTCTCGGATACAAAAAAAAAAGGCAAAATTTTTCAGGGGAAAATAAATCCATTGTTCCCTCTCCACAGCACTTGATGCCTCGAGTTGTCCAGTCCGGCTGCCTGGAAGTACCACTAATCTTTATCACACACAGCACTTCCTCCTCACACGCTCAGAAGTGAAATGCAGTGTACAGCAAAGGGAAGGCAGATTCAAAATGGCAAAGTGAGTCTGGCACTTCATGAAGACATTTGTTCTACTCTTTATCTACTTTCTCAAATACCTCCACTAGATGGAGAAGCCAGATTGGTGCCTTTCTTTCACTTATGCACTGGGCATAGGGTCTATCAGTTTTGTCAGGTTATAGACTAGAAAGACCTTAATAGGTTTTCTCCCTTGATCTGAGGTGCTGTGGTCAATTCAGACCAGTTTATGCCCTGGATCCATAAAGTTTATTATAATGGGAAAACATTTATTTCAGCTCTCCTAGGCTGTTATAAGTCCTATGAAGAAAACTCTTCTTTCTTTCTGCTTGTAGTATACTTGCTTGCTAGCACTGACAAAGCGGGTGGGGAAGGAGGGAAATCATAGCTAATATAGCTATTAGCAAAGAGCCTTGTAATCAGGAGGTCTTAATCAGCAGGATAAACCATGTAACTAGTATATGAGTCTGTCAAACTGAGCTCTAGATAATGACTAAATTGGGGGGCTGGCGAACATGAGAATTGACAGGTAAAAAACCCAATTATCCCAAATGGCAGAAGAACAATGGAGGAAAAGCAACCTCCTGGACTTGTGTTTGATCAGAATAACTTGCAGTATAATGGAACGGTGTCTTCTTTGTACTTGTTAGCACTTAAAACCCATATTATAAAATCACTACTGCTCTTTTAATTAAACACTAACCATGCCCTGACCTGATCCTATCAAATAAGACAACACAATTATGCATTTGGGAGGGGGAACAATAAAGGGGAGGGTATTTCCACTCTAAAAGAAATAGAGCTGTGGGTAATGAGCACCTCTGAAAACCAGGCCCCATTCACCTAGGGGAGCGTTACTGTACCCAGGCTTGAAAATGTTGACTTTAGCCAGCTGTGAATACTTTACGTGAGTCCAAATCTCAGTGCCAATGTAACAAGTCTGGCCACCACCTACACACCCCTTCATGGTCAGGGGTGGCTCTGCAGCACCATGCTTCAGTTTCCGTTTTTGGTTGTGCATAAACTCAGAGATGCATTCAGTAGCCAATAATAGCCCTTCTCATGGTCTGCTTTTATTAATATAAAGTTCCCAATAAGCCCCAAATGTCCTCCACCCAGCCTTAAATTGGACATAGCCCCTCCATCCTGAGGTACCTTCTCCTCTGCTCTTCTCTGAGCTGCTGGAGAAGACACAAGTCCTTGTGACAGGATCCCCGGGGTGCAGCCTGGGACTGTGGGACTGCAGTGCCCCCTGAACTCTCTCCAGCCTGGGCAATCTTTCACAATGCCTTGCTAGCGAGCAGCAGCAAACCCCTCCAGATGCTGTGATCACTCAGCACAACCACAGGTGGAGATGCAATACCCAGCTAGATTGCATGAATGCTCCCAGATCTACTAATGAATCACACAGAGAAAGGCACCAGCCAAATCCTCCCAGCTCCCAACACTGTAACTCAGGAATATACCATCTTACACTGCTCAAGACGAGAAGTGCAAATTTATTAATTGGTTCATCACTTCATCGATGGAAAGTGGACGTACACCAGCCTTTCCAAACCTGAGCAGTTTTTCACACAATTCGTACAGACTCACTGGTAAAGATAAACAGTAAAACAAATGTATTCACTACAAAAGATAGATTTTTAAGTGATTATAAGTGATAGGCAAAAAGTCAGAGGTAGTTATCAAAATAAAATAAAATATAAGCACAAAGTCCAAACTCTGAACCCTGTTAGACTGGGCAACATCTAGATTAAGCAGTTTTTCTCACCCCACTGGATATTGCAGTTCCTAGTACACAGATTTTACCCTTAAAATCTGGGCCAGTCCCCTCAGTTGGAGTCTTCAGGGTGTCCTTGTTGCTTGCAGTGTAGGTTGGTGAAGGAGAAAGGCCCCACACGGGGCCCCGGTGTTCTGCTTTATACCCTCAGTCCGTGTGCTTGGGGAGCACAAGACCAGGCATGTCTGCTGGGCATTGCTGAGTCTCCAAGCAAGGTTGAGTGATTCACCTGGTGTGGCCTCATGCAGGTGGACAGTGGTTGTTGATGGGTTGTTTGACAACCTGCCCGGGCGTTAGTTACTTTCCTTGCTGTTGCCTCTGGGGAGCTAATATCTGGCTGATTCTCCAATTTACAGCATGTTTTAGTGACAGCCATAGAACACAATTCTCATAACTTCATATGCATTAATGATCTACATATATGGATAGAGAAATTACTTTCAGCAGATCATAACCTTTCCCCTGATACCTCACACACCCTGTTATATAAGTAAGATCACAATTCTATAAACACGAGGAATATGTGGGTTACAGGATCCTCCCCCAAGGTATAGAATGTCACAGTCCTCTCCCACCTCTTTCACCTTCTTGCAAAAGGAAGACAAAACTCCAGATGGGTTTGTCTACTGATCCCTTCTTTAAGGACCATTGCAGGACAAATCAACGCTCTCCCACCTATGTTGTTTTGCAGCCACCCTTTGGGTGTCCACAGGCCTCTTTTTACTGCTCTTTCAGATGTCTGCTTTAATCACATGATTGCCTGCCAAGTGTCTTAATTTATTCTCTCCACTGGGGAGGTAAATCAGCTGCATCACAGTTGAGATCAGACTTATCTCCCTTTAGAAAGGTTGAGATCAGACTTATCTCCTTTTGAGCATTTTTGTTTCTCTCCTCTGGATTCTCTTCAATTTGTCCACATCTTTCCTAAAGTGCGGAAACAGTACTTGAGCTGTGGCCTCACCAGTGCTGAGTAGAGCAGGACAATTACCTTCTCTGTCTTACATAAAATGTTCCCATTAATATAGCCCAGAATATTAGCCTTTTTTTTGCAACTGCTTCAATTTATTGGCACATAGTCAGTTGTAATCCCCCATTATCCCCAGATCCTTTTCAGCAGTACTGCTGCTGAATCAATTAGTTCATATTTCGTAGTTGTACATTTGATTTTTCCTACCCAAATGAAGTACTTTGCCTTTGTCTTTATTGAATTTCATTTTGTTAATTTCAGACCAATTCTCCAATTTGTCAAGGTCCTTTTGAATTCTAATTTTGTCCAACAGTGTGCTTGCAATCCCTCCCAGTTTGGTGTCATGCACAAATTTTATAAGTAAATCCTCCACTACATCATGCAAGTCATTAATGAAAAATGTTTAATAGTACCAGACCAAGGACTAACCCCCTGCAGGGCCCCATTAGATTAGTTTGCTGTCAAACTAGGAGGACATATGATCGCTACTCTGAGTATGGTCTTTCAACCAGTTATGCACTTACATGATTGTAATTTTATTGAGATACATTTGCTTATGAGAATGTCTCATGCTATTGTATCAAAAGCCTTACTAAAATCAAGATAGATCACATCTACTGCTTCCTCCTCCCCCATACTCTAGACCAGTAACCTTGTGAAAGAAGGAAATTAGGTTGTTTTGTTATAATTTGTTTATGAAAACTTTTTTCCCTATAAGCCTCTAGGTTCTTACAAACTGATTGTTTAATCATTTGTTCCAGGGACAGAGGGGTGCAGGGCCACATGGGGATGGGGGGTGGGGCTGGTTGAGTGGTGGTGCGAGGCCACATGGGGAGGGAGAGATGCATGGGAAAGGAGGTGAGGGTTCAGGGACACAGAGGGACAGGGGAAGATGCGCCTGACTGAATGGGAGAGGCTAGGGGTCAGCCAGGGTCTGCATGGGTGAGGCTCTCCAACCCCCTAACAGTCCCTTCCCATCAAAAAAAAAAAACCCTGTTCCATACTTCTCCCAAGCACACCCAGTAACCTTCCAGTTCCAATTCCAGGCTCCTTCCCAGCAACTACTTTCCTTTCCTTCGGCTCCTCCGTTACCCCTGACTCCCCCAAGCATTGCACTGCTTCTGATGGGTGCAGGAAATACAGTTCTGTATTGTAGTTTAAATGAATTATTACTCAAAGTTCTGTATTAATATACCTCATAAGGAGTTATTTGTCACAAAACATTTCCTGAAGCTTTTCTTGTTGTCTATGTTGTTATAGACATACTTGCTGATAGGTGTTTTGAAATAAATTCCCAAAATAATTGAAACGTGTGTGATTATATTGTGTTATTTTGACAAATAAAATGTGCAGAATTTTTAATTCTTAGGTGCAGAACTTTTAGGCACAGAATTCCCCTAGGAGTAGTTGCACCTATGATCCTATTGTAATTGTTCATATCCCCCCACCAACATCTAACCCTCTATTAAGGTCACATTTTTTATACCTACCTGTGGCCTTTTATACCTACCTGACCCCTTTTTTAACCGAGTTTAAAGCCCTCCTCACCAGGCTGCAAGTCAGAGTCCAAAGATGATCTTCCCCTTCTTGGTCATATGAACCCCCATCTCTTCCTAGCAGTCCTCCTTCATGGAACAGCATCCCATGGTCGAGGAACCCAAAGCCCTCCCTTCAATACTGTGACATGTCATTCCATATTCCTTATGAAGATATGTTTATGATATGAATATGACATAACTGAGCTATACTTTATGCAAGAAGGCTCATGTGAGATATCGTTGGAAAGGTTCTGATTTACTGAATGTGATTATCTAGTGTGTGTGCCTGTATCATTTCTGTATCTGAAGTTAGGAATATTGACTATGTATCTGTATTTCAACCGTGCTACTTTGGGTGACGCCCATGCTAACACTTCAGGTACAACAATGGAAAAGCCAGACAGGGTGTATGGCCCCTCAGCAAGGACAATGGACTGTGAAAAGCTTGGCCTTCCTGTGGACACTCCATACTGCTACTGACTCATGACACTGTGATACTACAGGGTCAGGTGGTCTTGTCACCCAATACTAAAACATTACTTGAGACTTCTTGTAACTTTCCACTGTAAGGGAAGGCGGCGGGGGGGTGGGGGAGGTTAAGTTTGGGAAACAAAGGATTCCTGCCTTATGTAAATCCTATTTAAGGGTGGGGAGGAAGGCAAAGAGGACTCCTCTGCTCCATGGGCAGTCTGCCAAAGAAGAAAGACTGCAGGGAGGGAGTCCAGACCGAGGTGGGTCCAGTTTGAAAAAGGAATATAACTGGAACTCTGAACGTCAGAAACTTTGCAAACTGCCTGCAAAATATCTAGGGGGAGAAATACTATTTGTAACCAATTTCTTTAGTGAAACTAGCTTACTTTGTGTGTTTCATTTTATTTGCTTAGTAATCTGCTTTGTTCTGTTTCTTATCCCTTTTACCACTTAAAATTTGCCTTTTATAGTTAGTAACAGCTGTTTTGTTTAAACCCAGGTTCTGTAATTTCTAACTGGGGTGAACGGGGGGGAGAGAAAGAAGTGTGCACTCCTCTCTCCACATTGAGGGAGGGGGTGAATTTCATAATATACCTTTGGGTCTGCACTCCAAGGAAGGGGGACGTCTGAGTGCTGGAGCAAGTCCCTTAAGCTGAGCCTTCCCAGAGCTGATCTGCAGCTGGGTGGTCCCTGCCTGTGTGTGTGTGTGTGTGTGTGTGTGTGTTAGAGGACATTTTAAGGGCCTGGCTCAGCAAGACAGGTTAAAGATGACCCATGCTGGCAGAACAGGTAGACTCAGTGGTATCTCAGCACATAAGGTGACTTCCCAAGGGGTCCAACCCGTCACAAACACCATCTATGCAGCCATGCATTCATCTCCAGGATGTGTGTGTTCCCCCCCTGGGCCCTACTCTCAATTGGAAGGATAAATGAGAACACAAGTGGTGCCCCTGACCCCTTCACCCTCACTCCCAGAGCTCTGCAGTCACTGCTGATCTGCTCAGGGTCATCCCTGGTGGTCTCATTAGTGCCCAGGTGGCTGAACAGCATGGGGTAGTAGTCAGAGGGGCCCAGGGTAACAGCAACATTTCAGTCACATCTCAGATGCAGGCTCTAGGGAAGCAGCTCACCTCCTGGGACATCATGTCAGATTCAGTACCATCTCGGAAACCTTCTGCTGAAGCATGTATAATGTTCCATAACACGTGCTACTGATGGATGTAGCATGCAGTTATGACAACTATTAATCACTTATTAACATTTATAAACTATTTATAGATGTACACTTAATATAAAGTGTGACCACAATTACTAAGTGGAACAGCATACTGTCACCAGCAGATTCCACCTACTCACTGTGCCATGCCTGCTCCAAATCAGTCAACACGCTGGAAATAATTGCTGGTCCTCCTGCTATTCCCTGGAACATCCATTGTTAACCTCTCCCGACAATAAGAAGCAAAGGTTCATTAGGAGACCATTTTTTCTTATCACTTATTAAGTTTTTAATCCATGTCATAACGTTCCCCTTTCTCCTCTACTCATTTCTTTTCTTTAATAGTCTTTTATGTGGGAGCTTATCAAAAGTCCACATGTATTATATGTCCATTGGGTTACCTTTGTTGCTCAAGATTATTACTATTCTATTCACTTTGCAGAGGCTTCTCTAATAAGTTAGAGAAGTACAATAGAATTTAGGCCTGGTTGACCCTAGATTACTATGTCTATTCAAAGACAAGGACTGTGCTATTTTCTCTTTTATTAGCCCACTTGGGCCAAACAGTCAATAGCACTTCATTCCAAGCTCCGTTCATGTGCATGCACCTTTTTGCATGCAGATATCTCGGGTGTAGAACTTTTGTAGTCTTTGGGCCCTATCCTGCAAATACGTACCCATATGCATAACTGCAGCTCACAGGTGTAGTCCCTGTGTCCCAAGATCTGTATATAGAAGGAATCCTTGCAAAGAGTTTCTCCATCATAGCTCCATCCTCTGGGATTTATCATGTCAGAGTTCAAAGAGGCTACTCATGAGAAATAGTTACTCATGTGTGTAAGGATTTGTAGGATCAATACCATGGATGTATATGCACATGTGATAACATTTACAGGCAAAACCCCATTCGGTCTTCATTTGTACAAAGGGGTATGCTTTGCCTGTGTGTAGTCTATCATTTGCATGCACAGGCTGCCCAAAATTCACATCTAAATTGGTGCACACCCAAGACAGACCATGTTTTGAAAATCTGTTCCCATTTCCTTGGCACAGATTGGAGGTTACCCACTCTTTGGACCTTGTGTTCTTCAGCGTTTGGTTTTGTTTGTTTGTTTGTTTTATAAATGGCACCACATTGGCAAGTTTTAAAATTTTCAGAGACAGATGCTTCTTTTCTTTAATATTTAAACAGCAAGCATATGTAAAACTTCTCTGTGCTTGACAAGAAGAAAAAATCTCCAGCTTTGCGTGCAGAGATAATATAATATACATAGCTTATTGTACATGACCTCTCTCTAAAACAAAACAAAACAAAACAAAAAAGAATGCATTCTAGTCCCATCTGTGTCATATAAATTACTAGAGCAAAAAGATATTGTATTTCCTCTTCAGTGTCTCCAGTATTTCACAATTCATTTCCTTCAGAACTCTCCAAACTTTCACTCTTGGAGATTTACTGCACTTGAATTTCTTTAAGTGTTTCATACTTCCTTTTTAAAGACTTCAATCTCTGTCAAGGCCATATTTTAAACTCCCATAAAAAGTGTCCTTGGATTAGAAAACTCTCCGTTGTCTTCTGAAATTGAAGAGTAATGCAAAAACATAATTTAACTTTCCAGCTACTTCATCATGTTTTTTAATCACTTCCTGTTCCATTGGTCCCACAGTCATCCATGCAACTTCTGTGGTATGAACCAGACCTTAATGTCTTCATTATGCACAGCACTTTGTGTAGTGTAAATGAGACTACAATCTGGCTCTTGTCACGTCTCAGAATGAAATTAGAAAGACACCCGACAGTCGGCTCAATATGGACCCTCAACCTTATGAGACAGTTAGGAATATTTTTTCTAATCTTGTCACTTAAGGCTTTGTTTTCTTCTTTTCACTGTACTTTTTGATTCAGGTCTTGTGCCCCAAGAGGGTTTTAAATGTGCAGCTACTTTATTATAATATTTGTCCAATATAACATGAGATCTTACTCCAGTAAAGGATGCTCGTTGAATGACTACATTTCTTCCTCACTACATCTCTCAGATCCAAACTTTCCTGTCCATCCATCCAGCTAAAACGCTCATGAAATTCCTCCTCATCTCACATCTCAACCACAGCACCTCCCTCCTTTCAGGCTTTTACAATTCCCACCTTGCCCCACTTATCTCCATTCCAAATGATGCCACAAAGAAAAAAAATTCTGGCTTGTCATTTTGCCAACATCCACCCCATGCTTTATACTATCTCCTTCTCCACTGCAACAAGCACCTAGTGTTTTGTCTTCTCTTTTAAGGCCCATCACAAAGTCTTGCTCATATGCTATCAGGATCTTGACCTCCCCACCTCTGCTCTGTCAGTGATGCCCGTCTTCAATGCTCATTTGAAAGATTTCCCAATAATTTTCACATTTTCTGCCGTGCTGACACTTGCGCTGGAGGAAACATCCACATTTAATCATCTAAAATATAGACTTTAAGGACTTGAACTAACCGCCACTGAAGTCAACGGGAAGCCTTCCACCGCCATCACTGGGCACTTGCTCAGACTCTGTGTGAATTTTCCATCCAATGTTTCTTTTCTTCTTTTATCTGGTGTGACTCATTTTGCTATGCTCTTCATGGAGGGTGATGGTCATCTTTTGTCTTTATTTCAAAATGCCCTACAGGCACCACAGTATTTTTTAGATACGAGACAGTCCATAATCGTACACATCTATAATCTGATTGTATGCCTACCCCTCACAAAATGTGGAATTTGTAATATAGGAATAATCACACTAGGGTCCGATTTGACCCTCTTTATAGATGTTCATTCAGGTCGTTTAAACAATAATACTGAAAACAGAGCTTTTAAACTGAAAACCCTGATGTCCACGATATTTGAAACTGCTGCGTGTGATTCTATTATTGGTAAATGTTGGACTACACATCTTTGAATTAAATATTTTTCCACAAATATTAGTTTTCTGTAATATTTTGAAATATTCACCATCTCCAAAAAGATCGCATCAACCTGCTGCAGTCTTATGAAAACTAGATTAAATTCACTCTGTCTTTTTGTATTAAAATTCTGTTGTGTCTCTCGAACCCCACAAAATTTAATAAATCTCTGCAGGATTTAATAAAGGAGCAGAAGATTTATATTTGTAATGAAACATTCATTTAATCTTGATAGCTTCTATTGAATTTCAATGGATCCCTCATCAACTTAGAGCAACCATATTTATTGTGTTATCTCCATTGGCTCCCAAAGCATGTAGGCTTGAAATCTTCTGGGAAAGAGTTCTGAACACAAGATGAACTCATTAGGTTAATATTTGTCTTATATTGTCTTATGAGGCAAGATGTTTGAACTCAAATGAATTGAGAGGTTCTGGGTTCAAGTCATAGTTGTCAGTACTGTACAAGATTGCTAGAAAGCTCAGTTACCTGCTTTTCTCCTCAAATCAATATTTGCTCTCTCAAGGAATAACTGCCAAAGCCAAATTTTCCTAAGAAAGAGATGTTGCATTGAACAGATGTTGCATAATCCAGAGCAAATATATCATGTGGGACAATGCAGGCCCAGTTTAGACAGTCCTCAATCCTTCAGAAAATTCCCAGGTTTAAGATTTTCCAGAAATGGAGAGGGCTATGTTAGCAAAAGCACAGCACGATACAGTCTCTCTCTAGATGTTACACTGCTGGCCATCACTGTGGTACCTGAGTCCTGCCTTTCAGCCCAATGTATCACCCCTCTCACCCCATAGGGCACCTTTGGGGCCTTATTACCTGTCCCCAAGCATTAACGAGCATGGGAGGTAATAAATGCTATTGCTGATTAATCTACAATATACACAGAGTACAAATTATCTGAGCAGTCTCTGCTGTGAGTTCTAAGCCCTCCTTTCTGTTGGGCTTTCCATGGCACACAGGGTGCAGAGAAACTCCTCCCCTATACACCTGTTGACCAGGATGCCCTCCTTCTCCCGTCCTGAGTCCCCACTCTCTAGCCATCACCAGATCATCTCATTCAATGTCACCCACCAGCTTGTATTTCCAACTGGCATGTCCAGGATCTTCAACCCTATCAATGTCCGCGACATCTCTGCCTCTCTCAGCTGTATCTCCCCATTCTCTTCACTGTAGGCAAACATCGCCTAATCTCCAGTACCATCTCCCCACCACCCTTACTTCTTCGCACCTCTCTCACACCATAAAGTCCAACCCACAGGTCCCTAACCTTGGCTCACCCCCTTCCCCAGCATCTGCTTCAACTGCTCCTGCTCCCGAGCAGCGGAGCAGGACTGGAGGAAAGTGCTGGCCAAGCACATCTCCTTCACGCCCCATGTGTGCCTCCAACATAAATGCATTCTCTCCACCTCTCGTTCGGCCACCTGTCTGTACCCTAATTGAATCCCACTCCTGCCTTGCCAGCCTCTTAAAACCCTTCCCGGTCCCCCAGCACTCTCTTCTTTCCCTACATGAGACTGTGCTGACAAAGAGAAGCTCAACAATAGCCAAATGGATCCCGTTTCATGGTCCACTGTCAACAGGACAGTCAGGGAGTAACACTCAACTGATGAGATGGGCCTGATATGGGAAAGGGAAATATGGTCCAGAGGACTCCTAGTGCTAGAAGCATACATTATTTGCTGCTTCCTTGTATGCTTATCACAAATGGGCAACAAGGAATGAAAAGCAACTTCCTTTTCAGTTATCAGTGAGCAACTATAACTTGTATTGCATCTAGCAGGAATTGTGTTGTCTCGGATAAGGCTGGTTGTACACAGAGTGCTGAATATTTCCTAATATCAGGATTGGATTTTAGTGATTAGAAGCCCCTTACAGACCTTTAATCAAGGACCCAAATTGCTATTGGGAACTCAGAGTCCTTGAGGACTTGTCTGATCCCATTTACTTTACTTAATGAAACAGCGACACAGACAATATCAGCTGCACAAGTTCAGTGGAATCTGGGCAGCGTCAGCCATGAACTGTATAAATATTTTCTCAAAGCAACTGGTTTTCCTGCCGACTCTGTTCTAACCCTTGCTACCTAAAGGCAAGAGGAAGATTTGGATGTCAGGGCACTTTCGGATACTAGTGGCTGCCTTTTTACCAATAATATGCCCAATTCAGAAATGAGCTGCACATCAGTGGTGCCAGAGGAGCTCCAGAAAGGAACGTGCTGAGCCTGACATGAGGTTGCAAAAAGGCAAATTTGCATGGAGAAAAATGCAACGCCACACACAAAGCCCTCAGAACAAGAGGTAAGCATTCTTTACGAGAGCTAATAGAAACCAGAGTGACTATCCCTCACACAGAACAAAATGATGTCAGAACAACCCAGACGGAGATTGTCAAAATAGAAATCTTTGCTAGTAACTGATCTCTCTCAGGGGAAAAACAAAAAACAAATAGCACATGTAGGCTAGTGCTAATGAATATCATTATTCATAATGCTGTTAATGACTCAGGCATGGATACCTTGTGTAATTAGATTATAAGGAAACATAGTTTAAACAGATGGAGCCTGTCGGAATTTTAATATGCCACAAACTGCATTTCATACTAGAAACAAGACTAATTGCTGTGTCATGATTTATTTTCTGGTAATATAATCTGTTGCATTTGAATATAGCAAGTAACATCTTATCGAATGGTTATGTCATAGGCATGTATTAGCTCAGTAATTGTCCAAGGCAATTATTTGTTAGGGTTTCACCTTCCACAAAAGTCCCATAATCCTCAATTTAGTCTCACTTTTTGAATTCATAATAGCATAAATTCAAATTATACTTTATCAATGAAGTTGGTGTCCCATTAAGAGCTGTTCTAGCATCCTGGTTGGGAATCCCCAGGTAGCCTATTAAGCCATTTTGATAGCGGCTTTGTGCACAAAACAGAATTAGTGGGGCCAAGTGTCTGGCCCAGAGGCAGGAGCATATCAAGAAATACACAGACCCCCAGTTCCAGCCAGGTTTGTTCTGAGCACATGATATTTGGTCAGCTAGCTCACAAGTCTGTAACCTCCAGTATGCTATCCAGGAGGTGATCCTCCAAGCCCCATTACCATGAAGAAGGCCATATACACTAATGTCATTGCTTTGCTTAGAAGTTATGACTATGAAAATAAACCAAACATTCCAGATTTCAAATTCCAGTTTAATGAAAGGTGGACAGGGACAGCGTGCTATTTATAATGGAGTCAGATTACTTTCAATTCATGTAAGGGTCAAAATCATATTATCATGTGTATCACTCAGTGTTTCCTTCTAAATACCCTTACAGAAGAGGGAGAGCTGCTTTGATATATCCGATCAGTAAGTACCAATTTCATTTTCACAAAGCCCCAGGTGGCTGTGTCTGCAGTGCTCAGCTGGTATTTATATGGCACTAGACTCGAGATTTATGATGATCATGCATGAGCAGGAACCATTGGATCCTGTTTCTATGGATACTAGCATCTAAGACAGTGAACTAAATTCGATGAGATGTAAGAGACATTTTAAATTAACTGGAGACAAAATATCATCCAGCCAAGACATTCTTAAACAGTAATAATAGTAATCCCATATGGAGGAGAAACAAGATCTGGTTGTAAATGCTTGTGCTTTAGGCTTCTCATTTGTTCTAAGCCTTCTCTCAATTGTTAATTTTAGCATCTTCCATAGATTAAGAGTTACTGCACATGAAGAAAGAGAAAAGTAGATGGCATTTTAGACTCAGATTAGTATCAGAATAAAAAGCATCTCAGCATGGATGTACTTGCCTCAATCCATCCTTTAAACCACCAACACTCAGTCTTGAAGTAACATTTAACTAATGTGGCTGGTGGGAAGAGGAGAGTGTAAATAAATGAGAACCTGAATGAATGGGCACTTAAGTGGACAGGATATATTTCCTCTGTCAAGCCATCTTTTTATACTATGTCTTTACCATAGAATCCAAGACCATATCAATGGAGTCAATGAAACAACAAATCAGTGGAGTTGTCCCTGCTCACACTGGGTGGAATTTGACTTAATGTTTTAATAAGAAGTCTCCTCTCTTTATGAAACAATGCATATCAACCTACTGCATTATAACGAACATGAATTGAATGGTAGTTCCAGAAGCTTTCATGGGATTGACTATGAAAGTGTTATCTTTCCAGGGAACAATATGGTTTTAAAGCAAAATACCATGAAGTTTCATTGTGTAGCATGGGAGATCCTAGGCTGTGAATATGGAATTGTTATGTAGCACCATTGTCTAGCTCTTCATCTCAACACAAAAAGCCTAGCTAGCGACTATATGTATGTATTTTCTCCTTTAAAATAAAAACTCACACACACCTCGGGCAATGTCTTCAATAGATATATTGTATATTCA
Organism: Eretmochelys imbricata; assembly: GCF_965152235.1. Classification (NCBI taxonomy): domain Eukaryota; kingdom Metazoa; phylum Chordata; order Testudines; family Cheloniidae; genus Eretmochelys; species Eretmochelys imbricata. Next base: position 130,097,035 of record NC_135577.1, on the reverse strand, counting down.
ATATTACATTTTGCTAACATATGACCTTATTCAAAGTCCACTGCAACTAATGGGCCTTTTTCACTGACTTCAATGGGCTTTGAACCTAGGCCCTAATGAGCGTACTCAGATATAGCTCACCATTCGGTAAAGAATAATGGGTTTATAAATTATTTTTGTTGATAGAATTTTTAACACATCATTACATTCCTAATGCAGGATGAGCAAATTGGTTCAGATATAATAAAACCTGTCTTGAATTTTGCTTAAAACATGTGCCAAAACCAAAGGGAACATTTCGGAGCTTCAGCAAAGTTGATTTGCTTTAAACAAAAATGTTTTCTTGTTGCACCCCTATGACTTTCCTCTTTTAATCCAGGGCCAGAAGCAAAGAACTGAGATTCTGACACATGGTGGCTTTCTTGTGTTCCTGGCTAGCTCTGAAGCAGTCATATGAGAAATGCATGCTAACGGACAGAATCTATTATATAGCTGATAAGCATCAAATACTCTATGATTTGTATAACCAAGTGGGATGTAATTATTTGAATAGAATAAATGGGGAATGAACCATGGTCCATCACTTACTGTGGCCTGTCCTCAACTCCCACAGACAACCCAAGGAGTCCTGCAGAGGTGGGCTCCTCATAAGGCAGGGTTCCATGCCTCTTCCAAGTCTCCACAAATGCTTCCCCATGTTTGTAGAGCAGAGTCATGCCACTAACCCAGCAGGAGGGTCCTGAATACCAGCAAAGGTAGAATACAACCCTTACTTCTCTTAGCCAAACCCAGTAATTCACAAGAACTACTCAGTGTGAATTGGTGAGGTTCTGCTGTATTACAAGGAAAAGTCAACACATGGTCACACATCTGAGGTCCACTCTCTAGCCTGAAGTTGAGTTAGCTGCATAATGGGAGTTGAGTGGAGGGAAATTGCTGAAACTGTTACCCCAAAAGTCCTATTTTTTATGTCTAAAATTGGACATTCCAATGAAATTTCCATCAAAATTTGGCAAATGTTGATGAGTTCTAGAGTAGGTTGAGAAGTGGGATATTTTTTTCATTACAAGTTTAGTAAAGAGTTCATGTCCAAATTTTGGTGAAAAATGTCAAAAACTAAAAAAAAAAAAAAAAAAAGGACAATTTCAACGAATTTTGTTATGAAGTGAGAAGTCAGAATAATGAAGTGGTGAGCCTTTTTGAAACCTTACTGCATGCTCATTTTCACTGTTCCTTTATCCTACCTCTATTCCCCACTTCTTTTTTTTTTTTTTTTTGGTCTTATTCACTCATTGCCTCTTTCCAGAACCTGGATTGTGAGCTCTTTGCATCATGGACTTTTTTCCACTCCATGTCTGCACAGCACCTAGCAGAGTGGGGCCTGATCCTTGATTGGTGCTCCTGTGTGCTATTATCATACAGATAAGTAAGAGCAATAATCAGAATGTTAGGAAATGTAACTGAATTCAGAATACCCAAGTCAACATTCCAGGATTTCTCTAAACCAGGACCTAGACCAGCTGCACATCTAAGTTAGATGAAAATAACTGAATGTATTCACAGATTTTCAGAATACAGTAGGTTTTCAGATACATTTGTACTAGTGCATTTACATATATCTTCACAATACCATGTAATATAACAAACATTATATAAAAATATATACACAGAATTGCGGATTCTAAAATAATACCCAGCAATGGGTATGAGCCAGAATTTTAAACAAAGGCATATACTTCAAAATGACACTAACCACTGTCACAGTAACTGCAGCTCTCGCTCCCCTGGTCTTGGAGTGAAACCGCTCAGGTCTCAGGCCTCAAGCCGTCACCTCGCTCTTGAGGTGTAATCAGGTGATTCTCCCACTCTCAGACTGGGCATAGGGCTACAGTCCTCTGCAATCAGCTGTGAATATCTTGGCAGGCGTGACTTAGAATCATAGAATATCAGGGTTGGAAGAGATCTCAGGAGGTCATCTAGCCCAACCCCTTGCTCAAAGCAGGACCAATCCCCAACTAAATCATCCCAGCCAAGGTTTTGTCAAGCCGGGCCTTACAAACCTCTAAGAATGGAGATTCCACCACCTCCCTAGACTTAAGTTCCAGTCCTGCAGTTCTGTACCCATTGGGTGCAGTGTCCAGTGGTTAATACAGTGACCACACAGCCTTCGTAAAGCAAAGCTTTATTTATTAGAACAAAAGCACTTCCACAAAAAAAAGGATCTTAAAACAACCAACCAGTGTCTACATATACCAGCTTCTCCCTAAGGTTTCCCATTCTATGATGCTTGCCCAACCTCTTCTGACTCAGTGTCAGTCTGTCCCCCAAGACAGCCCCAATTTACCCCTCCTTCTCTTTAAGAGGGCCTTTTAACCATTTAGTGTCCCGTTGCTGCCTAGGCTCACTGTTTCACACAACAGCTGTGTCTCTTCAGGCTGGAGCCTGGAAATAGGCCATTGTTCGGTAATTGCCCCAGGTTTTGTTAGTAGGTCACTAATCTAGAGCTATTGTGTTGCTTTCCTGCTTGCTTTCCCCACAGACCCTATTTAACTAGAGCAACACTTTCATACAGGAGAATCTAATATCCTAGTACACAGTACTTCCCCTCGCTGGCTGGGTCATCGGCAGTGCTCATCAAGGTATTTCTATTTAGCAGTCTTGGATTGTTAGTGCTCCATGGGAAGTTCCACTCACCACTGTCAACGTGAAAAGAACAGTGTATTGAGGAACACTTGGCTATTTGAGGACAGCTATAGCCTTGTAGCACACATTAGGCAATCCACAAAGTCCCTTCACAATCCACCATGCTTAATTAAATTGTTCTCAGTATTAAAAGCTGGAAACATACACAAAGTCATTTCATGCAGCATCTTTTGTTACTTAGAGTATGAGGACAGGAACGGTAAAAGCAAACACTGTACAGGGGGAAAAAAATCCCTCAGATCTTCAATGGTTGTAATCATTTCTGAAAAGAAGCTAATGCTAATCATTTTTCCTTTTGTTTTCATTCACAACGATTTCATGTAGGGAAAATGTGCTTTCCCAGGCCACCTTATGGCAACAGTCAAAGCCAAAATAATATTTGCCCTATTACACTTCTCAAGGAAGGGACTACAGAAAGAGGTCTTGTATCAGTCTTCTTTTCTTGCTGCCTTTTTTGCCATAAGTATGAGCAAACAGCAGCCAAAGCCTGCAGGGTTCTGGTTTTTTATTTTGGTGATATTAATAAAACAGTAACACACATAATATCAGTCCCATCACTACATCATTCTTCCCATATACTCACTTAGTCAATATAATAAAAAAAGGTTAGGGAAATCAAAAAAGAACAAAAAAGAGTGGAGAGGCACAAATCTGCTTTCTGACTCCATCCGTTTCCAGGGCAAGGCCAACGGACAGAGGCAGAAAAGAGACAGATTTGGACAAAAGGAAAATAATACGTCAAAGGGCCTATGTTATATTCTCACCCACTAACACATCCCCCTCGCAGCTCAAACTCCCCCCACCCACACGCACACGTACACACACACTGCACTAGAGCTGGTCTTGGAATTTTCCATAGAATGATTTTCTGATGGAAAATGCAGCTTCCGCAAAAACCAAAATTTTCGATAGCAAAATTTAAATTTTGCTGGAAATGTTTGATTTTCCATTGGGGAAAATTGAAATTAAAGATTTGATTTTGGGTCCATTTGACTCAAATCAGAATATTTTGTTTTTTGAACTGACCAGAAATGTTTTGTTTCATATCAATTCAACAAAACACTAAACTGAATTTCCCTATCAGGGCATAATGCCTTATGGGACCTGTAGTTCCAGACCCAATTCCTTCCTAAGGGCCAGGCTCCCATGAAGACTACAGCTCCCATGAGACAATGTACTGATATCCTTCTGACAGAACGAGGTGGTGCATGATGAAAAGGCGTACTAATGGCACCTTAGAGACTAACCAATTTATTTGAGCATAAGCTTTTGTGAGCTACACCTCACTTCATCAGATGCATTCAGTGGAAAATACAGTGAGGAGATTTATATACACACAGACCATGAAAAAATGGGTGTTATCATACACACTGTAAGGAGAGTGATCACTTAAGATGAGCTATTACCAGCAGGAGAGCTGGGGGAAGAATACCTTTTGTAGTGATAATCAACGTGGGCCATTTCCAGCAGTTAACAGCAATGTCCGAGGAGCGATGCGGGGGGGGGATAAACATGGGGAAATAGTTTTACTTTGCGTAATGACACATCCACTCCCAGGCTCTATTCAAGCCTAAGTTAATTGTATCCAGTTTGCAAATTAATTCCAATTCAGCAATCTCTCATTGGAGTCCGTTTTTGAAGTCTTTTAGTTTTAATATTGCAACCTTTAGGTCTGAGATCAAGTGACCAGAGAGATTGAAGTGTTCTCCAACTGGTTTATGAATGTTATAATTCTTGACACCTGATTTTTGTCCATTTATTCTTTTACGTAGAGACATAGAATCATAGAATCATAGAATCATAGAATATCAGGGTTGGAAGGGACCCCTGAAGGTCATCTAGTCCAACCCCCTGCTCGAAGCAGGACCAATTCCCAGTTAAATCATCCCAGCCAGGGCTTTGTCAAGCCTGACCTTAAAAACTTCCAAGGAAGGAGATTCCACCACCTCCCTAGGCAACGCATTCCAGTGTTTCACCACCCTCTTAGTGAAAAAGTTTTTCCTAATATCCAATCTAAACCTCCCCCACTGCAACTTGAGGCCATTACTCCTCGTTCTGTCATCTGCTACCATTGAGAACAGTCTAGAGCCATCCTCTTTGGAACCATGATGGTGCATGATGGGCATTCCATGCTTCTAGATGCATTATGGGAGATGTAGTGTAGTCAAGGAATCCGGCCCAGGGAAAAGATGGGGGGGGGCGTCAGGATCCCCAGTTACAATCCCCGTGAGGCTATGCAGCACAATGGAAAAATGTAATTTAATGTTGAAATAACTCGAAACAAAGTATTTCAGGTTTTTTAAACAGACCTTAATATTTGGGGTGAAAACAAGTTTTGAAATGTATGAATTTCCCATAGAAGAGACATTTCTAATGTTATTCAGCTCTGCATGGAACTAATAAAAGGAGCCCAGGAGTCCATCTGGACATGGCTCAGGATGTTTTCTTTGTGCTCCATATTGTACATGAGATTACAGATTTACTGCTGAACACCTTTTCTATAAACCTTAAAATAAAAACACGCAATATATTTCACTCCTAGTTATTTTTATCCACAGCAGGAATACATTCTTTCTGTTGATCTTCCTACCCCTTTACAGTGTCTATATTATGTTTTTGCTACTACTAAGCTTAACATAAGTTGTTTAGTAGTTTCAGAGGATATAACCTTTGAGTTATCCCAATTTCAAATCCTTGTTCGTTTCCCAGAACACCTATGATTGCAACCCTCATCAATTTATTGCAATTACACTTTGCTGAAGATGCCTAATTAGCGTCAATACTCTGGACACTTACACATGGCCTCTCTCATCATGTCATAGTCTGTAAGCAGTGCATATGGTATCACTAGTCATATATGGGGTTGGATCTCAAGAGCCTTATCTGTAGGTAACCCTTCTGCCAGGCATTTGTCAGCAACAACAAGGGCCAGGGTGAAATAGCGAGGAGTCCTCTTGAAACTAACAAACACCGCTGTCTTGAGGTTAAACAGAGGTTAAAAAGACCCTATTTAACAATTAATAGTGTAATCCTAGCCCCACCGAAGCCAATCGGAGTGTTATCATTGATTTCAATGGGGCCAGGATTTCATTGTGAACAAATTAAAGACAAATATTGGTGCAAATGGACAGATCCTGCAGCTGTTTGATTTAGTTTTCTTTGTTGATTGATGGTATAATAAACTGCAGAATCTTCTGAAGGACTCTGGGAGGCAGGTTATAACTGCAGTGGGGACCAATGTAGAACCAGAGGCTCTGCTGGTGTAAATCATTGTAGCTCTGTTGACTTCAATGGAACTATACCTGTTTACAGCCACTAAGAATCTAGCCTGTAACATTTTTATAAAAAGATCTGAGATCTTTCAGAATATAAAGCCACCATGTCTTTGTTAGCCACCCCAGATGCTCACTATCAATTAAGCAGTGTATATCGGATGTGAAAACCATGTTTAATTGCCTTTAATGTAAGGTTTTTATGTCATGCTGTACATATTGTTAAGCTAGGGCAAGTGAAGAAATTCAGAACCGTAAAATGAAGATATTGTCATTCAGATGGTACTATAGCTGTGCAGATGCTAAGATATCTGCAGCATTTACGAAGTGCCAGCTCTTGTGATCAGTCTTCCACCCAAACTGGATTTTAACTAATGCAGCAAATCATTCTGGGTGAGCTGAAAGTTCTTTCACTGATATACTCTGTAACAATCTCACTGCCTTACATCTCTACGTAGGATTCTCTCTAGTTTTTATGTGTTTACATTTGGATGTTTGAGCTCTGAGTTACTGAAATTATCCCCCTGAATGCATTACAAGATATAGCATAAGAAAATGAGAATCTAGAGGTAGTACAATGTTTGAACCATATGGAGGAAGAGCTGAGTACATTTGGGCTAAGTGTGCACTGGTAAAGGTCAATACAAATTAGACTTCTTTTCCATGTGGTCCTATTCTTTGCTGTGTAAAAATGTTAGCCCACATGTGTGATTTAACAGCTGCTGAGAGCCTGGGAAGAAGGGTTGCTTAACAAGCCTGGGATCTCATCAGTTCCAGAAGCATGTGTTCACGGATACTTTTCTCAGCCATTCGTAACTAAATGAAAGCTGGCCTGGTCATTTGCGGCGAGTCGTCCCCATGCTAGAATCACAGAGAAGACACTAGTTCTTGGCAGTTTCCTTACTGGTACAAACATGGAAAGTGAGCTCTAAATATCATGATCAGAGGTAAATAGCACACTTCACTCTGTAGCTCTTCCTCATGAACTTTCATAGCTTCATGATACATTTCATTGGCCAGGTTGTACATAGTCCAATGTTGCTTCCACTCCAAAATAACAAATCAGCAACTTGGGGCAGGAGTGTCTTGTTGTTCTGTGTTTCTACTGCACCTAGCACAGCTGGATCCTAGTCTGCACTAACATAATAAACCTAAGAAATAACGTACCAGGCCTAGCCCAGTGGGCTCCTGGTCCATGTCTTGAGCTCCTAGGCGCTAAGATAAAATAATATTAATAAAGTTGAATAACATAAATTATACAATTGGGGGGGAGTGAGACAGAAAGAGAGAGAGAACGGGAGGAGTAGAAAGATGGTTGCGGTTGTTTTGGTCCAAAGAGAGTTGCTGTAATATTTTCACTACTTCCTGATTTCTGGTTGATGATGCATGAAGTGGGCCATGAAGCAAAAAGTCTCAGGAATACAGTGCAGTGTGAAGCCCCGATCAGTATCGGTGTGAGGTTGGATGGGCACCATGTGTCGGAGATCAACTGAAGCTTTTGTGTGAAACAATTCAGTGCCTAGCCCTTCAAACTGCAAAGATAAATTTCCAAAGGTGATTCCATGCCCTGAATCTACAGACAATGAAGCAATAGGTCAGGTCCTGGCTCCAGCAGGCAAAGCAGGTTTTGCAGCTGGGAGCTGGGGAGGGATGGGTCATTGGTGGCAGGCTGGAGACCCACCTGCCTCGCCAGGTTTCAGAGCAGGAGTGGGAATATCTACACTGCTGTTTTTCACCTGGGAGTGCGAACTTGTGTCCGTTGGCCTGAGCTCTGAGATTCGCTGCCGCGGGTTTGGGGCTTGCCGCGTACAAACACCCGAAGTGAGATTTGCTGAGGGAGATGGCCAAAAATCCATCTGTCAGACAGGGCACTGGGCAGGAGGCTGGAAGTTACTTTCCATGTCCTACTGAAGGCCACTTGCCCGGCCTATGGACTGGAAGAGCGAGTGACCACTGATCTGCCCCACTCCTGTGCTCCTACCACTAAAGGGGCAACATGGTTCCAGTGGCTCGTTGCCTGTTCTGTCCTTGTGGTCCCCTCTGTTTGGGGCCGGCACAGAGCCAACCATCCCTGTATATTGAAGCCTCCTCCATGGTCTCCCTGGCTGTTACCTACCTGCGTAAGTAGGCCATGGCGTGTCCAGGTGCTGGATCCGTGGTGAAAAATGAACAAAGAAATGCAAGTTCTATAAAATAGGGGGGAGAGAGAGAATGTGTCTTCCTATTCCATTGCACATGCTTCGCCTACACAATCAGGGACTCATTTAAGAGACTTCTTCTAAGAATTCTGCACTCAAAGCATAAAGGCAGAAAATGAGAGGCCCACAAAGATATTAATGGTGTATTTTTTTAGCGCAGTGATGAATAACAGGCTAGCGTCAGAGGACCTTTCCTCTTATGGTTCAGGACTATATCATAAGGCACTCGGGGATGATCAGTCTGGCCGCTCATTGGCCTGGGTCATTGGTGGGTTGAGCAGTGAGAGCGCTCACATTTTGCATACAGCTGCTGTCTTATGCGGCAGACCTACCTGCTGTCCTTTTAATGCCTGGATTTTTCCGTTTGGTAAGGTTGCTCAGAGGTAGAGGAAATTCAAATTTAATTTTCAATCCCATTTGATTTCATTCATTATTTGTATTGTTTTATATTGCTCTGGTTTATTATGGATGCATAGGATGCCCTCCAGTTGCCTCTTTGCACAGTTCATAATGGATAGAACCACTTAGCTTTGCTTCACTGCCCTGAAGCCCAGAGCTACACTGATCTGGGGTTCTTCTCTTTTATTTAAAGTCTATGAACCTCCTTTCCCTACCTGAGCGCTAGTTTCCTACTTGCCTCTATTTATTCCATTCCTCTTAAGACAGGTAAGACAGACCTCTATTTGATTGTATTGTTCATGGAAAGATTATATGGTAACATCACCATGAATGCCTATAGCACTATGTATTCACACTACCTAGTTCCTCACTCTGCAAGTAATTAATTTCAGTGGTGCTAAGGAACTACACAGAATGAATGAGAGTATCAGAATCTGACCTTATGCAATCAATTATAAAATAGGCGAATGTTTGCATAGATTGACATTTGCAGTGCTGTTGTAGCTTGTTGGTCCCTGGATATGAGAGAGATGAGGGGAGCGGGGTGAGGTAATAGATGTTATTGGACCGAGTTCTGATGGTGAATGAGGCAAGCTTTCGAGGTATACGGACGCTCTGAGTACCCTTGCCGAGACCTGAAATAGAGCTCTGTGGAGCTCGAAAGCTGGCCTCTTTCACCAACAGAAGCTGGTCCAAGGAAAGATATAATCTCACCCACCTTGTCTCTCTTGTATAGATTTTTGGCACTTTATACATGCTTGTACATATGCGAAACTTCAGAAAGTAGCATTTAACTAAATTAAGGTGCACAAAGAATGCCAAATAATTGTACCAAAGGAAAACAGTTAAACGGTATCATTGAGGTGTGCATGGTGTGCTAAGATGGCTTTATTTTTGCCCACGGGTTGTTTATCAGGCTTCCTGCTTCTGATGTACTTAAAAAAAATTCCTGTTACTTTTTGAGTCTTTGGCTTGACTGTTCCTCAAATATATTTTGGCCTTCCTCATTTTAGTTTTATACTTAATTTGCTCGTGTTTACGCTCCTTTCTATTTTTCTCACTAGGATTTAATTTCCACTTTTTAAAGGAGGCCTTTTTGCCTCTCACTGCTTCTTTTACTTTGTTGTTTGGCCACGGTGGCTCTTTTTTGGTTCTCTTACTGTGTTTTTTTTTAATTTCGCGTATACGTTTAAGTTGACACTCTATTTTGGTGTCTTTAAAAAGTTTCCAAGCAGTCTGGGCACAACCACTGCCCATACAAGCTCATTGTGCTGCATTTGAGAATCAGTTGGACTGGTAGAATTGCATGTGTTACACACAGGTGGGCATTTCGGTCACGTAAGAGATGTGCAATCATATTGTGTGGACACAGCTCAGGGATTGATCCTGCAACTTGTATAAGCTGCCAGTGGGATTTACAGGACTGGCCTTTTGGTGGCCGTACTTGGAATGTTGGTCCTTAATATCTATGAAGAACTGAAAACTCCTTACAAGGGATCTTTGAATTTAGAAACTTCAGAACAGAAGGTAGGATGGTAGTGTCTGTGCCTTTACATTTTATGTGGGAAACATGAGTTGTCTAGTAGTAGTACTTAGCTCTTACATAGCACTGTATATTTTCAGTGATCTTTGGAGACGCTAATGAATTAAGAACCATTAGTGTGTATACGCCATACATTTCTGGTCTACTGATTGTGTTACAGTGTGGATCTGGCCCAGCAAAAATGAAGCCATCTTAGTCCACCATACATATCTCAATGATTCCCCTGTTTTATCCATTCAAGGATCACATGAGCTTTTTTGGCCATAGCATGGCGCTGGGAACTCATATTCAGCTGGTTATCCACCATGACCCCCAAATCTTTTTCAGAGTCCATGATAGAGTCCCCCATCTTGTAAGTATGGCCTGCATTCTTTGTTCCTAGATATATACATTTATATTTAGCCGTATTAAAATGCTCATTATTAGCTTGCCCCCAGTGTACCAAGTGATCCAGATCACTCTGTATCAGTGACCTGTCCTCTTCGTTATTTACCACTCTCCCAATCTTTGTATTGTCTTCAAACTTTATCAGTGATGATATTATGTTTTCTTGCAGGTCACTGAGAAAAATGTTAGTTAGTGTAGGGTCAAGAACCGATTCCTGCAGGACTCTGCTAGAAACACTCCCATTCAATGGTGATTCCCAGTTTATAATTACATCTCGAGACTTATCATTTAGCCAGCTTTCAGTACATTTAAAATGTGCCATGTTAATTTGATATCGTTCTAGATTTTGGATCAAAATGTCACACACTACCAAGTCAAATGCCTTAGAGAAGTGTGTGTTGCATCAACACTATTACCTTTATCAACCAAACTTGTAATCTCATTTAAAAAAATAGATTAGTCTGACAAGATCTATTTTCCATAATCCCATGTTGACTGGCATTAATTATATTACCCTCCTTTAGTCAACTCTATTACCTTGCCTGGGATCGATGGCACACCAACAGGCCTGTAATTGCCTGAGTCATCCCATTTACGCTTTTTTAAAATTGGCACAATATTGGCTTTCTTCCAGTTCTCTGGAACTTCTCAGGTGATCCACAACTTATTGAAAATCAATATTAATGATCCAGCGAGCTCCTCAGTCTGCTCCCTTTTAAAATTCTTGGATGCAAGTTATCCTGACTTGCTGATTTAAACATTTCTGACTTTACTAGCTGTTGTTTAACATCCTCCTGAGATATGAGTACATCGCCTGTTTCTTCCCAAATACAGAAGAGAAATATGTATTGATGTATTAATGTCTTGTAATATATTTGCCTCTTCTGCATTATAATTGTTAGTTCTACCATTTCCATTTAGCAATGGATCAATACCATTGTTATGATTCTTTTTGTTCCTAAGATGCTTAAAAAACAACTTCTTATTGTCCTGAATTTCACAAAGCCTTCAATGTCATGTTATACCACCTGGCCATCTGCTTTTTAGCAACTAGCTAATCACTGAATTAGTTGGCCAAGTTTTAGCCTTGCTCATGGTGCTACAGTCATTACCCACTGCCCACCAGCCTGCATGGCACACCTGCCTGTCTCCTCAGGAAGGTGTGTTTCAATTCTAAAATGTACATTGGTTAGCAGTTACTTGGTTAAAAATATATCCATCAGCTTCTTACCTGTGTGAATTGTTACTGCACTTCATTGTTTATGGGGTAGCATTTGCAGTCGAATGACCAGATTTCATTCAATTAGACCGACTCATGTCCTACATTATCTAATAATACAGTGCTGCAGAAAGACACAGATGAGAAAAGGGATCTTTTGGTCTGACTCCTGCATGATTTAATTTCAGACTTGGCTAACCCAAATTCAACCCAAAGTATTTAGTCCTTTTTCTCATAAAGGGGAACTATCAGCTGGAGCCAGGAAGACACTGGGGTTAAAGTACAGTACCTCGGCTCTGATTAAGTTTCAATTTTCTATTAAAACCCTATGTCTGGTTTCCTGCCGTTTGTCTAGCTTTGCCCACCAGCCCCCCTACAGGCCAGCCTCAGCATATTTGTTTGGCTGCTGCTAGCTTCCAAACCTCATCCATGTTGGAATTACTAGGAAATAAAAAGAGGTTTGGGCGTGTTCCCGTTCACCTGCTGTTCTCAAGATGAAAACACCCAGGACAGCAAGTTGGAGCAGCAGAAGACTCTTCTAATTTAAAAACTATTTTGTTATGGAAACCTAGAGCATCAGCTGTGTTATGCACCAGGGGAGAGAGCGCTGCATTTTAGACTTCCTAGTGTATCCTTTACCGTCCAATGCTGCTAACTGCCGGAAATGGCCGCCGGGAATCTACAATACTCCAATCAATTCAATCAAACTGATCGAAGGCAAGAGAGCACATTGGACATTTGTTAAAAATATTTGCTTTATTTAGATGTTATCAGATACTGTATCTAAATTGTTAAACACAGCTCTGGGCCAACTCCATTTGCCTTCTAGAGCCATAGACTTTCTTGGGACTAGTACTGGGGCTGGCTTAGGGAGGATTTAGTTCTCTGTGGAGTCTACTCTTTGCAAGGCTGCTCTTTGGTGCCACTATTCACACAGGGTGAAATCCTGGCCCCTGCCTCTGCAGGAGTGCAAGGTACCGAACATCCGGTGTGATGGCCATGCCACAGCTGTCCCATGCTTCTGCATACCAGGGAGCAGTACTCTGCAGGGGCTTTCTGTCTGGGACCCCAGAGCAGTGAGCACATGGCAAGGGAATAACAACTGGTCTGCAGACCCACATGGGGAGTTTGCAGTGGTATTCCAGACTATATAATTGGCTTTTAGTATCTGCACACGTGCCCTGTTTATTGACTCTGAGGTGTAAGCGGAGGTTCCCTCTCTTTTATCTTCTGTGCTAGTCCCACTCTGCAAAGTCTATTCTCTCAAGCTTTATATTGGAGGGGGGGGCATGGGAAACACCCATTGGAATGAGTCCTACACACTTCTGCTGGGAGCCCAAAAGGGGCTTCTACAAAATACACAAGCCAGAAGGACTTCAGATTCTTTGTGTGCAACTTGGTGATGGTCATTTGTGGGCAACAAGAGTCATGGAGTATGTTACTCAGGACATCTGTATCCTTGTGAAGCGAAAATGTGAACTGGATACATGAAGGCTTGCAGTAATCCAGGTGCAGATGCAGCAAGGCACCCCTCTCACTTGAGGTCCCATCCGCCACGTTGCTGAGTCAGATCCTTAGTAAACACAGGGTTTCTTTTTGAATCAGTTCTGATTGTTCTAGTTGTTATCAAATTGTGCAATAGTTGTGTTTCCTTCCAGTGAAGCAATCCCATAACCTGTGTGCATCTTTGACCCCTGACACCCTGGGTTCCATTTCCAGGCAGTGTCCAAATCCTGCTGACTCTTTCTCCATATCACTGCCAAAGTCTGACCTTTTCTTTCTGTCCATGCAGCTAGAATTCTAGTTTAGGCACTTGGCATCTCTGGTCTTGATGTATGGCAGCTTCTGGCATCCCAAACATACAACCCCATCACTTGACCACATCACCCCTTCTTTCAATTCCTCCACTTGCTCCCCTTCACCATTCTACTTCTCCTTACTCATTCACTGTGTCTTTTCTCATGGCAATTCCCATCTTCTTCGCACCCCGGCATATCCCAGACTTTTCATCCCATTTGCCAGCATGTCTCACAACTGTCTCCATTCCTTCTTCTGCACCACCCCAGATGCATGGAATATCCTCTCTGAATGAATCAAAATAAGACCAATGTCCTCTCCCCCTTAAACACTTGTTCAAGACCCAACTCTACCACAATGCCTGTAAGAAACTAGCCAGCTGAGCATGATGGATTTTATTTGTTTATTTTATGGTAAATTTAAAAAAGAAAACACTTGGAATAATCAAGAACCTCCAAGTTATGCAATTGCTACTATGTAACGTGATCTTGTAACATGCTACAGGCTGGGGACTGACTGGCTAAGCAGCAGTTCTGCAGAAAAGGAACTGGGGATTACAGTGAATGAGAAGCTGGATATGCATCAATAGTGCGTCCTTGTCGCCAAGAAGGCTAACGGCATATTGGGCTGCATTAGTAGGAGCATTGCCAGCAGATCGAGGGAAGTGATTATGCCCCTCTATTCGGCACTGGTGGGGCCACATCTGGCCACAGTTTTGGGCCCCCCACTACAGAAAGGATGTGGCCAAATTGGAGAGAGTCCAGCAGAGGGCAACAAAAATGATCAGTGGGGTGGGGCACATGATTTACGGGGAGAAGCTGAGGGAACTGGGAATATTTAGTCTGCAGAAAAGAGGAGTGAGTGGGGATTTGATAGCAGCCTTCAACTACCTGAAGGGGGGTTCCAAAAAGGATGGAGCTCGGCTGTTCTCAGTGGTGGCAGGTGACAGAACAAGGAGTAATGGTCTCAAGTTGCAGTGGGGGAGGTCTAGGTTGGATATGAGGAAAAACTATTTCACTAGGAGGGTGGTGAAGCACTGGAATGGGTTACCTAGGGAGGTGGTGGAATCTCCATCATTAGAGGTTTTTAAGGCCCGGCTTGACAATGCCCTGGCTGGGGTGATTTAGTTGGGGATTGGTCCTGCATTGAGCAGGAGGTTGGACTAGGTGACCTCCTGAGGTCCCTTCCAACCCTGATATTCTATGATTCTATGGTTCTATGATCTTATTTGTTACCCTTTCCCCCCGTTTCCCTCCATTTGTAGGTCATACTCGCTTGTTGCATCATAGGTCATCTAGCCCCCTGGACTGAGGCAGGAACAAATATTATCTAGACCATCCCTTACATCTGTTCTCCCCATGGCTCCACTCCCAGTTTCAGCAGTGGGTGGGCATGCTCCCCCCATAGCTAAAGCTACCAGTGCTCCCCTCGTAGCTAAAGCCCCGAACCTCGGCACTTCCCACGGGGCTGAAGCCAGGAACGGAGCCGCGGGGCTGAAGTCCTGAGCCCCAGCGCTCCCCCCAGATCTAAAGCCCTGAGCCCTGGTGCTCCTGAGGGTCAGAAGCCCTGACCGTCTCCTGCCTGGAGCCCTGATCCCCCTCACCTTCTGGCTGCAGCCCTAACCCTCCCCACCAGCTGATGCCCTGAGTCCCGGGGCTAAAGCCCCTAGGCCAGGGGTGGCCAACCTGAGCCTGAGAAGGAGTCAGAATTTACCAATGTACATTGCCAAAGAGCCACAGTAACACATCAGCAGCCCCCCCATCAGCTCCCCCTGCCACTCCCAGCGCCTCCCACCCACCAGCAGCCCCGCCGATCAGCACCTCCCTCTCCCTCCCCACCTCCCGATCGGCTGTTTTGTGGCATGCAGCAGGCTTTGGGGGGAGGGGGAGGGAAGTGAGGGCACGAAAAACTCAGGGGAGGGGGCGGGAAGGGGTGAAGTGGGGGCAGGGCCTGTGGCAGAGCCAGGGGTTGAGCCGTGAGCACCCCCCGGCACAATGGGAAGTTGGCTCCTGTAGTTCCAGCCCTGGAGTCGGTGCCTAGACAAGGAGCCGCCTAGTAACTTCTGAAGAGCCACATGGGGCTCCAGAGCCCCAGGTTGGCCACCTCTGGCCTCGGCAGTAAAGTATTTGCTTGCTTTTACTTGTTGTGTGTCCCGCTGCGGCCTGATTACTTCCGGTTCCAGAGGGTGTCCAGCTGACCGGTAAGTCCAGAGCTCTGGAGTTCGTATCTTTGAGGTTCTACTGTAGTTAAAGTAGCACTAGCCGGGTGGATGCTGTGTACGCAGCATAGCGTTTGCTGCTTTTGGTATTATTGCTGGTGGAAAGCCACAAAATGTTTTTCTGGCAGAAAAATGCCAATTTGGAAAAAGCAAAACATGTAGATTTTGATTCAATTTATTTTTTTAAAAAAAATCAGAACCGAGTGTGCTTCCCTTTTGCGGATCAGAACTTCTTGATTTTCTGGTTTCAAAAGCCTCCTCCATTTTTCATTTTTTATATGATATCGTATAAAATACGTCAAAATTAGAAGAAAACATTTCAATTTTATCACAGTGAAATGTTTCGGTCAGCTCAGACAGTTTCCATCTTTAGGTTTTCATTCGTGCGGGGGCGGAGGATAGTTTGTTTTCGTTTTACTCTGGAACAGGGAATTCTTTTGAAATTGTGGATTTCTGCCCAAAACAGAAAATCCAGTTCCTGCCCAGCTTTAATCAGTACAGCTTATTTCTCTGTACTGATAGAAGCATCTTTATACAGATAGAACTGCATCCACACTAGGGGGTTGCTCTGCTCCAACGAAACCTGTTTCCAAACTGCTATACTTAAAGCAGGACAAAAATTGTCTACAGGCCAGCCCTAAGTCTCTGTTGGTTCAGAGCCTGAGCCTGGAAGCTCTTTGCGGGATGGGCTGTCCCTGACTTAACACATGCCTCTATACTGGCAGCGGGGCTTCTGAATGCTACAGGAATACAAATAATAAATAGCACTTACCATTCTCTAGCTGTATGAAGGCTACCAGTGATCCCTATCACAGTTCCTGAGCAGGCTGCCCCTCCTGGGACCCTCTTCCGGTCCCCCAAGTGTACCCCCTTTCTAGGGGCAGGTGTGTGCCTCCACTTTTCTTTGGGGTGGGATCCCACAGCCCACCCGTTTTCCAACTGGGTCTCCAGGTTACATGCCCCTGGCTGCCAACTGCGTTATCTAGCAGGCCGAATGGGCTTGGCACCCCCTGCCCCCAGAGCTTCCCTCCAGGAGCCTGTGGACAGCACCAGTGTCCGGGACCCAGGAGCAGCTTCTCCAACATGAAGTCTGATTTATTCTGCCAAAAGATTCCCAGTGCCTAGAGAAGTGGCTTTAAAACAACACAGCCCGCATACTGTCTGACCCAGGCTTGGCATGCTCTGAGTCGCCATCACTTCCTCCATCCTTCCCGGGCAGCCTTTTGCTGCAGACCTCTGACTCCCAGTCAATCTCCGTGTTAGCCTGCAGCTGCTGACGGCATCCGCCCTCCCACTCTGTAGGGCAGATCTTGTAACAGACCAGTATCTTTAGATCTTGTAGGGTCTTCAGCCTCAGCAAACAGCCCTGCTATCTCGGCTAAGGCTGAGGCGTCCCTGCTCACAGCTATAAACCTGGTTATGGTTTGAAGAAATGCTCCTTATTAGGCCATTATTTTACCGTTCCTCGTTTATTTTTACAGCCCCTACAACCACAATTAGCGAGTGACCAGAATCAGTGGAGGACCTGGACCGCCTGATGGTACAGAAGAAACGAAGGTCTAAGGTTTGATCTATCTCATGCACTCAGGCAGGGTAATATCACGCAGATACATGCCTGAGGGGCATAGCATATTTATAAATAATAATACAACTCTTTTTCATTTATCCACAATTCATACTAGCACCAAGCTTGCTGTGAGTCATGACGTTCTGAGAGCTATTTATTTTCCCTGTTTTTGGAAAACATTGTTCGCATCTGTGGAGGCGATGAGAAACGTATTGAATTTTTAGTAACACAAATGTCTGGCTATTAATGAAGAAGTTTGAATCCGCCCACAGATGTAGCTGGTACATTTATAGACACATGTCAACGTGGGAAAAATAGGGGCTTGTTTTCTGTATTCTGGCACCAGGACAATACCAACAGAGCACAGAATGCCAGCGAGAACCCAGGCCCACAAATTAGTATCTGAAGCATAATAATCAGTGTATTATACTATGGAAGGGTCTGTCATTTTAAATTTTGGATACCTGCTGACACGAAAAATGAAACAAATACAATTATTAATTCTCTTTCTTGAAACTGATCCTAAGCTGTGAAAATGATTTTCCTACTATACGTAATAACACACACAAAGATATTGCATTTTCCCTAATGCCCACTCCAGCATAAATAATTGCACTGGATTTCTGTACAAATGTGTTTTAGACAGAAGCAGAGCATGGCAGATTTTCACAAAGGAATATAATAAATGTAGCAAGATGCAGGAGTTTACATAAAGTAGGATGGCTCCTTATCTGAATAGATTGGCGTGCTCTCTGATCAGGGGGTTTAGATAAGGGCAGATAAAATAATGCATGCTGGGAAACATAATGGGAGAAAATATTTTTAAAATATGTCTTTAAAAGTTGGTTGCCTCTCATCTGGGACCACAAACAGTAAAATACCTTAATCATAATTGCATGGTTATTGAATGATGTCATTGCAGGGCAGAGTTAAGGTTATTTGATGCATTTCTATATTTTAACGTGTTTGGATTTGTTACAAATGTAATCTTGACTTGGACTTCTTCCCTGACTGTGTAATTCTTGGTTCTGTCCCTCTGGTTTTTACATGTACTCTCAACATTAACTCCTTATTAATGTAGGGTTTTGTTATGGATTTTTTTGGTCTGGGAATTATACATAAAGGGTTAGATCCTCAGCTTGTGTAAATCAGGATCAGTCCATTGACTTCAGAGAAAGGCTGATTTATAGCAACTGAGGATCTGGCCCAAGTTGCAGAAGAAAGGATTTTACTCCACGCTGGCAGTGCCGTTCAATGAGATTCCCATTTTGCAAAAGTGATTTAGGCTCCTAAGCACTTAAGCCACTTTTGAAAATGGGATTTAGGATCTTAAATCACATAGAGCAGTGGATCCCAAACTAGTTCCGCTGCTTGTCCAGGGAAAGCCCCTCCTGGGCCGGACTGGCTTGTTTACCTGCTGCGTCCACAGGTTTGGCCGATCGCGGCTCCCAGTGGCTGCAGTTCGCTGCTCCAGGCCCATGGGGGCTGCTGGAAGTGGGGCAGGCCGAGGGACATACTGGCCGTTGCTTCCAGCAGCTCCCATTGGCCTGGAGCAGCGAACCGCGGCCACTGGGGGCCGCGACCGGCCGAACCTGCAGATGCGGCAGGTAAACAAACCGGCCCGGCCCACCAGGGGCTTTCCCTGCACAAGTGGCAGAACAAGTTTGGGAACCACTGACCTAGGGTAAGTCTATGTGCAGTTATACACCCGAGGCTGGCCCATGTCTGCTGACTCAGGCTCCAGGGGCCTGGGCTACAGGTCTGTTTAGTTGTGATACAGACATTCAGGTTCAGGCTGGAGCCCAGGCTCTGAGACCCTACGAGGTGGGAGGGTTCCAGGACCTGAGCTCTAGCCCAAGCCCAAATGCCTACACTACAATTAAACATCCCTGTAGCCTGACCCCCTCGAGCCCCAGTCAGCTGACATGGGCCAGCCTCCGGTGTTCAATTTCAGTGCTGACATAATCATAGGTGCTTCCAAAAATCGTATCCAGAGACTCAAAAAGGAAGGAGGCTTACGAATAGTATATCCTTCAGCTAGTGATATGATCCCCTCGGGAGAAGGGGTCGAATTTACTGGGAAAGCAAATGCAATCGGTATGGACTAGAAATGAGATATGAAGGGGTTAAAATCTGAAAGACCATTTTACCATCCGGGTGCTGAAAGTTTGCTTTCCTTTATGGGACAAGAGAGCCCCATTGAGGATGGTGCCAGGAAACACCAATCAAATTACATTTCATCCACTCAAACCTCTAGATCTTGTGAGCACTGCAGCTGTTTCTCTGTATTCTCTCCTACTCTGAAAACGTATTCAATTCCCCTTTGGTCTGCAGCACAATACACGGCGTATAATGCTGACTTTGACAGGTTTGCTCCCCTGTATTCCAATAGCCATGGGTATAAAGATATTCTCCCTGAATGATCACCATTCAGCTTCAGTCCATGACCTGTTACTTTGGATGTAGTCTTTATTTAATGCTCTATTCAGTGGAAATGTTCGATGCAGTCCCACCCCGGAACCAAGCACACTGTAAGAGAGATGGTTTCCACTCTCAAATGAGCAATTCAGCAGGAGCCCCATTCAGGCTACAAAGATTACTTTTGTCCTCCACTTCAGACCTCTCCCATGAAGAGATAAAAAGGTAGAGCTCAGCTCACCTAATTCTGAACCAACTCAGACATCAAGTTTGAAACTGACTTAAACATTATTACCTCCATTAGGGACCTATTGCCAGACTATTTACTGTGGAAAGCAGACAGATAATAGTGATGAGTGTCAGTATAAAACAAATAGATAGACGTTCAGGGTGAGAGAGACAGTAAAAACAAAAGTAAGGGATGTGATGTCCTGTTCCTTCAAATATTTGGATGCTCTGAATTCCTCCTACCCAGGGAAAAGCTGCACTTTGGTTTTGGTTTCTGTTGCTGCCAGAACAGTAAAGCCATCACATCTGATGGCTGTGCTTAAATCAGCACCCCCTGTCTCTGTCTTCTTCTCTGCTAGGTCCAAAGATAACAGGGCAGTTATATTTCTGTATAGAAGGAGCAAAACATTGTAGGCAAGTGACCTATTCTGGATGAAACAGAAGAAGAATGAACAAAAGTAAAGTCTCCCCTGGACGCACTGATGCATGCTCTGTATTTTCTACCCACTGTGGGTATGACATTCCCACCTTCGCAGCTCTCTTACAGGAAGAGAGGAGGATTGGGCCAAAAGAAATCTGATGAGGTTCAATAAGGATAAGTGCAGGGTCCTGCACTTAGGATGGAAGAATCCAATGCACCGCTACAGACTAGGGACCGAATGGCTAGGCAGCAGTTCTGCGGAAAAGGACCTAGGGGTGACAGTGGACGAGAAGCTGGATATGAGTCAGCAGTGTGCCCTTGTTGCCAAGAAGGCCAATGGCATTTTGGGATGTATAAGTAGGGGCATAGCGAGCAGATCGAGGGACGTGATCGTTCCCTTCTATTCGACATTGGTGAGGCCTCATCTGGAGTACTGTGTCCAGTTTTGGGCCCCATACTACAAGAAGGATGTGGATAAATTGGAGAGAGTCCAGCGAAGGGCAACAAAAATGATTAGGGGACTGGAACACATGACTTATGAGGAGCGGCTGAGGGAGCTGGGATTGTTTAGCCTGCAGATGAGAAGAATGAGGGGGGATTTGATAGCTGCTTTCAACTACCTGAAAGGGGGTTCCAAAGAGGATGGCTCTAGACTGTTCTCAATGGTAGCAGATGACAGAACGAGGAGTAATGGTCTCAAGTTGCAGTGGGGGAGGTTTAGATTGGATATTAGGAAAAACTTTTTCACTAAGAGGGTGGTGAAACACTGGAATGCGTTACCTAGGGAGGTGGTAGAATCTCCTTCCTTAGAGGTTTTTAAGGTCAGGCTTGACAAAGCCCTGGCTGGGATGATTTAACTGGGAATTGGTCCTGCTTCGAGCAGGGGGTTGGACTAGATGACCTTCAGGGGTCCCTTCCAACCCTGATATTCTATGATTCTATGATTCTAAGAGCCGTGAGACTATAACCCTGGCAGTTCTGTGAAACCGGTACCCTAAACTCGGTCAAACAGTTAGCAAGGCATGGGTGGGGGAAGGTCTCTGACTGAGGGTGTCTCTCTCATGATTCCCAGTAAGCTCCCAGTTTGATTAAGGCAGAACCGACATCCCGGAAGGAACTGCCCGCACACTCAGGGAGAAGATTGACTGTGTTGGGTCAGGGTTAATAAAGCGGAGGCCTCTCTCTGTTTCAAGTGAAGCAGTGAAACTTCCGTGGTCCCTTGCAGCTCCGCCACCAACTTCTTGTGCCGCCTTGGGGGAGTCACTTGCCTTTTTGGGGCTCTATCTTCTAAAACCCGCACAGTTGTGACCGGTGTTCGAAACCCTCTGAGAACAATTGGACTTCTATAGCTGCTGGACAAAAACTGGAAGGGATTAGGGTCGAAAAAGACCCCCCTTTTTCCTCCAGGTTTTCAGTTAAAGCCCATGCAGGGAAGCGAGGAAGCGTGAGGCACCCTCTTACTCTCCTGTACGGGCTTCCCATATTGTGGGCTGCAGTGTCGGAGGAGCGCGGCCTCCACGGGGGAGGGAGAAGTGGGCAGGCAGGGGCAGAATGCAAGCAGAATCTTGATTGTCCCCTTCCTCCAGCCACCAACGGCCAGCACTGGCCTGCAGAGAGGAACCAGCTACAGGCCTGGCACAGACAGCTCTTCCTCACCTCCCTGCCCCCGACTCCAAGCAAAAGTGAAAGAGTCATAATATGGTTGCTGACAGCTTAGTGACAGGCTGCCCTTTGCTCATGGCTTGTACAGTCTACCCATATCCTCTTGCTCTCTGTGTGCACATGTGTACATGGAGTTAAGGTTCTGTATGCTACATACATGGAGACATTTACAACTTTGCATTGTTGAAGTCCAAGATGAAAGGAAAGCCGTAAACCATTTGCAAATGACTGGAAATCGTTTTCTGCCAGTAATGGCGGATAAAAAAACCGTCGCTCTGGACACATGGGGGCTTGCCTGCCCCCGAGGAATGGCAAACACTGCTCTTTAAATCATCCATTGAAATTCTGCCCCAGCCATCAGTGCAAGCAACCCATTCATCAGCTCTCTCATGCTGGTTCAATTAAATTCTGTAGCGCTCTGAGGCAATGTAGCATCGGCCCTGGTGAAGAATTTCAATGCAGTAAACAGGCATGTAAATATGCTGCTGCGGATAAATTGGCCATCAGTGAGATAGAGAGAAGTAAAGTAAAATGTGTGATTACAGCTCATTTTCCTGTGGCAGGAAGCTGCTGAGCCATTATGATGAGCAGCAACAATGGGTCTGCACCCTGTGCTTCTCGGGCAGTTTTGCCTATATTTTATGTGCGCTAGTTTTAGGCAAATGTGCTATGGCTGACTGCTACATCTCACTTGGAAAGCTACTCTTAAAATGAGCTTGACCTAGATTTTTGTGAGAAGAAAGCAGCAGCAGAGGTTGCAGGAATATGTTTTCACCTTCGTGCCCCGTCTGTGTCTTTTTTCCTTCGTTACAGGAACACGGGGTTTATCGGAAAGATCGAAATTCAATCCGTGATCGAGGACCACTGGACAAACACTTAGCCACACAAGCTGGCGTCTGTCTTCAAGCTAAAATATGGTTTGGCAGGTGACAAAGAGCTTTCTTTTCCAGCTGAGTTTGTTGTTTGCTGTTAAAAAGAAAAGGGGCCATTCGAAGCAATAACTTAGCAAAAGTCTCCATTACACCCTCCCCTTGTTGGGCTGTAATTTTGGAGGCTAGTGCCTTCTTCATCCCGAAATTCACTTTCTGGAAAGTTGGAGCCAGAGCCCAGAGGATAATCCTTTTATCCCAGTGAATATGGGATAAAAGGATTATCTGGCCATGTGACTTTAAGGCTATGGATCAGCAGCAGGTCTCTGATTGCAAGTGCTTTAGTGGATGGAAGGAGTCCAGCCTGGTACCCGTGACCAAGATCCCAATAACCGCCTGTGTCTTAGAAACCATCACAGAGTGAGCTATAATGGGCCATTAAAGAACAAGAACCAGTAAACATCCAGTACTCATTCAAAGTCCCACTGTGCATTACTTTTCTTTGTTCAACTATCCTACATCTCCTGTGGAGCAGGAAGTCATGCTTTCTTTCTCCCCATCTGTTGAAAGTGGCGATATCAGCTGGAGGCCTTTCACCATGTTGTGGGAGAACAACCATCCCAAGACAAAGGGGATCTCACAAAAAGGGTACCTGCTGCCCCTACTGCGGCAAAGCACTTGGAAAGGAAAGTTCAATTTGCTCAGCAACAGGGAGGGGTATGTTTGTACCAGACAAAAAAGCAAAGTGCCCAGGAGACATGATCTATTGTTTCTGCCACCGAATGGCACTCAATTTAAACTGCTTGTCTGGTGCAAGAATCTGGTGCATGCAACACAAACATGAAGAGGAAAGTTTGCACCTACAAAATTCTGTGTGTGTGTGTGTGTGTGTGTGCTCTTTGGACTTGTGTGTCTCACACTGCATGTCTCTACCAACCAACCTACCAACACATAACTCCCACTGTCAATTTTTTCACTCATAATCCTTGCTTCAGTTTCCCATTCATGTAGTTACCCTTGCATCTTAGAACAGAGTGATTATGCACCCTATGATTATAAGGAATGTAGGTAAAATAAGCGGCTGGCAGGACTCACCCTATCGTCTGCTTCCAAGGGCCAATCAGAATCCATTCCTACTGGGACTTAGTGCAGTTTGTGGATCTATGAGTAGCTGGTTTAGGTAAAATGTGATATAATGAGAGCTTGTCTAGATGCAAAATGGCCAAAAAGCAGTGTTTAGCCCACTGGGTCATTTTTAGTCTGTGCATTATGCTTTTCTGGGCTCAGGGGTAAACATCCTCTGCATAAAAAGACAAAAAGTGGGAGACTGTAGTAGGAAGAGGGGCTGAGACATAAGCCCTTTTATCAGAGGCCTGGTATGAGGCAGGACCAGATCAGAAAATCTAGCAAGAACAAGGAAGATAATGCAGGAATACACATTCCTAAGAAGTGCTAAACAGAGTACTTATGCAAACACATCCCATATCAAGAATGGTACAAAACATTCCCCAAGGATAACAGAAACCCACGGACCCCTCCTAAAAGATAAGGTCAGGATGACAGTACATAATAGAGACGTTTTGATCGACCCAACATGTACAAGGTGATAACTAACCACGTCAGGGGAGAGTGACTAACTATGTCAGAGGGGCAGTACGTAACTTGTTTGTATCAGGATATAAAGATGTATCTCAGAGGGAGGAATGGAAAGTCCCGCCATTCACTAAGCTGCATCCATTGTGACCGGCATACATGTCTTAGTAGCCTCGTGGAGACTGCCAGGTGCTATTACCATGCTTGTCGACAGTAAACCCGGCCTGGTGCCTTCGTAACTTAACGGATCATTGGGCAGTTTGCTCGAGGTCTGCTGTGCCAGCTGTCTGTGCAGAGCTGGAGCAGCACACAGGGAGAACACAAAGAGAACACACACACACAGCCGAACATCTAACCATTCAAACAGGGCTAAGTTAACATGAACTAGGCACCTTTTAGTGCATGCTAATAGGATCTACAGGGCAGTTGCAGTGCGGCACATTAGTGCAACTCACACACCCGGTAGTCCCCATTGTGGGGCCGCCTAGACAAGCCCTGACACCTGTACTAGCGTCAGGCCATAACAGGCAAGATTACATGGAAAAACTCAGAAGTGATCCAAACCTTGGCCAAGTGAATTCTTCTCAAGGTTTGAATTGGTGACATTAAGAAATTCCAAATACTAAACAACACCCCTACCCCTTCCACTCATCTCCAGCTCATCCCTCTTCCCAGGCCTTGGAAAACAGGGAGGAGATGTTGGAGAGGGAATGTGAACTGAATTATGGAGTTACCTAGTTTGCTGGGAGTGGATTATATTGAGAGTCACTGCCGCACATTAGTGATGTTTGGGTATTAATTTTACTGTCTTTGTAAGTTACGCCAAAGGCACCTGGAACATATGGATAGTGGGTATAAAGAAATAAAATAAGCATATAAATATTGTTCTTTTTATCATGCTTTGCCCAGAGTATTAGGATACTGCTGTATTGCAGGAGACAGGTAAACTACACCATGCAATTCCCTGGCTTTCAGTGATCTACATTTCAACAAGGGGTTTTCTTGTAAGGCAGCACATCTGAGAATGAGTGAACCAGTCATTGCTATTTCTGTACGATCCAGCATCCAGGAACCTCACCGCAGGAGGGTGAGTACAGGCTCCCCGAGTGTGAAGGTGGGAAAGGGCTGTTTTATGAATATGTGCTTTGGTAGATGCCTCTTAAGTATTCTTCCTTTCGTGCTGTACAAGTAAATGTACCTGTATTCACCGATAGCAGGCCCCACCAGTGTGGTTAGCCATAGACTCATTGCTTATCTTCTCAGTGGGCTTTTCTGTTGTAATTTGAAATATTAAAACTCCTTTTTTTTCTGTACCTCTCGGACCATAACAATATTCAGTGAGAGCTGGTCAAGATTACAATTGCCTGATGAACAAAACTAAGTGAGCACCCGCCCTCATTACAAGAATCCTTTGTGTGATATCCTTTTCACTCTTCCTTCCAGTTTCTCTTGAAAGAAAGAGGCACTTGGTTTCCCCCATAGAAACTGCAAGCCCAGGAAAATTCACCATTTAAATCAAGCAGGACGTTGTCCGAGTACCTTTCCTGAACCCCTTGCCTCTCCCTCAGTTTACATATTTCGCTATCCCATGCTATGAAGAATAGCACACAAATCGACACAGAGGGAAGAGAGAGAGATGATGGGCTGAAAAAGCCTACACTGTGCCTTGTAAGAGCTATATGCTCCTGTGCAGACCGTAGATCTCTCGAATGTCAGCAAATTACCGCATGCCAGCAGGGATATATCTTCTGCCTGCCTGCTAAGCTGGGCTGTGGGAGGACTTTCCCGACCCACAGTCATTCTGCACATGGTCAGTCGTCAACCGGCTGTATCATCTCACATAAATTAATCACCTCACAGGCCTTCAAGCCCCACTCCATTTAGAAACTTAAAACAAATGAGAAACGGAACTTCACCCATCACTGAAATGCAACACACCTGTCTAGGCCAGGAGGATCCTCCAGGATGTGGGCTACAACTGTAAGATGTGCCCTGTACACAGTCTGTGGTACCAGAGGATTCAATTAGGAGAAATAGTAGTGGGGGGGTACGTGCTGGCTTTGATGCCTGGCCTCGCTGGTGCAAAGGGGACCATGTCTACACAAACCTCTAGTGAGTGCAGGGGGGAGCCCATAGCACATCCTGGGGCCAATGACAACAGGAACTGCCTAAGAAATGAATTGGCTTTTGTAGAGATACTCCACCTTCCTTCCCAACCCAGCCATGCCATCGTTTAAAAGGGGTATGCACATGGTGAACATAAAATAAACCAAGAGAAGGCAAATACCAGCAAATCTAATGTATCAGCATTTGGCACAAAATATAGGCAACAAAGTGTAAATTCTAACTATATCTAGCAGCTCCCTTCCTAAAGTTTCAAAACCATTTGCAGATTAAGTTCTCTCCTGCATTTACAGCTCTCTCAGGACAATCCCATGCCATATTGAGCCTTTCACTGCACTAGCTTGCAAAGCGATTGTTTCATTTATTTATTTTTAATGTTACCTAAATTACCTTTTTAATGAGCACCAGCTACAATAAACCAAACGGAGGAAACATTCTTCTCCCAAATAGGTCACCAGTCAGCCCTCATCCATCATTCAGCCTGGCAGCTCACCTTTGCTGATGCTTCAGCACATTGACAATAGCCCGGGGAACCGTTTGTTCAAAAGCTCAGTTTAGGTGGAAGTCATAAAGTTTGGAGCCGTCATCACCTTGCATGAAAATTAGTTGGGGCAGGGCCGGGGGAGGGGGAGGAGGAGGCCAGCTCTCCTTCAATCTGTAGAGATGATCCTCACGTTGTCTGACGCCTTTGGGATCAAGACAGTGATGCTGCTTCGCAACATTTCGGATTGAGCCCCTTCGTGGAAATACACACTGTGATCGCCAACCTTTGTACTTGGAGTAATACATAAACTTTACACGTGTTACTTTTATCGCTATTTCCTACCGCATAGTATCTTCCTTTGAAAGGTTTTTATATTACCAAAATAGATTTTCCCTACAGTGTTTTGTGTTTGCCTTGAGAGACAGCAATGAAATCTTTTCTCCGTCACTGAGAGGTCACAAGCAGTAAGAGGGTTCACGCTGCCTGTGTGCTTGTGTAGGCAACATGATTACTGGCACTAAATCAGCTTCCTCATCTCTCACCAGCCCCACAGGAGCGCTGAGGAGCTGGAGGTGTCTGCACTCCATTCGAGTCGCACTGATCACACCAGGGGGGTAAGCAGCCTCGCTTTGTTTGGTTTGCCTCTGACTTGTGCTATTTCTTTGTTTTCCCCATGCTTTATAGGAGCTTATTTCGTGGACGTTAAAATGTGGGACTAGATTGAATTTAAGCCCTTTATCTGTGCGGCGCTTACGGCAGAGCTGGTACCTCCACGGTGCATATACTAGCAAGGTCAACCAGATAAATTCCTCAATCACCACTGCTTTCTGTTCACCAGACATACCTGCTTCACTGTAACACCAGCCATCTCCCCCCTCCTACATCAGCCTGTTTTCCTCTTCCGATGCTACGATTGTAAACCCTTTGAGACAGGGACTGTCTTTCTGTTACATGAAAATAGACTCATAGACATTAAGGTCAGAAAGGACCATCATAGTCATCTCGTCTGATCTCCTGCATATTTCAGACCACAGAACCTCACCCACCCACTCCTGTAACAGACCCCTAACCTCTAGCGGAGTTACTGAAGTCCTCAAATCATGATTTAAAGACTTCAGACTACATGATTTAGTTAGGGATTGGTCCTGCTTTGAGCAGGGGGTTGGACTAGATGACCTCCTGAGGTCCCTTCCAACCCTGATAGTCTATGATTCTACAGAGAATCCACCTCTGACGCTAGTTTAAACATGCAAGTGACCCGTGCACCAAGCTGCAGAGGAAGGCAAAAAAAAAAAAAAAAAACCCAGGGTCTCTGCCAATCTGACCAAGGGAAAATTCCTTCCAGACTCCAAATATGGCAGTCAGTTAGACCCTGAGCATTTCAGCAAGACCCACCAGCCAGACACTGTGGAAAGAATTAACTGTAATAACTCAGAGCCCTCCCCATCTAGTGTCCCATCACCAACCATTGCTACTAGCAGTCGCAGATGAGCTACCATTGTAGGCAGCCTCATCATACCATCCCCTCCATCAGCTTGCCAAGCTCAGTCTTAAAGTCACTTAGTTTTTTGCCCCACTGCTCTTCTTGGAAGACCTTGAAATTCCAGAACTTCACTTCTCTGATGGTTAGATACCTTCCCCTAATTTCAAGCCTAAACTTGTTGAGGGTCAGTTTATATCCATTTGTTCTTGTGTCAACATTGGCACTTGACTTAAATAACTCCTCTGGTATTTATTTACAAAAATGGATCCTGTTGTCTGGTATAGAAATACAGATATAATAATCTCCAGATTGCCTGAGAGGCACTATCTAAAGTGTGCCCCCACGTCAGAGTTTCTGTATGCCTGATTCCTGCTGGGAGCACAGTACTACACCCACTGACAAATAATCGGAGCTGTCACAAAAATTGAAAGGATTTCTCATGGAAGATTTAAAATGTCAGAATTATGCTATTTCTGCCATTTTAAAAAGTAATGGTCTTTTTCATTCAAAAATGTTCATGAAATTTATATTAAAAATGTGATTAGTTTTGGATTTCATATTTTTCCTTCTCTCTCCTTTTGCCCTGCCACCCACATTATCTCCCCCACCAAGATACTTCTTCCTTTTCTCCTGTTTCCCTTCCTTTGTGTCAACAGAAAAGGGGGAGAAATATTTGTCTTCATTTCTTTGTTGAAATAATAAAAACGTAGTAAGATGTGTGTGTGTGTGTTGCATATGCATGAGAGCAAATATCTCTTTCATTTCTTAATAAAGGACACAAGTTTATGAAAAAAGTTCAAAATTTCAACCTACCCTATAAATAATCATCCTCCATCTGTGACTCTTTGCTTATACAGCACCTTCCTTTCTTCTCCGTCCCTCCCTCCCTCATCCTTACCTGAGTTTCCTCAACTCAGGCTCTTGTTATTAATAGAGAGCCTGATCCTAGAACTGCATATACATAAGTAAACCTTTGTGCTGCATGAAGTCAATGGGAGCTCCACGTAGCATTACATCCATAAATTATAGCATGAATTTTCTCTACAATGATTTTCTAAACACGACCTACATTTTTCAAACCATCACTAGCAAAATATCCAGATACTTTTCATAAGAAGCAGCCTCCACTGTGTTCTCTTCTTCCTGCATATTAACCCAGTGCTTTATAATTACCCTCTGGATTCAGTAATGTTGGTGAAGGATTGAGGACCTGGAAAGGAGAGTATAAATGCGAGGTGTTAGTACTGTGTATTATCACTGGACTATTTTAATCATCATCACCTGGGACTCATTCGGAATGTGGAGAAAGATGGAGCAGGTGGTTTAAAGGAGAATCTGGTCCTGCACATCCCACTTCTTCAGGTGTCAGCAGCCAAGAGGGCTTGCTGATATCTTCGGGGCCCAATGCTTTCTGAATGGTCCTGTGACTGAACAGTACATTACTGCTGGTAGCCTCTGCCTCTGGCATGGAACCTACCACAGGGGGCATTTGAATAAACAAATAGAGTTAGCAGGGCCTGTTGCCAATGGCTGGCAGTTTGAACAAAGGCAATTTGAGGTCATTAGCCAACCAGGCATGGTAGGCCAATCCACAGTCCAAATCCTGGAATATCCTGCCGAAACTGGGAGGAGATAGCGTGGATTCCTACGATGCAGTATTATGTGTGGGCAAGTCATTGCAACAGCCACCTTCACGTCCGAGGACGGGCATGTGATATTATCTAGAGCATTTTACATTGCTGCATTTTACGTTGCTGCATCAGTTATTTTTGGAAGCTAGGAGAAGGTGGCAATGACCATTGCCTGTTGGCTTGTGTCGCCTCTGAGTGAACAGCTCAGACTTGGCTGCTGACATAGTTCTAGCTGCAAGCTAGCTTGGCCTATTGGTTTGTCAGTTCGAGTCACTGATGCAATGGCATTGCACAAACTCGACCCCCAAAGGATGATCTACGGCCACCAGCCGAGAGAGCAGCTTTCAAATGTTATTTCTTTGTCTGGCACATCACGATTCACACATTCACTGCTAATTACAGTGGTAGTAGCTCTTCCCACAGGCAGCGGCATGATGAATCACGGCACTGTCTCTTGAGCGGGGTAGGATTTATCAGCTTAGCCCCCCGGTGTGTTAAATCGCTGTGCCGCAGGTGGCGTGTTTAGAAAGGCTCTAGTTCTAATTAAGATTAAAAATAAGTTAAGATTGAGAGTCCACTAAAAATGTGGTCTGACTTGCATTCCTCTCAGCTTAATGTACTCGCCCGTAGGCGGAGCATCCTCATGACTTTAGAACGAGCAGGAAACCAATCAGATTAATTAGCAGGAAGGGGTTGGTTAATCAAGCCCGCAGTTTGGTCCACTTTCAGGTCGTATCGGTATTGCTCACCTGCAAAGACGTGCCTGCTTTTTTTAAAAGACTTTTAAGGGATTTGAGTTGAATTATAGATTGGGAGCTAGCTGGCAAATGCAGCAGAGACAATAGCCCTCTAAGACAACAAACAAAAGGGAAATTGAACACCAGGCTGGAGCAAGCTCCTGGATACATTCCTATGCACTTTCAGTGACTATTAGAGATCACCAATCTGCATTCTCACACTGCACAGTTAAAGTGGGGATTTTTTTGTGGCGGAGGAGAGGGCATCCATTGAAGAACTAAAACACCTTCGTTCATATAGTTTACCATTGACCTCTATGGATCACCCATGTGGTGGGAGGGTCAGCCGTATCTCTGGGAGCTTGAATTCACAAAGGAGTGCGCAGAAAAGGGAGCTGGCTCTGGAGGCTGCAGAGGAAATCCCACCTCTTCCATCGCCTGCCAGCCAGCCTCCCCTTTCGAGGGAAGGAATGTCATTCCAGAGCAGGGGCAGGGGATTGGCTGCTGGAGAGCTGATTAGCTCTGGGCCAGTCGTTGGCATAGGGGTAGGGCTAGTAAGAGAACACACCTGCAGAGAACTGAGCATGTGATGCTGTTTGGTGCTACTGGAAAGAGCAGGCCCAGGGGTGGCCTGAAGTGAGCGTAGGGGATTGGTCCAGGGAGCAGGCCTGGGGCATGGCCACAACCAGGTTTAGGGGGCAGTCGAGACCCAGCTGAGGAGCTCTGGCCAGGCAAAGCTCCAGAAGCCAGGGCTCTGAATAGATTGATCTTCTCTAGTCTCTCACTTTTTGCAGGTTTTCCAGACTTCACATCATTCTTCTAGATCCTGTATGAACTCTTTCCAGTTTTTTTAACAACTTTTTTTTACAACCTTTTTGAAGTGGGGACACCAGACCGGACACAATATCCAGTAATGGTCGCACTAATGCTCTATAAACAGGTATTGCCAGCTCCCTATTTCTACTTCATATTCCCCTGCTTATACAGCCCAGGATCGCGTTCATCCTGTTACCTACCATGTCACACTGGGAGGCAACTTGATCATGGTCTGCATGTGTGGGGAAGAGATTTCTGATAGTAGGTGGATTGTTAATCCAGGAGAAAAGGGTGTGATACGAACCAGTGGTTGAAAGTTAAAGCTAAAAAAATTCAGGCTAGAAATAAGGTGCAAATTTTTAACCTAAAGGGTAATTTACCACTGAAGGAACTTACCAAGGCAAATGGCAGATTTTCCGTAAATTTAACCCTTTTAAACAAGCCTGTATCTCTTTCTGAAATATAATCTGCAGCTCAAACAGAAGTAATAGACTAGATGCAAGTGAATTTCTTTAGCCTGTGGTAAGCAGGAGACCAGACTAGATGATCCCGTCTGGCCTTAAATCTATGAGTCTACGAATGTTCATCAGAAAGTAATCTATACTTTATCATCATAATGCACACACAGTCCTCTGGTGATTGATAGACTAGCAACTCAGTGAACACCAGCTGAGTTGGAAAATTTTCTCCTGGACATTCTTAAGGAATATGTTGATGTGAAAAATATCTCACCTCTTCCCATAGTCATGTTAGATCACAAGGAGCCCAGTTTTGTAACACATCCATAATTGGAGATGGTGTTCCTAAACATATCTGAGCATCCTTAATTGATTAATTTGGCTACAAATCTCATAAGAATCAGTTTTCTTGAGTGATTTCAATTATGTACTGCATCCAGTCAGGCTGGGTATCTCTCAGAAATGACTTTTTACACAATAGTTCAGTATTTCTTCTTCCGAATGAAACCAGGTATGGCAGAGGCACAAGACAATAATAGTAACCTTAAAAAAAATCAATCAATCAACGTTTCTTAAATTTTGACTTCAGATCTAGTTTGGGCTGGTTCTAATTCAGAATCTCCATTGAAGTCAATGAGCGTTCCTTCTGTAAAGTGGAGAGCGGCTATGTCTGTAAAGAGTTGTCTTCCTGAAAAACACAGTATTATTAATACTGATAGTCATAATAATTAATATTATTTATATTATAGTATCATGTTGAAGTCTAGAGATTAGGCACCATCGTGCTAGGTGCTGTACAAACTTTTTGAAAATGATGGTCTCTTCCTCAAAGAGCTTACACAGAAGAAAGATTGGACATAACCGGTGTTTGAGACAAACCAGGGGGTCAGGTTGAGTGGGTAGGGTAATGAAAGATAGGTTAACAAAAATAACTGGATGTACAGAATGACAGCTTGCTGCCTCCCTAACCATTGTCAGGTTCCAGTTCACTGTATTCATTGATATAGGGGCTCCTATTACCAAAAACAGGTAGTGATAAACCTTACAGAAACATTTCCTGGTGAACAATAACAACATACACTATTAGCAGCAGAGCTGTGCTTTTGTAAGTCATCTGCCATAAATTGTATGGACGGCAGACTTCTGAAACTTCCTGTTTAACACCATATTCTCTGGCACATATCATTAGGTCTATCGGTAATTTACAGGATGACTGAACAACTGTAATGATTTACCCTCAAACCCAATGCCCAGCCTCACATATAAATATGGTAATGCTACTTGTCATTGAAATAATTACCACCTGTATTCAGAATGATGTGCAGCTTCTAGGAAAAGCATTCTCAAATAGACATATGCTGAGTCATTCGGGAATGGTTGCATCCACGGGAATGCTAGTCTGTTTTCAGTTGGCATACCCCTGAGCAATGTAGTAATACTGACCAAACTTCTGGTCAAGACAGTGCTATATAGGTGGGAGAGATTCTCCCATCAGTGCAGCTCCCGCCTCTTGGGGAGGTGGATTAACTAGGCCAATTGGAGAAGCTATCCCGTCAGCATAGTAGTGTCTTCAATAAAGCACCGCAGCAGTGTAGCTGCAGCCCTGTATGTGAAGACAAGCCCTTAGTGACCCTCAGAAATAAGGTTTTTTTTCTGCAGGACTTTGTAATAACCTTTAGCATAGGTCAGCAAGGTTTAAACCCATGACTTTTCACTCCACAGAACAAGCTTTTATCATTCCGAATAAAGGAGTAACTCCTAGTAAACTGCTCCACTAGTTGACCCCTATACAGGAATGCACCACATGCTTCGACGGTATATTACAAATTCATACTTCAGTTTTGCTTGTCACCAAAAATCATGTCAAGTTTGTAGATCACCCCACTTTTGCTGAATGAACCTTCATTCTGCTTTCCTTTCCATACATAGAATCATAGAACTGGAAGGGACCTCAAGAGGGCATCTAGTCCCATCCTCTGCACTCATGGCAGGACTAAGTATTATCTAGACCATCCCTGACAGGTTTTTGTCCAGCCCGTTCTTAAAAATCCCCAGTGATGGAGATTCCACCACTTCCGTAGGTAATTTCTTCCAGTGCTTAACCACCCTAACATTTAGGAAGTTTTTCCTGATGTCCAACCGAAACCGCCCTTGCTGCAATTTAAGCCCATTGCTTCTTGTCCTGTCCTCAGAGGTTAAGAAGAACAATTTTTCTCCCTCCTCCTTGTAACAACCTTTTATGTACTTGAAAACTGTTATCCTGTCCCCTCTCAGTCTTCTCTTCTCCAGACTAAACAAACCCAATTTTTTAAATCTTCCCTCATAGGTCATGTTTTCTAGACCTTTAATCATTTTTGTTGCTCTTCTCT
This sequence comes from Eretmochelys imbricata, assembly GCF_965152235.1. Lineage (NCBI taxonomy): Eukaryota > Metazoa > Chordata > Testudines > Cheloniidae > Eretmochelys > Eretmochelys imbricata. The sequence continues at coordinate 130,062,460 of NC_135577.1, read as the reverse complement.
CGACTTTCTCCAATTTGTCCACATCTTTCCTGAAATGTGGTGCCCAGAACTGGACACAATACTCCAGTTGGGGCCTAATCAGCGCAGAGTAGAGCGGAAGAATTACTTCTTGTGTCTTGCATACAGTACTCCTGCTAATACATCCCAGAATGATGTTTGCTTGTTTTGCAACAGCGTTACACTGTTGACTCATATTTAGTTTGTGATCCACTATGACCCCCAGATCCCTTTCTGCAGTACTCCTTCCTAGGCAGTCATTTCCCATTTTGTATGTGTGAAACTGATTGTTCCTTCACAAGTGGAGTACTTTGTATTTGCCTTATTGAATTTCATCCTATTTACTTCAGACCAATTCTCCAGTTCGTCCAGATCATTTTGAATTTTAATCCAATCCTCCAAAGCACTTGCAACCCCTCCCAGCTTGTTGTCATCCGCAAACTTTATAAGTGTACTCTCTATGCCATTATCTAAATCATTGATGAAGCTATTGAACAGAACCAGACCCAGAACCCATCCCTGCAGGATCCCACTTGTTATGCCTTTCCAGCATAGAATCATAGAATATCAGGGTTGGAAGGGACCTCAGGAGGTCATCTAGTCCAACACCCTGCTCAAAGCAGAACCAATCCCCAACTAAATCATCCCACCCAGGGCTTTGTCAAGCCTGATCTTAAAAACCTCAAAGGAAGGAGATTCTACCACCTCCCTAGGTAACGCATTCCAGTGCTTCCCCACCCTCCTCGTGAAAAACTTTTTCCTAATATCCAACCTAAACCTCCCCCACTGCAACTTGAGACCATTACTCCTCGTTCTGTCATCAGCTACCACTGAGAACAGTCTAGATCCATCCTCTTTGGAACCCCCTTTCAGGTAGTTGAAAGCAGCTATCAAATCCCCCCTCATTCTTCTCTTCCGCAGACCAAACAATCCCAGTTCCCTCAGCCTCTCCTCATAAGTCATGTGTTCCAGTCCCCTGATAATTTTTGTTGCCCTCCGCTGGACTCTTTCCAATTTTTCCACATCCTTCTTGTAGTGTGGGGCCCAAAACTGGACACAGTACTCCAGATGAGGCCTCACCAATGTCAAATAGAGGGGAATGATCACATCCCTCGATCTGCTGGCAATGCCCCTACTTATACAGCCCAAAATGCCATTGGCCTTCTTGGCAACAAGGGCACACTGTTGACTCATATCCAGCTTCTCGTCCATTGTAACCCCTAGGTCCTTTTCTGCAGAACTACTGCCGAGCCATTCGGTCCCTAGTCTGTAGTGGTGCATGGGATTCTTCCGTCCTAAGTGCAGGACTCTGTACTTGTCCTTGTTGAACCTCATCAGATTTCTTTTGGCCCAATCCTCTAATTTGTCTAGGGCCCTCTGTATCCTATCCCTACCCTCCAGCGTATCTACCTCCCCAGTTTAGTGTCATCTGCAAACTTGCTGAGGGTGCAATCCACACCATCCTCCAGATCATTTATGAGCATGACTGTGAACCACTGATAACTACTTTCTAGGAATGATTTTCCAACCAGTTATGCACCCACCTAGCTCCATCTAGTTTGTATTTCCCCAGTTTGTTTATAAGGTCATGAGAGACAATATCAAAAGCCTTACTAAAGTCAAGATATACCATGTCTACCGCTTCCCTCCTGTCTACAAGGCTTGTTACCCTGTCAAAGAAAGCTGTCAGGTTGGTTTGACATGATTTGTGCTTGACAAATCCATGCTGACTATTATTTATTTATTACCTTATTATCTTCTAGGCATTTGCAAATTGATTGCTTAATTATTTGCTCCATTATCTTTCTGGGTACAGAAGTTAAGCTGACTGGTCTGTAATTCCCCAGGTTGGCCTTATTTCCCTTTTCTAGATGGGCACTACGGTTTTTAAGACTGCCAGTCGCTCAGAGTCATATTCTGTAACAAGTTAATATTAAAAGTCTTCTTCTGACTAGCTATGCCAACTGTGTGTCAGGTGCTTTCCCATCAATCACTCCAAATACCCTGGCCGGGCATTGCACAATGGCAGATTCATCGCTTCAACGATGACCTCAGCAAACTTGTCAGATGTATTGTGCAACTTCCTCTCTCATCATTTTGTCATTTATCCAACGTTTTCCAGACACAGAAGTATTTGTAAAATTATCTGTCAATTGTGGGATAACATATTTGGTCCCAAAGAGCAAAACTTTCCAAAGCTTTTATGACATGCTTTCCTGGGAGAACTCCTTCCGATTCTAAGGAAAATAGTTTTCACTTGCACTAATATTAGATTTCATGGATAAATTAAACAACATTTCCCACCAAATTAAATTTGGCTAACATATTTAAGAAACTGGAGGAGCCAGTTATTACAGACTTTTGTACTGTATCCTCTAAATAGCACAGTTGGTCCTCTGAATCACAAATTGAGGTTTGCTTGTCCTGCTGTAAGTAGGAATAATAAATAATATACAGTTCTGAAAATATGGTGTAGTCCTTTTAGTCTTTCCTCATACAGAAGGGCCTCCTTCTTTCATGTCCCCCAGTTTCTTAAAGAGAAATTGATCAATTAGTCTAGTGGATTTTAAACTCAGTCTTTCACTTTTCATCTACTACTAGCTGTAGATACATACTCCTGCATCCCTAGAAAACCCTTGCAGTCCCGTCAAACCCTATGGCTCTATGATTCTATATAGCTATAGCTACAGATGATGGCAGCTAAATTCTACAGCAGCTGTCTGAATTGTGGTCATTGGGCCCAATTCACAGCCCACTGAAGTCAATGGAGAGACTCCAGTGGTCTTCACTAGGCTTTCGAGCCAGGCTCGATACTTGGGCCATTCTTTGTCCCTGCAAAACTGTGCACACAAATACTTGAGGGTGCAAAATGGGAAGCAGATGTGAAAAATCATTCCCACTAAGTTAACCTGGGCTCCATAAAGCTAGCACAGCTCCTGAGCCAACGTGATTTATACCACAATACTGTGCACAGTGGAGAGCACTGCTTTTTCTTTGTATTCAATTCTGTGCGGCTGCGGGGGAAATAAAGGCATTCTACCTGTGTATCACGAACACAGCGGAGAGGATGAATGAACCTGTGTCCTGTTGTCGAATCACAGCTGGATGCTTGATTTGATTTGTTTAAAGTAACTGTTTGCGTTGTGCTGAGGCATGTCTGAGAGGCTGGAGGTCTCGGCTATTCAGCCACTTCCCTGTACCCCAGGGTAGCAATGAAAAAAACTAACACTGAGATGAAAAGCTGCAACTATTGTCATGTTAAGAAATCAAGTGGAGGATTCTGAGGTAAAGTTTGTAAACAGGAGCCTGCACGGCTCTTTCTAGAGGGACAAGGGCAAGCCTACATTCAAAGAGAATAGGACATGGGCACAGATGTGTCCCTTGGCAGAATATAGTTATAAACCAGCATAAAGACGAGAAGGGTCGGTGCTGCAATTGGAATGCAAATTTCTTACGCGCTCATTGAGACAGTGGTTTATGACGCTCTGACGGACACTCACCAGGCTGCTGTAACTGGAGCCAACCTTCGGATCCTACACGCTTCCAGGCCGGCTGGGTATGGGCAGCATCCAGGCACCGGGTCTAGCTCCGATCTCTAAGGCTGTATCGCCGCGACGCAATCGAGGTGCGAGGCCCCTGCTCACGTACACATGCTAGCCCAAGGATAAATACCAGTGTGGTTGCAGGAGAACAGTCAATGGCATCAGAGGCACGGCTGAGCCTCGCCGAGTGCATAGCCACTGGCTGCAGGGGAGTTTGCACTCGGCACAGCGAGGCTGGCCCTCCGCTGTCGCTGTCTGTGCTCCCGGCTGTTTGCACTGGTGCCAGCTCGAAGCCACAGCTGATGCCGCGCCGCTTGATGCAGCAGGAACGTTTTGCTATCTTGGCGGCACTTCGTCTAACAAGACCAGGATCGATGACGAAAGCAGGCGGCGCAGGTCTCAGGCCAGTCCTGCCTGGGGTCGACTTTGTCGCCCCCTGTGGAATGTGAGAGGCATTCGCACCGTGATGACTGCCTATCATGCAATCACGTTAAGCACTCTTCTCTACGGCTGTGAAACACGGACGCTCTATGTCAGGGCTGGGCGGTGGGTGACCTGTGTGCACTGGTCAGCTGCTAAATTACAGTCAAGAGGTGAGCTGCAGGGTCGGGAGCAAGCCAGGTCAAGATACTAGGAAGTCAGGGTCAAGCGCCAGGTTATAGACAGCAATCAAATAGCAATGTTGAGGACAAACCAGGGTGAGAACTCAGCATCTAGGGTCTACGGCAAGGAGGGGCTGGAGCAGAGACAGAGCGAGGCAGGCAGTTTGTGTTGTTGCTCAGGCACTTTCCCATGTGGGCTTCCTGATTTAAATACCAGCCTCAGCCAATCAGTGGACTGTGGGGGGCTGTCACTCAGTCCTTGCTCTGCGGTACTTCCTGCCAAGCCTAGCTTCACAGGGTCAGTAGCCCAGACCCTCCAATGGTCCCAGGTTCTTATGCTCTATACCAGACGCTTGAAACAACTGGAGCATTTTCACATGCATTGTGTGTATCTCATGAATATCATCAAATGGTTGGACAGGATAACCAACATCAAAGTCCTGGGCCTGCTTCATGAATCCCTAATCACACAGGTGCAATGTCACTGCCTGTGGACAGATGATACACAACTCCGCAAAGCCATATTTTATGGACAGTTGAAATCAGGAGCGCATACGCGCAGAGGTCATGGAAAATTATATCAGGACACCCGAAAAGCTGGCTAAATTGACCCGAACACATGGGAAGCCTCTGCTGAATGCCAGGGGATCAGGATGGAAGCAGCCCTCCTGGACTGTGCTTAAAGCCATGAAGAGGAGCAGAACAGAGAATGCCGGAGAGAAGCTTGAGTGAAGAGAGCAGGCTGTGGCCAAAACATGCCACCACGTCAGGCTTGCGTGGACCCCTCATCCGTCTACGTTCACACAAGCAGATTTACTGAAACAAACTGATTCTCCAACATCGACTCGGCCGAGAGACAGCCAGCTCAGTGCGAGTCAGTGTGAGTATGTGTACATGAGCAGGGGAGTCACACCCCTAGCTCCCACGCAGCCTGAGCGTATGTCTACGCTGCGGCCGGGGTGAGGCCGGTTGCTCGTGTGGAGATATCCACTCTAGCTGAGTGGGCTTTGGAGCACATGGCACAAGCCTGCCTGGCCTGCTGGGCACATGCTTGTGCAGAAGCCCATGCTGCCACCGCCTCACTGCTATTTGTAGCCAGCTAACCCGATTAAAGCTGGCACTGGCAGTTCTACACCAGGAGCAAATCACACCCCCAGCCGCAGTATAGCCGTACCCAAAGGCACATCCCTGGGTACAGACCTGCTCTGTCTCGCCCTCCCTCCTGGGGATGTGGGACTCTGCAGTCTGACTGCCTGAGATCCTGAAACCAGCGCTGGACTAACCAAGCCTCTCCCGTCGCTTACGTGTGCAGCCCCAGGGCTCCGCCCTGCGGGCACTCTCCATTACAGTTAACTCTTCAGGGCCCTGTAGCAGGTAAAGTGAGGGAGCACCGGTTTTGCACAGGGGTTTCTAAAACACAGTGACTTTTACTCTCAAAGCATACAAGAGTTACCGGTCTCTAGGCAAAACAACGAAAGTCTATATACTCTTCCCCACCCCCGCCTCCAGCCTAAGCTCACCCCATCTTATGAGACCTTGGGCCCAGTCCAGGTGTCAGGTGAGTAGACCCCCTCTACCTCCTGCTGTTGATCTGTCATTGGTTAGCCACTGAGGGAGGGGGAGCCTGGAGCAGATCCTGCCCTTCAATAAGGTTTCTTTCCCTTCTGTCATGCAACCAGCTGATCAGTTGCAGAACCCTTGTTAAGTACTTAGAAGTTCCCTGGAGTCCAAACTGGGAAAACCAGTTTTCTTCAACCCAGCCGCACCCTATAGTGGAACCATGGTCCTTGGGTGGTTCCCTTTGATTAGAAAACAAACCACAGCTGATGTCTCTGTTAGTCCCTTCATGGACTAACCCTGCGTGCTCTAGCCTGGACATCTTTAGTCATTTCCACTTACATACTCAAAAGCGGCAAAGAGTCCTGTGGCACCTTATAGACTAACAGACATATTGGAGCATAAACGTGGTGAATACCCACTTCGTCGGATGCATGAAGGTAAGTCACGTTCTTCAAAATGGCGGTCACGATGCCAGCTAAAAGTCATGATTTGATTACAGCCTTGGGCAAACGCATGCCAACCTCCATCTCAGGTCGATATGGGTTTGGCCACAATTTTGGAATTCTTCTTGCATATACTGTTTTCCTGTTCCAAAACTCAGACACATTTGTAGCGTCGCGTGAAGGATCAGTGTGCAGTCACAGGAGAGTCAGAGCATATAGTCAAAACAAAATAGACAAATGGGATTTCATTCTTCTGTGTTCCCCTTTGTGGAAGAATTATATTCAAATTGAATTTCACTCCAAAAACATTTAGTACATTTTTTTGCAGATCTTTGGAGGATTTTACCATTTTTTGGGAAAACTTTATCACAGATTATTTGCAGTTGATGGAGTCCCACTCACATTTGCCCCCAAATAAGGAAATTACAAGGTTTTTAAAAGGAAAAATCAAAAGACATCTCTCAGAAATTACTATAAACAGTCATGTCTTACTGTCACAGTTCAGGGTAACTGCTCCTGTATTCCCCACCTCATGGTCCACCAAAGGCACACACTTTAGGCTCAAACTCCTCTCTGTCCCTGCTCTTGATCTGCAACCCCATGTCACACTCCCTCCTGACTGTTTTTTTCCAGGCTGCATAGTTTCCTGCTGTTCCCAACAAGTCAGATTGCCTAAGTAGGCCAGCGTCTGTGCTTTGCATTCTCTTTGAAGGATATGACCAGCATAAGTGCCCGCAGTTACAAGTTACTGTTGTTAGATGTTCAGCTGCATGTGTGTGTCCTCCCTGTGTGCTGCCCCAGTTCTGTGCAGACAGCCGGCACAGCAGACATCGAGCAAACCACCCAATGACCACAAGATCTGTTAAGGTACGAAGGCACCCAAATGGGTTTATTGTAGACAAAGCACAGTAATAGCACCTGGCAGGCTCCACGAGGATACTAAGACATGTACCCCCATGACAATGGAGGCAGCTCAGTGAATGGCAGGACTTTCACTGCCCCTGAAGCTGGCCAAAGATACTCCCTCTGAGATACATCTTTTTGCCCCGATACAAACAAGTTACGTACTGCCTCTGACATAGTTACTGCCCATGACCTTGTACATGTTGGTATGATTAAAACAGTAGAGCCCTGCAGGGGGACTGGGATCCCGCGATTCCCCAGGACCTGCTCCCATAATAGGGGGAGCAGGTAAAATGTACTTTATTGCAAACGGGATTGGGTGGGCAAAAAACCCAAACTGCGATCATTTGTAGGAAAACACTAAATCTTTGTTTTTTTAAATAAAGGTTTTAATACTTAAATTTAAGCACGGCATGGAAAGAGATTTGGTGTCTATTGTAACTGGCGTTCAAGTGTTTTTTTTCCCATGGTTTAAGCAAGATTTGTATTATTCCTAAAAACTGAGCCTGAATTCCATGTGTATACGTAATATATTAACCAACAGGTTTTTTGTTTCTCTAGTAGCGTGGGGGGAGGGGTTCTCGCTCTCTTGTGGGCTGTAAGGTTTTTGCAGGTGGGAATGGGATAAAAATGCAAGAAACAATGCCGGAGGGCGTCAGAGTGGGTCCTGCAGTGCAGGACAGGAGAAGGATTTAAAAAATAGTCCCATGCAGGGCTCTCCCACACAGCTTCTTCTAAGCCAGCACTTCTATTCTTAAGGTGAAAGCATTACAGAGAATACATTTTAAAACCCACATGCATTGTAAAAAGCTCACTAGAGGCCACCTCTCAAATCCAACCTTGGACTCCAGTGAGTGCTAGTCCTTCAAAACCCACAGCTGGGTTTTCCCCTTCGTTCCAAGTTCCTAACTGTCTCAGATTCAGAACCAGAGCCCCGGCTGGGCAGAACAGCCGTTTCTTTGTACGGCTCAGACCGCTGAGCTTGGCCTTTGGTAGCAGGTAATCACCAGACAAAGAGTCTCTCCTCACATCAGTCTTGCAGAACTGAAGCTGGAGAATTTGCATGAAGCTCTGCCTAGGGGTTTCCCAGGAAATCCGCCTCCCACTCATTATCCCCCAAATCCATTCTTGTCTGGCACATTTTCAGTAGAGCCCTTTGAACTCCCAGTCTCACATCTCACCTCTAGAGAGGTTACATACAACTTTAGCCCACAATAATATGTAAACTCTGCATTTAATACAGTGGACCCTAAAGATACCTAAACTTGACTCACTAAGGTCTCCCAAGGATGCGCAGGAAAGTACCATATCTATCATACTTATACAGTATGTTGGTTTACAGAAATACTTAGCACAATGGTTCTCAACCTCGTCCATAGTATGTTACAACAGAGAACAGTTTCAAGACCCCCTTTCCCACAAGTGTCAAGATCCTCCATCCCATATAGCTGTAATGAAAGCTGGAAGGGTCGTAACCCTCAGAAACGTGTTTGCAGCTTTCAGGTGGAGAACACACGGTCTAGTGCATTGATATTATTTTGGGTGAATGTGGTGGTCAGCTTTGAGATATATGGCTAGGTAGCATAGGAGCTAGAAAGGACATTCAGGTGACTGTTAAGAGAACTAGGTTCTACTCTTGTTTTTCACAGTGACTGCGCCAGTTACTTCACCTCCCTGTACTGCACTTGCCCCTCCTATCCTGGCCTATTTAGAGTGTAAACTCCTCAAGGCAGGGACTATTTTTTATTCTGTGTTTGTACGGCACCTAGCGTGTTGGGAACCCAGGGTCAGCTGGGGCCTGTAGTAGCTTCTGTAATATAAGCAATGAATAGAGAGGGATGAGTTGTTTTGAACAAAAAGCTCTTACATTAAAAAAATGGCCTTTTTCTTCAAACAAATAAACACAAACAAATTTAAAAAACAACACTTCATTTTTTCCCAATATTCCTTTATTTGTTTTCATTCTGTATCAAGACAAAATGAGACCAAGCCCCCAGAATGGCCAATAACCTAGTGGGTAGGAGTCTGAATTCGACAGGACAGGGACTTGAACCTGAACCTGGGTCTTCTACATCCAAGGTGGGTGCCCTTCAAAACTGTTCAGAGTAGCTGAAGATGCTTCCCTTCCACTCAAGAGCAGATTTTTCCCTTCACTCACCATACCCGGTTAATTATTTAAAAGCAAGGAGTTTTGTGCAAGTATGAGTCAAATAAGTGAGTGGTTTGGTTTAGATACGCACCTTATCTGAACCATCCTAATATCTTGAGTTTGCCCAAAAGGGCTACAAATGTCACCAGAGCAGCATTTATTGCATAATCCCAGCATCGTTTTGCTCCAGTTGTTTTCAGAACTGGGAAGCAAAGACGACAACATATTGTTGCTAGGAGGGGTGTTGCCGAATTTCTCCTTAAAGTTTCCGTGGTGCTAAGAGGAAGGCAAAGCACCTTTCCTGGAAGGCTTCTATCTTATAAAACCAAATGTATCAAGCATTATCTAACCGTAGGTATATATCGGACACCTATATATCACCATACTCCCTACCTGCCAGTACAGGGTGGGAAAGTGTCACAATATTGGAAATGCGATTCCATTTTGGATAAACATCTGAGCTCTCTCAGGTTTCCTAATGACCTGCTGCATTGTGCAACAGAATATCTGAATCTAAATGAACCAAACATCTCATACCAAACCGGCCTGCTTCTTTGCTCTGTGCAGTTCAGAGCTTTATAATTTTCATGTAATTCGGCTGTGCAGCCGGGAAGCTAGTGAAAAAGCCCTGCTATTATTATCATACCTTAAAGGGTGAATAAATATTTAGCAAATAGTGTAAAGTGTCTGAAATTTGAATGCAGCTTGCATACTTTTCAACCTGAAACAATTAAACATCTTGAGACTTATGGTAGTTCAAAAAAACCTTGATATGGTTAAAATGTCACTTTAAATAACAGGCAAAGGTTTGAGTTTTGCCTTTAAGGGAGACAAAACTCAGACAGCTGTTCACTCGGAAAGGGCTCAGATTGCAGAGTTAAACTGAAGGATTTTATTTAAAAAAAAATACTTTGCACGTAATCAGTCCCACAGATCAGTCAGCAAGGTTGATTTCTGATTGCATAAGGCAATTAAATCACAAACTGAGCATATTACCTCTGTCTGAATTAAGGTGCCATTTTTATGGAAATATATAAGGCTGTATACATTTGACTGACACAAAGATTTCTTGGGCTTATTTTTGTCATCTTTGTAACCACTTCCCAGGTACATTATCACCATCTGCACAACGGTACAGGTAAAGGGAGAGGGGGGAGAGCTACTGAGCGCCTTTTCAAAAGCCCAGCGTGCTACTTTTAGTATTACTGGTTTGCTGTACAGGAGCTAGAGTTTAACTCGAATAAAAAAATAGATAATCCATGTGAGGACCCTTCTGTGAACGCAAAGGCGGCATAAACAGCACTGCCTGGTCAGCTGCCCACTGCTTCTGTCGCTTAGTAGATTTATTGGTGTAGGGTAAAGTCACTGTGCAGACCAGGCATCTAACATTGAACTGTAAGGAAGTGATGATGCCTGCATTTGCTGGCTCTTTGCTGCAGTCCCTGAGCAGCAGCAATGCAGGCGACAAAGTACAGGGAAAACTGGGAAAGTGGTTTGTCTTGGAGAGCACTTATTTGAACAAGGACATTTGCACAATTGGCGACTAACAAATTTATTTGAGCATAAGCTTTCGTGAACTCAAGCTCACTTCATCGGATGCATTCAGATGTAGCTCACGAAAGCTTATGCTCAGATAAATTTGTTCGTCTCTAAGGTGCCACAAGTCCTCCTGTTCTTTTTGCAGATACAGACTAACATGGCTGTTCCTCTGAAATCTGTCATTTGCACAATTGTTCAGGTTGGAGTAGTGCTGGGTGACGGGGTTCATCCAGAACTTCCCTCCCACGCATGGAAAAGTGCAGATTTGGGTCAACCAAAACATTCTGCCAATTCATGTCAGCTTCGCCAAATTGCTTCAGCCCAAAAAAAATAAATCTGAGAAAAAGTTCAGAGAAGAGTCAAAAACATTTTCTTTCAGAATTAAACATTTCCATTTTTTATTCAAGATTACTTTTTGTTTCAAAAGTAACTTCAATTTTATTTTAAAAATCTAAAAAATTGGGGAATAAAAGCAAAACATTTTGTTTGACCCAAACAAATTTTTCCAACTTTTTGGTTCACTGAAAAATTCAAAGCTCATTGTTTGGGGTCAACCCCAAACTAATTTGTTTTAATTAATTGATATATTTGGGAATGACCCGTGAACCCAACAATCAGTTGTTCATACAGCTCTAGTTAGGAGCAGGACTTCATGTTCTATATGCACTCAACACCCCCATGGACTTCAGGGCACGGCTGGGTGTGGATGGGACGCAAAACTGGGCTCTTATTCCACAGGTAACAAAGAGAAAATGTGAAAAACCAGCTTGTGTCACTATAAGCTCCTGGTCAATTTGGCTTTTCCATCACATAAGAGTTGTGTGTCTCTGGATTTCTCCTCCCCTCCTTCTGGCTGCCTATAACCTGCTCTTTGATGCCTGGTGGAATCATGACATCAAGCATGAAGAACATAAGAACGGCCATACTGGCTCAGGCCAAAGGTCCATCTAGCCCAGTATCCTGTCTGCCGACAATGGCCAATACCAGGTGCCTTAGAGGGAATGAACAGAACAGGTAATCATCCATCCCCTGTCACCTCCTGCTTTATTTCCCATACCCCTCACCTTTTCCTCCTGTTCCTCTTCCTCCTCCCTTCATCCTGTTCTCTCTTGACCCTCTACTGTTTGACCAGCTTGTTGACCAGTGATGGTACTGGGAGGTAAATCAATTCTTGGACAGTCCACCGTTAAACTGTGCCATTCGGGTATCACAGCAAGGAAGGGGCCAGACTGATTCCAAATAAGCTATTATAGAGAGGCAGCCTGGTCTCTGACTCACTGACTGGGGAAGAGTGGGTTGTTCTTTAGTTTAGCCAAAGTGGATCTTGGGTCTTTCTGTTTGCTAGAGGTTTACTTTGCTCAGGTGTAGGGACAGGAGGATGGAGTGCAGAGGAAGTTATGCACTCTAGACTGCAGTGGCTCAAGCCCAGGTACTCAACTCAATAACTATCAGCAAGTAAGAGGAAGGGAACTCACAGACAACGTCGGACAAAACAAATTTACATTTTGATTTTGTTTCAGACTGCTCTGCTTAAGGGTGTTTACCGTGGTTAAGATTCTACCGTCTGACTGCACCGGCTGGAGATTTTTTTCTTACTATACCCCCTCTATTTGTATTCAATTTGCAGGCAGGAAAATAGGTTAATTTATAAAAGGCTTCCAAACTTTTCACCCAACTTTTGAGTAGCAGCACCGTGCAACTGCTGCTAGGACTCGGGTGTGTTCGCGTCTCCAACCTGGACCCAATTATCTGTTTCTCTCTCTGACAGCTGAGCAGAAAGCTAGCAATCAAAACAGCTTCGCACCACTGGGAGCTGTCTAAAAGAGGGGTTTTACCATCAAAGTTTGCATAATGGCATTAGAGACAGATAGCGAAGGCTGCTGGAAAATTTCAAGCACCGTGGTTTGGCATGGAATCGTTAGCTTCCCAAACCCTTTTTGAAAGTATTAGCTTTTAATTGGCCTTTTTTAAAAAATTAAATATTGATCTGTAAATCTGATAAAGAAGAACAAATCAAGGGCTGTCGCACCCCCTCTGCCTCTCCACACACACTCAGCATCTGCATTCCTCCCAGCAGTCAGTCCCTGTGGCCTCACATCCAAATCAGAGCTCCTATTTGGAGCTCATGAATAGTTCCAAATACATCTGCTGTGGAAGCTATTTGTATTAGACCCTCCCCCATTCGATGTGGTAACTTTCTTTTAATTCCACATCTAAAGAGCAAGCTTTGAAAGTTTTCACCGAAAGATGAGCTTAAACAGCAATTTCTTAGGGGAAAAAATAAAATCCAAAGTGGTATCTATTAACCATGCTGCACCCTGAGACCGTGACCTCAAACAAATCTGTTTTCCATAGGATACTGTACCTGCACTGTCTTCAATCCAGAGCATTTTGTTCTTCCTGCCAGTAGCAAAGTAATAAACTGCAAAACTTCTGTACTGGAAAGTCATGGACAGACTCCTCTCCTTAACTAACATCCACATCCTCACCTCTTAACAGTGCAACTGCACAATGCTACCTAAGGGTTACCCAGAATGCACGTCCTAAGGACCTACCCTTATCCAGGCCCAAAGTGGCTTTAAAGCAGCTTTTCCCTAAGGGTACCACATGCCATAGGAAGGGAAATACTAGTGTACCAGCCCCCTGGATGGAGCTGAATACATGATCTTTTGATCTACAAACAAGAGTATCTACTAGTGAACTAAACCTAGAACCAGTTGCTGAGCGCAGGAGCAGATTCATAAACTTCACAGTGTCCAGACACTAGAGGGAGACAAAGACCTACACTGGGTTCCTATGGGTTACACTATCATTGGCCATACCGTGCTTCGCAAGTAAAGGGCCCTATGTTCTCACTGTTAACAATGAGTTAGATTATCTCTGCCTCTTCTACAAGGTGGTGGGGGACGGCAACGGAACCTACCCATCCTGCCCCCAGTGTACCCTGTGTAAGGACCAGAGACAAATCACAGTTTCCTACTTCCTACCACCCCCATGTGTGCAAACCATCCCCTAGGGGTGGGGAGGAGGCTGGGGTATCACCTTCCCTTTTCTCCTCAATCAGCCAGCAGGGTTGGCTGGAAGCACACAGGGCAGGAGGCTGAACCTCTCTAAGGTGTCATGCCACACGCACACTCCCATGCATGCCTGGTATTGGACTGTGGCAAATTGCAGCACCACTATGATGCGTCTCACGCTTTCTCTTCTTGGGGGGGTGGGGTTCAGAGCACCATTTCTTGCCCCTGAACTTGGGTATTAACTGCCCCACTAGTGTCCTAGAGGAGGAGAGTGGAGGGGGACGGACCCGGGCCTGCCCTCTACTCCGGGTCCCAACCCAGGAGCCCTAGGGATAGCGGTAAATCTTCCCTCTCCTGCCCTTTAGCTTGTGGGGCGTCCTGCCTTCTCGCTGCACAAACCAGGTGTCCCTTTACTTAGGGTCTTGGTCTTCTTAGCCCATCACAGCACTTCTCCAAACTCTCCTCTGCTTCCCTCCAAACTGCGGTCTGCTCCAACACCAGTCCACTCTGCTTCAACTCCTCCTCTTGTCTGACTGAAGCAGGGGGGTTTTATCATGTGACTGGCTTCAGGTGCTCCAATTAATTTATAGCAAACTTTTCTTCCCTCTACAGGGAATAAGGCTGCCTTCTAACACTTTCCTGCTGCCCTCTGGCCATGCTGTATCACAGGACCTCAACCCTTCATCACACCTGTGTGTCCCTTACACAAGCTATCCCAGTGTTAACGGGATGCTCAACACAATATTTAGTTCTGGACTTCCTTCCCCTGCCTGCTACTGTAACCCAGGCCTGCTTGGTGTGATGCTCCATCCCACACTACTGGCAGCTAGCCCAGCTACAGCTTGATGAGTCTGCTGCCGCCTTGGGCTAAGAGCCAGGTGCCTTTTAGCTCATGCAGTAGAGTTTTATGCACTGAGGACCAAGGTTCAATCCCACCCACCGACTACCAGGGTCTGTTGGCGTTACACTAGCGTGTTAAAAGAGCAAACGTGAACTGCTGTGCTCCCATAAGCCGAACATCCAGGGGTATGTGATGCAGTTGCCCTCTGTTGCTTTCAAAGGCGATCCCGCCCGGACCACGCTTCCCCTTTGACAAGCCATGCCCCCTTTTCCTACAGCCTGCCTGGAAAGTGAGCAAGGCATATGCAACCCCCAGGGTCATCAGCCTAGATCATGAGCGCTCCAGGGCAGGCTCTTGGCTTCTTCTTACTTGCTTGTACAGCACCTAATACTATGGAGCCCTGATCATTGATTGGCCTCAGTGCAATCCAAATAATAATGACAAAGGACAGTATCTTTTCAGTGTAATCTTTTCAGTCTTACAGAGAGCGTCTTGTACCCACTATGTCAAATGCTCTCCAAGCATCAGCTGGAATAATCAGGCCCCTGGGCAATAAAACACTATTGGATTTCACACTGTACCTCAACGCAAGAGTTAAAGCCATTCATGGACTTTCGGCTTCCTGAGCGACTCATGGTGACTAGTTCTCCTTGCTCCGCAGCTCCTTATGCAAAGCTGTAAGGTTTCATAGCCTGATGTCGGTGATGACAAAATGTGCCAGCTGAATGGAACATTCAGACTATACATGAGAACTGATTACTCCAAGAGGACTCTGATGAGATTAGAGAAAATCAGACATCACTTTCTGTCTGTACAGTCAGTGAAACAAATGAATGGGATGGTTGCTGGAATGATAGTAATCTGTAAATGCATTTTTATGAGTAGTTAGTGATGTCCCTTTCTGGTTGGACACAATTATTTTTCATTTAGAAAATCAGAATGACTAAACTAAGGAATTTGTGACTCATTTTATTCCTCATCACAATACAGAAGCTGAAATCATCCTCAGGGTAAAAGAAAACAGAACAATGTACTAAGCAGGAATTTTAATTAATCATATAAATTCTTTAATAACTTTTTTTTTAATTGCATGGTCACACATTCTTGAATTAGACAATATATTTGGCACATAAAACAGTTCTCATCTGGGGGAGTCTGAGCTAGCATCTGTTATTTTATTGCCTAACAATCAGTATATCCATAGATAAGCGACACCCTGGGAAGGACTAGTCAATTAGAGTCATTTCTAGAATAAAATCAACAGGACTGGATTAGCAGCAAAGAGGTTTGGGTTGTTTGGTATGTGGGCATCTTCCATTTGCATAGAATGACAACACAGAAATTGCTTTTTGCAGATTTGTGTCTCAGCCTGACAATTATTTTAAGGTAGGATTTTACTATTTGTTTCCTTTGGTTCCTATTCAAGAGAACAAAACGCTCCCTGCAATATAACTGAAGTCTGCTAAATATTATACTCAGATTTCCTGCACCATTTCATAGCTGATAGCAAGGCTTGAAATGCACCCATTGCTTCGCATTCAAAAGCATGGTACATCCTTGGCCACTAATATTCAATTTCCATCTGCCCCATTAAAGTTATTTGTTTTCATGTGACTATAATAACTCAGTTCAGTTTCAGAACCGAATGACTTATTTTAAGACTATAGCCGTTGGCTAGAGATTACAAACTGGCCACATACCATCTTGTGAGTGTTCGCAATTAAAACCTTTTTAAGCATTTCATTTGCATTTCAGTTTTAGAATATTTGTAAAAATGCTATGAATGCCTTTGGTAAGATATTGAATTACTTAGCAGAGCTCCTCCAATGATGTCTCTCTAACAATGAGGAGGTGCACTGTTCTTCCTGCTTGTTGTTAATAATGTGGTTTGAAGATTGATTTTGTGCCACCCCTCACTGCAGCTTCTTGCCAAGTAAGCATAAAGGAGTGGTAACATTCATCACAGAGGAACATTTGAAACGCTCAATACTGTATAGACATCCCTGTCCAGGTACATATGTGAGTAAATATTTCAAGAATGGCCTGTGAGACTCCCTTTCTTTGGAGAACAAGGAAAATATGAAACTCTATACAATCTATTTCCCCCTTTAGAAAAGAATAATTTATGCCTAGAACCTACATTGGCAGTTGGTTCTCTACCATTATAGTGATGGGCAACCTAATACGATAGACAGATGCCTCCATCCCTTCTCAGCTGGGTTTCCTGCTGCCGACATTTACCATAAAACCTGAAGAAGAGCGCCATATAAGCTTGAAAGCTTGTCTCTTTCATCAACAGAAGTTGGTCCAACAAATGATATTACCTCACCCACCTTGTCTCTTTAGTATCATGGGACCAGCATGGCTACAACAACACTTCAGATAAATACATTTGGCAGAGGTCTGTACCGTATTCAAGTAGAAATGCAGCTGAATGTTGAATAATTGGAAACATTACCCATGCTTACTTGAAAATGTCCTTTCTTTGAGTAATAAAGTCCACGGATCCGTTACACTGGATACTTTGGCCAACATGCACCTTCGGGGGCGGGGGGCGAAAGAACCAGCCCTGTTAATCACCACCAGGATAGGAATGGCCCACCTCCTAAGGTTCCCTCCAGATCAGAAAACTTCCACAGCCAAGTTAATTCAAATCTGCTCTCCAAAATTACAGTGAAATATACTTGGAGGGGAAAAAAACCAACAATTTCTCTACTGCAGAGCATTTCCATTTCCATCTCAGTTCTAGATGCTCCATCATTTCCACGGTGTGATGGATCTTATTCAAAGGCAGGGAATTTTCTGATAGGCACAGGACATTTATCCATTCCTCATGTTAAGGTCCACAGATCTGACACAATGGGATTTTCATAGCTGTGTGCCTCCAGCATGGGAAGCAGATTATGCTTTAACTGTGAACATCAAAAATGAGTAGATTATATATAATGCAAGAAGCCTGGGAAACAAGCAGGGAGAACTGGAAGTCCTGGCACAGTCAAGGAATTAGGATGTGATTGGAATAAAAGAGACTTGGTGGGATAACGCACATGACTGGAGTACTGTCATGGATGGATATAAACTGTTCAGGAAGGACAGGCAGGGCAGAAAAGGTAGGGGAGTTGCACTGTATGTAAGGGAGCAGTATGACTGCTCAGAGCTCAAGTATGAAACTGCAGAAAAACCTGAGAGCCTCTGGATTAAGTTTAGAAGTGTGAGCAACAAGGGTGATGTCGTGGTGGGAGTCTGCTAGAGACCACCGGACCAAGGGGATGAGGTGGACGAGGCTTTCTTCCTGCAACTCACGGAAGTTACTAGATCACAGGCCCTGGTTTTCATGGGAGACTTCAGTCACCCTCATATCTGCTGAAAGAGCAATACAGCGGTGCACACACAATCCAGGAAGTTTTTGGAAAGTGTAGGGACAATTTCCTGGTGCAAGTGCTGGAGGAACCAACTAGGGGCAGAGCTCTTCTTGACCTGCTGCTCACAAACCGGGAAGAATTAGTAGGGGAAGCAAAAGTGGATGGGAACCTTGGAGGCAGTGACCATGAGATGGTCGAGTTCAGGATCCTGACACAGGGAAGAAAGGAGAGCAGCAGAATACGGACCCTGGACTTCAGAAAAGCAGATTTTGACTCCTTCAGGGAACTGATGGGCAGGATCCCCTGGGAGAATAACATGAGGGGGAAAGGAGTCCAGGAGAGCTGGCTGTATTTTCAAGAATCCTTATTGAGGTTACAGGGACAAACCATCCCGATGTGTCGAAAGAATAGTAAATATGGCAGGCAACCAGCTTGGCTTAATAGTGAAATCCTTGCTGATCTTAAACACAAAAAAGAAGCTTACAAGAAGTGGGAGTTTGGACAAATGACCAGGGAAGAGTATAAAAATATTGCTCGGGCATGTAGGAATGAAATCAGGAGGGCCAAATCACACCTGGAGTTGCAGCTAGCAAGGAATGTTAAGAGTAACAAGAAGGGTTTCTTCAGGTATGTTAGCAACAAGAAGAAAGTCAAGGAAAGTGTGGGCCCCTTACTGAATGAAGGAGGCAACCTAGTGAGAGAGGATGTGGAAAAAGCTAAGGTACTCAATGCTTTTTTTGCCTCTGTCTTCACGAACAAGGTCAGCTCCCAGACTACTGCACTGGGCAGCACAGCATGGGGAGGAGGTGACCAGCCCTCTGTGGAGAAAGAAGTGGTTCGGGACTATTTAGAAAAGCTGGATGAGCACAAGTCCATGGGGCTGGATGCGCTGCATCTGAGAGTGCTAAAGGAGTTGGCGGATGTGATTGCAGAGCCATTGGCCATTATCTTTGAAAACTCATGGCGATCAGGGGAAGTCCCAGACTACTGGAAAAAGGCTAATGTAGTGCCCATCTTTAAAAAAGGGAAGGAGGAGTATCAGGGGAACTACAGGCCAGTCAGCCTCGCCTCAGTCCCAGGAAAAATCATGGAGCAGGTCCTCAAGGAATCAATTCTGAAGCACTTGGAGGAGAGGAAAGTGATCAGGAACAGTCAGCATGGATTCACCAAGGGCAAGTCATGCCTGACTAACCTAACTGCCTTGTATGATGAGATAACTGGCTCTGTGGATGAGGGGAAAGCGGTGGATGTATTGTTCCTTGACTTTAGCAAAGCTTTTGACACGGTCTCCCACAGTATTCTTGCCAGCAAGTTAAAGAAGCATGGGCTGGATGAATGGACTATAAACTGGATAGAAAGTTGGCTAGATTGTTGGGCTCAACGGGTAGTGATCAATGGCTCCATGTCTAGCTGGCAGCCGGTATCAAGTGGAGTGCCCCAAGGGTCGGTCCTGGGACCAGTTTTGTTCAATATCTTCATAAATGATCTGGAGGATGGTGTGCACCCTCAGCAAGTTTGCAGATGACACTAAACTGGGAGGAGAGGTAGATACGCTGGAGGGTAGGGGTAGGATATAGAGGGCCATAGACAAATTAGAGGATAGGGCCAAAAGAAATCTGATGAGGTTCAACAAGGACAAGTACAGAGTCCTGCACTTAGGACGGAAGAATCCCATGCACCGCTACAGACTAGGGTCCAAATGGCTCGGCAGCAGTTCTGCAGAAAAGGACCTAGGGGTTACAGTGGACGAGAAGCTGGATATGAGTCAAAAGTGTGCCCTTGTTGCCAAGAAGGCCAATGACATTTTGGGCTGTATAAGTAGGGGCATTGCCAGCAGATCGAGGAACATGATCGTTCCCCTCTATTTGACATTGGTGAGGCCTCATCTGGAGTACTGTGTCCAGTTTTGGGCCCCACACTGCAAGAAGGATGTGGAAAAATTGGAAAGAGTCCAGCGGAGGGCAACAAAAATGATTAGGGGACTGGAACACATGACTTATGAGGAGAGGCTGAGGGAGCTGGGATTGTTTAGCCTGCGGAAGAGAAGAATGAGGGGGGATTTGATAGCTGCTTTCAACTACCTGAAAGGGGGTTCCAAAGAGGATGGATGTAGACTGTTTTCCGTGGTAGCTGATGACAGAACAAGGAGTAATGGTCTCAAGTTGCAGTGGGGGGTGGTTTAGGTTGGATATTAGGAAAAACGTTTTCACTAGGAGGATGGTGAAACACCGGAATCTAAAAATCAAAATTATCCGTGAAAAGAAATTCTGTAGTTTTTTTTTCAGGTTGATTGATTTTTTTATAAAAATGTATAATATAAAATAAAAAATAACATTCAATGCAAAGTTGGGACATTTGGACCTTGTTGGAATGAAATTTCATCTGTATTGACAATTTCACAAAGCATTTCTCTTTTGATGTATTTCATTTTCTGATGGAAACTGGTGTTGTTGAAGTGTTTCTGACCAGCTTTAGCAAGAGCATTGACTAAGATGGGATGAGCAACATGCAGAATTTGGTGAACCGATGTCTGTCTCGCAGATCTCAACACAAGTGGCATGAGTAACCAGCCCTGAGATGGTCAGTGCTCCTAAGGACTAGACTCTGAGTCTTAACCTAAGAAGGAACTTTTCTTCAATTTCCTTAGGGAATGAATGGTATAGCAGTTAAGAGGACTACCTGCCTGAACCAAAAGTGTAATACTGGGTCTTGTTAGAGAAAGCTCCCAACTTCAAATAAAAAAAAAACCCTCACCTGACTGGAGATAATAGCCATTGGGAGACCTACTGTTATGAAACAGTAGTACAGGTCATCTCAGCAGGGGTCCTCAAAGACTCAACTTTTAAGGAACACATCAAGGTCCCTCAGATACTGGATTGTGGCAAGCACCCCTTCTGAACTGCAGCACAGAGGTCTGAGCCAGATGGATCAGCTGATGTGATGCCCTAGGAGCTGTGCAATCATGGCCCAGACCATAGTAACAGGAATGGACTCCAAGAAAGGGCTCATCTTGATTGAGTGCCTGGAGTGAACATCAAACATGTGCCACTTATGTGGGAAACGGTGAGTGCTGTGTGATCATGCAGCAGTTAAATATGCCCAGTAAATCAGTCCAGCTGGTGTTTTATACCTAAATTCGAAACTATAATTGGATCCGTCAAAAATCATAGCTATGCCCAACTTTATTGAACCAATAGTAGTAAAATATTGACCAAGCTTTGGTTCTGAAGCTTCGAGATTGGCTCCCTAACTTTACAGGGCCTGTCGCTAAATTAAATCTACTTAAAATCTTGGATAAAATGAAATACAAATATTTAGTTCATATGCGAGAAAAGCTGTATATAATAAATAATCAAATAGAACGAGCTGGTGGGAATCAAAGGAATACAACTAGGAGCATTCCATTTTAAGATATTGTTATGGATATAAGTGTTAATACTTATATCAGTGCTAATACTGTGTTGTAAATATGGTGGATGCTAAAACATGGGCAAAAAAGACAGGAACGAACGTAGACATTGGAATGTGCCACCTTGTATTATCATACAAAGTGAAAAAGACACACCCATGAATATTATATTCCCAAGAATGTTGAGCAACAGCTAAGCCTGGGTCTTGGTTAAAAAAAACAGCCTCACAATGCAACTGGGAAAATTCCTGGCAAGACTCTTTAATGATTTACAAGCATAGATACTAAATATGGAGCAAAAGTCCCCTAAAAAGCCATGTTTGGAAAAGATAAGAATATGCTGACATTAGGGCAGATTGTTTCCCATAACTTTCCTACTCCAGTAAGAAAAATAAAGGCTATGTTTATGAGTAATTTAGGATGATCATAACCTTAGGTTTAAAGAAAAGGAGGACTTGTGGCACCTTAGAGACTAACCAATTTATTTGAGCATAAGCTTTCGTGAGCTACAGCTCACTTCATCGGATGAAGCTTATGCTCAAATAAATTGGTTAGTCTCTAAGGTGCCACAAGTCCTCCTTTTCTTTTTGCGAATACAGACTAACACGGCTGTTACTCTGAAACCTTAGGTTTGTCTCCCTTTTAGGCCATGTCTACACTACCCGCCAGATTGGCGGGTAGTGATCGATCCCCGATCGCTCTGCCGTCGACTCCGGAACTCCACTATGGCGAGGCGCAGAAGCGGAGTCGACAGGGGAGTGGCCGCCGTCAATCCCGTGCCGCGAGGATGCGAAGTAAGTGATTCTAAGTTGATCTAAGATACGTTGACTTCAGCTACACTATTCTCATAGCTGAAGTTACGTATCTTAGATCAACCTCCCCGCCCAGTGTAGACCATGCCTGAGAGACTAATCACCCATATAGAGCTGTACAGGTGAACCAAAACGTTAAATAATTGTTTTGAATTAACTAGGTATTTAGATATGTATCCATTTCCTGCCCATACAGTTATAAATGAAAAGCACCCGTGGCATTATCACCACAATGTAAAGAGGCAGACTAAATGTACAATAGCTTCCTTTCTCTTGCAAGTTATGCAAAGTTTACTTGAGTCATAAGGAATATTCCAGGCCTTCCTCACAAGGAGCCCAGTTACCATTCAGAAAGAGCTCCATCCTGCTTTTCACAAAGTGTGAGCTGTTAGTTGTTTCCTCATGAAGTTAAGGCGACATCTGAATTACTATAAAGAGAGGAAAAGGAGGACTTGTGGCACCTTAGAGACTAACCAATTTATTTGAGCATAAGCTTTGGTGAGCTACAGCTCACTTCATCGGATGCAGCTCATGAAAGCTCATGCTCAAATAAATTGGTTAGTCTCTAAGGTGCCACAAGTCCTCCTGTTCTTTTTGCGAATACAGACTAACACGGCTGTTACTCTGAAACCTGTAGAGAGAGGGAAGAGAATATATAATGACAGAAGAACATTCTTAGTGAGCTTAACTCCTCATCTGAAACTGTTTGCTATTTCCCTGCTGCTCTGTTGGGGTTCTTACCCTCCAGATGCAGGTTTTTATTCTAAACACATTATTCCATGTGGGTAAAGGGAGCTCGTTGAGTCATAATAAAGATCTTACTGTTTTACTATCAGTCATAGCATTACTGAGTCTCTCCTTCACAGCTGCGTCTAGGCCCACTTCTCCCTGATTACAGCTGCTCCTTGGGACATATTTATCTTTGTCCTGCACCTCCTGTGGTCACTTCAGTCGTGCACAGTGAGTGTCAAAGGCTACCCCATGCTTTTCACTTTTCTTTCTTTCACATCTTCATTTTTTCTCCTGCCTCTCACTTTATCGCTGCTTTTTCTGACCCTTTCCCTTTTTTTTTTTGCTCAGTTCTCAAGATGGGGAGCTAATATCAATAGTGCTGGCATCAGCCACCAAGGGAGCCTTTCCAATATATTTGGACCCTGTCACCATCTTCCCGTGGCTGCATTAGAAAACTACTCCCATAACGCAATTTATGGGTGTGTCTCATCAGACACTCCACTCAAATGAAAACCCTGACCATCTCTGTTCTCCCACTCTTGTGTGGACATGAAATGTTTAGTTCACAAGACAATGTGAACTAGTCTCATATTTAAAACTCACTGAATTAGTCTGTGGAGTGATGGGATTGTGGGTAAGGCACTGGGCTGGGACCCAGGTGATTTGGGTTAGGTTCCAACTCTGCTACAGACTCCCTGGGTGACCTTGGGCCAACCACTTAGGCCCAAATGCTCACAGGTGCTTAGATACCTGTGACAGGGTCTGGGGTTACTGGTGCTTGGTAGAAGAGCCCTGGCCCTCCACTTCCCCCAGGGCCTGACCCAGGTGATAGCGAGCACCCTGGAGCACTTCAGCCCTGCCTCCCTGGCTACTTCCTATCCCTTGCGTCCCACAAGGCCTTACATTTTCACTTAAAGACCAACAGAAAATAGCAAAAATAACTGTATCTTCGACCCAGCCGGGCTCAGCTAGTCACTGTCTTCCTTGAAGCCAGCCCCAGCTTCACACTGGCCCCAGTTCCGGGGTTTCACTCCCACTGCCCAAGGTTGTCATGCTCCCCCTTTACCCAGAGAAAGCTCCCAGCTACCTCTCACCGGCATCTCTTGCCTGCTTGCCCCCCTACCCCAGGGCCTAGGATAGCTACTGCTTGCAGATCCCTCCCTTGCAGCCCAGACTCAGGACCTCCCAAGATAGGACTTTCCTCATCCACCTCCTCTCCCTACCACTTCCGAGCCATCTGGCTACCTTTAAACTCCTCCCCCTCCAGCCAGAGCAGACTCTGCAGGTGCAACAGGGTGGATTCACTTAGGCCCAGAACTGCTCCTTAACCCCTTCTTTTCCAGGGTGGGATTTACATGCCCCATCACAGTGCCAAACTCTCATCTAAACGTCTTTAGGGATCTAGGCCTTAATCAGTCTGGGCCTCAGTTCTCCATCTGTAAAATGAGCATAGCAGTCCTGCCTGTCTCCCTCCCTGTCTGTCTGACCTCGCTTGACTGCAAGCTCTTGGGGGCAGGGACTTCTTCTTACTACACATGCACACAGTGCTGACCGCAATGAGGCTCTGATTGTTGTTGGGGCATCAGAGCTGCTGTCACGAATAGTAACTGTTCGTAATAAATGCGCGTGTTCTGGGAAAAGGAGAAGTCGTTTAACACTGGCTAAAGCAAAGGACCGAGAAATTAAATTTAATCCAGTGATATTTTTCAGCTTTGGAAGGTCTAACCGACATGTGAACTCCTTTGCCATTTTATGACTCTTTAGGGCTTGCTCTACCATCTATTAGTCTTATTTTCTTTATTTTACACTCCAAGTCTTTTGTGTCAATAGAGTTGTTTACAAGGGACTAATAGGATTTACAGACTTTTATAAATTAGAGTTATGGAATATTACCTACTGCTCGTAGTTCTCAGCCTGAAAGCCTGATGATTTATGACAGTTAATGACACTGTCTGGCATAACACATTTATTTATTTTAACATTTTTGCCAAGCAAAGCACGGTACGATGAAAAATGTCATTTCTAGGGGTACTTAGAAGATTTAAACTGAAGAAGTAGAAGGATACTTTCTATTTCCAGTCTGGCAGTCCTACATTTATTAAAGCAATTAAATATAAATAAACATAGCTTTTGATTATCAACCATCTTTTAAAACCACTCTATTCCCCCACATCTGTTTTATTCTTTTTATATTTTCTAACCTTTCGTGTCTGATCTTTTAAGAAATTAAGCTTGATTGCATGAAAACTTTGGAATTATTATTTATGGAGAGTCTTAGAATGCTGAACGGGCATGGTTACTTTCCTTCTCTTGGTTACAGACTGGGCCCTGGTCTCATCTACCCCATGTGTAACTTCACTGACATGTCTAGTTCCAGTGACTTCAGTGAGTCACTCTTGGGCTCAAGGGTTTTCAGGGCTGGAGCCTAGGTGAACAGCCTGGGTGAAGTTCAGTCGCCTTTAAACCTGGTGACAGGTTTCAGAACGGTAGCCGTGTAAGTCTGTACCAGCAAAAAGAACGAGGAGTACTTGTGGCACCTTAGAGACTAACCAAATTATTTGGGTATAACCTCTCGTGGGCTAAAACCCACTTCATCAGATGCATCTGAAGTGGGTTTTAGCCCACGAAAGTTTATGCCCAAATAAATTTGTTAGTCTCTAAGGTGCCACAAGTACTCCTCATTCTTTAAAACTGGGGAATTTGAAATCCATTAGTATTATGCCTTCCTCACCTAATGTCTGTCGAAGTCAATGGAGAGATGCTTTTTACTTAAGTGGTCTTTGCACTAGGTGCATATCTGAACAGATAAGCACCATCATCTTAGCTGTTATCCTTCCTAGAAATATCACCCTTAAACGTGGTACTTCTGGAAATTAGATCATAGAACTCGACAACACGGATTAGCTAACATTACCCTGGGGCATCCCGGTTTCCAAATGCCAACTACTTCTTGGAGGAATTAGACCCAGCAGTGCGGATAGATGGGATGAGTATTTGGGAAATACCAAAAATTACCAGATAACCTCAGGTGTGCCCTTATCTGAACATTTACTGTACTTCTGATGATGAAATACCTAAATAATTTACAAAAAATCTTAAATTAACTGGATAAATATCCTGGCCACACTCAAGTTAATTACAAAGCTTCCAGGCTAGAATTTCACCCAATGTATAAAGCTAATAGCATGGGATTAGAAATGAACTTGGATACCAGGAACAATGGATGTTCACTACCCCACAGTACTGATCTTTACTGTGGCAGCTGAAGTATTTTCAATGTATAGCATGGCAAACAGCACAAGGTAATCTGTAGAAGCTGGAAGCGTGAATTCACTATAAGAATCGCCTACCATGTCATCAATGTTATTTCCACACTATATAACTTGCCATATCTCTTAATAGTGTCTGTTAGACTTGTCACTAGTTCAAAAGTCAAATATCTAGACTTACACACACACAAAGCTGTTTTACTGAGAAGCTCTGCAAGAGGTACCATCATTGGAATTTCTTTCAACTTCAAATATCTTTCATTTAATAAAGGTGGTGATTAAATATATGGAATAAATCACATTTATATACAACAAGCATAACCACAGAATAATGGTAACATTGCTTGTTAGAATCATAGAATATCAGGGTTGGAAGGGACCTCAACCCCCTGCTCAAAGAAGGACCAATCCACAACTAAATCATCCCAGCCAGGGCTTTGTCAAGCCTGACCTTAAATATGTCTAGGGAAGGAAATTCCACCACCTCCCTAGGTAACACATTCCAGTGTTTCACCATCCTCCTAGTGAAAAAGTTTTTCCTAATATCCAACCTAAACCTCTCCCACTGCAACGTGAGACCATTACTCCTTGTTCTGTCATCAGCTACCACTGAGAACAGTCTAGATCCATCTTCTTTGGAACCCCCTTTCAGGTAGTTGAAAGCAGCTATCAAATCCCCCCTCATTCTTCTCTTCCGCAGACTAAACAATCCCAGTTCCCTCAGCCTCTCCTCATAAGTCATGTGTTCCAGTCCCCTAATCATTTGTTGCCCTCCGCTGGACTCTTTCCAATTTTTCCACATCCTTCTTGTAGTGTGGGGCCCAAAACTGGACACAGTACTCCAGATGAGGCCTCACCAATGTCAAATACAGGGGAACGATCACGTCTCTCGATCTGCTGGCAATGTCCCTACATATATATCCCAAAATGCCATTGGCCTTCTTGGTAACAAGGGCACACTGCTGACTCATATCCAGCTTCTCGTCCACTGTCACCCCTAGGTCCTTTTCTGCAGAACTGCTGCCGAGCCATTCGGTCCCTAGTCTGTAGCGGTGCATGTTGTTCTTCTGCCCTAAGTGCAGGACTCTGTACTTGTCCTTGTTGAACCTCATCAGATTTCTTTTGGTCCAATCCTCTAATTTGTCTAGGTCCCTCTATATCCTACCCCTACCCTCCAGCGTATCCACCTCTCCTCCCAGTTTAGTGTCATCTGCAAACTTGCTGAGGGTGCAATCCACACCATCCTCCAGATCATTTATGAAGATATTGAACAAAACCGGTCCCAGGACCGACTGTTGGGGCACTCCACTTGATACCGGCTGCCAACTAGACATGGAGCCATTGTCGGGCTCAACTACCCATGAGTTTTCAAAGATAATGGCCAATGGCTCTGCAATCACATCCGCCAACTCCTTTAGCACTCTCAGATGCAGCACATCTGGCCCCATGGACTTGTGCTCGTCCAGCTTTTCTAAATAGTCCCGAACCACTTCTTCCTTCACAGAGGGCTGGTCACCTCCTCCCCATGCTTTGCTGCCCAGTGCAGTAGTCTGGGAGCTGACCTTGTTCGTGAAGACAGAGGCAAAAAAAGCATTGAGTACCTTAGCTTTTTCCACATCCTCTCTCACTAGGTTGCCTCCTTCATTCAGTAAGGGGCCCACACTTTCCTTGACTTTCTTCTTGTTGCTAACATACCTGAAGAAACCCTTCTTGTTACTCTTAACATCTCTTGCTAGCTGCAACTCCAGGTGTGATTTGGCCTTCCTGATTACACTCCTGCATCCCCGAGCAATATTTTTATACTCTTCCCTCATCATTTATCCAATCTTCCACTTCTTGTAAGCTTCTTTTTGTGTTCAAGATCAGCAAGGATTTCATTGTTAAGCCAAGCTGGTCGCCTGCCATATTTACTATTCTTTCGACATATCGGGATGGTTTGTCCCTGTAACCTCAATAGGGATTCTTTGAAATACAGCCAGCTCTCCTGGACTTCTTTCCCCCTCATGTTACTCCCCCAGGGGATCCTACCCATCAGTTGGCTTTCCTGAAGTCCAGGGTCCGTATTCTCCTGCTTCCCTTTCTTCCCTGTGTCAGGATCCTGAACTCGACCAACTCATGGTCACTGCCTCCCAGATTCCCATCCACTTTTGCTTCCCCTACTAATTCTTCCCAGTTTGTGAGCAGCAGGTCAAGAAAAGCTCTCCCCCTAGTTGGCTCCTCCAGCACTTGCACCAGGACATTGTCCCCTACACTTTCCAAAAACTTCCTGGATTGTGTGTGCACCGCTGTATTGCTCTCCCAGCAGATATCAGGATGATTAAAGTCGCCCATGAGAACCAGGGCGTGCGATCTAGTAACTTCTGTGAGTTGCCGGAAGAAAGCCTCATCCCCCTGGTCTGGTGATCTATAGCAGACTCCCACCACTACATCACCCTTGTTGCTCACACTTCTAAACTTAATCCAGAGACTCTCAGGTTTTTCTGCAGTTTCATACCGGAGCTCTGAGCAGTCATACTGCTCCCTTACATACCGTGCTATTTCCCCATATTTTCTGCCCTGCCTGTCCTTCCTGAACAATTTATAACCATCCATGACAGTACTCCAGTCATGTGAGTTATCCCACTAAGTCTCTGTTATTCCAATCACGTCATAATTCCTTGCCTTCACCAGGACCTCCAGTTCTCCCTGCTTGTTTCCAAGGCTTTGTGCATTTGTATATAGGCACTTGAGATAACCTGCTGATCGCCCCTCATTCTCTGTATGAGGTAGGAGCCCTCCCCTCACAGATGTTCCTGCCTGTGCTTCCTCCCGGTATCCTGTTTGCCCAATTACCTCAGGGCTTTGGTCTCCTTCCCCCGGTGAACCTAGTTTAAAGCCCTCCTCACTAGGTTAGCCAGCCTGCTCGCAAAGATGCTCTTCCCTCTCTTCGTTAGGTGGAGCCCGTCTCTGCCCAGCACTCCTCCTTCATGAAACACCATCCCATGGTCAAAGAATCCAAAGCCTTCTCTCCGACACCACCTGCATAGCCATTCGTTGACTTCCATGATTCGACGGTCCCTACCCAGGCCTTTTCCTTCCACGGGGAGGATGGACAAGAACACCACTTGCACCTCGAACTCCTTTATCCTTCTTCCCAGAGCCACGTAGTCCGCAGTGATCCGCTCAAGATCATTCTTGGCAGTATCACTGGTGCTCACGTGGAGAAGGAGGAAGGGATTCTCCCAGGGGATCCTGCCCACCAGTTCCCTGAGGGAATCAAAGTCTGCTTTTCTGAGGTCCAGGGTCCGTATTCTGCTGCTCTCCTTTCTTCCCTGTGTCAGGATCCTGAACTCAACCATCTCATGGTCACTGCCTCCCAGGTTCCCATCCACTTTAGCTTCCCCTACTAATTCTTCCCGGTTTGTGAGCAGCAGGTCAAGAAGAGCTCTGCCCCTAGTTGGTTCCTCCAGCACTTGCACCAGGAAATTGTCCCCTACACTTTCCAAAAACTTCCTGGATTGTCTGTGCACCGCTGTATTACTCTCCCAGCAGATATGAGGGTGACTGAAGTCTCCCATGAGAACCAGGGCCTGCGATCTAGTAGCTTCTGCGAGTTGCCGGAAGAAAGCTTCGTCCACCTCATCCCCCTGGTCCGGTGGTCTCTATCAGACTCCCACCACGACATCACCCTTGTTGCTCACACTTCTAAACTTAATCCAGAGACTCTCAGGTTTTTCTGCAGTTTCATACTTGAGCTCTGAGCAGTCATACTGCTCCCTTACATTCAGTGCAACTCCCCCACCTTTTCTGCCCTGCCTGTCCTTCCTGAACAGCTTATATCCATCCATGACAGTACTCCAGTCATGTGAGTTATCCCACCAAGCTTTCAGATCATTGCAGAATTCCACTGTGCTTGATTGAAAATATAACTGTGGTAATAAACGCATCTAGTCATGTTACCCGGGGTTCTTTCAACCCAAAACTCTTTGTAACTTTTATTCTGTGTGAGGTGGTGTCAGGAAATAAATCAGCGGAGACACGATCTTCTGACCGACCAATGGCTGGCACAAACAGGACAACACAAGAGTGCTTTCACTTAAAGCTAAACTTTACTTAGTCTCAAGCACTTATATACACGTCTGCAACGGGTTAGTAAAACACCCCCAACCTTGATAATTACCAAAGCTGAGTGTGGCTCTCGAGTGGCACAGCGGCAGCCCATCTGCCGCTGGGAAATACAAGATGCATCCAGAGAGAGAGTCCAGTCCTGAGGAGTCCCCCTACCTCAAACTTTTTCCCCTTATTTATACATTAGTAATAGAATGACATGTCCCTTAAAGGAAACTTGTTAAGTAAGCAGTTTCAATGGTCAAGCGAGAGGTTCCTTCTGATTATCGATTAACCAGGTGTGGGTTTTTGCAGAGTTTGCAGCCTTGAGGCCCCAATAGACATTCTTGGGGCACATCCTGCTCTTCTAAGATGCATGTATCAGCAACTTCAACACAATTCATATCAGGAAGGACGCAGGGTCAAGCTGCCCTTTCTGTGGCACCCAAAACTCTCCCCTCCCCTCCTGCCTTGGTCAAACTGAGAGTGCTGACTTGGCTGCTTTTAGCAATAAGCCATAGTGGTTTCAGGTACTTTATTGGTTTGCCAAAGTCTCCCCATACAGTCAAACCTATGTATCTACCACTGCTCCTGAAACAAAATGGGGGTGCTCTGGGGGGACATTAATTGGTGATGATTTAATTGGGGATTGGTCCTGCTTTGAGCAGGGGGGTGGACTAGATGACCTCCTGAGGTCCCTTCCAACCCTGATATTCTATGATTCTATGACATTGCAATGATATTTTGTCCACAGCTACCAGTATCCTAGCCCTTAGCAGCCCCCTAACGCTGTCCTGTTACCATAGTTAGGAGACGGGCTGCAATGTTTTCAATAAGCTAGTGATATTCTGCTTTATGTATCAATATTATCTGACCCACCCAAAACAGTCAATATCCTTAATTAGTGTCTGGATGAGATCGTGACATGGATGGAAGATAACTGGCTGAGGTGATGGGTGGCTGGAAGCAGCTGGTGGCGATGGTCAGGATAATATCTTTCCCTTTGACTGAAGGTATATACCTGTCATTTATCCATCAGATTCACAATCTAGGGTTCAATTCTCAGCTGGGAACAGCAACAACCAGATGGTCTTTTTATAGTTTGCATACAGTCAGGGTGTTTTAATTTTTGGACCTGGATCTTGCCACAGTTATCCATGGCTTTTTCTTCTCACAATCTGATTATTGCAATGTTTTAAGATGTAGCTTAATTTGGCTACACCCTAAAACCAACCAGAAAATGAAACTCATGCAGAATATGTTCTTATGGGACAGCTTACTTGATAGGAGGAGTATTGCACAGCAAATGTGTTAAGTCAGTGTTCATTATTTGCACTAGCTGCCCGTAGGTTTCTGAATTAAGTTTAATCTGTTGGTTTTGACCTATGGCACCCAAAATGGCTTAGTGCATTACTAATCGTGCCATAGGATGAAATGCAATGCTGCACTGTGCCAGCTAGGAAATCAATCCATCGCTTATAATTATTGTCAGCTATTGGCGACCCAGAGTAACTACAGTGGGATCCCCCAAGCTGAGGTGAACCTCCTTCGGACTCTACTTTCCTCTCTTCTGTTATCTACTGTCTCACCAACTCCTCCCCATCAGCATTCCTTTCTGATCACAATTCCTGGCTCTCTATTCCTCTCCTCACAATCTGCCACACTCATCTTCAGAGACTTCAACTTCCATGTTGATGCCCCATCTGATCCCTTAGCTGCACGTTTCCTTACCTTCATCTCTTCATTCAACCAGCAGCCCTGGTTCAACTCTACCAGTCACCAAAAGAGCTACACACTTGACATGGTCTTCCCCCCAAGCCCTGCTCTCTCTGTTGCCAAGTTCCCCCCTTTTCTGACCATCACCTGGTCACCTTCAACATTGCCCATCAGTTCTTCCATCTTCAAACCCTGTCACTCGCCTTTTCAGTGACTTCCAGTCCATCAGTGCAGATGACTTCTCGTCTGCTCTCTGCCATCTCCTCCCTCCCCTCTCTACCCTTTCTTCCATCTCTATTATGGTTGATTTTCTCCATGCTTCACTCTCCTCCACCTTTGATCCTCTTCCTCCTGAGTTCTACTGTTATAGCTGAGAGGAAAATCAAGCCCACGGAGCGCCTACTAGGTTCTGCAGGCAGTGCACTCCATCCTCATCCCCCTTGACCTGTCAGCTGCCTTCAACACCATTGATCATGCTCTTCTTCTTGAAATCTTGTCCTCCCTTGGCTTCTGTGTCTCTCTTCTCTCTTGGTTTTCTTCTGTATCTCTAGTTGCTCCTTCAGTGTGGCCTTCGGAGGATCCCCTCATACTTCTCCAACTTTCTGTGGGGGTTCAACAGGGCTGTGTCCTTGGTCCCCTTTTCTTCTCAATCTACATGTTATCTCTGGATAATCTCGTCTGCAAACATAAATTCAACTACCATCTCTATGCACGGATCTATCTCTCTGCTCTAGCCCTATCTCCTTCTGTCCAAACTCAAATCTTCACCTGTCTCTCAAATATCTCCTTATTTATTTCTAGCTGCCAAATCAAGCTCAACATGGCTAAAACAGAGCTCTTAAACTTCCCAAACCCTCCCCACTACATTTTTCTTGATCACCCTGGGCAACACCACCATCCTGCCCATAACCTGGACATCATCTTCAACTCAGATATCTCTCCAGGTCCTCACATCCAGGCTATGTCTAAGTCTCGCAGCTTCTTTCTGCATCACAGTGATAAGAAATGGCCTTGCCTGTCCATACACACAACTATCACTCTTGGCCAGGCGCTCATCAGTTTGTGTCTCAATTACTGCAACATCCTTCTTTCTGGCCTTGACAAATACCATCTTGCCCTGCTCATACCCATTCAGAATGCTGCTGCAAAGATCATTCTCTTCTCCTGTCACTCTGACCATACTTTTGCATTCCTCCACTTACTCCTCCTTCGCTATTGCAAATATAAGCTGCTTGTCTCTTCACTTTCAAGGTCCCTCACAGTCAGTCCCACCCTACTTATCATCCATTGCAGACATTAAGCAGTGGAACAATTTACCAAGGGTTGTGGTGGACTCTCCATCACTGTTAATTTTTAGATCAAGAATTGATGTTTTTTTCTAAAGCCTCTGCTCTAGGAATTATTTGGGGGCAATTCTCTGGCCTGTGCCATACAGGAGTTCAGACTAACGATCACAATGGTCCTTTCTGACCTTAGAAGCTAGGAATGTAGGAATATCTCATGGAGTATTGAAAGGTCAGTGTGCACCTCATATCAGTCCATGCCAGCCTCCGTCACCCACTGGTTACATTTTCACTTTCCCCCGGGCTGCCCCACACTTGGGAGGAGCTCCCCATAAACATCACAAAGACAGCCCATTGTTCTCTTTCATATCCCTCTTCAGAAATCTCCTTTGCCATGCCGCCTACAAAGAAGGGTGCTGGCTGCTGATGCACTGAGACAAGAGGCTCTCCTGCTGACCCATACTGTTTCTTTGTCTTTCCTGGCCAATCTGTCTGTATCCAGCTGTTGTCCTACACTTGGATTGGAAGTGCTTTGGGGCAGGGACTGTATTTTTGTTCTGTGTTTGTGCAACATGGAGCACAATGGAGTCTAGCTCCATGACGCATTGCTAGGTACAAAGTTAATACAAATAATAAACACCATTATGCCTCTGCTGAGGAGCGTTGATACCAGTGGGGCTCCACATGGATGCCGGGGTTTGTCCGCACAAACCGTCTTGCAGGATCAGGGCCTAACTCACGTGCAGACAACTTGAATGAACCTTCACTGGCAATTTCAAGAATTAGGGAATTATTCCTGGTTAACTCCATGTGTGGATGCTCTTATTCCAGAACAAGAATGCCTTATTCTGAATCAACTCAATTCAAAAGTGGACCAAACTAATTTGGAATAAAGTAATCTTACTCCAGAATAAGAACATCCACACATGGAGTTAATCAAGAATTGCTAATCCACTTTAAATTCACACTATCTTATTCTGGATCAGTTTTCATGTGTAGCTAAATCCTTAGTCAACACAGAGCAAGATTAGTCTAAACTATTCCTCTGTGTCCCTTTAAAATAAACATTCCAGATCTCCAATCACAAACCATGAAATATTCATACTTTACCGACCTAGAAATCTTTGTTGCCGCTCGATCTCCATCTTGAAAATCAAATTGTTTTGCATGGAACTTTGTACAAGTATTGATGTGTTTGTCAATTATAAGATTTACTCCTTTCCCAGATATACATCTAAAACTATATATTCCCTGCACACAGAGAGAAACTTTAGAGAGAGGATCACTGATATTCTCTTGAGAAGAAACAAGTGACCGCCAAATGTTTTGAAAATGAATGCAAAGAAAAGGCTTGTTAAGACTTATTTAGTGCACAACAGGGCTTGAGTTTCTCAGTGGGCAGCTGGCTATGTGATGGCAAATGCTTAATGCTCTCTTAATGAATGTACAGCTAAATAGATTGAATGCACTTTTTTCATTAAAAGATAACAACATACTGTGACCCACAGCAAACACATATGAATAAACATAATGCTAATATTATCAGGGTAACGGAGTCAAATGGACTGAGAATAGGGAAAATGAGCCGGGAACTCCAGTAATCTAATTCCACCTCTCCTACTAATTCACTGTGGCACTTTCTCTGTCTGTGTGATGCCGGCTGCATTTACAGTGGCACGGAGAGCATTCACCAGGTCTCACACTGTGTAGCTCTTTTTATTCATTAAATCATTATTGTTAGACATGGAACAAAATCTCACCTGAACAGTCTGATGAAAAATGACTTTTTCTTCCCAATGGAAATTCTCAGGAAACGTCCGGTTTCAGAACAACAACCACCCCTCCTCCCACCCAAAAAAACCAGATTTTGCATTAAAAAAGCCGCAAAGACACAACTATGCTGTGGGTTTTACCCACAGAAAATTTCCAGGAAGACTCCCAAAAATCGTCAGTAAAACACCATTTTTGCCTGACCCGCTAAAGTTTTTTGGGGGTTCACTTGCTCAAAAAAAATGGGTTTTTTTCTTTGTTTTGTTTTGTTTTTTTCAGTGAAAATCCAAAAACTTCCATACGTAATTTTTGGTTAGAAGAAAAAAAGAGCCTGATCATCAGTGTTTATTATTAATTTACCTTAAGCCAAACAGTAAACTCTGTCTACAGGAGTAATGCTTCTGCGTGGAAAGCATGAGTTAGAGTCAAGCTCCTGTTCGGCCTGTAAGCGCTTTGGGGTAGGGACCAGTCTTGTTCTGTGTCTGTAAAATACCCAGCACATTTCATGTCGATGAAATTTTCCTTTGTGCCGACAGGCCACCTACATCTCTCTCAAGCCCTTGCTATAATTATTCTGGGGGGATGGGATGCACACTGTAAAGAATGAAAGCGGGACGTGGCTCTTGGCTCAAGAACGGGTCCTGTTTGGAGAAGGAGTTGTGTTGTGTTTGTTTTTAGTGCCAGTGCATGAAGACACCCCTCCAATGCCATTATGTTATCTGGAACTTAAAAAATAAAATCAGGGATTAAAACCTTCATACGTCTGCACATAAGAAAACCACTAGTTGACACAGTTAGAAAGAAAACTCCCCTAATGTCACGGCTTTCCATTGCTGTTCAGTGCAATGTAGCTACAGCAATAAACTTGTTTAGATTGGGAGCATCAGCTGGAAAGTGTGCACGGAGAATAGCGAGGAACACTGGCAGGTGGAAGCAGGTTTCCTTACACCGGGAAAGGGCAATACTTAAAGAGGAGCAAATGGAAGAAGCTGTGTCTATCTCCAGGGGAGTTCTGCACCCAGACAGGACTGGGCACAGGATTGTAAAGGACCAATGGAGAATTCAGACAGCCATACTAATAATGGCCATGCATGTACAATAACAACACATTTAAGGCTTCCTGGCTATAGGCTCTTTCCACAGCACCACAGGTAGAAATATCTTCAGTTTCCATTTGTGTTCCTCCAGAGAACTAATCATTGCACTGTTTTCCCTTAAGAGCTCGCACCCAGAGCAAGTCAGCATAGGTGCGAATTTCATGACACTTCTAATGACCCTTCTGCCCTGAGTGCTGAACACTTGGAGTCACTGCTATTTACTCCCCTGATGCTGAGGAGAGTTTTCAGGAGTGAATGTCATTCTGCTTCTTTCCCAGGCAGAGGGTGGCTTCCCCAGGGTTATTGGTACTCATGAGTGGCAGTTTTCACCATATGTGTGAGGAATCAGCTGCACCACCTGAGTTCCTGTTCTGGAATTGAAGGGTTACTCTAATTTCTTGCATGCCTTAAAGACACAGATGTGACTATATACTTTACCCAACTGCATAATATACAGTTTAACAGCAATAACTATTAGGTGTTCATCCCAGATCGTGGCTCAATTCGTTTATTGACAGATAACTGGCCATTGGAAAGCTGCTTAGTAAGGGTATTCAGATAGGATGGATTTGGGATATTAATCAAATAACATTTAATTTTTCTTTTCTATTTTTTCTAAATGGGGTGGGGAGAAGCTGACATTAGATAGCGCTGGATTATGAAGCCAGTGACCCCCTATTTCCCACCTCCAGACTCCCTAAGGAAAAAAAACATTGCAATGAAATGAGCATAGAAATTGCTATCTTAGATCAGACTAGTGGTTCATCTAATCCAATGTCCTAAATTTGAGAGGAAGGGTGGTTTTATAAATGGGACCAAGACAATCTGGATTCAGTTCTCTGCTCTGCAACAGACTTCCTGTGAGGCCTGGGGCAAGTTACTTAGTCTCTCTATGCCTCAATTCCCCATCTGTACAATAGGGATAATAACACTCCCATTGCGACCTCTGTTGTTTGTTTTATTTACTTAGATTGGCAAAATTTTGCTCTGTTTTCCTATGCGTGTTTACAGTGCCTAGCACAATGGGGCCCTGATCTCCATTGGGGCCCCACCGTGTATAAATAATATACATTTATTATATAACTGTAATATAAATAATAAATATTATCTTGTCTCTGCTTCAGAGGAAAGTACAAGAAGGCCTGCAGCAGGCAGTTATGGAATAACCTGTCCCTAAGAAAAGTTTCTGCCTTATCCCCTCTCAGTAATTTGTTGATTAATGTGCCAAAGATGGGTTTATATCCCTTCCAAAGATGATAATGAACTTTACAAGCACATTAGACCGATCATTGAAAGACCATTGAGCACCTTACAAATGAGAGATGTAGCTCTAGATAAATTTGGAAGGGCATTATTCTAACACCTTTCACAAGTGTGTCAAATATTTCTGTCTTGCACATTACCCAGCCATTAAACATGTATTAACTTTTGGAGGAAAAGCAGAGATGAATGACCCCAAACTAAAGTGATGAATTCACTGAACAAGTTGAGGTAGATGTCTGAAAGAAGCCAGCAAGGAGAAGCAAAAAACCCCATCAATGCTAGATAAAAAAATGGAACAAGGAGGTCGAAGAAGGAGAAACGAATAGGCTTTTCTTTTAAATTATTTCCATTCCATACCTACTCTTTAAAAAAAAATTAACCAGACAAAATTGCATTTACATTTCTTTTGACTCTCATTCCTCACATAAGAAATCTCTCTGCAGCTCAAAACTTCTGTGGAGCAAAGCAAATTCTGGTGACTGTGGATCACTATCTGTGGTATGGCTGAGTAATTGGAAGGGAGGCTGTGAAACACATTGGTTTTAATATTTTAGAATTATTTTGGAATCTGAGTTGGGAAATCTGGTGAATTCACCGTGTCAGACTCGGGTTTCCGCATGGCATAAACCACTGGCTAGTTTGGGTAGGTTAGAAAACTCAGTTGGGGGATTTTTTTTCTCAGTGCCCCCACCTTCTCTCTTCTTTTATTACTTCATCAGCTTCCTGGTATGCTGTATACAAAATACCATTGCTGAAATGGAAATTTGTTACATAAAGGATATTAATGTGGTTAATAAGACAAGCAATTGCCCACCAGTGGCCCTAGACACATCCAATAACTGTGTAATGATTTTTTTATTGTTACAATTTGCTATTGTAAAACCACAAGACCAATGTATGCCTGTCTCGTCTTTAGCAAGAGACTTTGTGATTGAAAAAAAGAATTAATGGGTTCAAATATGAGCAATTTTTCCTAAGTGTTTGGATGTGTAGCATAATCAACTAGTATTAGTCAGGACAGAGGTCAGTTTGTTCGAAACTTAGTGTAGTCAGCACTAAAGGCAAATGCTGAAAAGAAAGTCTGCTCAGAGGAGCAGATCTGTGTAGACATCAGGCAATATGCATTTGCTGAGCAACAGAAGTCACCAGAATCGCCAGAAGCGTCCGTGCAAAGATACTTGTAACCGGGGGCTTGGTCCACTCACTGCAAGTGCCCCTTCTTGTGGCTAGGTCTGGGAATTAGCTCTTCTTGTGTCTGGTGCCCCCTTTTATCCATTGCTCACACTGTGGCCCCCTCGCTCTGTGACTCAGCCCTCTGACCAGCTTACTATGTAGTCCTCCTCTTCCAGAGTAACAAAGTCCCACCAGACAAGCTGTCCAGATAATGTCTCTGTTCCAAGTCTAGGTCCAGTGCTACTTTCCCAGTGGCTGGTAGGGGAATCCGGGGTTGACTGCTACTCTGGGTTCCAGCTCAGGGACGAGCAACCTAAATCTACTCACCCCTGACAAGTGGATTA
Organism: Eretmochelys imbricata; assembly: GCF_965152235.1. Classification (NCBI taxonomy): domain Eukaryota; kingdom Metazoa; phylum Chordata; order Testudines; family Cheloniidae; genus Eretmochelys; species Eretmochelys imbricata. The sequence continues at coordinate 130,023,551 of NC_135577.1, read as the reverse complement.
GTGCTTAAATCGACGTTGCCGGCTCGAATTTGGGGTACTGTGGACACAATTCAATGGTATTGGTCTCCGGGAGCTATCCCAGAGTGCTCCATTGTGACCGCTCTGGACAGCACTCGCAACTCAGATGCACTGGCCAGGTAGACAGGAAAAGAACTGCGAACTTTTGAATCTCATTTCCTGTTTGGCCAGCGTGGCAAGCTGCAGGTGACCATGCAGAGCTCATCAGCACAGGTGACCATGATGGAGTCCCAGAATCGCAAAAGAGCTCCAGCATGGACCGAACGGGAGGTACGGGATCTGATCGCTGTTTGGGGAGAGGAATCCGTGCTATCAGAACTCCGTTCCAGTTTTCGAAATGCCAAAACATTTGTCAAAATCTCCCAGGGCATGAAGGACAGAGGCCATAACAGGGACCCGAAGCAGTGCCGCGTGAAACTGAAGGAGCTGAGGCAAGCCTACCAGAAAACCAGAGAGGCGAATGGCTGCTCCGGGTCAGAGCCCCAAACATGCCACTTCTATGATGAGCTGCATGCCATTTTAGGGGGTTCAGCCACCACTACCCCAGCCGCGTTGTTTGACTCCTTCAATGGAGATGGAGGCAATACGGAAGCAGGTTTTGGGGACGAAGAAGATGATGATGATGATGAGGTTGCAGATAGCTCACAGCAAGCAAGCGGAGAAACCGGTTTTCCTGACAGCCAGGAACTGTTTCTCACCCTGGACCTGGAGCCAGTACCTCCCGAACCCACCCAAGGCTGCCTCCTGGACCCAGCAGGCGGAGAAGGGACCTCTGGTGAGTGTACCTTTTAAAATACTATACATGGTTTAAAAGCAAGCATGTGAAAGGATTACTTTGCCCTGGTGTCAAGGTTCCTCCCCCACTCTGAACTCTAGGGTACAGATGTGGGGACCTGCATGAAAAACCTCCTAAGCTTATCTTTACCAGCTTAGGTCAAAACTTCCCCAAGGTACAAAATATTCCACCTGTTGTCCTTGGACTGGCCGCTACCACCACCAAACTAATACTGGTTACTGGGGAAGAGCTGTTTGGACGCGTCCTTCCCCCCAAAATACTTCCCAAAACCTTGCACCCCACTTCCTGGACAAGGTTTGGTAAAAAGCCTCACCAATTTGCCTAGGTGACTACAGATCCAGACCCTTGGATCTTAAGAACAATGAACAATCCTCCCAAACACTTGCACCCCCCCTTTCCTGGGAAATGTTGGATAGAAAGCCTCACCAATTTGCATAGGTGACCATAGACCCAAACCCTTGGATCTGAGAACAATGAAAAAGCATTCAGTTTCTTACAAGAAGACTTTTAATAAAAATAGAAGTCAATAGAAATGAAGAAATCCCCCCTGTAAAATCAGGATGGTAGATATCTTACAGGGTAATTAGATTAAAAAACATAGAGAACCCCTCTAGGCAAAACCTTAAGTTACAAAAAAGATACACAGACAGAAATAGTTATTCTATTCAGCACAATTCTTTTCTCAGCCATTTAAAGAAATCATAATCTAACACATGCCTAGCTAGATTACTTACTAAAAGTTCTAAGACTCCATTCCTGGTCTATCCCCGGCAGAAACCAGCATATAGACAGACCCAGACCCTTTGTTTCTCTCCCTCCTCCCAGCTTTTGAAAGTATCTTGTCTCCTCATTGGTCATTTTGGTCAGGTGCCAGCGAGGTTACCTTTAGCTTCTTAACCCTTTACAGGTGAGAGGAGCTTTCCCCTGGCCAGGAGGGATTTCAAAGGGGTTTACCCTTCCCTTTATATTTATGACAGCTGGCATTCGCGGTTCTCCTAGATGTAGTCCTAAAGCCTTTGCAAAAGGTTTCTGGGGTGGGCAGCCTTATTGCGTCCTTCATGGTAGGACACTTTACCACTCCAGGCCAGTAACACGTACTCGGGAATCATTGTAGAACAAAGCATTGCAGTGTATGTTTGCTGGCATTCAAACAACATCCGTTCTTTATCTCTCTGTGTTATCCTCAGGAGAGTGAGATATAATTCATGGTCACCTGGTTGAAATAGAGTGCTTTTCTTAAGGGGACACTCAGAGGAGCCCATTCCTGCTGGGCTGTTTGCCTGTGGCTAAACAGAAATGTTCCCCGCTGTTAGCCACAGAGAGGGGGGAGGGTTGAGGGGGTAGTCACGCGGTGGGGGGAGGCAAAATGCGACCTTGTAACGAAAGCACATGTGCTATGTATGTAATGTTAACAGCAAGGTTTACCCTGAAAGAGTGTAGCCACTGTTTTATAAAATGTGTCTTTTTAAATACCGCTGTTCCTTTTTTTTTCTCCACCAGCTGCATGTGTTTCAATGATCACAGGATCTTCTCCTTCCCAGAGGCTAGTGAAGCTTAGAAAATAAAAAAAACGCACTCGCGATGAAATGTTCTCCGAGCTCATGCTGTCCTCCCACACTGACAGAGCACAGACGAATGCGTGGAGGCAAATAATGTCAGAGTGCAGGAAAGCACAAAATGACCGGGAGGAGAGGTGGCGGGCTGAAGAGAGTAAGTGGCGGGCTGAAGACAGGGCTGAAGCTCAAATGTGGCGGCAGCGTGATGAGAGGAGGCAGGATTCAATGCTGAGGCTGCTGGAGGATCAAACCAATATGCTCCAGTGTATGGTTGAGCTGCAGCAAAGGCAGCTGGAGCACAGACTGCCACTGCAGCCCCTCTGTAACCAACCGCCCTCCTCCCCAAGTTCCATAGCCTCCTCACCCAGACGCCCAAGAATGTGGTGGGGGGGCCTCCGGCCAACCAGCCACTCCACCACAGAGGATTGCCCAAAAAAAAGAAGGCTGTCATTCAATAAATTTTAAAGTTGTAAACTTTTAAAGTGCTGTGTGGCATTTTCCTTCCCTCCTCCACCACCCCTCCTGGGCTACCTTGGTAGTCATCCCCCTATTTGTGTGATGAATGAATAAAGAATGCATGAATGTGAAGCAACAATGACTTTATTGCCTCTGCAAGCGGTGATTGAAGGGAGGAGGGGCGGGTGGTTAGCTTACAGGGAAGTAGAGTGAACCAAGGGGCGGGGGGTTTCATCAAGGAGAAACAAACAGAACTTTCACACCGTAGCCTGGCCAGTCATGAAACTGGTTTTCAAAGCTTCTCTGATGCATACCGCGCCCTCCTGTGCTCTTCTAACCGCCCTGGTGTCTGGCTGCGCGTAACCAGCAGCCAGGCGATTTGCCTCAACCTCCCACCCCGCCAAACGTCTCCCCCTTACTCTCACAGATATTGTGGAGCACATAGCAAGCAGTAATAACAGTGGGAATATTGGTTTCGCTGAGGTCTAAGCGAGTCAGTAAACTGCGCCAGCGCGCCTTTAAACGTCCAAATGCACATTCTACCACCATTCTGCACTTGCTCAGCCTGTAGTTGAACAGCTCCTTACTACTGTCCAGGCTGCCTGTGTACGGCTTCATGAGCCATGGCATTAAGGGGTAGGCTGGGTCCCCAAGGATACATATAGGCATTTTAACATCCCCAACAGTTATTTTCTGGTCTGGGAATAAAGTCCCTTCCTGCAGCTTTTGAAACAGACCAGAGTTCCTGAAGATGCGAGCATCATGCACCTTTCCTGGCCATCCCACGTTGATGTTGGTGAAACGTCCCTTGTGATCCACCAGAGCTTGCAGCACTATCGAAAAGTACCCCTTGCGGTTTATGTACTCGGCGGCTTGGTGCTCCGGGGCCAAGATAGGGATATGGGTTCCGTCTATGGCCCCACCACAGTTAGGGAATCCCATTGCAGCAAAGCCATCCACTAGGAACTGCACATTTCCCAGGGTCACTACCCTTGATATCAGCAGATCTTTGATTGCGTGGGCTACTTGCATCACAGCAGCCCCCACAGTAGATTTGCCCACTCCAAATTGATTCCCAACTGACCGGTAGCTGTCTGGCTTTGCAAGCTTCCACAGGGCTATCGCCACTCGCTTCTCAACTGTGAGGGCTGCTCTCATCTTGGTATTCATGCGCCTCAGGGCAGGGGAAAGCAAGTCACAAAGTTCCATGAAAGTGCCCTTTCGCATGCGAAAGTTTCGCAGCCACTGGGAATCATCCCAGACCTGCAACACTATGCGGTCCCACCAGTCTGTGCTTGTTTCCCGGGCCCAGAATCGGCGTTCCACAGCATGAACCTGCCCCATTATCACCATGATGCATGCATTGGCAGGGCCCATGCTTTCAGAGAAATCTGTGTCCATGTCCTGATCACTCATGTGACCGCACTGACGTTGCCTCCTCGCCCAGTATCGCTTTGCCAGGTTCTGGTGCTGCATATACTGCTGGATAATGCGTGTGGTGTTTAATGTGCTCCTAATTGCCAAAGTGAGCTGAGCGGCCTCCATGCTTGCCTTGGTATGGCGTCCGCACAGAAAAAAGGCGCGGAACGATTGTCTGCCGTTGCTCTGATGGAGGGAGGGGCGACTGAGGACACGGCTTACAGGGTTGGCTTCAGGGAGCTAAAATCAACAAAGGGGGTGTCTTTACATCAAGGAGTATTTCAGGCAGGACTTCACGGAGGATTCCAATAAGAAATGGTGCACCTAAGTTATCGTTCTTATTGGAACAAGAAGGTTAGCCTGGCCTCTGATTGATACATGGCTAGATTTACCTCGCTGCACCTTCTCTGTGAGTGACTGCAGTGTGACCTAGAGGAATGAGTCCCCTAGACAGGGGAGGAGGCAAATGAGTACAAAACAAATCTGGTCTATTTCTTGTTTTGACCCACTCCATCTATCTTTTACATCTTTGGCTGGCAGCAGACGGTGCAGAAGGACTGCTAGCCATCCACATATCATGGTTGCTCGGCAGAAGATGGTACAGTACGACTGCTAGCCATCCTCATCTCTTGCCTGCCTGGCAGAAGATGGTACAGTACGACTGCTAGCAGTCCGTATCGCCTGCCCGCTCACCATAAGACGGTTCAATAGGACTGACTGCAGGACTAAAGAGAATGACCTGGTCAAGTCACTCCAAATTTAGTCCCTGCGCCCATGTCTGCCCAGGCGCTCCCAGCCGACGTGGCCAGGAGCACCTCGGACACGACGAGGACGACTACCAGTCGTATTGCACCGTCTGCTGCCAGAAGGCAATGGGTTGCTGCTACTGTGTAGCAAAGCCGTACCACGTCTGCCAGCACCCAGGAGACATAGGGTGATGGTTACCTGAGCGGGCTCCATGCTTGCCGTGGTATGGCGTCTGCACAGGTAACTCAGGAAAAAAGGCGCGAAACGATTGTCTGCCCTTGCTTTCACGGAGGGAGGGAGGGAACGGGGGCCTGACGATACGTACCCAGAACCACCCGCGACAATGTTTTAGCCCCATTAGAGTGCTCCATTGTGACTGCTCTGGACAGCACTCTCAGATGCCCGATTGTTTGCCGTTGCTCTGACGGAGGGAGGGGCGACTGAGGACACGGCTTACAGGGTTGGCTTCAGGGAGCTAAAATCAACAAAGGGGGTGTCTTTACATCAAGGAGTATTTCAGGCAGGACTTCACGGAGGGTTCCAATAAGAAATGGTGCACCTAAGTTATCGTTCTTATTGGAACAAGAAGGTTAGCCTGGCCTCTGATTGATACATGGCTAGATTTACCTCGCTGCACCTTCACTCTGAGTGACTGCAGTGTGACCTAGAAGAATGAGTCCCCTAGACAGGAGAGGGGGGGAAGCAAATGAGTACAAAACAAATCTGGTCTATTTCTTGTTTTGATCCACTCCATCTATCTTTTACATCTTTGGCTGGCAGCAGACGGTGCAGAAGGACTGCTAGCCATCCACATCTCATGGCTGCTCGGCAGAAGATGGTACAGTACGACTGCTAGCCATCCTCATCTCTTGCCTGCCTGGCAGAAGATGGTACAATACGACTGCTAGCAATCCGTATCGCCTGCCCGCTCACCATAAGACGGTTCAATAGGACTGACTGCAGGACTAAAGAGAATGACCTGGTCAAGTCACTCCAAATTTAGTCCCTGCGCCCATGTCTGTCCAGGCGCTCCTGGCCGACGTGGCCAGGAGCACCTCAGACATGACGATGACGGCTACCAGTCGTACTGCACCGTCTGCTGCCACAAGGCAAGGGGTTGCTGCTACTGTGTAGCAATGCTGTACCACGTCTGCCAGCACCCAGGAGTCATAGGGTGACAGTTACCTGAGCGGGCTCCATGCTTGCTATGGTATGGCGTCTGCACAGGTAACTCAGGAAAAAAGGCGCGAAACGATTGTCTGCCCTTGCTTTCACGGAGGGAGGGAGGGAACGGGGGCCTGATGATATGTACCCAGAACCACCCGCGACAATGTTTTAGCCCCATCAGGCATTGGGATCTCAACCCAGAATTCCAATGGGCAGCGGAGACTGCGGGAACTGTGGGATAGCTACCCACAGTGCAACGCTCCAGAAGTCGACTCTAGCCTCGGTACTGTGGAAGTGCTCCGCCGAGTTAATGCACTTAATGCACTTAGAGCATTTTCTGTGGGGACACACACGCTCGAATATATAAAACCGATTTTTAAAAAAACGACTTCTATAAATTCGACCTTATTCCGTAGTGTAGACATACCCCTTGTCTATGGCCAACTCCCTTTCCCTCTTGGGAGTGATTTCAGACCTCCTCCTTACAGCACCATTCCTGCTCTTGCATCCTGGCTTCATCATCCTAGTCCAGCTCTTCCCCCGGCTGGGCTTCATCTTCCATTAGACCCTAACCATCTCTGTCCCCTTCAGGTGCATCATCTATGGTTAACTGGCCCCTCCTAGCCCACAGTAACCCGCTCAGACCTTGTGCCAGGGGGACACCCCATCACAATACTATATGGTTTCAGTGGGTCACAGCAGGAAAATGCCTTCAATTGTTTGGAAGTAGCTCTGTGGGAACCTGAGCCACAGACACCAATAAAGATTCAGGTTTTGGCATCAGAAGATGCCTAGTGCAACAAGGTTGTTCAGTAGCCACACAAGTAGCTCTCCGAATTCTGCTGGGCAGAACTCTGCCCAGACAGAAAAAGAGCTATTGAGAGTGGTTTCTACTGCACGAAAACATAATCTGTACTTATTTCGCAGAGAAGCTGCACAGACTGATCACAAACCTTTACAGACTGCACTTAATAAACCTTTAAGAAAAGCATCTGCTAGGTTCGACAGAATACGAGTACAGCGCAAAAGGCATTTATACTCCATTCACCCCTTACCAGCGGAAGGCATGCTACCTTAGATTGCCCACTAGAAGAAAAAGACACACACTGACAGAAGAGAGAATAATATTTGCTGTAGAAATAATTGAGACACTTAGCAGTGAGATCAGGTAGGAGCTGGGATCTGAAGACACAAACTGATGCTGTATTGCAGCTCATCATGCAGCTCATGTAGAATAATTTACACAGGGAAAATAAACAGCTAGTGGCTCATGTCAAACTATTTGGGACTCAGAGCAGACTAGTTTCAGAGTAGCAGCCATGTTAGTCTGTATTCGCAAAAAGAAAAGGAGGACTTGTGGCACCTTAGAGACTAACCAATTTATTTGAGCATAAGCTTTTGTGAGCTACAGCTCACTTCATCGGATGCATCCGGATGCTGTAGCTCACGAAAGTTAATGCTCAAATAAATTGGTTAGTCTCTAAGGTGCCACAAGTCCTCCTTTTCTTTTTAGGACAGACTAGGTACAGAGAAGGACAAAGTAGTTCTACCAAGAGGGACAAGGAGAGAAATATTGCAGTGAGTCCCCAGGTGGAACAGACCTCAGTGCAACATGACTCATGAACTGGCCAGGAACGGCTCAGGGTGGCATATCAAGATGCTCAGGATGTAAATAAAATGTCAAGGGCCAACTCTGGACGTGCTCTCTCAGGCAAAACTCCCCTTGCAAACAACATGAAGCAGCAAACCACTGTTTTGTGCTGAACACGGGGTCTGAGTATGGAGACACTGGCAAAACCACCCGATGGGGGGCAGTAAAAATACTGCAGTATATCTTCAAGAGAGTGGCTGTATAGATCTCCCATCTGGAGAGGAACAGTGAAGGTTCTTCCTGCCGATTGTGAGCTCATTTGTTACCTGCTCATAAAATGTTACAGTAGCCTTTCTATCAATATTCATTGTTCTAGGTGACGAAAAGGAGACAGAGAGGCTGGACTGGAGCAAAGGGTAAAGGGCCAGCTTTCTGACCCTAGAACAATGAGAAGGTTGCGATTTGTAAACAAAAGGGAATTGCAAAAACAAAATAAAGGACCAAGATTGGGGTGTCATAAATTCAACCTAACAGTTGGACACAATAATGAGGGGATGGGCTTTTCTGCCCATTACCCCTCATCGGGGTCCTTAAAGAAGAGGAGCAGGAGCAAAATCAGGAGGAGCAAAATCAGGGATTCCTGTGCGGGGAGGAAAGGGCCTCAGAAAAGGTCAACAAGTCTCTGCTGCACTCTGCAGACTCTACCCTTCACAGGTGAGCCTTGAGGATCATCAGACCTGCAAACACCAGTGAAGACTAGATCAGCAAGGACCCTGGGTTACTACATGCAAGATCCTGCTCTGTCTCTTTTCCATCCCTCACTATCTCCCTCTTATGTTTCTTGGCTTTTGTCCTCATCCTGAGTCCAGCTGCATAGTATGGCAGCAGGACAAAAAGATGAGTCAGCCCATCCCAAGAAGGACCAGGGAGAGAGAATGACCTGCCAGACCAGCCAGTGATGTCTCAGAATGGGGAAGTGAGCCAACATCTGCAGCAACAGTTGCTGAGGCCAAACTGCCAGCTCAGAGCATCTGTCTGTGACTAACCAGCCACCTCAAGTCCTGGGAACTTCAACAGAAAGCCATACCCCCACCCCCCACACCCCTTAGCTATCCTGTGTGTTCCCCGTCTTGTGCCTGTCTGGTTTTTGATAAAACTCACAGCTGCTTTAAAAATCCATCAAAAGAACTAACCCTTCCTTCCTCACTAAGCAAGGCTGTTTGACAAACTAAGGAACTCTAACCAATACCCTTTCTCTGAAAAAGAGACTTTTCAGAAATTGAAATTAAGATGATTTTGCATAACCGCTCAGTTTCAGTTTCATAGAATCATAGAATATCAGGGTTGGAAGGGACCCCTGAAGGTCATCTAGTCTAACCCCCTGCTTGAAGCAGGACCAATTCCCAGTTAAATCATCCCAGCCAGGGCTTTGTTAAGCCTGACCTTAAAAACCTCTAAGGAAGGAGATTCTACCACCTCCCTAGGTAACGCATTCCAGTGTTTCACCACCCTCTTAGTGAAAAAGTTTTTCCTAATATCCAATCTAAACCTCCCCCACTGCAACTTGAGACCATTACTCCTCGTTCTGTCATCTGCTACCATTGAGAACAGTCTAGAGCCATCCTCTTTGGAACCACCTCTCAGGTAGTTGAAAGCAACTATCAAATCCCCCCTCATTCTTCTCTTCTGCAGGCTAAACAATCCCAGCTCCCTCAGCCTCTCCTCATAAGTCATGTGTTCTAGACCCCTAATCATTTTTGTTGCCCTTTGCTGGACTCTCTCCAATTTATCCACATCCTTCTTGTAGTGTGGGGCCCAAAACTGGACACAGTACTCCAGATGAGGCCTCACCAATGTCGAATAGAGGGGAACGATCACGTCCCTCGATCTGCTCGCTATGCCCCTACTTATATATCCCAAAATGCCATTGGCCTTCTTGGCAACAAGGGCACACTGCTGACTCATATCCAGCTTCTCGTCCACTGTCACCCCTAGGTCCTTTTCCGCAGAACTGCTGCCTAGCCATTCGGTCCCTAGTCTGTAGCGGTGCATTGGATTCTTCCATCCTAAGTGCAGGACCCTGCACTTATCCTTATTGAACCTCATCAGATTTCTTTTGGCCCAATCCTCCAATTTGTCTAGGTCCTTCTGTATCCTATCCCTCCCCTCCAGCGTATCTACCTCTCCTCCCAGTTTAGTATCATCCGCAAATTTGCTGAGAGTGCAATCCACACCATCCTCCAGATCATTTATGAAGATATTGAACAAAACCGGCCCCAGGACCGACCCTTGGGGCACTCCACTTGATACCGGCTGCCAACTAGACATGGAGCCATTGATCACTACCCGTTGAGCCCGACAATCTAGCCAGCTTTCTACCCACCTTATAGTGCATTCATCCAGCCCATTCTTCCTTAACTTGCTGACAAGAATACTGTGGGAGACCGTGTCAAAAGCTTTGCTAAAGTCAAGAAACAATACATCCACTGCTTTCCCTTCATCCACAGAACCCGTAATCTCATCATAAAAGGCGATTAGATTAGTCAGGCATGACCTTCCCTTGGTGAATCCATGCTGTCTGTTCCTGATCACTTTCCTCTCATGCAAGTGCATCAGGATTGATTCTTTCAGGACCTGCTCCATGATTTCAAGGCGCTATACGTTTTGTTTTGGATTCATTTTCTTCTGCGTATCCTACTTACACATTTCCAAATTTTGCCATGAATTTTCTAGCGTATTTTCCATGGAACTAAGCTGGATGAGGTCTCAGTTCTCAGAACCCTCAGTATTTAATGGTTTAACGTTGTATAGTAACTGAGCCACGGTAACCCCTTTCAGTCTCTGGGCCCATCAAAATGAACACAAAAGGGGTTATCTATTATCAAGAAAATACCAGAAAAGCACATAGCTGCAATCAAGGTAAAATGGATATGAGAATGAAAAAACAATCTCTCTTTTCAGTACCTTTTGCAATTATGATGATATCCCTGCAAAAGAAAACAAAAGCGTCTAGTACACGACTTTTCCTGACGTCAAAAATATGAAATAGAAGAAACTTCCCCTGACTGAGCCTGAAGAGTTCTTTTAGACGGAAAAGACATTCCAAGAGTGGCTTGGCCATTATAAAATAAACTATAACCATGTCACATGCACATTATATTAGAACCCTGATAGGTTATAAAGAGTTGTTAAACTCCAGGAAAATGTATCCTTTGTGGGAGACAAAAGCCTACACAGTCATGATAAAGCCCAGGAAATATAATCTTTATCTCTAAATGAGAGGCCAGGGAACATGGAGAGAGAATCTGAGAAATAATTTCATCTCCACTTCATAGAGAAGGTAGCTGGGCCACAACAGAAAGAAGAAGTGAGAAATGCCTATTACACTTTTTCATCAACAAGGCTACCCAGTGACTCTTTCATCTTTCATCTCTTTTATCTTTCTTGAAAACAAGTGTGGCCTTTGGGGAGAAACTGACTTTTAATCTTTTTTTTTTTTTTTTTGGCACTAGAGGAACAATAATATTTTGAAAACACATTTTTTGTATGGGGAAGAAGAGGGGAGGAGATCAGATTGACTGTAGTTGATGCCTCAAATTGACCATTTTGTTACAACCTTGATACATTAACTTGAGCCAAAGTGGTAGATAGCTGGCTTTACTTACGAAGAGTTCCTGAGCCAACATCCGCAAGCTTCCGTAGGGCTGAGAAATTTGCTGGTGTTTGTCAGAAAGCGGAGGAGAGGGATTGGAACACTTGTGAGTTTCAGAGCTGATCTTTCTCTTGACTCTCTAGGAGGGGAGAGTGAAGAAAGGAGGAGAGGAGCGGTCCATAGGACTATGAAAGAGCACAGGAGTAGAAGTGCAAAGGACAAAGGATGCGGATAACAGGAGCATCCTGGATGTGGCCATGCAGGTTTCACCCTTGGCCCCCATATCTGGCACCAAGATTTACTGCAGGATAGATAGTACAAGTTGTCAGAGAAAAACACAGTTCTCACTCTCAGGTTGGGTGCAGCAAATCAGATACACTTTATTACCTCAAGCAGTTGCACAGAGAGAGTGCACTAGGACACAGGGTTTCCCCCACCTAGGCAGGTCTCTCTAAAGATAAACAAGTACAGCAAGTATTTATACCTTTATTACAGACAATAATAAGCAACAGCTGCATATTGGTTATACATATTCCTTCATGATCTCTTATTTTTCTTACCATTTCTCTTGTCGTCGGCATTCTATTCTTATCTCATACAAGGTCACAGCAGCCTCTTTCGCAGTTCTTTTCCACTCACTTCGCACTATCCCTGCTTCTACAAATCTCGCGTTATTAAAGCTAGAGTTAGCCTGACTCCTGCTCATTTCAGAGGCCTGCATCCAAATTGCCTTTATCTACTTCCACAGAGTCAATGGGGTACATCGCTAACAGCAGCTGCTGTAAAGAGGTGAGCATTGGTCTGTGGAAGTGCGTGGGAACTGATGGGGAAACACCATGATACAAAACTCATGGAGGGGTTGAATGGGCTGGATGTCAAGGATCATTTGCAATAGCAGCAGCTGATTCTGGAGCGGGACTGGGCCCAGCAGTTGCACTGGCTGAGCCAGGACTCTGGGTCAGGGACCCTTCCCATTCAACCATGACAGTCATATAAATGCTCTAATGAGGATACACAACGCCAAAGTTGCTCTGCATGTTTCGGTTTGTGTTGCTTTTGTGACTTCTAGGCCTGCAAGCTGGGCTCGCAGGGTTGAGTCCTGTAATCCCTGCAGGTTTGTTCAACCTGAAGCCCCAGCAGGAACCCCCAAGAACCCTTTGCTTTTCCTGATAAGCCACCCACCTGTTCTTCCCAGGACGCCAACCTCTTACCATTGAAGTCTTCTGCATGGAGCAGGATGACTCACCTTCACAGAAATCTCATACAATCTGCCCCCAGTCCCATCTTAGCCTTCTCTGGGATCTCCGGGGCACTGGGAAGCTCCCCCCGTTATGCTGACTCTTCACAGACATTGCCCTCTCCAAATTCAAGGAGAAAAGTGTTTCATGGAAGGGTGTGGAGAGCTGGAGAAAATTTGTGCCAGATTAGAAAAAAAAATGCAGATCCAGCAGCACGATAACATTTTGCAAATTCATATCGATTTTGCCAAGTAGTTTTGGTGAAAAAAAAGCCCGACAAAAAATCTCCGAAAAATCGAAATACTTCATTTTGACATTTTCAGAAGGAAATATTTTGATTTTTTTATCTGAAAAAAAAATGGTCTCAAAATTCCCTTCAATTTTATTGAAGAAAAAGCATATGACATTGTTCTAAATCAAAAATAAATGTTTTGTTTCATGTTAAATGAAACATTTGATTCAACTTGAAACAAAATTTCTTGACTTTCTGCTTCGCAAAAAAGTTCAAACAATTTCATTTTTGGTTCGACCCCCAAAATATTTTTTTAAATTATTTTGCAGAATTGCCAGTGATGCAAACAATCCATTATTAACCCCGCCATAGCAGTGTCATAACCTACCCTGTTCCTGCAGCGATGGGAGAAGGATTTACAACCCGTGCCAGGGGCTGTTTGTAATGAGGTGGAGATGCCTTGCTGGCACTTTAAAGCCATGTTTTTTCATAGCAACTGCTCAGGGATTTAGAGTCATATAAGAACCATGTCTGTAAGAGGGAAGAAGGAGGAAGATGTATTTGATTGCTGAACAGAAGAGATAGATGTCTTTCCATTAAAGTGTTATTTTGTTTCATACAGAGATACCCCTAAAAGGACTGGATTGATAGGTTTTATGGCCCATCCATAGACAGCTGTCTGATAACTGAGGAATCACAGTATTACTCCTCCATTATATGGAGGATTTGAACTTACAATCACTTCTGCCATAACTAAGGCCATGACTACACTACAGGTATTCCATTGTAGTGTTGTGTAGTATTGATGCTTCCTGTAGCAACAGAAGAGGGTTTTCCATCTGTGATAGGGTCTTCTGTGGCTGGGTGGCCTAGTGGCTAGATCACTGGTCTTTTTAGTCTGTAAGGCCAGATGGGATGTAAGGGACACCTGGACCCTCCCTGTCTACCAGGTCCCAGCTGAAGGCCCTCTGTAGATCAACCCCTACGGGGAGATGGTGGGGAGTCAAGACCTGTTTCCCTGGGCTACTTCATACAAAGTCTCTTCAGTTTGGGGAGTGTCCTCACTAGTCCAGTTGCCCTGAGTGCTAGGGCTTATTTGCAGCCTCCCCATGGTAAGGGGGCCATTACTTGCTTCAAGTGGCTGCGTTGGCTGGCAGGTTGCTCATCCATCCCTTTGGGCAGGCCGACAGAGAGCCCCTGACTCCTCGCCAGTCTACCCCCAACTGAGCCAGGCTCCCTTCTTTTCTCCCCATTCCAGGCCTGGCGTTGGCTGCTGGTATAGTGGGGCAGGGCTAGCTGAACCCACAGGTTTTCTTTAATGCCCGCTGTACCGGTCGGCCATTTCTCTACTCCCTCACACCATCGCTGTGGTTAATCCACCTCTCTGAGCAGCAGTGGCTACTCCAATGGAAAAATTCATGTGCCTACACTGGGGGTTAAGGCAGCTGAACTATGGGGCTCAGCGATGCAAATTTGTCACACATCTGAGTGACATAACTGATAGGAGCAAGTGAAATAAATAGGATAGAGACTAAATAATAATAATCTTGCTTCTGGACTTGCTTTTAGTTTAAACAGGCCGAATAAGCAAGCAAGAGAATGTAAGTGAAAGCACAAGGCTGCGCCCCCCACCCTCCCGCTCCAGCTGGTGGCCTTGCCTTTCAGTAACAAGACAAGATAAGGGGCTAATGGAGCAGCAGGAAGGTGTAAGGAGCAGACGCAAAGTCTGCAAAAAAGTGATCACAGCCAAAAGTAACCCCGCTCCTTATCCCGCCCATCAGCTACAAAAGAGGTGGTGTCATTGACCCCAGACTCAGGACCCCCCGGAACAGAACATGACCAGATATTGGAAGGGTGGTACCAGGGGAGGGTCACTACAAGTATAATTAAGTTTGCCAAGAAGATGGGGGTGGAAGAGAGTGCTCCCTCGGCGTGCAGAGCTAGGGGTCAGGAGAAGAAGGGTGTTCTATCAGTGTATAGAACAGTAGCTGGGGGAGAGGAAGAGGAAAAGTCTATCAGCGTATAGCGATAGCCCGACTGGTGTGAGGGCTTTGGAATATGCTTGCTTGTTTACCCCAATAAATCCATCGAATTGCGTGCAGACTGGACCCTGGACTGTTATTTTCCAGGAAACTGTGTCTGGGAACGGAGGGGGAGGAGGGAGCTGGACCCCCACCAACAGTAACTAGGTTGATCTAATTTTAAAGTGTAGACCAGGCCTAAGGTCTCGTATGATAATTCCCATATCTCCTTACAGTATCTCTGGTTGGGGGTCGGGGGGGGGAAGTGTTTTAACATCAGAGAGTCTGATAATCAAGGATGGGGAAAGTGGACATCTCTAGCACTAACTGTGACTAACTATGGCTTACTGAATGGAAACCTGAAGATCTCTGCAGCCCATGATTTCAAGCTGTTTTCTTTTCTTCAGTGAAATTTTTGGCAGTTGTCAATCCAATCAAATTTAGGATTTCTTACAAGGCATCTATCCTTGTGTTATTCCCTCCTCAATACAGGATTCCATGATTCATTTGCTTATTCAGAAAGAAGATCTATCCAAGCTTTACACAATAGCTCCGTGGGATGGCTATGCCACAATTTAACAGCCTGAATTATGAAAACATTGTCCCCAATATTCAATATTCCTAAGCATTCCTTTGCATCCCAATGCCCTTCTGAAGCACCCTAAACAATTCCTGTCCTCTCTTGGTATTTTCTCCCTTCAAAGACTTTGAGACCATTAACACATTCCCCTTAGGTACTGTGCAAACAATCCCTCCAGCTCTTTAATCATTTTGTTGCTCGTCTCCTGCTTGGTCAACATCCAATCTATCAATACTACCGATAATGAAGTGCTCAGAACTGTACCTAATAATCTTCTAGGTGTGGCTTTACCAGTCTTGTACTGTACTGAGAGGGATTATCCCCTCTGGTCCATAGCAATGCCATGGCTCTGTATATGTAGCCCAAAGTGTCTTACCATAGTCCATTGCAAGTGCATATCCAATTTGCTATCGGTTATCACTCCTGGGTTTTCTTCACTTTGACTCCACTTTCCAGAACTCGTCCTCTTGCTGAATATCTGTGTTTTGAATTATTCATCCCCTGATACAATACTTTGCATGTTTCTAGGATGAATCTCATTCTGTTTTTTCCTGCCTTTCTCACGTTACGTCTTTTAAAACATAGGGTCCTCTCATTCCCGGTGAGTGGAATTGGAGAGAAATTATGACCCCTTTGAAGTCTATGGCAAAATTACCATGAACTTCAGTGAGGCCAGGATTTCACCCTTTTGCTTTTCCTCTACAAATCATACTGCTTCTGCACCTAAGTTTTGTTTTATAGCATTGTACTTCAGATATTGCATTAATTTGCCATAGTAGCGAATAGAGAATGACATTCACCCCTGTGCGGAGGGCCAGCCCAGATCTGTGCATCCAATGAGCCAATTTCAACTGTGTGCACCACTTGAGTTCCTCAGTGGGCTCAATTGGGACTTAAGTGGTACATTGGCTTTGGGCTGACCCTCTGCACAAAGGTGAGATTCCCCCACAGTGAATTTTCTCTGCAATCTCTCTTCTTACGTAGGGTAATTACAAAGCACCATGTTGTCAATGGCTTAATGATTTAACACATTGCTAGGCACACAATTCTTCACTGGACACAGTTCTTCACTGACTTATACACAATGACATCAGTGAACATAAGAACAACCAGACTGGGTCAGACCAAAGGTCCATCCAGCCCAGTATCCTGTCTGCTGACAGTGGCCAATGTCAGGTGCCCCAGAGAGAGTGAACCTAACAGGTAATGATCAAGTGATCTCTCTCCCGCCATCCATCTCCACCCTCTGACAAATAGTGGCTAGGGACACCATTCCTTACCATAAGTGAGGCATAAAACTAGCCAGAAGGCAGCACTAGGAGATAAACCATATAACTGACCATATAACTTCGTCATAGTTCTCATAGTTCAAATCGCAGTCATGTCAGAGCTGGGATCACAATGCCATCCTAGTTCTCACCAACCCTACATGCTAAAACCATTTCTGGGACTGAAGAACATAAAGATTAACATCACTGGCTTCCTTGCCAGTGTCATATCTGGGACAAGGAACATAAAGGCAATATTTAGCCTGATCATTGATAGTTACTTGAGCAAATGAAGGGCAGATTTGTACTTCTGGTTTGTTATTATTAATGTCTGCATTGGTAATTCTTGTGTAGTCTTGGTTTTTAGTTTGCAATTTGAAGAAACCTGCAAAACTGGTACAAGTTGATTGTACCCAGATGATATGTCTGGGGCGAGAAAGCAGAAGGAGACTCCGCTGGTTGGAAGGCATGAGATGCGATGTCCTGAGGTTGGGGGTTCCACGACCACCACTCCCAAGAGGAGAAGGCGGGTGGTGGTGGTCGGGGACTCTCTCCTCCGGGGGACTGAGTCATCTATCTGCCGCCCTGACAGGGAAAACCGAGAAGTCTGCTGCTTGCCGGGGGCTAAGATTCGCGATGTGACGGAGAGACTGCCGAGACTCATCAAGCCCTCGGATCGCTACCCCTTCCTGCTTCTCCACGTGGGCACCAATGATACTGCCAAGAATGACCTTGAGCGGATCACTGCGGACTACATGGCTCTGGGAAGAAGGATAAAGGAGTTTGAGGCGCAAGTGGTCTTCTCGTCCATCCTCCCCGTGGAAGGAAAAGGCCTGGGTAGGGACCGTCGAATCGTGGAAGTCAACGAATGGCTACGCAGGTGGTGTCGGAGAGAAGGCTTTGGATTCTTTGACCATGGGATGGTGTTCCATGAAGGAGGAGTGCTGGGCAGAGACGGGCTCCATCTTACGAAGAGAGGGAAGAGCATCTTTGCCAGCAGGCTGGCTAACCTAGTGAGGAGGGCTTTAAACTAGGTTCACCGGGGGAAGGAGACCAAAGCCCTGAGGTAAGTGGGAAAGAGGGATACCGGGAGGAAGCACAGGCAGAAATGTCTGTGAGGGGAGGGCTCCTGCCTCATACTGGGAATGAGGGGCGATCAACAGGTTATCTCAAGTGCTTATATACGAATGCACAAAGCCTTGGAAACAAGCAGGGAGAACTGGAGGTCCTAGTAATGTCAAGGAACTATGATGTGATTGGAATCACAGAGACTTGGTGGGATAACTCACATGACTGGAGTACTGTCATGGATGGTTATAAACTGTTCAGGAAGGACAGGCAGGGCAGAAAAGGTGGGGGAGTAGCACTGTATGTAAGGGAGCAGTATGACTGCTCAGAGCTCCGGTACGAAACTGTAGAAAAACCTGAGTGTCTCTGGATTAAGTTTAGAAGTGTGTGCAACAAGAGTGATGTAGTGGTGGGAGTCTGCTATAGACCACCGGACCAGGGGGATGAGGTAGATGAGGCTTTCTTCTGGCAGCTCACGGAAGCTACTAGATCGCATGCCCTGATTCTCATGGGTGACTTTAATTTTCCTGATATCTGCTGGGAGAGCAATACAGCGGTGCATAGACAATCCAGGAAGTTTTTGGAAAGCATAGGGGACAATTTCCTGGTGCAAGTGCTAGAGGAGCCAACTAGGGGGGGCGCTTTTCTTGACCTGCTGCTCACAAACCAGGTAGAATTAGTGGGGGAAGCAAAAGTGGATGGGAATCTGGGAGGCAGTGACCATGAGTTGGTTGAGTTCAGGATCCTGACGCAGGGAAGAAAGGTAAGCAGCAGGATACGGACCCTGGACTTCAGGAAAGCAGACTTCGACTCCCTCAGGGAACGGATGGCCAAGATCCCCTGGGGGACTAACTTGAAGGGGAAAGGAGTCCAGGAGAGCTGGCTGTATTTCAAGGAATCCCTGTTGAGGTTACAGGGACAAACCATCCCGATGAGTCGAAAGAATAGTAAATATGGCAGGCGTCCGGCTTGGCTTAACGGTGAAATCCTAGCGGATCTTAAACATAAAAAAGAAGCTTACAAGAAGTGGAAGGTTGGACATATGACCAGGGAAGAGTATAAAAATATTGCTCGGGCATGTAGGAATGAAATCAGGAGGGCCAAATCGCACCTGGAGCTGCAGCTAGCGAGAGATGTCAAGAGTAACAAGAAGGGTTTCTTCAGGTATGTTGGCAACAAGAAGAAAGCCAAGGAAAGTGTGGGACCCTTACTGAATGAGGGAGGCAACCTAGTGACAGAGGATGTGGAAAAAGCTAATGTACTCAATGCTTTTTTTGCCTCTGTTTTCACTAACAAGGACAGCTCCCAGACTGCTACGCTGGGCATCACAAAATGGGGAAGAGATGGCCAGCCCTCTGTGGAGATAGAGGTGGTTAGGGACTATTTAGAAAAGCTGGACGTGCACAAGTCCATGGGGCCGGACGAGTTGCATCCGAGAGTGCTGAAGGAATTGGCGGCTGTGATTGCAGAGCCATTGGCCATTATCTTTGAAAACTCGTGGCGAACCGGGGAAGTCCCGGATGACTGGAAAAAGGCTAATGTAGTGCCAATCTTTAAAAAAGGGAAGAAGGAGGATCCTGGGAACTACAGGCCGGTCAGCCTCACCTCAGTCCCTGGAAAAATCATGGAGCAGGTCCTCAAAGAATCAATCTTGAAGTACTTGCATGAAAGGAAAGTGATCAGGAACAGCCAGCATGGATTCACCAAGGGAAGGTCATGCCTGACTAATCTAATCGCCTTTTATCATGAGATTACTGGTTCTGTGGATGAAGGGAAAGCAGTGGATGTATTGTTTCTTGACTTTAGCAAAGCTTTTGACACGGTCTCCCACAGTATTCTTGTCAGCAAGTTAAGGAAGTATGGGCTGGATGAATGCACTATAGGGTGGGTAGAAAGCTGGCTAGATTGTCGGGCTCAACGGGTAGTGATCAATGGCTCCATGTCTAGTTGGCAGCCGGTGTCAAGTGGAGTGCCCCAGGGGTCGGTCCTGGGGCCGGTTTTGTTCAATATCTTCATAAATGATCTGGAGGATGGTGTGGATTGCACTCTCAGCAAATTTGCGGACGATACTAAACTGGGAGGAGTGGTAGATACGCTGGAGGGGAGGGATAGGATACAGAAGGACCTAGACAAATTGGAGGATTGGGCCAAAAGAAATCTGATGAGGTTCAATAAGGATAAGTGCAGGGTCCTGCACTTAGGACGGAAGAATCCAATGCACCGCTACAGACTAGGGACCGAATGGCTAGGCAGCAGTTCTGCGGAAAAGGACCTAGGGGTGACAGTGGACGAGAAGCTGGATATGAGTCAGCAGTGTGCCCTTGTTGCCAAGAAGGCCAATGGCATTTTGGGATGTATACGTAGGGGCATAGCGAGCAGATCGAGGGACGTGATCGTCCCCCTCTATTCGACATTGGTGAGGCCTCATCTGGAGTACTGTGTCCAGTTTTGGGCCCCACACTACAAGAAGGATGTGGATAAATTGGAGAGAGTCCAGCGAAGGGCAACAAAAATGATTAGGGGTCTAGAACACATGACTTATGAGGAGAGGCTGAGGGAGCTGGGATTGTTTAGCCTGCAGAAGAGAAGAATGAGGGGGGATTTGATAGCTGCTTTCAACTACCTGAAAGGGGGTTCCAAAGAGGATGGCTCTAGACTGTTCTCAATGGTAGCAGATGACAGAACGAGGAGTAATGGCTTCAAGTTGCAGTGGGGGAGGTTTAGATTGGATATTAGGAAAAACTTTTTCACTAAGAGGGTGGTGAAACACTGGAATGCGTTGCCTAGGGAGGTGGTGGAATCTCCTTCCTTGGAAGTTTTTAAGGTCAGGCTTGACAAAGCCCTGGCTGGGATGATTTAACTGGGAATTGGTCCTGCTTCGAGCAGGGGGTTGGACTAGATGACCTTCAGGGGTCCCTTCCAACCCTGATATTCTATGATTCTATGATTCTATGATTCTATGTAAATTTTTGAAATGTGAAGTTTTAATGACTTTCCCCAAAAAACATTTTTAAAAGAAAATACAGGTTATAGTTTTCAGTGAAAAATTCATTCTATTTTTGACCAGCTTTACAGCTGGTTGAAACATTTCAAAATTTGAAATTGTGCTGACATTTTTCTTTTGGAAAAAAAAATGTTTACAAAAACTGCATCCAGTTTTTCGACCAGCTCTAAAAATTGGTTTCTAGGGAATGACAAATCTGTGGAATTTGCAACAGTAGTTCAGATTTGATAACCAGTGCACTGTTTATAGTGAATATTTTGAGAACATGGCAACTGGAATGTGATGTCTCTGGGAGTATTTCATTGTGAGCATTTGTAAATAAAGATTTTTTTAAGGATTTCCTCCCCCAACACAGAGTATTGAAAAAAGCAAACTCAGAAATATTAAGTCACTAGATTCCTCCGGATTAGTGCTGAAGGCTGGGTGGAGTTGGCCTAAAAGGGATATGTGAAACACATTATTCCCTCTTCTCAAGCTAGTATTGCTTCTGTTGAGAAAGATGAATCAATTCCTCTCCCTTTATACAATTAGATTTTTAAAAAGTATTATACTACTGATGTTGCTGGCCCAATAACTGCCAACAGAGAGGAAATTCAAGCTCAACTTCAAAAATATTTTCAAAATTATATTTTCAGGTCATAAAAATTAAATCAGAACTGAAAATCTGAAAGGCACTTTATGACAGTTGAAGGAGAAGATTAGGAATTAGAATTTTGAACATATTTCCAAAATGAAAACTCTGCATATTTTGGGTCTAAGTAGAGGTCTGATGTTTACTCTTCCTGGCTTGCTAGGGAAAACAGAAATGAATCATGGTTTTAAATGTATACCCCATTTATAAGCTGAACAAGCTTGATGTGCTCCTTTTTTGACTTCTGGCCCTCAAGGCATAATTAGTGGTAATAAAAAAAATGGTGGAATCTCTTTTCCTGATCACAGCTGAACTCTGCTTGTGACCTTTTGTTCCATGTGGAGAATAGGGACAGAGATTGCTTTCAAATTAGAAAGAAGAAAAAAACAGTGACGTTTGCTAGAAAAATGTACAGGGAATGACTCAGCTGTCACTTATATCAGCGTAAATCAGGGACAACTCCAGTGAAGTCTAATCAGTTACACTGGTCCAAAACCAGCTTAAGTGAGCTCAGAGTCAGTTTCACGGTATTTACATGTTTCCTGATGTGTCTTGTGTTACTGAAGCAAGGGGCTGTGGAAGTGAATCACTGAAAGCAGAGTTTGTTAAACTGGGTGCTGAAGCTTCAGGCTTTTTTTAATCCAGCCCATCTTTGAACTCATTTTTGAGGGTAATAGATACACCTTTGTAGATTCTGGTAACACAAAAAGATTTTTAGATTCCAAATCCCTGCCCTCTTTGGTTCAAGAAGACTTGTCTGACATATTTGCTGATGATGTTCCAACAGCTTTGCTTGTTTACTTACCAGAGTATTGATCAATTTATTCATGAATTCAGCCCACGACATAATGTATTTTACACCATGCAATTTTGTACGGTACCTGCTTATTCTAATACTTGAGTACTTTCATATTTTGGGATCCATTAGGCACTTTTTCCCCTTCCAGCGGTCCCATAAACTGAGAACAGCCTTTAGTCTCCTGGACCTTTTTCCTTATTCTTTAAAGCATTTGTACCCTGGTAACACCTAGAGACCACAGCTGAGGTTGGGGTCCCATTGTGCTAGTCGCTGTACGGTCAAATACTAAGACACATCTGACCCCTCTCCTAGCACTGAGCAATGGTCTACTCCATGAGTAGTCCCACCGCGGCAAACGGAGGAGTGGGACTATGGTAAATGAGTGTGTTTAATAAGAAGGAAGGTGCTACTCAGGGTGAGCAGGGCAGGAAGACTTTCTCTCAGCTGGACACTCACTTCCTTTCCTTCCCTTCAAGCCAGCTTTGCCAGAGGGGTTGGTATCGGAGCTGCTACACAGACTGTTCACGTTTTAGGCATTAGGACAGCTTTGTGTAAGGGGACTGTTGGCCCCTGTCGCGGGGTTGTATTGGAAAACCCGGGAGGTGGGCGGGCACGATCCTGCCCACTCCTAAAGGCCCCTCCCCCAGCCTAGCGGGAGGGACCACTGGACCCAGGGACCAAGTAAATGCGGGGGACAACTAATGAAAAACAGGGGTCGGAGTGAAGGTGATAGGTTCAAAATGAGGATACCAGATGGGGACACTGAGCATATGACCCTGGACAGCTCCTCAAAGCTATCAAGGGAGCCAGCAGACGCTGCCCAGTGGAACTCTGCCTGGGATGCATGAAACTAGGGAGGAACGGAAATAGGCCCCACAGTCGCAGAGCACCCCCTCGTCCACCATCCTCCTCCTGGTATTATAGATGAAAACTTTGGCCATGGCCAGGAGGAGGATGGTGGATGAGGAGGTCTTGCGACTTTGTGGGGCCATGGATAAGGTGTGCAAAGAGCAAGAAGTGTGGGGAGAAGTGCAGCCAGAACCTCAACAAGAGGTTCTGGAGGAGCCAGAATTGGGACTGCCACCTGGCGCATTCAAGATAGGCATGCGCCCGGTTCTCCCTCATGCCGCAAAAGGGGCAGGCCTCACGTGTAGGGGTGAACCGCGCCAGGTGCACGCCTGTGCTCACGGCTCCATGAAGGAGCCGCCAACCGATGTCCCCGGTGGGCCATGGAACCAAGGTGGAATAGAGGCTGGCCCACCAGGGCTCCTCACCCTCTTGAGGTGGAAGATAGTTCCGCCATTTGGTGTCTGGGAGGGACGCGAGGGTGAGAAAGTGCAGTGTGTGGAGCACAAGCGTGTATAGATGGTTTCTGGGTGCGGTTTGAAACCAGACCGGCTGCAGGGTATGCAGCCGGCTCAGAGTGTGGGAGTGGGGAGGCTGGGGGGGGGGCTCGCAGAACAGTGGCCGAAGATAAATGTCTGGAGGGCCAGGGGTCGGGGTGGGCGGGGAATGCCCTCACGTAGGGCTCGCCTCAGGAAAATGAGAGAATCGGGTGACAAGGCAGCCTTCACCTCCTGGAGTATGCGCCTAGGGGTGGAAGGGTGGAGAGCCCCATGTGTCGACCGAGCATGTGGGGTGTCACCCAGTCCCCCATGTCATAGTCCAGGAGGTCTCCGACTCTGGTAGTTTCTGGCAGGACCAACCTCCGACACACCGAGGGAGACTCCACCACCTGCACACATAGATCGAGGTTGTGTAGCAGGGGCTCCGCGAGGAGGTCCGCCCCCTCGGTGGCCACAAAGGACCTGGTTGCCGAAAAAAGCTTCCAGATCTGGAGGAGGTCCTGGTAGAAGACTGACAGCTCAGAGAGGTCTTATGGAAGACCTCTTGGATGGAGAAAAAAGAGTTGCCGGTCATATCAGAGCCCTCGGAGGCGGCGGAGGAAGGCGTGCGCCAATGTGCTCCACGCCAGACTACCTGCACCAGAGGGGAGCCTCTGCAGGGCCTGGAGGCAGAAGACATGGACCTGGCTGTACAAGCAAACCAGGCCCTGTGCTCCCTCCTCCAGGGGAAGACTCAGGACCCCTGCAGAGACTCAGTGCAGCCCCGGTCAGAAGAATCATAGAATCATAGAATATCAGGGTTGGAAGGGACCCCAGAAGGTCATCTAGTCCAACCCCCTGCTTGAAGCAGGACCAATTCCCAGTTAAATCATCCCAGCCAGGGCTTTGTCAAGCCTGACCTTAAAAACCTCTAAGGAAGGAGATTCTACCACCTCATAGGTAACGCATTCCAGTGTTTCACCACCCTCTTAGTGAAAAAGTTTTTCCTAATATCCAATCTAAACCTCCCCCACTGCAACTTGAGACCATTACTCCTCGTTCTGTCATCTGCTACCATTGAGAACAGTCTAGAGCCATCCTCTTTGGAACCCCCTTTCAGGTAGTTGAAAGCAGCTATCAAATCCCCCCTCATTCTTCTCTTCTGCAGGCTAAACAATCCCAGCTCCCTCAGCCTCTCCTCATAAGTCATGTGTTCTAGACCCCTAATCATTTTTGTTGCCCTTCGCTGGACTCTCTCCAATTTATCCACATCCTTCTTGTAGTGTGGGGCCCAAAACTGGACACAGTACTCCAGATGAGGCCTCACCAATGTCGAATAGAGGGGAACGATCACGACCCTCGATCTGCTCGCTATGCCCCTACTTATACATCCCAAAATGCCATTGGCCTTCTTGGCAACAAGGGCACACTGCTGACTCATATCCAGCTTCTCGTCCACTGTCACCCCTAGGTCCTTTTCCGCAGAACTGCTGCCTAGCCATTCGGTCCCTAGTCTGTAGCGGTGCATTGGATTCTTCCATCCTAAGTGCAGGACCCTGCACTTATCCTTATTGAACCTCATCAGATTTCTTTTGGCCCAATCCTCCAATTTGTCTAGGTCCTTCTGTATCCTATCCCTCCCCTCCAGCATATCTACCACTCCTCCCAGTTTAGTATCATCCGCAAATTTGCTGAGAGTGCAATCCACACCATCCTCCAGATCATTTATGAAGATATTGAACAAAACCGGCCCCAGGACCGACCCTTGGGGCACTCCACTTGATACCGGCTGCCAACTAGACATGGAGCCATTGATCACTACCCGTTGAGCCCGACAATCTAGCCAGCTTTCTACCCACCTTATAGTGCATTCATCCAGCCCATACTTCCTTAACTTGCTGACAAGAATACTGTGGGAGACCGTGTCAAAAGCTTTGCTAAAGTCAAGAAACAATACATCCACTGCTTTCCCTTCATCCACAGAACCCGTAATCTCATGATAAAAGGCGATTAGATTAGTCAGGCATGACCTTCCCTTGGTGAATCCATGCTGGCTGTTCCTGATCACTTTCCTCTCATGCAAGTGCTTCAGGATTGATTCTTTGAGGACCTGCTCTATGATTTTTCCAGGGACTGAGGTGAGGCTGACTGGCCTGTAGTTCCCAGGATCCTCCTTCTTCCCTTTTTTAAAGATGGGCACTACATTAGCCTTTTTCCAGTCATCCGGGACTTCCCCCGTTCTCCATGAGTTTTCAAAGATAATGGCCAATGGCTCTGCAATCACAGCCGCCAATTCCTTCAGCACTCTCGGATGCAACTCGTCCGGCCCCATGGACTTGTGCACGTCCAGCTTTTCTAAATAGTCCCTAACCACCTCTTTCTCCACAGAGGGCTGGCCATCTCTTCCCCATGTTGTGATGCCCAGCGCAGCAGTCTGGGAGCTGTCCTCTGGAGCCTGGCCAGGATCCTTGGGGCTGGGCTCAGGGTGTTGAGCCAGTGCCAGAGCATGGACAGGACTAGCTGGTTCAGCACCAGCGCCCTCCCTCACAGGGAGAGACAACGGAACAGTCCTGTCCCTCTCTGCAGCCGCTCACCCTCGCTGGCCTCCAAATCCTGCAAGTTCTTTCGTGGACAAGGATGCATGGTGGATAGATAAATGCCAAGATAGAGCAGCGGACCCGTGCTCCACCGGATGGCTTGAAGCGCTGGTGGGAGGGAGCTCGCCTGCCACCTCTCCCTGACCATCAGGCCAGAGCTTTTGACTCAGTTGACCCAGACAGAGGAGGCAGCTGAGTAAACGGCCTGGCAGGCCTCCACCTGCACCAGGTCATCCGGGTCCTGGACCACGAGGAGCACATAGTTGGCGTACGCCGACTGGACCAGCCACAGCTCCGGCTCCCGAAGCACCAACCTGTCAACCTCCAGCGGAGGAGACGGAGGAAGGGCTCGATTGCCAGAGCATACAGCTGCCCTGAGAGGGGTCACCCCTGCCATACTCCCCTCCCAAAGCTGACTGGCTCGGTCAGGGTCCAGCTGAGCCTGACCAGAAGTCTGCGTCAGCATACAGCACCTGGAGAATACCTACGAACCGGGGCCCAAAGCCAAAAAACCCACAGGGTGCCCAGGAGATACCCGTGGTCCACCCTGTCAAACGCCTTCTCCTGGTCCAGGGACAAGAGGACAACAACAGACCATCCCTACACCCCAGCTCCAAGAGATCCTGGACCAAACACAAGTTATCAAATATGGTCCGTCCTGGGACGGAGTAGGTCTGGTTGGGATGGACCACGTCTGCCGGCAAAGACCCCAGACGCAGCTGGATGGCCTGCACTACGACCTGTAGTCTGTGCTGAGAAGCGAGACGGGACGCCAATTCCGTAGGTCGCGGAGGTCCCCCTTCTTCGGCAATAAGGCGAGCACGGCTCGCCTGCACAAGAGAGGAAGGACCTTGCTTTGCAAGGACTCGGGCCAGTTGATGACAAGGTTCAGGCCAAGGATGTCCCAGAACACACGGTAGAACTCCATGGTCAGCCTATCCATGCCCAGAGATTTATTGGTAGGTATGCAGCGGAGGGCTTCCAAGAGCTTGGCCAAAGAGAGAGGCAGCTCCAGCTGGTCTCGGTCACCTGCGCTGACTGTCAGGAGTTCGGTCTAGAGCACCCTGCAGGCTTCAGCGTCAGTCAGATCTGGGGAGAAAAGGCTAGCGGAGAAGGCCCTGGCCCTTCCACGCAGCACCTCCGGATCCATAAGGGGGGTACCGTCCTCTGCCAGGAAGCAGGTGATGTGCTTTTTGGCCCCCCTCCTTTTCTCCAGGGCATAGAAGAAGCAGGAGCCATGATCCATGTCCCGAAGGAGACGGATGCAGGACCAAACAAAAGCTCCCCGGGCTCGATGGTCCTCCAGGGTTCAGAGCTCCTCCTGCTTCTCCCGGCACACTGCACGGAGGGGTGGATCCTTGGGGCCGGAGGCCAGATGCCTCTCTAGCTCTAAGACCTCCCAATCCAACTGCCCTATCAGCGCATCCCTCCACTGGGTGGCGCCCCAAGTGTAGTCACGGCAGAAGAGCCATGGGTGCACCTTCCCCACATCCCACCACTGCCTTGAAGAGGGAAAGGCACACTGCTGCCCCTGCCAGGCCCTCCAGAACTCCCAAAAGGATGCCACAAAGTCCACGTCCTCCAGCAAGCTGTTGTTAAAATGCCAATAGGCCGGCCCCGGTCTCTCTGAGCTGAGAGAGGCCATCATGGTCACAAAGTGGTGATCTGAGAATGGGGCTGGCCAGATGCCAGAGGCATGGGCTCATGCCAGATGGAAACGCGAAAAATAAATGCGGTCCAACCAGGAGTGGCATGACCAATCCTCCTCCACCTGGACATAGGTAAAGGTGACATCATCGTCCGGGTGGTGGTTGCGCCAGATGTCCACCAGGGAGTGATGATCCATGATCTCCCTGAGGACGCCTGCGGCTGCCTGGGATATCTCGACTCCTGAGCGGTCCCAGTCCGCGAGGGTGGTGTTGAAGTCCCCTCCCAGGACCAGGCACTCATGAGGACCCAGAGTGCCAAGAAAGGCCGACGCCTGCCGATAGAAACACACTCATTCCGGGCCCACCTTTGGGGCATAGACATTGACCAGGTTTAATGTCAGCCCCTCCACGCAGGCCCAGACATGCAACAGGTGACCTGGCACGACCTCGGCTACCCCCAGCACCTCGGGCCATAGCTCAGGGGAGAACAGGGTGGCCACCCCAGCCAAACGGGTGCCGAGGCAGCTAAAGTAAACCGCGTCCCCCCACTCCAGCTGCCAGCTAGCCTCGACGGCTGGAGCCATGTGGGTCTCCTGCAGGAAGATCACAGAGTACCCCCCCTCCCGAAGGAAGGAGAGCACCTGGCTCCTGCGGAGACCCAAGCCACAGCCCCGGTGTTCAGCGTAGCAAAGATGGTGTCCTTCATAGGGAGGGCTGTGGTGAATCCTCACAGGCAGGGTGATTGACAGCCTCCAGCGGGCCCCGCAACAACCCATGTTCAACCCCAAAGGTCATCAGGGAGTCGCGGAACCTACAGGCCCACCGGTAGGCACAAGGCCCTGCCTCCCATTCCCTCTCCCCTTCCACAAATGGCCCTTCACGGCCTGGAGGACGCGGTGGAAGTCCCCCCAGTGCTGGAGGGTGAGCTGCATCTTGCTCTTCGAGCCATGGGTGTCAAGCAGGAAAAGGCACAGCTCTTCCCTCAGCGCAGAGGGGGACATGGCAGCCAACCTGCTGCCGTCCTCCAGTGAGGCCCCTAAAAGATCTTCGTGGCCTGCAGAGATGGGCAAGCATGGAGCGGAACCCCGGCGCTGTTGTGCCGGGCCGCCCATCCCCATCCCCGGCACGGGAGGGAGAGAGAAGCAGAGGGAATAGTGCAGCCCCCATAGTGTTGGGAAGAGGGGCACAAAAACCACCCTTTGAGGGTTGTCCGTGAATAACGGGAATGAGACAACCTCGGGGGCAGGAATTGCATGGGAGGTGGCAGGGAAGGGGGCGAGCAACACTTCAGGAACAGAAATGGGATTGGGGTGGGAACAGGGACAGGGACTAGGGCAGAAGAAGGGGTGGGAACAGGGACAAGGGTTGATATTGGGACCGGGACAGGAGTGGGGTTGAGAGCAGGGATAGGAATAGGAGTGGGGATAAGGGTGGGTTCACGGTCCCTGGCAGCCAGTCTTCCAGGGTGTGGCTCTTCTCTACTGGGATTGGGGGCCAAAGGGACAAGGCTTAGAGGGGGTCCTTCTCTGACGCCGGGCATGTGAGCGGTGAGAAACGTGTCACCCGCAGCCACGGTGCCAGGCACTACGGAAACTTGAGCAGGGCCCCTCCTCCGGAGGGGAGACTAACCGCTCTGTCCGGGTGGTGAAGGGCACGCCCACAGGCTCAGGGCCTGACCGCTCGGCATCGGCCGTAGCCTCTGGGGGCTTGGCGGCCTCAGGTGAGGTGCCAACCGTGGCCGGGCAAATAGGGAGAGCCAGTGGCGCCCCCAGGACCAGAGTGGGGGCTTCAGCTGGGAGTGAGGGGCAGGGAGAAGGAGGAGGGGGTGTTTGAACTGAGCCGCGGCTCAGATCTAGGCCCGCTGGTGGGTGCGGGGTGTCCTCCTCCCCCTGGGTGACCGGGGTCAGACCCAGGGCCTCGATCTCCTCAAATGTGGGTGTAAATTCAGTCCCCGCGGCTCCACAGTCCTCTCCGCCAGTAACCAGGGCAGTAATAGCCCCGATATTGACGGTGGCGGGGGGCACAGGTGACAAGGGGGCCGGGGGAACTCCCACAGAGGCCTCCTGGGCGGGGGGGACTCACCAAGGGTGGCGCTGGCATCTCCGTCCGCTGCCATGGCTCCCGTGGCTAGTGCCTCCTGCCAGGCTCCTCCCGGGGGTGCGGCGGAAGATGGAGCGATGTCAGCCCCCCGCAGCATCTTTCAGGGGGCCTCCTCTCCCTCCTCCTCAGAGGGGAGGGATGGAGCCAGCGATTTGCAGGTGCTGCGTTTCCCCCGGATGAGGACCCAGCCCTCCGAGTTGGAGGTGGAGAGCTGGTCGGCAGAGGCAGGGCCAGGGGCCAAGGGTTCTGAGGCATGGGGCGGCAAGGGCAGGAAAATGGGGGGAAGGGAAACCTCCCCCTGGGGCAGGCCCTCTCCCTCAGCTGGCAGAGGTCTTGCCACCCTCTCCTCCATGGGAGGAGGGGCAATGGCAGCGGCAGCTGGGCTGCCAGGGTCACCTGTGGTGACAGGGCTGGCGCCCTCCCGGGTCTCGGGGGTCCCGGATGCTCCTCCAAGTCGGGCTAGGGGGCAGTCCCTCCGGTCGTGCCCCGACGCCCGGCAGAGAAAGCACTGGGCCTTCCCCATCGAATAATGGACCCGGTAATGGGCCCCCTGATAGGGCACCAAGAAGGACCCCTCGAGCGCCACGCGTCGCCGGCGGCACTTGAATCTGCACCTGCCGGCAGAAGGACAGAACGTGGCGGAGGGCTGGGTCCTTGCAGCCCAGCGGGAGAGGGCTGATGATGGAGATGGGTTTCCCCAGGGTGGAGAGGGCGGGCAACAGGGCAACGTTGGGCAGGAAGGGTGGGCCGGAGGTCAATACCACCCGTACGCCCAAGTCCTCCAGGGGTTCTAGGGGAACGAACGTGCCCCCCCCACCGCCAGGCCCTTCTCTACCGCCTCCGGAGCGGTGGCCTCCGACGCTAGGAAGAACACAACTTTACCATACATCTTGGAGGCCGCCACGATGGCCGTGGGCCCTACCGCCAGCGCCCGCATGTGCTTTTCAACGTGGGGCGAGGCAGGCACAAGGAGGCAGTGGACGCAAGGGGAAGGGCCCCCGGCCGCCAGGAACGGTACCAGAGGCGGCAGTCGGGGCAGATGGCGCGGCGGCATGCGGGGAGCGGGGGGCGGCGGCCACCTGGGCGTACGCTCTGGGGGCTAGGGATGGAGCGTCCCCAGAGCTGGTGGAGGGAACGGCTGGGGAGGAAGGGGCCGCAGCAGATGTCGGGACCGCGGCAGGAAGGGCAGCCCCACCAATGGGAGGTTTTGTTTTCCGAGCAGGGCCTTTGCCCTTTTTATTTCCCTGGCCCTTTTTGCCGGTGGAAGGGGCGGCCATGGCAGCGGCGGAGTCTGGGCTAGTGGTGGCCAAGAGGGCATCCGCTGGGGCAGACAGGGGCAGTGGCAAGGGAGGAACCACAGGGTCAGCAGGGGCAGGGGCAGAAGCAGGGTCCTCCTCCATGATGGCGAGAGGCAGGAGGAGGCCCTAATATGGGGGTGGGGGCGCGATGGGCAGCCGCTCCTCCCTGCTAAGCAATGTGCAGGGGAGGAGGGTCCAGCGGGAGGGGCAGAGAAATGTGGGGGAAGGGGCTAACCACTCCTCCCTGTTAAGCTGTAGGCAGGGAAGGAGGGTGCCCCCGGGGTGGGGGAAAGCGAACACTCCTCCCCGCTAGGCTGCAGGCAGGGGAAGAGGGCATTAGCAGTGGGGGATGGAGGGACAAAAGGGGGGCACAGGTACTGGGTAGGGATACGGCTCCTCCGGCTGCACTGGGAAGGGGAGGAGCTACAATATCATCGGGGAGTCTGTGAACAGTGATGGGGGGGCAAATGAAACGGGGACACAAGCACTTATGGAGGGGGCGTAGGTGCTTAGGTAAGAGGGACTGAGCTTGCAGGTGGGCAAAAAAGGACAAGGGGAAAAGGGGACCAGGCAAAGCACAGGAGGGAGCTTCAGCTCTAAGGGCGGGGCAGGCAACCAAACCAAATCATAAAGTTTGGGGCGGGGCAGGTAGCCAGCACTGAAGGACTGGGGCAGGGCAAGCAAAGTAACAAAGCCAGAGAGGCCAGGAGCAGGGGGACTCTCCCTCTCGCCTGTGCAGAGGGAGGGACCTGGCTGCTGGGAGCGTACCAAGGTACCTGAGTGGAGCAGGGCTGGGGGAAGGCCAGAGGAACTGGGGAGCTCTGGCCTGGGAACCCCCCAGGCTGCAGGCCTAGTGGAAGGCCAAATAAGTGCTGGGGCTGCAGGGGCAGCCCACGGGGTAGGCAGAGGCAGCAGGTGCATCCCCCCCTTTGCCTACGATGAGTAGCGCTTACACTACAGTCGGCCCCAGGGAACGGGGGCGAGGTGATGACTGGCAGTGGCCATAGACTGCGGCGAGGTGGGGGTAGAGGGTTGGGGGTTCCCTGGGGAGGGGAGACCCAGATCTGTGCAGGGTACTGTCAGGGGGCAGCACCCTGGGTAAAAGGGGCACCGGGGTCCAGGAGAGACTTGGGGCCCGGCGGCAGCAGGACACCAGCCTGCAGAGGGCGCTCCGCAGGCTGGAACGCTAATTCCCTGGACGACCTGCAGGAGGCACTGCAGGGGTGAGTCGCCACCCTGCTAGAGCCCCATAGTAAAATTGAGTGGGGAGTTTTGGTTGGCCATCTCCCAGTACCAAAAGAAAGGGAAAGGGCTGATGGGAAAGCAACACCCTGAGATGTCTGTCCCCAGGACCAATGGGGAGAGGTCCCAGCCAAGATGCCTGGCAGACCAGACTGGGAGGGGGATCGTAACCCCAACGGGGCAGGGGCGACGCTAGGAAGAAGGGTCCTGACACCTAGAGCCTGAGAGCATGTGGCCACCGCCAGAGCAGGTGTCCAACCCACAGCATCCCTGCAGCACGGCCAGGGCCTGAGCAGGAGGCCTGGGACTTACAAGGAACAGACTGAACTTCCCTTACATTCCAGAGACACTGGTTGTGATGTCCGCGTACCACAGAGCAGGGTAACGGGTTTTCCTTTCACCTTTCCCATTTTTTCCGTTATTTTCTTAATTTTTTGCTGTTTAACAAATTGTATTTGCTTTGATCTGTATTTGATGATCCGTGGGTCAGGGAAGTGTCCAGTGCAGAGAGCACCCCGGAGTGGGGACACCCTAGCTCCTGCTTTAAGTGACCACGACTAGCTTGGGGGTCAAGCCCCCCCCCGGAATCCTGGGCCCAGCCTTGTTGGGGTTACGAGGACTCTGCCAGACAGGAGAGTAGAAGGGGAGTCCTCAAGGGCAGGGAGGCCTCTGGGTAAGGGAAGTGGGAGCGAGGACTCGGATCCTTTCGCTAGCCCACTTCACCAGGGTAGTGTATAAGCCAGGAAAGTTCCCCACAATAGCGGGACCATTGCCTGGCTAACATTTGCACAAGTTACATCACAGGATTTGGCCCTCTAGCTTCAAGTGACTGAGTTGCAGGACACTGTGTCAGTGTACAAGCCTTAGAGCTAATCTGCAGCTCCTGGGGATTGTTTCTTTCCCACCTTTGTAGATGCTGGTGGAGGCATGGGAGACACCGCTCAATCAGCCACGTTTGAAAGCCATCCTTTTATTGTCCATGTACATTTCAACAGGACAAGTCTCAGGTCAGAAAGTGACTCATATCTTTGAAGGCTGAAAATGATTGTAGAGCATTTCTGGGTCCAAATCCTTCCAGGAAATCTGAATGGAGACTGAAGGATGCCAACAAGGCTGAGAAAGGTTTGACATACCAAATGGCTCTGAAAAGAGACCAGCTCACCCCCTTTCTCGACATTTCTACATGACCCAATGTTGCTAAATCTTGTGATATTTGGTCATTTGCTTAAAGGCCCTGCTCCTGGAGACATGTTATTACATGAGACCATCAACTTTCCTTTAGAAAATAAAGTTTCTACCCCTCATGACTTACAAGAAAGTATGAAAATGTGAACCCTGAAGGCTCAGATGAGAAGGCAAATGGAAGAAACCCATACATTTATTATTTTAAAAATATCATGATCTGGGCGTATTGGGATCTATGAGTCCATTCCCTTATCCATGAGACTTTCCTTCCTCCATGGCTAAGCCAAGCAGGAGATTAAAGGAGAAACAGAGATAGGAATGGGGAGCACAAAGGAAAGAGAGAGTGAAAGAGAGACAGAGAATGTGAGGGTACAATAGTGAAAATGAAAGGCAAAGCTCTGAACAGGAAGGGCAGCAAGGAGTGGGTTTAGCAATAGAGGAACAGAACATATCAGAGAAGGGTTCAAAGAACATGAAAAAATGCAAGAAAGGTAAAAGCAAGAATCGAGCTTCGGGGAAAACTTCAATGGACTGCATATATAGAAGGTCAAACTAGATGATCAATGTGTTCCCTTCTGGCCTCAACCTTAGACGCACGACTTCTAGGGGAGTTAATTTCAACTTCTGTTCCTGTGTATCTTTATGTTTCTTGGAGAGATGTCCCATCTAGCTGAACATTTTGGGGGAAAGGACAAGGTGGCTATTGTAAGTATTTATGTTGCTGGACACTTATTCGGGATAGTTTAGCTTGGTAATCACTGTGTTCTCTCAGGGCCTGAGCAAATAATACCTAGCTCCTATGTCACCCCCTGATCTCAAAGCACTCTTGTCTCAGTACTGCCTGCTTCCTGAATTCCAGCTATGCCATTTTCAGGGATGGCATGAATACGCAGCTACCAAGTTGCATCCCAGCTCCTCACAAGACATGCTTGAATCCTCACCCAGAAAAGCACTCACTTTTCAAAGCAACAGACAGACATTATGCACTAGCGATGGCTGAGAACAATTTTGCAAAATGTCTTCCCATTTTTTAACTTGAAATTTAAAATGTTGATGAACATTTTGCTGGAAAAGCTCTCTGCTGGGATACCTAACCGTCAATACGACGGGGAGCTTTGGTGGGAATGGTGGCAGAGATGGAGCACTCTACTGACCCAGCACTGCTGGCCGGGAGTGCTGCGTATGGATGCCACGTACAGTGTGCACCTGACGTAGAACGCATTGCACCATAGCAACTTGCACTGCTGTCCGTACTGCTGAAGCTCCATAATGCAGATACAATTCGCCATTATGACGAAGTTTGAGACAATGTCTAAAACACAGCTCCAAAACAAAGCGTGGTGTCTCGATCATCTTTAGCACGGCGGGCTGCTCCGTGTCTTCAAGATCCTGTGTGCACTGCAGTGTCTGTACTGGGAACCAAGGGGGAGGAAGGATCTACTGGTAGGGTGACCTGCTTGTATTCATTACCACAATTACTACATAGCATGTGTTTCTTCTCACCACCGACTCTGCTATGATTCAGAACGAAAGGAATTATTGTGCACCCACAAGCACAGAAAAAATATAAAATAACGGAAGTAGCAATTGTCTGCAAATGAAACCTTCCCCTGTTTATTTGAAATCTTTTCAGTCCTTTCAGGTCAAGCACCCAAGTTCATGCAAAAAAACCCTATTAGTAGATTTATTCTTTGGATCATTATTACTAACTGTGCTAACCAAATATAGAAAGACTAATGGGTTTCTTGAGGGAGAGTTTATATGCAGGGTCAACTATTTTTTTGAGAGAGGCGGGCAATTACCACTGCTTTTATTTAATGATGCCTTCTTTTATTCCAAAAAATGTCATCTTCAAAGACTACAAATTTGAGCATTCATTTTAAAATGGAATTATTGATTCATCCAGCATGAAATCTGCTATCTCAAATTTATGGATGATGAAAAACTCCTCTCTTTGCTAACAGCATCAAGCTGTTCATGTCAATCCAAAAATGGTGAAGTGCAGTACAAGAGATTGAACCATTCAAGATGAATGGTGGGAACTGGTGACTTGCTATAAGGTGCATCTTGCAAGATGCCAAGCACCCTAGAGACATACTGCATGTCTACATTACATAACACATCTGGGTTACTTCCTTGCTCTGTGTTATGTATAATGTTATAAAATAACATATGCACAATACCTATGTTATTTACAGCTTTTTAATACAATGCAAAATGTATTTTGCATGGTTGGAGCTCAATGCACGTCTATACATGTTATCCTAGCATTAGAGCCAATCAAAATTTTCCTGTTGACCTTTTTTTTAAATGGAAAATGTCCTCTTTTTTTAGGGGTGCAAAACAATAATTTGTGGAAAATTTTTATTTCATTTGACATTTTCCACTTTTTCATTGAAAAAATAAGAACAAAGATATTCTGTAAAAATACTTTTTGGTAAAAAAAATTTTGACTTTTGGTTCTAATTGATCAGCCAGAAAATTTCCAAACCATTTTGAGAAAACCAAAATGTTTCACTCCTTTCTAAATTGTCTTTAGACAGACCACAACTCAGCGTGAATTGTTCACTCTTTTATAGGGCACTTATTGTCTTCTGACCAGCTCTGCCTAGCATTAATAGCAAAGGTTGAAAGCACATATATAAACAAGTTTAATGTCCCCCTGAGAGTCAGAGTTTAAAATTTACTTATGAAAACAAACCATGAAACACAAACAGTTAAGGCAAAGTTATTGAAACCTGGGTCCTTACAGTTAGGCACTTAAATAAGTGGCTTGATTTTCAGCGGTGTTGAATTGAACCTTCTCTGCTCCTCTTGATTTCATTGGAAACCGTTAGGAGGGGCACCTCTGAAAATCACACCGTATATTTTACCGAAATAGGTGCGCACGTTTCACCCACAGGACGTGCGCGTGTGGGTGGAGAGAGATAAATGCATTCACAATGTGCACCGTTGCTCAAACAAACCCGTTGTTTGAATAGTCAGTTACCCATTGTGCTTGGGCAACTGCTTCCTCTGTACTACTCTGCTTCCTACAGTCTCTACCCAAGAAAATGCCCCATTGTGCTAGATGCTGTCCAAACATATTCTAAGAGACAGCCTCCACCCTGCAGTGCTTACACCTAAATAGGCAAGAAAGGATGTATTATTTTGCAGACAGAATGCTGAGCAATTGAGAGACTAAGTCCCTTAGTCACAATCACACAGGAAATCTGAAAGATGCTGGAATCTAGGAAAGACCTTCTGAGTCCCAATCTAGCGCTTTAACCACTGGATCATCCTTCCCCTCTTATTAATATTTTGTGTATGTTCGTATTTTTCAACATGTGGGCACAAAGGTTACCATCGCATTGCCCCTGATACTGGGAGATAGATGGGCGAATATCAAGCTAATCATCTGTGAGGACACATCTAAACTGTAAAACGATCAGAAGAATGTAGAGAGACACGTAGGTGCTAATGAGTCTTTAAGAATGATACATTTAGCATGCATCAAGAATCTGTCTTAAATAAAATGAGCAAGAGTCAGCTAAGGGATAATAAACCAGAAAGGAACAGTGAGGCGATGGCGGGCACTGACTACCCAGTGAAACTCAAGGCAGGCATAAGAGAAGAGGTTTTTATAATAATAAACAGCCAGGGCACATGTCTACCTTCCCTAAGGCTTAGGCAGGCCTGTCTTATCCCAGAGCCCTGGCCTCTGGAGTCTGGGTGTCCGTCTATTCCTCAACAGTCTCCGCCCTTCAGTCTCTTTCCTTCATCTCCCGCACTGTCCTCCCTTTTTAAATCCAGCCAAAGGTTTTTGATCTCTCTTCTGTCTGCTGCGCTTGGTTAAACATCTTAGCAGGATGTCAGAGGTGGACTGCAAAGCGGGTGGCTCTGGATTGTCTCTTGTCCCGCCACGTGTTTGCCAGGAGATGTGAGCATCAGGACCCACTCCCCAGGGGGAGGTTTCCCTTCCCCCATTGTCCCAGCTCCTAGGCAGGTGGGCCAGGAGGCGCCGTGCACTGCTCTCACCCACAGGCACTGACCCCCCCACAGCTCCCATTGGCCGCGGTTCCTGACCAATGGGAGTGCGGAGCTGGTGCTCACAGTGGGGGCAGTGCACAGAGTCCCGTGACCCACCCCCCGCCGCCTAGGAGCCAGACCTGCTGGCCACTCACGGGGTGCAGCTGGTGCAGGACAGGTGGGGACTAACCTGCCTTAGCCCTACAGCACCATCAACTGGACTTTTAACAGCCAGGCGCGGACCGGAGCCGCCAGGGTCCCTTTTCGACTGGGCGTTCGTGTTGAAAACCAAACACCTGGCGACCCGACACTAACCCAACCAAGAAACGGTATTCAGAAGTTTGTACAGGCAACTCCAAATCTAGGCTTTGAAGCAATCTAATATTGCTCATATGTGATAAGGACTAGGCTGTGCACTTCTCCCCTTTCCCTCAGGAAACCTCTGTATGAACCCTAACCAACCTGCCCCTGCTCCGGGGGAATGGAATGGGTTATTTGGACCAAAAGCCAGTCGGCTCCCAGGTTTCATGACCATGCAGCCGAACACTGCAAACTTTCCTCCCCCTCCCCGTGTTGCCTGGCTTTGCGGCAGCAGCGACATTCAGCATTAGTGTCTTTTACGGAATATCGAAATCCCAGTTACTGCAGCCAGTGCGGACTCATGGACTGCACTGGGATGGGTTTGCTGCTGCGAGGCTCTCTCCATATGCTCTCTCCCGGTGTGCTAGACATGGTTTACAATGAGGAGAATGCCACATATTTCAAACATGCAGCTTTCCCATTAGTCGGGAAGAAACGAGGCCTGCCTGCCTGCCTACTGCTCCCCAGGTAGCGTCTATGAGGAGGAAGAAAGATATTGAATTCTGTGGGCAGATACAAATGCAATTTTTTCAGCACAAGAGGTTGAAAGTCTGAAAGTAAATGAAGGGAAGAGGAATTGCGTGCAGGCTGAAGGTTTTAGAGGGGGTGTGTTCTCATCCCTACTCCAGAAGGAAACTGGCCCCCCGGGCTCTGAAACAAAACAATGGAAAACGGTAGGGCTGCTGCACCATGAGGAACATGCATCCTGAGTGGGATTGTCAACAGCACTCAGTGCTGGCCTAGGGCTGCTCCCACCGAAGTACAGAGTCACACTCCCATTGAGTTCCTGGGAATAGATTTAGGCCAAGTTGAAGCATGAGATATTTGCCAAGTTAGCCTGAAAACTTCACCCAGAATTTTTTTTTTTTTTTTAGAAGTTCAGCAAAAGAGGTGCACACATTTCACCCACAAGACACGCAGGTACAAGGGAAAAGAGATAAATGCATGCACAATGGATACATTTGCTCAGACAAACCAGTTGTTTGAATATTCAGTTTCCCCACTGTGCTCAGGTTTGCCAGACTATAAACAAAGAGTGACATTTGCCAGCCAGTGTTGCCATTTTTAGTTTTGGTCCACAAGATGCATTGCTTCAATTCAGATCTCAAAATATTATGGGTCATCAGGATTTGCAATGCCTTGTTTCCCGTCTTTCACTTCTTTGACGTATCTAATATGCAGAAATGTGATGTTTAAAAAAAAATTGATAGACTTTCTTCAAACTCTAAAAGCCCAAAGCACTACACTCTTCTGTTGCCTTTATTTAAACAGTTATGCCAGCCTTCACCTAGGTACTTTCCACCACTAAAAACCACCAATACATTAACAAAGTATGACTTCCCAAATAAAATACTCACAAATAAAACAACTGCTCCCTGTGATTACAAAATAATCTAATAGTTAATTAAAAACTTGACCAAACAGATAGGCCTAACACACCATTTGGCAGTTCATTAGAGAGAGCAGAATCCAGAAGCATGAGGCCTCTATTTAGAAAGTGTGGCAAACCTTCAAACCCAGGAGCAGACAGCAAAAAGACCTTCCAGGAAACGTGGTGCAATGGGATTGCTGGGTTACCCTGCTGTGTTAAATCAACGTTTCTTGTTGATCACTGACCGTGGGAACTCATGGGACTAGACAATCTGATTCATTGCAGCAGTGGGGCGCAGAAGAAAGAAAATAGTATATTAATTGGCACTGGAATAATAATACAAAAATCACAAAGCAATTACCTTAACTCTGTCCCAAAATAAACAGTATTCCTTCAAGCGTACTCTCAGGCACAAAACCCTTCCAAACACAAAACAATTATATGTACCAGAGATGACACATGGGGTGCGGGGGGGGATATGGGGTCACACCCCGCCCCCGATTTTCTCCTTGGTTTGGACTGAGCATGCTCACATGGACTGAGCATGCTAAGTAACGCTGCTGAAGCTGGCTCCCCTCACTCTGCCCCCTCAGACTCGGCAGGCATGGGTCGCCTCTGATCTGTACCCATTAACTACAAGTCTTAAATACAAGTCCATGTGCATATCTAATTAAACCATATATTAATGTCATACACTTTTCCTCTTTAAATGCACATATAGAATCATTCTAAACATCCAGCAGTTACAAGTATTTTATGGGAAAAGTTTAGTGTTGACAAAAATATCTTTCACTAACATTACTCATATAACAGTATCCTTTAAGAAAATATTTAGCCACCAAAATAAAAATAGAATACATTCAAAAACTGACAATCCAGAGGGTACAGTTAAGGTGGTTGTGTTGTGCTGAAACATGCATACATGTATTTTTTTAATTAAAAAAATATCTTGGATTGAGACCTTTTATGCCACACTTCCAACATGGAGTAGAATTTGACACCTGACAGATTTGTAAGCATGGTCCAGTGGGCAGGGCTTTGTACTGAGGCTCAGGACACATCTCAACAACTGATCGCTTGGACAAGTCACTTTGGCTATATCTCCTCTCCCACTGTATGTCTGTCTTGTCTATTGTAATCTCTCTGGAGCAGGGAGTGTCTTACTACGGGATCGTTCAGTGCCTAGCACAATGGGACATCCACCAATGCAATAATAGGGCTGAGATCTCCTTTGCTCCTGGCGTCACATCAATGGACCCGCTCTAGCAATTCAAAAATAAACAAAATGCATCAATGCGAGAGGTGTGGGAAAATCCTAAACTTCTCCTTGTTTGACTTGTCTCAGTCTGTTAGCTGTTTCATGAGAGACTGCAACAGTAATTTAATAAATAGTATTTAATTAGATATATCAAATTAGAGTTGCACAAATATTTGCAAAGCCCGTGTTTGTGGTATGCTTGAGGTAATTAACCAAACATTGGAACAAATTCAATTCCCCCCCCGCTTTTTTTTTTGTGCTGGAGGAAACTAGGAGGAATAAATTATGTACATCTACTGTGGGGGGCCTTGTGCTGTCTGGCTGTTTGGTAATAGCTTTGCTTTTCCTTCTGAATATGTATTATTTTTGTATGTTAAGAAACAGCACACAACACAAAAAAACTTGGCCCTGAGCCTGTTCACTCAGAGCAAGGTCACGCTGCAGATTATCTGTTTCATAGCAAATGGTTTTATATGCTAATTAGGTGGGCTGGTAAATGCAGATTGAAACATCTCAAGATTCCTAGCACATAGCAAACGGTGGAATATGATTATTTTAATGCTGTGTTTTGATGAGATTTCATGATGTGTGTGATATGGACCTTCCCTCCTCCTCTTCCCTCAATTGCTACCAAAGTTGGGTGAAAAACTTTACATCTGAATGAAAACAGGCAACAGGCATTTTGTTGTTGCCACTTGTTTCTGTTTGTTTGTTTGTTTTTTATTAGGGCAGAATAATTTCATTCTCTTTCTACCTGGCTGGATTTGGCAGGATCAGATATGAACTAGGAGCAGAGTTTATCAGCTCTCACCTTCTCTGTTGCCCATTGCTGATTGTGCCCCTAATCAGGTGTGTCTAGTTGTAAGCTAAGACCTCTGTCCCCAAATGATCTCCAGTCAGGTGGACTCCTGCAACTGGATTCATCACTGTTGACTTCACCAGGGATCAGCCTTCATGTAGGGGCTTGCCCGCACACATTCAGTTATGGAATCATGGCTTAAAAGCACATTCTGGCTAGAGCAGGGATTGTATAAGAACGGCCATACTGGATCAGACCAAAGGTCCAGGTAGCCCAGTTTCCTGCCTTCAACAGTGGCCAATGTCAGATGCCTTAGAGGGAATGAACAGAACAGAGAATCATCAAGTGATCCATCCCCTGTTGCCCATTCCCAATATCTCACTATGTATCTTGTTGGGAGCCCCTAGAAGCTGCTGTAATGCAAATAATAAATAAATAATAATCATCATTAATAAGAGTTTGAAATACCTCATACATTTTGCATTCTCTGTGCAGATCCAAAATCCCCATGTTGCACCGGTTGGAACTGGACCTGAACATCCAAGGTTGAGAACTAGTTTGTTGCTACGCCACTTGGATTTGACCTGTGCACCCATCGGATTCACTCTGATGGGGAGGTGGCAGCAGGGGAAGGGATGTGTGCGTGCGAAAGAGATAAAAAGATCTTCTGGAAATACTCTCCTCTGGCCCTCTCTGCAGTCATCATTTATGGCATGCTTCCTGAACACAGCATGTTCAGCTCTTCACCAGATGGCTCCCTGCCCCGAAGAGCGAAGGGCACGTCTACACTGCAGTTGGCGAGGTGACTGCAGATTAGGTGGACATACCCAGGTTAGCTTTAATCTACCAGGAAGTGACTGGGCACCTTTGGGAAGCAGCAGCAGCATGGGTAACCAGGACTGCGGAGAAGAGCCCCCAGGTAATGTACACACACCACGTGTGGGACAGGCTGTGACTGCCAGATGATACAACTGGGTGTAGTTCCATGTGGGACTTATGGGGGAGCAGCAGCAGCTGGGCAGGGAACCAGTGGAGAGGTGCCCCAATGGGAGACACTGGCTGATTTATTTTGATTAGATGCTTTCAAGCCTTGGGACACATTAGGCAACCCAGTATTTCACCTCCATCTGTCTAGCACCATGTTTCTTGATCCATTACAGTCTGTTTCCATGACAGCGGCATCTTTCTCAATGGCTTTTTTAATGTCATCGGTTGTCCTCCTCTTTTCCATCCTCCACCAGGCGGTATCCAGTCAAAGACTTGTCTAGGAATATGAAGTTTTTTTACATCCATACAACATCTCCAAACCTCTTCTTTTCTTGAATCATTAGCCGTTCTACACTTACCAATAGATCGGCATTGCTGCAATCAATGCAGCAAGGGTCAATTTAGCGGGTCTGGTGAAGAATAGCTAAATTGATGGGAGAGCACTCTCCCATCGATTTGTGTACTCCACCTCCCCGAGAAATGTAAG
This sequence comes from Eretmochelys imbricata, assembly GCF_965152235.1. Taxonomy (NCBI): domain Eukaryota; kingdom Metazoa; phylum Chordata; order Testudines; family Cheloniidae; genus Eretmochelys; species Eretmochelys imbricata. The sequence continues at coordinate 129,980,641 of NC_135577.1, read as the reverse complement.
GGAAGTTGTCAGGAGAGCATCTCCTGTCGACCCAGTGCAGTGTAGACACCGGAGTAAGTGGATCTAACTACGTCAACTTCAGTTACTTTTTTCACGTAACTGAAATTGCGTCACTTAGATGGATTTACTGCGGTAGAGTAGACCAGGCCATTGTCTCTACAGTCTGTTGGCCAAGTCCTTTGTAACACATCAATGTAAGTTACTTTATCCCACCAGTGGCCACCAAGTATTCTCCGCAAGCATCTCTGCTGGATTGCAGTAAGTTTCCTGTGATAGGCTTCTAGCATATGCCAGATTTCAGAAACATGTAACAATGGGGGGTTGACAATGACATTGTATAAACCTAAGAACTGTTATTGGCTTTGGACCGAGAGTGGTCTGGAGAGGGGAACAATTGTCTGAAGAGTGCTGACTCTCCACTGGACTGCTCCAGAGGCCCAAACAAGAACGGTTATTGTTCACTTTGAACTGTAGCAGGTAAAGTCTCTGTACCTACAATATCTGCAACCTTTCCTTTTCCTGCCAGCCCTAGTGACCTCCCCGTTCCCTTAGTCCTGTGTCTGAGTGGGTCTTGGGACCCACCATGGCTATCACCTGTAGAGTTTAACAGCTGAAGTGTCTTCAGTGGTTGCGAAGAGTTGCAGTACGCCTGGCACACTCCTGGCACCTTAAGGATTTGGTGTGTACTCCAGCACTGAGCAGCTGTCATAATGACATGTGCGTGCGTGGGGCATTGTGCAAGCAGTGGGCAGATGGGCCCTTATGATTCACACATGTGGTTCAAGCCTTTGGGAGTACCACGGAGCAGCTCTGCCAGCTCCCTACTTGCCAAGGCACGTGCTGTCAGAGGGACTGCCTCACTCCGTGCAGCAATGACTGCCATGCTCCGCTGTCAGAATGGCCCTGCCAGCTGCAAGACTGGAGGCCACTGAGCCAAGGGACACAAATCAGGGTGGGAGGGACATGCATTTCTTAGAGCTAGCCCCTTCCCCCTGAATGGGAATCTGGCGAAGGCAGAGCTGAGCTGCTGTCTGTCCTTGCATTTCTAAAGGGCTCAGACAGCAGAGAGGACAGACACTGTAGAACGTCTAACATGGTGCTCACCACGAATACGGTCACTTCCTACTTTCTTCCAAGTGTTGCCACGGGAGCAAGTTGCTGTGCATGTCTCTAGTCTATTCACTCCCACTGCAGTCAGCTACAGTGGTGCTGGCCTGATCTTCCACAACGTCTTTCCACTTCACCGAGCAGGAGGCGGGAAGCGCAATCTGTGACCCTCAAGGGCTTACAGTCCATGCCCTGATACTGTGTGCTGAATACAAACAGTGCAACGGCAGGGCCTTCTTCAGAAAGCCGTGGCCGTGAGCAGGGCTCTTGGAGAGAGCCGTTCTCTAAACAGACAAACAGTTACTTTCAGACAGAAGTGGGGAAGAAAAGAAGGAAAGGGAAAGGAGAAGAAACAGGTTACCATAGCAACTAGCACCACTTTCATTAGAGAAAGTGAGGAAAGAATCAAAGATAAGAAAGTAATCAAACCAGCTTAAAGAATATAAAAAATAGAAATTGTTTATGAATTATATATAAGCTCACAGAGCTCTCTTATGAATCAATTCAAAAGAAAATAGTTACGTTGAATGCATTTAAAGAAAAAGGAAAATATATTTGAATTCAGTCCCTTCACTATAAATTATTTAGAATTACTGGTCTGCTTGTGAAATATCACAGCAAGGGAAGTGAATTAATAAACATCCAAATATCTAAATATACCTGTGCCCCACTGACATGTTGCTTTAAACAGGGTGGAATGAATGACAGACATTTCTGGAGAATAGGGAGGGTCAACTTGCATTTTCACTGTGGTCCTTTTACTCACGATGCAAAAACAGGGAAAGATTCAATTAAACTGAAAGGTGGCAAATTCAAAACTGATAAAAGGAAATATTGTCCCACACAATGCACAGTTAGCTTGTGGAACTCATTGCCACAAGACACTGAGATGAAAAGCTTAAAAAAAGATTTGCCATTTATTTGGCTAATGACAGGGCTGGATTTAGGGGAAGGCGATCCAGCAACTGCCCGGGGTGCCAGGATTGAGGATTGCTGGGCTTAGGGTGCTGTTTTTGTGGTTAGCGACAAAAGGGAAAATAGAATGTTTGAAGTAAAACATTTCAGGTATTCCGCATGTGGATTCATTTTTCACTAACCTCCTAGGATGTGCTGGACCTTTGTAGAATCTCATGGAACCTACTGGAAAAGGCCAAACAAAATTGTTTATGAACATTTTGAGTGAGAATAAAAATAAAGCTTCATGACTCTAATGGCTAAGGTGAAGACAACAACAGAAACGTGAAGGGAAGAAACAGTGGATCCTTGCGTTGAATCCAAGAGCTTTCTTTGTGCTTTATTGCTGCCATTTCCTCAACCTGGTTGTGTCAGATGCAACGTCATCATCTTTAGATTTAGCATCTCTCTGCATAGTATTGTGAAGGATGTATGTCTTGTTTTCAGAATCAACTATCAGGTGGAAGATCCTCACAGACAGTGTTACAAATCTGACCCCAAAACCACGAAGTGACACTCACTGGGAGAGCCACATTGACAGCGTAAGGCCAGTGAGACCAAATAAATGAGATTTACGACTCCCCGATGGAACTGTCGCAGTTGAGTAAAGCCGAGGCCAGAATCTGACACGAGGCACAAAGTCTGGTAAACCAGATCACTGACTTCAAATTTCTGGTCTCAGTTGTGGTTTGTCATGATATCCTGTTCCAAGTCAACGTTGTAAGCAAGGCATTACAAACTCAGTTGATGGAAATTGTGACCCCTATGATTTTGATAAGAAGCTGCCTTGATTTCATTGTGGCCTACAGAGACAGCAGATTTGAAGATGTCATCACCACTACCAAAGAAATGGTGGAAAATTTGAGAGTTGAGCCTGTCTTCAAGGAAACTCATATTCCTCAGAAGAAGACACACTTTGTTTACGAGGGCAGAAATGAGCTGATGAGAAGCTCAGAAGAAAATTTCAAGAGTTTTTTTGCTCGCTCATTGACACTGCTCGTGTGTCCATTGAGGAAAGGTTTGGCCAAATGAAGCACCACAAAAAGACTTGGGGTTGCGGGAGGGGGGTTGTATGACCTTAGTAAAAACAGTCTTGAAAAATTGTACGGACCATCACTGGATGCTGACACATGAGGAATGTTCCGATGTCAATGATAAAGACCTCTATGTTGAATTGGATACCTATCACATTTTGCAACATGGGAAACACTCTACTCCAAGTTCCCCAATTCATTCATGATGTAAAGCTGAAAGACACTTTTCCTAATGTGTGGATAGCTTTGAGGATTCCCTTCATGCTCCCAGTCACAGCTGCGAGTGGTGAGCACAGGTTTTCGAAGTTCAGACTTATTAAAACCTATCTTCGACCAATGATGGCCACCAAGATACTGACATCACTTGCTATTTTATCGCTTGAAAATGCCATTGGCCAGGCTTTGGATCTCTCTGAGGCTGTGCTTTAGTTTGCAAGGGAAAAGGTGAGAAAAGCAACCTTTTGAACTAAAGGACGAGGGTTAACATTCTAAAGTTGTCTCCTACAGTAAAACTGTTTAATACTGGTCCACCCAATGTTGGTGCACACTTAATTTCTTGATGTTAGTACATTTCAGTTATTCTTAAAATTAAAAAAGTTTCTATAAGCTCAGAGGAAATTATTTTTTTAATTGCTTATATGTGGCATGAATAAATACAGACTTACAGATCCTAGCATGCAAATTTATCATCTTATATGACAGGGATAAATCATGCACGCAAATCGTGCATCAAAGTCATGAAATTGGTTACAAATGCAATAAAAATAAAGCATTCAAAAGTTTAACAAATGAAGGGGGTGGGGGCGCCGAAGACACTTCTCGCCTGGGGCACCATTTGTCTAGGGCCGGCTCTGGCTAATGAGAACAATTCAAGTTACAATCACAAAGGTTAAAATTTTAATGGAATGATAGTTAAATAGTTTTGGAAGGTGTATAAACCTCATGCCTCAGGGCATAAACCAATCTGTCACTAATGGGGGACTAGAAAAAATAATTCCCTGGGGTTAGATTATCCCATAATGCAGGGATCATCTGGCAACTGTTGGAGAAAGGATGCTGGACAACACAGACCACCAATCTGATCCAGGCTGGTAGCTCCTATGCTCCTTGGATCTGTGAGTGCTGAGCCCTGGCAAGGAGTAATAGAAATGCTGCATGAAGTGCTGTAGCTATTCTTCCTGCAAGCGGGCAGTGCATGTCAATTAGTTACATGTGTCAATTAGCTACATCCAGGACTTTTTGCAGAGTTCAGAAACAAGTCTCCAAGTCTTAATTGACATCCTTTGTATGCTGCAACAGTCAAGAAAAATTTTGCTGTTCTCCAAAAACATGCTAAATAACACTATTAATCATAGAGCGACACAATAATATTGGCATGCGGCACACACTACTTCATAAATAGTGCATAATTACTTTGTGGCTCCTTTTTTCTCAGGATGTCCTTGATGTAAGACGTGTTAGCATTCTTCTCCCCTGCGCCACTGAAGTGCATTAAAATCCTTCTTTAGAACTAGCACCTCACTTGGATACATAAATCCCAAGCTCCTAAAAGCAACTTTACAGAGAAGGTGCTTTATTTATTAATGCACACGTTCATATCAAGTGCCAGTCACTGCAACAACTTACAGCTTTTAATAAATATACCAGTAAAACAATGCCACCCACAAAGAGCTGTCAAACCCAACTGTTCTGCTGAGCAAACCCCACAGTCCTACAGACTTCAAAGACCACCTGTCCAGTAGGAATATGATGTCTTTAAATAGCAACTTTATGTTGGTCAATGGACCCTGCAGGACAGAAATTCCCTAGTGGACAGCAGGAATTTTCCATGTTTCACTAGCAAGACAGGAGTAGCCTCACTGTCTATAAAGTCCTCTTGCCAGTACAATGCACTGTTCCCTGAAACCCACTGATTGTGGGCTCCAATGAACGACCCGTGAGAGCAAGTACAAGAACAAAGGGCCAGCTAATGAAACTGGAAGGTGGCCAGTTCAAAACTAATAAAAGGAATTTTCTTTCACACCACACACAATCAGTCTGTGGAACTCATTGCCACCAATAATTGAGGCCAAGGGAAAAAATGTTCAGAACACCTAAGTGACTTAGGCACACATACCAGTTAGGCCCCTAACTCCCATTGACTTTGAATGGTTATTAGATGCCTAGCTGGGGTCTGTGCCTCTGCTAACCTCCCCGTTGGGCTCTTTGGAAGAGACCCTATGCTTTTTAACATTGTTATGAATGACCTGGAAGGAAACATAAGATCATCACTGATAAAGTCTGCAGATGACACAAAAAGTAGAGGGTGGTAAATGATGAAGAGGACAGGTCACTGATAGAGAGTGATGTGGAGCTCTTGAAAAGCTGTACGCATTTTAATACAGCCAAATGTAAATGGGCACATCTAGGAACAAAGAAGGTAGGCCAGTCTTACAGGATGGGGGACTCAATCCTGGGAAACAGTGACCCTATTAAAAAGTTGGAGGTCATGGTGGATAATCAGCTGAACATGAGCTCCCAGTGCAAGGCTGAGGCCAAAAGGGCTAATGCGATCCTTGGATGCATAAACGAGAATCTCAAGTCGAGAGGTTATTATAACTCTGTAAATTAAGAACATAAGAATAGTCATACTGGGTCAGACCAAACTGGCATGAGTGCAATCACTGCTGGAATGTTTTGTTCAGTTCTGGTGTCCACAGTTAAAGAAGGATGTTGACAAATGGGAGAGGGTTCAGAGAAGAGCCACAAGAATGATTAAAGACTTAGAAAACATAATTTATAGTGAATTAAAAAGGACTGGACATTTACATGACTAGCAGAGATGGAATATTAAATACTAACAAACGTACACAAGAGTTTGGAAGGGTAAACTTCATCGCATCTGACAACTTCCAACTATCTGTGTTTAGGAGGAAGCATTCCCTGGTGGTAGGTTGTCCTTTAACTGTGTGGCAACTTCCCATGTGACTCTTTGGAGGTTTAAGAGTGAGGGTCTAACTTAAATGGACAAAATCTATTTATTGTTATGTATTTATTTAGCTTTAAATAATAATGAAAAGATGCCTAGCCAAGGCTGTACGTGCCCTACTACACCATTCATCATGTAATGAAATCCCAACAGCATTAAGGTTATCATTTGGTTGATGTTTTATTTCCCATCGACCTAGCATTAATTATCATGAACTAAAGGCCAGGAGCCTCATTTCCCAATAATTCCCCCTCCTTGGCATGTGGCACCAAAGGAAGAGAAATTAAACAACTTATTTCTGAATTATGCCTTCTCCTCACCAATATACCTTGTCTCCCTCTGCCAGTGAGAGCTGTTTGATATTTTTCAGATGAATAGTTTATTCACCAGAAGATGAAGTTTTGGTTTACACAAAGCTATTCGTGAATTTGACACAAAATTCCCAAATAGTTTCTGAGGCGTGGAGGCAGTTCACAAAAGAAGAGAGGGTGGGGGAGGAGGATGGCTGTGAATTGCTATTATGAATGGCACTGAATAAGCTATGGGGCAAGGAAAGAGCATGAGAATCTATAGTCTATTGGTTGTCCGGGCACCCACAGAGGATGTGAGAGACCCAAGTTCATGTCCCTACTCCAATGACTAGTTATTTATACAGAGTGGAACAGTCTCCAGAGGAGAAACTGCTTGAGAGCCTTGCCAGGATACCCCTTAGCCCAGTGTCTAGGCTGCTCTTGTGCGATTTGTGAGACCCATGTTCAAATCCGATCTTCAGATCAGGCAGAGGTGGGAACAGAACCTGGGTTGCTTGCCTGCCGGGTGAGTGCCTTCACTGCTGGGCCAAAAGTTTTAAGGAGGTTGCTATGGCCTCCTCTTCCAGCTGGTTTGTGAATCTAACCCTTTGGAACAATATGTTTTGTTTGGCCTGAAACAGACTTTTTTTTTTTTTTTTGCAATTTTTGGATTCGGCTCAGGTTGATCTGATTTTCATAATTAATTAATTAATTGTTAATTATTAATTATTATTCTTATTATTCAGAACTGCCAGCAAACCAAAAACCCAGTTCTTTGCCCAGCAATATTGCCAGCTACCACTGGGGTCAATGAATCCAACACAACCATACTGCAATCTCAGCACTCCACGTTGCCAGGACATGGCTGTGTTGTCCCGAAAGCTGCCAAAAGGCAATCAAAGTAAGCTGGGCAGGCAACTAGTGAAGCCCCCAGGAATTGCTGTAAGCGATCTCTTGTCCCCTTCCAGACCCTCCACCAGCTCACTACATCACAGCAACCGTCTCTCATATGTAAGGGCCTCACTGCCTACAATCCCATCCCTTAAAAAAACAACAGTCCCTCTCATTACTGAACCGCCTTGGGACTTTCCCCTGCCAGTCTGTTCCCAGCCCAGATGCGACTGAGGGGTCAAGCTTAGGCTGTGATTTAGTGGGGGCCCCTTGCCCTCATGATGCCGAAGCTGCAATGTTGGGAGGCTCCCAGCCCTCGTGGTGCTGAGGGGCCGTGGCCAGGCTGTGATGTAGCAGAGCAGCGGCTCCTACCCCAGCTGCTGAGTCCTTGCTGCCTGGGGAGGGCCCCGGCCATAGGCTCTGCTGGTGGTGATGCTGTAGGACAAAAGCAAAGTAGTTCAGAGCAGAGGCTGCTGTCGCTGGCCTCGTAAAGGAACCCGTTCAGATAGCTGAGCACACACCATCGTGATCTAGTGCCCGCACAATTCCCGCGAGCACCCATGGGTGCAGGAAGTCCAGGACACAGTGGAACAGGGAAGGTTTCAGCACATGGAGGAAGCAGGGTTTGGAAAGCCAGCACATAGAGGGCCTGATCCAAAGCCCCGTGAAGTCAAAAAGACTTTTTCATGGACTTTGGGGCAGGCAGAGTGCACGGTCTCGAATGATTGTAATAACATGATACCAAGCTCATCTACAACACCTTTCATTCGCAGAACTCCAAATACTTAACAAGGAGACAAGCATCATTTTCCCCATATTACAGGCACAGAGCGGGGAAGTGACTTGCCCAAGGTCACCCAGCGATCCAGTAGCAGACCTGGGACGAGACCCCAAGTCTCCTGACTCCCAGTCCAGTGCTCGACTGTTGCCTGGGCTATGGATTTTGTATTAATTGTGCTGGTTACTTAGGACGTCCCCGTGAACACTCTGAGGTTTGGTAGGTTCTCATCCCAAGATCAGGCTCAGGTTTATCAGAATTACTGTTCGTGTGCAGTTGCAGGGCTCACGCTTAGGAAAAGCCTTCTGTGTTTGCAGTAGTTTTATTAACACAGTCAGCAAGGTTCCAAACACTCCAAGCCAGCAAGGTAGAGAGAGAGAACACAGAATGAGCATCTGAGCATTCATATACTCACACCATTCCTTGCAGAAAAAGCTCTGGCCTTAGTCATTATCTTCCTCATCATCTTTATCTTCCTCGTCACCATCATGAGTGGCCGCCATTCTGGCACCTCCCAAGACATGCAAACTGGGATACAACTTTTATAATCAGTTACACTGACAACGCTCTGCCTAGTGCATGTCCAGTAGGGGTGTCATCCCCTTTTCGTTATTTGTATTCCCTCCCCCTACTAATGCTGGGGTGCCCTTCTCCCTAAGGGTACTGCTCCATTTACCACTAGCTTATGAACCTACACATCAGTTAGTCACCCTGGTAGTCTTGTGGGTGGGCATCTGCATCTGGTGCTGTTCCTAAGCTGGTGTCACTGGTATCCTGTGGTCACCAGTCAGCGGTGTAGGCATTACAGCATTCTGTCTCATCACACCTTCTCATCTAGGGTTAACCACATATGCTAAGACTTTCTGGGGCCTTATGGCTTGTCTAGCTAAGCTGTTGTCTTATCCGCCCAAGGCCTGTAGGTTCATTGCATGACTGCCTTAACTTGTGTCTATGCCTTACCTAGCAAATACCTATGCCTATAGGACACAGTATCCACTAGGCCAGGCTGCCTCTGCTTCCTTATATGTACAAAGGGAGAAACTGGGCATGGACTGAGGTCAGAGCCTGGGGATCTTTGCCTAAGTGAATCCAGGACATAGTCCCCCTGCATGGGAAGAACTCATTGGTTGCAGAGACTTCACCATATCTGCAACTCCAAGAGAAACCTCAGAGTGTGTCTGAAGTCCTGTGTAGGGACCCTGAGAGACCATGTTTTATGTGTGGGAAGGAGACTGGTCCCTAAATAACTGAGCCTCACGCTGCCACTGAGAGGTAGGTATAGGTTTTTTATCCCATTATACAGATGGGGAAACCGAGGCAGAGTTTTTAGTAACTTGTCCAAGATGATACCATGAAGTAATGACAGAATCAAAAGTAGAACTCAGAAGTGCTTGTTTCTTTTCTGGCTCTTACAATCTCTGGTATTAATCTATGTGATTCCTAAGCCCTTTTTTCGCTACACAGCTCTTAAAAAAATGCAAACATTCCCGGCAATATCTGAAATGCAGACACAACGGCACAGGCTGACACCAAGCAAGAAAATTAAAACGCACGAACCGACACCTGTCTAGTGTCACTGCCCAAGCAGAGAGAAATACAACATAGTGGGGGCACAGTGTAAACAGCGAGTAGTAAATGAAATTGAATATTGTTCACAGCTCTGATCTAAGGGGTAGTTGTTCACACAACCAATATCATTCTACACACCACCCTCCAGAAACTTCACATGAGTTTTCAGTCCAGTTGACCGAAGTACTACAGAATTAAATGTGTTTGGGCTGATGCAAGACAAACATGAACTTGACTGCAAATTTGCCTGATTAAAATGGTCAAACACTAAACACTGTAGAAATTGGAATAAAAACAGCCTTATTTAGTGTCTGAAGAAGTTTCTTGATTAAAATCCTTTCGGTTATACACATGGATTTTAAGTGCCCCAGTAAATCTGTCATTTTGCAAATTGGGAAATGTGTTTAAAGATGTTCTAACTAAGGCCGACTGAGTAAATAAAGCAAGAGTCAGGAAAGGCACCCGTGAAATAATGCTGAGCATACACTTCAGTGAATGCAGTGCATTGCATAAAGTGCAGGAAAGCACTTGGTTTATCATGGTGCAGCCGGAGATTGAACTGAAGATTGCTTACAAGCACCACCTATGAATGTCAAATTGGAAGCACATTACGAACTCTTCATTATTCCCACAAAACCATTATTGCTGCTGAAGCAGTTTAGAAGCAGCAGAAGCTGAAATCGATACTTGGCATCGTTTTAAATAATAACAGAATGGCATTTTCTCTTCTCCCCAGTCCATTATAAAGACATTTTAAAGGGATGGGATGGGACAGGGCATTGCGATACTAGTGGTTATTTTATTTCTGTTCATCTTTATTTTAATTAAACTTATGCATCATAGGTACTGTGGTCTTGGTCTTGGCCTTGGCTAGTGAGACCAAGGGACTGATCCTAGCCAACAATCTGAATGGTCATCTTTCCCTTGACTCCAGTGGACTTTGCGTCGGGCTCCAATTTCAGACCAGATTATTGTTAATTAGTGTTACAGGTGAGCAAACATGTGCTAGACCCAAAGGTGACATGGGGGGAGGGGGGTAATGCGGAGTCATGTGCCCCCGCCCCAGATTTGCTGCTTGGCTTGTACTGAGCATGCTCATATGGACTGAGCATGCTCGGTAAGGCTGCTGAAGCCAGTTGCCTTCACTCTGCCCCCCCCCCCGCCGACCCCACCCCCCACTATCGGGAAGCATGGGTTGTCTCTGCTAGTCCTCTTCAAAACAAACAGCATAACATCATCCTGGCCTCAATGATTTGACAGTCTGAGGCCTCTGATTCAGGAAAGGATTTAAACCCAGTAATTTGTGATATTTTCAGTCTCCTCTGGATTAGCTAGTGAGTTCAGGAAAGATTTATTTATTTATGAACTTTGAGTGTTTCCTTGCAAAGAATGAAAGGAAGCAACACAAGGCAAAGCCTCCAGCATTCCACAAGGTGTGAGGCTCCAAGCACATTGTGAAATGTATATTGTTTACTTGCTTACCAAGGGTCTAAACCAGCTCCGAATGCTCAGCTACTTGAATAGATTAATTGGCTGAAAGCTCTGCCATGAGCTTAAAGAAAATATTTTTCCACTCATGAGATGGGAGACTGTTTTCCACTGCAGCAAGGGGAGACTGAAACAGGAGCTCAGACTGTCTCACTAATCTCTGGGAGGTATGGCCTAGTCTCTGGGGGCTGTCAGCGTTACCCACATGGCTCTACTCTACCTGTTTTGGATTCCTGGGTCAGAAAGGATCTGTTTGTACTGAAGCCAGTCAGACCACAGGAAAACAAACTCTATATTTGTTAATTGTTTTCTGTTCCATCAGAACAGGTGCAGCCTCTCATCTAGGTTCTGGAGGCCTGTAAGTCTAGGCAGGGTTTAATTTAGGGCCAAATTCTACTACTACTGAAAGCAATGGGAGTTTTTACCTTGATTGCAAAGAGGGTGAGACTGGGCTCTTTGTCTTCTGCCAAACCCGATCATTTCTGCATAGTAAGAATCCTCCTTAGTATGTGATAACTATTTAACTTTCCAGGGAGGGCTAGTCATTGTCAATTCCTCAGTTGCCCTTTCATTTCTGGATGGTGCACAGTATTCGGACAGGGCTTAAAGTGGTTTCTTTGGCTCAGGAAGATACAGCAGCAGCAGCTGGGAAGAAATAAAGTGGGAAGCATATGACCCTAACAGCATCCCAATGCAAGAAGCTGGGGGCTCACTGGTAACTGATAGTGAGTTTCAGCTGCCCTGACCAGTTCAACATGCCCCAACTCACTAGTATCATAACCTGTATCTGATATATGTCATGAAATGTATCATTGGGAAACTAAAAATACCACATTGGTCATTAATATTCTTGTTTGGGTGTATGTGGTAAACACTCAAGGGACCATAAAAATATAAAGCAAACGTGAAACTGAAATGTGTTTACCAGAGAAATCTGGGGAGGTTTCTCCTAGACAAAGGACAGGCTGACGGCTCCAGCCAGGTGCCATCAGAGTCCATTAGCAATCACATGTCAAGTGGCCATTCGTTTGCATTTTAGCAAACACCAGTGGAGGAAAAAATACAGTCTGGAATTTCCTTCACCAACAGACTCCATGACTCCTTCCTCACAGCTTAAATGAACATTACTTTGGGGGTAGCCTTCAGAAGGATCCATTTTGAAGGTTCAGTGGACTATAAAAGAGAGGGGATATTATCTTTCACCTCAGAAGAAAAAGGAACTGAGCCCTTTGGACTTCATGGGAGACCCTGACCAGAAGGGTCGCTAGCCATTTTGCTGGAAGGTGTTGTGTTGAGAATCTTACCTTGAACCTAGACTATCGTTTTGTTAAGTCTTAGCCTCTAGAATGTGTTTTTCACTTTTCTGTAACTCTATTGTTCATACCCGAACTCATTTAAAATCCTATTTCCTTTTGTTAATAAACTCGTTTTACTTTTAACCCAGTGCCAGGTTTGAACTGAATTGATTGCTAACTCCAGTTAAACTCATAAGCTGGGCAGTTTGTCACTTTAGAGGAACAAACAAACCTTATTATTCCTGTGAATGATCCAGGAAAGGGCTGGACATTGCTGGGGTCATCTTGCCAGGCAACATCAAGGCTGCTGGAATCAGAATTGCTGGTCCAGAGCTGCTTATCACACAGTGCGTGCTTGTCTACTGGCTGGGAATGTCCAAACAAGGTAAATACAACTGCCAAGCATTTTAAGGCACCCGGGGTCATCATGGAAAAAAAATAGCAACCCCTCAGATCAGCTCATCCCCTTCCCCTCCAGCCTACTGTGATCAGCTGTTCAGTGGCGTGCAGGAGGTGCTGGGGCAAGGTGGAGGAGCAGGGGAAGGAAGAGGTCGGGGGGCAGGAAGAGGTGGAGCAGGTGCAGAGTGGGGGCAGGAAGAAGCAGAGTGGGGTAAGGGCTTGGGGCAAGGGGTGGAGTGGGGGAAGGACCTGGGGCAGAGCATGGGTCGAGCATCCCCTGGGAACTCAGGGATGTTCCTCACTGGTCTGGATTGCAACCCAGAACATGACAAATGGCCACCAGGAGGTGTGAAAAGCTGATAAACGACTTCCACCTGATTCAGTGCCAGACCTTTCTCTCTTCACCAGAGGGTCCAGGTCTGGACAATAATTAACAATTAAGAAATATGTTGGGTCCCATTTATTTCTAAGATTCTCCATCTGCATATGCTAATAATCAATATTTCTTAGTCTCAACATTTGAGGGGTACATAGAAACACCTGCTTTCTTTTCAGACCAGTGGGCTTGGATTAATGGTGTACATTTTAATGGACTGAATCATTTCAGCAGAGCGCAAGGCACTAATTTGTATTGCATAAAAAGCTAACATAACCTGAACCACCGGTGCATTCTAAATATATCAAGTCACATTCAAAGGCAGCCAAATCCTGTGTCTAACGGAATACTCTTTACATAGTTTGCTAGGCAGGTTAGACACTTCTACCCACTGGTAAAAGACATCAGTCAATAGCAATACAATTAGTGTAAGTAAAGGATCTCACAGCCCAGGGCGGTGGCCTTTGACACTGAAGACTAGGAGGCTGGCACCCTGCCAGCTGGGATTTAAATGGACTATTTAAATAATGGTACAGGGTTAGTTAATTCCCACAGGGTTCCACATTTTGTCTCCTGCGTCCTAGCTGTAGGTTGTCATAACTACTATGAGGAAAGCAATTTACACCTACGCACCGCAATAAAAATGTCTCTAGACGCTTGTCAGTAAGTACAAAAATAGAATAAAGCAGGGGACTTAGTTACAGGGCCCAGCTCTGATCTCATTCATACCAGCTTCAGTGAAATAGCTCCACTGAAGAATGAAGGGGGGTTACCCCTGGAGATCCACTAACATCACTGAGAGCAGAACCAAGCATACACTTGTGCTGTGATAGGACATTATATTCTGCCTCAGTATAATGGGAGATTTTTAAGCATTAGTGAACCCAATTCCTGGATTGGGAGTGACCCGATATTCCTTGAATAGGCAACAGACCTCTTTCAAGACAGCTTAAAAATAGAATTTACCATAGCAGATACATGGTATATTACCCACAGGAACTGAGCACATTAAAATATGGAGGTACCATGTCTACTAAAGTAGGGCAGCATCAGAAGTTAGTCACGCCAATGTATTTTGCCAGAAGATAAATGCATTTCGCTCACCAGAGAAGTTACATTTTAAAAAAAAGGGTATGGAGAAAGATAAACCGACACAGTGAATCAAACAGTTCAAAATATATTTGACTGTAATAGAAAATGAAAACTCAAGATGCTATGCACTGAGCGGAAGAGCCCAAGGAAATGTAATGAGGTAGTCACATTCGGAAATGAGGAAGGAGACATAATCCATAATTTGATCAAAGTGCGTAGACCTCCCTCAACACATACTTTTAGCACAGTTGAACCTGTGTCATTCAGAAACACAGCACATACTGCTACCATCTGAGCTAAAGGAATCACCTCCTCAGTTGTGACTAGTAGTAGGCTGTTATCTTATAGTGAATTGGCTCCTGAAGGGGAATGCAACACACTTCTGCCAACATTTTTGGAATATACAAATACTATGGTGGAAGAATAGTATCACCAGCTTCAGTGCTGATGAATGGGCATCTTAAATCCAGGCTACTAGACTTTGTCCAATTATTAATGCCAGCAGAGGAGACATGTAGGGAGAGCATGGGGGTCAAGTGCCCCACCCCAGGATTGGCCTGCTGGGGGCAGGGAGGGAGAGGGGCTCTGTCTTTCTCTCCCTGTGTGTGCCCCCTTCCCCTCGCCCCGACATGTTCACCACCCTCCCTGGCAGCGGGAAGTGAGCCGGAAACATGCCATGGGGGGAGCGGGGGCAAAACAAATTTACTATCTAACAATTGGGTGCTGTGGTGTCAACTAAAAACATTTGGTGGCCGCTGAATTAAGCCCATACAGAGTCACAGCTTTTGAGTATCCTCTCACTGCATAGGGTTCACACTTGTGTAACTCCATGGACTCTGGTGAAGTGACTCCTGATTCACACCAGTGCAGTCACACCAGAATGAGGCCTGTAATTCCTCCACCATGAATACCCAAACCCCATCCTAGCTGAACCACAGCAAAGCATGTGAATTGGCTGTTATGCATGAAGTGGGATTGTAATTTATGTAGAGACAGAGAGATGGGTGAACTCTGGGGGCTGATTTTGTCTTTCAGATTTAGTTCCAATTCTCTTCAAACTCCAGAGTTTAGATAATGTTCTTAATTCAGGTCCAGATGTTTGCCTACAGGCAGGTATTGGTAAAGCTAGAGGCTCTCTTCTAAAACCGTGTCAGTCGGGTTTTGTAAGTGTGAAAACCAGGGGTGTGCAGAGGAGCTCTTACTACTGTGCAGGGATGCGTGGTGATCACTGTCCTTATCGGAAGTGGGGACTCTGGGCTGCAGGACAGAACAGAGATCTGAAGCCTACAGCTAACAGCAAGCTCTGGCTTCCATGATGGCACTTTTGTAATCTGGAATTAAAGAATGCAATTGTTAAATACAAGCTCCCTTGGTTTTCAGAAGAGCACCACAAGGGCTAGGTTAGCCCTTCGCAAAACTATAGCTGCAGACGTTACACTTTTTCCATTTGCCACGTGAAAATGAAGACTTCTCTGACTCTATACCAAACATTGTAACACCTGGGAAGACGGAAGCACTTGGTCATATGGTAAACTCAACTCCATATTCAGCTGAAGGCAATCATACCTTCATGAAAAATGGGTCAGAAGGACAAAGTTCAGACCCATAACTGATCTTCCCCAAAGTTTGAGGGTTTGGGGAAGTTTGGAACCAGAGCTTCACTTCAGGTTCATCTCCAGCATATAGGCTTTTTCCTCCTCTAGCCAGGAGAAAGAGAGGGTGAGTTTTAATAAATAATTAAGGTCAGATCAACATCTGCAGTAAATGTTATGTAGCTCTATTTGCTCCCATGCAATCCAGTATCTTTAGATCAGTAAAGTACCAAGTACAAAGCTTATTAGATGCCATTCCTCCTTGTCACTGCAAATGGCCTCCAGGCCTTGAAAACTCTTCCCAGAATTTTCTTTGGATGATGGATAATTTTTCTTGAAGGAAATGGTAACTCTAATTTACACTGAGAAAAACCAACCTGCCTCAATTCACAGACCAGACATTCTTAAGACTAGCGCCACAGAATGTTTCACTGCAGTCCTGTACACTCAAACCAAATGAAGATTTATAGCCAAGCCTAGCTAAAAAGACCATCAAAAAACAGAGGAAATGGAGAAGGTGACGTGTTTGAAGGGAGCAAAAATCACAGAGATTTGGAGTTCTTGTAGCAAAATGTCAGCTAATTTTCCACAATTTGTTTCCCCCTATTTCGTATATTTTCTTTGTACCTGCCTCATTATAGAGATGCTTGTCAGCAAGAAGCCAGTCGTTGTACTTCATTCTTCTTCCAGTGGCCAGTCTGGCGTAAAAGAAAAGTGTGCCTATGGTTATTAGATAAATGAACATATTCACCCCTTCTGCATGGAGCATTGCGATTATTTATTCATGGGGCCACAGCATGCTGATCACTGCACAGACAGAGAGGCAGACACAGTCCCTTGCCCTCGATGTGATCACGGTCCAGTTCAAACAGTGCTGTTCAGATGCAAGTGCTTCTCAGAGGGAGGGTAAAATCTCAGAGAGGTGTTCTGCTTCTGGGGGGTGGATGATGCTTTTATTTATTGCAAAGACCTCGGTGGATTATCCAGCCTGGATTATTGTTCTTTGCAAGAGGAGCATGTTTTACAAGGGATTGAAAGGAAGAGGTCATGTGACACACATAATAGGAAGCAGTTCCATAGGAGACATCTCTTCTGGTCTTAATTTGAGGGATAACGTCTAGTGCAATGGTGGGAAACCTCAGCAATTTAATTTCATTACTGCACATCACTGGAGTGTGACTGTGTATCCAAATAACCCCATCTAGGTATTATCACTTTCACAGCTACGCATCCTCCCAATACAGCCACAGCATTGTCCTTTCCCCTTCCTACTCCTCCCTATGCCTGAGTCCTTGCAGGTGTCCGGCAAAGCCCACGGAGCTGGAAATATCGATTACATCCTCCTCCTCAAACTTAATAGGGGGGAGAGATGGTACTTTTCTAAGCTCCACACCACTCTCAGAAAACTGTGAAAAATATGACCACATGGGCCTCTCTATTCCTTGGGCTGTGCTTTCCAGCAGGGGGTCTAAATACTCCCGGGGCTCTGCTGGGCTCCTCTGCTTGGCTTCTCTTCAATGAGGCTCATATGCCAGGTTGGGCTTCTAGCATTCACATGCCATGCTGGACTGATAAAGCTTGACTCTTCCATGGCGGAGGCTCAGATGCCCTGCTTGGCTCCACCAGGTTCCTTCTTGACTGGGGACAATAAAATGGCTTCACCCTCCCAAGCCCATGCACTGGCAATGCCGAAATTAGCTGGCAGGCACAGTAGCTTGTGCAGCTCTCCATAATCTCCTCCCCTCCCTCCTTTCTTTCACTGGCATCTGAGTGAGTACCCATGGAGATCAGTGGACCACATCACACCTCTCAGAGCTGTCATTTCAGGTAAGAACATAAGAACGGCCATACTGGGTCAGACCAAAGGTCCATCAAGCCCAGTAGCCTCTCCTCTAACAGTGGGCAAGGGCAGGTGCCCCAAAGGGAATGAACAGACAGGTTATCTTTAAGTGATCCATGCCCTGTCACCAAATCCCAGCAAATGCAGGCAGGTGTCAGCGAGTTTCATGCAGGTCACAGTTTTGAGTCTAACAGCTTGTGATTTTACTTTAAAAGAAAGAAAGAAAGAAAGAAAGAAAGAAAGAAAGAAAGAAAGAAAGAAAGAAAGAAAGAAAGAAAGAAAGAAAGAAAGAAAGAAAGAAAAGATGTTGGTGCACAAGGTGGCAGTGGGGGAGTGGTGGCACTTCACCTTTCCTCCACATACCAGCTGAGTTTGAGCCCCGCTTCCACTCCACACCAAGCTGTGTTTGTCTTTCCTCTGAGCCATTACCTTTGGGCTATGCCCCTATTGAGGCTTATCTTTTATGGGACTAATTGCTGTCTTCAATCTTGTGAGTATCAAAGCTTTGAGCAGGGGGTTGGACTAGATGAGGTCCTGAGGTCCCTTCCAACCCTGATATTCTATGATTCTATGATTCTTAGGTTCCACACAACAATCATCATATGACGGACCAACATGGACACAGTGGGGTCCAAATAAGTGTTTACTGGGACTGGTTGAAAATTGTCTGTCAATGTTCTGGAGACAGAATTGAGTTTTTGACTAAATGAAATGTTTTCACCAAATTAGTGAATAAATAAATAAATATATCTTTCCATGGAAAATTTTGATTTCTGTTGAAAAAACAAACTTCTGAAAACTGAGCAGTTTTTTTGTAAAACCAACAATTTTTGATTCAGCACACCACGCTGGTGCTGGGAGTTGTAGTTCAAGGGTCTCATGCCTCCAATCTACTCTATGGGCCAAGTTCCCCTACAGACTACATCTCCAACGATGCACTGTGGCAGCTCAGCAAGAGGAGACACAGCCTGGTGCATCCTGGGAGATGAAGTCTGGCTGGAAAGCCCCGCCCATACATGAGGTTGGGGGAGCATGAAGCACCTAATCTACAACTTCCAGGAGGCACCATGTCAGCACTTCCAAATATTTGGTTTCCAGTTGAAAGGTTTTGGCCAAAATTTTTCAATTTTTGATTTTTCTCAGAAACATCAAATTTTCCATTGGGGAAAAAACCCACTTTCTGACCAGCTGTAGTGTTCACTAATAAATACAACGTATATACACTGAAGCTCTTGCAGGTGGCTTCTAAAATGGAAGACAGTGAGGGTCACTACAGGGCTCACAAACTATTTAGGGGGACTACCCAGTTCCTATACACTATAGCTTCCTGGAAGGTAAAATCTGGAAGAGGTTTTTCTTGCCAAAATGTGGAAAACTTCTGCAAATCTATGGAAAAGTAGAGGAAACCCTAGATTGCCTCACAAAACAAGTTTCTTTTATTTCCTCTTTGAAATGGCGCATACCAATGTTCCTGAACCAACCACCCCTAAACTTGGATCCTTACGTGACTTTCTTGGTTGATTTCAGTCTGTCTAATGGGTGAAAACAAAATCCTGGCTTTGAATTTAAGGAAAGTATGGATCTAACCCACATTTTGCAGCATTTTCCCTCTACTAACACTGAAAAATGTTATTTTCTGCAAATCGTGCTCTTCTAGTCTCCTGCCTTTAAACTACACCTGCCAGCAGAGAAGGGAATAGGCAACAACCGCCGGCTTTTAAAAAGACAGTTGGCCTCTGGTTAAAACATACACAAAAGAAGGATCACAAAAATATCCATGTGCCTGTTGCTATCGTGAGCTGCTGCTCACATATGCACCAGTCATGCAAAGATACACGCATATTAACTATAGGCCCATGAGTAGTTCCACGTGATTAGTCACATGAACAAACTTAGGCACAGGTAGAAGTCTTTGCAGGATCAGGACCTTAAGTTGAAATCCCAAAATAGAGACAAATAGGAATTGCTGAGCTCCTAAAAAAGTGTTCTAATTCTGCCATCACAGGAACCTACGTGAGTTTTCCCCGTTGCTTTCAGTAGAAGTAGGATCAAGATAAATTTGAGCAAACATCCGGTACATGGGAAATGGAGCCCTTCTCTCTGTCAGTAAAAAGCAATCATCATCCATTAAAAAAATCTCTCCAGCAAAGATTATGAAGACTTGTCAGCTTTTAGGTTAATCAAAGAACCCATAAACATAATATACTCTGACTAATGTCTACCATTGAAAGTGAAAGATAGAGTTTAGTCTTTATCTCACTATGATCATGTTCCTTAAGGGACTTAAGTGAAAGTTTATTAGAAAAATAAATACACCATTTAAAAAGTGAAATGGAACATGTAGTTTAGGTAATGAAATTAAATTTCACCATATATAGCAACGGTTGAAGCAAGAAGATTAGTTGTTCAATTAATTTTCCATCTTAAATAAAAAGATGTCGTTCTACCGAGGGCCGGATTTGGCTGTAGGCACAGTGCCGGGCCAGGGAACATTGCATCTGTTGCACCATCTCAGGAATTGCCCGGGAAGGACAAGGGACCTGCAGACACACCTCTTATAGATGTGTAAATTCCAAGGTTGGATGGGACCACTATATCTGACCTCCATAATCCAGGCCACAGAACTTCCCTGAAACAATCCCTTTTGGAACTAGAGAATATCTTTGAGAAAAACATACCGAGGCACATCTCCGTCTTCCTGGTACGTTGGGGATTGGTCCTGCTTTGAGCAGGGGATTGGACTAGATGACCTCCTGAGGTCCCTTCCAACCCTGATATTCTGACTCTATGATACACTGGCCTGCACCAACAGCAAATTACATGGCCCCGGCACTGGCTCAGTGCAGCTGGCAGGAACGTCGTCAGGGACGAACCCAAGGCTGCTCCTGTCGCCCACTCCTCCCTGCCCCTCTGCTCCATAGAATCATAGAATCATAGAATCATAGAATATCAGGGTTGGAAGGGACCCCTGAAGGTCATCTAGTCCAACCCCCTGCTCGAAGCAGGACCAATCCCCAACGTACCAGGAAGACGGAGATGTGCCAGGGTGGGAGTAAGCAAGCACTCACTCTAGGCACCTGGACCCAAGGCCCTGCTAGTTCACAGGGAGGGATTTATTTGCTTCCTCCCTTCTGCTCCCCTTCACAGATGTGTAATCCAATCCCAGAGAGTATGGAGTCAGACTCCCTGCTGCAGGGTGCTTAGAATCTAGGGATAGGAATACAGCTGAGCATGCTTAGAGATAAAGGGCCACACTGTGCCACGGTCACTCCGTACCTTGGAACGTGGATTTCAGTGATACCATCGGCAACACACGGGTCCTACTGTACCTGAGGAAGAGGGGCAGAAACTGGCCCAAAGTGGCCTATTGTTTGCCTATGATGCAAATTCCACTGAGCTGGGAAAGCTGTTTTCTCCATCCTGCTGTGTAGCTGCGAAGAGCAGCGTGGGGCTCAGTATTATAAATGTCTGGTGCTGAAGCACATCCCCATCCCCTAGGCACCCGTTGGTGTTCTGAAGTGAATGGACAGCTGTTATAAAGCAAGAGATATTTTCCCCAAAAGTTATTTAAACCATCACCATTCAAGGACTCTCCTTCTGCTCTCAGCTCTGCAGGAAACATTGCCAGTCAGTTCCCTGTTTCTGGAATTGGGGACTTTGAATAGATAGCACTGCATTAGACAACACCATCTATTTGCCTAGACCCCTAGATAGTCTCATCGCCCAGGGGTCACAGTGCAAATCTAAGGATTTGCCTGCACCACTGACATTCAACGCAATTTCAGGTTCCCTATGGATGTCGGCCCCAAGGAAAGAGGAGAAGAGGCTTTGGATGCTGTTGTGATCCTTACCAATACACCAACATTGAATGTTGTTACCCACTCACGGGAAAATGAAACTGAAGAAGCTGGATGTGTTTAAGTGTATTAGTTGTTATTCCTGTTCCATTAAGACTTTTAGAGGCCCTGACTGGGGTTTGCGGGGCCCCATTTTGATAGACATGGCACACCTATATATAGGCTTGGCAGAATTCAATTGTTTTATGTACTTTTTGATGGATAACATTGATGTTTATTTTAAGCATTTTTTTTCTGATTTTGATCCATTTACATTTCCACAGTTGAGCAAAATTCTGAGGTTTAAACATTTTATTCGATTTTTCTTGATTTCAATTTTCACAATTGTAGGAATTTGGAGGGGGCCAGACAATAAGGCGGGGTGGGGGAGGCAAAAATATTTAATTACAGTAGACATGGAGATTCAAAGAGTTCATACTTTATAACTTTTAAAACACAAACTCTCAACATCACATGTCAAAATATGAAACATAAATATCCTTAAATTAAACTTCAACAAGTTCTCAAAGAGCATTTTTCTTACTTTGCCCAGCTGTCAATTTTGATTATCGATGGAAATACTTTATTAACCAGTGTCTGGTGAAATCGACGATTGCCAAAAAAAAATCTAATCTTTCCAAGCCAACATATATGTAAGAAAGAGTCAGTCACCACACCAACAAGGTATCTGTACATATGACAAAGCAACAATAAGTGGATAACAATGGATTGGCCTCTGGTTTCCCTTTTTTATTAGACTGAGCCTTTGCTATCCAGAGCTAAGTCTCCTGCAGAAAGAAATCTGAACTCTTGCTGCCACTTCCCCTCCAACACCCCCAAAATTACACCCCATATTACTTGTACAGAGTTAGCTCCCAAAGGCCTATTTCATGATTATTATGCATGAGATGTTTTCTGCCACATAAAAGGAAGTGGTTCCTGGTGTGCTTTATGCTGAATCCAAAGGAAAATGTCAAACTGCACTTTCCACTGGTTATCAATTTAAATACAAGTCTTTTGCATTTAAAGAAAAGCTCTTGATTATTTTTCCAAATCAAATAAAATATCTTATTTCCTTTTAAGTGGTCAATCTCAGCCACATAACCCATGTATTAGCATTCAACAGCATTCAAACCCAGCAGGGAAGGAGCCTTACAATGGGAAGACCCTCACTGAGTGAATGACCAGGCCTGTAATGACAGTTATCATTTAAACCTCATTCAGACTCTCTCAATGCCGGCACATAGGCTGTGATTACCTTTGTGAACAAAGAAGCAGGTTTATTAGCAAGTTTAGTGCACTGGTGTCTTTTAAAGGAAAGCAAGAGGTACATTTCTCATCATCCCCATGGAGTAGAGAGTTTAGGAAACTATTAATCCTTAAATGTGTGCTCTCTGGGATCTTGAAATAACACTTAACCAAATGACCACTACCCCACACTGAGATGGCTGTGGAGTACCACTTGACCAGGAGCAGAAATATAAACCCGAGCAAAATTGGTTCTAATTTCTATAATATCATGGTCCAAAGGAAGATGCGGAGGAGAGGGAGGGGGTAAAAATAGAGGATAGACAACATCGCTCAATGATCCATATCTAATCACGTTCCAGTCAGCAACGGCAGAACTGGACTTCACCAGCCTGTCATTTGCATAGTCACCTTAATACCGCCCAGTTATGAAGAGATGGGCTCATATAATCCACAACGCAGTACTCTGCTTACAAAGTGTGAGAGAAACAGCCGTTGCAGCCACTCCTTTTGATTCTTTTGTGCACTGGGGAGGGGGAGAGTTACAACAAGGGCTGTCGGAAACAAAAATTAAAACAGTTCTGCCCAAGTGTGGAGCCCTGAGTAAGCTTTCTGCACCGTCCCCGGGGAGTGACAGTCAATTGCACTGCTGCAGTATTGGTATGAATTTTAGCACATGGCTCATGCTCAGCAGCATCTCATTGCTGGAGCAGGAGTCTTGCAAACAGCAGTCTTGTTAGCCTTTCCCCTTGTGGGAAGATAGTTAGAAGTCCAGCCTAGAAATCTGACTGGGAACTATTCCAGAAGGAAGTAATGGATCCTTTGCTAGTATCCAGCAGATACAAGACACCCTGAGCTTGGCTCAGTCCAACTCAACTTGACATCAATGCAAGTCCTCTGATGGCCTTTAAAGTGAATTGGATCACACCCTCTGTGCATATGGGGGGGGGAAGGAAATTGAAATGAAATCTGGGTCAGCTTGAAATGGATTCTGGGCAGAACTGGTTAAAAATAATCAAAATTCAACATTTTGCAATTAAAAAAATGGAACAAATTTTATCCAAACTGTGCTAAATTTTCTCATTTTTGACATGTGCTGACTCTGGGTAAAATACTTGTGACCCAAGGACCATTAGATGCCTACTGGCAGTGGGCACAGGAGTAAATAGGGAGACATAGGGGTATAGGGACCCCCTTGGTTCACCACAAACATGTCATGTAAGTTGTCTCATGAAAACCTGTCACACTGGCCATCACAAACACTGCAAGATGCATGTATGGAAAAATGGGAAGAGTTGTGTATATATTCTGAAAAATATGTTCTTTAGGCCTTGTTGAAGGCCACACACATAAAGATAGTGTATCTTGTGACAAACTTCTCCAGAGGGGAGGTAGGAGACACTTACCTTCCTGGTGTGTGTGTCTCACAACAGAAGTCTGTTAGCATACCGACTTAAATGGTAATGAAGAGCTTGCAGAGACCTCAAAAGGAAATTAACTGGAAGAAGGAAACAGCTAGGAGGAGCAGGGAACCCCATTTTTAAGATTAAAAGGTCTGGTCTGGTATCTAGGGATCAGAAGAACCCCCAGGTATCCTTCAGTCTCCAAAGACAAGCTGACACCAAGCTTGATCTTGGATCTCAGCCATCCCGGTTGAAAACACTGCGGGGACCTGGGGTAAGCTGTCCTGTAAGAGGAAAGGACTGTCTTGTGAGCTAAGGTTCGGCGCTAAGTGGTGGGTTATGATCTTGTTTTATATGTAACCATTTGTTTCCAATATTCTTGCTCACTATCATTTGAATTTCCATTCTTTGATAACAAACGTACTCTTGTTTTCACTATAAATATATCTGAGTGCTATGTGGAGTAAGAATCCTGAGCTGGATCCCGTATGCTGCTATTCCTTTGCGAGTAGCGAGTCTGAGAGCTCTACAAGTGTTTGGTGGAACAGGGGCTGGGCTGGGATGTTCAGAAGACTTGCGGAGGCATGTGCCTATCACTCACCCGTCCTGAGAGACCAAGGCCTGCAGATGCCTGGAAGGCAGAGCTTGTGCTGCCATAGGCTGGAGGGTTCAGGGATCTGACATACAGCAGGCACAGACAAGACTTCCTCGCGCAAAGAGAAGTGGTACCAAGGTGCCTCACGACCCTGGGTATTCACGGGAAGTGTCACAATACTGCTTGACAAAAACCTTGATTGATCAATCTACACCTCTGTGCTAATGAGAGAGGGGCCTATGGAATCTGTTGTGCGACATGAACAGGAATGATGGGAAGGAGGAAGAGAATTTGAACAATGACCATGTCCCAAGGAAAGAATGGGCAGCCAGCCTGATCTGAGAGGGTCACGGGTATGCCACGGGTCAACTCGGAGACAGTGGTCTAGGTGGCAGCACAGTAGGAGTGTTCGAAGTGAAGCTGTGGAGTGCCTCATGGCACCGTGGGCCCTACTTCCCCCAGGTGCTAAGCAGCCCCAGCTTCCCCTGAAATTTGGTTAATTGATTTGTTTTAAGAAACCCTTTTCCTCTAAATTCCATCTCCGTAGATTTGTGCAGGTCAGGATCTGCTTGGACTAAGCTAGGAATTTCTTTGGGCTATTGAGTCTCTGCTGTGCAGATAGACCAAATACTTGCTGCTATAATTTTTCATCCCCAGCTGGATTACTGGGAATTCACATAAGCCGTTGATGTGGCTACACTCAGCGTTCTTTGCACCTCGCCAGAAGTCAATAGCAGACTTTCCAGTGACTTCAAAGGGCCTAGGATCAGGCCCTTTCTGAGTTATACCTTCTTTTTCATGCTGTAAAGTAAGAGTTCCTGTATTTACATGGCTTCACACCAACCTTTCTCCCCATCCTATACTGCTAGCGATTCTGCATGGCTCTTGCTTCATACTGTATTACCAATCAGAGTCACAGGCATCTGCTGCCAAGGAAGTATGAAAATACCACCAGGGTGACACATTCTGATTTCAAATAGAAATGGGCCTAAGTTGTGGTCTAAACTACTCCAAAATACAATATAAGAATGGCCCACCTGCCTCAGACCAAAGGTCCATCTAGCCCAGTACCCTGTCTCCTGACAGTGGCCAATGTACAGACCCCATTCAGAGGTTTCTCACACCAATGGGCCTGTGAGGAGCAGCAGGACCTGAGGGTGTTTGAATCTGGCATTCCACTTTATCCCCAGCTTTAATTTAAAAGCACTTTAATGATCCCTTTCCACACGACTTTGATTAGCCTTTCTAGTAGGAATTGTGTGAGTCAGGTATTCTGTGTCACTCAGCCTCCCCTTGCCATCACGCATCTGAATTTCCAGACACAATGTCGCTGTGACCATGGCAGTCACCAAGGCCACCATGATAGAATATTTGATGCTCTAGGCTTGTTTCCTGGGTCGTTCGTTCATGTCACAGACGCACCAGTACCATCTTTTGCAACGTTTCAATCCTTGCCTGCCACTGCACTTCCAAGCTAAGGAACAATCCTGCAACTGGATTTCTTTGGGCAGGTACACCCACATGGAGTGGGTAAAGTAGATTGAAACAGGGGGAGGTGCTTTCACTATAAAATAAAGAGGCTGGGGCCGAGGGGGAAACTTGCGATTACCCAAGCCAGAGACAGGTGGGGACAGTCTCTATCCACTTTTAGTGAAGGAAGGAGAGCTGCACTCACCCCTCCTCTCCCTTAATTTAACTCTTGCCTGTGTGCATCTAATTGCAGGATCAGGGCCTACAATGTTACAAACTGCTAAATTTTGCCAATTAGTTCTGCATGCAACATAACCTGGAGTGGATTGGGAGCCACAGCCTTTAGCAGAAATTTGCATTCCTTTGTGGGAATTCGATTTTTTATTAATTTGCACTTCTTAATTAAAGAGTGAGACAGAAGCAATGTGTTCCTAGGAGATTAATACAAGCAACAGGGACATTGCCAGGCCCCGAGCCACTTCCGCAGTGCTATAATCCTCACACATATATTGCTCGTCATCTTGTCTTTAAAAAATGGAACTTACTGAAAAACACAGCACATCCCTCTCAGGTGGTCAAGGTCTCCCGTCACCGACAGCTGCTCACAATACTCCATTTGTGTCCAGTGCAGGCAGACGGCAAGCCTACACAAAGAAGCAGCTGTTTAGGGATAAATATTGACCTGGTTGTGTCGTTTAGCCTTCAGGCTGGCCCTGTTCTGTTGCCTGACAGGGTACAGCACCTGGAGATATTAACTTTCTGCAAGAACAGAATTCATTAAAGAATAATGATAATAAAGTAATTTATTTGGGCCTGATTTTCAGAGGGGCTGACCCCTGATGTCAGGAGGAGCCAGAGGTGCTCAGAGTCTCTGAAGAATCAGGTCACTTGTTTACATATTACAACAAGGGGATCAGCTTTCCTGTTGTCATAAATATAAAGGGAAGGGTAAACATCTTTAAAATCCCTCCTGGCCAGAGGAAAAACCCTTTCACCTGGGTTAAGAAGGGTTAAGAAGCTAGGATAACCTCGCTGGCACCTGACCAAAATGACCAATGAGGAGACAAGATACTTTCAAAGCTTGAGGGGGGGAGGGGGGGAAACAAAGGCTCTCTCTGTCTGTGTGATGCTTTTGCCAGGAACAGACCAGAAATGGAGTCTTAGAACATAGTAAGTAATCTAGCTAGATATGCATTAGATTCTGTTTTGTTTAAATGGCTGATAAAATAAGCTGTGCTGAATGGAATGGATATTCCTGTTTTTGTGTCTTTTTGTAACTTAAGGTTTTGCCTAGAGGGATTCTCTGTGTTTTGAATCTGATTACCCTGTAAGGTATCTACCATCCTGATTTTACAGAGGTGATTCTTTTACTTTTTTTCTTCAATTAAAATTCGTCTTTCAAGAACCTGATTGCTTTTACTTTGTTCTTAAGATCCAAGGGTTTGGGTCTCGGTTCACCTATGCAAATCGGTGAGGATTTTTATCAAGCCTTCCCCAGGAAAGGGGGTGTAGGGTTTGGGGAGCATTTTTGGGGGGAAAGACGTTTCCAAGCGGGCTCTTTCCCTGTTATATATTTGTTAGACGCTTGGTGGTGGCAGCAATAAAGTCCAAGGGCAAAAGGTAAAATAGCTTGTACCTTGGGGAAGTTTTAACCTAAGCTGGTAAAAATAAGCTTGGGGGGTTTCATGCAGGTCCCCACATCTGTACCCTAGAGTTCAGAGTGTGGAAGGAACCTTGACACCTGTCAACTTAAATTGTTTAGACCCTGCTGTATGCAATGCTGTCTTTTGCTGGTCATCAAAGACATTTCTTACAAGGTCCAGGATCTTCTGAAGCATGTACAGTCACCTTAATTATAGGCAACCCTAAATTCTCAGCAGATAACTTGGGTTAGATGAGATAAATAAATTACAACCATAGTATTGTTACTGATGACCTTCATGATACTGGGGTAGAATGATACAAAAGAAAACTGCTAATGGATCATTGCCTGACAGAAAGTAGTCAAACTGAGAGTGAAATCTTTATCACGCTCCTTCTCTAAAATACCAACATGTTTTGGAACCATACTAACATTAAGTCAAGCCTTGCTCCTTCTCCACCTTATCTTGACAATATGCTGTTCTTGGGACCAATGAGTAGAAAATATAACATAGCAGAGGATCTCTGCAAGAAGAATGTGTTTGGCACAATGAAATTACACCTGTAAATCTGCCTTGCTGCTACGACCGGTCAAAAATTTTCAAACCAAACATTTTTCCATTGAAAAGTGGGATTTCATCAAAAATGAGATGTTCCCTGGGACCTCCCATGAAGCACCCTGGTGCTCAGTTGGATGCAGACATTAATGTCAAACCATCCTGAAATAAAATGCTTCGTTTTGGGCCAACAAACCAAACGGAAACATGGCAACAATTCTGAATCAATTTGGTTTTGAATGTTTTATTCCGCAAAAACTTTTTGACTTTTTGCCCTGATTTGTTATAAAAACAAGTGTCAACATACCGGAATTTCTCATGGGATGGCAATTTTATTCCTCAGTCAGCTCTACAAGGTGCTGATACATCTAATTACTCTTTGACAGCTTCTGAGATGCTCATTAAGAAGGACTCTGATATACCAGTTCCTGAAGCTTCTCTAAGTTTGCTCACTCAGAGTCTGTTAGGCTATATATGTAAATAATCAAAGCTCATTTATTTGCATCCCATCAAATCTGAAGGGCCTGGGGAGTACATTTGTGTTTGCACAATTAACTCTCTGTTTATCAACATTGGTTTATTCCCTGAATAGGATAAGGCTGGAGAGAGATGTTTTAAAGCATTTGATTTTTAAAAGTTATGTGTGTGTGCAAGTCTCTGGTGGTCTGACCGCCTCTCCTCTACAGATAGAAAATAGATTCTGGTGGCAAGACTACGAGTGGTGTAAACCCACCATAAAGATCTTCCCTTATAGACACGCCAAACCATGCTCAAACACCATCGGAGCCATCCAGCTTCCCATGTGCTCATCCTGCAGCATCCAAACTTCATGCACCACAATCTTCAGAGCATGTCCCTCCATCTCTCATCACATGGCAACCCTGTACATATTCAGTGCATATATGCCCCCCTATGAAACACCCAGCTATTTCAGCAGTGCCCTTTTTATGCAACACCTGGCACCCATGGCCTCACCCCATGAGACACTAACATCTACGTGAATTTCATCTCCACCCTCACATGATGAAAGTCATTAACATAGTGATCCAGAACATACTCAGCCTTTAAGCGGCCTTGGAATGGGAAATAATATAATTTAAGGCCAGAAGGGACTGCTAGATTCTCTAGTCCAGTGGTCCTCAAACTGTGGGTTGGGACCCCAAAGTGGGTCATGACCCCATTTTAATGGATTAGTCAGGGCTGGTGTTAGACTTGCTGGGGCCCAGGGCCAAAGCCCAAGCCCAAACACCTGGGATCAAAGCCCAAGGCCAAGGCCAAGCCTCACCACCCAGGGTTGGGGTCTGGGCCCAGGCCCAAGCGGATTCAGCCCTGGATGGTGGGGCTCAGACTTCAGCATCAGCCCTGAGCAGCGGGGCTCAAGCCCTTGGGCTTCAGCCTTATTCCCCCTGCCCAGAGCAGGGGGGTTCTGGATTTGGCTGCCCCCCTGCCCCCGCAAGGGTCACGTAGTAATTTTTGTTGTCAGAAGGAGGTTGCAGTAAAATGAAGTTTGAGAACTGCTGCTCTAGTCTGGCTTCCCATATATCACAGGCCGCCACCAGCAACCAGCACCCCCACACAAAACCCTACAACTGAAATTAGACCAAGGTATTACAGCTCTCAGGAGACTAAACTGTTCTGTGCCACAAGCAGAGAATAGGAGGGACTGAGGTGCTCCGGTCCCCGAGGCCCATGCAATGGCAGGGAATTGATTAAGCAAAATATACCCAGATAATCCTGGCACATGATCTGCACCAACATGCTACAGAGCGAGGCAACCCCCTCCCCAAGATCACTGCCAGTGTGACCTGGGGGGAAATTCCTTCCCAACCCCACACAGAGCATGTGAGCAAGAACCGGCTAGCAAAACCTCTGAGAGAGAGATTGCTCAGTGCCACCTCGGAGCCCTGGTCCTCTCCAGCCCTGATATCCCCTCCCTAGCCAGGGCCACCCTGGATGCTTTAGAGAAAGGAGACAAGACCCCCCCACGCACACCCCAGAATACATTGGAGGGGAGGAGAAATCCTGACCTTTTCAGGTCACCAGCTAGAACCCTGAACCATGAGCTATAGGGACACAGGACATAAAGTGGATGTGAGCCCTATGGCCTCTGAGCCCTTTCCCCCATCATCACAACCAGCCCCATCATACAATTACACCTATAAATGTGACCTGCTCTTTCTTAAAACTAATTGAGTTGTTTTCCCCCAACAACTCCTAATTGGAGACTGTTCCAGAACCTCACGCCTTTGATGGTTAGAAACCTGCTAATTTCCAGCCTGACTTTATTCTGGGCCAGTTTTTATCCATTTGTTCTTGTGCCAGCATTGTCCTTTAGCTAAAAGAGCTCTTCCCCCGCCCTGGTGTTCACCCCCACAATGTATATATAGAGAGAGAACATGTCCCCTCTCACCCTTCATCTGCTTAGGCTAAACAAGCCAAGTCTTCCAACCTCCCTTCATGAGGTAGGGCCTCCATTCCCCTGATCATCCCTGTAGCTCTTCCCTGCCCGGTTCTAGTTTGAATTCGTCTTTATTGAGCGTGGGTGGCCAGAATTGCACCCAGTATTCCAGATGAGGTCTTACCAGTAGTTTGTACAATGGCATTAATGCTTCTCTACCTACTGGAGATGCCTTACCCAATACATCCTAGGATCACATTTACCTTTTTTCACAGTCACATCACATTGGTGGCTCATCGTCATCCTGTGATCGACCCACAAACCCAGGTGTCTCCCCTCCTCCGTCGCTTCTAACTTATACCACCCCACCCCCCTTGCAGCAGAAATTAGCAGAAATTTTATGATTAGCACTTAAGCTGCATGACCTTGCCCTGTGTACTATTGAATTTCATCTGATTTCTGTAACTCCAGTCTTCAAGGTCATCCAGATCTTTCTGTATAATGTTCCGATCCTCCTCTGTATTGAGGAGGCTTCTCTCCGGTCCAACAGTTCACCTTTCAGCACCACCCACTGCCTTCTCCTCTTTAGAGTGTTCCTTCCCCACCTAATGATTCTTATACTAATCCTCACCTTCTTTGTAACTTAACTCATCATTTCCCATGTGGTACCATGTCAAATGCTTTCCTGAAGTCCTAGTACACTAGATCTACTGCACTTCCCTTATCTAAAAAATCAGTTATCTTCTCAAGAATGATATCAGGTTAGTCTGGCACAATTCGTTTTCAGCGTTGTGTAACCCTTCTGCCAGGTGGAGTCAGCATCAACGGAGAACAGGTTCAGTATCTAGGGGTTCCTTTTCAACAATACAACACAAAACCGGCTTGAGCCCCCACCCAGTGACCTGGGACAATTACACACCTCTAAGAGGCAATACTTCCCCTCTCGCAAGTAGAGTTTGAGTGTAGCAAAAACTTTTAATAAAATGAGGGAATTAACTCAGCATTAATTTGGGAAAACACCACAACTAGCATTCATAAACACAAACCATGAGCAAAAGACCCATCCCCAAGTAAGTTGGGCAGTATCCTTTTCCCCTCAGGGTCTTAAGTCCAGCAACCCAAACGTCCCTTTCACATGCCCGTCCTTTCTCTGCACCCCACTCACAGTTGCTGTCCTTGGCCAGTGCAGCCCCAGAGTTCATAGGTTCATCCACAGAGTTCACGTCCCACCCTGTGTGGAAGGTGGGGGAGGAGGGTAAGGAGGCACCTTACACACTGCACTGCTCGGGCACTCACTCCAATGGCCAATTGCCACGCCACTATTCTAGGGGTTCTGCTCTGGCCCTCTCCACCAGCTTTTCCACTGGCTGCGTCCCGTGCCTCTCCACCAGCCACCCTGATGGTCGCACCTCTCCATCAGCTGCCCACTCGCCCAGACGTCTTCAGCCGCCCCCCTCCTTAACACAGCTCTCAGTGATTTCAGCTGTTACTGAGAGAGCCTCACTGCTGGTGCACCCTGGACAGTCTCTTGCAATAGAGACACTGTCCCAAAGTAAGACCTAGGTATCAGTGATTTCAGCTCTGGAGCATGTAACAAGACTCTCAATTAAGTCTAAATTCGCTCTTTTATTATATCATGGAGAGAGAAAGGGTCAAATGGTGTCTAGGGCCCCACACCACCAGGTACAAGTACCTATCCCCACCCTCTCTCAACTCATTGGGCATTGGAACCCATATCCCCTGCCTAGCGAGTGCTGTTAAATTGAGGGTGAGTCCCTCCATTGGGGTATGCCAGGTATAGTTCTACTGCACTCGGTTCACACAACAAGGATAGGTTTCAGAGGAGCAGCCGTGTTAGTCTGTATCCACAAAAAGAAAAGGAGGACTTGTGGCACCTTAGGGACTAACAAATTTATTTGAGCATAAGCTTTCATGAGCTCACTTCAAGGACAGCAATGCTTTATTACTCCTTCCCCAATAACAAGGAGACTGGGCATCCAACACCAGCCACAAGTGATCATTTGGGCAAGCAGTCCCATCATGCTGAGCACCTAGGCAGGGTGGGTGTGTCCATGCAAATGAGATCAGCTTCTGAAGTCTTTTTCCACAGTTCACCACTAGATGTCAGGGGAGAGCTCATCCAGACTCTGCTTAGACTTGCATACTACTGAGGTCAGACTAACAGGTCAGCAATTGCCCAGATCACTTTTTATCTCATTCTTAAATATAGATAGGTTTGCTATTCTCCTCCGGTCATATGATACCACCACCGCATAGACAGACTTATTAAAGACCCTTGCTCCTATTAGCAATCTCGTGACAATTCTTTCTGTATTCTGGGAAGGAAATTATCCTGTCCCCCTGATCTGAGTACATTAAGTTCTTTACATTTTTCGTCCAGTTCACATGTGATCATTTATACACTCATTTCCCTCAGCTATGCTGCCTTTATGACCATGTTCTGTATTGTACGTAGCCATGTCGGTCCCAGGATATTAGAGAGACGAGGTGGGTTCAGGTTATATCTTTTATTGAACCAACTTCTGTCGGTGAGAGAGACAACCTCAAAAGCTTAGGCGTGTGGATTTAGT
The DNA here is from genome assembly GCF_965152235.1 of Eretmochelys imbricata. Lineage (NCBI taxonomy): Eukaryota > Metazoa > Chordata > Testudines > Cheloniidae > Eretmochelys > Eretmochelys imbricata. The sequence continues at coordinate 129,947,229 of NC_135577.1, read as the reverse complement.
TATACCGACAGAGGTCTGTAGTATAGACCTAGCCTTCTTCTTGTCTTCCATAAATTATTTACAAGCTGTTTTGCTGACAGGCTGGCACTTCCACTCCTAGTTGAATCTTGCCCGTTATTTATTGTATCCTAGCAATCCTTAAAGGACTAGGCTGTGATGGGAACTCTGCTGTGATAGGTGCTACACATAGTTATAGACAGTCCCTGCCCCCAACAGCAATCAAAGCAGAAAAGGGAGATAATGTGTGTGAGAAAGGAATTACTATTATCCACACTGTACAAGTGGGTAAAGAGCGAGTAAGTGGCTTGCTCAAAGTGGCAGAGTTGTGAACCAAATCTCCTGAGTCCCAGTCCATTGTCATGCTGAGAAGACCATTCTCCCTGCTTTGTGTAAGGCCCTCTGAAAAGTCACAATGCTGCCTGACTCTGCTCAGTGCACAGATTCTATTGTCTCTGCACCACTCAACCAACTTTTCATCTCTACACTTTGCCTCTTTGCAGAGTTCAATCATTTACACAGGTGGTGAAATCTCTGCTTTTATGCCAAACCGAATCCAGCAAACTTCCCTCACACGACTGAAAGCTCAAGAGGGGAGCTGGCCAGGCCAGAGTGTTTGTTAAAGAACCCAGTTGTCACCTGCTCCAGTGCCAGCTGGCACATGGCCAGAAGAGCCATCCCTTTGCACAGTCCTATTGCTGTGTGTTGCCCATTTGCACTGCCTGTCGCACAGTGCAGTCGACTCCCCTGGAAGCTTTATATCCCTGGCTGTTTGCATGGCTGTTATTTAAGTTGATAAATTTCTTATGTTTTTCAGTCAATTATGATTCAACACAGTAGTATCTGTTTAAGGTGCTTATCTGGCCTCCATCACCATGGTTTCTGAGTACCTCACAATCTTTAATGCATTCACACTCACAACACCTTCGGGAGGTAAGACAAGGCTTTTCACACATTGTACACATGGGAAACTGAGGCACAGAGAGACTAAGTGACTTGCCCAAGGAGCACAGGAAGTCTTGGAAGCTGAACTGCACCCAGATCTCTTTAGTGCCAGGCTAATGCCCTAAGAACTGGACCATCATTTCGCTCCGTTAGCAAGGGTAAGATTATTCCTTTACCAAAGACTTAATAGCCTACAATATCTTAGGTGTTCCTATACTGTAGGCATTTTCACGCTTATTAAGGGAATGCTAGGAAATACACATGGCGATTCACCACTCTTCAAAAGCATAACAATTAATACAGCTGAACAAGAGTTAAACCCTGCTTACCTTCCACATTCTGCTAGTCTCGTTGATATCACTGCAATTTTGTGCACAATTAAGGTGGACAGGATTTAATCCATTAGTGAACACAGGTTAGCTCAGAGTGCTAAACATGGAGTATACCTTCAGGATCACTGAATGAATTGATCTTCAGCACTCAAAACTTTGCAAAGTGTGATTTTTTTCTCCCTGCCACAACAGAAGATAAAATAAAATCTGAAGGCAAGGACAGTTTGAGTCTTATCTTGTGGACGCTACATCTATATTATCAGTGTAGAATTTTGCAACAGACTTAGTGGCTTTCAATGTGGTCATATATGCCTTCAAAAAGCAAATTGGAGAACTTTTCTTCAGCCAATTCTGATATTCCAGCAACCTAACTGACCCAGATGCAAAAACAGATGCAGTAAGGTCTTAACGCTGCAACCAGATCTGCACAGGCTAACCTGTGTGCAGATCACTGATGATGTCACTGCAAGTTTCCAGTTGAAGACTCAGGGGTTTGAGAGAGACTGTGTATATGCAAGCACCTATTTTACTTCTGTATTTGCACACGTACACAAACTTCCCTTCTGCATTATAATAGCTGATAAATTGGAGAGGTGTCAGAGGACATCCACCAAAATGATTAAAGGATTAGAAAATATACCTTATAGTGACAGACTCAAGGAGCTCAAACTATTAACAAAGAGAAGATTACGGGATGACTTGAACCCAGTCTATAAATACCTACACGGGGAACAAAAATGTGATAATGGGCTCTTCAGTCTAGCAGACAAAAGTAAAACAAGATCCAGCTCCTGGAAGATGAGACTGAGGTTGGAAACAAGGCATGCATTTTTAACAGTGAGGTTAATTAACCATTGGAACAATTTACCAAGGGTCATGGTGGATTCTCCAACATTTGCAACTTTTAAATCAAGTTGGGATGTTTTTCTAGAAGATCTGCTGTAGCTCAAGCAGGAATTAGTTTAGGGAAGTCCTCTGGCCTGTGTAATACCTAGATGATCACACTGTACTGTTCTGCATCTGAAGAAGTGGGTTTTTTACCCTTGAAAATTTATGCCCAAATAAACCTGTTAGTCTTTAAGGTGCCACCAGACTCCTTGTTGTTTTTGCGGATATAAACTAACATGGCTACCCCTCTGCTATTGTCCTGTTTTGGCTTCATAATCAGTGAAGGCATGAATATACTCCTATTATTTCAGTCTCTGCACTGAAGTGCCTTTACGATGTGCATATAACTCAGGAATAGAGTTTGTGAACACAAAGAAGGTGTTACGTCTGTGGCATCTGTACCGCTAGCCTTCTTGTCTGTCTCACTGAAACAACTGGAAGCTACATATGAAGAATTTTTTTTCCATTTGTAGGTGTTTGAAATCCACCTAACTGATTTTTTGTTCCTAGCGGAGGTTATGTTTTAAATCCTAGAGCAGGCTACAGGGCTAGGAGGCTGAGATTAGAACAGCACTGCTTACCCATGGTGAAGCAATTACTCTGCTTTGCATGTTGTAGCCTTGACGTACAGAAGCTTTCACACGCAAATGCACCAAACTCAGTTCAACAAGCTTGTGTCCAGACTGGATTGGTAGAATCCTAGCCCAACCCACAGGCAGCTCTGCCGCCCTCCAGAGTCAGGTGTGTTCAGCCCTGCTTGATCCAGTGGCCACACGCCTTCCTTCCTGCTGTTACGGATCACAGCCAGCAGAAGAGCCCATCTCCAGGTAGCCTGATCAGTGCAACTGGATGGCAGCAGGCTGCCTGATTGGCCATACTACCTGACTGGCTGCATAGGCCAGCAGGCAGGCTCTTAAGCCAACAGCAGCCACAGCTTGCTGGATGCTCAGTGCTCAGGCCCACCCTTGGGCCTGCTCCTGTGCTACCTTGTTCCTGCTGCCCCACCTTGAGCCCCTCCTTGCCTGCTACCTTGCCCGCCCCAGTTCCTCCCTCAGGTTTGCCCCTTGGCTCCAGCTTCCAACTACTGACTTCGGCTCTGACGCTAGTCCTTGGGTCCCAGTGGCTGCTCTGACCACTAGGCCTGATGCCCGCTCCAACCACTAGGCTAGATGGCCTTCATCCCAGTCAGCTGACACCGACCCCATGCTGTGTGGGGTTTTCACACAGCCCTGCTGTTTGAAGCATAGCGGGTCTAGCCCCACGGCATGTTACCCGAGGCATTGTCAAACGGAGGTGAGCTAAAACCATAGGATTATGAACAGCAGAGTGCAAACAGCAGGGAGTTTGGACCCTTCAATAAGGTTATGGACCCTGTGAAAATCCATCATTGGATCCCTGAGATATTGGCTCTCCACAGCTTTTCAAGAGTGGGGGATGGAGTAGCTCTTCATTGCAATCTATACTTACAGATCCTGAACCTATCTGAGTGGCTAACTAAATGGATGTTAATGATCCTTCAAGCAGCCTTAAACCTGTGTCCCACATGCCACCCCCAGCCCCCAGCACCATGTCTACTGTTACTGTGGAGTCTATGCAGCCTGAGAGAGATGGTCAATAGCAGGATGGGTCTTGAAGAGGCCATGCTGGCCAGAGGCAGGATCATTAGGCCTGTGGCTGCTGGGAGTCATTGGTCTTCCATGGGTCATGGGGAATCTGAAGTTTTAGAGGGCTCTGAACCTGTTACCCATTTCTTAGCAAGTTTACCAAAGACTTTTTTATGAGCTATGCAGGAATAATTCCCATAGAATTATTCTGCGCCCAGTCCTGGTGTCTAACCTTTTAAAAGGACGTGGATAACCTGGAGATGGTTCCAAGAAGAGCTACAAGAATTATTCATGGTTTGGACAACACACTTCACAGTGAGAAACTGAAGGAGCTCATCTACAATCTACAAACAGCTCATCTAAAAGATAGTTAAGAGGAGATTTGTTCACAGTTTATAAATACCAATATGGAACAAAGATTTCCGAAAGTAGATGTTCCTTTAATCTTTGTAAAAGAGAGTCTTTGTAAAAAGAATGAATAAAAGTGACCGAAGAAACAGAGTGAACCGACACCACAGAATGCAAGGAACTGCTGCACTATTGCCCTGTCCCTTGTTAAACCATTTACATGATTACGAAGTGGATGGAAAACACTAACAAACCATAATGGTGGTATTTTGCCCTCACTTTGCCCTGGTCAAAACCACAGGCAGTTTGCCCCCAAAGAGAAGGAACAGTGACAAAATTACCACCTATGTTTTTATTGTTATGAATCTGGTCAATGCTATATCCACTTGTCCTGTATGAACCCTGAAAAACCTGGGAAACAAACTGGCCCATCCATGGTACGGAGGAACCAGCGGGGGCATCAGGTCAAGAGAAGTCCCAGAGCTTTGAATCTCAACTAACTGGCACGTGCAGCAAATTTCCTAGGAAAGCCTCTCACTTGCAAATATCCATTCAGCTGCATATTCTGGGAGAAGGCCAGATTGATCCAGGGGCAGACAACAATTTTATAGATATTGTGATGGCCAATGCCCTGAAAATCCCCTTTACTGCCTCAGTCCACCCTTGAACTGATTGAGACTATTGATGACTTGCTCTGTCCTCAGGGACCCATATCTCAGAACACAATCTCTGGAGAAGTCTTTGTCTGGGAGCACAAGGAAATATTGCAGTTTGGGGTGATAAACGCTCCTCCCTTCCCGCTGATTCTTGGAATCCCCTGGCTGGCCTCCCTGGCTGTCATTCACTGGTAAAGACAGGAAATCAGCTTCCCTTTGGAATTTTGCTAGTGACACTGCCAGGGACAAGCCAATGTTGATCCAGCTTCCACCCCAAGAAAATCTCAGGTAAAGGTGGCCACCTAGATGAGCACACTCTCAGAGCCCATGGCAGAACTCCCCTGTAAATACCAAGAGTTTGCTGAGGTGTTATATCATTTCTCTGCACCATGCCTATGATTGCCGAATAGATTTGCAGCCAGGAATGCAGGTTTCGTTTGGGAAACTCTAGGCTATGTTACAGCCCAAATTGGAAGCATTTGGAGATTGAATCCAAGGAAATTTAACTGAAGGGGTCATTCATAAATCAACACCACTGGCTAGAGCATTGGTCCTCTTCATTAAGAAGAAAGATGGTAAGCTCCAGCACTGCGTAGATTACCAAGCCTTGAGTCAAATCACAGTCAGGAATCAATACCCTCTGCCCCTAATTCCTGAGATGTTGGATCACATAGGGACTGCTGGAATATTTACAAACCTAGACCCTGGGCGAGGGGCTACAATTTCAGGAGTATTATAGCAGGTGATACATAGAAAATGGCATTTAGTACCCATTATGGCCAATTCAAGTATATTGTAATACTGTTGAACCTAACGAATGCCCCAGACGCTTTTCAGCATTTCCTCAATGATGTGTTATGGGATATATTAGACCAATGTTGTAGTCTGTCTTGACAATGTGACACACCTGTACCAACATTCACCACTTGTATATGGTTATGATATATTTTGTAGAAAGTATGCCTTGTAAGGTATCATTTGAAAACTCATAATCTGCTGAACATGATTGTCCTGTTAAAATAAGTTATGGGACTCCACAACAATGATTTTACTGTAACATGTTACAAAGTTTGAAAAGCAGACTCAAACTAGATTTTCAGAGACAAAGACACACTTGCACACCAGCAAGATGCTAAAGGCCATTACCTGCTTAATCGGATATTTACCAGCAGGAGAGTTGTAAATGATAAATTTACAATTCACCTGAAGGACAGCTGGCAGCTTACGTAAGCCATGGAACTGCCTGACCCCATGACCCAGCAAAGATTTTTCCAGGACAAAGAGTCAGAGAATAAGAAGAGGGGAAAATGCCTCTAAATACCTCTCCTCCCCCCAGCTCTACCCATGGCAGCAAGACCACTTGAAAGACAAAGGTGCATCATTGTACTGCGGGGAGTGGTCCTGGCCTGAAGGTTTTTCCAGCCAATACAGACTGTGGACAGTTTTTGGGTGAGAGAAATGCTTTCGCTTAGGAGCCTTGGTAAAGTTTAGGAATTAGCTTGCGTGTTTATCTTTTTGTAGCCAATTCTGATTTATGTGCCTTACCAATTATAATCACTTAAAATCTATCTTTCTCTAGTTAATAAACTTGTTTTACTGTTTTATCTAAACTAATGTGTTGGAGGAATTTTTACTTGGGTCAACAGAGCTGGTGCTTTGTTGGTACATTCCTTTGTTGGAATGACAGACTAATTTATGAGCTTGCAAGGTTTAGTGAGCTACTGAACAGTGCAAGACACACATTTTGGGGTGCAAGCCTGAGGCATGCGGGTGTTGCCATGTATATAGCATTCATGTATTCATCTGGGAGTGACTTTGCACACTGGAGGCCGTAAGTGAACAGAACCTGGAGGGATTTGCTGTTCATTAGCAAAGCAGTGTAAAGGGCATCCCAGGCTGGAAAGCTCAGGGGACACAGCAATTTAGGTTACACCCTGGGGAATGTCACAGAGGATATACTTGTTTTTTCCAACAACCCAGAGCAGCACAGTTTCAGCATCAGGACAGGCCTAAAAAGACGATGGCAACATAGGTTTTATGCTAAATTAGAAAAATTCACCTTCCATCCTGTCTGCTGAAGGCATTAAGATGGATTCGCATACGGTCCAGGTTCTTCATGACTGGGATGCATCCTGAAATCTCCGTGACCTGCAATGCTTTCTAGGTTTTTCCAACTTTTGTCATTGGTTTACTCCAGATTTCTCAAAGGAAATTAGACCTCTCACAGCCCTACTCCACATGAACATTCAGTTTCACTGGCCCCCTGAGGCCCATAACACTTTTGAACAATGGAAGCTAGCCTTTATCACTGCTCACCTGGGTGCCACACAGACTTTTGTTGTAGAAGCAGACTCCTCCCGTATGGTAAAAGCAGACTCCTCCCTTCTGCTGTACTCTTGCAAAGACAGGGGACTCAGCAGATTTTACATCCATGTGCCTATTTCTCCCAGAAACTCATTCCCACAGAGTAGAACTATGAAATCCTGGACAAAGAACTTCTAGCCATCAAAGCAGCCTTTGAGGAATGGCACCATTACCTCAAGGGGGCCCAAAATCTGGTCCAGGTTTTTTTTACCAACCATAAAAATGTAGAATACCTGCACAAAATTGGCACATTGAATCAGTGAAACATTCTGTGGGTCTTTTTCTTTTTCACGGTTTAACTTTGTTATTTTCTACTTGCCCTGAAATTGGAAATGGCAAAGATGATGCCTTCTTAATGGAAAGGAGAATATTACACCAATCAAAAGCCAGGAACCACCTCATCTATTTAAACCCCATAATTTCCTGAATGCCACCATCTGACAGGATTTATTTTCTTTAATCCATTCTGCCTCGGCTTCAGGAATACCTCCCCATGAGTTAGCTGCAATAAACACATGACACTCAGGGGGAAGTCACATTTTGAAGGGCCATATCTACATTCCCCCGGTTCCTCTGATGTGACGATCCTACAACTTTGCCATGACGTCCTGCTAGCAGGATGTCTGGGGTGCTTCAAAACTCAGTGTTTGGTATCTCATTTTTTCAGATTCCCCTAAATGCATTCTACAATACAGCTGTTTGTTGCTTCCTGTAATGTGAGCACACGTGCCAAGACACCATAAAGTAAACTCTTTGGCCTCCTTCCACCCCTGGAAGCCTAGGTCTTGGTGACTATTGCATTAAATGTTATAGTAGAATTGCCAGAGTCCAGCAGGTTTGCAATGATCCTGACAGTTGTAAACCACCTTACCAAAATGGCCCATTTTTTTCTCTGTGCCTTCCGACCCTCATCCAAAGAAACAATCCAGTTATGGATAACCAATGTTGCCCATCTCCTTGGTCTTCCAAATCACATTATCTCCGAACATGGTCTGCAATTCATCTCTCAGTTCTGGTGGGAGGCACTACAAATTTTGGGGTTCCACACTTGCCTCTCCGCTGCATTCCATCCTTAGAGCACCAGCCAAACAGAGAGAGTAAACCAAATCTATACTGCTACACAAAATACCATTAGGATTCTTGATCTTCACTATTACCCTATGCAGAATTTGCATACAACAGTGCAGATCATGGTTTCACAGACCAAAGCTGTTTCTTTGCAAACTATGGGTTCCATCCACTGGTCCACACAGAGTTACCTGCATCCTCCTCCAACCCAGCAGGATTGGAATGGGTTCAACAAATCCATCAGACTCAGGCGATACTGAGGAACCATCTTGAAAAAGCAAATCTGGATTATAAAAGGCCTGCAGCCTCAGGTCATGAACCAGGTCCCCCTGGGTGATAAGGTGCGGATCTCAGCAGAACCTCATTATATGGGTAGACCATCTCACAAACTGGATCACCTGGGTCCCTATTGAATCAGACAACAGATCAACCCAGTCACCTTTGAGCTCTTCCTGCCTTAGTCCATCCTGATTTCCACATTTCATTGCTAAAACAATACACAGAAAACCCCTTCTCTCATCAAAATCAACCACCTCCCCCACTGGTACATGTGCAAAGTCTTGAACTGTACATTGTCCATGAGCTCCTGAATTCCAAGATTAAATGGGGCAAATTCTGGTACCTGATCCACTGGGAGTGGTATGGACTACTAGAATGTACTTGGGAACTGGCAGAAAACATTCACGCCCCCTGCTCTATAACAGGGTTCAAAAAAGAATTACACAAGGTCATGGAAGATAGATCCATCAAAGGCTATTAGCCAAGATGAAAAGAGATGCAACCCCAAGCTCTGGGTGTCCCTAGACTCTGATTGCCATAAAGTGGGAATTTACAACAGGGAATGGATCACTCAGGGACTGTCTGTTCTGTTCATTCCCCCTGAAGCACCTGGAATTGGCCACTGTCAGAAGACAGGATACTGGGTTAGCTGGACCATTGGTCTGACCCAGTATGGCTGTTCTTATGCTTTACTCAAGGCATTCCACCAAACCGCCCCGAGGAATCTGGTCCAGCATGCCCCAAGAACACCCCTAGGGGAGGAGGAGCTGTTATGATCCCCACAGGTCTTGAATCTGGAGCCAGGCTCCCACTCAGCAGCTCAGTACAAGCCAACTGAATTGGAGAGACCATGAAACCTGAAGTTACTTCAGGGAGTGCTTCACTGGGCCTGACTGGAGGAAATCTGTGAACTCTGATTGGTCAGGACTTCCTATTTAAACCCAAAGAGAGTCACTGGAATTTATCCACACTACTGGGCTCTACCTGGCTGTTACATTGGACCCTGCTTTCTTGTCTGTCTTTCTGACCAATTCCTGGTTCCTGTCTTGTTCCTGATCCTTGTCCCTGGGCTCTGACCCTGTGCTTGATGCTCTGACCCCCAGCTCCTATCCTTGGCTCAAATCCTGATTCTGACCCTTGGCTTGAGACTCTGACTCTGCTTCAATCACTAGACCCACCAGCCTACATTTTGGCCCTGATACTTGTGAATAGCTTGCAGTCTAAATAGAAAGTGGGGCAACGGGAGAGCAGAAAATAAAGGTGAGGGGAATTGCCCAAGGTCACACATCAGGTCAGTGGCAGAGGTGTTCTGAGTCCTAGCCCAGTACCCTATCCACTATGATCCCTGACATGAACTATGTAGCAAAGAGATGCACAGGCAGAAATTCAGTAACATCTGGCACACTTTTCTGGATTTTGTGGTTGCCAGTCAGACTCTCTCACTCACACTTCCCCTCACGGAGAGACCAATGTCCAGACAATGGCTTGGTTTTAATTTTGTATGGTTGGCATTGAGCTGACAGATCTCTGCATGGATTCTTTTCCCAGGAATTAGTGATGTTCTATTTCAAAGTAATATGACAGCTCACAAAATGGAAATCAGCCCTCAGCTCTTTCTATGGCATGGTTAAATCCTCAGTAATCTACTGGCACCGTGCAGAAAGGGGAAAGACTTCAACAGCCCAGGGCATTTCCTGGTTTTCTCTTCTTGTCAACCCTCACAAAAGAGATGAGGGCCTGGTCTCTTTAGGAAGCTAAAGAAAAGTTCACACTGGTGCACTAAGAACCACCCAATATAGAGCAATTCAAGGACTGGAGGAAGTTTATCCTAACCAGTTGCGAGGAGACAACAGGCCTTACAATAGCAGGTAAGTATAACTGGACAGGAGTGTAACTGGATGGGAGCATCTGCCTATCAACCATATTGTGACAGATAGGGCAATTTCCTGCAATATCCTTGGAGGACTTTATTGTATTAAGTTTATGTGTCATTGTGTGCCGGGATTGTATGTAAGCTCTCAGATGTGAGGCTTAGGAGTTCAAAAGACTACAGTGAAAATGTTCCAGACAAGTATGGACTTTTGGGACAACAGGTGTTAAGCGGATTTCCTGGGGAATTCCCAGGGAGTGGTTAGTGTAAAGCAGTGGTTTTCAACTTTTGTACTGGTGACCCCTTTCACATAGCAAGCCTCTGAGTGCGACCCCCCTTATAAATTAAAAGCACTTTTAAATATTTTTAACACCATTATTAATGCAGGAGGCAAGACAGGGTTTGTGGTGGAGGCTGACAGCTCACAACCCCCCATGTAATAACCTCGTGACCCCCTGAGGGGTCCTGACCCCCAGTTTGAGAACCTCTGGTGTAAAGTCCCCAGCTCCAGTTATGGAAAAACCCAGCCTTTTGAAGTTATGCCTTGAGGAAAAGGTGATTGTCGATGACATTAGTCAGAAGGCCAAGCTCAAAGACCCGAGCAGCTAAAAGAAATGGCTGAGTGGCTCAGGCTTTGTTCTGGTACCTGATCTAAAGACCGATATGAACTTGTAACCACCGGGAAAGCACAGCAGGATTTTTTGAAAGACTGACACCTACCTGAATCTGAGATTGGAGTTGGGGGTGATTTTTGGTAAGCGTTTTAGCATGCATGTAGGTTCTTTTATTGTTTTAATATGTTTCCTCTGTGATGCTTTTACCTTCAGAATGAATGTGCTTGCTTATAAAGAGCTTTGTGGTAAATTATAACTGCGGACAATCCACTGGTCATGGCCTGCAGAGAAAAAGGAAAGCACAACCATTGGTCTTCTGATCAGTCTGGCTTGCTGGGGAGATCACAGTGTAAGGCAGGGATCTGTGCAACCTTAAAATTCTTGGTCAGGAGAGATCGAGATGTGGGTCTCTGCCCAAGAAAGAGGATGGCTGGGAGCTGAAAGCTTAAAGAGGGTGTCCCTGGTGGACCATGGAGGGGGAATGGGCCTGCAGCTACCATGAAACTGTGACACAAGCCAGTTCCTGAAACTATTTCCCCGACCCACATGTTCTTTTTTTTATTGGATTTTGGGCTAGAAGAGAAAAAGGACAGAGACACATACATATATTGCTAGGAATATACACACACACACACATATTATACACACATATATTATACACACACACGCACACACATATTATACACACACACACATATACATATTATTTTAAATTACTAGCAATAGAGTGGGTAACAAAACTATAGAGAAACATTTTGGGGGATAAAATAGTCTGTGCACATAACAAACTTATACTCTGGGGATAGAAGTGAGACCAGTTTGCAATTTAACCAGATACAGTAACAACAACAAAAAGATATCTACAGTGGGTGTTTCAATAAAATAAGAGATTACGTTTAGGGTATATACAGTAATTGAGCTGCTTAAATCACACTATTCACTTGATATACTTTCGCTATCTTCAATTACATTTATACAAATGCACCCCCACCCACCCACAGAGTAATGTGTCTGCTGACGCACAGATGATCTTTCCTGAGAAGGTACTGAAGCTGCTAACCCTTATGACATCACCTTCCTTGTCTATTACATCGACATACCTTTTATTGGACCTCTGTTGGTGGAAGTACAAACTTTCAAATTACACCAAGCTCCTCTTCAAGTCTGGGAAAGGAATCAGAGTGTCTGAGCTAAATACAAGTTGAGACCGATGGGTAAAAAGAAAGAGACAGTCACTTGAAGTGAGCAATTGGGGGTTAGATTATCATCATAAAGGGTTTAAAAGTTCAATTAAGAGTAGCAGGCAGTGCGGTGTGTTACAAATTGTTGTAATGAACTATAAAACCAGTGCCTCTGTGAAGTCCGTGGTTTTGGGTGTCCAGCAGAGTTATGAATTAAAGGGTGTGTCTGCAATGAAACACCTGGCTCTGGCCCGCATCAGCTGGCTCAGACTGGGGCTTGTGGCTATAAAATTGCACAAGCCTGGACAGAATCATAGAATATCAGGGTTGGAAGAGACCAATATCAGGAGGTCATCTAGTCCAACCCTGCTCAAAGCAGGATTAACCCCAGCTAAATCATCCCAGCCAGGGCTGTGTCAAGCCAGGTCTTAAAAACCTTTAAGGATGGAGACAGCTACGCTGCAATTGTATATCCCTGCAGCCGAGCCTCATAAACTGTAGTCAGCTGACGTGGGCCTTCTGGGGGTGTTTTATGGCAGCGTAGACATACCCTAAGTGCCTTTTGAAGGTGTTGCGCAGGTTTCCATTGAGGACAAGAATTGTAAGATCAGATACAGAGTGATCCCTTTGTGAAGAGTGTTCGTTCACAGGTAATTTTGTTGTTGTTGTTGTTGTTGTTGCTTTTTATCATTATTCTGTATGAGTTCATTCGAGAGCATAGTGCCTGTGTAGGACCCACAAATCTTGAAAGATGTGTTATGATGGGTACTGATCATTGTAGCCGTGGAGATATGTCTGCTGGGTTTTGCATCTGTTGTTCTGGCAGAGTCTGGGGCTGCTTTGAGTTGGTGTGTGCTGGTCTGTGGGAAACTTGCTTCTGATAATGAGCTTGGTGAGACAGGGGAATTGTTTGAAGGGCAGAAGACCAGGGGAAAGATTTATTTCAGGATGTGGTCCCCATCATATATGGGTCATAACTGTTTGATGATGCTCTGTATGGGTCCTAGTGTGAGGTGGTAGGCAACAACAAACTCAGACTGCACCACACCTTGAAAGGCAAGCCTGGGACCTTAAAATCTGTTTAAATACATGGTTTTTGGTGTCTAATAGAGTTCTGAATTTAACACATTCTAGTGATGGTTTTATGGCCCATTACAACAATTAGTAACACAGCACACTGCCTGCTACCCTTAGTTGCACACTTCAAACCCCTTTATGCATAACGATCTAACTCCCAATCACTCACTTCAAGTGACCACTTCCTTCTGCTTAACAATCTGTTCCAATTTGTATTTAGCTCATACACTTTGCTTCCTTCCCTAGGCCCAAAGAAGAGCTCCGGGTAGCTCGAAAACTTGGCCCTTCCCCCAACTGAAGTTGGGCCAATAAAAAATATTATCTCACCCACCTTCTCTCTTTCATATCCTGGAACCAACACGGCTTCAACACTGCAACTCAATGTAATAGACATTTCTTCAATTATCTTTTGTGGTGGGAGTTGTAAAATACAAGTCAATATACTTCACATTTCTGGTTGTCTCCTTTTCCGTATTTCTCCTTTGTGGGAGAACAGTCAGAAGATCTGAGGCATGCAAGAGTTTTGGCTCCAAAGAAATCAGCTTTAACATTTCCACAAGGCAAATTGTGGCAGTCTCTTCAATTTTCACTTGTCTCCGTTGCTATATGAGCAAAGTTCGAGTGATACATTTGCCTGAGGATTTGTTAACAATGAAGTCATTTCTGTAATGTATGAAATACTCAGAAGATAGAACTGAAAGGAAACTGGTTATGGGTGACCTTTTCATAGCGCGTTGGTGAGTTCAGACTAGATGATGGTCAATTTGGAGCAAAACCAAAGCATATGGTACAAAGAACCAGCATCAGAAGAAAACCTATGAGAGAGGGAAGCAATCTCTTTAAGCTAATTTGCTTCTATGTAACACATTAAAAGTAATCAGTGATGGTGTTTTTTCATTAGAACTGCCAACTACATCATGTTTTCCCACAGATCTCTTGTCAGGAGGGCCAATGTTCACCCTATATTTCAATCACTTTGGTTCATTGCGTCATAAACTTTTTAACACACTGAATTTCAAAATATGCACCAGGATTATACATTGTTGAAATAATAGTCTTATGCTCAGTGAGTTGGGGGGAATAAGGTATTCCCCACCCACAGGACTCTGATTCCTTTTCTGAATACTCAATTTTGCAACCATTTCTCTCTGGGGTCGTGCTATTACACAACAAATGTTTCTCCTAGAGATATGAATAAGATGCCATGTTAGAAAAATGAAAAAACCCTTAATTTACTATTGTTAAAGTTTATGCCTAAGTTGTTCTCAAAAAGCTCTCACCTGTAACTGGGCTGGCACCTCTCCTGTCTTGCCTCAGTTCCTTTGCGCTTTTGACTGTAGTGTTCTGGAAAGCAATGGGGACATTCCCCCCTTGGATGCCTCTGTGTATGACTCTATGTATGACTCATCCTATGGTACATAAAGCATTTGCCCAGAGACACTGAGATAAATATACATTGTGTTTTATTAAAAATCCGACTCAGGTGTTATTCACTCTAGTGTTCTCCTCTGGAGTTGGATTTTTGCTAACCCAGGGATCCCAGTGATACAGCTGGGAAGCAAGACAATAACGTTGGCCTGGATCAGTTGTGCTCATGGCAAATCTCTGCAAAGAGGTCCCCACATTGTCCCATCAAGCAGGCTGGGCTTTGCCACCCTGTGGAACATGGTGTGGAGCGTGCCTTCAATCCCAATGGACCCCAGGAGCTCTGCAGAGGCAATGCCTCCATGGTGGCTCTGGTCCCCAAGCCCCTCCCCCCGACAGCTATGGGGGACAGGGGAGGTCTCCATGCAAAGTTCAGCAAGGATGACCAGATAGCAAGTGTGAAAAATCTGCAGGGGGGTTGCAGGTAATAGGCACCCATATAAGAAAAAGTCCCGAATATCAGGACCCTGCTTATAAAATTGGGTCATCTGGTTGCCGTAAATTCAGCCCCTGGTGGTTTTATTATTTCAGGGAAGTCTCCACAGCATTGGAGAGGGATGATGCACATTCAGCCCCAACCTGCCGAAACGTACCATTGGTCAGCCTCCTTCTCCTTTGGCTTCCACTCCCTTCCTGTGCGGCGCGCTCAGTCACAGAATGCCCTCTGCAAGGTTTGTAGAGTGGGGGAATCATGCTGTGGTGCCAGCTACCATCACTTGCCTTTCCCAGCAGGTGGGGAGATCTGGGTGTGGAGAGCCTGAGCTGCAACCCTGATTGGGGGGAGGGATAGCTCAGTGGTTTGAGCATTAGCCTGCTAAACCCAGGATTGTGAGTTCAATCCTTGAGGGGGGCATTTAGATATCTGGGGCAAAAATTGGGGATTGGTCTTGCTTTGAGCAGGGGGTTGGACAGGATGATCGCCTGAGGTCCCTTCCAACCCTGATATTCTATGATTTGGGGATATGATTCAAGTCTTTGCATAGTAAGTGACTCTAGGCCACCTTGTGATACATGAAGGAAGAAGGCTTCCAGAACCCTGCTGTTGAATTGGATATGCTCTGAATTTGTTTGCCAACCTCAGGTGGAAGGAAACTGGCTATCCTCCCCTTTTCTGTTGGCCTTC
The DNA here is from genome assembly GCF_965152235.1 of Eretmochelys imbricata. Lineage (NCBI taxonomy): Eukaryota > Metazoa > Chordata > Testudines > Cheloniidae > Eretmochelys > Eretmochelys imbricata. The sequence continues at coordinate 129,931,458 of NC_135577.1, read as the reverse complement.
ACTTGGCTAATCAATGAATGTGGGAGTGGAGTCCAGAATGTGAGGGTCCTTAGGACACTTTCCGAATGACTGGACTTGCTTTCGCTAAACATTCGAGTCAGTGGATACTAATTGGGGCTGTCAGATGGCAAAATTGGGGTCAGTGGGATCATCCCAGGTGAGTTTTTGCCCAGAGATGATAGCAAACTCAAAAAGAATGTCCTACACGTGAGGGAGGAAATGCCACGGGTTCATGATTTGCGGGTTCGTGATCTCATCTGCATAAAGTGACAGCAGATTATTAATTTGTCACATTCTAATTCTTCCTGTACTACTGAGGTGAATGTTTTTGTACTGCAGTGGCGAATGGAACAGGTTATGGGGGTATATTTTATGTGTTCCATCCCCGGGAAAAGGATTAAGAAATTGCTGCCTAGCTTTGTTATTGCTCTTAGGAGTTGCCCACAAGTATGAGTCCAGCTGAAGCTCTGTTTCTCACAACAGCAAAGAGAGAGCCCTAGTCTATCAAATCAAATGCTTTTTCTAATTCAAAACTGAGAACCCATTAGTCTGAGGGAAAGGGATTCCCTTTAGAAATGGAGGTGGTGTACAACAGTCCTTTTAAATTAGAAAAAAGTTCAGATGAGCCTTCCTAAAATACAGCTAAATTGGCCTTCATCTTTAAGGGAGGGAAGAATCTTAACTGTGTGCCAGGCCAGGACTTTCACTACAAAACTGGGATTTTACAGAGCTTAAGAAATAAGAGAAGTAAGGATAAGGCCATGTCTACACTACAGAGTTAAGTTAACTTAAGTTACATCGACAACGATCATAAACCACTGTAATTACATCACTTGTGCATGTTCACACAACACTCCTTGTGTCGGCGGAGAGCGTTCACACTTGATGCTCTAGCTCTGACAGAGAGATCAGTGCACCGTGGGTATCTATCCTATGGTGCAAATCACCACCTTCACCCACGAGGAGTTCTGGGAATGATTGCAGTGCATCATGTGTGTTAGAGGGCTTTCCCTTCACCCTCTCCCCTAGTTCTTGTCACACAGACAGAGAGCAGAAGTCCAAAGTGTAGACAATGCAATGTTTATTGGGGTTAGTTTTTTCATAGATTCATAGATTCATAGATATTTAGGTCAGAAGGGACCATTATGATCATCTAGTCTGACCTCCTGCACAACGCAGGCCACAGAATTTCACCCACCACTCCTACAAAAAAAACCTCACACCTATATCTGTGCTATTGAAGTCCTCAAATTGTAGTTTAAAGACCTCAAGGAGCAGAGAATCCTCCAGCAAGTGACCCGTGCCCCATGCTACAGAGGAAGGCGAAAAACCTCCAGGGCCTCTTCCAATCTGCCCTGGAGGAAAATTCCTTCCCGACCCCAAATATGGCGATCAGCTAAACCCTGAGCATATGGGCAAGATTCATCAGCCAGATACTACAGAAAATTCTTTCCCAGGTAACTTGGATCTTACCCCATCTAAAACCCATCACAGGCCATTGGGCCTATTTACCATGAATATTTAATTACCAAAACCATGTTATCCCATCATACCATCTCCTCCATAAACTTATCGAGTTTAATCTTAAAGCAAGATAGATCTTTTGCCCCCACTACTTCCCTCGGAAGGCTATTCCAAAACTTCACTCCTCTGATGGTTAGAAACCTTCGTCTAATTTCTAATCTAAATTTCCTAGTGGCCAGTTTATATCCATTTGTTCTTGTGTCCACATTGGTACTGAGTTTAAATAATTCCTCTCCCTCTCTGGTATTTATCCCTCTGATATATTTATAGAGAGCAATCATATCTCCCCTCAGCCTTCTTTTAGTTAGGCTAAACAAGCCAAGCTCCCTGAGTCTCCTTTCATAAGACAAGTTTTCCATTCCTCGGATCATCCTAGTAGCCCTTCTCTGTACCTGTTCCAGTTTGAATTCATCCTTCTTAAACATGGGAGACCAGAACTGCACACAGTACTCCAGGTGAGGTCTCACCAGTGCCTTATATAACGGTACTAAAACCTCCTTATCCCTACTGGAAATACCTCTCCTGATGCATCCCAAGACGACATTAGCTTTTTTCACAGCCATATCACATTGGCAGCTCATAGTCATCCTATGATCAACCAATACTCCAAGGTCCTTTTCCTCCTCCGTTACTTCTAGTTGATGCGTCCCTAGCTTATAACTAAAATTCTTGTTATTAATCCCTAAATGCATGACCTTACACTTCTCACTATTAAATTTCATCCTATTCCTATTACTCCAGTTTACAAGGTCATCCAGATCCTCCTATAGGGTATCCCTGTCCTTCTCTAAATTAGCAATACCTCCCAGCTTTGTATCATCTGCAAACTTTAGTAGCACACTCCCACTTTTTGTGCCCAGGTCAGTAATAAAAAGATTAAATAAGATTGGTCCCAAAACCGATCCCTGAGGAACTCCACTGGTAACCTCCCTCCAACTTGACAGTTCACCTTTCAGTAGGACCCGTTGTAGTCTCCCCTTTAACCAATTCCCTATCCACCTTTCAATATTCCTATTGATGCCCATCTTATCCAATTTAACTAATAATTCCCCATGTGGCACCGTATCAAACGCCTTACTAAAATCTAAGTAAATTAGATCCACTGCGTTTCCTTTATCTAAAAAATCTGTTACTTTCTCAAAGAAGGAGATCAGGTTGGTTTGGCACGATCTACCTTTTGTAAAACCATGTTGTATTTTGTCCCATTTACCATTGACTTCAATGTCCTTAACTACCTTCTCCTTCAAAATTTTTTCCAAGACCTTGCATACTACAGATGTCAAACTAACAGGCCTATAATTACTTGGATCACTTTTTTTCCCTTTCTTAAAAATAGGAACTATGTTAGCAATCCTCCAATCATATGGTACAACCCCTGAGTTTACAGATTCATTAAAAATTCTTGCTAATGGGCTTGCAATTTCTTGTGCCAATTCTTTTAATATTCTTGGATGAAGATTATCTGGGCCCCCCGATTTAGTCCCATTAAGCTGTTTGAGTTTCGCTTCTACCTCAGATATGGTGATGTCTACCTCCATATCCTCATTCCCATTTATCATGCTACCATTATCCCTAAGATCCTCTTTAGTCTTATTAAAGACTGAGGCAAAGTATTTGTTTAGATATTGGGCCATGCCTAGATTATCCTTGACCTCCACTCCATCCTCAGTTTTTAGCGGTCCCACTTCTTCTTTCTTTGTTTTCTTCCTATTTATATGACTATAGAACCTTTTACTATTGGTTTTAATTCCCTTTGCAAGGTCCAACTCTACTTGACTTTTAGCCTGTCTCACTTTATCCCTACATATTCTGACCTCAATAAGGTAGCTTGCCTTACTGATCCCTCCCTTCTTCCACTCCCTATATGCTTTCTGCTTTTTCTTAATTACCTCTCTAAGATGCTTGCTCATCCAGCTTGGTCTACAACTCCTGCCTATGAATTTTTTCCCCTTTCTTGGGATGCAGGCTTCCGATAGCTTCTGCAGTTTCCAGCAAGCGTGTCCATAATTCTGATGCTGCAGAGCCTTGTTTCCCAGTGTCCCGTCCCCCGCTCCTCAGGAGGCATAATTATACCTGAAATGCAGGCCCACAGTCCCTCCCCTTACAACTTAGGGTCTTGTTCCATTTTGGGTCTGGGGTCTTCAACCCACCTCTTTGTCCCCCACGGGAGGAGTAAGGATTGAGGTTGTGCTCCAGTCAGGGATGGACATTTCTTTGGTCTTTTAGTATTTTATACCTTCCCACAAAGTCCCTTTGCCCCTCCCGACTGGTTGCTTGACTTTGCCTTGAGATAGAGGTTGAGGCAATCTTAAAGTGTGCTCTGAGTAACACTTTCACGGCTCTAATCTGTTCCCATTGTACTAAAAAATCCAGCTGTCTAGGCAGAAGCAACATCACAGTGTCTTTGTTAGCCTGGGATAGAATTTTGGGTTTGACTTTGTTTACGCATTTTGGTATAAGAGTATCAAAAAGGACAAACAGACCTATATACTAACAATGTGGGTGGATCCTATGATGCAGTTTTCTCTGCCCCATAGTTCCCAGGGCTTCAAACTGTACTTTGCACCATTTTTCAACTGCCCCTGTAAACTTTGCACCTGCCATCTCTGCCTGAAAGCATAGATCCTGAATTGCTCACCAGTCTTGTGATAAACATTATGAACACAACGCAGCCGATGCTGCAGTGTTTCATGAGCTAGGAATTTGTGGTACCTGCCCAGCTGGGTGCCATGGAAACAATTCAAGATTGATGTTGGCATGCATGGAGCAGCTGCACATGGTGGACCATCGCGATTGGTCTCAGGAAACAAGCACCGAGTGGTGGGATTGGATTATGATGCAGGTATGGGATGATGCAAAGTGGCAACAGAACTTTAAAGGGCACAAAACCACCTTCCTTGAACTCTGTACAGAGTTCGCTCTGATCCTGCAGCGCAAGGACACAAAAATGAGAGCTGTGCTAACAGTGGAAAACCATGTGGCAATCGCTGTGTGGAAGCTGGCAACTCCAGATTGCTACTGGTCAGTTGCAAATCAGTTTGGAGTTTGAAAGCCACCATGTGGGTTGCAGTGATGCAAACGTGGAGGGCCATTAATCACCTCCTGCTACGAAGGACTGTGATGCTAGGCAATGTGCAGGAAATAGCGGATGGCTTTGCAGCAATGGGATTCCCTAACTGCGATGGGGTGATAAATGGCAGGCATATGCCCATTTTGGCCCCACACCATCTCATGAGAGAGTACATCAACAGAAAGCGTGACTTCTCTATGGTATTGCAGGTGCTGGTAGATCACTGAGGTCGTTTCACTGACATCAACTTGGGATGGTCAAGGAAGGTGCATGACGCATGGCTCTTCAGGAACACTGGCCTGTACAGAAAGCTGCATGCAGGCATCTTATTTCCAGACCAGAAGATTCCAACAGGGGATGCGGAAATGCCCATAGTGATCTTGGGAGACCCAGCCTACCCCTTACTGCTGTGGCTCATGAAGTCGTACTCTGGAAACCTTGTCGGCAGCAAGGAGTGATTCAACAACTGGCTCAACAGGGGCAGAATGACTGTAGAATGTGTGCTGGGCAGATTAAAGGGTCACTGGAGCTACCTTTTTGGCAGGTTAGACTTCAAAAAGGAAAATGTTCTCATGGTCATAGCAGCCTGCTGTGCTGTCTATAACATTTGTGAAGCCAAAGTGGGGGAAAAGTTTCCCTGGGGAAGCAGTGCTGCACTGGATCACCTGGCAGCTGATTTTGAGCAGTCAGACACTAGGGCTATGAGAGAGTCTCAACAGGGGGCTATTTGAATCAGGAAGGCTTTGAAGGAGCATTTTGACAATGAGCCCCAGTAATGTGTCTTTCTGTAATGAATTGAGACAGCCATTGTTTACCTGACACATTGAATGACCCCTGTAACGATTCCTGCCTGAGCGTTAATTGTAGTCTGCAAATGTGCTGATTTGCCAATTTGTATGAATGTATCTGTTGCAACTGCCCTATGAAGGTCACAAATAAAGAATCACTGTCTTGGTAAGACTAAATTTTTATTAAACAGCAATACACAGATTAACATTTCTTACGAGGGACATGACAGTGAGCAGCACTCTCTGAAGTGAGGATCTCACAGCTATAAGTCCAGCTGTTGTTATGGAAAATGGCCCCAGAGGTGGAGTGCAAGGAGCACCGCAATGGGTCAGGAATGTGTTTGGGGAGGGCAAGGAAGGCAAAGGGGCATGGGCTGCAGGGGGAATCGAGCATGCACGTGTTCTGCCAGCTGTGCAGTTAGGGACCTCAGCATCTCTGTTTCGTCCTCCATGAGCTTTATTATCTGGTTCTGACCCTCTATGATGAGCCCCTGGCCCAGTCTCCTCTCCTAGCTATCCATTTATTCTCTCTCTGAGTTCTGTGCTCACTATTGGCCTGATCTGAGGATTGCAGCACTTCGCAAAATGTGCCCTCCTGACTCCTCCTCGTTCATCTCCTTATGTGACAGAGGCGCTCTGCTGGCTTGCTGGAGCCTGGCCTTCAGGGGCACATCTGCAGAAGTAAAAGAAACAATTCACAGAGTCAGTATTGTGGGTGCACTCACAGGTTTGAATCAGAAAAGTTACATACACCTCTTTCTCACTTTCCCTTGGCAAGCATGCAGCTTGGCCAGAGCACTAAACATGGTGAGTTTGGACTGGGGGGCAGAAGAGCTGTGCAAGATGGGACAAAGGGTCTGGGTGATTTCAGAAGGGGACTGTTTTCCACAGGCGGGGGTGATCTAAGCTAATATCTCACTACTGTGAGTAATCGAGGATGCAAGGGCGCATCTCCTGCATGCTTCAGACCTGGTCCATATGCTGCTTCAGTTCTTCCAGAAGTAATTGCCAATTGAGGTGGCAAAGTTTCCTACCATGGGGGAAGAAACAAAGCAGCTCTGCAGAGTATCTGCAGAAAAGTTTCCTACAGATCTCTATGGAGGATTCCCAGGAGATCTTGGTGTGCATGAACAAACTTTTCTGCAGGGCCCCCCACTGAGCAGGCGCACAATCCCTTCTCCCACATACACCATGTAACATACTAAAGGACACCTCATGTAACAGCTACCTCATGTAACCGTGCAGGATTAAAGCAAAATGGGTACTAATCAGCACTCCCATCTTCTGCTTCAGGCACGCCAGAGCCGGAATGCCGGGGCTGGATAGACCCCGCTGAAGTCAAGGTCCTGGCTCAGCATGCCACCCAACGAGAATGTCGCCTGTCCTACATCCTCCTTCAACTTGACCTCCTCATTCACCATTTCATCCTTGGGGTTGACTCTGCTGGCCGCTGCCTCCAGCCCCTGTGAAGTATCCATGGGACTCTTGGTGGTGGAGGTGGGGTCGCTGCCGAGGATGGCATGAAGCTCTTTGTAGAAGCAGCATGTTTTTGGTGCCTCACCAGAGTGACAGTTGGCCTCCCTTGCTTTCTGGTAGGCCTGCTTCAGCTCCTTGATCTTAGCACGGCACTGCTGCCTGTCCCTTTTGTGCTCCTCCTCACTGATGCCATGAGCAATCTGCTTGTAGGTGTGAAAGTTCCTACAGCTGGATTGGAACTGCAACTGCACAGTCTCCTCTCTCCACAGACCCAGCAGATCCAAGAACTCCAGCGTGCTCCAGGTGGGAGGGCATTTGCTGCAGAAAGCTCACATAGCAAACAGGAAGTGGAATTTCAAAAATTCCCAGGGCTTTAAAGTGGGAGGGGTGCATGCCTGTGTCCCTGGCTGCAGGGAAATAGAGTAGAAACTGCTTACCAGAGTGGTCATGATAGGCATTGTGGGAAACCTCCTGGATGCCACGCAGGGCAACATAAGCAAGAACCGCATCTACACTGACAGTGCGTCACTCTAACTTTGACGCCAAAAGCTCTCTGCTGCTCATCGCGGTGGTTTTATTATGTTGGTGGTGTAGCACGGGAGTTAAACCAGCAGGAGGAGCATTGTTGTGTGTACATCACCATGGTTTCATCAGACAAACCTGACTTTTGTCCACAGAACTGTGTAGCAGAGACAAGGCCTTAATGTGAGGAATGAGGCAATGCTTTAGCTGATAGGTGGTGCTTAAAGAGTATGGAATTTTGATTAACCAACTCTGTTACAAATCAAATGGACTCACTGGAGGAAGGCTGGTGAAACAAAGTGGTGACAGAAGCCCATCGAATTGCGAGAGGGAAATTGCATGTGTACATGGAAGGCTGTAAGAAGCCCCGTTAATGGCTTGAGGACTTTCAGCTGCAGTTTAATTTACATCCAGCTGACCAAGCAGTTCCTCTTCCAAGGTCTCTAATGGACATTTCAGGAGAGAGACCTCTGTGCTTGAGCATTATTGTGGGTTTCAGATTTATATGCATTTGAAAATTGTTCTGAAAAAGGCTTGGTTGATATAAAGCGGGTTGAATGCAAAGAACCTATCCTCTAACCATAGGGTAGCTAAATTTTCTATTTTTATCCCACTACACACAGCCTCTTCGACCTGCTCTAATGAGGAGCAGTTCCATGCCTTTAGAGTCTAATTAATTTAGCTGGCTTGAGTCAATTTTGTAGGTAGCGAGATGCAGTGTATTTGCAATTTATTCTGCAGTAATTTGCCCCTACTTAGCCTATGTTCTTTTGTTTCCCCATGAGAAAAGCGGGTGTCCCTGGATAAAGCTGCCTGCAGGAGAAGAGCTGGGCTGGCATAGTGAGATCAAATAACTTGATCATTTTATTTAGGATTTCATGTTCAAACTACGCTTTTTAGAAAAGATGCAGGTTATGGTGCCATTGCTGGGTATAAAAGGAGAAAGTGAATGGTGAATGCTAAGAAGGCTCAGTCAGGACACGCTCTTGTAGCCATTCTCACTGAAGTCAAGGGGAGTTTATTATCCAAACTTTGCTCCCCACCTTCCTCCATTTTTCTTTAATAGAAACATTACATATGAACTGACATTTTTGTAGAGTCGACATTTGTACAATTCATTTTCATGAGTCATTTAAAAATACACCAGAAACAGGATTAGATGGCTCAGGAAATTGGGTAATCAGATACAGCACCTTTCACTGCTCAGCCCCCACTTCAGGCGTATCCTGCGTCTGCACAATAACCCAACGTCTTTGCCATCTCGTTGGTTTTCCAGTGGCTTACTGGAAACACAAATACAAGTCCAGTCTATTCTCAAGTAAATAATGAACAAGAAGATCCACACTAACTGGTGTTCTCTTTTGCACCCAGACCAGAAGCAAGGATTGAAAATCCTCTCACCCCAAGAGTTGACCTCTGCAGGTCAAAGCTAAGACAAAGGTGTAGGGTAGTGCGGGGAAGGTGACTTAGTTTGTGTTTACGCTGCACTGGAACTACCAAGAGGACTTTGGTGTCTGGGGCTGTTAAACCAGAACATTTTAATAAACATTCAATGCATTTTAAAATTGGCAGGTGCAAATCTGTTTGTATTTTTGCTTTACAATCCCAACAAAGAAAAAGCCCTCATTTTTTGCCAACTATCTTGATCAAAACCGTTTGAATGTGAATGGGCATTTTAAGAGCCTCTCCAAATTCTCTCTCCGCATTATTCTCGCTACTTACGACAGCCAACGTCACGGACTGCTGCTGTTCACACAACGCTATGACTGCTTAGTGTACGATGCTAGGAGCAGCTTCCAGGATACTTCTGCTTTCCTGTGCTGAAGAACAGGCCTCCAGATTTCAGTTGTATTTTGGTCTGGTTTTAGCAGTCATGAATTAGAGGAAAAGTAGCAAACATAAAGGGAAGGGCTCATGTTTTACTTTTAAAGGAGCACAGTCAATCTACAGAGAGCAAAACAGTCTGGATTTTATAAAACAAAACAGCAAAAGGATTGACAGCAATCTAGTGTGAAGGATAAACCAGAAAACAACATGCCAGATCCTCAGCTGATATGAATATGGATAGCTCCCTTTGTACTAGCTGAAATACCAGCCAAGTTTCTGGTCCCTCTGCTGGCAGTCTTCATGGACAGCCCTGGGAAGTGTTTGCGACCTCTCTGATGAGAGGACCACTGAAGCTGGTGCTCAGACTGAAAAATGTCCAAATGTGAGTCGTATTGCTTTCACGATGGCAGCTGACATACAGTACCTAAACATTAATGATGGGGGAACTGCAAAAGGTTCAGATGGGCTTGAAATAATGTTTCTGGAAACAGGGTAGGAAATCTTGCAAGGCAGGTTCTCTCCAAAGACAGCCATGCCAAAAATATGGAGAGAAAAATCCTCTCCGGTGATATGTCACTACTTTGACTTCTAGATGAAACCAGAAAGGGGAGACGTATGTGAACATTTTGTTCTTAACATTATCAGAACTGTTCTGAACCTCAAAAGATACCAGGTGCAAGTTCTTATTGTTCTCCCATCCTTAATTAATGCTGATGCTTGCTAGCTGGAAATGTCTTTTATTGAAAAAGCATAAAAGGCCCCAACCACATGTCAATCCATGCTCAAAACTCCTACTTGATTTCCAAGTGGACTCCCACTCAGGCACTCCCATAGGACTAGCATATTACAAACAAGTGAAATCACTTACAAGTAGATAGTTGGCAGTACCCTTGGAAAATCCCTGTCCCTAAACGTCATGTAGTATTATGAAAACAACAAGGAGTCCGGGGGCACCTTAAAGACTAACAGATTTATTTGGGCATAAGCGTTCATGGGTAAAAAACCCACTTCATCAGATGCATGGAGTGAAAATTACAGATGCAGGCATTATCAAGTGGCTTTTTACCCACGAACGCTTATGCCCAAATAAATCTGTTAGTCTTTAAGGTGCCCCCGGACTCCTTGTTCTTTTTGTGGATACAGACTAACACGGCTACCCCCTGATACTTGACACCATGTAGTATTATGGATTCAGACAGTGACAGATTACGACACAAGAAAGCAACTCTCGCTTACACCTTTTCGTGAATAAGTGCACACAGCGCAACAAACACGCATACCACTTAGCATACCTTACCTGGAAAGAGGCTTTATTGAACATAGCTGTAAAATTATCTCTTCAGTTGAATTACTGAATTTGCACAAACATTTTTCTACAGAATAAAAAAAAATCAAGCCTTGTAATTGTTTTACTGCATCTTGTTGTGCTTTTTATATTAATATTTGCAAATGTTATATTTTGTCGTTGTTGTTTTTAATATTTGTATCCCAATTACTTGCATATCAGGTTTTTAATCCTAGGGTGTTGAACATATAATAAAATCATCATCATCATCTTGAGACAAAAGTCTTTTTTAAATGAAGTTAAAAGCGGAGATAATTTAAGGGAAAAGGTCTTCAAATTTTCATAACCCACTGTATAAGGGAAATTTACAATGCATTGGAAAACTGGCCGGTTAAAGGTATGGTAGGTACTCAGGTAGCTCAAAATCATTTTTACAGGTTGTTGTTTTTTGTTTTTTGTTTTTTTTTTGTAAAAGTGTCTTTTTTTAATTATGCTAAAATAATGTTTCACAATTTGCACAGAGTCTGACTAACGGGCAGAGGCATTATACCATCCATGTTTTGAATAAAGCCAGATTTGCAGGCCCCCCTGTGCGTTGGCGGCCCCCTTTTTTGTTATTTTGTATGCACTGCAATCGCACACACACACCTTCTCGTCTCTCTAAAGCTCGGGCCAATTTCTTTTCAAATGGAGGTTAGAGTAAGACAATCCCTTTTGTGTTTTACCAGCTGCTGCACTAAGTACATCTTAACAACCTGTTTCTCTGGTGACCCACTTGAGCATCTGGAGAAAGAAGTACTGCTCCCGTGTCCAGGACCAAAGGAAGCTATTTTCTAATGGATAATAAGCTGAAAGGCCATGGCCGTCTGGAGTATCTCGTCTGAAAGGGTCTTACGCAGCAACTTTGGTCCATCCTTCTCCAGAAGCGGCTTTGTCTCCTTGCCTGCTGTTTGCACACTTCGGCTCTGTGGTTTGTTTAGAAAACAGTTTGCACAAACCACATTTTAGCAGCGCAAGCTTCTGTGTTGATTTTGTTTGTTTTTAATCAGGCTTGTTTCATTGAAGGCACTTGGTTTCCATGGCAATTTATAAAAGACGGTGGTTTGGTTTCTTCACTTCATTAGAACGGATGACTTAGCTGGGGAGGAAGGGTGTTGAAGTGGCTGCAAGCAAACTCGTTTAAGCCCGTGTCATATGTAATCCCAGGTTACACACCCTGGATAATAATGCATGCAAAAGGAGACAGCATACAGTTATCTAGCATAGCCATGAAAAAATGAAACATAAATGTCTTAAACATCTTTGATCGAGGGTTATTTTCTAGGGGAGGTGACACCCAAAGGTGAAAGGGCCTACATTTATTGAATTCTATACTAAAAACCTTCTTGAAGGGAAAATAAACGCCAGCTCTTCATATACCCTGTTTACAGTGAGGTGTTGTTTCTCTCTCTCGCTCACTCTCTTTTTTTGGCAGGCCATTAGGTTTCCATGGTAACAAGCAAACTATTCATTTGAAACAAAACCAGCCATGACTTTGTGCTTTGACAAGGATTTCTATAGGTCTTTTTTTCAGAGTTCAACCAGATGACGCCGTATTTCTTATAGACCACAAAAGCACCTGAAGGTCTCTTTTACGCCAGATCGCTTTTCACATGTGGTTCAGAGCCAGTTACGCTCCCATGATGCCTTTTATCCCCAGTGCTTTTTTTTTTTTTTTAAATTTTTATTTATTTATTTATTTTAATGTTTTGAGTCAGTCAGTGGAGGAATCTTTGGTAGTTTGTTTTTAAATGTCCGTTTTACAAAGACTCTTTCTTCATGCCAATGCCTGGTGAATCTTTCATAGCCTCTGCCAGGATAAGGTCACCTTTGATGACTTAAGACAGACATGAGGAGGATCACTGGAAAAAGCCATATATGTGCTAATGTCCCAACAGCACCTGCTCGTAAATCTACAAAGAGTGGGGGAGAAAAAGAGTGGAATTAACAATCAGAGAATCAAGAGTTTACCCCATAAGGGTAAATGGCACACTGACACTGCACAGATTGAAAGATCCCGTATGGAAATGCAGAGGCTGGGGAACAGGATAACTCAGGGGTGCCGGCACCACCCCTCTGCCCCCCCCCCACTTTTAAAAGTGCAAGGGCCATGCCCGCCTGCTTTTTAACATGGACATAGTTTGGGGGGCAGGGGACCGCGTTGCCTCAGATGCAGATGCAGAGTGGCGCTGGGAGGGACTGCGCTTCACAATGTGGGAGGAAAGCAGCTCCCCCGCTGCAAAATCTAGCCCCTGCTGGTGGTGCCAGCCTCTTCCTGGTGCTTTCCAAAAGACCCGGTCCCTCTCAGGAGCCCCGCCCCTGCTCCGCCTCTTCCCCCCAAGGCCACGCCCCCTGGCCAGGCTGGAAGTCGGAACTGGGCTGTGGTAAGAGCCACCAGGGAAGCTACTGTGGGGAGCCCTTAACCCTTCACCTGCCCTGGGTGGTGTGCCCCAGGGGGGCAGGGTCATGGGCTGGAGTCTGCTCTTGGGAACCCTGGCCTGCTGCCCAGGGCAGGTGGAGGGTCCAGAACTCCCCACAGTGCCCCGTGACTCTTACCATGGCCCAGCTCCGACTTCCAGCCGGGCCAGGGGGCGGGGCCTCGGGAAGAAGAGGAGGAGCAGGAGGCAAGGCCACGGAGAGGGACAGAGTCTCGTGGGCTTCCCACTTCCACCAAAGGTCCAGCGCTGTTGGGATAACTGGATGATATTTATTGATAAATAAGGGGACCAAGGTCAATCCTGGGCACTGAATAAGGCACAGGTCCTGTGAGAAAAATAGTAAGTGATCATATAATTAAAGACTGTATCATAAAAACCTCTGCACAAAGTGTGTGCCTGGGGTGTGTGTGTGTGTGAATTAAGGTTTCACAGGCAGCCTACATTTGGGAATTTCCTAAATTTTGAGTGTTTGGCTTTGCAACCTTAAAATTCTTTTAGCATAGTTGTGAGCCTATAATATCTATCTCTAGAATCATAGAACATCAGGGTTGGCAGGGACCTCAGGAGATCATCTAGTCTAACCCCCTGCTCAAAGCAGGACCAATTCCCAATTTTTGCCCCCGATCTCTAAATGGCCCCCTCAAGGATTGAAGTCACAATCTTGGGTTTAGCAGGCCAATGCTATCCCTCCCATCTATCTATCTATCTATCTCCTTCTCTCCCTTTATTCAGTCAGATTTATAAGTAGGGTAATGGAGATTTTTATGTATAATAATAATAAAACAAATAAATATATACGCACACACTCAAATGCACACACACACACACACACACACACACACACACACATAATGTTTATTCATTGTAAAAGAAAAGGGAATCTATACACTTTTAAAATTAAGTATGTTATTAATATCCAAATGTCTGTTGTCTAGGGGACAGATTCTGATATCCTGACTTCAGTACAGTCGTACCTTACTCCGCAAACAATTCCACTGACTTCAAATGGAGACCTATAGAGTAAGGCATGGAACGATGGGATGGTGGCTATCAGAATCTGGCTCTATATGAGGAGAACTAGTATTCCTTTAATATAGACCAGTGCCATTATATACATGCTCTCTAGCTATACACCAGAGTGCAATTTCATGGTCCTGTCCTGCCTGCCTCCCATTTGGTTTTCCTTCTCTTTGCTGCCATTATATTTAAAAAAAAATGTCATGCATTTTCATATTTGAATAGATATATTTTGGCTCCAGATTGTGGTTCCAAGGTAATATTTAAAAATCTCCATCTTCACTGGGAAATATTTTGTTTTGTTTTCTCCACCACAGGGTCTGGTTTAGAACATGGCTCGCATTTACAGCGATGGGGAGAGGCATAAGTATCTAGACAGCTCATCACACTGTCTGGAGGACCCACTTACTGTTGGCTGGCTGGTCTGCTTTCATACACTCTCCTTCCACAATTGATACATCATCAATAGCAATATCACCTTCTATGCCAGGACCTCGGATCCCTTCAAAAATGAGCTGCAAAAAATAAATACGATACAATTAGCAATGCAGGGAATTCATGACAAATAGAAAATATTCAGCTCTATTCACAGACACAAATTAATGTGGTTAAATTAAAGAGCTGTAGTTCATGACTCTCGATGTGCCTTCAATAATGTACGTACACCTGTTGAGCTTGCAGGCCAGCATCCCAGTAACGGAGATATCATTAGTGCAGAGTCTAGGCATATGTTAACTGTAACTTGCTTTGTTTACAAGTATACACCAGGCCTGGTACAGCATGCAGGGCTATTCTGTCTCTTAGGAGCCTCAGCCCAACACCAGCGACTAGTTCCAGGGAGCAACTCTATCCCCCCGCAAAACAAAACACCTCAGCAACAACCAATGACAGCACAGCATGTCATCCCAAGACTGGACATTTGCTCGTCTGCTGCATAGCACCCACGTCCCTCAATGGGCGGCACTATAGAAATAAAGGCATGATGGTCGTCTGGCACCATACAGTATAGGCGTGATGGTCGTCTGGCACCATACAGTGAAGGCGTGATGGTCGTCTGGCACCATACAGTGAAGGCGTGATGGTCGTCTGGCACCATACAGTGAAGGCGTGATGGTAGTCTGGCACCACACAGTACAGGCGTGATGGTCGTCTGGCACCACACAGTACAGGCGTGATGGTCGTCTGGCACCACACAGTATAGGCGTGATGGTCGTCTGGCACCACACACTATAGGTGTGATGGTCGTCTGGCACCATACAGTGAAGGCGTGATGGTCGTCTGGCACCAAACAGTGAAGGCGTGATGGTCGTCTGGCACCACACACTATAGGTGTGATGGTCGTCTGGCACCATACAGTGAAGGCGTGATGGTCGTCTGGCACCAAACAGTGAAGGCGTGATGGTCGTCTGGCACCACACACTGTAGGTGTGATGGTCGTCTGGCACCATACAGTGAAGGCGTGATGGTCGTCTGGCACCATACAGTGAAGGCGTGATGGTCGTCTGGCACCACACAGTACAGGCGTGATGGTCGTCTGGCACCATACAGTGAAGGCGTGATGGTCGTCTGGCACCATACAGTGAAGGCGTGATGGTCGTCTGGCACCACACAGTACAGACGTGATGGTAGACTGGCACCATACAGTGAAGGCGTGATGGTCGTCTGGCACCATACAGTACAGGCGTGATGGTCGTCTGGCACCATACAGTGAAGGCGTGATTGTCGTCTGGCACCATATAGTATAGGCTTTATGGTAGTCTGGCACCACACAGTACAGGCGTGATGGTCGTCTGGCACCATACAGTACAGGCGTGATGGTGGTCTGGCACCACACAGTATACGCGTGATGGTCGTCTGGCACCATACAGTACAGGCGTGATTGTAGTCTGGCACCACACAGTATAGGCATGATGGTCGTCTGGCACCATACAGTGAAGGCGTGATGGTCGTCTGGCACCATACAGTGAAGGCGTGATGGTCGTCTGGCACCACACAGTACAGGCGTGATGGTAGTCTGGCACCATACAGTGAAGGCGTGATGGTGGTCTGGCACCACACAGTATACGTGTGATGGTCGTCTGGCACCATACAGTACAGGCGTGATTGTAGTCTGGCACCACACAGTATAGGCATGATGGTCGTCTGGCACCATACAGTGAAGGCGTGATGGTCGTCTGGCACCATACAGTCAAGGCGTGATGGTCGTCTGGCACCATACAGTGAAGGCGTGATGGTCGTCTGGCACCATACAGTGAAGGCGTGATGGTAGTCTGGCACCACACAGTACAGGCGTGATGGTCGTCTGGCACCACACAGTACAGGCGTGATGGTCGTCTGGCACCACACAGTATAGGCGTGATGGTCGTCTGGCACCACACACTATAGGTGTGATGGTCGTCTGGCACCATACAGTGAAGGCGTGATGGTCGTCTGGCACCAAACAGTGAAGGCGTGATGGTCGTCTGGCACCACACACTATAGGTGTGATGGTCGTCTGGCACCATACAGTGAAGGCGTGATGGTCGTCTGGCACCATACAGTGAAGGCGTGATGGTCGTCTGGCACCACACAGTACAGGCGTGATGGTCGTCTGGCACCATACAGTATAGGTGTGATGGTCGTCTGGCACCATACAGTGAAGGCGTGATGGTCGTCTGGCACCACACAGTACAGACGTGATGGTAGACTGGCACCATACAGTGAAGGCGTGATGGTCGTCTGGCACCATACAGTACAGGCGTGATGGTCGTCTGGCACCATACAGTGAAGGCGTGATTGTCGTCTGGCACCATATAGTATAGGCTTTATGGTAGTCTGGCACCACACAGTACAGGCGTGATGGTCGTCTGGCACCATACAGTACAGGCGTGATGGTGGTCTGGCACCACACAGTATACGCGTGATGGTCGTCTGGCACCATACAGTACAGGCGTGATTGTAGTCTGGCACCACACAGTATAGGCATGATGGTCGTCTGGCACCATACAGTGAAGGCGTGATGGTCGTCTGGCACCATACAGTGAAGGCGTGATGGTCGTCTGGCACCACACAGTACAGGCGTGATGGTAGTCTGGCACCATACAGTGAAGGCGTGATGGTGGTCTGGCACCACACAGTATACGCGTGATGGTCGTCTGGCACCATACAGTACAGGCGTGATTGTAGTCTGGCACCACACAGTATAGGCATGATGGTCGTCTGGCACCATACAGTGAAGGCGTGATGGTCGTCTGGCACCATACAGTGAAGGCGTGATGGTCGTCTGGCACCACACAGTACAGGCGTGATGGTAGTCTGGCACCATACAGTGAAGGCGTGATGGTGGTCTGGCACCACACAGTATACGCGTGATGGTCGTCTGGCACCATACAGTACAGGCGTGTTGGTCGTCTGGCACCACACAGTATAGGCGTGATGGTCGTCTGGCACCATACAGTGAAGGCGTGATGGTCGTCTGGCACCATACAGTACAGGCGTGATGGTCATCTGGCACCATACAGTACAGGCGTGATGGTCGTCTGGCAACATACAGTGAAGGCATGATGGTCGTCTGGCACCATACAGTGAAGGCATGATGGTCGTCTGGCACCACACAGTACAGGCGTGATGGTCGTCTGGCACCACACAGTACAGGCGTGATGGTCATCTGGCACCATACAGTGAAAGCGTGATGGTCGTCTGGCACCATACAGTACAGGCGTGATGATCGTCTGGCACCATACAGTGAAGGCGTGATGGTCGTCTGGCACCACACACTATAGGTGTGATGGTCGTCTGGCACCACACAGTACAGGCGTGATGGTCGTCTGGCACCATACAGTGAAGTCGTGATGGTCGTCTGGAACCATACAGTGAAGGCGTGATGGTCGTCTGGCACCATACAGTGAAGTCGTGATGGTCGTCTGGAACCATACAGTGAAGGCGTGATGGTCGTCTGGCACCATACAGTGAAGGCATCTCAGATAATGTGCCATGAAAAAAGGGAGGCGTCTGCTATCTATACGACTGGCTTAAACATGAGTTTGCCCTCTGCTGGAGGTCTCTTGGCATTACAACTTATTATTGCACGTGACCTTGTTCCGGGGAAGACATGAGGGTGCGTCAATTAGACAGAGTTCAAAGAAACTCCTGGGTGAGATGAGATCAGTGGTTCTCCACTTTTCCCAAACCTGTTCCACCGATCACATTTCCATACTGCGACACTCATCTAATCTAGCTGGGATCACACCGGGATCCCCTTGCTACTCAGCAATATGGAAAGGACAGGGTGGTCTTAACCCCCTCGCACCTGTTTGCAAACTGCCCCTGGTGGTCATTATCCCCAGTCTGAGAGAAACTTTGGAACAGGCTGGTGTTGTATTTAGACTTTCCTTTTGAGAGGTTCCAGAGAGACACATGGACACTCATTCACCACTCTCTCTTTCATTTGGGGTTCTGCCAGAGTCTGTTTGGATGATGACTAGCCCCCTAAGATAAGCCTGAGAAAATATTCATTGCAAGTCACTGGAGGACATGACTGAGATTACGTCAGCACCACTGCTTATTGCGCCATATGTCCATCATGTTTTTTCCCAGGTTCATACACTAGAGGAGCCTGGTCTCTCAGGAAGCACTGGGTGTCAACAGCACTTCCCATTATTGCTTTGGTGAAGGAAATGAGCAGATCCTAGCTCAACGATGAATAGCGAGAGGCTATTCCCATCCTTGCGATGGTTAGCAGTTCTCCAGGGTAGATGTTTCCCCTTGTTTTCAGGGCACCTTGAGAAAAAAAATCAGACTTGGTCCAGTGTGTTCTCAGAATATGAGAATGGTAATTTCCAACCAAGGACAGTATGTGGTTGACGAAAAAGAGAGCAACGTTGTGAGACAGTTAGAGGCAGAAATCTGTATTACTTTAGCTGGAGAGGAAAGTTATCCCAGTTTGGAGATGTCTGGCCTGTAGCAAGGTAGTTACTAATATTTGCCATAATGCCAGTTATTAATGAAGGATTACTACAGTACTACAGAAACATGAGAAAATGTATCCAATAGCAAACTTCAAAGTCTTTCTGTAAAGGTGAAGGGAATTATGCAACCACTTTTTTGCAAGCAATCAAATTCACACAGCTATCCTTTTGAAATGCTTTCAGTTAACAGAGATGACAAGTTTTAAACTTTCATCTACTACAATATATGTATGAAATTCAAAGCACATCATATGGAAACACTGTGGCACTGATACAGAAATTAACAACTGGAAGACATTTAATTCTATTTGGAGTAATACATTACATTTAGTAATAATTTAGTTACAGTACCGATTATAGAGAACACTTAGCCGGATTCTGCTGCCACTGATTTCAGCAGCAGTTTTACCAGTGATTTAATAGGGCACAGGATTGAGCCTATCAAAGTCCTTTTGACAGGTTCCATCTTTTCTTTGCTCATTAATACAGTTCAGTCGGTGTTGTTCAGTTAGAATGAGTAGCTTTCATTACAAATGTCCAGCAAGTCCTCAATACCCAGTGAAGCAGTGCACTGCATCTCGCAAGAGGTGCTCAGCACCGCGCATAGATGGACATTACCATATAAATAACATTCAAGCACTACGATGTGCCAGAATACCAGATCGCAAGACATTATGCTGTGTAGAGGCAGATTTTATGTTCTTTATTCCACTTGATCGCGTTACTCATGCCGTCAGCAGTAGACACATGTCCTACGTGTATTAAGCCAAATTCACCTTCTAGGCCAGTGCTACTCAAAGTGGTGGCCCGCGGAGCCATCGGTCTGCACGCACATTGGAAAAAAAAATTGCCAGTCCCCCACATCAGAGAGCTTAAGAAGCACTGCTCTAGGTTGTTGACACTACGGCGGTAGAGTGGCCGGGCTCGGCGATGTATTTAAAAGCTGACTGGCGTGCCTTAAGTCACACTGCAAGTTCTGTGCTCGCAATGCTAAATAAACTGGAAAGCAGCACATTTGTAGTGGATGACTCCATCGTTATTTTACTGAAGTGTGATATTGTAGGTTAATTACTGTAACAAGGCAGGCATTAGTGTAACCAGGAACAGTAATTGGGAGAACAGCAAGGTTTTCCATTTTTAGCCCACTGTCTGAAAACAGTGTTTCCGGTAATTACCCTCTCATCACATTTCCCCCACTCTAACACTTATAATGGAAAGTATTCAGCTTGAAAGGAAAATATCTTTCTCCTCTTTTCTCAACGTGCTGCTCACCTCCCTCTCTTGGCAGGCTGTACAGAACCTATCAACCGGGTTTAAAATCAAATCTCTCCTAGTTAGGACAAGCACTGCTTCAAGACACCAAGAACTCTATAAACAAACATACAAGCAGTTGCATTTAATTAAAATCTGCTTTTGGCAAGAAGCTGCACAGGTTTCAAAGATGGTTCCCTGTTAGCCAGGTTGGCCACTGGCTCCAAACAAATCACAGCAGAAGAGTATTGGCAATGCATGAAGCGCAGTCTAGTGTGCAGCTCATAGTTACTTGCAGGATGTGCCAGATGATCACAATCCCCTACCAGTCTCTAGCAAAAGCTATTATCTGTGCCCATGTAATTTTACACAGCTGTTGTTAGAAATGCTGCATTTAAGCAGAAGAATAGCAGGGCTTACAAATATACTGAAGGCCACTTTACTTTCTTGACAAGTAAAATGGAAACTATGCCTTATATCTTCCCATCGATCCAGGGAGTCTCAAAGGGGATTTCGCTTTTAGTTGCTTTTTCCAATAGATGTCAGGCGGGGCGTACTTCCCTGGAGAGACTCCTGAATAGAAGTAGAAACCAGCCCACTCAAAATCCCACATCCGAACGCCCCCAAGCTTGGCAAAGATTTCAACCTGGATCTAAATGTTCATGCTCAGAGCATCCTTAATTGGAAGGAATGATGCAGTGGGGCTCATCTTTTATCCTGAGGGCTAGTCTACACTGGCAACGTTAAAGTGCGGTCACAGCAGAGTGCTGGGGGAGAGCTCTCCCAGCGCTCTAAAAAACCACCTCCACGGGGGGCACAGCTCCCAGCGCTGGGCCACTGCCTACAGGGGCGCGTTACAGCCCTGAAACTTGCTGCGCTCAGGGGGGTGCTTTTTCACACCCCTGAGCGAGAAAGGTGCAGTGCTGTAAAGTTCCAGTGTAGACAAGCCCTAAGTCTTCTTGGCCTTCTTTTATTCCCAGGGCCCACATAACTATTGTAGCCAGCTTTGGAGTTTCTTGCCAACATTTCATTTGGGTCTAAGATGATGATGTTCTCAGCCTGTTTCTAGTAGCCGAAAGTCAAAATAATGAAAAAAGCTACCATTACTGGCATCCTTGTCAGGGGGCTAAGTACAGAGGACATGGACTGATGGGAATGAAAACGAAGCCACATCCATAACCCTAGAGATGACATGCAGCTTAAGTACTTGCCTTGGGCAACCCCTGTGCTGTATCTGTTCTGTGGAGAAACAAAGCATTTAATTCACCAGGGCAGTCTGTCCATCTTTCACAGTCTGTCAGTCTGTTCCAGACACTAAAATTCACTTTATTTGTGTGTGCGTGCATGCTATTTGTTTATTTATTGACAGATCCATCCTTTAATGTAAAATATCCATTTGTTTCTGAAGAATTAAATGAATCGTGCTCATTATTCTGGACTAAATCACAACAGAGGTTTATAAGCCTAATTAGATGTTGGAAGGATGAAATCTTGCCTGGCTTTGGATAACTTCCAAAGCAGTAAATTAGGGAGATAAGGTGAGTGAGGTAATATCTTTTATTTGACTAACTCCTGTCAGTGAGAACATAAGAACGGCCAAAATGGGTCAGACCAAACGTTCATGTAGCCCAGTCTTCTGTCTTCTGACAGTGGCGAATGCCAGGTGCCCCAGAGGGAATGAACAGAACAGGTAATCATCAAGTGATCCATCCCCTGTCGCCCATTCCCAGCTTCTGGCAAACAGAGGTTAGGGACACCATCCCTGCCCATCCTGGCTAATAGCCTTTCATGAATTTATTTAGTTCTTTTTTGAACCCTTTTATAGTCTTGGCCTTTACAACATCCTCTCGCAAGGAGTTCCACAGGTTGACTGTGCGTTGTGTGAAAGACAAGAGAGACTAGCTTTGGAACTATATAGAGCGCTTCAAGTCACCTAAAGAAGAGCTCTGTGTAAGCTCGAAAGCTTGATTCCCTCACCAACTGACGTTGTCCCAATGGAAGATATCACCTCACCCACCTTGTCTCTCTAATGTCCTAGGACCAACACAGCTACAACAACACTGCACAAAGCTAGTTGGCACAGGTTGCCCAGGTGCAAAACAAAGTCACATTAAAACACATGCAACCACTAACTGAGCATTTAAACTTTGTAGATTGCAGTTTGGGAGGTGAGGGGGAGTCAAAAACTGAAAATGTTCACTGTTTAGGTTTTCCAACTAAACATTTCAAGAAAAGCAAGCACTCTCTGTGAAAATTAAATTTAGTGGAAAATGTTTCCCTTGAAAAAAGTTGAGACGGAAAAGTTTTGACCAGACGTAAATATGACATTTCTTTTACTTGTCTTCCTGGGCCTAGGTTTTTTCATATAACAAATAAAAAAACTCTGTAAAAATCAAATCAACCAACAAAACGAGCTAACTCAAGAACAAACAAAAAACTCTACACAGAGTTGTAACCTAAAAAGAGAGAAGAGTCAGAGACCCAGGGAAACCCACTAGGAACGTGGCTAGTGCTATTGATATTACATGAAAGGCATTCGCATATGGTGGTGGTGGCAATATAAAACTCTACGACAGACATGAAGACAGTAACTGCTGGTTTTTGCGATATGAATCCCTCTGGGTGCTCCACTTCAGGTGCGCATGTGCCTCCCGAGCCCTTGATTAGAGAGTTTCCATTAGCAGTTTGGCCTGTGCATATTCCCTCTACCGCCTCATGCCAGACACCAAGGCTGTATAGGCATGCTTGGGCAAAGCACCTTCAGTTCCTTCTCCGCCTCCTTCATATCCGGTAGAGAACAGTCGGAAGCAGAGGGGAAGGAGGGCGGGCATTGGAGCACCACAGGAGGACACCTCTTGAAGAACCCCAGGTACTGCACAAGGTGAGTAACTTCCTTTTCTTCTTTTTTGAGTAGTCCCCGCGCCATGGGTTCTGCACTTCAGGTGACTTTGGAATTGAGACTAGAACCAAAGATAGTACTTAAGTACCAAATGCTGCATCGGACTGGCAGGGAGTAAAGTGTAAATACTTTTAAAGTGTATGAGGCCCAAGTCGCAGCTGTACATATATCAGATACTGAGACGTTCTTAACTAATGATGTGTTGCTTGTGATGTGATCAAATGTGCTATTACCTGCTATGGAGGAAGGGCATCATAACAAATGACAGTACCTCCAGATAGCCATCTTGATGGTCTCTAAGCAGAGATCATGGACCCCTTGGATCTATCCACAAAGGAGATGAACAGCCTGGGTGACTTTTCAAAATGCTTCGTCCTATCAATGCGGAAAGCCAAAGCCCTTTTAACATCCAATATATGAAAACAGGACTCCTGCAGAGAACTATGTGGCTTCGGAAGAAACACGGGTAGATGAATGGAATGGTTAAGATGGAACTCCGATAGAACTTTAGGTAAGAATTTAGGGTTTTGACGTAAAGACCTTTTGTCCTTGAAGAAAACTGTAAAGGGGGGATCTGCCATCAAGGCTCCAATCTCCCAAAACCTACAGGCCAATGTGATGGCTACTAAAAAGGACATCTTCATAGATAAACTGAGCAGAGAACAGGTTGCCATTGGTCCGAATGGAGATCTCATCAGGTATCTGAGTAGCAGGTTGAGGTCTAAGGTTGGAGTAGGGTCTCTAATCTGGGGGTAGAGATTCCTGAAACCTTTAATAAGCATAGATGATACTGGGTGAGCAAATATGGAGACAGTCCCCACAGTCTTTGCTCTGTCCACATTTTCTAGTTTACCACCTCCTCCATGTCATCCTTCTCTCATTGTTTTCTTCCCAGCGTCTTCCATGCTGCCTTTTATATGCTTGGAACAGCCTCTAGGAGCACGGGCATCAAATAACTTTCCTTCTATCATTGCCCTTGACTTTGGAAATGAAAAATTCAGGGTCAGGATCAGTAGTAATTGCCAATCCATGTTTTCAGGTTAGCAGACTTGGAGGTGCATACGTTTTGGAGCCCAGAACAATAGTGCCTAATCATCCTTGGCGAGTAGGATAGCTTTAAAGATATAAGGTTCATTTGTGCTACTTTTATGCTGGAGAGGAGTTTCTTACTCAAGCAGTTATACTGAGTTCACTGGGCCCATTCATGTCACCAACTGCTCATCTTCATGAGTATGGATAGCGGAGTTGGGCCCATAAAACCACACATTTTTTGCAGAAGTCTGTACATATCTCATGATCAAATCAAGCACAAAGTTTGTGAAAACCTGCGGCAAGCTGTGTAAGTCTAATGAATGCTGTGTGTATCTTTGCAAAGTCAGGAATTTTCTACAGGGAATACTGTTCCTTTGTCACCTAATTGTTACCAAAGATTCAGAGATAATTTATTTTTTTGTGGCGAGAGCATAAATTTCTAGGGATCTGATTGTGTATTGCTCCTTGGTCCCCAGACAAATTACACATGAAGCAAACTTTCTATTCAAGTTGCTCAGCTGAAAAAAAACATGTTTTACATAAACTGATAGCACCATTCCCAGCTGAAAACAGGTTACTATTCCAGCTAATGGTTGGTATTCTGACATTAAATATGCATTGTTAATCTCTGTGATCTGCACCTATTTACAAGAGGGAAAGCAATTATCTGTCCAGAAAGCAGCTTTCAGAGCTGAAATGAAGCTGTGAAATGCTGTGTCAAAAAAGCAGAAATGTAAACAGGACACTTGCTTGATTTCCCCCATCAGTGCCAAAGAGAATGCTCTATTTCCAGTGCATGCACCAGATAGCTTTACTCTCCTCTGCCTTACCTGAAATGAAGTGGTGGGGTGTATATTAACCCGGGCCTGGTTCCAGTGTTGTCCCTTATTCCCACTTGAAGACCATACTGGATTTTCTATCGTGGTCTGTCCCTTTAACCGCAGGTAAACATTCAAGCTTCCTATGAAAAAACCCAGTAACAACGTTAGTCAGTTTGGTTCTTTTGCACAGATAGTTTCTTTGTTAATAGTGTTCAGCTGTGTGCAGATTCCAGTGCAGACACTCTTTGCTACAGGTAACAGTCTGCCTTGATGCTTCAACCCCTCCCTTAGGCATTTGCCCCTTTCCCATTGTGACACACTGTACCTCAAAGTAGCACCCTGGAAGCCCCATATTCACCACTGTCATATGATTATAGGCTTTATACAATGCATGGCTTGTGAGGTATCATTTTAAAAGTCTTGATCTGTTGAACCTTAATATCCTGTTGGATGGTCTGTGTCGTCATTGTACGTAAAGTTATGAAGTTTTGCTATATGTCCTACTGAAGTATGTTGTGAGGTTGGGAGACACCACAGCCAGCTTTTCAGTCAGGACAAAGGAGCCGCTATTACTGGCCAGATGGACATTAATGGCCCATCAAGAAGAATCCACTCTCTGAGAGATTGCTTGGAGAGGGCAGGTACCTACGCAGATGGGGACAGTCTGACTAATGGGGACTGTCATCAGTGCAAGGATCTGTCCAGCAGATGGACGAAAGTATAAAAGAGGGACTGTAAAATCATCACTTGGCCTTTCCTCCTCCGGCTCCATCTCAACTCCTGGAAGATCCTCTGGAAGACGACTTTGAACTAGGGAGACTGGTCCTAGTCTGTGTATTGAAGAACTGTGGGCTGCCTGTAACGTCTGTTAGGGTGAGAGACTGCTTGATTCCAATCTTGCTTAGTCTAAGTTAGAATTTAGGCTGCATTTCTCTTTTTATTTCTTAAATAACCAACTTTGATCTCTATGTCTGCTACTTACAATCACTTCATATCTCTCTTTCTGTAGTTAATAAATCTGTTTTATATTTTAGCTAAAACAGTATGTGTTTGGTTGCAGTGCTTGGGGAAGCTCAGCTCAGATGACAAAGGCTAGTGCATGTCCACTTTCCTTTGAAGTGGCAAACTTATTAATGAACTTGCACTGTGCAAGGGAGACTTGAGCAGTGTAAGATGGTACATTTCTGCAGTGCAAGGCTGAGATGATTGGCTGCTGCCTCTCTCTGTATAATTCATGAGTGGCTCAAGGAGCATTCCTGGAATTTCACTGCGTGTGGGGCTCCACATGCTGATGGCTGAATGATCACAGCGTCTGGAGGAGTTTTGCTGCTCCTTGCTGGCATAGCATTGTGTGAGAGAGCCCAGGCTGGAAAGATAAGGGAGCACAGAGGTCCCACAGATCCAGGTTGTACCCCAGGGTGCCATCACACCCCTACTTCTCCCTTATGTATTCTTTATTCATTCGGTCTTTGAATAGGAATGTAACATGTTTTTTTCCTGCTGTTGGAAGTGACAAAATCATAAGTGTCACATAGAATTTGGCAAGATTAAAGAAGTCATGAAGTTCATAGACCCGGTGCATGTTTCTCATGTGCTTCCCATCAGAAACAGCTATCTCCTGCTGCCTGGAGGTGTCCTTTCTATATCAGCCTTTTTTAAAAAAATCATTTTTGCCTTGATTTGAAAAAGTTCACAGGGTCAAAGCTCTCAAAAGCCACTGTTCTCTAGGGATGCAAAGAACAGCAAAGCCTTGAGTAAAACATGTCCCCTGGAACATTAATTATATAATTTATCCAGCACCCTGGGAACGCAAAGTACAAGTTAAGTTTACAAATATACCTCTGCTGTAAGAGACACCTGCACAATGACACAGCTCAAAGTCACACAAAGTTCTGGTTCCTAGTGCAACTCATGGCCTTGAAAAACACAAGATTAGATTTAAAAAAAACCAACAAAAAATGGAATGAAATTGACAGACGTAAAAAGAAGCAGTAAATGTGCCTGCCGCTGATGTTTACACAGGCGCACCAAGAATTAGGCTCCCACCTAACCTTCAAACTGGGTGCAAATCTGAATGGGCCTCAGTGCCTTAACAGGTGGTGGGTTTTTTTTTTTACACTGTAGCATTTGATTTTTCAATCGAAAGGAAGAGACAGAAGCAGTGGGGAGGAGACATGGATTTTAGACGGACACCCTGTCTCTTTTCAAACATGCAGAGGGCAGGGCAACTCAGCTAGAAGGACCCACCAACATCCAGAACTAGGGTGTGGCAGGTACGAGGCATGCACTGTTGCTGTTTCTGAAGCTATGTGGGAAGCTTGGGCCAGCAGTCGTTCAGGTTCCACACATGTTCACCATCTGTCAGATGAGCCAACCAGGGCTCAGCACTGGGGAAGGGTCGCCTGGCTCTTGTGAAATAAGAACCAGCTCCAAACTGAATGGGAAGCTCTTGTAAGATTCATGCCAGTTCAGCTCAAATAATTCTCCCCCTTTCTTGCTTGCTTCCTCACTGGTCCTTGGTGCAAGATTTGAAATGAAGAAGCCTCCAAAGCTAGGCAGAAAGAACAGCCATTGTTAGAGATTTCAGGTTGGCTAGGAGTATGGTAGCTTAAAGAGAGTGGGGACGGGAAGTGGGTAGGCTTCATAGTCCAGGGGCATGGGTGGGAAGAAAAGAATCAGAGGGCTAGAAGGGGGGACAGAATACTGGATGAGTGCAGTATTTGGAAAGAAGGGTGGAGGGGGAGCCAGGAGGAGGAAGATCCACCAAAGGTAATGCTGACATATAAGTCAGCAAGGAAGAGTTCAGAGTTATGGGCTCCCAGTGAAGAGAAGGTCTTGAGCAGACAAGAATGGCTTAGAGTGTTAAAAGCAGTAGTGAAGAATGAATAGGGAGTGGAGACCCTTAGAGCAGGCAAAGAAAGGAAAGTGCAGTGAGTTTTGTGCTGGCAGGTTCCAGGCACATGCCCGATTGGAGGGAATAAGAGGACAGTAGGTGCATGTTCCAGGATGCTAGAGATGAAGGGAAGCAGGAAGTTAAAGTGAAACCGGGAGAGAAAGGAGGTTCTAAGTGAGGTTTTCTTAAGGGCAGGGAAATGGAGCAGAATTGGAGCAGCCAGTTAGAAGAGTGAGATAAGTTGCCAGGAACTGCAGGCATGGGAGCAGTTAAAGGAGATGTGGATTGCTTAGCACAGGGTTGAGCAGAACGGCAGGAAGAGAGTGTGGTACCCTAAAGGCTTGGGCGCTTTCCAAACAGCTACTAGAGATACATTAGAGAAAAGCCAGCCCGCCTATGAGCAGTCACAGCATGAATTTAAATTTATGCTAGATTAAAGAAAACTATTACATATAATCTTACTTTTCATGAAGATCCAAAATAATGCCAATAGCAAGCAATGCACCGATGTTCTGTGTCAATGTATTATCCACTAGTGCTGGGAGATACAGATTGTGGCATACAGCTGGGTGGGTACTGCAGGATGATTACCACACTCAATTATTTAGGCCATACAGGATGCCAAAATGCAAGATCATTCATACCTCTGCCAAACTCCTGTCATGTAGTTCAAACTAATGACATGTGGATTACATCTTTTGAGCCCTCTTGCTTAAAAGAACAGGCATTACTTCACCAGCTATGTGCAGGCCTTCTCAATCAATCTGGCAGCTTCTTGAGTTTATTTACACACACCTACTTTTGTCAGCCCCAAATGCATTTGCAAGTTTGATGGATTCAACCTGCAGTAAACGCCTTACTCTTGAAATTAATAACTTGCTGCCAGTCATGGCTGTGCATACTTGCAAAAGACCACAAGTACTGCATGCAAGACTTGTTTTGAAAAACTGACCCCTGGTGAACTTTTCTTTTAAACGGAGAACAATTCTGACAGACAGGAAAATGAGCAGCCAAGTGACCCTTGAGCAGATAATACAAATTGCAATGGAGACATGATACATTTTTGCATAAAAATAAATCAGAGGAGTTTACGCTTTGGATGGTTTTATAGCATGGGAACTCTTGGGCTAACTTGTTGAAGGTGAAGAGAAGCTTTAATGACTGTATTAGCTTTTCTGTGGCATCCATTGAACGCTATCTTACTGAAATAGTGATCGTCAGGCAGTATTCTTGTACAGCGTTGTTTTTATTTTGGTTTGGCAGTCTTTCACTAAATACAGACTGTCCCTGGTGACTCTTTGCTTTATTCCTTGTTCCCCCAACAATGCGGTACCACACTGAGAGGCTGCTGTAGATCAAATAGATTGGAAATAAGGTGATGTAGGACACAGACCGACTGCACCACTTGTGAAAACCTGTGGTACGTTAGCCCTGGCACTGCTTCTTAAAGAGCGCGTGCCACTTCATTGCTCCAGTTACAAACGTATGAAAATATTATTGTGGCCCAAACCTGCCACATGCCAATCATTCTACACTCCCATTGCATAGGAGCTGCAGTTACAGGAGCTCAGCACCTCACAGGAAAGAGCCCACATGAGCAGCCATTTGCAGAGACAAGAGACACAAACGGTCTTCTGTCTGTACTTTTAGGGATTATCAACGTTAACCCCTCGAAAAGGTGAATATTCAGAGTGCATCCTCTTTGGGCTGGCAGTTAGGAGGATGTGAGCATTCTCAGGGTTAATTCTGTCTGATCTGACAGGAACTTCTCATATGGTTCACAGTTAAAAGCAACACATATTTGGGAGTACGATTAGAAACATAGACCCTAGTTCCAAACCTAATTGTGACAGGACAGGGAATTCCATGCCTGCTTTTCTCTTTGGAGCTAGGCTTTAGCCTAACCTTACAATGGATTTGGTAATCTCATACCCAGCCCTCATTTCTCCACATAAGCTCCCCTTTTCCCTCTTGGCCATTGTATCAATGGGAGCGTGATTGGCTGGCTGCGCTGCAGAGGTACCCAAGACCGTGCTATTATTTCTCTCTCCTCCTGAAGAGCACTAAACTCACTCATTTTTCAAAATGGCCAAACCAAACCCCCCCGGCTTACAACCACCAATCAACTGTGGTGCTGGGAGTCCTCTGCCATTTGGTTGGGCAGCTGTGCGGATGGCAGAATTTGCTCCTGTTGCAATTAGCACACACTACACTCCCGTTAACAGTCTCAGCAGAGAAGCCAAGGATTGAGCAGACATGGAAACTTCCCCTGATACATTAGGCTGGACCCATGATGTGATTATGCTTTGGACAAGAGTCCAAAGGGATGTCCAGTTGACACCGTACTCAACCCTACCATTACCTTGGAAAATGCTGGCTACTTATATGGCCTCACTGTATCCTTTACTGCCAAATACCATCAGCAGCTTCCCATGGGATTTTAGGTTTTTTTTAATGATACTCACTAAACCCGACTAACCCTTGCCGTTACAAAGAAAGCTCCAACTGAAGACCTGCCTTGGAGCTGCCTCCAAATGGTTCATCTTACAGTGGCAACTAACAAAACTCATTCAACTCCTCTGCTTTATTTAAGGGCTAAATCCTACCTGGAGGGAGGCAGGGGAGTCCAAAAGGAGCCACTACCATGCATCAGAGGGAGGGGTTTGCCCCGAAAAATGTAATTTCGGCAACATAAACTTGAAATCAGCTTGATGCTAGAAATCCATTCAGACACATTCTGATGCTCTGTTCACTTATATGGGGTTTCTGGGATCCAGAGAGACACGCCGGCTGTTGCTTATGCCTTCTTAACACATAAATATATATCACTGAGATACACCAAGGTCCTTTAGATATGGCATCTACGTCATTAAAAAAAACAAACCTACTTTTGGCTGTTTCTTTTGATTTTTCACCAAGGGCCAGGACCAGCCTGTAGAAATCCATTCTGGGATGTTACAATAGCCATCAGAAGAGAGTTATAGCTCATAATCAAGTGACCCCGACCCTCGCCTCCTCACGGCAGGGGACTCAAAATACTGGTGTAGTACCAGCAAAGTGCTTACAGCCCTTTCTCTCTGCAATACTTGAAAATTTCCTTTCTCAAAGCCACATTCACATGCACTTAGAAGGGGTTCCTGCTGCTGCCCCATGCTTTGAATGGAGTGGTTCTCTACTGCCCCCAAGTGTGGGCTGTGCTGAACAAGCCCAAAGTGATGAAGGTGCTAATTGGCACGTCTTATTATATTCTGTATTACCATAGCACCTGGCAGCCCTAGTCACGGAGCAGAACCCCCTGGTGCTAGGTGCTGTACAAAGGGGTAACATTTAGATGCTGCTGACCTTTCCTTTTTCAGTAAGATGTGTGTGTTATTATTTTCCATTAATAAAACCACAGTTTCTCCTGTAATTTGCCCTACACCAAAACTGACAATATTGTCGGGTTCCTCTCACCTATGTGCTGTCCGTACATGTGATAGTAGAAACTAAAACAATATGCGGTGTTGGTGACTCCATAAGGGTTTTTAGGGGCTACACTGAAAAAGGGACTAAGAAGTCTGGCCTTTTCTCCTTCCAGCCTCGGGCGTGACGTTTCAATGTACATGTAGAAACCTAGAAGAAGGCCAGAATGGAAATTGTTAAGTTCAGTCTTTAAACAAACACACACACAGTCTCTCTCTCTCAGTGTAAGGCTACTCAGCACCAGAGCTGTTAAGCATCTTGAACAATTTTTTTACATTCATCTGACACCGCTGGGCCTTGTTTGCCGCACTTGACCTGCATAAATCCCATGGGCTTCCACAGACAAATGCTTCAATGAGATTTTTTTTTCTATTCATGGTAAAAATCTGTGCTTGTCGTTCAGTACTCACAAGCAACGGTAAAGCAATAAACCAATGTGCAGACACAACAAAGGGGGAAATTCTTTGTTTAGGTTCCAGATCTCAGTCTCAAGGTGGCAAAGTGTTTATATGAATAGTGAAAGAAGAAGTATTTTTAAAATAATGAACAATTTCTTCATGGCATCGTTTCAAGGAGCCTTTTCGATAGCCCTACCAATCATAGAATCATAGACTATCAGGGTTGGAAGGGACCTCAGGAGGTCATCTAGTCCAACCCCCTGCTCAAAGTAGAACCAATCCCCAACTAAATCACCCCAGCCAGGGCTTTGTCAAGCCTGATCTTAAAAAGCTCAAAGAAAGGAGATTCCATCCCCTCCCTAGATAAGCATTCCAGTGCTTCACCACCCTCCTACTGAAAAAGCTTTTCCTAATATCCAACCTAGACCACCCCCACTGCAGCTTGAGACCATTACTCCTTGTTCTGTCATCTTCTACAACTGAGAACAGTCTAGATCCACCTCTTTGGAACCCCGTCAGGTAGCTGAAAGCAGCTATCAAATCCCCCCTCATTCTTCTCTTCCGCAGACTAAACAATCCCAGTTCCCTCAGCCTCTCCTCATAAGTCATGTGTTCCAATCCCCTAATCATTTTTGTTGCCCTCCGCTGGACTCTCTCCAATTTTTCCACATCATTCTTGTAGCATGGGGCCCAAAACTGGACACAGTACTCCAGACGAGGCCTCACCAATGTCGAATAGAGGGGAACGATTGCGTCCCTCAATCTGCTCGCTATGCCCTTACTTATACAGCCCAAAATGCCGTTAGCTTTCTTGGCAACAAGGGCACACTGTTGACTCATATCCAGCGTCCCGTCCACTGTAACCACTAGGTCCTTTTCTGCAGAACTGCTGCCTAGCCATTCAGTCCCTAGTCTGTAGCAGTGAATGGGATTCTTCTGTCCTAAGTGCAGGACTCTGCACTTGTCTTTGTTGAATGTCATCAGATTTCCTTTGGCCCAATCCTCTAATTTGTCTAGGTCCCTCTGTATCCTATCCCTACCCTCCAGCGTATCTACCTCTCCTCCCAGTTTAGTGTCATCTGCAAACTTGCTGAGGGTGCAATCCACACCATCCTCCAGATCATTAATGAAGATATTCAACAAAACCAGCCCCAGGACCGACCCTTGGGGGACTCCGCTAGATACCGGCTGCCAACTAGACATGGAGTCATTGACCACTACCCGTTGAGCCCGATAATCTAGCCAGCTTTCTATCCACCTTACAGTCCATCCATCCAGCCCACACTTCTTTAACTTGCTGGCAAGAATACTGTGGGATACACGGTTCAAAAGCCCATTCTCAGTGAAAGAACACATTATTCAATGATCCTGATTCTAGTTTATGTCAGCATTATAGATACTAGTTTTTTAATGTGACTTGCTCAATAACTGTAACCAAGCACAGGCAACGCAAGCATTACTGGATTTGGTAGTGCAGGTGGGATGTGGAGTATAAAGTAGCGTGAGCGATCACAATCCTGTACTGTAAGTCTGAAAGTCAATGTTCGAATGCATACAGAAAGCAGAATCCAGTGCTTTAGTTAACAGGGATGGCAGATTTCAAATCACACCCTTTAGCAGGATACAAAATGAAGACAGGGCAATGAAACTTTTAGCTCTCACAATCTGCTAGTGAGAATTTAAATGACTAAAAGCTACAGAACTTTGTAGGAAGTTTGAAATATACATCACTACAGGACCTATTGTCTGAAACTGATCATCTTTAAAATGTCCATTAGAAATGGTAACAAACAGGACTGGTCAGGAGCCACAAAGCTTGGTTTTAGACACAGATCTGACCTCTGTATGTAAATGTTCAGATGCAAGATTTTGCTTTGGGATCATCTCTATTAAATGTTATGGAGTCCCTACAGAATTATCATAGCTCAGTATTTTCAACCTAAATATTGCTGGTTGTCATTAAGAAAAGGGACTCAACATGTTGGGTAGATCCTCAGTGGAGCTATGTTGATTTGCATTTGCTGAGGGTCTGTTGTTGCAGAAATCTAAGCTACGTTTTACCTTCTTTGGAGCCACTTCGGTCTGCGTTGGGTCCAGTGTTTGGGGTATATTTTGTGTCCCTGGTGGCAGTGCTTTGTTTCGTCCAGTCAAAATTATCCGTATCATCTTGAGTGAATAGACATATGTTGCCATCTTCAAATCCACAGTGAAACTCTCCTACAGCCAACACAGTAAAGGAACACGACTTCAGTCATTGCAACCATTGTATGCGTAACTGTCAAAAGTCTTGAAGTGCAACAACCTTTTTAAAGGACAATGGCCATTATTAATATTGGACATTGTGAATTTTTTTGAAATCCGGGTAGAATGTCAAGGATGTGTCTTCCTTTACGATAGTTATTTTTTTATTGTAATTGCTAAAATATACACCCGACCATCACTCCAGGTGTACGTGTAAACTGAAAACATGTACAGATCTTATCAAATAGATCCCCTTCCACCATTCAGCATTATCCTTCAGCCCTTCTTAGGCCACCCACCCTTTGGAAAAGCCTAGGAGAACAGACAAGCTTTGCAGAATGCCCTTAAGGCCGAGAGACTTGGACTCCAGTTTAAGGAGTAAGCAAGGCTTACAATCAAAGGTTTCCAGCTGAGTAACTTCCAGCGGTCTCCTCCTGTTTATACCGTGGGACTGTCAACTCATGCAACTCAGTATATTGCAGCTGAGTGTATCATTATTACATGAGCACAAAGTTGCACTCTTGGGTAGCCAGGAACCCAAACCATCCGAGGTTTTGGGGCCTGGATTCTCATCTCCTTCCCAGCAGTGTAAGGCCCCCAAGGCACCTGCTGAACTTTATGTTCACGAGCAGTCCCCATGTGTGCACTGCTCCAGCAAGGTCAGTGGATATATTTCTTCACTGGCAGGAGAGAACAGTTGTCTGTATACTGTCTGTTTGTTACTACCTCCTTCATAGGTGTGCATTTTGTACTCACTATTGTGCAATAGTGCTCCACTGGCCTCCAGGAAACTAGAGCTGGGCACATAATAGATTTTTTGGTTCACTGGCATGTCCAAAATTTAAAAAAAAAAATTGGGTCAAACCAAAAATGATTTTTTAAAAAAAAATTAGGTGACTTCTTAAGCCAAAAAAAAAAAAAAAAGTTGAGTTGAGCCAATGCTTCAAGTTTCATTTCAACGCAACTCCAAAAATTCCATGCCAATTTCAGGGATTTTGACCAAAGCCAATGAAGACTTCATTCACAAAATGGGTGGGGTGGGGTAGGAAGGAGACCTACCTGATAATCTTTAGCTCAGTGATAACCTTTAGCCTCCTGGCATAGGGGAGAGCCGCATTCTATGCCCCCTACACCTCATATGAAAAAGGGATTTGAACATGGATCTTCCCAATTGCAACAGCATGCACTAACCATTGAGCTAGGGGTCTCTATCAATTTCTCATGTTGAATCTGTTCCATTTCTTATAAATAATTAAATAACCATTGAAGCAGGGACTTGAACTTGGATCTAACCACATTCTAGGAGAATGCTCTAACTACCAGTTATAGAGTCATTCTCACATGCGCTCGCTTGTACAAAGACTATTTTGCCAAGCTCTACACAGGACTACTTAGGGGTGTTAAGTCAAGCAGGTGTCTAAGTGTTTGCAGGTTTAGGAGGTTAAATATGTAATATATCCACTCAGGTCAGTGATGTTGTACTATGTTAGTGAGATCAGCACACAGGCCCTTGGAGTTGGAGCTAGGGTTGGGTAAGGATCCCAAAGAATGGCGGCTAACCTGAAGCTGATCTGAAATCATCTAATACCCAAATCTGAAAAATTAAGCTTGGCATTTCACCCCAAGCCCTATGGCAATTTTGAGAGATTTTTCTGGTTCTTCCTCATCCCATTTCTGGTTAGGCTAGGAGGACTGAAAGAAAAGTGTCTACTTCGTAGTGCTGAGCATGAAACATTCCTCTACAAAACCAGGTTATCCCAGACACATATGTCTACTCCTTCAGAACAATGATCAGATTTACCTCTTTTCTCAGATAAATCCACTGACTTGAGTAGAATCATCACCATTTGACTGTAAGAATCAAGTTAACTAAAGCACCATCCCTCAGTTGGCCTGAAAGGATTGTTCACCATCAGTATGACTGACAGTCAACTGTACATTTGTTTAATTATGAAACCCTCCCCCCGCACACGTCATTTTGCAGTCTAATTTAAGGGAAAACTTATAATATACAAAATCATTAAATACATGAGCACTGTCACAAGCACAACGGAGAAGAAATCTGAAAAACAGTTACACACTCTGTGGAATCCAATAACCTGAATAATGATGTATGTGAACTGATGCAGATTAGCATCTGCTGCTTTATTTCTTAGCTCACAAAAGAGTACACAGTGACACCGACAAAGCTCATGAAAGAAGTGCGGTGCAGATGAAGATCTATGAACAAAATAGAAGCGGAGCGTGTCACCTTTAGAAATGTATTTTGCACCAATCCAATATTAAAATAGCCTGTTCCATATAATATCCTGATGTGTACATGGGCTCCCCTCCACTTAGACAAATCCTTACTATAGCTCTCAAGGTGCTGAGCTGCCTTAGGAATATGACAGATGGATGGAAACTGCAGCCTCTGATCCTTGTCTACATTGTGATCAAAGGAGAGGGTGTTGCTAGCAGGTGCCTTGGAGGACTGGGGTGGGACTGGTAACACTTCCACTAGGATCCCCCCTACAAAACCTGCAGGACAAGCTAATGCTACAGAACAAGTTAATTCAGATCAAATTGGCATTAATTTGCATTGGCTCCTCCCACAACCCCCCCCCTTGAGGTGATTCAAGGGGCAGTTGTGGTTAAAGGGGTGTCCTGACAACAGGACTCATGCTGATGAGAGAGCTAAAAGTGGCCCCTTTCACCTGCCCAAACATCCAAGCAGATCTCAGACAAGCCACGGGTTTTGTGGCCCAAACCCACTGTCACTTGTGGGGTCTGCAGTGTGGGCCATCTCCCCTCTCTACTGACCCAAAGTGTCCCATTAATAGCGAGCTCCGCAGATGGAAACTCAGAGTTGTCAGTACCCTACACGCGCTATTCCTGCACAGAGTGATACAATTCAGCGATGAAATATTGCTTACATGACAGCTAACCAGAGTGGAAAATGAGTAAAATCTGATCCAGCTCCTACAACAAGCTGAGTTAAACCCAAAGTCAGCCTCACCATCCGTCTTGCCATTTCTAACTGTGCTGCAGTAGTTTAAAGGCTACATTTGCACTTTGAAGCATGCTGCAGAAGGTTCATTTAGAAATTCCACATCAGCAGATTAAAAGCTTTTTTCCTTTGAGTGAGCAAAAACAAATTTCAGGCCCGATGAAAAAGTAGGCACAAGTTTGCCATTTATTTAACACAGGGTCAGCTGCAAATGGGACTCAGGCATTTGGAATAAATTGGAAAGGGCTGGTGCCAAGTATCTTTGACTCTATATACATATAAACAAATAGACAAAAGTATAAACATGGAAATAACTTGAGATGTTAGATCTGCACATTTCCTGTCTGTGAATTCAAGAGTTTTTGAACAGATCGTCACCGTCCTTTATTCATCCATTAAAGAGGTATATCGTGAGTGCTGGCAGTCTGTGCATCCCCACACAGTCCTGTCTGGCTGAGATGCCCCAGCTCATGACAGGCTGGATAGGTCTTTAAGTCCATTTAAATTTTGTCCTATCTTCTAAGAGCATCAATAAAGGAGCCATTCAGCACTGTAGCCTGGAGTTAATTTCGGTTGCAAAGTGCACCTGTCACAAAGAACAGGTTCTTTTACTCAGGTGGCTATTTGGTGCTAATTAAGAAGATGAGATTGGTGAAACACACACAGAAATTTTATGAGCTTGAGTTAACACAGACTATAACTGAAATAATATAAAAACCAAATACATAAGTATAAGAATCAGAGAATTGCAGTAAAGTAGTTTCCCGCATTGTTCATACTTACAGTCTTACACTATGCATACCTACAACCTTTCGGAGACCGTTAGAAACAAAGATGGAAGAAACAGCCAGTGGCGCCCACCACAAGAGGAGATGATGGTTTTGGATGTCACCTCCACTGTCATTCTGGATCTCCCCACTAGGGCTTGGTTTGACAAACTTTTATACACCTTTCTCCATTCCACCCACATACGTCTGGGGCCATATCTGATCAAGTCTCAGCCCTTATTCATCGCGAGTATTCCAGGAGACCAGCATTAGGGTTCCACCTGTCTACACGTGTTATTTCAATTGACCATAGTCATATTTCCAACAGTTAAGCCAGCCACTCGCATCCGTCCCTTTCCCAATAGTTTTGGTATATGTGGTTAGCTCTAATTGCTAAAAGCCCCTGAGATGCTACCATCTGTTTGTGGTTTACCTGTTTACCACAAAATGCATTGCTAAACTGCAACAAGATACACATTACTAAATTTTACAACCTCCAGCCCCCTGATGCCCCAGGACCTCGCTGGGCTGGGCCCCACAGGTGGAAACGCTGGGATCAAGCTCACCTCAGGCTCCTGCATCTCTGCTTACCATACCCCATGCTGCCTTTGGTGTAGGGAAGGTGCAGCTGCCATATATCATTCAGTAACCTTCGTTCACACAATAATACCACGCTAACAAATGTATGCCTAACACACCTCAGTAGGCCTCAGCATATTCCAAGCCTCACTTAACATACATATTCATACTTTACGCCCTCCTATTTACATCTCAGCCATATTGGCTTCACTCACAATTATTAGAAGCACTTTTTCAATAAGTATATATTAATCTAGCCTTATAATTCAGGATCAGGTCATGGGCCTCTGGTCAACAGCACCAATAGGGTGGTAGATTTTATTTTACAAGCACATGGCAATTTAGAAACTGGATTGAGGCCATTAATTAGTTTCACGGCTAATCAGGGCCAAATGTGAAAATGCATCCTCAAGACAAAATGCTCTGCATTCTATCATTAATCCCTCATGTCATCCATTCCCCCATAAGACCCACATTTAAATATGAATATTTATATTCCAATCTCTTTCCTTATTCAAACATAACTTCTGTTTACATTAATGGGAGTTACATGCACATATCATGACAACAGTCTTTAATAAACTCACAAAAGAAAGGGAATACAGATTTAAGGCTAAATCTCAGTCTTTAACCCATTGGAAATGCTCATTTAGCTATTTCAGAAGTCTCATAATAAGGAATCATTTTATGTCATTTGCATGCTGCAGAATTTATGCATGAAGCGAATGATTCTGGTCTCACACAAATCAGTTTTATCCAGGGTGACTCCACTGACTACTCTTGATTTACACAGAATCAGGCCCATCAAGTTAAAGTAAGGGGCAGAATTTCCTGGGTTTTAAATCAATTCTTAGTTGTCTATGAACACAGGGTTTTGGTGGTTTATTTACACAGAGAGACAGATAGACAGCATCTTTAAATTGACACTTGTGAGATAAATAAGACGAGATCTAGAAAACAAAGATAATGTGCGTAATGGAATAGAGAATCTTTTATCTCTAGTTTACTAGTTTGAATCCATCGAAAGGATGAAGGCCTGGCCCTACTGAAAATTTTGTCATTGACTTCAGTAGGGCGAGGCATTTTGCCCCAGATATTACTGACCTAAAGTTGTTACCACTGATGGCTGTTCTGTAGCCATGTCTACACTACACTTAGCGCCGATGCGATCAATGCAGCAGCATCGATTTAGTGCGTCTGGTGAAGACAAGCTAAGTCGATGGGAGAGCACTCTCTTGTCAACGTCTGTAATCCACCTCACCTAGAGGCAGAAGCCTGTCACCAGAGAGTGTCTCCCGTTGACACAGAGTAGTGTGGACACCGTTGTAAATCGTACTAAGGCACGTCGACTTAAGTTACATTACTTATGTAACTTAACTAGCGTAACTTAGGTCGAATTACAGCATTAGTGTAGCCCAGGCCTCAGTAAAATGATTGGATGGGCTCACTCCAGTTCTTGACTGACATGTTTCCCCATCTTCACTAGCACAGTTAGAAGCTGATCCTGACAGACCAAGGGCATGGGTATGGGTAGGGCAATGAAATACCCCCTCTCACTGCTCAAAGTGATCCTTCTTTCTAATGCAGCTCTGATGTTTCCCACATTGAAACTGTACTGTAGACAGAGGACTTAATGTCTAGGACTGTTAATCTGGATCCTTTAACTGAACAATAAATTTGCCATGAAAGAAGAAAAGGAAAGAAATTTTAAACTTTAAAATTGGAGACATTAATTTAATGCACCTGGGAATGCTATTAAATATTTTCTTTATAAATTAAATATATATGTAGTCAACAAAGGGCTGATTAAATTCTAATTCAATAGAAGTCTTTCCATTCTGCCCTAATTATTAACACACTAGACGGGATCATCAGCAAAGAGATTTAAAGTGTTGAGTCATCTACAATAGAACCTCAGAGTTATGAACACCAGAGTTATTAACTGACCGGTCAACCACACACCTCATTTGGAACCGGAAGTATGCAATTAGGCAGCAGCAGAGACAAAAAAAGCAAATGCAATACAAGTGTGCAGTAGAGTACAAGCAAATACCATGTTAAATGTATACTACTAAAAAAAGAAAGGGAAAGTTTTAAAAAAGATTTGACAAGGTAAGGAAACTGTTTCTGTGCTTGTTTCATTTAAATTAAGATGGTTAAAAGCATTTTTCTTTTGCATAGTAAAGTTTCAATGTTTTAAGTATTAAGTCAATGTTCAGTTGAAAACTTTTCAAAGAAGAACCATAACGTTTTGTTCAGAGTTAACAAACATTTCAGAATTACAAACAATCTCCATTCCTGAGGTGTTTGCAACTCTGAGGTTCTCCTGTATTCTGTATTCTAGGCTGTTCTCGGTGGTGGCAGATGACAGAAGAAGGAGCAATGGTCATGTTGCAGTGGGGGAGGTCTAGGTTGGATATTAGGAAACATTATTTCACTAGGAGGGTGGTGAAGCACTGGAATGGGTCACCTAGGGAGATGGTGGAATCTCCATCCTTAGAGGTTTTCAAGGCCTGGCTTGACAAAGCCCTGACTGGGATGATTTACTTGGGGTTGTTCCTGCTTTGAGCAGGGGGTTGCACTAGATGACCTCCTGAGGTCTCTTCCAACCCTAATCTTCTATGATTCTATGATTCTTGAACTGTTCACAGTAGCTGAGAACCAGTTTTGCTCACATTGTAGTTGACTGATAGCAGTAATACTGATGTGCCTGAAATACTTCCTTCTGTTTCCAGCTGTATTTCTGCACACCTTACTAAACACGATGTCTGGGCAATAAAAGGTATGTTTCTCATTGCCCGTAGCAGTTTCCCACTTATTCAGTCTGCCACAGGAGCCCCTAAAGCTCAACACACAGCCAAAATGCTTATTGAGATTTATTTTTGTCAAGTATCACTAGTGGGATATTTCATCAAATATTACCACCATAAGGAAATGTCTATGGATTTCAGCTTAGTAACATCCTTTTATAACGTTAGCTTGCTTCGCCTTTGGAGAAACAGCAAGAAAGCTCTGCTTTCAGCTATTTGAGCATCTCATCCAATAAATGATCACAGTTTTTCAAAATCACTGGTACAGATAACGAGATATTCACTAAAGAGACTCAGTGTCACAGCTAAATTTCCCAGAGCTGAAGAAGAGCTCTGGGTAGCTCAAAAGCTTGTCTCTCTCATCAACAAAAACTGGTCCAATAAAAGATATCACCTCACCCACCTTGTCTCTCTAATATCATGGGACCGAAATGGTTACAACACCACTGTATACATAGATATTGGATTCAACAAGGGCAAGTCATGATGAGATAACTGGCTCTGAGGATATGGGAAAAGCAGTGGTTGTGATATACCTTGACTTTAGCAAAGCTTTTGATATGGTCTCCCACAGTATTCTTGCCAGCAAGTTAAAAAAGTATGGATTGGATGAATGGACTATCAAATGGATAGAAAGCTGGCTAGATTGTCTGGTACAATGGGTAGTGATCAATGGCTCGATTTCTAGTTGGCAGTGGAGTGGAGTGCCCCAGGGGTCGGCCCTGGGGCCGGTTTTGTTCAACATCTTCATTAATGATCTGGATGATGGGATTAATTGCACTCTCAGCAAGTCCGTGGATGACACTAAGCTGGGGGGAGAGGTAGATACCCTGGAGGGTAGGGATAGGGTCCAGAGTGACCTAGACAAATTGGAGGATTGGGCCAAAAGAAATCTGATGAGGTTCAACAAGGACAAGTGCAGAGTCCTGCACTTAGGCTGAAAGAATCCCATGCACTACTACAGGCTGGGGACTGACTGACATAGTGGAAGTTCTGCAGAAAATGACCTGGGGATTACAGTGGATGAGAAGCTGGATACGAGTCAACAGTGTGCCCTTGTTGCTAAGAAGGCTAATGGCATATTGGGCTGCATTAGTAGGAGCACTGCCCACAGATCGAGGGAATGATTATTCCCCTCTATTGGGCACTGGTGAGGCCACACCTGGAGCACCGCATCCAGTTTTGGTCCCCCCAGTACAGAAAGGATGTGGACAAATTGGAGAGAGTCCAGCAGAGGGCAACTGAAATGATTGGGGGGCTGGGGCACATGACTTACGAGAAGAGGCTGAGGGAACTGGGGTTATTTAGTCTGCAGAAGAGAAGAATGGGGTGGGAGGATTTGATAGCAGCCTTCAACTACCTGAAGGGGGGGTTCCTAAAAGGATGGAGCTCAGCTGTTCTCAGTGGTGGCAGATGACAGCACAAGGAGTAATGGGCTCAAGTTGCAGTGGTGGGGGTGTAGGTTGCATATTAGAAAAAAACTATTTCATTAGGACAATGGTGAA
The DNA here is from genome assembly GCF_965152235.1 of Eretmochelys imbricata. Taxonomy (NCBI): domain Eukaryota; kingdom Metazoa; phylum Chordata; order Testudines; family Cheloniidae; genus Eretmochelys; species Eretmochelys imbricata. The sequence goes on along the minus strand of NC_135577.1, from coordinate 129,888,879 downwards.
GCACTGGACTGGGTTACCTAGGGAGGTGGTGGAATCTCCATCTTTAGATTTTTAAGTTCCAGCTTGACAAAGCCCTGGCTGGGATGATTTAGTTGGGGTTGGTCCTGCTTTGAACAAAGGGTTGGACTAGATGACCTCCTGGTGTCTTTTCCAACCCTAATATTCTATGATTCTGTGATTTCACTGTGCCTTCCACCCTATCTCCTCCAGCTCATTGAAAACAACTTTTCTTTGGTTATTTAAACACATAGAATCAGAGAATATCAGGGTTGGAAGGGACCTCAGGAGGTCATCTAGTCCAACCCCCTGCTCAAAGCAGGGCCAATCCCCAATTTTTGCCCCAGATCCCTAAATGACCCCCTCAAGGATTGAACTCACAACCCTGGGTTTAGCAGGCCAATGCTCAAACCACTGAGCTATCCCTCCCCCCAACGGGTTGTCTACAATGTCTTAATTAATACTTGGGGGGGGGGGCGGAATAGCAGTGCATATCTCTCTATCAATGTTATAGAGGGTGAACAATTTATGAATTTACCCTGTATAAGCTTTATACAGGGTAAACCGGATTTATTTAGGGTTTGGACCCCATTGGGAGTTGGGCATCTGAGTGTCAAAGACAGGAACACTTCTGTAAGCTGCTTTCAGTTAAGCCTACAGCTGTTACGGGATATGGTTCAGACCTGGGTCTGGGTTTGCAGCAGGCTAGCAGGTCTGGCTCAAGCCAGGCAGGACACTGAAGTCCTAAGCTGCCAGGGCAGGAAAGCAGGGGCAGAAGTAGTCTGGGCACATCAGGTGGCAGCTCCCAGGGGGGTTCTACTGTGATGAATTGGATCACAGTAACTTCCTGGGAACTGCCACCTGGAGGACCTTTGAAAACATATGTGCCTTTTCCTTTGGGGTTATTCATCGGTTTGGGACACAGGGGAAGGGGTATGCCCAGCAGCCGCAATCTTCTCTTGATCTGAGTACTCTTTGTTCAGCAACTGGAAATTAAAAAAAGTCCCAGTCTCCTACCACAAACAAGTGCAGTCACGTGTGACAGAATTAAAATGGACCTTATGGAATCCATGGACCACAGCTGAAAATGAAATGCTGCCCATTTATTGCACAACCATGAAGCAACAATTAATGCAAATCTAATTCTTCCAATGATGAAGTGCAACAAAGGATAAAAATACTTACTTAAGTGCGGATTGACTGGAGCTGGAAGAAAGACAGAGAAGAAGACAATTAATGTCATTTGAAAGCCTTTTTAAAACCAGTACTCTACTTATCCTACCCCTTCCTTGGGGGCCGTGTAAGAACACTGATGATTGCACATGGTTAGGGTCAGCACAACAGCCACTGTCCTGCTCTTTAACGATCTAAAGACTTCAGCACTTCCCAGGGATGAGCACGCTCTTCCACAGAAATCTCAGCGCACACAGTCAGGCATCAAACCTCGACCCTCACGCTTAGTTTAAGGAAGAAAAGCAGCTGTCCAGCTAGCAGCAGGCTGATGTCCTATTGCTGAAGCCAACACATAATAGAAAATGGGTAAAACTGAGCGTGCAGAGGGTTCATATTAGACTCTGTCCATCCCTTAATGTGGGGTGCTAGCAGCGCACTGGCCCTCTGGATTACAGGGAATTTCACCTGTAACGAATCCATTCTCATGTGTTTAAAAATGCTGCCATGTGAAATGTCAACACAGCCTAAATCCCACTTCCTATCTGACTGGTTCAGGTTTCTTTAAATGCAGGGTGCAAAGGGGAGGCTCAGGATCCCTCCCGGCTGCTGACCAGAGCTGGGTAGCGCAGCAACAGAGCCCCTTCCCAGCAGGCATGATGGAGGGGCAGCCAGGCCAAATTTCAGTGGTGTTGCAATCCTGTGTGCCCCCCCTCCCCCTTTGCAGTCCTTTCAGGGCCATGGGCAACAGGCACCCCTGGCCTCTGGGAGGAGCGGAGGAGTGGGACCGGGGCATCTCAGCCTCCAGGAGGGTTTGGAAGATTGGATCTGGGCTTTTGATGCTTCCTGGGGAAGTGGAGATGCAGACAGAGGATGCAGTCAAGGGCTCCCAGAACTGCCTGGCCCCTCCTGGGGATGCTGTCTGTCAGCCCGACCATCTCTCCGTGTGAGACCACGGGCTTGGGTGTGGGGCAGGGAGACTGCAGGGCTGGGTGCAGTGGGGAGAGCTCATGGCTGGGTGGGGGACAGCAGGAGGAGTGTGTGGAACTGTGGGTGCAGAGAGGACAGCATGCGTTTTTGGTGCAAAGGCAGCATGAGAGAGCTCGGGGCTGGGAGGCGGGAGGGGGAAGAGTGTGGGGCTGGTGAGAGGTCTGGGCCCCCTCCTTAGGGAAATTCCAGTTGGGCCCATATTTAAGTCTTATATCAGAAAAACATGCTGGCAAACAAACAGAACTTGTGGCATTCCCCAAAACACCCATCTGACTTTCAGACAATAGCAGGGGAAACATACAGAATTTCTTTTTCAACAGAGATGAAGTAATATAAATAAAGTATTCTATTCCAAAAACCAGTACATGCCACTTCTATGTATATCACTGTTCACTAGTTACATTATATACTTACTTTTATAACAATAAAGGATTGACAACTATTGGCCAGGATATTAATAAAATACAGTTCTGAAATGTATTATCCCAGTGTCCTCTCTATGATCTTCCAGGTACAATATATGCATATCAGAGAAGGATTATAAACTTGGAAGGTTAAGGCAGTAATTTTATAAAATATTACAGTAATTACTCTGCTAATCCCCACAGAGCCAAAGTAGGACGATAAGGCATAGTGATTTTAAGTCTCAGAGAATGGTAGATAAACTTGGTTGTGTGGTTCATAGATCTGTGGTGTAATTGCTTTGAACTCCTTTGGATCCATACCCCTTTTCCCATCTATAATTCTACAATTCCACAATGTCGTATTTTGAAATCAGAATGACAAGTTCCTACTTAATGGAGTAGGGATGAAATTCACCCCTGCCGAGAGGGTCAGCACCATGCCTGTGCATCACTGAAGACCTCAAAAATAAGGCTGACGTGGGAATTAGATGGTGCATAGGCCATATGCTGGCCCTGTGCACAGGAGAGGATTTCAGCTGGGTTATTTAGGAAATAGAGACCTGTTCCTGTAATCATGAGGGATTGTGGGTTTAGGCCCGGAATCAGAAAGGGACAATTATCTAAAGAAACTGTGCAATCTAATTCTGGCTCCAAATGATGTTTGATGAAACCTTGTAACCCTATTGTACTGTATATATGCAGATGAAAACAGACTTCTACCCAGTTATTGATCCATGTGTTGATACTGTTAGCCACCTGCTCTGTTTATGGACATAAACACTTTGCTTCTCACCTTCCCTCATGAGTTATACTTAGTTGCAGATACAACCTGACACTTAAAAAAACCCCTCCATTTAGTAGCTCTGCCATTTTATCTCACTTCACCTAAAAGAATGATCTGTGATTTGCCAGAGGAACTTAGTCGTTAACTTCCATTAGATAACTTCACATGCATTTGTTAAAAAAAGAAAAAAATTACCTTTCACTCTTCGAGAAACCTTCATTTTGTGTGCTTCTTGAGTGGCTGAACTCAGAATTAGCTGAAATTGCTAGAAGCTGCATTTAGTGATGCTTGCTTTGTAATTGTACAGAGAAGCTTTTATAGAAACTATCATTAGTGGGTCACCTTGAGCCATGCTCGTGAGACTGCTCAGAGTACAGCAACTAAACCAAAAAAGGGCTGGCTGCCACGCAAGCTTCAGCTCAGACTGATTGACAAAAGCAGAACAACAAATTAAGCTATGGTTAGGCTGAACTTATTGACACATGGTGAACTGGCAAAAAAGCACTCTCCTAAGTAATGCAGCAAGTAGCTATAAAACAGGGGAAGATGATTCTCAAATTCTCATTTCTGAAAGGTCACATTGCTGTGTGAGCCAGAAGTAGTAAGTAAAATTAGCCATGAAAGGAAACTAATGGATGACTGAAGAACTACATTCCTGAGGTTGAGTTTGAACTGTCTAGAAATTTTTAAAGTTCAGCGTTATAACCATTCTTTGGTGAGCTTAAACTCAAAAAGGAAGCCTACAAGAAGTGGAAATTTGGACAGCTGACTAGGAAGGAGTATAAAAATATTGCTAGAGCATGCAGGGGTGTAATCAGGAAGGTCAATCAGATTTGCAGCTAGCAAGGGATGTGAAGGGTAACAAGAAGGGTTTCTACAGGTATGTTAGGAACAAGAAAAAAGGTCAGGGAAAGTGTCGGACCCTTACTGAATGCGGAAGGCAACATAGTGACAGATCATGTGGAAAAAGCTGAAATACTCAATGCTTTTTTTGCCTCGGTCTTCACAGACAAGGTCAGCTCCCAGACTGCTGCACTGGGCAGCACAGTATAAGGAGGAGGTGAGCAGCCCTCAGTGGTGAAAGAACAGGTTAAGAACCATTTAGAAAAGCTGGACGTGCACAAGTCCATGGGTCCAGATCTAATCATCCAAGGTTGCTGAGGGAGTTGGCTGATGTGATTGCAGAACCATTGGCCATTATCTTTGAAAATTTGTGGTGACCGGGGGAGGTCCCAGATGATTGGAAAAAGGCAAATATAGTGCCCATATTTAAAAAAGGGAAGAAAGAGAACCCAGGGAACTACAGACCGGTCAGCCTCACTTCAGTCCTGGCAAAATCATGGAGCAGGTCCTCAAGGAATCCATTCTGAAGCACTTGGAGGAGAGGAAGATGATCAGGAATAGTCAACATGGATTTACGAAGGGCAAGTCATGCCTGACCAACCTGATTGCTTTCCAGGATGGATAACTGGCTCTGTGCATATGGGGAAAGCAGTGGATATGATATATCTTGACTTTAGCAAAGCTTTTGATATGGTCTCCCACAGTATTCTTGCCAGCAAGTTAAAAAAGTATGGATTGGATGAATGGACTATCAAATGGATAGAAAGCTGGCTAGATTGTCTGGTACAATGGGTAGTGATCAATGGTTCGATTTCTAGTTGGCAGTGGAGTGGAGTGCCCCAGGGGTCGGCCCTGGGGCCGGTTTTGTTCAACATCTTGATTAATGATCTGGATGATGGGATTAATTGCACCCTCAGCAAGTCCGTGGATGACACTAAGCTGGGGGGAGAGGTAGATACCCTGGAGGGTAGGAATAGGGTCCAGAGTGACCTAGACAAATTGGAGGATTGGGCTAAAAGAAATCTGATGAGGTTCAACAAGGACAAGTGTAGAGTCCTGCACTTAGGCTGAAAGAATCCCATGCTCTGCGACAGGCTGGGGACTGACTGACTAAGTGGCAGTTCTGCAGAAAAGGAGCTGGGGATTACAGTGGACGAGAAGCTGGATATGAGTCAGCAGTGTGCCCTTGTTGCCAAGAAGGCTAATGGCACATTGGGCTGCATTAATAGGAGCACTGCCAGCAGATCGAGGGAAGTGATTATTCCCCTCTACTTGGCACCGGTGAGGCCACAGCTGGAGTATTTCATCCAGTTTTGGTCCCCCCAGTACAGAAAGGATGTGGACAAATTGGAGAGAGTCCAGCAGAGGGCAACGAAAATGATTAGGGGGCTGGGGCACATGACTTATGAGGAGAGGCTGAGGGAACTGGGATTGTTTAGTCTGCAGAAGAGAAGAGTGAGGGGGAATCTGATAGCAGCCTTCAACTTCCTGAAGGGGGGTTCCAAAGAGGATGGAGCTCAGCTGTTCTCAGTGGTGGCAGATGACAGAACAAGGAGTAATGGTCTCAAGTTGCAGGGGGGAGGTCTAGGTTGGATATTAGGAAAAACTTTTTCAGTAGGAGGGTGGTGAAGCACTGGAATGTGTTACCTAGGGAGGTGGTGGAATCTCTTTCCTTTGAGGTTTTTAAGGTCAGGCTTGACAGAGACCTGGCTGGGGTGATTTAGTCGGGGATTGGTCCTGCTTTGAGCAGGGGGTTGGACTAGATGACCTCCTGGGGTCTTTTCCAACACTAGTCATCTATGATTCTAGTCAGTTCATCCTGACTCTAGCTGATCTGACTGCTTTATAAAGAAAGCATTCTCAGAACAGAAAGAATTGTGATAAAACTATTTGACTCTGCTGGATCCTCTGTGTCTGTTCTGTTAGATTTTGACCCCGGCACGTGGGGCATAAACCACACTTTAATTTTGAGACCTTATTTCTGGTAATCCTTGTCCATGTAGATTACGCCACACAAACCTTGGCAGAGAGTAAAAAAAAATCCTTTTCACATTCAACAGGCGATTCTCTCTCAGTATAAAACCTATGTAAAAGCCTATTTAAATTTACCACAAATTCTTCCCAAATTAAAAACTTGATTAAGGAACAATTGAGGTGCCCTTATGTGCTAGTGCAAAGAACACAAAAATTACGCTCATTGGCAGGGGATGTTGTGAAGACTAAAAGTATAATTGAGTTAAAAAAAGAACGGGGTAAGTTCATGGAGGACAGGTCCATCAATGGTATTAGCCAAGATGGTCAGGGATGCAACCCCACGCTCAATCAATTACCCTGTTCTTCTCATTGCCTCTAACGCACCTGGCATTGGCTACTCACGGAAGTCAGTTTACTGGGTAGATGGATGATTGGTCTGACCCAGTATGGCTGTTCTTAGAGAAATCATTAAAAAAACAAGCAATAATTTTGGACATCAATAGCTAAGGTTAAATATACTATATTTTCAGCTGCCTGATTATATTTTTTATTATTGGTACGATAATTTGAGATTGGTGAGAAACAGTTTTCCTGTCCAATGTAAATGTTTGAGATATCGAAAAAAATTTCCATCTTAAACTGGGACAAAAAGTCTAAATCTTCAAAATTTTTGCACACCAAAAATCTGAACAAAGTTTTGGTTCAGGTCAATCAAAATGTTTGGTTTTGATTCTGACTTTTCTCTCTCTTTTTAAAAACATTTTTTAGTCTAAATTTACTAAATTTTTTAAATGAAAAGTTGTTTCAACTGAAACTTCCAAAACTTCCCAATTTCAAAATGTGGAAATGAGATTTTACCCAAAACCTTTTCCAGTAGGGACAGTCATTGAAATGGATCCTGTTCTTCAAAGAGGAGGGTTTTTTTAGACAAACTGGCATTTTTCAGTGAAAAAATGGTTTGTTGAAAATTTCCTGATCAGCTCGTATTACAATAGTGCATAAAGGCCCCCAGGATCTGATAGCATTAGGCAATCCACATACACATGGTTAGAGAGAGCCCTTGCTCCAAAGAACATGAAATCTCAATATGAAGAGCAAAAAAAAGGAGAAAGGGAATATTAAGCCAATTAAGCTAAGAGACACAAAAGAAACCAGTCATGGCTGACAATCTGCCCTATTAATTGTAACACCTAACTTAACATGATCCTTTTAACACACACCCGCATACTGGAATTTTCTGTTTGCACACCCCAAAAATGGTCTTAATTTTGTGCTGTAGTGCTGCTCTGTAATCTTCTTATATAAGGTCCCAATCCTGAAACTGGATCCATGAGGCTGGATCTTTGCACCCATCTGGGGTCTGAGCTGATCTCAGGATCGAGGCATGCAATAATGATATACTTTTCTAACCTACAGAAAAGTCACTATTTTTTAAAAAAATAACATTTAGCCTATGGAAATTTAAGTGTTGGAGTAGTAACTGACAGCCTCATATGGCAGACCATTCTTGTTGTGTACAGGTGTACCAGGAGTCCCATTCTATATACACTGAAGAAATACTGCCCGTTGCTTTTGGAGTGGTAAGAAGCAGCTCCGTTTGCAACTTTAATTGCTGCTTAAGAATTATTATATTTTTTTTTTACATAGGAAGATGTATAAAGAAAGTGTGTGTTCAGATTTGAAATGGAGTTACTGAACATTCAGAGATTTTATAGTTGTCTTTTACCATACCAGCCTACATGGATTTACGTGAAATGATGAAGATGATCTTTAAAATTGTTACTACAAGACATATTTGTACTGCACTAGCCTACACAGTCGATTAGTGCTATTTAAATTTATGTGATTGTGTTTACTTGGTGTACTGAATGTTCTCTTGCAGAATAATATATGCATCTAATAAGTGATTCGTCAATCATATCATTCATACTATGCTGATTTTTCTTTTCTCCATGCCACAGTGGAGAGAAGGTGGAAAACAAAGCATGTGTACACACTTTTGATTGATAGTATCCAGGTACTAGCGTGTTTTCCCTTTTTTTGTCTATACCTAAAAGTATGGGTTAGGAGGCGAAGATATTTTTTTAAAAACACGTCACTGAGATTTTCCTAATTATATAGTTTCCACATTTCGGACAATCATTCAAACAGCTCCTAACAGAAAAGCTCATTGAAAGTTGCATGTGTTTGTATTGGAGCAATGTAAATGTTAATCTGCAGTTGCTGGTTTCATTCACGCTGTGCTGTGCTCTGTAACTACTCCCATATTAGCTTAACTTCATACTATTTGATAGTAAATATAGAAGTCACCAGAATAGGTTCAGATTCCAGTGCATTCATTGTAGCCACAAACAACTGTGACACAACTTGTGCATTTGTAGATGAAATGCAGATTTTTCACCGTTTAATATTTAAAATGGTAAAAGGCAACAAGAAATGCCACAACATCAACAGATATAAACATGAAAAATATTAATCTCAATATATGTCGATACAGTTATTCCAGTTGTTCAGCAATGAACTTGCTGATGGGGATATCTTCAATGGCAAATTCACTGACGGTGCTAACTTTCCAGGCCAGAGATGGATCCAACTCATAATGAGGAAATTTCATCTGTAAAAATTATGTTTTACTTCATTGCCTGCAGACCTGTACAAATGTGTGGTTATAAAGCAGCTGAGAAACTGCGGGTGGAAATTTCATGATGGACTGCATTATTTTGAATGGGAATATTTTGAAAACACAGGAAAATTATGATCACCTAGCCTATAATACTCTTTGGGCTAGATCTCCAGCTCGTGCAAACCAGCATAGCTTCACTAAGGGCTGGTCTTCACTCAGGGAGATCGACCCTGCTGCAATCGACCCTGCAGCAGGGACTGATTTAGTGGGTCTAGTGAAGACCTGCTAAATCGACAGCAGAGCACTCTCTGCTCGATCCCGGTACTCCAGCTCTCCAAGAAGAGTAAGGGAAGTCAACTGGAGAGCATCTCCCACTGATGCAGTGTGGTGAAGACACCGGGGTAAGTCGACCTAAGCTACATCAACTCCAGCTACATTATTCATGTAGCTGGAGTGCGTAACTTAGGTCGACTTACCCCCATAGTGAAGACAAGCCAGGGGTGGTATGTCTATTTGCACTAGTTGAAGAGTTAGCCCTTCAATCCCCAATTTACCACAAATCTCTTTAAAAACCCTTATTCTAGCCTAAGTCAAGCATACCTATTTAAAGACAAATCAGATGCTTCAATAAAAATTTAGAGGGGTTTTGAAAATAGGGCTTTTTAATGTCAGCCTGATGCAAGCCTTACCTGTGGAATGACTACCGCCACTTGATAATAAAATACAGACATTTTGAAGTCGTCGGGAGATCGAACAGCACACCAAAATCATACATTTGTTTACATTTTAAGGCTCTGGGAATGGAAAAGAATGCTTGGGAAAGAGAGGGATTGATAGTACTTGAGACATGCATAGTACTGGTGCGTATTATACAAACATCTGGCAATATACCTGAGTCCTGGGACTTGCAATATCTTAGGGATTCCAACCCTGAGTTTTCCTTTGAGCAGATAATACTACCTGTGTTAAATTGTGCGATATATTGGAAAGCATTGCAAAATCGGGAGTTACGTTCAAGCTGCCAAGGTAATTTGTACTTGTAATCTATGATAGGGTTTGGATTTAGGTGGAAGGAAGGAAAGTTGGTGCACTAACCCAATAGGCTCCTGGTTTAAGTCAATGGGAAGTGAGGGCTGTTGGACTCTTGCAGGATCCAGGCCCTGGTCCCAGTAAACGGTGCATTTAAAATCAGTCTGTTCTGTTTTTACTTTTCTGTAGTTCACTGACGGCTTTTTAACCAATGTGAATTATAGATACTCTACCTCTGAAACAACATACTGTCTCTGCAAACTGGATATATTTTTTTCATGCATGTCTCTCAGTTTTTATGAAACTAGAGTTTCACATTTTAACTCTTTGCTGGTAGCCAGAAGTCTGCTATCTCTGCACTGAGAGGAAATCAATTTCTATAACTCATGAGAGCACAGAAGCAAAAGACATGATCAAAATTGCTTGTTGATTCTTGAAAACTTTCCAACAACTCTTAAAGGGTGAAACTGGCTCTATGTGGAGTCAACACACAGACAATACAGGGGATGGATCACCTGATGATTCTCTGTTCTGTTCATTCCTTCTGGGACACCTGAGATTGGCCACTGTCGGCAGACAGGATACTGGGATAGATGAACCTTTGGTCTGACCCAGTATGGCCATTCTTATGTTCTAATGATACACTATTTAAACCCAACGTAAGCCCTCAAAGTAGGATTTAAGTTGTGCACTGCCCTTCTGTTCCCCCTCTGTACACCTGGTTCAGCTCAGTTCAAAGAAAAATGCAGCAAACAGCTCTAGCATCTCTAATTAGAATGAGTCTGATCTGCATTTTATCCTGGATAAAATAAAAAGTGAGTAAAAATATAATTAGCCTGATGATAAATATATAATATACTAAAAGATGTAGGTTACCAATCATAGAGCTCACAATGGAATACTAATATATTAGTGTGAGAATTAAACCTACAGTATGTTTCAATAAGAAATGTCCAAAGAGATGATGTGAGAAACATAGGCTGGCACTGCTGGAATCCAGGATATGTTCCTCTTGGAGACAGAATGCAACTCAACACACACTTGATTAAAAGTATATTGAAAATCTTACGATTCCAATGTGTCCCTGCTTGGCCAGATGCCCCAAAGAACAAACATTTGCAGTGAAAAGAGCTTTGCAAATTGTTACCTTAATTGTCCTTTCTAGCCACGTTCCCTCTGCTCTTATTTTAATTCCTGGATAAATATTTACGGTTTATCATCTACATTTATGTGGACTTGCTGCTGTGAAATGCATCCTGTCAGCCTGTTAACAACATCTCTAGGAATCAAGCGTTTTGAGGTTATAAATATAAAACACGACACTGGGATAAATGTGTGAGATCTCATATTTTATGGCTGAATCTAGTACACCTTGGAAATAAAGCTTTATAATAGGTGTGCTGAGACAATTGTTATGATAATGGTGCTCAGACACACCCCATGTTTGAAGTGCACGAAGGGTTAACTATCTTGAGTTCTACTTTAAAGGAAAGCAACTTGAGATTTATCCTGTTGATTTGCAGCCTATTCATGATCTTTAAAACTGCAAAGTTGCAGATACCGGCATCAATAGCGCTGAATCGCGTTCCAAAACTAATGTACTCATCTTGCATAGAATGCAAACGGCTTGTTTTCTGCTGGGTGGTTTGATTTTGCAACAGGTACTTCGTCAGCACATTTGAAATGCGTGTGTATTTCATTCAAATCTGTATTAGTGACAGATCTGAGAACAAAATTCCCTCCAGCAGAAACATGCCATTTCTGTTGCAGGAAGGAGGTGTTTCTGCCAGTGCAGGGCTAGACACTTCAGTTGACTTAACAAGTCAGCAAAATCCTGAATTCAGCAAGTGACCTTGTGGGGCCTGCGGTGTGTATGCCTCTAGCACACCGCCACAGCTAATACTTGAAACAACCTCTTGTGCTCCACAGTCTACAGGCACTGCCAGATGAGCCCAAGGGGAGATGAGCTAACCACCCATAAGTTGGATGCTGCTCTTTGCATCTGTCAGAAGAGGAAGGATGATCCAGGAGTTAAGCAGCTAGCCTGGGACTCAGGAGACCTAAGTGACCTAAGCTTTGATTAGTTCATATCTTGGGACACAAATATATTGCTTAGACAACTACTTTCTGCAAAATGCAAAACCCCTAAGCTTGGCTCATCTTGTGAGCAGGGTAGCTGTCTGGAATTGGAAAGTACAAATATGTGCCTGTGGAATCAATATTTTGGGGTGTCTCATTTCATTTCTTTGGTTGATATTAACACACTATTAAATTATTTGCACTGGAATTGAGCGTGGCGGAGCTAATAATTGATCATGAATAATCTTTTTGATAAATGTAGCGTATTTTTCTTTTCATGAATTGTGCACAAGCCGCTTACAATTTTCTCAGATCGGTTCATTATTCAAAATTATTTGACAACTAATTTCCAGGAGTAATTCTTGGTCTGCAGATTGCCTCTGAGCCGTCTATTATAGTTGGTATCCAAAATGGAGCTCTCTCAAGTTTTTATATAGCTCTGGCCATTGTGCTAGCTAGCTGCTAAAGCGTCTCGGAATTACGTTGCCTAGTTGTGACTCGACACGTCACATGCCATCAGTTTCCTGTTTGGACGAGGGTAACAGAGAATCAGGGTTCTAATGTTCACACTTGCATTTCCAAACTTTTAAATTCCCTTCTTACAAAGCTCCTCCAATATGTGCTTAAATTTACTTCATTTTTTTCAGTTAAAAATCCTTCCAGTCATTGGGCCAGGTCCTCAGCCGGTATTATTTTGGTCCAGCTCCACTGAGTTCAGGATTGATACTCCACATGGGCATATTGTCCTTTCATTATGATATTTACAGAGGGAAAGGGAAACAAACAGGAAAAGAGAATTCAATTCATTAAACAAATATTCACAAAAAACCTAAGGTTTTTGTGCAGGTCTAAGAGTCAAACGTTGGCAATATTTGGAGATTTCCAAAAAACAAAGGCTATAGCAATCCAAAACCCAACTAGATTCATGTGGGCAGTCTTCTGTGCCCACGTGGCAGCTGCAGGTCACTGTGGGAAGACGCTTGCACTTGCCCTGAACTAGAGCTCGTCAGAATTTTGTAGTTGAAACATTTTGTGAGTAAAAGAAGCTGTTTTCGTCAAAACCGAAATGTTTAAAAAAGTGTCAAGTTTGACAACATGTTGCTTAGAAAAAGTTCCAAAATGAAATGCTTTGACATTTTCTGAAAGGAATGGAGGACTTGTGGCACCTTAGAGACTAACCAATTTATCCCATGAGGTGAGCTGTAGCTCATGAAAGCGTATGCTCAAATAAATTTGTTTGTCTCTAAGGTGCCACAAGTATTCCTTTTCTTTTTGCGGACACAGACTAACCCGGCTACTCCTCTGAAATCTGAAGGGAATGTTTACATTTTGTTTTGAAACAACTTTTTGCAATGAACTTCATTGTTTTTCTATAAAAAAAAAGTTTTAAAAGGTTGAAAATGGAACAAAGTATCTAGATTTTACCTAAACGAAATGTTTCAATCTACTCAGAATGTTTTCTTCTGAATTGTGTTTCTTGAGAAATTTCAATTTGGGGAGGCGGGAGCTTTGTTCCACTTTGGAATGGGGAAAAAAATGGAGATTGTGGAATTTCCAGGGAAATCGAAAATGCTATAGCGGCCCAGCTCTACGCAGAGCAGCACCCTTCCTGCAGGCACAAGGCTCTGCCTGTGACGATCTAATTGCTGTATCGAGGCCTTAGACATAATTCTACCTATTTGTTCAATTTCATAGTGTCATGGAATGTAGGAATGGATAGGACCTTGAGAAGTCATTGTCCAGCCCCCTGTGCTGAGGCAGAACTAAGGAAACCCAGGCCATCCCTGTCAGATATTTGTCCAATCTGTTCTTAAAATCTTCTAATGATAGGGATTCCACAACCTCCTTTGGAAGCCTGTTCCAGAGCTTAATTATCCTTATAGTTGGAAAGCTTTTCCTAATATCCAACCTAAATCTCCCTGGATGCAGATTTAGCTCATCAGTACTTGTCCTACCCTCCGTGGACATGGAGAACAACTTATCACGATCCTCTTTATCGCAATCTTTAAAATATTTAACGACTTATCAGCTTCTCCCCAGTCTTCTTCTCTCAAGACTAAACATGGCCAGCTTTTTGTTTGTTTGTTCGTTTAAGCTTTTCCTCATAGGTCAGGTTTTCCAAACCTTTTATAATTTTTGTTGCTTTCCTTTGGATTCTCTCTAATTTGATCACATCTTTCCCAAAGTGTGGCACCTAGGATTGGTTACAATACTTCAGCTGAGACCTCACCAGTGCCAAGTAGAGCAGGACAATTACCTCCTGTCTTACCTACAACACTCCCGTTAATACACCCCAGGATGATATTACTTTTTCACAACTGCATCACATTGACGGCTCATATTCAATCTGTGATCCATGATAACCCCAGATCCTTTTTAAGCTGTACTACTGCCTAGTTCACCATTTTGTATTTGTTCATTTGATTTTTTTTCTTCCCATGTGTAGTACTTTGCATGTGTCTTTATTGATCTTCACCTTGTTTATTTCAGACCAATTCACCAATTTGTCAAGGTTGTTCTGAATTCTAATCCTGTCCTTCTAAATGCTAGCAACCCCTCCCTGGTTAGTGACATCTGCAAATTTTAAAAGTGTCTTCTGCATTCCACTATCCAAGGTATTAATGAAAATATTGAACAGTACTGGACCCAGAACGGACCCCTGCAAGACCTAACTAGATATAATCCATCAGTTTGGCATCGGACCATTGATAATTACTCTTTGAGCATGATTATGCAGCTTACAGTGACAGGAACTAAATTTTGCTCTTAACTGCACATTACCAGTTACATTAAACTGTGTGACCCATATTCCAGTATGTCTCCTGTTACCATAACGTCTCCTTACCACTATATTTGATGACACGAATGGTTGAATCTCCCTCCCCAAATCTGGTGATGGGAGTTAGGCGGACTTCATAGGCCTCTGGCTTGATCAGCTCAGTCAGGTTGTATGTAATTAACTCTCCTTTCTGAATGTTTCCGTTTACCGTGATCTCCTGTTCCCACCAACGCTGTTGTCCAGCCTGAAATCAGAAGAATCATGGAAAGATTGGAGCTTTTGGCACAAACTGCCACCCTTTCATTCTGGAAATGGAGCACAGTGGTCTGCAGAAGCTTCATTTGCTTGATTAGCTCTAGATAAGAGCACAAAATCTTTCCTATGCCACCTAACACATAAAAGCCCCATTTTTTATAACTAATGGATCTTTTAATTGAGGTTGCAGAGATAACGGACCTTTGCAATCTGCGGGCAAATAAGTTACTTCCATTCTCTCCACCTACCTTTCCTATGCATCAAACTCCTCATTGCATTCTGTGTTGTACCACATCTGCTCCTATCAAATATCACATAACTACAGGTCTTTCAGAGTACCATGAAAGCAACCACGCATTTTCAGTTTTTCCATCTTAAAAATTTTCTAATACATCAGGGAAAGAGGCCTAATGCAAGGCACTAAGGACCAGAGTTTTAAAAGAAATTAGTTGCCTAAAACTGCAGATAGGCGTGTAGATGCTTTTGAAAATCCCGCTAGCACCTCTTTGCATCGTTAGGCACCTAGATACCTTTGAAATTCCGGCCTTAAGTTCTAGATTTAACTGAGAGAAGCAGGTTAAAGAATGTTTAAAATGTGCCCTCTTTTAAAAATCTCCTGTTCAGCTGATGCACTCAAAGGTCCCAAATTTGTGGGCACTTATAGTCATTGACGTCCATTCACAGTGTGGCTGTATCCTGAAAAGAGACTACATATGAAGATACCTTTGTGCCTGGTAGACATTCTCCCAATGTGTATTTCGAATCACACCAGCTGACTGCAGTGACAAAAGTAAGTTCCTTTGCCTAGAACTGCTTGGAAATTTTCTATGAAACTCAGTTTTGTTGGAAAGTGCCAATTTGATAGAGTGAAATGTTCTGCCGAATCTATTACAGACATGACAAAACACAGGCAAGTTTTCCTGCCTTGCTCTCAGCTTCAGGGCATGGAGTGGAACAGAACTGGGTGCTCTGCCTTCTCACTTCCCCCTAATCTCCAGGGGATGGGCAATGCCTCTCTGACTCCTGGAGCTGGAGGGGTGGCATGGAGTTAGAGCACCTGAAGACAGCTGGAAAGCTGAAAATTTCAGTTTCTGGTCTCCTGAAATGGAGTTTCCCTGAAACCCCTTTCTGTGAACATTTTGCCTTTTTAATGCTTTGTCCCTGCTTCAGGATGAAACTTTTATTCAAAAACATGAACATTTTTGAGGAAAGGGATTCCCGCTTTTAGGCCAGCTCTCCTTACTCCTTTTCTGCCTGCAGAGCTCTCAGCCATGGCAGAGTGAGCGGAGTTCCATTCCTCCTCGTCAAGAGCATTGCTCCTTCAGGCCCAGTCAGGTGCCCCTCTGCATCCCCATTCACGGCAATGATGTTGCCCATGTGTCACCTGGGGCAGAACTGAAGATAATGAGAAGGTTCAGGAGTAACAGAGCACAGTATGGCTCCCAGGGCTTTACCACTTTGTCGATGAGTAAGAAGGGAATTACCCAGCTTGACTCTCATAGTGAGTTTGCAGAGTTGGCAGCTAGAAGAAAATGTCTTTTAGTTGTACAATGAGCACATCTGACATGGAAAAAATTGAGAGACAATTATATGACCCTACAATGTCACACTTCAGAGTAGAATTACACCATAAGTCAACAGGAGTTGAGGACACTCAGCACTGCATGGGAACAGACTCCACAATTATTAACAGCCCCAGTCACCTCAGAAAGGTGGATGAACTGAAAAGAACAATGAAACGTCAATATGAAGCAAATAAGGAGGAGCTGTATATATTTACACTTCATAGAGTGTACAAGAGTTACAACATCTAAATCAATAAACTTTGTCATTTTCAATGCACTTGTCCAAGAGACGAAAAATCTAAACAGAGAGAAAGTTTAATAAATACTGAATGCCACATTAGTTCCTTCATGCTTTAAGTGGTTTATTAATGACCAGAAATACTCAAAGTGTACTCATGTTGGGTAGCAAAGTTATTGGATATTTCAATATTACCTGAAGAGACACTGGCTTATTACAGGCATTCTCTCCAGGCTATCAAGAACAAATCATTAAATATTTACTATCCATCCCAAAGGAACTCTGCAGGTACTATGCTGTTATAATGAGATGTTCTACTCAACTGATTCTGCTTGGCAGGTGCACTGATGTCATTAATTATTACAAACTTGTGATTATAGAACTTCATGTTTATTAAAAACAACCCCCCCCTCTTTTTCCAGATTTTTAATTCAAAGCTGTTAGAAAAGGGTATACTGAAATAGTTGGGGAAATAAGCTGCTAAAGCATCACATTTGATTCCAGCAAATGATGTGAAAAGCAAAATTAAAACATTGACTGGAAGGTTTATATCTGCATCTACGGAAAAGAAAACAAGACTGGTCTATTATTAAACATACAACACAAGCCCACCTCAGATAAAAATAAGGTTGACGAACCAACAGAAAGTAAGAAAATTCGAAAGGAAGGATGGGAAGCCATTAGCTTTTTCTGCCTCCATTGAAGACTGTGGGGGCAGAGCATTAGATTCCGAGGGAACTGAGTTAGGCCAATGCTGAGCACTTTGGAAAAATCTCATGCTAAGGTTCTGACCCTGCTCATGTTTAGGCTTCAGTGGGACTGCTCCCGAGTTAAGGTATGCACGTGTGAAATGTTGGGGAGAGGGGGGAATAAAAACAATGGTGGTCAATTAAGAAAAAGATGGAAGGATAGAGAGACTGAAAGGTTTAAAACAAAGTATACATAAGAGGAGCAGTATTTTCTATTAACGGTTGAAGTTCTGCTGTTTATTACAAATGCTGTGTGTACAGTATATGGCACTCAACTTGTTAAAATACGTCCTCTTACGACAATGCTCTCCACTGAAAAGGTAGCTTTGCAATGGGAGCTCCTGCGGGAGAAAGATTATTGATGTCGTAGCAGTGTCCAGAAGCCCATTAACACACGATCTGTTCATTCGTGGGGGTCTGTCAGTAGAAACCAGCAGCTAAGGCAGAGTACAGCAGCAAAAGCAGCAATTTCATAGCAGCTTATGACAAATGACTACCACAAGAAAGGCTGGTTTTAAACTGCAGCCGTGAAGAGACGTAGTCTAATTAGTCCTTTCCTGTGCCTGGATCAGACAGGGAAAAAGGGTATTTTACTCTCAAAATTGATTATATATTCCAGTAAGGGCAAACTGAAATTAACGTTATACGGAAACATCTTTCTCTGCATGTCTTGTTGCTCCTGTGTAACTTACTTAAACAAAATGCGGCAATGCAGCTCTTTGTTTGTAATTAGTCTGAGGGTATGTCGACACTACGAGATCAGGTCGAATTTATAGAAGTCGGTTTTTTAGAAATCGTTTTTATATATTCGAGCGTGTGTGTCCCCACACAAAATGCTCTAAGTGCATTAAGTGCATTAACTCGGCGGAGCGCTTCCACAGTACTGAGGCTAGCGTCAACTTCCGGAGCGTTGCACTGTGGGTGGCTATCCCACAGTTCCCGCAGTCTCCGCCGCCCATTGGAATTCTGGATTGAGATCCCAATGCCTGATGGGGCTAAAACATTGTCGCGGGTGGTTCTGGGTACATGTCGTCAGGCCCTCCCTCTGTGAAAGCAACGGCAGACAATTGTTTCGCGCCTTTTTTCCTGAGTTACCTGTGCAGACGCCATACCACGGCAAGCATGGAGCCCGCTCAGCTCACTGTCACCGTATATCTCCTGGGTGCTGGCAGACATGGTACTGCATTGCTACACAGCAGCAGCAACCCATTGCCTTGTGGCAGCAGACAGTGCAATAGGCCTGAAAACCATCCTCATCGTGTCTGAGGTGCTCCTGGCCGCCTCGGTAATGTCGGTCAGGAGTGCCTGGGCAGACATGAGCGCAGGGACTAAATTAGGAGTGACTCGACCAGGTCATTTTCTTTAGTCCTGCAGGCAGTCCTATTGTACCATCTTATGGTGAGCAGGCAGGAGATGAGGATGGCTAGCAGTCCTACTGCACCGTCTGCTGCCATAGATGCCAAAGATGTAAAAGATAGATGGAGCGGATCAAAACAAGAAATAGACCAGATTTGTTTTGTATTCATTTGCTCCCCCCCACCCCCTGAAATCAATGGCTGACAATCGTTTTGGTGAGGTCTGTCAGGGCACCTTGAAAACTTTAATGGAGATTCAGTCCCGCCTGAAATACCAGAGGGAGGGAGAGCTTAGTGGGTTGAGCATTGGCCTGCTAAAACCCAGGGTTTTGAGTTTAATCCTTGAGGGGGCATTCTGTGTTGTTTTTGTTTCTCCTTGATGTAAAGCCTTCCCCTTTGTTGATTTTAATTCGCTGTAAGCCAACCCTGTAAGCCATGTTGTCAGTCGCCCCTCCCTCTGTCAGAGCAACGACAGACAATCGTTCCACACCTTTTTTCAGTGCAGATGCCATACCACAGCAAGCATGGAGCCCGCTCAGATCACTTTGGCAATTAGGAGCACATTAAACACCATGCACATTATCCGGCAGTATATGCAGCACCAGAACCTGGCAAAGCGATACCGGGCGAGTAGGCGACGTCAGCGCGGTGACGTGAGTGATGAGGACATGGACACAGACTTCTCTCAAAGCACGGGCCCTGGCAATGCAAGCATCATGGTGCTAATGGGGCAGGTTCATGCGGTGGAACGCCGATTCTGGGCTCGGGAAACAAGCACAGACTGATGGGACCACATAGTGTTGCAGGTCTGGGATGATTCCCAGTGGTTGCGAAACTTTTGCATGCGTAAGGGCACTTTCATGGAACTTTGTGACTTTCTTTCCTCTGCCCTGAAGTGCATGAATACCAAGATGAGAGGAGCCCTCACAGTTGAGAAGCGAGTGGCAATAGCCCTGTGGAAGCTTGCAATGCCAGACAGCTACCGGTCAGTCGGGAATCAATTTGGCGTGGGCAAATCTACTGTGGGGGCTGCTGTGATGCAAGTAGCCAACGTAATCAAAGATCTGCTGATATCAAGGGTAGTGACCCTGGGAAATGTGCAGGTCATAGTGGATGGCTTTGCTGCAATGGGATTCCCTAACTGTGGGGCCATAGACGGAACCCATATCCTTATCTTGGCACCGGAGCACCAAGCCGGCGAATACATAAACCGCAAGGGGTACTTTTCAACAGTGCTGCAAGCACTGGTGGATCACAAGGGACGTTTCACCAACATCAACGTGGGATGGCCGGGAAAGGTACATGACGCTCGCATCTTCAGGAACTCTGGTCTGTTTCAAAAGCTGCAGGAAGGGACCCTATTCCCAGCCCAGAAAATAACCGTTGGGGATCTTGAAATGCCTATATGTATCCTTGGGGACGCAGCCTACCCCTTAATGCCACGGCTCATGAAGCCATACACAGGCAGCCTGGACAGTAGTCAGGAGCTGTTCAACTACAGGCTGAGCAAGTGCAGAATGGTGGTAGAATGTGCATTTGGATGTTTAAAAGCGCGCTGGCGCAGTTTACTGACTTCGTTAGACCTCAGCGAAAGCAATATTCCCACTGTTATTACTGCTTGCTGTGCGCTCCATAGTATCTGTGAGAGTAAGGGGGAGACATTTATGGCGGGGTGGGAGGTTGAGGCAAATCGCCTGGCTGCTGGTTATGCGCAGCCAGACAGCAGGGCGGTTAGAAGAGCAAAGGAGGGCGTGGTCCGCATCAGAGAAGCTTTGAAAACCAGTTTCATGACTGGCCAGGCTATGGTGTGAAAGTTCTGTTTGTTTCTCCTTGATGAAACCCCCCGCCCCTTGGTTCACTCTACTTCCCTGTAAGCTAACCACCCTCCCCTCCTCCCTTCGATCACCGCTTGCAGAGGCAATAAAGTCATTGTTGCTTCACAATCATGCATTCTTTATTAATTCATCGCACAAATAGGGGGATAACTGCCAAGGTAGCCCGGGAGGGGCGGTGGAGGAGAGAAGCACCGGAAGGGGTGGCGGAGAAGGGAAGGACACGGCCACACAGCACTTTAAAAGTTTAAAACTTTAAAACTTATTGAATGCCAGCCTTCTGTTGCTTGGGCAATCCTCTTGGGTGGAGTGGCTGGGTGGCCGGAGGCCCCCCCACTGCATTCTTGGGTGTCTGGATGAGGAGGCTATGGAACTTGGGGAGGAGAACGGTTGGTTACACAGGGGCTGTAGCGGCGGTCTGTGCTCCAGCTGCCTTTCCTGCAGCTCAACCAGATGTAAGCAGAGTCAGGTGGTGGTGAGGTGTGGCAAGTTGTGGAAAAGAACTTCAGGGGCCGATCTCATTTGCATAGGCACACCCACCCCGCCTAGAATGAGGCCATAGCTGCCCAAATGGTTACTTTGGCTGCTGTGGGATCCCCAGTGTGTCTGTTATTGGGGCAGGAAGAATAAATTGTTATTACCCTGATTATGGGAATCAAGGACAGTAGAACTGTACTTGGCCTTTTGTTATGATGGAGGGACTCGCCATCAACTAAGTAGCACTCGCTAGGCAAGGGACATGGGTTCCAAAACGCTGTGAATTGAGAGAGGCTGGGGACAGGTATTAATACTTGGTGGCATGGGCCCCTTGGTGAGGGCCTTAAATGCTAATTGCGCTTCCTTCTCTCTGCACTGTGGAATATCAGAGCTAATTTTGATTCCACTAGGAGTCTAGTTACAGGCTGCTGAGCTGAATTCACTTTGGGCAAATGCTGCACCAGCACTGAGGCTCCCCTACTACAAGCTGAAATCAGAAAAGAGCTAAACTTCCTAAGAGCTGAAATCACTGAGTGTTCTGTTAAGTAGTGGGGGAGCCTGAAGATATATGGTGGAGCAGTTTGCGGGACGATGAGCAGAGCAGCTGGTGGAGCAGGACGGTTTGTTGGATGCCTGGAGCAGCTCATGGGGGCGGTTGGCAGAGCGGAGCCCCATGGAGAGGTGGGGCCATCAGCTTTGGACCACGTAAGGTACCCCTTACTCCCCCCCCACATTTCCACCCAGGTTGGGAGGTAAAACTCTGCAGATAAACTTTTGAACTCTGGGGCTGCCCTGACCAGGGACAGAGACTTTTGGGTTGTGGGACTTGGGTGATTTTGGGTTGCTGGACTCAAGAACTAAAGGGAAAGGACACGCCCCAATTTGCTTGGGGTGGGTTTTTTGCTCATGGGTTGTGTTATGAATCCTGTTGGTGGTGTTTCCCCAACATAATGCCACATTGTTTCTCTCTGTTATTAAAAGGCTTTTTGCTACACTCAGACTATGGGCTTGCGAGAGGGGAAGTATTGCCTCTTGGAGGCGCTCAGCAGGGGTGGTATATATTTGTTCCAGGTCACTGGGTTGGGGCTCAAGCCGGTTTTGCATTGTGTTATTGGAATGGAACCCGTAGATACTGAACCCGGCCCTTGTTGCTGCCAACCCTGGCAGGCAGAAGGGTTACACATATGCTGGAGCATATTAGTTTGATCCTCCAGCAGCCTCAGCATTGAATCCTGCCTCCTCTCATCATGATGCCGCCACCTTTCAGCTTCAGCCCTCTCTTCAGCCCGCCACTTATTCTCCTCAGCCCACTACCTCTCCTCCCGGTCATTTGTGCTTTCCTGCACTCTGACATTGTCTGCCTCCACACATTCGTCTGTGCTCTGTCAGTGTTGGAGGACAGCATGAGCTCAGAGAACATTTCATTGCGAGTGCTTTTTTTTCACCTTCTAATCTTCATTAGCCTCTGGGAAGGAGAAGATCCTGTGATCCTTGAAACACATGCAGCTGGTGGAGAAAAAAAAGGGGACAGTGGTATTTAAAAAGACATTTTATAGGACAATGGGTACACTCTTTCATGGTAAACCTTGCTGTTAACATTACAAACATAGCACATGTGCTTTCATTCCAAGGTCGCATTTTGCCTCCCCCCACGTGGCTAGCCCCTCACCCCTCCCCACTCCCCGTAGCTAACAGCGGGGAACATTTCTGTTCAGCCACAGGCAAACAGCCCAGCAGGAACGGGCACCTCTGAATGTCCCCTTAAGAAAAGCCCCCTATTTCAACCAGGTGACCATGAATGATATCACTCTCCTGAGGATAACACAGAGAGATAAAGAACGGATGTTGTTTGAACGCCAGCAAACATACACTGCAATGCTTTGTTCTGCAATGATTCCCGAGTACGTGCTACTGGCCTGGAGTGGTAAAGTGTTCTACCATGGTGGACAGAATAAGGCTGCCCTCCCTAGAAACCTTTTGCAAAGGGTTTGGGAGTACATCCAGGAGAGCCGTGAATGCCAGGGCAAATTAATCATTAAACATGCTTGCTTTTAAGCCATGTATACTATTTTAAAAGGTACACTCACCAGAGGTCCCTTCTCCGCTTGGTGGGTCGGAAGGCAGCCTTGGGTGGGTTCGGATGGTACTGGCTCCAGGTCCAGAATGAGAAACAGTTCCTGGCTGTCGGAAAACTGGTTTCTCTACTTGCTTGCTGTGAGCTATCTTCCTCGTCCCCAAAACCTGCTTCCGTGTTGCCTCCATCTCCATTGAAGGAGTCAAATAACATGCCTGGGGTAGTGGTGGCTGAACCCCCTAAAATGGACATGGAGCTCATCATAGAAGCGGCATGTTTGGGGCTCTGACCCGGAATGGCCGTTTGCCTCTCTGGTTTTCTGGTATGCTTGCCTCAGCTCCTTAAGTTTCAGGCAGCACTGCTTCAGGTCCCTGTTATGGCCTCAGTCCTTCATGCCCTGGGAGATTTTGACAAATGTTTTGGCATTTCAAAAACTGGAACGGAGTTCTGATAGCACGGATTCCTCTCCCCATACAGCGATCAGATCCCGTACCTCCCGTTCGGTCCGTGCTGGAGCTCTTTTGCGATTCTGGGACTCCATCATGATCACCTCTGCTGATGAGCTCTGCACTCACCTGCAGGTTGCAACACTGGCCAAACTGGAAATTGAAATTCAAAAGTTCGCGGGCCTTTTCCTGTCTATCTGGCCAGTGCATCTGAGTTGAGAGTGCTGTCCAGAGCGGTCACAATGGAGCACTCTGGGATAGCTCCCGGAGGCCAATACCATCTAATTGCATCCACAGTACTCCAAATTTGACCCAGCAAGGCCGATTTCAGCGCTAATCCCCTTGTCGGGGGTGGAGTAAGGAAATCGATTTTAAGAGCCCTTTAAGTTGAAAAATAAAGGCTTCGTCGTGTGGACGGGTGCAGGGTTAAATTAATTTAACACTGCTAAATTCGACCTCAACTCCTAGTGTAGACCTGGGCTTAGTAGGCTGCTGCTGCATGAACACCACCACACAGAACTTTGCAGAAAAGACCAAGTTGTCTTGAATTGCAGGGAATTGATCTGAATCAGTCTCTACCTGCTGGGAAGGGACCGAACACATGCACGGTCATAAAACTGTTGACTTTATGACTGTCAGAGTCGTAGAAAAGGAGGAAAATGAGTGGGATTTAGGGCTAGAAAGGAAATTACAGATGGGACAAGTGCAAACTGTAGTTCATCAAATTGGACAGTTCTACAAATTTGTCATTGTTTCTGTTTATACTGTCGATTCAAAGCTTACCATAAAAACATTTGAGTGCACACAGAATAGCTATTCTTCCTCTGTTGTAAGGTATTTCAAATATCACTCTGATACAGGAGAAAATTACACGTCTGCTCTCCTTGATGTCTTACTTCTAGGCTAGCTAAGGGCTACAAAGGCATGCAAATCTTTGACTAGAGGGAGGCATGGGGAACAATTGTTTAATTGTTTAATTCAATTTTAATGTAAGTTCAATTTAATTCAATATAGCAGAGCAAGGTATAGCATGATCCAATGGCTGGAAGTTGAAGATAGACAAATTCAGACTGCAAATAAGGTAAATTTTTGACAATGAGGGTGGTTAACCATTGGGATAATTTACCAAGGGTCTTGGTGGTTTCTCCATCATTGACAATTTTTAAATCAAGATTGGATGTTTTTCTAAAAGATCTGCTGTTGGAATTATTTGGAGGAAGTTCTCTGGCCTGTGTTATACAGGTGGTCAGACTAGATCATCACAGTGATCCCTTCTGGCCTTGAAATCTATTAATCTAATTTTAAGCTTGTCAACGGTCCCACTGACAAGTGCTGAATGAGGGCTACTTGCTCAGCAGCTTATAGGTTCAAGCCCTATACAGAAAGTGGTATTAACCTTCCACATTCATGAGCATGGAAATAACCAACCTTCAAAGACCTAATATTAATAAAATGTCAACTAAGTACCAATGGGCCTACGTGTTTGTGCAATGTCTAGTATCCTGGGTCTTGGGTCATGAATGGGATTCCTAGGCCACCACAATAAGTAAATAATAATTGTTAATAATTATAACCATATGACAAAATATGTGACATTGTCTCGTATCTTTAAAAAGACCATATGAGAGACGTCTGCTAGATGTCCGCTCTCCTGGTGTTAATTATTACATCACTGATAAGAGCTAATGAAATGAACTATGAAAGCCAAGGCACTCGTTGCATAACAGACACTCAGTCTCTTATTTCTCTCCACAGTTTGGATACCCACGAACATAAATATAGCACGAATATCAGACATATTCAAATTTTGCCGAATGTGTTATTTTGCTATCACACAGCTTACAAAGGAAACATTTGCATACATCAGCATTTATGCCACTCGGAGAATTGTTCCTTCTATCATTTGTATTGTTCATGTTTTTATGCCACGTTTCTATTCACAGCTCAAACAAACCCTTAATTCAAATGTAGTGACTGATTCAGGCTAAATGTGACTAGGGCAATACAGTGGATAAACTGCACATCACTTGTATGCCATGGTGAGTGGGAGAGGCAAGAAAGCAGCACATACCCCTGTAAGAACTCAACACCAATTACATTTGCAGCTAAATTCCGACCTACATGAAATGCTCATAACATAGGTGATTTAGTAGTGTGGGAAAATAAAGTGGAAACAAACACAAAGGACATGGGGACATTCAATATTCCCTGAATAATGCATAATATACTGTGTACCTTCACAATCTGTCAGGAAACTTTACATAATAATGAATAAACCTTGTCTCAAGTAGATGGTGCTGTCCTTGAAGGCTAAGCAACAAGAGTGCTGCAGAGAAGATGTTAAGGGTAATTATAACAAGATTTAGGGCTACATTTTCAAAGCAGTGCATGGGGAATTCAACCCTATGACTCTTAGTCATCAAAATGGGAATCTCATGGACAGATGCACTGAGAGCTCTTACAGAGTTTAGCTCAGCATTACTGACGTTGGTACCCTGCATTCAAATCAGAACTAGCGTTCTAACTTCTAACCAAGTTTTAAGCAAACCTTTCAGAGACCAAATAAAACGGTTAGACTGTACGTTCTTTGACATGGGGGCAGTCTTTTTGTTATATGTGTATACAATGTCTATCACAATGGGGTCCCAATCCTTCAGTAGTATACATAGTAATAAAAACTACTGCTGGCATGTTTCAATTCTTCACATTCTTTCAGCCTCAAGTTTTGGGGATTCTTTATTTTGATCACCTTATATAGATCACCAGTTTTATCATACTGCACATTTATTCCTGAGACTATCACTGACTGCAATCCTTGTCAGTCACTCACTTTGTTCCACCAAGGCTGTCTTAGGCCTACTAGCCATTTCACTTGCCTTCAGCCAGGTAGAATAATACCACTGTAGGGCTGGAAGGGACCTCAAGAAGTCCTCTAGTCCATCCCCCTGTGCTGAGGCAGAACCAAGTAAACAGAGACCATCCCTGACAGATTTTTTTCTAGCCTGTTCTTAAAAATTTCCATTGCAAGGATTCGGCAGTCTCCTTTGATAACTTATTTCAGTGCTTAACTATCCTTATAGTGAGAACTTGTCTCTAACGTCTTACCTACTTTGCTTCTGATTAAGCTGATTACTTCTTGTCCTTTCTTTAGTAGGCATAGAGAATAATTGATCACCACCCTCTTTACAACAGCCATTAAGATTTTTGAAGACAATGATCAGGTCCCCCATCAGTGAATAAGGCAAGGGCTCCTACTAACCAAGATTCATTACAGGTCCTATATATGACAGAACTGGCAGTCGTGTATGTTAAGATGGATACCGAGTACCCCATAAATTGGAATGCAGATCATGATCCAATGACTATATTTTTTTGACTTTAACTTGCACTTGACGAGGCAGTAGAGTTAATATGATTCAGAAAGAGGAGAACACAGAACTCGCTTGCCTGCACATACTCATCTATTTACAAATTGAGATGTAAGATCTAGATTCATTTTATTTGGCCTGGACAGTGCTTTTATAAAACGGAGCAAAGGTAATATATTGGAAGAGAAGCAGCTCTGTAGACCTATTTACAGGTATGAGAAGTGTAAAAGACGATTGTCACAATTCAGGGCAACTGCACCTGTATTTTCACCTCCATGGTACAGCAAGGGCACCCCCTCTCGGCTGCCATCTCCTCAGCTGTCTCCTGAGTGGAGATATGCATCTCTCTCTCTTTCTCTCTCCCTCCCTGACTGGGCTATTCCCAGGCTCCACTGATCCCCGTCGGCACTGTGAAGTCCCCAGCAAAATAAAACTGTCTAAGCAGGCCTGCTTTACTTTTTTTTGTACATTGGTAGCCTTACCGGGCTCACAAAAATGGTGTTTAGTCACAATTTTGAATATTTGTAATATCATCACTATGTTGCTAGATGCATGAACCAATGATTGCTGGGTTTCCAGCATATATGGGTTTTGCTATTAGTTTTCTGTTTCTTACAGCCATTTATTGAAGCTAATAACATTCTAGAGTTGGGAGAATTTTAATACACTTAATTTTGGTGGTGGGGAGCAGGGGGAATACTTTGAATAATTCTTGTCTTGATAAGCTAGTAATTTGGGGTAAAATTTTTAAATAGCCTAAGCCACTTAGAAACCTAATTTCAATGGGAATTCTGGAAATTAAGCAGTGGCATAAACACATTATCCACTAAGTCCAGAAATATCTTCTTCAGAGATATGTAATAAGTAATAATTATTCAGCTGCCTGTAAAATTCTGTCAGTGTCAAGAGTGGAAATAGGCCTGTTAATTAACAATACAAGCCTTGATGTGGACAGCTGGTTAGCCATGCTAGACAATGCTAGATATCCACACTGCCACATTCATTCAAGGAAGGCAAACATCTGAAATCCAGAATGAAAACCAATAACATATTTTAATGGCAAATATGAAAAGCAAATGTATTGTAAAGAGTGTCATATACTGCGTCTACTATGCTTTGACAATTAGTTCAGCTACAGTAGTAAACATAACTGATTCCCGGCACTTGGATCCCTTTGCATGCATGAAGCTCTGCTTATGGGACATATCAGCTAGTAATTACATCAACCAGCCATTTGTTTTCATGCAAGAATATATCATAGAAAAGATAAAAATCCCTCTGAACTCTGAGGGGAATATAGGGGGATGGATCAGCATTGATCTTCTAGAATAAAATTGTCAGAAGTGCCTAAGTGCCATTTTCAAAAGGCCCATAGGAGCCCAAGTGGCTTCTGAAAAAGGTGTTAATGCTCCTCAATCAGTTAGGCACTTCTGAAAATTTTATCCTAGGCTTGGGGCTTGACTTTCAATTGCATTTGGGCCCATAGCGGACTTAAATGGTTCTGAAAGCTCTGTCCATAGTTACATACTCATCAGCCAGGTAGGTTAACTCATTTTCAAAGCACAGAGCAGACACAGTATATAGCCCCTGTGTCATATATTTACGTTAGTGTCAATTAAGTTTCATATAGGTGCAAGAGTCTATCCATGCCGAGCTCATGGCAGGATCTGGTGAAAGGGGGAGGGGGAGGAGGAGCGATTAATCTAATGTTTCTGAAACACAACAGAAGTTGGGTTCCAATTGTTTTTTGGATAAAAGTTTTAGAAGGAGGAGGCTCCTTATTTCATCCAGATCAGTTTGCCCAACCTACATCCAGCTGAAATTCACTAAAGGAGCTCTGTTTATGGCCTAAACTTCAAGAAGAGCAGCTCTAACAGCTTACGAACACAAGCAGAGCTTTGAGAAGAAGTGGAATCACCCTACGGGCATTTATTAATTATGATTATCCTGTATCTAACATTTAATTATCTTTACATAGCGTCCCAAAGTATACACCATTCCAAAGCAAGGCAACTTGATACTGACGTCTTTTTGCAGTTATCTTTTAATGTTTAGAAATTTTAGTTCACTGGTGTCAAGAAAAAAGGGTAGAACAGCTTCCTGATGTCAGCGAAAATGTAGTGTAAACACCTGGCATCCCTTTATTATGACGTGCTGAAAATACCTTCTCCCTGTTGTTCAGGACAAGATATTAGCAGTTTGTTCTTTGACTGTTTGCTAAGAAATATACTGGCACTCCACCCTCTAAAAGGTTTTAACCAATAGTGGGGTTTTTTTGACTAATTAATCCCATGGGACATTTAAATATTGATTATATCACATGCACGGTTATGTTTATATAAACTAAATGCTTCCTTCATCCAGCGTTCTTGGCCTATTGATTGCACCCACAAATTGTCTGCATTGACTTAGATAAATCAGGCAAACATATCTTTAGTTAATGAGGGCTAATATAAATGAATGAATTGCATCATTCCCATAAGTAGCTGCGGCAGCATTTAGTGATTTAGTTCAAATCAATACATTAATAAATAATAAATAAATAATAGTAGTAATAAATCATAAAATAATAAATAGATATGTAGCAATCCCATTCCTTTTCCTTAATCAAACAAATAATGTGAATGAGTTCTTCCTTGCTAAATACTAAGTTATACACATGCTCTAAAGGGAAGGGCCTTCCATACCCTATGCATCTAATCTGATTTACAGTTAGCAGGCTGTTACATTTCATTAACAATCTTGCTCAATACTATCTATCATTGTGTCTCCCTTTCAACATGAAGCTCTCCAAGTTAACATGAGGCTATTATACTGCCCTATTACATTTCAAAACATAGGGAAGAAAAACCAAATGCACAAATACAGAACGGGGGATAACTGGCTTGGCAGAAGCACTGCTCAAGAGGATCCGGGAGTTGTGGTGAATCAAAACCTCAACATGAATCAGCAATGCGATGCTGTTGCAAAAGGTGCAAATGCAATTTTAGGTTGCATTAACAGAGGCATAGCGTGGAAGCCCCGGGAGGTGATGGTACCACTCTACACAACATTGGTCAGGCCTCAGCTGGAGTACTGTGTCCAGTTTTGGTCACCACTATATAGAAAGTCTGTAGAGAAACAGGACAAGATCCAGAGGCGAGCGACAAAGATCATCAAAGGCAGGGCTTAAATTCTCATAGGTCATTTCCTGGAACCCACCTCACACACCTGTTTTCCAAGGGAGGCACCAGGGCTTCAGCCCAGCAGGAGGCGTGACAGGGCTTGGGGCTTCAGTCCCATAGGGAGCGTGCTAGGGCTTAAGGCTTCACTTGCAGGGCCCCGTGGACCCCTAAAATTGGCTTGTGGCCCCCTAGAGGGCCACAGACCTCCAGTTGAGAACCGCAACACTATCAGGCTGTTAGCCTGGATTTGAGGGATGTGTTCCCCAGAATGTGATCAAGCCAATTGCAACCATATTATGTGCCTTCAGCCATCATGAATTAATAAAATAGAATGCCACGCAGTTAAGGGTTAATTGGAAAGCAGGCTTTTAGATTCAAGGTCAAAATCTAGCTGGCAGTTTCTGTGAATCAGAATGGGAGGAGGGGAGAGAAAAGTAAGTAACTGAGACTGAGAAAAGATGAGTGGATGGAAACCTTGCGTCTCGATGCCTCTGACAGTAGAAGTTTATTGAAAGTTAGGAAAAGTGATGATCCAGTAGGATCATTATGACTTGTGTGTCTTGTAGAAGTTAGTTATAAAAAGGACTAGCTACAGAATGTACTTTGGAGCAGTCCTCTGAAGCCAGCTTGAGAGATGTTTTTCCTGACACCTTTTCTCCCCAGCGGGTGAACAACTGGCCACTGCAAACCTGCTGTTAATTACGCAATACCGTTCCAGAGTTTCGGAAAATATCTGGGATGTTCTAAACCTATTGCTTCTGTCTGTGGGCGCTTCTATCTAATAAACTGCAGTGTTAGATAGAGCAAGCTTACTTGAATTCATCTTTTATCAGACAGAATCACTGTGTTCCCATTGATTTATTCCTGACACCACCAAGAGTGAAACAGCTAAGTTGCCCCTGCTATGGGTTCTGAAAACCCTGGGTAACAAGGCTGGAGTCAAGGTCTGAAAATATTTACCAAAGCTCTGCTCTGGCCAGCTTCGGCTCAATTTAAACCCTGATCAAAGGGATGGAATGCAAAGGCAGAAGGAATTGAGTATGTTTAGTTTGGAAAAGAGGAGATTAAGGGGGGACATAGTAGCAGTCTTCAAATAGTTGAAAGGTTGCCATAAAAATGATGGAGAAAAGTTGTTTTATCTTGGCACAGAGGGCAGGAAAAGAAGCAATGGGTTCAAACTGGTGAAGAGATGCGGTGAGCAGGGTGGCTGGCGGAGAGGCGTGGCAAGCGGCCAGCAGGGCAGCTGGCAGAGAGGGCCAGAGCAGAGCCCTGCAGAGAGTCGTGGCAATCTGGTCTTGGGGCAACGAGCAAGTGCCTGATCAGGGCAGCATGTAAGGTGCCTCCTTACACACACACCCCTTACCCCCTGGGAGGTGAACTCTACGGATGAACCTCTGAACTCTGGGGCTGCACTGGCCAAGGACAGCAACTGTGAGTGGGGTGCAGAGAAAGGACGGGCATGTGAAAGGGACTTTTGGGTTACTGGACTTAAAACCCTGAAGGGAAAAGGATACTGCCCAACCTACTTGAGGGTGGGTCTTTTCCTCATGGTTTGTGTTTATGAATCCTAGTTGTGGTGTTTTCCCAAATTAATGCTGTGTTACGTCCCTCCTTTTATTAAAAGTTTTTGCTACATTCAGACTCTGTGCTTGCGAGAGGTGAAATATTGCCTCTTATTGGCACCCAGGGTGTGGTGTGTAATTGTCCCAGGTCACTGGGTGGGAGCTCAAGCTGGATTTGTGTTGTAATGTTGAAAGGGAACCCCTAGATACTGAACCTGGGCCTTGTTGCTGCTGGCTCCACCTGGCAGAAGGGTAACATTTTTAGATTAAATCTCAGGAAAAACTTCCCATCTGTAAGAACAGTAGGACAATGGAACAAACTTCCTAGGGAAGCCATGGAAGCTCCTTCACAGGAGGTTTTCAAAAGGAAGCTGGATAGCCATCTTTCTCGGGTGGTTTAAACACAACAAATCCCGCATCTTGGCAGGGGGTTAGACTAGGTGACCCTTGTGGTCCCTTCTAACCCTATGGTTCTATACCAAAATAATCCACAGTGATGAATTTCTGTAATGTGGATGAAAAGAACTAAACCAAAGCTGCTCTGAATCTTTTGCCATGGTCCCTAGTTTTTTTGCTGTTGTCTTAGTTTCCACTTTACGTGATGTGATATAGCCATTTATGACATTTCGATTTTATCACATTTTCCAAGCAGTCACTGGAACTGTCACTCAGCTCTGGTTTAGATGTTTAATTTAGTCTTTGGTCCCAGTTCATTTCGCAAGAGTAGTGATTCAGCCTTTGTGCATCAAGAAAATTCAGTCCAAAGGGCCAAATTCAGCTCTGGTGTAAGCAACCTCAATTCCACTGAAGTTGCTGTAGTTGTGCCCATTTGTGCAAAGACTAAATCCTGAGCCAATTCTCACGAGTGGATTTTGACATAGGTGTATTACAAACACTGAACATATTTGGCTAGAGGATGATTTTGGGGGTGTAAGGAAGAGAGGCATCTGGGCTGTACAGTGTCCTTCTGCCTATCCAGCCAGTACTGACTAGCCAGTATCTATCCACGCTAGAATCCACATGCCTTCTTCTGCTCCTACCCATAGATGCTTTGCAGAAGGGTATCAGTAGCAGACGCACATGGAAGTGACAGTTGTCCTGCAGAATTCCCCCACACGACATCGAATAGCCGATATGCGGAGCTCTGCTTTGCACAGAGGAGATGAATGTGATTAGATGGTGGATCAATCGGAGTAAGGCAGATATCCACCCAATGCGGCATGGTCCCATTGAGCACTGTCACCACCAATAGGTAGTACATTATTGTAAATCACTGCGACAACTCTTCTTCCCTTGCATAATGACAGGTTTCAGAGTAGCAGCCGTGTTAGTCTGTATTCGCAAAAAGAAAAGGAGTACTTGTGGCACCTTAGAGACTAACCAATTTATTTGGGCATAAGCTTTCGTGAGCTACAGCTCACTTCATCGGATGCATACTGTGGAAAATACAGAAGATGTTTTTATACACACAGACCATGAAAAAATGGGTGTTTATCACTACGAAAGGTTTTCTCTCCCCCGACCCCACTCTCGTGCTGGTAACAGCTTATCTAAAGTGATCACTCTCCTTACAATGTGTATGATAATCAATTTGGGCCATTTCCAGCACAAATCCAGGTTTTCTCCCCCCTCCCCCACAAAACGCACTCTCCTGTTGGTAATAGCTTATCTAAAGTGATCACTCTCCTTACAATGTGTATGATAATCAAGGTGGGCCATCTCCTCGAGAGTGATTAAAATTACATCTCTGTCAGTAATGGATAAAATTTACTGCAAAGCATCACTAGGACTGAACACCAGAAAAAAAATATAAATAAGGAGGTTCAATTAATTTTAGACAGGAGATCTCCACACTTATCTGAGGAAAATATTTCATAAAGTAGAGGATACATTTTCTACAAAGTATGCCTCGTAAGATCATTTGAAAATCATAGAATCATAGAATCATAGAATATCAGGGTTGGAAGGGACCCCAGAAGGTCATCTAGTCCAACCCCCTGCTCGAAGCAGGACCAATTCCCAGTTAAATCATCCCAGCCAGGGCTTTGTCAAGCCTGACCTTAAAAACCTCTAAGGAAGGAGATTCCACCACCTCCCTAGGTAACGCATTCCAGTGTTTCACCACCCTCATAGTGAAAAAGTTTTTCCTAATATCCAATCTAAACCTCCCCCACTGCAACTTGAGACCATTACTCCTCGTTCTGTCACCTGCTACCATTAAGAACAGTCTAGAGCCATCCTCTTTGGAACCCCCTTTCAGGTAGTTGAAAGCAGCTATCATATCCCCCCTCATTCTTCTCTTCTGCAGACTAAACAATCCCAGCTCCCTCAGCCTCTTCTCATAAGTCATGTGTTCCAGACCCCTAATCATTTTTGTTGCCCTTCGCTGGACTCTCTCCAATTTATCCACATCCTTCTTGTAGTGTGGGGCCCAAAACTGGACACAGTACTCCAGATGAGGCCTCACCAATGTCGAATAGAGGGGAACGATCACGTCCCTCGATCTGCTCGCTATACCCCTACTTATATATCCCAAAATGCCATTGGCCTTCTTGGCAACAAGGGCACACTGCTGACTCATATCCAGCTTCTCATCCACTGTTACCCCTAGGTCCTTTTCCACAGAACTGCTGCCTAGCCATTCGGCCCCTAGTCTGTAGCGGTGCATTGGATTCTTCCGTCCTAAGTGCAGGACCCTGCACTTATCCTTATTGAACCTCATCAGATTTCTTTTGGCCCAATCCTCCAATTTGTCTAGGTCCTTCTGTATCCTATCCCTCCCCTCCAGCGTATCTACCACTCCTCCCAGTTTAGTATCATCCGCAAATTTGCTGAGAGTGCAATCCACACCATCCTCCAGATGATTTATGAAGATATTGAACAAAACCGGCCCCAGGACCGACCCCTGGGGCACTCCACTTGACACCGGCTGCCAACTAGACATGGAGCCATTGATCACTACCCGTTGAGCCCGACAATGTAGCCAGCTTTCTACCCACCTTATAGTGCATTCATCCAGCCCATACTTCCTTAACTTGCTGACAAGAATACTGTGGGAGACCGTGTCAAAAGCTTTGCTAAAGTCAAGAAACAATACATCCACTGCTTTCCCTTCATCCACAGAACCAGTAATCTCATCATAAAAGGCGATTAGATTAGTCATGCATGACCTTCCCTTGGTGAATCCATGCTGGCTGTTCCTGATCACTTTCCTCTCATGCAAGTGCTTCAGGATTGATTCTTTGAGGACCTGCTCCATGATTTTTCCAGGGACTGAGGTGAGGCTGACTGGCCTGTAGTTCCCAGGATCCTCCTTCTTCCCTTTTTTAAAGATTGGCACTATATTAGCCTTTTTCCAGTCATCCGGGACTTCCCCCATTCGCCACGAGTTTGCAAAGATAATGGCCAATGGCTCTGCAATCACAGCCGCCAATTCCTTCAGCACTCTTGGATGCAACTTGTCCGGCCCCATGGACTTGTGCACGTCCAGCTTTTCTAAATAGTCCCTAACCACCTCTATCTCCACAGAGGGCTGGCCATCTCTTCCCCATTTTGTGATGCCCAGCGCAGCAGTCTGGGAGCTGATCTTGTTCATGAAGACAGAGGCAAAAAAAGCATTGAGTACATTAGCTTTTTCCACATCCTCTGTCACTTGGTTGCCTCCCTCATTCATTAAGGGGCCCACACTTTCCTTGGCTTTCTTCTTGTTGCCAACATACCTGAAGAAACCCTTCTTGTTACTCTTAACATCTCTCGCTAGCTGCAGCTCCAGGTGCGATTTTGCCCTCCTGATATCATTCCTACATGCCCGAGCAATATTTTTATACTCTTCCCTGGTCATATGTCCAACCTTCCACTTCTTGTAAGCTTCTTTTTTATGTTTAAGATCCGCTAGGATTTCACCATTAAGCCAAGCTGGTCGCCTGCCATATTTACTATTCTTTCGACACATCGGGATGGTTTGTCCCTGTAACCTCAACAGGGATTCCTTGAAATACAGCCAGCTCTCCTGAACTCCTTTCCCCTTCATGTTAGTCCCCCAGGGGATCCTGGCCATCCGTTCCCTGAGGGAGTCGAAGTCTGCTTTTCTGAAGTCCAGGGTCCGTATCCTGCTGCTTACCTTTCTTCCCTGTGTCAGGATCCTGAACTCAACCAACTCATAATTTGCTGAACAATATTGTCCTGGTAAAATATGTGGGGCAATTTTGTATGTAAAGTTATAACATTCTACTGTATAACATTACTAAGACGTGTTCCAAGTTTAGAAAAGCAGGCACAAACCAGTTCTTCAATGACAAAAGGCAAACTGATGTCTCAGCCAGATATCAAAAAAATCAAATGGACTGTCACCTGGTTTGTGGCCATTCTTCGGCAAGAAAAAAGGTGTGAGAGAAATCTACATTTTGGCAAAGAAACAGCTGTAAGTTCCCATCCCTCCAGATCGTCTGTCTCCTGAACCTCAGCTGGAGGTGATTTTCAAAGAAAAAGAGAACAATAAGAGAGGGGAATAGATGCCCCCAAAGACCTCTCCCTTTCTCTCTGCCCGTGGCATCAAGAACACCTGAAAGACAAGGACATTAACACTGAACTGGGGAAGAGTTCTGACTGAAACCAGTTTGGCCAGTAAGTCTGCTAAAGCATGTGGTGAGAGAAACCTTTGCTTTAAATTCATTCAGTTGTTAAGTTACATATTAATTGTTTTACATTTTATTTTCTTGCAACCAATTCTGACTTTTGTGCCTCAGCACTTGTAATCACCTAAAATCTATCTTTCTGTAGTTAATAAAATTGTTTTATCTAAACCAGCGTGTTTGGATTGAAATGGTTGGGAAACACCAAGATTTGTGCATATCATTTCATATTAATAAATGATGGACTTTTATGATCTGGGATTGTTCAGGAAGGGCTGGCAGTACAAGACACACATTTCTGGGGGAAAGTCTGGGACTGGGAGTTTGCTGGTGTTCCCCTACAGTGTAGTTCCTGGGTGGCTGGTGATAGCACTCATACAGTAGAGCTGGGAGTGATTTACATGCTGGAGGCTGTGTGTGAGTAGACCAGGAGTGATTGCTTTCATAGCAGAGCCATGTAAAAGGCACTCCAGGTTCGGGAATTGAGGAGACACAGCTGTTCAGCAGTCCAGATTTTGCCATGGGTAATGTCACAGAAATGTCAATTGTGGGTTAGACTGTTCATTTTGAGGAAACTGTCCAAGGGTCGTGATGAGTCAGAGACACCTCTGAACTGCAGTTGCTTTCCTGCTTCCCCCTTGCTCTTGGGGTGAGTAATTAACTACTACACTATGCTATCCGTAAACTACAAACCCCTCTGCACAGGTCCGCTCTGCTGGCCAGCAGGGGGCAATAGTGCTACAGCTCTGCTCACTACCCATCTCCCGACCACAGGGAGGGAGTAAACGGCCACTTGGCCTAGTCATTCCAGAGAAGAAGAACTGTCCCATGGCTGAGGTGCTAGCCTGGGACTCAACTTCCTGCTCTGCCACTGTCTTCCTCTGTGACCTTGGGCAAGTCCCATAGGGGAAGAATTTCAAACACGCATAGGTGTATAAAAGCACCCAACTCGCATGGGAAGTCACTGGAAGCAGATCATCTACTTTCCACCGATGCCTTTGAAAATCAAGCCTGAGCTTCAAAATGAGGATAATGAACCTGCCCTAGCTCCCGGAGGGTCGTGAAGATAACTATTACATGCTGTGAAGTGCTCAGGTACACTAACAATGGGGGATACATAAGCACCTACAACATAGGTTAGCTCCATTTACCTTTGCGTGCTCAGACCCAAGGTCTGTGCAGGAGCAGTTCTTACACTCTCTTGCATGGGTGTCAAGTTCCCATGTAGCCCCTGGTAACTTTTAAAACCTGTTTACAGAAATAATTCTAGCACTCTTTGCAACAAAATAAAGCCAAGCTATAATGAAACTGAAAGAAATAAAATGAACCCCAAAAATACATAATCTTCATTCTGCTATCCTAGTTCTCCTCCCAATCTATGCAATAAGCAAAGATTGAGTGAGGGTTTACACTACACATTGTCATTTTGTAGTCAGTAAAATTACATTTTAATATTATTTTCTTCATTAGACAAATAGTATCACATTCTCAGCATCATCCTCAGTTATTCTGCATTTATTGCGGCAAATAAAAACCCACCAGCAATTATTTTTCTAGTGGGTAGACTGATAGATGTGTGAGGCACTGAAAGCTATCTGAGGCTAGTTTTGTGCTCACGCAACAAGGACAAAATCTGGTGTTGGTTTATTTCAACAAAGACTGGGGCACTGTACACACCGATGAATGACCCAGCCATTTCATGGGTGCTCATTTTCCACCCCATGTAGTACTGAAGTAATACTTTTGTACCAGTTCAAAGAACACCCCACTTTTCAGACAGCCACTATTTTCAGAAAGTGGCAGAACTTTATGAGTGTTTTCTAACCCTGAGCAGCAGGGAGATGCCCATTTAGGAACTGATCCTTTTGCCCACTGAAGTTATCATAGAATCATAGAATTCATAGAATCATAGAATATCAGGGTTGGAAGGGACCTCAGGAGGTCATCTAGTCCAACCCCCTGCTTAAAAGCAGGACCCATCCCCAATTAAATCATCCCCGCCAGGGCTTTGTCAAGCCTGACCTTAAAAACTTCTAAGGAAGGAGATTCCACCACCTCCCTAGGCAACACATTCCAGTGTTTCACCATCCTCCTAGTGAAAAAGTTTTTCCTAATATCAAATCTAAACCTCCCCCACTGCAACTTGAGACCATTACTCCTTGCCCTGTCCTCTTCCACCACTGAGAATAGTCTAGAACCATCCTCTCTGGAACCACCTCTCAGGTAGCTGAAAGCAGCTATCAAATCCCCCCTCATTCTTCTCTTCTGCAGACTAAACAATGACAGTTCCCTCAGCCTCTCCTCATAAGTCATGTGTTCCAGACCCCTAATCATTTTTGTTGCCCTTCGCTGGACTCTCTCCAATTTATCCACATCCTTCTTGTAGTGTGGGGCCCAAAACTGGACACAGTACTCCAGATGAGGCCTCACCAATGTCGAATAGAGGGGGACGATCACGTCCCTTGATCTGCTCGCTATGCCCCTACTTATACATCCCAAAATGCCATTGGCCTTCTTGGCAACAAGGTCACACTGCTGACTCATATCCAGCTTCTCGTCCACTGTCACCCCTAGGTCCTTTTCCGCAGAACTGCTGCCTACCATTCGGTCCCTAGTCTGTAGCTGTGCATTGGGTTCTTCCGTCCTAAGTGCAGGACCCTGCACTTATCCTTATTGAACCTCATCAGATTTCTTTTGGCCCAATCCTCCAATTTGTCCAGGTCTCTCTGTATCCTATCCCTGCCCTCCAGCGTATCTACCACTCCTCCCATTTTAGTATCATCCGCAAATTTGCTGAGAGTGCAATCCACACCATCCTCCAGATGATTTATGAAGATATTGAACAAAACCGGCCCCAGGACCGACCCCTGGGGCACTCCACTTGACACCGGCTGCCAACTAGACATGGAGCCATTGATCACTACCCGTTGAGCCCGACAATCTAGCCAACTTTCTACCCACCTTATAGTGCATTCATCCAGCCCGTACTTCTTTAACTTGCTGACAAGAATACTGTGGGAGACAGTGTCAAAAGCTTTGCTAAAGTCAAGATACAATACATCCGCTGCTTTCCCTTCATCCACAGAACCAGTAATCTCATCATAGAAGGCGATTAGATTAGTCAGGCATGACCTTCCCTTGGTGAATCCATGCTGACTGTTCCTGATCACTTTCCTCTCATGTAAGTGCTTCAGGATTGATTCTTTGAGGACCTGCTCCATGATTTTTCCGGGGACTGAGGTGAGGCTGACTGGCCTGTAGTTCCCAGGATCCTCCTTCTTCCCTTTTTTAAAGATTGGCACTATATTAGCCTTTTTCCAGTCATCCGGGACTTCCCCCGTTCGCCACGAGTTTTCAAAGATAATGGCCAATGGCTCTGCAATCACAGCCGCCAGTTCCTTTAGCACTCTCGGATGCAACTCGTCCGGCCCCATGGACTTGTGCACGTCCAGCTTTTCTAAATAGTCCCTAACCACCTCTTTCTCCACAGAGGGCTGGCCATCTATTCCCCATGTTGTGATGCCCAGCGCAGCAGTCTGGGAGCTGATCTTGTTCATGAAGACAGAGGCAAAAAAAGCATTGAGTACATTAGCTTTTTCCACATCCTCTGTCACTAGGTTGCCTCCCTCATTCATTAAGGGGCCCACACTTTCCTTGGCTTTCTTCTTGTTGCCAACATACCTGAAGAAACCCTTCTTGTTACTCTTAACATCTCTCACTAGCTGCAGCTCCAGGTGCTATTTGGCCCTCCTAATTTCATTCCTACATGCCCGAGCAATATTTTTATACTCCTCCCTGGTCATATGTCCAACCTTCCACTTCTTGTAAGCTTCTTTTTTATGCTTAAGATCCGCTAGGATTTCACCATTAAGCCAAGCTGGTCGCCTGCCATATTTACTATTCTTTCGACACATCGGGATGGTTTGTCCCTGTAACCTCAACAGGGATTCCTTGAAATACAGCCAGCTCTCCTGGACTCCTTTCCCCTTCATGTTAGTCCCCCAGGGGATCCTACTCATCCGTTCCCTGAGGGAGTCGAAGTCTGCTTTCCTGAAGTCCAGGGTCCGTATCCTGCTGCTTACCTTTCTTCCCTGTGTCAGGATCCTGAACTCAACCAACTCATAGTCACTGCCTCCCAGATTCCCATCCACTTTTGCTTCCCCTACTAATTCTTCCCGGTTTGTGAGCAGCAGGTCAAGAAAAGCTCCCCCCCTTGTTGGCTCCTCTAGCACTTGCACCAGGAAATTGTCCCCTACGCTTTCCAAAAACTTCCTGGATTGTCTATGCACCGCTGTATTGCTCTCCCAGCAGATATCAGGAAAATTAAAGTCACCCATGAGAACCAGGGCGTGCGATCTAGTAGCTTCCGCGAGCTGCTGGAAGAAAGCCTCATCCACCTCATCCCCCTGGTCCGGTGGTCTATAGCAGACTCCCACCACTACATTACTCCTGTTGCTCACACTTCTAAACTTAATCCAGAGACTCTCAGGTTTTTCTTCAGTTTCGTACCAGAGCTCTGAGCAGTCATACTGCTTCCTTACATACAGTGCTACTCCCCCACCTTTTCTGCCCTGCCTGTCCTTCCTGAACAGTTTATAACCATCCAGGACAGTACTCCAGTCATGTGAGTACTGTCAAGTTAATGGAGAAGTCTCAGTTGCTCCCGCTGACTTCAAGGGAGAAGTCTCAGCCATTGGGAATCAGCCTTTTCCAGCTAGATAAAAAATCCCCACCATTTTGTTACTGCAGAGAAAGAGGGGAGGTCAGTGGGCCTATAGACACTCTGAGTAACTGTATCATGGATGCCATCTAACCAGAGGCACCTGGCCTGAGCCTGAATCTTTTCCTGTGGGATGAGCAGTATGGAAGATGGGCACACTGGGTCAGCATTGTCGGAACACTCGGGGGCCAGCAGGCCTAGTGGTCAGGCAGTGACCAAACAGTCCTCTGAGATCCCTCAAGAGGCTGGGGGAAAAGGGAAAGACAGGTCCCATCCTGGGGACAAAGGCAAGGGGTGCTCAGTCCTGTCTGGGGGCCACTCCAGATCAGTCTCCCCGGGCCACTTCCTACCTTCCCTGTTTTTCCTTCAGTTTGGGACATGGCCCCAGCCTTCTGCTTACACAATCTCAGCAGGTCAGGGCTTCCACTGGGAGATGGGGGAGGAATACTTCCCAGCTCACCCTCAAGAGTTCAGCTGTTCCCCCTAGTCGGGGATCCCAGCCGCGTCTTACTCACAGA
The DNA here is from genome assembly GCF_965152235.1 of Eretmochelys imbricata. Classification (NCBI taxonomy): domain Eukaryota; kingdom Metazoa; phylum Chordata; order Testudines; family Cheloniidae; genus Eretmochelys; species Eretmochelys imbricata. Next base: position 129,847,253 of record NC_135577.1, on the reverse strand, counting down.
CCCAGTCCTCTGCCTGTAGACTGCTCTGCTGAAAAGGGCCCAGCCTGCCTGCTTGTCTCTCCTCCATGCTCCCCCTCACTGGCCTGCCAAAGCTCCCTTTAAAGCAGGTTTGGCACCTGCGGACGGGTGGGGCCTTCTTGGCCCAATACCATTCCACCACTCCTTGAATCTTAATATGGGGTCTGTAAAGCCCATCACATGCCGATGCCATGAACACGGTAGGCACTTCTGTGTTACTGTCAGGGTAGGGATCTATTGTTTGCAGAGCAGTCACCAAAACGAGGCACCAATCCCAACTGGGTGCCACAGCAACACAATTATTAAATAACACCAAGAGCTGAACCCTAGGGAGTGTATTGTTCAATCCACTCCCTTAGAAAAGTAAATGATTCTTGGGCCACGTCATGGGGGGACCTGGGACTTCTCTTCATCTTACCCAGTCAGGTGTCATTCCATTAACTTTGGGCTGTGATCTTGTTAGAACTCAGAAGCTAAGGAAGACTGAGCTGGGACAGTAGTTGGATGGGAAAAATTCCCAGGAAAACCCAGAGTCGGCAGGGAGTGCTCTCATTGGATCAGTAGGTGACCCTCCTTGCGCTGAGTCTTTTTTGGATCAATGTACCAGCAAGGAGGTTTAGAGCACACTGTGCTGCTGAAGGTATTGTCCTTTGGGAGAAATATAAGCACAAGTGCCCTGACCACTGTGACTCTGTAAAGATTACAGCCATTGTAACAAGTCAGTGAATGTTAACCCTGATGTCCTGACCAAAGTCTAAGGTTAGGCAACCACATTCTGCCTGCACACAGTAAATTCACCCAGCGGTTTAAACGAGATAAGAAGTTCTTTGCTTCCAGTAGAGTTGTGTATGCTGTTAAGTGCTGCTGTACTCTACCCCAGAGGTGACTGCCTTTTGATGGTGGGTGAAGTGATCTGTCCTTATATGGTAGGCAGTAAAGTGCTCCATGTTCCTTCTGGTTAAAGGGTGCTGTATTAATTTAAACCAGGGATTCTCAAACTGGGGGGTCGGGACCCCTCAGAGGGTCACAAGGTTATGGCCTGGGGGGTCGTGAGCTGTCAGCCTCCACACTAAACCCCACTTTGCCTCCAGCATTTATAAGACTGTTAAATATAAAAAAAAGTGTTTTTAATGTATAAGGGAGGTCGCACTCGGAGGCTTGCTGTGTGAAAGGGGTCATCACTACAAAAGTTTGAGAACCACTAGTTTAAACTTTTCAAATAAAGGAGTGGCTCCACCGTTTAATGCCGGTAGAAACACCAAGAGCCTGGATTTAGGCAACCCTTAAATTTAGTATCACTCCCACAGAATAGTCCCATTGTCTTCAATGGGGCAAGAGAATTATAGTAATTAAAACTGGCATTTAAATTCAGTTTCTAGATCTAAAATAAACATTTTATATTAAAACAAACCACAGTACACAACAACCAAAAAACGGCCACAATTAAACTATCCCAAGGTGCAGACACTATACTGCAGTTGCCTGAATTGTACCATTCTCTCTGGAAAAATCTGGAGAATGACAGGTAGTGTGTCCTCATCTCTGCTAAACTAATTGATTTTATTACGATTTCTAAACGCTATTCATGAACAACCACTCCTTCATACTGAATAACTATGCGGTGACAAGTTAATGAAGATCGTAGCAATCAAGACGACAACAGAAAGCCTTTTTGAGTATTGCAGAGCAGTGCTTTAATACTCAGTCCGTACTGGAAATAAACAAGGCTTTCTTAGTAAATGAAATGGAAAACCAAGACTGCATTACGAGCAACCTTCATGAGTCTCTTGCATAAATCTATCCGTGAGTAATAAGGTAATTGGATGAATTTGAGGTGCATTACCATGGAAAGTTCATGCCATTGTTGACTATGTTGCTTTCATCAGATTAACAAAAATTAGGTCAACTCTCAGACATGAATGTTTTCCTTAAGCCATTGTTGAAACACTGCAGACAGTTACTGTACACAAGAATAAGGGAAATCTCAACCAGGTTCATTAATGAAGTTCTCAAAGTGTGAATGTGTTTTTGTTAAGAAAGCACAGAGGCAGTTCATTCCTGGTTTGTTTACGAGTGAATGATTATATGATTTTTATTCATTTAAAAAGTGGATACATTTAATTCAGAGGATGAAATGGTTTCTGTAAACAAAAGAACAGATCAAATGGTCCCATTCAGTGGCCAAAAAGCAATGCAGTTCATTAGGGAAAAACTTACCATCAATCCAGTGTCTCATCATTTGTATAATACATGTTATTTAAGGTAAGCGCTTATCCGCTAGCACTGGCTGTGTGCTGTAACACTTGTTATGCCGTTCCCACAGCTAGAAGCCTGGGGGTGGGGGGGGAAATGTGTGATTAAGGGATTACAAAGTGGGGTTGCTCTTAAAAAAAACAGCCAACATAAACTTGACCACCACCTGTCCACCTCTTGCCTTAGCTGAAATGTTATTGGGATCTTCTAAAAATATTGTCAACCCTCTTAGTCACAGTCATGGCAAATGCAGCTACCTACATATCAACAGTGGCTCACTGCTCCAGCACAATTGTGTGAAGTTTTGACCATCTGAGCCCCAATTAAGGGCAAGCCTATTATTATTGTTCTTGAATAGTGCCTAGAAGCCCTTACCAAGACTGGGGGTTGTGGTAAGATAAGGCCCTAAAAAATAAACCCTTATCAGAGGCCCAGTATGAGGTCTAAGGCCTGAACTGAAGTAATGGTCAAGACTTTGCTAACATAAAGCAAAGTTAAGCTGTGAACCAGAGGCAGGCTCTGCTCACAAAAGCTGGCAAGGAAAGGGCTGATGTTGCAAAAATACACATACCTAAAAGGTCCTGGACACTAGAGATACCAGAACAGTCCGATACTTGCACATTACACACAGATAACCAAGAACAGGCCGACCCATCCTAAAGACGGGGGCAAAAAGGTAACATGAGGGATAGAGTTGTTTTGTTCAAACCAACATGTACAAGGTGAGAGGCGGCACCTTACTGAGTAGAGGGGTTGTACCTTGCTACGTAGAGGGGTTGCACCTCAATACGTCAAGAACGATGTGTAACTTGTTTGTACCTGAGTATAAGAATGTATCCCTGGGGCGGTGTCTTTGTCTGGCCTAGGGGGCAGCGGAGTGTCCCGCCACTGCCTGAGCTGTGTCCATTGTTGGGGGCACATATTCGTAGTATGTCCTGTAGGGTCTGCGGGAAACTATTACTGTGCTTCGTTTGACAATAAACCTGGCCGGGTGCCTTCATACCTTTTCGGAGTCTGTAGTCATTGGAGGTTCTCTCGGGGTCTGCTGTGCCAGTGACCTGCAGAGCCAGGGCAGCACACAAAGGGAACACATGCATGCAGCCGACTGTTATGAACATTGAACAGAGCAGAGCACCTCACCGGTGGCGTCTGACAACAGGGGGCCATCGTGCTCGGTGATGTACAGACACGTAGTAAGAGAAACGCCCAGCCCCCAAGAGCTTACAGTCTAAGGCTCCCATCCTGCACAGACTTACCCACGAGCAGGCAATGGAACTAGTCATAGCGTCATAGGCCTTGTCTACAACGGCGGCAGCAGGTAGGGTATGTGGAGCTACACGCCACAGTAAAAGGCTGGTCGGGGGGAAGCAGAAGAGAAAGGATCTGGCAAGGGGAGCTAAAAACAAGCAGTGTTGATGTGGAAAGCACTGCTTGGGTTTTTAATGACCTATGTGCATGCCCCAAGGTTTTGGCGTGACTTTATTCACTTAAGCTGCACCTCACCGTCTACAGTGCTATTCATATTTCTGCTAGCTGGGCTTGCAGTGTCTGTACTCTACAGACCTACCCATAGAGTTTAAAGCCAGAAGGCACCAGCAGACTATCCTGTCTGACCTCCTGTTTAACACAGGCCCTTAAATTTCACCCAGTTACCCCTGTATTGAGCCCAGTAATATGTATTCAGGAGAATGACCACCTATGTGACACGAGGCTTACAGGATCAGCTAAAAGACTGTGAATCCATTATTGCTAAATGGACAAGTAATATTCTTGTTAGGAAAGCAGCTTTTTATAGAATTTTTATCGAAACCTAGATTGAGCTAATATAAGGTAGGTGCGTAACTGGTTGGAAAACCGTTCCCAGAGAGTCGTTATCAGTGGTTCACAGTCAATCTGGAAAGGCATATCAAGTGGGATACCACAGGGACCACTCGTGGTTCTGGTTCTGTTCAATATCTTCATCAATGATTTAGATAATGGCATAGAGAGTACACTTATAAAGTTTGTGGATGATGCCAAGCTAGGAGGATGGCAAGTGCTTTGCAGGATAGGATTAAAATTCAAAATGATCTGGAGAAACTGGAGAAATGGTCTGAAGTAAACAGGATTAAATTCAATAGGGACAAATCCAAAGTACTCCACTTAGGCAGGAACAATCAGTTGCACACATACAAAAGGGTACTGAGGAAAAGGATCTGGGGGTCATGGTGGATCACAAGCTAAATATAAGTCAACAGTGTAACACTGATGCAAAAAAAATCAAATATCATTCTGGAGGTATTAGCAGGAGTGTTGTAAGCAAGACACAAGAAGTAATTCTTCCACTCTACTCTGCACTGATTAGGCCTCAACTGGAGTATTGTGTCCAGTTCTGGGTGCCATATTTCAGGAATGATGTGGACAAATTGGAGAATGTCCAGAGAAGAGCAACAAAAATGATTATAGGTCTAGAAAACATGACCTATAAGGGAAGATTGAAAAAAATCGGTTTCTTTAGTCTGGAGAAGAGAAGACTGAGCGGGGACATAATATCCACTTTCAAATACATAAAAAGTTGTAACAAGGAAGAGGGAGAAAAATTGTTCTCCTTAACTTATGAGGATAGGACAAGAAGCAATGGGCTTAGATTGCAGCAAGGAAGGTTTAGTTTGGACATTAGGAAAAATTTTCTGTTAGGGTAGTTAAGCACTGGAATAAATTGCCCAGGGAGGTTGTGGAATCTCCGTCATTGGACATTTTTAAGAGCAGGTTTGACAAACACCTGTCAGGGGTGGTCTAGATCATACTTAGTCCTGCCATGAGTGCAGGTGACTGGACTAGATGACCTCTTAAGGTCCCTTCCAGTCCTACACTTCTATGATTCTATAAATGGATGAAACAACTCAAACCTTTTTGTCATGTAGGTGGAGTCTGAATACCTAAAACAAGTGTCAGAATGTAATAAGATGCAAATAATGTTATGAAAATACATTCCTCTAGCTTTAGCAGCTCCGTTCATGAAATTGCTCTTCCACTCACACCATTGTTTTCTACTGCCTCTCTAAAAGTCTGACGGATGTGCTACTTTATCAGCAGAAATCCACTCGTATTACAGAGTTTTCTGCTGAGAAGGAAGTAATGAAAGTTAAGGCATAATGCTATGCACAGGCTGAATTTTTTATGTGGGAATTAATTTTGGTAATGACAGATGAGTGTGTAAACTCTAAAGCACATGAAATGTCATATTCTTCACTGAAGTATACGGTCATGCTGTTATCATTTTGTGCACAAGGTTATGATAATGCCCCCCTCCCCCACCACACACACACATAATGGATTCATCTTTTGGTAAGTTACCAGTTTGATAGTGTTAATCAAAGTCAGGATTATGACTTGGGAGTCCCAGACGTTTCTGCAGCATGAGAGTGACTGTAAAGAACGTACGTGGTTTGTGTGAGTGAGTCTGTAGAGCTGGATTAGCTATTGTAAGCACAATAAATTGAGGACTCTTTCTCTTCTCCCTCTACACATTATCTCTGGGTAATCTCATCTGCAAACACAATTCAATACCATCTCTATGTTGACAGCTCACAGTTTTCTCTACCCCAGACCTGTCTCCTTTGGTCCAAACTAAAATCTTGGCCTATCTTTCTGACATCTTCTTGTGCATGTCTAGCCACCAGGTGAAGCCCAACATGGCTAGAACCCTCCCTGTTGCCTCTTTTCTCAATCAGCGTGGATACCACCCCCACTCTGCCTGTCATTCACACCAGTAGCCTGGGTATCATCTTTGACTCGGGCCTCTCTCCATCCAGCCTGTGTAGATTCTTTCTGCAGAACAGTTCTAAAATGCGGCCTTTCCTATCCATCTGCACAGCTAAAATTTTTTCCGTCTTGAGGAGGACTTGTGGCACCTTAGAGACTAACAAATGTATTTGGGCCTAAGCTTTCATGGGCTATAGCTCACTTCATCGGATGCATTCAGTGGAAAATACAGTAGGAAGATATATATACACACAGAGAACATGAAACAATGGGTGTTGTCATACCAACTGTAACGAGACCAGTTAATTAAGGTGGGCTATTATCAGCAGGAGAAAAAAGGTTTTTTCACTACAAAAGGTTTTTTTTTCTCCTGCTGATAATAGCCCACCTTAATTAATTGGTCTTGTTACAGTTGGTATGACAACACCCATTGTTTCATGTTCTCTATGGATATAAATCTTCCAACTGTATTTTCCACTACATGCATTCAATGAAGTGTGTTTTAGCCCACAAAAGCTTATGCCCAAATACATTTGTTAGTCTCTAAGGTGCCACAAGTACTCCTCGGTTTTTTTGCTGACACAGACTAACACAGCTGCCCCTCTGAAACCTGTTTCCGTCTTGTGCCTTTTTCACGGCAACATCCTTTTCTTTGGCCTTGACAAATGCAGCCTTGCCCCACTTATATCCATTCAGAATGTTTCTGCAAAGATCTTTTCCCTAACCCACCACTTCGGCCACATCACCCTTCTCTTTGCATGCCTTCACTGACTCCTCCTTCTTTATTACCTCATACATAAGCTACTTTTCTTCATTTTCAAGGCCTTTCATGGCCTATCCCCACTCACTCTAACATCACACATACACTATCAAGATGTCAACTCCCATTTCTGATTAGCCCATGGTTCTGGCCTCCATCACCAGCTTGTTAAATTTCCCAACGAGCACCTTTGTGCTGTCTCCCATGCTGCCCCAATAAACATCCGCTGATCAAATGCATTTTGTCCCTCAAACACCTCCTTAAAGCTCTCCTTTGCTGTGATGCCTATAAAAAACTTGACAACAATTAGGCAGCTAAGACCACTGCCTGTCATGATAACCAGTATTGCCACATTCTTTTGTTGTACTGCCCTGACTGTATCAGTTGTCTCTTGTTTTATAATTAGATTGTAAGCTCGTTGGGCAGGGACCAACTTTTTCATAAAGAATCCTGGTTCATGGGTAGGACTTGTAGGCACTATGTTAATACCTATAAATAAGAAGAAGAATGGGATAATATGAACAAAGGAATAACGTTTCAAAACAGACAGACTAAGTTTTCCAAACTTGGGGACTGATTTTCAAAGGAGCTGAGCACCCAACCGACACCCAGTGCACTGAGCTCATTTGAAAATCCTAGGCTCTCTCAGAAAGTTGGCAAGAGGGTTCCTTTCAAAGTGGGCCATTGAAACATTAACAAAAACAAAATAAAAAAACAAACAAACCATGACAATAAATATGAAAGATTCAGAATTCCTAAAACATAACTGAACAATGAAATAGGAGCATACCTTCTTATGAATGCTATTACCAAACTGTTTGTTACTTCTTTGTAGGCACTGAACTTTGGAGTTAAGGAAATACTATGACAGTGGCCAATGCCAGATGCCCCAGAGGGAATGAACAGAACAGGGAATCATGAAGTGATCCATCCCCTGTTGCTCATTCTCAGCTTCTGGCAAACAGAGGCTAGGGATGCCATCCTTGCCCATCCTGGCTAATAGTCATTGATGGACCTATCCTCCATGAATTTACCTAGTTCTTTTTTGAACCCTCCAAAGTCATGTCATTGTACTCCATCAAAACCCTTCTTAAAGCTCTCCTGTGAAGAGATGCCTACTAAAAACTTGAGAACAAGTTAGGAAGCTAGTGTGCTGTGATCACTGCCTGTCTTATTGACCAATATCGTCTCCCAGTTTCCTTGTGCTCCCCCATCTGTCTGTAGCCATCCGTTGTCTCTTGCATATTTAGATTGTGAGCTCCTTGCAGTAGGGCTGTCATTTTGGTCTATGTTTGTTTGTACAGGCCCTAGCGCAAATGGGTACTGGGTCTACGATTAGACCTCCTAGGCACAACTAGAATACAAACAACACCACCATTAATGGCAGAGTAACAGAAAGCGTCCATTCAAGATCCATTCTTTCAATTACTGTAGTTGATACAATTTGGTATCTGCTGACACATTACCGGACAAAGCAACTGTCTTTCCCGTAATGCTCAAGAGATAAATTCATTCATGCAAGCTAGATACTAGAAGTGCTAATAGAGAACTGTGCATCATACCCGCTGCTTAAATGTATGTTTTGCACTGTAATGTGCTGAGCAGGTTTCAATTTACTCTTGCATGTTTGTACTGTATAATGAAAAACTAATCAAGGCAATGTGAGCCGGCAGCAATTACTTGTATTGACATAATATGCCAGCTTCCGCCTGGGACATATATAGGGGGGCAGCATGTGTGGCATCTGTAATGGTGTGAATTGCATAAGTGTCAACAGCAGTGAAAGCAAGTACCTAGAAGGGGAAAGCACAGAGAAAATCTCAACAGTGTGGAGATGTTTGCATTTGCAATACAATGGACCCCAAAGGTACTAAATGCAATTCAATATGCTTTAACTTAATTCCACAAGGTTTGCCCAGGACATTGCAGGGTACCGTCATATCTGCCACATGCCACGTGTAGCGTAACGATGACAGAAATTAGCTCAGTGACCTGAGTTCCCTGTTGGTGTCAAAGGATATAGTTCCATTGACTTCAATGGAGTTTTGTCTATTTACACCAGAAGAGAATTTAGCCCATTATCTTCAGCGGGAGCCAAAGGTCCATTTAGGCACCTTACTGAACGAGAACTTCAATAGCTAGGACCTTATTCCAGCAGCAGCCCCATTAAAGTAAATAGGACTGGTGAGCTAAGATGCTCCTAGACCAGAATTAGAGCATCAGCATGTGCTGGGTTAAGGTTTCAGGTAAACCTTTAACTTTGGGATTTCTTGATTTCTGAGTGATTAACTGAGCAACCTTCATGTTATGAACATTGTTCTATCTGTTGTTGCCAACTGAATGATTTTCACACAAATACAGTCCCCTGCCCAATTCATATGAAGAATTTGAAGCTGTAATATTTCTAACATTTCAATTAAAAGAATCATTCATAACTACATTGGCCATTGCATATAATGTTTCCAATGACAGGGCTCCGCTTGCTACATTTGGAATTCAAGCCCCATCTCCTGTGGAATGAGCCTAACAGTTATCAATAATATTACAAAACAAAAACTGTAAAACAGCACCGTTGCTTCTCCAACTCAATTTACCAAACCCCACAGAATCAATAAGAAGCATGCCTTCGCATGCTCTGCTCACTTTATTTGCCAAACTCTCTCTCTCTCTGTTATTTCACAAGAACCGATGTAACAAGATGAATTTAAGAAAGGCCTTATCTAGCCTCACAAAAGCAAATCCATGCCATGAACAACCCTTTAAGACGGCACATGTCCCTCTGCTGGAGGCTGTTTGAAATTTTTCAAAAAGAGAACAATGTTAAAAGCATTCAATATATATTTGAATTAGCCCTCTCTATATCTTCTCTTTCCCCCCCTTACAAATGAAATACTACAGCGTGAGCACTTGTTTCTGGGTGGCTGCAAAACAGAAATATTTGCATTTTTAATCTCTAGTTTTTATACATGCTCTGTGACAGAGAGAATGAAAATGCCTTGATCTTAACTGTTTTTTTCCCTGCACCAGGCTGAGTAGCGTGGAAGATGGCAAAAGGTCCCCCTCTCACATAATTTACACAGCATTTGTTTCCAGCAACTTGGGTTTTGTCTGTGTCCAAGTGAGTACATTTCACAAAACTCACTTTCGTTTATATTATAATATGCTGGTAAATATATCATTATTTTCATGTTCACTCTCCATTCAGAAGAATGATGCACCTTACTATCTGTTGTGTGGGTGCTCTTGGTTGTGTGGGTGCTCTTGCACAAGATGGTGGCTCCCCGCACCCTTTTTGTCTTTCTTGATTTCACTGATCCATCACGAAACCAAATGAAGCATCCTTCTTAACTTCTTATCACAGTTTGCTGTATCTGACGCACTTTCCTCTCCAACTTCTCTTCAATCTGCCCTTGAAAAGGCTGGTTAATGTGATTCTTCTGGGTCATGTTCTTCCACACCTAACTTCTCTCCCTGTGTCTGAATCAGTTTTGTCTTCTACCCCATGGCATGGTGTATGATACTAGTATCTTGGCATAGAGATACGGAGCTATTTCTGGGATGATGCTCCCTGATAGTCAGACCAGGTGGGTCCTATTCTGGGACCTGGCACAGGTTTTCCCAACCCTACATGTAATTTAGAGCAGCCTCAGAGATGCTTTAAATTAAACTTTGGTTCTGATGGCTCCCTAGGGGCCGGAGAAGCAGCAATTATCCATAGTGCATATGCTGCAGCATGGTCCTGATCCACTCTTTATGCCAGGGCTGGAAACAGAGCTCACATATAGACCTTAATTCTATCACATGCTGCCCAAGGAGGCTCCTTCCACAGGTGGTATTTTCAGGGGGATGTTTCCAACCACTCTAAGGCCTACTTATCCCCTCACAGTGGCCTAACGTAGCATAACTGAGAGTCAGGCCCCATGTCTCATAAGAACGGCCACACTGGTCAGACCAAAGCTCCATCCAGCCCAGTATCCTGTTTTCCTACAATGGCCAATGCCAGGTGCCCCAGAGGGAATGAACAGAGCAGGTAATCAAGTGATTCATCTCTTGTCACCCACCATTCCCAACTCTTTTCCCTCTGTGTTCTCATTGTCCCTGTTATGCTGGAAACAGGTCAGGAGACACTGGATGTGGTTTAATTAGGGCACAGTTCTATTAGTAAATGTCTGGGAGTACCTGGCCAATAAAAGTGCACAGTGCAGGTCATTCCATAATCATTTCAATGTACAGCGTGTGGGCTTCTGTCAGCCCTCCCCATCACCCATCCTGGTCCCCAGCCAACGCACTGCTGGGACTTCACCTTCCCTCCCTCAAAAGAGGGTTAAGCAATGGGCTATACAGGAGGAGGAGGGGGGGTTGGCTCCCTGTCATACCTCTCATGGGAGCCCTGAGCCCCCTGTTTCCACTCCTTTAAAGAATACCGCCTTTAAATCCCTTTCCAATCCATTTTATCTGATCACTGTGTCCCTTCTCTACGGAGTACCTGCACTGGACACCCACCCCACATTTACATAATGAGTTGCAACATCATAACCTAGCTCCTGTTTTATGTTCGCCCAACTAAGTGATCCCCGAACCCGCTTCACCTTGGCCAATCTGGCAGTGAGGGAAAAATCCCTTTCCCATTCCCCTGAGAAAGAAGCAACTAGCGCGATGCCCACAGCGCGTCCTGATGAAACCTTGTGTTTCACCACTTCCGTGAGTAAGAGAGTGGGCGCTGCTCCACCAGGTCCCGGTAAATGAGGGCTTGTCCTGCACTGGCCTGGACCTATACAGTCCCCCCCCCTCTTCTCGGGGGGAATGAGTCAGCGGCCCCATGCTGACCTAGACTGCCACTGCCGTTGAAAATCACTCCCTGGAACTCTAGGACGTAAAGGGGCACACTTCCAGTGATCCAGACAACAGCCCCCAGCGCTTAATGTGCGGCGAGATTGTTCACTGCCGTTTTGGAGTTTTCAACTTCTGCTGCGCTGCCAGCAAACATCACCAGCAAACTTGTGAGTGCCTGAGCCAGTCAGACCAGAGACTGCAGGAAGGGGGAAACCACCCAAACATACCCCTTTAACTCTGCAGCATTACTACACTCTGATTGGCTGAGACACCACAACTTCCTTCGTGTGCTCTATAATCAAAGAACAATTTTACAGTGCCACAATTTCTTTTTCATGAGGAAAAAGTTCGCCCGCAATCTTTAACCGTCAGGGCTCTTTTATATTTAACAATTGAACTGTTACATGTATTTCATGCACAAGCTTCCACAATGGTCCGCCAAATGCACAAAATGCTGAGGAGAAAGCAAACATTTTATGAAAATTGCATTAAGACATCAAGATTACGTTTCATCTTGCTTCAGACTCTTTAAAATCACATCGAAGAACCCAGCAGGTATAAACATGCCATAGACTGTATATTCTGAACATTTTGTCTGAACTTTTCCCAGAATAAAACAGCAATGCTTCAATTTTGTACAGCAAGCAGGAAAACTTTTTTAAGTCTCTGGTTTCAGCACTATTAATGTAACAAGCATTTTGTTAATGAGATAAATGTGGCACTCTTAATCTAATCTCACACACAGACACCCACCTTCCTGCTTAGCCAATAATCTACCACTAATGCTTCACAACACTTCAGGAAATTTAAAAAAAACCCACACACTAAAAACTGCCACTTTCTCAAACAGAGCCATACAGAAGTCTTTTAATTTTAGAGCAATATACTCAGTATTGGCTGACTGATGAAAGGATGGTCTTGTGCTTCATAAAATGGCCTGGAACTCAGGATATCTGGATTCCACTTTGGGCTTTTGCAGGATTTGCCAGTACCATGGGAGAACCTCCGTCCCTGTGGGCTTCCACCTCTAGCTCTGTGTTTCTGGTGCCTTCCTTGTGCGTTATCTTGTCTCTGGGCCACCTCCCAGGAGTATCCTCCACCCTGCCAATGCATTCTTCTCCTTCCTCCTTTTTATAAGTGCCTCTCTCTTCTCTTTTAATCAAAGAGGGTGTTTGAGGACCCTGCTGCATAGGCCGTTTGTGGCAAGCCAAATAAAAAGAAACAAACAAAAATAATAAAAAAAGCCCCAACAAATGCTAGTAAGCTGCATATAATAAACAATAGCTACAAGAACACAAGAGACGTTTCCTTGGCTTGGATGCTTTGGGATGCTTGTATGTGGCAGGTCGTATAAAGAAGGTGGGTACGGGGCACTTGTCAGTTCCCCATTTGGGTTCTTTATCTAAGTCTTATCAAAACAGCCAGATGAGCCAAGTGTTCCAAAATAAATAAGACACATGTAAACAAACCTACCTGCCCTGCACTTTCCAGGAGTGACCAGGGGCACTGATTCCTAGTTCTGAGAGACAGAGCTTGGCTGCAAGCATCAGGGACCAACCTAATTCCTCACCACGTCTGAGGGAAGTTCCAGATCCTCCTATTCATGAAAGACCAGCCTCAGGGGCTAAAATCAAAGTCTGCACCATGATGTCCTGACTGCTTCCCTGAGACCACTTCCCTCATCAGTAATAGCATTGTCTGTCCCGGGAAATCCTGGTACACGCAGATATGGGTTCCCGTTACAATCCTTAAAGGGCTGATATGCTCTATTACAAAGTGAGAGGAGAATCAGCCCAGCTGGATCCAGAAAGGCTTAAAACATAAGAGTGGCCATACTGGGTCAGACCATTGGTCCATCTAGCCCAGCATCCTGTCTTCCGACAGTGGCCGATGCCAGGTACCCCAGAGGGAGTTCACAGAACAGTGCAAATATTGAGTGATCCATCCCCTGTCATCCACTCCCAGCTTCTGGCAGGTAGAGGCTTAGGGACACCCAGAGCATGGGGTTGCATCCCTGGCCATCTTGGCTAATAGCCATTGATAGACCTGTCCTTCATAGAGGTGTCTAAATCTGTTTTAACCAAGTTTTAGCTTTGGCCTTCACAACATCCTCTGGCAACCAGTTCCAACGTGGATTATATGCTGTATGAATAAGTACATCGTTTTGTCCTGCTGCCTATTCCTTTCCATTGGGTGACCCCCTGGTTCTTGTGTTATGTGAAGGGGTAAATAACACTTCCTTGTTCACTGTCTCCCCCAGCCCATTCATGATTTTACAGACTTCTATCATATCCCTGCTTAGTCGTCTCTCTTCCAAGCTAGACAGTCCCAGTCTTTTTAATCTCTCGAATGGAAGCTGTTCCACGCCCCTAATCATTTTGCTGCCCTTCTCTGTACCTTTTCCATTTCTAATATAGCTTTCTGAGATGGGGCAACCAGAAATGCACGCAGTATTCAAGATATGGGAGGACCCTGCATTTACACAGTGGCACGATGATATTTACTGACTTATTTTCTATCCCTTTCCTAATGGTTCCCAACATTATGTTACCTTTTTTGACTCCCGCTGTGCATTGTGTGGATGTTTTCAGAGAACTCTCCACAATAACGCCAAGATCTCTTTATGACCAAGACAGCTAATTCTGACCCCATCATTTTGTACGTATAGTTGAGATTATGCTTTCCAACGCGCATTTCTTTGCATTTATCAACCCTGAATTTCATCTGCTATTTCCTTGCTCAGTCACGCAATTTTCTGATCCCTTTTTAACTCATCACAGTCTGCTTTGCACTTGACTATCTTGAGTAATTTTTGTATCATCTGCACATTCTGCCACTTAACTCTTTACCCGTTTTTCCAGATCATTTATAAATATGTTGAACAGCATTGGGCCCACTACAGATCCCTTGGAGATACCACTATTTACCTGTCTCCATTCTGAAAACTGACCATTTATTTCTATTCTTTGTTTTCTGTCTTTTAACCACAAAAAGAACAGGAGTACTTGTGGCACTTGTGAGGATACTTAACATGGGAAAATAGAGTCAATATGTGTGATATTGCTTACAGACAGCCCCCCAACCTGAAGCAAATACTCTCAAGCAAGCACACACCACACAACAAAACGCTAACCCAGGAACCTATCCTTGCAACAAAGGCCGATGCCAACTGCGTCCACGTATCTATTCAGGGGACACCACCATAGGGCCTAATCACATGCCGCACCATCAGGGGCTTTTGTGGCACTTTACAGACTAACCAATTTATTTGCGCATAAGCTTTCGTGAGCTACAGCTCACTTCATCGGATGCATACTGTGGAAAATACAGAAGATGTTTTTATACACACAGACCATGAAAAAATGGGTGTTTATCACTACAAAAGGTTTTCTCTCCCCCCACCCCACTCTCCTGCTGGTAATAGCTTATCTAAAGTGATCACTCTCCTTACAATGTGTATAATCAAGGTGGGCCATTTCCAGCACAAATCCAGGTTTTCTCCGCCCCCCCAACAAAACCTTTTGTAGTGATAAACACCCATTTTTTCATGATTTGTGTGTATAAAAACAAACATCATCTGTATTTTCCACAGTATGCATCCGATGAAGTGAGCTGTAGCTCACGAAAGCTTATGCTCAAATAAATTGCTTAGTCTCTAAGGTGCCATAAGTACTCCTTTTCTTTTTGCAAATACAGACTAACACGGCTGTTACTCTGAAACCTATCATCAGGGGCTCGTTCACCTGCACATCTACCAATGTGATATATGCCATCATGTGCCAGCAATGTCTCTCTGTCATGTATATTGGCCAAAGCGGACAGTCTCTACGCAAAAGAATAAAAGGACACAAATCTGACATCAGGAATCATAACATTCAAAAACTGGTAGGAGAACACTTCAATTTCTCTGGCCAATCAGTATAAGATTTAAGGATGGCAATTTTGCAACAGAAAAGCTTAAAAAACAGACTCCAACGAGAAACTGCTGAGGTTGAATTAATATGCAAACTAGATACCATTAACTTGGGTTTGAATAGAGACTGGGCATGGCTGGTCATTACACATATTGAATCTATTTCCCCATTTTAAGTATCCTCACACCTTCTTGTCAATTGTCTAAATGGTCTATCTTGATTATCGCTACAAAAGTTTTTTTCTCCTGCTGATAATAGCTCATCTTAATTAATTAGCCTCTTACAGTTGGTATGGCTAGTTCCACCTTTTCATGTTCTCTGTATCTATATATCTATCTTCTTACTATATGTTCCATTCTATGCATCCGATGAAGTGGGCTATAGCCCACAAAAGCTCATGCTCAAATAAATGTGTTAGTCTCTAAGGTGCCACAAGTACTCATGTTCTTTTTGCGGATACAGACTAATATGGCTGCTACTCTGAAACCTGTCTTTAACCAGTTACTGATCCATAAGAGGGACTTTCCTCTTATCCTATGACTGCTTGCTTAGCTTCAGAGCCTTTGGTGAGGGATCTTGTCAAAGGCTTTCTGAAACTCTAAGTACACTATATCCACTGGCTCACCCTTGTCCACACGATTGTTGATCCCCTCAAAGTATTCTAATAGATTAGTGAGGCATGATTTCCCTTTAGAAAAGCTATGTTGACCCTTGCCCAACAAATCATCTTCATTTGTATGTCTGATAATTCTGTTCTTTACTATAGTTTCAACCAATTTGCCCGGTACTTAAGTTAGGCTCACCAGCCTGTAACTGCCAAGATCACCTCTGGAGTTTTTTTAAAAAAATATTGGCATCACATAAGCTATTCCAGCCATCTGATACAGAAGCTGATTTAGTCTTGTTGTTCTGCAATTTCACATTTGAGTTCCTTCAGAACGCTTGGGTGATACCATCTGGCCCTGGTGACTTATTACTGTTTAATTTATCAGTTGGTTCGAAAACCTCCTCTACTGACACCTCATTCTGAATGGCTCAAGTGTGGGAATCACCCTCACATCCTGCGCAATGAAGACCAATGCAAAGAATTCATTTAGCTTCTCTTCAATGGCCTCGTCTTGAGGGCTTCTTTAGCACCTTGATTGCTTACATTCCACTTCCACAATGTCTGTCAAAGTTGATAATTTACACACATGAAATATCTATTTGCAATTATTCACAACACAATCATATCATTTAAGGGAGAGAGTGTAAAACAGTTAGCAAAATCATGCTGACCGATGTTGTCTCATTGTTTGTTCGTACTCCCCTGTTGGTCTGTCTGTATACATCTGTTGTCTCATCTTATACTTAGATTGGAAGCTCTCTGTAGATCTCTCTTTTTGCTCTATGTTTGTACCGTGATTAGCACAATGGAGTCCTGCTCCATGACTGGGGCTGGTAGGTGCTCTGGTAATACACATAATGAATAATAATAATAAAAACATGCTAACGTGTGTGAAGGGAGGTCCACGGGAATTCACACATTTATAGTCCCCTAGTAAAGAACTGGTGATTGGCTGAAGGGAGGGGTGTTTTTTACTCAGATGGCAAGTGACGGTTACTGCTGCAAACAGGAAAACTCCCGTGTTTGGAATTTTTTGTATTATTTATAGGTGAATTCAATCAACCTACAGCCACCAAACAAAATTGCTCCCTATGGTGAAAGAATGCTTTCCCTGTATTAGCATGACAGTGTCCGTTTCGAGCTACAGTATGAAAGTTGGTTCCGTATCATCTCTGCCCAATCTGTTGGAAAAAACAGAACACATATTGCAAAGTAAAGTATCTGAACCCCAACATTTCAGAGAGAAAACTGCTGTTAGCAAACAGAACCAGAACTCTATCACCCCAGTTTCAGGAGAAATCATATTAAAAACACTTCTGAACGGCTCACCCAAAATTTAAATGTAGACCCAGGTAGATGAAAGAAAAATATTTTGAGTGCGTTGATGTAAAGTACTGTTACTGAAATTTGATTAAAGGATCTAATAATTTAAGACCCAATGAAAGGTAATTAAAATTAAATTAAAATGGAATGGGTAAGGGAGGCTAAAAATCCTAAAATAATTTGAAATATTGTCATGATTTCTTTTTTAGTTCACCACAGACTTTTTAATTTGATCATTCTCTGGGGCTTTGGGCCTGAGTGGCAAAGATATTTAGGTGTCTTCTGATGCAGAGAGGTGTTCACTGAGATTGTCAAAAATGTCTAAGTGGGTTAGGCACTTAACTCCCATTGTCTTTCTGTAGGTGTTCGGTTCCTCACCTGCTGAGGCACTTTGGAAAATCTCAATAGGCACCTGTCTGCATCATTAGGCACCTAAATACCTTTTTCAATCTGGCCCAATAGCTAGCGCTACAGAATAAAAGAAAACAGAAACAAAACTAGCTGCAAAAGTGAAAGTGACCAGCCTCTTTCATTGGCTAATCAGAACCAACTTTGTGTAGCACAAATATAAATACAAATATCACTAGCAATGAGAGACTGGCAAGGAACAGTTTCAAAACTTTATGGCAATGAACTGAATGCCAGTGAATTGTTCAATTAGCTGAATTCCCCCTGCATGGCTTTCAGCATGCATATATTATAACTGCCAAGGTAAGCAAACACCCCATTATTAACATTCCAACCTTTGAAAAAGACTCTTCCCTTTAGGAACGTTCTTTGATTTGCTTCCCAAGCCTACCCTGGAGGCCTTTTTATTTTAACCACCAATCTGTGTAACACTTAACACGTCCTACAGCATTTCCTTTTGGTAGAAGAGTCAATTCACAAGTGTCAGCTGGAAGGTCTTAACATAAAGAATGAAAGGTAGTGGGTAATTTCTCAGGTATAAATTATATGTTTAAGATCACAGACACACTTACACAGAATAAAAGGAAAGACCTCTTCTTTCTTTGTTTTATTAGCAGGTCATAATTGTAGCTCAAGAAAGAGGCAATCAACCCGCTCCGCCTCTCAAGTTACGCCTGTTGAAGAATTTACCGATCAGGAGGCTGTCTGGGATGGATGATTGTTAGTATTATAGTGGCACTCAAAGGTTCCAGTCAGGATTAGGGCCCTATTGTGCTATGTGCCAAACATACACACAGACATGGTCATTGCCCCAAAGAGTCTAATTTGGATACATCACCAACTGCTGTGGAAGCCAAAGGAGTCTCTTCTTCTTGAGCATCAGAAAAGGACACAATCCCTCCTGAAGCAATGTATTAAGGGAAGGCCTTCCCACTGTGGCGTTCGTTTGATTCTAAAATGTAAGCATCTCCTGCTGTTCCCTGGGCAGCTCTAGATCTAGGTGTTTGAGGACACAGAAATCCCTATTTGAAGTTCAACTAAAGATGGGAAAAAAATAGCTTCCAAAAGAGGGCTGTGTTAGGAATTCCCCAAAGTGTAAAAGTTCCTCACTGGAGGCTGATGTTCTTTAGATCTGACCCATTAATCCAAACCAATTACTAGTAATAGTACTTAGCTCTTAGGTAGCACTTTTCAGCAGCAGATCTCAAAGTGCTCTGCAAAGGAGATCAATACCACTATCTCCACTTTACAGAGGGGGAAGGGACATGCCCAAGGTCACCAAGCAGGCTACTGGCAGAGCTGAGACCTAGCCCCGCCCCCCAAGGTCTCCTTAGTCCCAGTCCAGTGCTCTGTTCGCTAAGCTACAGGAACTGAGAGCAGCTGTCCTGAAGCCAGTGGCATAGCTGGGGACTGAACCCATATATCCTGAGTCCCAGTCCAGTGCCTTAACCATAAGATTTCTGGATCAGACAGAGCAGGGACTATAGCCTGGGTCTCCCAATTCCCATGCCAGTGCCCTAACCACCAGGCTATCAAGTGTGACAGTCATTGTCCCAAAACCATTCTGACCTATTCTAGGCCCGATGCAAATGAGCCATACGCTCACGACAGCACAAATATATTGGTTAATCGTTACAGGAAACATGCTCACATCATATGCACGCTTTAGCACATGAAAAATTCAGCCCAGTAAAAGGACTGTAAGACATTCATGGCTGAAGAAATACTTTTGCACTTTATAATTTTACAAAGGTTTCTCTTTAAGAATCATCCTCAATGACCCGTATTCCCTCAGCACACATCTGTTATCTTAGGCACAATGTGATCAAACCTTCTCGTTCCGAAACAATTAGTGGCAGTCCCTTGTAAGAAAGGCATGAACCACTGATACTCGTAAAATAATTTAATATCAAATATGACAGAGCCAGCACAATCGCTTGATTCAGTCCACCATGTACAAGGCTGTAAGGAAGACACAACCACAGCTTTTTATAGTTGCAAATTTGAGCGGTTATCTGAAGCTGTACACCAAGTCGCAACACCACTCACTCGCGGGGTCACCACACCAACTGAAATTTGGCCCGGCCCCTCCTCCATCATGCTTGCCTTCAAAAACCCATCAGGACCCACAGCGTCTCTTCTGTACGGCTGTCCTGCTTTGGAAGGCATACTGCATGCTACAGCAAAACTAGCCCTTTAACCAACTATGACTGCAACCTTTTAACCAGAAATCTTAGAGCCTTACTCACGTAGGAGACTGGAGTGTAAGTTTGAGCTCAGAGCACTTGCAGCTTGACTTGGTAGGTCTGGGGGCATCACAGGTATGATACATTCATTCAGAAGGGAAGACAGTCTGCCTCACCCTGTACGTCACCTCTCCGCCAGCAGTGGGTTAAAACTTGGACTGAGAAAGTATTAGTGGCTGAGGAAGAACCCATTCTACAAGGATGTTTTGGAATCAGGCACTTTTCCCTCTACAATGTGTAGAAATATCATAGATCAAAATGTCCTCAACTCATATGATGATTAAGCTACAGTACATCTGTAGGGCTTAGCACATACAAATAGTCCAGAATCCAGAGAGGACCATAATAACCAGCAATAATATACTATAGTTTAGAATACATACTTCCAAGGTTTAGGTCAGGCGTACTGAGACCAGTGCAGAAGTACAAAAACATCCATCTGTTTGGCCACATGTTATGGGTGGGAGTAAGAGGAGGCATTGCCTGTTAATGACAGTTTAGCAGTGTACAGCTTTGTTCTGCTAGTTTAATTATTGCAGTCACCTTATTAGAAGATAGCTGATATTGCTTTGAAAATTCCCAAATGACAGACTAATTCTGACTGCTAACTTTCATATATTAATGTAATAGTTCTTCTGCAGATGGACTGGTGCTGTCCACCCTTCACTACATCAGTTGTGTTCTAAAATGTCCAGATCACAAGGGCTATATATTTACATGTGTTTAAGTAAGGTGTTCAAGAGCTCAAAGATCACAAGCTGCCTGTGTATGAAAGATATAACTATCTCTATATTTATCTATCTTTATAGGGAGACATAGCAAAAGATACATAGATATATGGCTAGATATAAAAAGTTGAATTTGGTTGCAAGTTTCTTTCAGGTAATCTTTCTAGTATCTCTTGAGCTGAACCTCCTCTAAACCCCCTGAGGAATACCTCTTTAATCTCTGTGTTGTCACACTGGAAATATGCAAATTATTTGCAAGGATTTGTAAGTGGTTCAGGACTGCCTTTGCAGAACAGCAGCAAATCTTCAAAGCAGGGTAAATACAAATTCTGAGCTTCACACAAGATAAGATGAAAACAAAGGGGAGGGCAGTTCTCACAGAGGGCAGAACAGCAAACAGGCACCTGTTGTAAGAAGCAAATTATAACCTCACCTGTCTAATCCCTAAACGATATGCAAGGATGCGGTCCACAGCATCCGGGTTCATTTGAGTCCACTGCAGACTGTAGGAGTAAACACGGGGTCTGTTCTGCCAGAGGGGACTGTAGGTGTCGTAGTAGAACTCGGGGGCATAGGCTTTGCCTGCAGAATACAGACATACAAAAACACGGAATGATAAAACAGTTCTCAAAATAATGCTTCCATTTTTCAACTGCAATTTTTATTCAGCTGCTACAGCACCATTTTGTGAAGGGCCCTTTTGCTACATGGCTTCAAAAAGCACATCTCAAGTCTATCTTTACATTTCTCACCACTTGAGAAAAAAATGGACTAAAATTGTTCATTTCTCCTTTGTTATTAAAAGTAATTCTCAAGTGTCATTTTTGGTCCAGGAGAAAATTGGTCTGCTAAATAAAAAAATCTTCTACAAAGAGGTCTTGCATGGCTAAAGTGACTGACATTGGATATTCAGACTATTATGCCTCCAGATCAGGGGTGGGCAAATTTTTTGGCCTGAGGGCCACATCGGGGAATAGAAATTGTATGGCTGGCTATGAATGCTCACAGAATTGGGGTTGGGGTGAAGGAGGGGGTGCGGGCTCTGGGGTGGGGCTGGGGATGAGGAGTTTGGGGTGTAGGAGGGTGCTCCGTGCTGGGATCGAGGAGTTCGGAGAGGGATCAGAGTTGGGGCAGGGGTGCGGGAAGGGGTTCAGGTTACGGCTGGAGGTGCAGGCTCTGGGGTGGGGCTGCGGATGAGAGGTTTGGGGTGCAGGAGGATGCTCTGTGCTGGGATTGAGGGGTTTGGGGAATGGGAAGGGGATCAGGGCTGGGATAGGGGTTGGGGCATGGGGAGAGGCTCAGGGGTGCAGGCTCCAAGCGGCGCTTATCTCAAGTGGCTCCTGGAAGCAGTATCATGTCCCTTCTCCAGCTCCTACGGGTGGAGTGGCCCCCAACCTTGGAGCGGGGCCATGCTGTGGCTTCCAGGAGCCGTGTGGTAAGGCTCCCCGACCCGGGGCCCTAGCTGGAGTGCCGGAGCGGGCCTTAGCCGTGTGGTGCAGCCCCCTGACCCAACATCCCAGTGAGAGCTCACGGGCCAGCTTAAAACGGCCCGCAGGCCGTAGTTTGCCCACCCCTGCTCCAGATTCTCTGTCAGAGCAAACACATTAACTCCAGCTACCACACACAACACAATCCGTTCCAAATGACATCATGTACCCCGATCTGGAAATACAATACCTCCATTCCATACTTCAGTCCTAGTCGCAGAAACGTATGGTTATATCCACAGTACATTATTTAGATACATATGCAGATATTGCACAATAAACACAGAGTTGGACGTGACATTTTGAAATGCACTGTGATATACCAACAGTTTACCATAGCATATGAATTTTTGTTCCTTAAATTAGGAAAAGCCTAATATGATTTGCTGTCCATCTGATGAAATGGTATCTGAGCTCTTATTAGGATGCAATCGCCTTAGGGTATTTCTTGACTCAAACACAGAAATGCCATTAACATCTGTACATGCAACTTATTTTCTCAGTGAAGGAGAAGATGCTTTGCTTACAATTAGAACTGGTTGGAGAAATTTGGAGAGAACCATAATTCTGTTGGAATATACATGTCTGTTGAAACTGAAATGTTTTGAAAAATCAGATCAATTTTGCTCAAATGTCATTTCAGACGAACACCTGACTCCCAAAAGTCTGACAAAGTCAAAATCCGACGTTTCAGCATTTTCATAATGAAAAATTTCAATTTCTCTTTTTGAAAAGGGTGTAGATTCTCCATCACTGGCAATTTTTTAAATCAAGATTCGATTTCTAGAAAAGATATGCCCTAGTTCAACCAAAAGTTATTTCAGGGAAGTTCGGTGGCCTGCATTGTACAGAAGGTCAGGCTACATGACCACAGTGGTCTCTGTGGGTCTTGGAATCTGCAAATTGATTTTTTGGTTTTGATTGTTCTGATTTTGTATTATAAAATAATACATTTAAAAAAGTCAAAATCAAAACAAAACAGTTTGATTTTTATAGAAGCACCTTTTTTGATTGACAAAAATTGACTGATTTTTTAATGTTCCTTTATGGAGAATTTGAAAATTTACAATTTTCATTCCAATTAGGAATGAAGTCAAATTTTGAAATCTCAAAATACTTCATGAAATGGAACCTCTATCCTCTGCACAGCTCTGCTTACGATGTCAGCATTAGTATAGTTCTCAGACAAACAGAAATTGGTTGTGTTGGAATGAGAATTGTGACTCTTAAAACAACATTTCATTTTTATCAAAAGAAACATTAAACAGCCAAAAAGTTCAGGTAAAATTTGAAAAATAAACCCCTTCAAGTTTAACAAAGTTTTTGTCCAGGAATTTCCTCAAGTATTTAAGAAACTTTACAAAATGTTCCGAGACAGATTGCTAAACCATATAGTCTATGAAAGATTGAATGCGTTTGCATGTCGTGAAATATTAGTGTAGTGTAAACAACTGCAACTCTCATTGTGTGGATTAAAATCTCCGCTGGAGCCTGTGCTCAGAGGATGTAAGGGACCTTCATGGGGTTAGGTACTCCAAAACAGTCCATGAGAATTATTAATCTTGGTGACCTGGTGCTCTTAGAAACCCTGTTCTAGGCCAGACCTTTCCAGGCCTTGTTTCCTGCTTCTGTCATCCTGATCTCCCTTCTTCTGTGTCCAAACCCACTGACATGTCAATGTTTGCAGACTGCGGCTGTGCACATTATCACATTCATATCAGATCTCACAGAGATTATAATGTGTGTTTTCAAAACCCTCTTTAATATCACCTTTGTCTAATTACCCACAAACATTATCAAAATTAAATGAAGTTGTAATCTGGTAGAAGACCACAGGTGAAATCCTAGCCTTACTGAAGTCAATGCATGTTTTACTATTGATTTTAATGGGACGAAGACTTCACTCAACATGGGCAACATTTCAGGCAGATTGGCTTGATTTTGGCCCGCCTGGGGAAGGGGAGGATCAAGACCAAGTTCACAACTGAAAATGAGTCGCAACTTAAATTATACAGAGAGAACTTCTAGCACTAATCATGTGTACCACAGCTAGCAACCTGTCCAAGCTAGTCTGCGGCTCAAGTTAGCCTGAAGGATATAGCCAGGGTGGGTAGGTTTTAGACATCTTGGTCTCTGAACCCAGCATAACCAAATGGAGCTTGAGGGTCAGGCATTTTCAGAGTGTGTCACTGTTATAAACAATGGATTAAGTAGTACGAAGGACTGAAGGAACTACAATACTGTGAAGGTATAATGCACTGGTCAAGCATGTACGGACATGTCTCCCTCTAGTAGCTGTCCCCTGCAAAGATGGAATACACTTATGACTATAGCACAGCTGACGGTGCTCTCCTTTCACTCTAGTGTTAGGGGCTTGTGCTTTAGACACAGAGGGTCTTTGGCTTCATTACCACTCATAACCATAGTGCCCATCTATACAAATGGCCATCATTGCTACGGAGAGCCAGTAAGGTAGGGAAAAGTGAAAAAGGGAAATGAAATGGGAGATAAAAAAATATAATGAGAAAAGACAAAATCCTTTGGCCCAAACTACACTACACAAAACACGTAACCCTGATATTTATTTCAGCAATAACGATGAAGGCCCATGGCATTTCCTGAGGATTAATGACCCCCTGATGTGAAAGTGAGAGCAAGGAACCTCAGTCAGTTCCCAGGGAAAGTTCCTAGGCTGGGGACATTATTGCTATCTCAAGTAGTTGCTGGAGGAAAAGTTTAGAACTAACTGTATGAAAAAGTCCCATATCTTTGTAATGTTCAATTCGGTTGGTGCCATGTTATGCCAGGGACAGACAAATACATTGATGTTGCATATTGACCCTTTATTACTTGGGCTCATATTTATCTTTCAGAGGAAAAAGTCACATGGGAGTTTAAACACCTTTCCTGTGTCTACCTTTATTGAGTACAGTTTTGCTGAACACAGATAATAATCTTCCCCACTCGACTGCAGATGACCATAATGGCATCTCCAGGGGCCTACAAAATGGGTACGTTATCAGACTCTCGTCACAGTGTGGGTACTTGTGGAACATAGTCACCTTTTCTAATATAACGAGGACTCGTGATGAGCTGTATACTTCAAATTCCATCCTAACGCACAAGCCTTCTTTTATTAATGAAAATTTAACACCACAACATTAAACACCTGATTTGTGAAATTTAGTAGCACCAGAAAGCTGGTTATTGTTTTGGAATTCACCAAATGTCTCTTTTTAAGACGGTTCACTTGGGCCTTGGAGGCCTAAGCCCTCATTGAAATCATTTGCTTTGAGCTGGGACAGATGCGTAATAAATGCAAATCTGCAGCAGTGCAATTGCGCTGCTTCCGGCAGACTGCGCTTGTCAACAAAGACCGTCCTTGGAACTATACAGAGAGTGGAGATAAATGATCCAATAACTGCAGCAATGACATTTGGCCAAATAAAGATTAAATGCCAGGATGCAGCAGTGTAAAGGAAGGAAAACAATCTAGTCTATGAAGAACTAGCTCACTGACCTGTTCTGAGGTGTTACACATAGTCACAGCCAGCCATTCCCTTGTGTTAAGAGGGGACTACTCAATCCATGCCCATATGGGCCACTGAGCCAGGAAGGGTCTGTAACCACTCATAAGTTGGAGACTCCTGGGAGGAGTAGTCCTGAATCTCCCCATTTCCCTCCTGGCAATGATCTCCTCCTTGCTCTGCTGGGTCTCCTGTTGTGATGATCTCAGAATGATCACAGAAAGTCGTGCGCCTCTCCTGCTTTACCTGGACACACTCTTACATGCGCTGCAGTCTGGAGTGCACAGCCCTAGGATATGTGGAATCCGCACTCCCAGTTGCTGGGCAACATGAGAGGGTGTTATGGATATCAATGCATAACTGTACACTGCAGAGCTAACCCAGTTCCCATTCAACGCAGTGGGCATCTTTCCATTGACTTTAATGGGAAGAGTCCCAGCATGCCCCGGTGTCAGTAAGGACAATATCGTCCGATGTGTATGGGGGATACAATTCTCTCTCATTTATGAGATCCCTAATTTCTCAATCCCTTTTAAAAATTAAAACACACATTCCTTATGGAGAGCTATGGACCAGGTCATAGAATCATAGAGTATCAGGGTTGGAAGGGACCTCAGGAGGTCATCTAGTCCAACCCCCTGCTCATCAGCTGCATTCTATTACGCCAATGCCGCTGAAGATTTGGCCCCACATACTTGCCAAGTTTTATAACTGAAACCACTTTAAGTTACCTAGGCATTTAAAAGAAACGACTAACTTGATTACGTATCGACGTGCAGAGGCAGGGAAGTGTTTTCGTATCAAACTGTAATAAAGCCGAAAAGGTTGAACATGAATTACAGTGACTAGAAGACTGGAGCCTTGTCCTTGGCTGGGGTTCCCAGGTCGAAATGTCATCACTACATGTTACAGCCCCTAGTGGAACTCTCCCCCAATCATAACTAAGTACTGCAATCTACCTGGTCTGCATGTTGATTGGTCAAAACCTGGGGATACTTCATAAAAAATCAGTGCTACCATTTTCCTTTGAGATTACATTTTTGTAATAAAAACAGATGTGCTTTTTGTAGCAGCAGATGCTTCTTGCATTTAGTGAACTGCCACCATAAATCGGAGAGCTTTTGGTTTTCTCTAAGCGATCCGGAAAACAACACATACAAATCACACTTCTGAATTGAGATCAAGTGTGAGAAATCTCACTCCAAAAGGTCTACGATTTGGAGGGTGAGGGAAAGTTATGTAGAGCACAGAATACAGGTTTTGCTCGTAAGAGTGATACCATATTGTGTCTGGTTCTTTCACTGATCTGTTCACTGCTCAGTGCACACCCAGAAAACACCACAATCTGAGCAAAGGGCAGGCACTAGTGCAGTGTCTGCCAGGGTGCGCTGGGTAAGCTGGATTGAACATATGGACATGATGGATAAAGGGCTTAGGTGGAAGAGAAAAGTCCATCCCACAGAAAGTCAGATGAGATGGGGATAGTATACTGGACTGGAAAGGGCTATTTGGGGGAACCAAGTGCTGAACTTTGCAGTTAAAATTTTAAACTTCCCCTGCCCGAAATCTCTGACCCCTTATCCCCTAAGAAGCCCATGTTGCCTCCCATATCTTCTGTTGCAGTTTGAAATGTGGGTCTGGCTCCTCAGACCATCAGCATCCTAGAAAATGAGACTTAACGGCAAGTCTTCATCGCAGCAGGGACCTGTCTCTGTTGTAAGGCAAGCACATAATTGGGACAGAAATTAGGCTGTTTATATAAACCTCCTGTCACTCCACATGGGTCAACAGAGTCATTTCTAACAGAGCAGCACAAGTCAAATATGCTTAAATGAAATGCAGCAAAGCCTGGAAAGGATTTTCCTCCTTTCCGTATATGGGAGCCTCACGTAAACTTATGCGTCTGGGCTGTGTTCAGAGTAATACAGAATGGAAATTCTAGGGTTAGATTCTAGCAGATTGTTTATATTTTTATTCATCTGCCTACTAATCAGCACTTATATTATCTAATCTTGGCCTCTACATGTTTGCAGCCTTTGATCTGCACACAGAAGTCCCACTGATGTCATAAGAGTTGCAACATGGGGATCATGACCAGCATGTGTCTCTTAGCAGTAATGTCATTAGAGCGCACATTCATTGTCTCTAGCAGTGATGTTACCTACAAACAACAACCCCAGGATAACCTTGTTAACAATACAGGTTTCTTTCCCATCAATAACAGCAGAAAAGCAAGGTGAATACTTACTTTTCAGATTCTTAAAATTGAGTAACTAAACTATTGTAAAAAGAAAAGGAGGACTTGTAGCGCCTTAGAGACTAACAAATTTATTTGAGCATAAGCTTTCATGAGCTACAAATAAATTTGTTAGTCTCTAAGGTGCCACAAGTCCTCCTTTTTTTTTTGCGGATACAGACTAACGCGGCTGCTACTCTGAAACCTAAACTATTGTAGTGTATGCTATTTATAGCTGGGAGACATTGCTGAAATGTTATTCCAGACAATGTTTAGATGGATCAGGACATACAGGTGAATGAAAGACAGACATGGACAGATTTAAGAAGCAGGATGCGACTTTATGAACTTAACAACTGGAAAGGGACTTGCTATCCATCCACCATCTCTCACATACCAGGAATTTAACTGGGTCCAGAGCAGGGTTACAGGGCTTCCAACATATAACCAATAACTCAGGGTAGACACTCATCATCTTAACTCCAGGATTCAGCTCACTTCTGAATCCTCTTCTGCCCCCACCCTCTGCAAAGGGGGTAGAGGATGCCAAGAAGGCTCTCAGTCTGTGATGATGTCATAGATTATAAAAACAGGAGCATTGTGATAATCTAATTTGATCTCCTGTGTAACAAAGGCTGTAGGGTTTCCCTGAATTAATTCCTGCTTGAACTAGAGCATAACCTTTTAGAAAAAAACATCCAATCTTGATTTGAAAATTTCCAGCTATGCAGAATCCATCTCAACCACTGGGAAATTGTTCTAATGGTTCATTACCCTGCCTGTGAAAAGTTTGCACCTTATTATACAGTCTAAATTTGTCTAGCTTCAACTTCGAGCCACTGGATCTTGTTATACCTTTCGTATGCTACACTGAAGAGCCCTCTATTATTAAATTTCTATTCCGCTTGTAGGTACTTACAGACTGATTAGTCACCCTTAACCATCTATTTGTTAAGCTAAATAAATTGATCTCCTTGAAGCTATCACTTTAAGGCAGTTTTCAAATCCTTTAATCATTCTCGTGGCTCTTCTCTGAACCCTCTCAAATCTATCAACATCCTTCTTGAATTGTGGACACCAAAACTCTACACAGTATTCCAGCAGTGGTTGGGCCAGTGCCAAATGCAGAAGTAAAATAATCTCTCTATTCCCACTGGATATTCCCCTGTTTATACATCCAGGGATTGCATTAGTCCTTTTGTCCACAGTGTCGCACTGGGAGCTCAGGTTCAGCTAATCCCATATGACTCTCAAGTCTTTTTCGGGGTCACTCGTTTTCAGGATAGAGTTCCTCATCCTGTAAGTAGAGCCCGCATTTATGACCTTACATGTGGCTGTACTGAAAGAAGCACTGTTTGCATGAGTCCAGTTTACCGAGTGTTCCAGATCGCCCTGTATCAGTGACCTGTTATCTTCATTTTTTACCACGCCCCCAATTTTTATGTCATCCGTAAACTTTATCAGTAATAATGTTATGTTTTCATTTAGGTCATTGATGAAAATGTTAAATAGCGGAGGCCCAAGAGCCAGTCTCTGCAGGACCCAATAGAAACACACCCACTCGAAGGTTCCCATCTACGGTAACATTCTGAGATCTGTCCGACAGTTTTTAATCCATGTAGAATCATAGAAGGGGGTTGGAAACTCAGGGAAGTCATCTAGTCCAAAGCAGGACCAATCCTAATATATACCAGGTTGATTTTGTTTTCTTCCAGTTTCTTATTCAGAATGTTGTGTGGTGCTAAGTCAAACACCATACAGAGATCTATACTACATCAACACTGTTACCTTTATCAACTTAATTTATAATCTTTTCAGAAAAGGATAATTAGTTTGACAAGATCTATTTTCATAAACACATGTTCATTGGCATTAATTATATTATTCTAATTTTTTCTTTCTTACTTGAATCCCATTCAAGCCATTCCTTTATTTTGTCCATGATCTATGTCAGATTGACAAGCCTACAATTACCTGGGTCATTCTGTTTACCCTTTCAAATATTAGCTTTCATTCAGTTCTTTGGAACCTTCCCAGTGCTCCAAGACTTCTGAAAAAAAATCAGATCTCCCTTCCCCTTCTCCTTGGAGGCAAAAGATCCTCCAGCCATATTGTGGGTTTCATTCTCCTCTGGGATCTGGCCCTTTTTTTCTTTAGCTGCATGAACATCAGCCACTAGTCGAGACAAGTAAAGCATTCTTCTATTATCTCCTAGCATTAACATTTCTGTACTTACTCCTTTTAACCTAAACCTGAACACCACAATGTTGTGAGGAGGGCAAAAATACCTCCAGCCTCTGCCAATATGACCCAATGGAAAAAAAAAAAACCTCCTTCCTAAATCCCCAAACAGGCCATCGGTCAGACCCCTAGCATCCTGGAAACACAGCTCAATATCCCTCAGCTACAGGGAAGGAGAGCAGCAATATGGCCCCCGGATGCTTGGGAAGGCTTTACACATTGAGAAGAGGACTGTGAAAGCCAATCAGTTCCCTTCATCCTTCCCTGGCTGGCCCACTGGAAGGAAAGGAGTCCCTCTCCTCCGAGCGCATTCCTATGTGCACTTAGAGGTACAAGGAATGGTTTGACTCCAACATGTCTAGGCATGAGCTTTTCTCTCTCGGGATTTGGCCATCTCCCTGCTGATCTGACCAAACTGCCACCTCACCCACCTGCCGCCCAACTGACATAGGGAGGGGCATTGTGTCTGAGACAAGAGAGAGGGAGGGAGAGAGTGTATTTCATAATCACTGTATAGCATCAGTTGATAACCAGCAACTCTGCAGAGGTAGAAATGGAAGCTTTGTACCACTGGAAGGGGCAGCTTCCCAGCAGAACCTAGCCCTCGCAGTTCTAGAGGGATCAGACTTGAATGTCATTGTGTCTATTAAAGCAATTGTGGAGGTGCTTTCAGTTATTCTCTTCCGCTCTACCCCGAACTGTTGGACTCACAGCAACAGCTTTTACCAGGGGAAGGATTCAAAAATAGTCAGACACATTTGTTCACCTCTACAAAACATTTCTAAAATATTTTTTGCCATGCATGATGTGGCGCATGTGGAATACGTGATGGTGCGGTAGGGGATACAGCATTTGACTGTGCTCCATTGGGATGACCTGTATAACATTCAGGGATGGACAGAGAAACAGAATGGTGGCATTCTGTGGCCTCCCACACAGCTAAAGGAGGCTGTGGATTTTTCAGCATCTGTCCAGAGCTACCGCATCAAAGCAAATACACATTCGGATGTGTTTGCTAATATTGCTTCACCAACGTGTGTCCCATAGGGCTACAGTCATCGTTAGCGGTACACAGAGGAACTACTCAAACCTTTAGCTGGAGCAGATACTCAGGTTAAAAAAAACACAGGCTCATTGGCTTACTCTCCCTTGGATTCAGATGTAATGTTCTGGAAAGGAAAGGCAGTCCCTTCTTAGCTCTATCTCACAACATCCCCACAATTATCTAAGCCTGGAAGTGGTTCTCAGGCCTAGACAGCCTTTCCGCAATCTGTCACTTTCCACAGGGGAGTTGTCCTAGTGCAGAAAGCCACACATCATTATTGGTGAATACAGTCTTTGCCCCTTTCTGTTCTTCATTTCAAGTAAGAGCTAAGAGGGTTTTCACGGGGCATTGCTGGTGTCTCATGAGCAGGATCTCAGCAGCAAGCTCAACAGCCTATATACACAAATAGAACTCCCCTCCAGGGAAAGAACTCTTAATGTGGAAAGTGTTAAAGAAGATGCCTACCCACTCACTATCATTGCAGGATGGTTGAAATGAAATGGTTGCAATATATTTCTCTCTCAGAAAAGCTAGAATAGAAATTTGAAGGAATGTAATATGAGATCTCAAGAAACATGAACTTGAGAATTTAATATTTCTAGTTCATTAATGGTGAACAAAGGACTTTGTTTTTCAGGAAGCATTTATTCTTTAATGGTTCTGTTCGTGGAAAGGGAAATTCTAAAAGGATACCCGAAGCATCTTCTGTCTAAATCAAACAAATGAGAGTTCCTTGGCTGTCATGGCTGCCAGGGTCAAGATTTTCAAAAGCGGCTAGTAATTTGGGGTACCTTAATCTGTAGGTGGCTAGCTTGAGACTGATTTTCATAGGATAGCTATGTAATACATTCTGACACTCAGACCCTCTTACAGCCATTCAAATATGGAGGTGCCTAAAAATCACTAGCCACTTTTGAAAATCATGGGCCCGGGCCATATCAACCATATGAGAAGGGCACCCCAGGCGTGATCCAAAGCCCACTGTTGTTAATCGAAATCTTTCCATGCACTTTAACGTGCTTTGCATAGGCCCTAATCACCTGGAAATGAATAGCCTAACACGGCCCTTATCACATAGCACCTTAATTTTCCATTGCACATTTTCAGGCAAGCTTTAGGAAGAATCTTTGGGGGAGTGTGGCGGGATCAGTTAACATTGCCTTCTTTCCCTACCTGAAACCTCTCTCCAGGCCAGCTGCTGCAAGGAGGTGGTCTTGTTTTATGTCGGGAGCAGTTCCAGTGCTCTCAATTCACTTCCCTAAGCCAAGGTAAACTTGAAGCAGCTCAGGCATTCCTAATGTGCTGATGAGCCACCCAGCCATCAGAATATGAGGTCTCTCCCTTCCCCCCTGCCCCTTTGCAATTATAGGGCATGGATCTCCAGGAGCTGAGTCTTCTGAGTTCCCTATAATGTCAATGGGAGAAGGGGCACTCAACGCACACAAGCATACCCTTCACTGTAGTATTGGAGCCCTGCACACCGATGATGCTGTTCTACGGAAATCCTCCAGTACAGAAAAACAATCTGCAATATTCCCACAAGAACCCACAAATGAGGGAGAAGTGACAGTGCTTTTTCGCAAATGGCACTAGGCATCAAAATCTTCTTGCTGTGTTCATCTACATTTCTGAACAATGCACACACACACTCTTTTCTGACAGTGTGCAGGAGAGGAAATCAGCTCAACAGTATTAAAGAAAATGTTACGACAGATGGGGTTAAAACATTATTGTTTTCTGATGGATACGAATCGTCGAGTATTTTTCAGAATTACCTATTTTGTAAAGAATGCAAGAGTGGAGCAGACAAAGAAATAAACAGAACTCTTCCCATTTCTAGTTCCTCAACGTTGCTGACAAATCCACAGGACACACTACCCCACTATTGTACAAGCCCCGATTATTCCATACTCTGTTTATGTGGTCATTAGCCCATCTCTCGTGCAGCTACTTCCATACATCACTTTGATTCCTCTTCATGGTACATTCTAAAATGCTGGTGAATAAGCTACCTCGTGGTATATCTTCAGCAAGGTGTTGTGGGAGGAGAATGCTATGGCCCCAATCCAGAAAAAACATTCAATGTACTTAACTTGAAACACACGCTGAAGTCCCACGGCAGTCAATGAGACTTCGGCATATGTTTAGGTGCTGTCCTAAATACAGATGGAGTGAAGCACATGTGTAAATATTTCTTGAATGGGGATCTAGTCATCCAACTCCTGTTGTCTGTAAAAGATCTTTTCTTGATTTTTCACATATGACACTGATTTTCATCCCTTAAAGCAGTGGTTCTCTAACTTTTGTACTGGGGACCCCTTTCACATAGCAAGCCTCTGAGTGCGACCCCCCCTAATAAATTAAAACCATTTTTTACATATTTAACACTATTATAAATGCTGGAGGCAAAGGGTTTGAGGTGGAAGCTGACAGCTCATGACCCCCCCCCCCCATGTAATAACCTCACGACCCCCTGAGGGATCCCAACCGCCAGTTTGAGCACCCCTGCCTTAATGTTATTCGCTTGACTTGGTCTACACCAAGCACTGCTCTCTCTCTGTTGCTGAACCCCTGACTCTGATCATCAGCTAGTCTCCTGCATCGCCTGTCAGACTGCACACCCTGTCACTTGTTCTGTCTGTGACTTCCACTCCATCAGTGCTGACTACTTCTAGTCTGCTCTCAACCCTCTCCTCTTTGCCATCTCCTCCCTTCCTTCCATTCATAGGGTGGTTGATTCTCTCCAGGCTTCACTCTCCTCTATGCTTGACTCTTCTCCCTCTCTCTCCCATGGTAAGGTCTCTGCCAATCCCACAGCCTGGCACACCCACAACAGACGCTTCCTCCGCTCCTGCATCATGGAGTATCCCTGGCAGGAATCCCAGGACTTCCTCCGGTACAAATTCATTCTCTCCTCATTCCATTCTGCCATCTTCATGGCCAAGCAACTCTGCTTCTCCAGCCTCATTGACTCCATTGCACATGATCCCAGTGACATTTTTGCATTTTCAACTCCCTCCCCCGCCTCACCTTTTCGTCCCCTTTCCCCATATCCTCCTACAATTCTTTCTTTCTTCTCCCCTAGCATGGACTCAGATGGTTATCATCTGCTCTCCTTCTCTAACCCATCCAATGGACCCCCTCTCACCCACTCCTTTACTCTTTTCCTTAACCTTTCACTCTCCTCTGGTTCTTTCCCTTCACAATGCAAACATGATTTAATCTCTTCCCTCCTTGACTGCACTCGTGTCTCCAACTACCACCCATCTCCCTTTCACTAATGAACACAGAATCATAGAATATCAGGGTTGGAAGGGACCTCAGGAGGTCATCTAGTCCACCCCCCTGCTCAAACCAGGACCAATCTCCAATTTTTGCCCCAGATCCCTAAATGGCCCCCTCAGGGATTGAACTCACAACCCTGGGTTTAGCAGGCCAATGCTCAAACCACTGAGCAATCCCTCCCCCCAATGGGTTGTCTACAATGTCTGTCTCGAGTGCCTCACTTCCAATTCCACGCTAGACCCTCTCCAATCCTGCTTCCATCCCTTGCATTCCACTGAAACTAACAAGTCTCTAATGACCTTTTCCTAGCCAAAGCTCAGACCCAGTGCTTCATCCTCCTCAATCTATCAGCTGTCTTTGACACTGTTGACCAAACTCCTCTTTTCTCAAGATCTTGTCTTCCCTTGGCTACCATGATTCTGTCCTCTCCTGGTTCTCCTCTCACCTCTCTAATCATTCCTTCAGCGTGTCATTCAGAGCAGTGGTTCTCAACCTTTCCAGACTACTGGACCCCTTTCAAGACTCTAATTTGTCTTGCATACCCCCAAGTTTCACTTCACTTCAAAACTACTTTCTTACAAAATCAGACATAAAAATACAAAAGTGTCACAGCACACTGTTACTGAAAAATTGCTGACTTTCTCATTTTTACCATATAACTATAAAATCAATCCACTGGAATATAAATATTGTAGTTACGTTCCAGAGTATAGCATATAAAGCAGTATAAACAAGTCGTTGTCTGTATAAAATTTAATTTGTACTGACTTTACTAGTGCTTTTTATGTAGCCTGTTGTAAAACTAGGCAAATATTTAGATGAGTTGATGGACCCCCTAGAAGACCTCTGTGTACCCCAGGGTGAGAACCACTGATTCAGAGAATCCTCCTCATACATGCTCAAACATTCAGGGGTGGGGTACCAGAGGGCTCTGCCCTTGGTCCCCTTCTCTTCTCCTTCTACGTCTTGTCTCTGGATAATTTCATTAACAAATTCAACTACCATCTCTGTGCCAGTGACTCAGAGATTTACCTCTGTACGGAAGACCTGTGCCCTTCAGTCCACACTAAAATCTTGGCCAGTCTCTCTGGGAAGGTACAATTTCCAGCTTGAGCAGACATGCCCTCACTAGCTTTGATCAAGCTAGAATGCTAAAAATAGAAGTGCAGCTATGGTGATGCAAATGGCAGGAGGGGCTACCCACCCCAAATATGTGTCTAGGGTCTCAAATGGGATTGGACCTGGTATGGCTGGCCCCTCCCACTGCTGCAGCTACCCTTCTATTTTTAGCACACAGGCTCGATCACAGATCAGGTATGTCTACTCGAGATGGAACTACACCTTCCAGCTCAAATGTAGACATGGCCTCTAACATCTCCTCCTGGATGTATTGTCATGCCCTCAAGCTCAACATGGCTAAAGCAGAACTCTTCCTCTTCCTCCCAAAGCCTCCATGCTCCTGCCTTTCTCGATAACTGTAGACACTACCCCCATCTCACCTGTCTCTCAGGCTTGTAACCTGGATGTGATCTTCAACTCAGACCTCTCCCTAGATCCTACTATTCAGGCAATGGCTAAATCTGGCAGGTTCTTTCTGCAGACACCTCTAAGATACAGCCTTCCTATCCAGTCATACAGCTAAAACTTCAGGGTCTCATGATCTCAATTACTGTGACATCCTTTTCTCTGGCATGCTACCATAAAGTTAATTTTGCTAGCTCATTGGGTCAGTTTGACCATGTCACCCCTCTTTGCATCCCTCCACGGGCTTCCCTTTCTCTGCCACATCAAGCATAAGCTACTTGTCTTCACTTTCAGGGTTCTTTATGGTCCATTCCTCACCCAATCATCTCTCTTTCACTATCTAGATATCAGCTCACCTCTCTGATTGGCCCATGATGACAACCTTCATTGCCTGCTTGTTTCATTTTCAAAGAAGCACCTTTGTGCTTTCTCCCATGCCTGTCTTCATGATTGGAAGGTGCTCCCTGTAAACATCCTCAAACTCAGCTCATTCTCCTCTTTCAAATCCCTCCTTTAAACTCTCCTTTACTGCGATGCCTACAAAGCAAATATACTTGCAACGGCTAAGCTGCTGGTATGCTAGGACCACAGCCTTCCATGGTGACCAGCACTGTCTCATTATTTCATTGTGCTCCTCCTTTTTGTCTCCACCTGTCGTCTCTTCTACTTAGATCGTAAACTCTCCAAGGGAGAGACTTTTGCTCTGTGTTCGTACAGTGCCACACCCAAGACAGTCCTGGTCTGTGACGAGGGCTCCCAGGTGCTACCGCTATACAAATAATACATAATGGCTTTGCACTTTGTATAGAAAGGATCATTTTGGAATCTCTGAACAAACAGGTACAAAGACTCATTTTGAAAATGGATTAAAAAAGATTGAAGAGAGATATTTGCTCTTTTCAGATGATTTAACATTCACCAGTTGCAAATATAGCAAGCTCTTGCGCTGAACCAATAAACTGGTGTCTCAGTCAACAATTGTATTAACATAAAATTGAGCAGTCCTAGGAAATGCCCCACATTTCATCCAAAGGATCACCTTATTCTCTGCATTCCCTTTACTTATTTCTGTCCCTTCTTTTCACTGTGATTCTTCTGAACCAATCAATAGCTGTGAACCTACAGCAGTTGGACTGCAGTGCTCGCATCATGTATTGTCAATGATAACCAAAAGTGACATCTGCTGGCTGAACTGGGGAAGAGCTCACACTATTTTGCCTTTTCTGATGTTTCCAGTGTAATATTTGCTGTAAGAAGCATTTCCCCTTTTTCCTTGAAATCAAACAATGCTGAGAATTGACCGCATTGCTCCTCAGCTGAAATGTGATTTAAAATTTATTATTTTTGTCTTAACCAGTCATTTGATTATCTACAAAAGTTTCAAGATAAATTGTAATTGGTTATATGAAATGTCTCTGTAAAATTTCTTTGAGCAGTCTTTCCAACGGGTCAACATAATACATGACCTGCACGAGGACTCAAGATATTTGGAAAGGTAAATACTTAGGAATCAGATTAGTTTAGAACTGTGTCTGGAGTTCAGAATTCCATCTTATCTTAGTCCTTTCAGGTGTATACAAGGACGATATTTATCTGCACAGTAAATAAGAACTAACAGACAGACATACACCCCCCCCACAAAGATCAGTTATTGGCAAGTGCAGAAAAACAGAGAAGCAGCAAACAAAGTGGAATTTATGTAAGTAGTGGAAGTAGCAACTTATTTGCTGGTTGAGCTGCACTCACTAAGGAAACCCAATGGGATTTAAAACATGAGAGCTGGGGAGTGGGCCAGTGCTGCAGGCCAACTAGTGCTACAGATCTGATCAATGGAGAATCAGTGTAAGAATTAGAGTAGGTGTTGTACGGAAAGCAGAACCGAAGGTCACCAAGAGACTGCTAAACAACAATATCTTGTCAACACATCTATCTGCGGCAAAACACAGCATCGAAGTAAGAGGTGATGCAAATGGAAGCTTTTGACAGTGTCTGAAAAAATGTCCCCAGATCAGATAGGAACCCTGAAAAATTTGCAAGACAAGTGATCATTCGTAGCCAATAAAGTGTGGTCCTTTGGGAGTAAGTGCTATACAGGAGCGCTACTGCACTTAACAGAGGGGAGCCAGTGGAACTGTTCTGTCACTTTGCTGCTGCATGATTTCCACATTGTCTTAGCTATGATAAAGCATGAGTTACAGCTCATGGGGAACTACACTCTTCTGGAATCATGAAAAGGCCTGCCGTGTACAGTGGCACATTCAAAGTATGTGAATTCCTGGTTATCTGACACGCTCTCGGCTCAAAGATTTTCCTCTGTGGTTTAAATTCATACTCAGCAGGCATTATCCAGGCTTCTCTGGCAAGGCTGCAGTCCAACGGTACTCTCCGGCTGCCAGTGCAGCTTCTCCTTGCCAATGCTCATTAGGGCTGGCCGGAAAACAAGAATTTCGTTTCACAAAAAAACGTTGAGGTTTCAACATTTGTTTTCATTCCACATTAGATCAAAAGCGAGCTCTTTGGGATTTTTTTTTTTATTGTGTGAAAAACCTGACAGAGTGCTTCTTGTTTGCAGTTGGGCTTCCTCCCTGTGAAGGACACACTTCCTTCCTCTCTCTCCATTTTACAATCATTGAGTTTCGATTGTCTCCATCCTATATCCCTGTGTAGTGCGGCGATTGCCCCACTCCTGGGGAAAAGGGTTAAAAGCAGCCCAGGAGAGGGCTACTGCTGGGGAAAAGCTGACTGGCCACGCAGCCTCAGCTGTTGCCACACCCCAGTCAGGGCTCAGCTGGCCCTTATAAGAGGGCAGTGGGCCAGGAGCAAACAGTCTCCCTCTAGCTGAGGAAGGGGATGGACCTGGCTGCCTGGGAAGCCTAAGGATACAGGAGTAAAGCAGGGCTGGGGAAAGCTCAGAAGAGCTGGGGGAGCTCCAGGCCGGCAACTCCCCAGGCTGCAGGGCCTTGTACAAGGCCCCTGGAGATACTGGATTGCAGGAAAAGGCAGCAGGTCAAAACCTCCCTTGCCTATGTGACTGGCTTATACAGACTGCAGTCGGCCCCACTGAAAGTGGGCTAGATGGTGACCGGCAGTAGCCCATAGGCTGTGGCAAGGTGGGGATAGAGGGTGGGGGTTCCCCGGGGAGGGGAGATACAGATCTTTGGGGTATTGCGTGGAGGGGAAGCACCCCAGGTAAAAGGGCACTGGGGTCCGGGAGGGACATGGGGGCCAGCGACAGCGAGACACCGGCAGAGGGCACTCCGGAGCTCGTAAAAGAAGAGCTAATTCCCAGATAGCCCACAGGAGGCGCCACAGGGGTGAGTCGCCGCATCGCCACACCCTGGTACATGGAGGTCTTCCTAATGAAGAAACAGCTGTATTCAGCTCAGACAACCAGAAAGCAACATCCAAAGTGACCCATATTAAACTCATAAACAAGCACTTTGGAGGAAGAAAGTCAAATACCAAATACCGACTAAACTCCCTCCCGCCTTCCCACCATCAATATTTAAATAAAAGTTTTAGCTCTTGCCATCCTATATAGAGCACTACATTGGCAATGCTCTAGGGCTCTCTAGTAAATACTCTTTAACATAAATTCTTCATGCTCTATAGGATTAAAATACTTGAGAGAATATTTTTGGCAAGCAGGGTTTTAAAAAAAAAATCAGCAGAGAAATAGTGTGTTTTCGCCCATTCATGCTTCTTAAAAATAAATGTTTCAGGCCTGTGAACAGCAGAGTACAATCAGAAAACCTGATACGCCATGACAGGTGTCAGAGTAGCAGCCGTGTGAGTCTGTATCCGCAAAAAGAACAGGAGGACTTGTGGCACCTTAGAGACTAACCAATTTATTTGAGCATAAGCTTTCGTGAGCTACAGCTCACTTCATCGGATGCATTCAGTGGAAAAACAGTAGCTCACAAAAGTTTATGCTCGAATAAATTGGTTAGTCTCTAAGGTGCCACAAGTCCTCCTGTTCTTTTTGCTGATACGCTATGCATCCAAACGATGGAAGATTTCTCTCGCTGTTCCTAGAATAGGCAATGTTCCACCTAAACAGGAACAGTATGAAATTATCATCTGCAAGATTTGAGCCTTACATACTTAGAAATGGTTTGCATCATGTACAGTAATGGTTGCAAATTATATAGTATGAGATGACAGAAGTTTGCCTTCCAGGCAACTAGGGCTATTGACAGCAGCAGCTGGAACACAAAGGTTCACTTACGGTGAGCTCTGGCTTTTTCAAAGCTGTAACATTATTTACGTAGATTATTCTAATTGTAGAGAGCCGCCCGTGGAGAATAAAAGGGATCCTTTCACCTAAACCATTAATTTCTTATTCCTAAATTTGCAGATTTCCAGCCTCTCAGTAACAATGCAGTTTTTCCACCCATAATGTGTGGTAAAAATGGAAAGAAGCAATTTTGGCGTGCATTAGAACCCTGTGAAACAGGTGGGCAGGTTATACTGATATCACACTTGGGGAAGAACTACACTGGGATTGCCTTGATGGAGCTTACTTACATGGGGACAGGCTGCAATACCCGTACAACTGTTAAATAGTACTTTCAGCCACATGGAATATCAGCAAAATGATATTCATGGCCCACCATGTTTTTCCACTAGGTTTCTAGTATCCACGCATGAATACGCACCACCTCCCCACTCCACAAGCCAGTTCACCACTGCTGTTGGACAAATTAATCTCAGATGGCACTGTTAATACTGCATTGATTATTTTATGTAGTGTGTATTTGATAATCATATTCATGGAAATGTTCTTGGTCAGAACAAAGAATTTAAAAACAAACATAACTCTGACCACCTCATATAACCTTTGTTTTTCCAAATGGAAGACCTCACCCCCAATTTAGAATTAATTAATATCACCTTTGGAAATTGCTATCCCTAACATAAAAGGGCACTTGAATGGTTGAAAGTCAATAAAAATGAATTGTGACCTTTGATGGAAAGGTCAAATTTGGTGGGTTTTTCCATTCTCATCAGTCCGTGGTGAATAAATGAATACATTTCAAGTTTTAATTCAGCTGAACCATGGAAATTAATGATCAATCAGTCAGAGCCTTCATAGACCACCAAAGTTAATAGACATCTTTTTCATGGCTTACAACGGGCTTTGGACCTGTACATCGATGGACAACCAGTTAGATAAAGACAACTGTCTTTGTTACATTAGATTTGCACAATGGATAGCATTGCTCTGGTCAAGCATCTGAGGTGCTCCAGTTACACGAGTAGTCAGTTACAGCAATCCAGCTTTTTCACCAGTAGCAAAGTCAGAAGGAACCAAATGAAAATCAATAGCCTGCATTAATTGGAAAGTGTGTCCTTTATACTCTTTTCCTGTAGTTTGAGGAGATATTGTTGGCTCAATAGTATTCTATTTTAATCCCCACGGTCATAGAGTCAT
The DNA here is from genome assembly GCF_965152235.1 of Eretmochelys imbricata. Lineage (NCBI taxonomy): Eukaryota > Metazoa > Chordata > Testudines > Cheloniidae > Eretmochelys > Eretmochelys imbricata. The sequence goes on along the minus strand of NC_135577.1, from coordinate 129,805,640 downwards.
TTAATTAAAATCAAACACCAGCTGTGTCTAGAAGGGGACTCAAAAATATTTTTTTAAATTGCAGTGCTAACTTACAGGAAGTTTTATGACTTAACAGATGTGCAAACAGCAGACATATGGTCCCAGACTATTTTATACCTTCTATGTTCCATGAAATACACTACTCTATCCTGATTACAGGAATCAGTGAAAAAAACCACTCAAGCTAGTGACGGGAGGAATTTATTGGCCCTGAATGCAATGGGACTGTTCCTGGGTTAAAAGTAAGGTCAGGGCATCTCCACTGGCATCAATAGTGTTACCCTACTTTAGGGTCTGGCCCATACAGTGTACTTAAATCTCAATCGCAGAACAAAAGCTGAGCAATTTCCCAGGACCATTTCTTCACTGATGCTCCTGGACGTTCAGAGCTGTCTCTCAATGCTTAGAGCAGCCTCTCCCCTTCCCTGGTCTGCTGCCAGGCTTCTTCCCGAGGGTAAGCACTAATATTTTTTTGAGTCCAAGTGCCTCCAAGTATTCAAAGGAAACTCATTGCCGGGGCCTTTCTGAAGCCCGTTTGGAGATAGGCCTGGACAAAATCCCTGAACTTTAGAGGCTGTTTGAACTCCAAACCTGACACTGAACCCATGTTCTGCCAAAGCGGCCTAATCTGTATGGGAGGCCAAACTGAATCCCTGCAGGTGAATACCCACAAACATTTACATATTCGGAGCTGAGATCCTGATCTGGATTACAATGTAGATTGCGAGCTCTCTCAGGGCAGGGGCTGCCTCTTTTTGGGGTGTGTGTAGGGTGGCCACCTTTCTAATTGCTGGTAATTGGACAGCTGAGGCCCCACCCTAAGAGGGGAGATTCTGAATGGGAAACCCCAGTCAGATCTCCCTGTGGAGATTCCCCACTACTGTGATGTCAAGGGTGGGGCAGAGGCAAAGCATTGGGGATCTGCAGGAGGCTCTATGACTGCACCCCAGCGCTGACCACCATGGGTCCTGGTGGATGTCCATCTTCCCTGCCATGGACATCTCCTCTCCTTGATAGTGAATGCCCTTGGGAGAAGAGACAGACAGCGAAATAGGTCTGTATTAGCTTTCCTGGGCAAGGTCTGCAGAGCCAGGGTAGGACGATGTGTCATCCCCAAGACCACCACATCTTCTCCCCAGCAGAGGTCCTGGACTTGTGGGGTGGATTCCCTCGTGGCAGGGGTGCTGCTGCAGTAGCTCAGCCCCACTTCTGCTGGAGCACACGGGTCACACAGCGCAATCTGTCCCCAGACTTGCTTTGAAGAGTTTCAGCATCAGACTTAAGACATTCAATTAAAAAGGATGCTGGTGTCTTATTGTCAGATAGGTTGGTGGGAAGTGAGGCTGCCAGAGCCAGTAATATGGTAGGAAGGTCTTCTCCTGTCCTTGGGAAAGATATAAACATTACTGCAATAGTCATTAAGACGTACGTGAGAGCTTGCATCTTACAGTCAGTTTATAGCCTGCAACATTCCTTTAGATGTACATGAAAGGTAATAACTTATAGTCAGCTTGAAATCAAATCTTCCTTTACAGAAACACTGGTACCGCCAGCTGAGATTTACAGGTAGTTTGTATGCATGTCTTCATAAGGAAATAAATTAATTTCAAAAATAATTCAGTTCATCCACTTGACAATCTTGCTCTATATTTAAATCTAATATTCTCTAGATGTTAAATGAACCTTAGCTCTACAGCAGATTCTCAGGTCCTACCTCAAATTCAGGCTTGCTCAGACCTTTTTTAATCTAGGCTGTAGGGCAACTAGCCTTGATTTAGAATTAACCTCCATTTTTCATTTTCTTATTGGTATCCTGGGAAGTAGCATAAAGCTCTTTGCTCATGGCTACAATAATTCCATTTGCTAATATATATCATATTAGCTATTCTAAAACTTACCTGGGGAGAATGATTATTCCTGACATTTAATATTTGTTCTGAGAAGGGAAGGAAATTTAACATATTGCACTTAGCAGTTGTAGCATTAGTAATGTTCAAACACTTGGCATTTCCTCACAAACTCCCAAGGTTGGGGTGCGGGAGAAGGCGAATCCCACGAGCGTGATAATGCGACAGGCTGGCCTCTAGTGTGTCTGCGAGCCCTGAAGCTCACTGTGTCTTTCTGGAGGGCCACGGCAATGACATTTGCTCTAGGGAAAGACACTTAACCATAGCAGGCTAACTTGTCATACGACTGAGCTTCCTAAATTTATGGAGGGGTTGTGATGACAAGATTGCCTACAAGTGTGTATTGCCCATCCGCTACTGCTATGAGCTCATATCTCAGATGGCCAGCATAGAGGGGAAGGGCTCTGAGTGACTACAGAGAATTCTTTCCTAGGGTGGATTTCGCCCACATGTTCAGGATATAACTGATTGCCATGTTTGGGTTTGGGGGGGAATTTCCTCCAGCTCAGATTGGCAAAGACCCTGGGGGCTTTTTGCCTTCCTCTGCAACATGAAGCCCAGGTCATTTGATGGTTTCAACTAGAGTAAAGGGTGGATTCTTTGTGTATTAACAGGTTTCAGAGTAGCAGCCTTGTTAGTCTGTATCCGCAAAAAGAAAAGGAGGATTCTAAGGTGCCACAAGTCCTCCTTTTCTTTTTGTGTATTAAGATTTCAGGACTTCAGTAACTCAGCCAGAGATTATGGGTCTACTACAGGAGTGGGTGAGGTTCTGTGGCCTGTGATTAACAGGAGATCAGGCTAGATGATCATGATGGCCCTTTCTGGCTTTAAAATCCATGAGCCTATGAGCTAGATCTGGGCCATCGAGATACATTTCAGGAATTCTCCTGATGGGAAATATGAGACACGGAGCAGAGCTAAAAGGAGGAGAAAATAGTGCCAGATTCAGATGCCTTACTCCTCAAGCAGTCCCATTCATATACGCTACCTGTAAATCTTTCAGTGGGGTTGTTAGCTGGAGGGGAGAAGAGGAGTCAAAATCTGGCCCATAATTCATGGTTTTGCACCATTGCCCTTCCCGGCTGCAGCAACTCAAACACCATATGAACTTTCTATGTAATTGTGGGTATCCTTAAGTGTTGGAACATCTCTAGCAGCTAAACTCAATTAACTTAGCATAAAGCACACTCAGCAGGTGTGGCTTTCCCTTAACAAATCAACAGACAAAAGAACAGGAGAGAGGTTACGGACTTGAGATTGGCTTTCCAAGGTGGGTAGAGGGAGATACTTATAGACAGCCAGTTATTTGTTTATTGATGACACTGACAAAATCTGTACATATAATTCCAAATGCCTGACTGCCCTGAACCGGGCCCCACGATGCTCCTTGCATCTGAGCTGTGTGTAGCTCTGTTCTAATCAGTGCTTCTTCCATGTATCCCCATTCCTAATAGAGGCAGGTTGGTAAATCATAAACCACCTGAATACAGAAAAATTCAAAAAAGCAGCGAGACAGCTTATGAGTATGTCTGTGCACAATGAAACAGAAACAAAAAACAATTATCCCATTGATCTATCTAGGCTTGCATATGAATAACTGACTTCAAATAAAAGTGTGATAGGTGCTGTCATAAACATACAGCTAAGGGTATCATAAAATCCCTCCTTACCTGTAAAGGGTTAAGAAGCTCAGGTAACCTGGTTGGCACTCAACCAAAAGGACCAATAAGGGGAGAAGATACTTTCAAATCTGTGGGGGAAGGTTTTTGCTTTGTTCTCTTTGTTGGTTCTCTCCGGGTCAGTGAGGAATCAGGGCAGGGAAAATACATCTCCCAAAGCCCTACTTGAACTAAGCAGCTAGATTACAAAAATTGTAAAAAAAAAAGCAAGGAAATGCATTAGTTTATATTTTGTTTTAGCTTATGAATTCTCCCTGTGCTAGAGGGAGGTTTATCCCTGTTTTTTGTAACTTTTAAGTTTTGCCTAGAGGGACATCCTCTGTGTTTTGAACCAGATTGTCCTGTAAAATTACCTTCCATCCTGATTTTACAGAGGTGCTTCTTTTACTTTTTTTTTTCTTTATAATAAAGTTCTGTTTTTTAAGAATCTGACTGGGTTTTTAGTGTCCTACAAACCCAAGGATCTGGTTTGTGCTCACCACATTTATTTTTCAAGCCTCCCCAGGAAAGGGGGTGTAGGGCTTGGAGGGATATTTTGTGGGAATAGGAACTCCAAGTGGTCCTTTCCCTGATTCTTTGTCTAAATAACTTGGTGGTGGCAGCATACCTCAGTCCAAGGACAAATAGTGATTTGTGCCTTGGGGAAGTTTTAACCTAAGCTGGTAGAAATAAGCTTAGGGGGTCTTTCATGCATGTACTTTACCCTAGAGTACAGAGTGGGGAGGGAACCTTGACAGACTCACTAATCCATGTTATAACAAATCCCATTATCTCGTCCTCTACTTTACAGGGGATGAGACCTGTGTGTTTGGTGATGCTATTTTTCAGTGTAAACGTGATATTACAGCTGAGTGCAACTGGTGGACAATTGCAAGAGTGTTCTCTACAGAGTCACAGACTCTTAGAGATTGCAGCAGCTCTCAGTGTTGGGGTTGAACTTTGATTCCAGATACTACAGTGTACATTCATTTTACAGATGAATTCTTTCTAAAATGGGGCTGTTTGTGACCAATAGCACTGGTTTGTGGGTATGTATATCACAGAACTCCACTAACGAGGTGGCTGGTCAACCTTTTGTGGACTCAGTTTCCCTCTACACAGTAAAGTGGTCTCTTGGCTCTCAGGGTAGGAGACTCGATTTTGGAGATAAACTTAAAATCTGCAGCCCTAATGCAGTTGAGAGATCAAAGCATATTTCTACCACACCCTTACCTCTTGTAAATCCAAGTGCTTGATGACAAGGCCCAAGTTAAACAACAAAGAGAAGGAGAAAAGATACTGTTGCAGCTGAGCAAATGGATCTGACTTGGGGACAGAGGCTTGCAGACCTCACATCTCCTCATTACTTGCATGTAATGTTAAGAAATATTTAATGTTTGTATTACAACAGCAACTATAGGCCTCAAGGGGACCAGAACCCCATTGTGTGAGGTGCTGTACAGACAGGAAGTAAAACGATAGCCTAGTTCCGAAAGAGTTTATCACCTTGGCTTAGAAACAAGGTGACAGGCAGACGAAAGAAACAGACAAATTGTAGAACAGTGGTCACCAGCCGGTCAATTGCGATCGACCGATCGATCCTGGAACCTCTGCCAGTCACTCGTGATCTCCATTCACTAAATGTCCGGCGGCACAGTGGGACTAAGGCAGGCTGCCTGCCTGCCCTGGCCCGGTCCCGACAATGCTCCTGGAAGCAGCTGGCATGTCTCTGCAGCCTCAGGGCGGTGGGGGCAGGTGGCTCCGTGCACTGCTGCTACCTCCGCCCCTCCAGCTCCGACTCCGCAGCTCCCATTGGCGGGAACTGGGGCCAGTGGGAGCTGTGGGGGCAGCACTTGCAGCCCCTGGGGGGGCAGTGGGTCACCTCATGCTGCCCACACCCGCAAGCGCCGCCCCCTCAGCTCCCATTGCCTGCAGTTCCCAGCCAATGGGAGCTGCGGGTCGTTGCTAAGGGTGGGTGCAGCATGCGGCACCACCTGACCCTCCCCAGGGGCTGCAGAGCCATGCCAGCCAGTTCCGGGAGCAGTTTGGGCCCAGGGCAGGCAGGCAGGGAGCCTGCCTTAGCCCTGCTGCGCTGCTGACTGGGAGCCGCCTGTGGTAAGTGCCTCCTGGCTGGAGCGTGCATCTCGCACTCCCTCCTGTATCCCAACCTTCTGCCCCAGCCCGGAGCCCCTTCCTGCACCCAAACTCCCTCCCAGAGCTTGCACCCCTCACCCTGTCCTGTACCCCAATCCTCTGCCGCAGGCTCAGCCCAGAGACCCCTCCCACACTCCAAACCCCTCAGCCCCAGCCTAGAGCCTGCAACCCCTCCTGGCACCCCAACCCCCTGCCCCAGCCTGATGAAAGTGAGTGAGGGTTGGGGACAGTGAATGACGGAGGGAGGGGAGACTGGAGTGAGTGGGGCAGGGCCTCAGGGAAGGGGAGGGGCCACAGGGAAGGGGCGAGGTAGATCCTGGGTTGAACTTAAATTCAAAAAGTGATCTCGTGCTTAAAAAGGTTGGAGACCACTGTTGTAGGGGAACAAGGAGACAAGGTAACAACAAACTAAGCACGTTCTGCTGGATAAGCAGTAGCCAGAGCTCACCATGCTGGGATGAGCTGCTGGGGCTTTGTAGGGGTTACAGCGGAGGTGAGTCTTAAGGAGGGATTTGAAGGAGTAAGGTAGTGGCTTTATGGAATGCTGCAGGGAATCTGAATACTGCACTGCCAACTCTGTTTTCTTCTGGCGTCGGGACTGAAAAGGTGATGGACACAATAAGGTATTAAGTGAATTCCCTCTTGCAGCTACACAAACGTTATGGGCTGTATTGTACAGTATGTTAATTAGGCAGTTAATACTACTTCACCCTTAAACAAATTAGCTTTGATACTGTGGCTGAAACACTAGCTAATATTTGGCAGCTAGGAATAAAATACAATCCGGTGGGAGGAGAACAGCTCCTTTGAATCAGTTTTCGTTTTGGATCTGATCCCAGAAGACAGAAATAAGACTCAGGATTGATTAAATTGTTTGGAATAATTGTAAGGCCCTCTTGATAGCCAATTAGTGAGAGATTATTTCTCCAAATATGAATGAGATCTGATGAAAGTGCTCTAGTCTTATTAAAGTGGAAAGAGAAGGGCACCTTAGGGCAAAAAAAAAAGTACTAATTCACAGAATCATCTTGGGCCTCAAAATCCAACGAGGTTCAAGCAACCCTGTATGAAGTGAAGAGAACTGGAACTGGGTGACGTTTTTTTTTAAATGTGAAATTTCAGCAACGGAAATTCTGGACAAATGTTGAGTCTTTTAAAATGTCATAATTGTCACCAGGTTTTAAGAAAGCAAAAAGTTGGTGCTAGCGGGGTGTGGTCTATTGTAACATCAGACCATTCAGACAGACAGACAACCAGCAAGACAAAAAAGGAACTTTTATGCCATGTATAGCTTGAAGATTAGGAAAGGGGGACGGTGTTGTTATATGGCCTCTGAGTCGGAATCAGCCGAACGTAAGGGTTTTGAATAGACGTGGTGCTCCACAGAAAACGTGGGTCCTATTGAAGTATTTAAACCATGATTTGAGGACTTCAGTAGCTCAGACATAGGTGAGAGGTTTATCGCAGGAGTGGGTGGGTGAGATTTGGTGGCCTGCGTTGTGCAGGAGGTCAGAGTAGATGATCAGAATGGTCCCTTCTGACCTTAATATCTACGTGTCTATGAATCTATGAATTAGTCACATCCTTAATGAAACTGGGATGTCTTTCCCTGAAAGTTTTTGTCACTTGGTTTCAGTGAGGCTTGTGGAGTAAGATACTGTTTACTATGCATAAGCGAATCAGAATACAGCCTCCAGGGAATATGGATTCTCCAATCAGTGCAATGACCTGAAATGACACAGGTACTGCCATCATCCAAATACAGGAGGACATTGGTCAATGACAAAAAAAGGGAGGGTTGGATGAACTAAAGCTAGATCAAGTAGTTTAAAATGAAGTGCATTCAATTCCTGTATGTTAGAATCTGCCTGTATGGTATTTACTAGTTATTATTCCATAAATCTGCATTGGGAACCTACACTGGTTTTAGAGTAGCAGCCGTGTTAGTCTGTATCCACAAAGAGAACAGGAGTACTTGTGGCATCTTAGAGACGAGCAAATTTATTAGATCATAGGCTTTCATGGGCTACAGTGGGATGAAGTGGGCTGTAGCCCACGAAAGCTTATGAGCTAATAAATTTGTTAGTCTCTAAGGTGCCACCAGCACTCCTGTTCTTTTTGCTAATCTGGTTTGATTCAGACTTTCTGGATGTGTTATACAGGAGGTCAGACTAGATCATCATAATGGTCCCCTCTGGCTTTAAAATCTCTGGTTTACAATACTACAAATAAAGCAACAAGACCTCTTTTGTGACAACAGGTTGGGACATCTGAGAGATACAGTATACAACTAAACATTAAAACAAGTCTGGAATGCACTAAAAACATATACTGGTATGAACAGGGAGAAATTCTAAATCTCTCTCCTGGTACAAATCATGGTAAAGTCAAAGAATCTCTCGCCCACAGAATGCAAAGCAAGGACCCAGTTAAAATAACATTATATTTCTCCCCTACACTGGGTATGTGCAACTGTCTTATATGATATCATGCAAACCAAAGGAAGGACTCCAATGTTATCGATCACAAAAAGAGAAGTAAAAAACCAAACCAAACAAAAATGCGTTTTACTAATGTGTAAAAAGTTGCCACTTGAAATCATTGTATACATGGATAATTTAAACCTGAAGATTATTTGCTCCCATCTGTGCTTCTAACTCTATTTAGGTTCAGTACAACTCAAAGATTGATGGTGGGGTTCTGATCTTCTAAATGCAGCTGCCAGAGATCTAGTCCCCCCGCCCCAGTAATTGCTTAAAATACTGACAGCATACAAGGCAGAAATCACATCAATGAAAAAATATATGCAATCTTTGATTTTTTTAAAAAGCTTAGGCTTGCTTGATAATTTGCATAGATTATCTCAATTGTCAAACACGAGCTGCCACAGAACAGACGGAGTTTGTTTTGCGTTTCAGATAATGTAAGCAGCACATCCTAGTGTCAATGGTGGCTCCAAGCATATACATTAAAAACAAAACAAAATAAAATACACCAGCACAGAACTGCCAAACTGCTGTTGGACTTGATCCACGCTACAGCAACGAAACCTACAATTACCTTAGGGCAGGAGGCCACGGGGGGGAGGGAGGCTGTTTAATTAGTCAGGATAGTCTGTTACCGCTGCCTATTTAGGTTTCAGGGCGGTAGTAATTGTTGGGGACACTGAGGCATGGCCACTAGATAACTCGAGGGGATGGAAGACCACGAGTGTCGATGAAGCCCCCTCGCACTAGGCCCAGGTGTCCTTGGCCCCCCCCTTGCCTTGAGGCACTCGCAGCAGCTCTGCGTACTAGGCCCAAGTGTCCTTGGCTCCCCCGCCTGGAGGCACTCACAGCAGTTATGCTGAGGATCTGCAACAATATGTTGCAGAGTCAGACTGCCTGAAACTAAGCAAGGCCGAACAGGGCAGATATGGAAGAACAATGCTGAATAAAGCAGCTTTATGTATAGTTTAACAAATGATACAGAGCACAAGGGAACTAGCTGGGAACTGGATTGGCTGGCTATATGGATACTTAGGGCAGCTTGCTATTGGATAAGTATGCTGAAGAAAGGATGTATAAAAGCCTGTGTAACTTCCTGCTCTGTGTACAGGATTTGAGATTCTATTCTCCCTGGACCTTCTTTGCAGCTGCAAATAAACTTTTCTGCTTCTCCACCCCGTTGTGATTATTGGGTGTAGCACACCGGGTAGCGAACCAACCCCAGCTGTTGTTTAGCCTCTCGGCACTGGGTGCTGGCAACAGTAATCACTCTTCAGTTGGGAGCCAGCATGATCAACTGGGTAGAGCACTGGAGTGGGACACAGGAGTCCTGGGTCCTATTGCCATCTTAGTCAGAGGCCTCCTGGATGACCTCGGGCAAGTCAAGTCAATCTCCCATGCCTCAGTTTCCCCTTCTTTAAAATGGAGACAATGATACTGAACTCCTTGGTAAAGCACTTTGAGATCTACTGATAAAAAGTGCTATATAACAGCCAGGTGTAATTGTTACTATTGATGGTACCATACATAATTTAGGTCGACTTAACCCCGTAGTGTAAACCTGCCCTTAGATTCCTAATGAAGTTATCAATGGGCGTGAAGGATAAACTGATTTAGATTTTTTAAAAGATCCTGGCAGTGAGTCCTATATCTCACCAGTGCTTTTCCTGCTACTCCAAAAATGTTTTACGTATGTGGTTTTGCGCATGCTTTTTCATTTTTGCATACGTCTGTAATGATGTATTTGGGTTGGGACCAGAAGTGCAACTATGGAAAGGCTATTCTGTACCTTCAGCCACAATCAGGAAATCCCCAGAATTTCACCAGAAAGCATGTTCACAAGCTTTTGAACCTGTTTGGCATATCCCAGATGATTCGGACAAACTTTAATAAGTGGAGAACTCTTGAGTCCTTATCTGAAAAGCACCTGAACCTTCCTTCGGAGACGTGCATAGCGCTGCTTTGATATTCTGAAAAAAACACAGTAAAGTACAACTGAGGCCTTCGGGAGCAGAGATATTTGGCTTCCTGTCTTTGTTATTCTGCTAACCAGGACACTAACACTGTGTACTTAAAAAGAAAAGGAGTACTTGTGGCACCTTAGAGACTAACCAATTTATTTGAGCATAAGCTTTCGAGAGCTATAGCTCACTTCATCGGATGCATACTGTGGAAAATACAGAAGACGTTTTTATACACACAAACCATGAAAAAATGGGTGTTTATACTGTATTTTCCACAGTATGCATCCGATGAAGTGAGCTGTAGCTCACAAAAGCTTATGCTCAAATAAATTGGTTAGTCTCTAAGGTGCCACAAGTACTCCTTTTCTTTTTGCGAATACAGACTAACACGGCTGTTACTCTGAAAACTGTGTACTTAGTGAATTACTAAGCCAGATCCACCTACTCAAGGTTTTGTTGCCAGCTAGCTAGTTGTGGGAGCAGCCAGTTCATTTGATGTTTTGATGTCAGGAGAACAGAACGGTTGTAAAACCCCAGGAGATGCCATTAAGAGCAGATAGTTCAACAAGGCAGGGGCAAGGACATCCAGCTCAGGCCCAGATTCCCTTTCAGAAAACCCTGAAAGCCACCCATTGAACTGCACATCATGTGCCATGGCTCTGCTAGTTGGTCATGGTCGCAGCACTCTCTGCAGTTTGTCCCCTGACATAGCAAGCTCAGCCTGAACTGCTGTACTATGTTAGCACCATGGCTGCAAGTATCGAGCCATTAGTCTCGAAGCTTCTACGAGTGGCAATTCAAACACATTTTTCTTCCCCACTACTTGGCCTGTTAAATTGCACGGATGTAAATGCTGACGACCATGAAAGAGTGCGTGGTTTTTCAGCAAAGCCAGGAAGGTGTGGGGATGAGGAGTCCCATCAGCCTCCACAAAGCCAAAGTACCATGATCTTTAGGAGCTCATTTTAAATGAACGTGAGCACCTCAAAGATGCTGAATTGCATCTGCCATGTAAGCTACTATTTTACCAGCCAAATATCAGCAATTACCTTGTGGAAATAGGCTCCTTATCAAGTAATAACTTCCTATTCCTACAATATAAGCTTGCAGAGATCACATCTAGCTGCGGTCACATACCTTTCTCTCTCAGGGCTTTTAGACATTGTCCTGGAAAGGGGAAGACGTGAAGCCACTCAGCGCTGCTGGAAGCACCGGCAGTCCTTGTTCCTCCCACATCCCCTAGGTACACAGAGGGACTGTGCCTCCTGGTACAGCACTTAATAGTGCATAGGTTCCCCTGTGCAGCTGGCCAACCTTGATGGCTCATCCGGAGTTGGAAGAACCAATCTCCCTGCCCCCCATCATCCACCTTGAAAAGGCCTTTTTTTGAGCATAAGCTTTCCTGAGCTACAGCTCACTTCATCTGATGCATGCTGTGGAAACTGCAGAAGACATTATATACACAAAAAGAAAAGGAGGACTTGTGGCACCTTAGAGACTAACCAATTTATTTGAGCATGAGCTTTCGTGAGCTACAGCTCACTTCATCAGATGCAGTATATGTTTGCTCCCCGACTGGTCCATGATGCTATAATTTATGCCATCATGTGCCGGCGATGCCCCTCTGCCATGTGCATTGGTCAAGCTGGACAGTCTCTACGTAGAAGAATAGGTGGACACAGGTCAGGTGTCAAGAATTATAGCATTCATGGACCAGTCGGGGAGCACTTCAATCTCTCTGGTCACGCAATCACAGACATGAAGGTCGCTATCTTAAAACAAGGAAACTTCAAATCCAGACTCCGGCGAGAGGCTGCTGGATTGGAATTCATTTGCAAATTGGATACTATTAATTTAGGCTTGAATAGAGACTGGGAGTGGCTAAGTCATTATGCAAGGTAGCCTATTTCCTCTTGTTTTTTCCTACCCCCCCCCCCAGATGTTCTGGTTTAACTTGGTTTTAAACTTGGAGAGTGGTCAGTTTGGATGAGCTATTACCAGCAGGAGACTGAGTCTGTGTGTGTATGGGGGTGGGTTTTTGGAGGGGGGTGAGGGAGTGAGAGAACCTGGATTTGTGCACGAAATGGCCTAACTTCATTATCATGCACATTGTGTAAAGAGTTGTCACTTTGGATGGGCTATCACCAGCAGGAGAGTGAATTTGTGTGGAGGGGTGGAGGGTGAGAAAACCTGGATTTGTGCTGGAAATGGCCTGACCTGATGCTCACTTTAGATAGGCTATTGCCAGCAGGACAGTGGGGTGGGAGGAGGTATTGTTTCATATTCTCTGTGTATATATAAAGTCTGCTGCAGTTTCCACGGTATGCATCTGATGAAGTGAGCTGTAGCTCACGAAAGCTCATGTTCAAATAAATTGGTTAGTCTCTAAGGTGCCACAAGTACTCCTTTTCATTTTGCGAATACAGACTAACACGGCTGTTACTCTGAAACCTGTCATTATATACACAGAGACAATGAAACAATACCTCCTCCCACCCCACTCTCCTGCTGGTAATAGCTTATCTAAAGTGATCACTCTCCTTACAATGTGTATGATAATCAAGTTGGGCCATTTCCAGCACAAATCCAGGTTTTCTCACCCTCCGCCCCCTCACACACAAACTCACTCTCCTGCTGGTAATAGCCCATCCAAAGTGACCACTCTTTTTACAATGTGTATGATAATCGAGGTGGGCTATTTCCAGCACAAATCCAGGTTTTCTCACCCCCCACCCAAACACACACACACAAACTCACTCTCCTGCTGGTAACAGCCCATCCAAAGCGACCACTCTCCCCACAATGTGCACGATAATCAAGGTGGGCCATTTCCAGCACAAATCCAGGTCTTCTCACCCCCCCCACCCAAACTCACTCTCCTGATGGTAATAGCTCATCCAAACTGACCACTCTCCTTACAATGTGTATGATAATCAAGGTGGGCCATTTCCAGCATAAATCCAAGTTTAAACAGAATGTCTGAGGGCGGGGGGAGGGGTAGGAAAAAACAAGGGGAAATAGGCTACCTTGCATAATGACTTAGCCACTCCCAGTCTCTATTTAAGCCTAAATTAATAGTATCCAATTTGCAAATGAATTGCAATTCAGCAGTTTCTCGCTGGAGTCTGGATTTGAAGTTTTTTTGTTGTAAGATAGGGCCTTCGTGTCTGTAATTGCGTTACCAGAGAGACTGAAGTGTTCTCCGACTGGTTTATGAATGTTATAATTCTTGACATCTGATTTGTGTCCATTTATTCTTTTACGTAGAGACTGTCCAGTTTGACCAATGTACATGGCAGAGGGGCATTGCTGGCACATGATGGCATATATCACATTGGTGGATGTGCAGGTGAACGAGCCTCTGATAGTGTGGCTGATGTTATTAGGCCCTGTGATGGTGTCACTTGCCCCATAACCTCAGCCGTGCAGAACACAATGCCATCCAAAGCCTCAGAAACAACTCTGACATCATAATCAAAAAGGCTGACAAAGGAGGTGCTGTTGTCATCATGAATAGGTTGGAATATGAACAAGAGGCTGCTCGGCAGCTCTCCAACACCACTTTCTACAAGCCATTACCCTCTGATCCCACTGAGAGTTACCAAAAGCAACTACAGCATTTGCTCAAGAAACTTCCTGAAAAAGCACTAGATCAAATCCGCGCAGACACACCCCTGGAATCCCGAACTGAGATATTCTATCTACTACCCAAGATCCATAAACCTGGAAATCCTGGGCGCCCCATCATTTCAGGCATTGGCACCCTGACAGCAGGATTGTCTGGCTATGTAGACTCCCTCCTCAGGCCCTACGCTACCAGCACTTCCAGCTACCTTCGAGACACCACTGACTTCCTGAGGAAACTACAATCCATCGGTGATCTTGCTGATAACACCATCCTGGCCACTATGGATGTAGAAGCCCTCGACACCAACATTCCACACAAAGATGGACTACAAGCCGTCAAGAACACTATCCCCGATAATGTCACGGCTAACCTGGTGGCTGAACTTTGTGACTTTGTCCTTACCCATAACTATTTCACAGTTGGGGACAATGTATACCTTCAAATCAGCGGCACTGCTATGGGTACCCGCATGGCCCCACAGTATGCCAACATTTTTATGGCTGATTTAGAACAACGCTTCCTCAGCTCTCGTCCCCTAACGCCCCTACTCTACTTGCGCTATATTGATGACATCTTCATCATCTGGACCCATGGAAATGAAGCCCTTGAGGAATTCCACCATGATTTCAACAATTTCCATCCCACCATCAACCTCAGCCTGGTCCAGTCCACACAAGAGATCCACTTCCTGGACACTACAGTGCTAATAAACAATGGTCACATAAACACCACCCTATACCAGAAACCTACTGAACGCTATTCCTACCTACATGCCTCCAGCTTTCACCCTGACCACACCACACGACCCATCGTCTACAGTCAAGCTCTGCGATACAACCGCATTTGCTCCAACCCCTCAGACAGAGACAAACACCTACAAGATCTCTATCAAGCATTCTTACAACTACAAAACCCACCTGCGGAAGTGAAGAAACAGATTGATAGAGCCAGAAGAGTTCCCAGAAGTCACCTACTACAGGACGGGCCTAACAAAGAAAATAACAGAACGCCACTAGCCGTCACTTCAGCCCCCAACTAAAACCCCTCCAACGCATTATTAAGGATCTACAACCTATCCTGAAGGATGACCCAACACTCTCACAAATCTTGGGAGACAGGCCAGTCCTTGCCTACAGACAGCCCCCCAACCTGAAGCAAATACTCACCAACAACCACATACCACACAACAGAACCACTAACCCAGGAACCTACCCTTGCAACAAAGCCCGTTGCCAACTGTGCCCACATATCTATTCAAGGGACACCATCACAGGGCCTAATAACATCAGCCACACTATCAGAGGCTTGTTCACCTGCACATCTACCAATGTAATATATGCCATCATGTGCCAGCAATGCCCCTCTGCCATGTACATTGGTCAAACTGGACAGTCTCTATGTAAAAGAATAAATGGACACAAATCAGATGTCAAGAATTATAACATTCATAAACCAGTCGGAGAACACTTCAATCTCTCTGGTCATGCAATTACAGACATGAAGGTCGCTATCTTACAACAAAAAAACTTCAAATCCAGACTCCAGCGAGAAACTGCTGAATTGGAATTCATTTGCAAATTGGATACTATTAATTTAGGCTTAAATAGAGACTGGGAGTGGCTAAGTCATTATGCAAGGTAACCTATTTCCCCTTGTTTTTTCCTACCCCTCCCCCCGCCCTCAGACTTTCTGTTTAAACTTGGATTTATGCTGGAAATGGCCCACCTTGATTATCATACACATTGTAAGGAGAGTGGTCAGTTTGGATGAGCTATTACCATCAGGAGAGTGAGTTTGTGTGTGTGTGTGTGGGGGGGGGGGTCGGGTTGAGAAGACCTGGATTTGTGCTGGAAATGGCCCACCTTGATTATACACTTTGTAAAGAGAGTGGTCACTTTGGATGGGCTATTACGAGCAGGAGAGTGAGTTTGTGTGTGTGTGGGGGGGGGGGGGGGCAGAGGGTGAGAAAACCTGGATTTGTGCTGGAAATGGCCCAACTTGATTATCATACACATTGTAAGGAGAGTGATCACTTTAGATAAGCTATTACCAGCAGGAGAGTGGGGTGGGAGGAGGTATTGTTTCATGGTCTCTGTGTATATAATGTCTTCTGCAGTTTCCACAGTATGCATCCGATGAAGTGAGCTGTAGCTCACGAAAGCTTATGCTCAAATAAAATGGTTAGTCTCTAAGGTGCCACAAGTCCTCCTTTTCTTTTTGCGAATACAGACTAACACGGCTGTTACTCTGAAACTTGAAAAGGCTTGCACCCAAGAGGGTGCAGTCCCTGTACTCTGCATGGCCTGCAAATGCAGCCAGCCCCTGCATGGGTACATAACGGAGTGGGGGGAGGGAAGCCCCTTGTTCCTTCCCCACTCCTTTACTACCAAAACAGGGCCAACCACAATCTAGCCCTTGCTTTGACTCGCTGCACCTCAGCGTGGTTAGAAACTGCACGCTAAACTGGAGTCCTGCTGGGCAACCTGCAAGCTGACACAAATTACACATTAGCCATAAAGACAAATCACCCTGTAGAAACAATGCTTCTGCTTCTAATACTATCTGGAGAAAAACACAAGCGAGAATCAGAGGAAAATGAGAACGGCCTCCTCAATTCCTAGGGTGTGAATTAGTAGTCATCTTCTGGTAAAGTGGAGAAATTAACTGGGGCACGGGAATGCTCTTTCCCCTGCAGGTTCTATGTCTTTGTCACTCATATGCACTGCACTACAGTAGACATGCTTCAGCCAGCAACCGCCACGTATCGCTCACGCACAGCAGCGAAGCTGTTGCCCAGTGAAGAGGTACGCACAGTTCTAGGGTGTGAGTCAGCAATAGCAACCGAAATATTTACAGCCTCTACCTTTATGCGAACATCTCCAGAGCATCAAACAATCTACCCAGCACTGCTGATCAACACTAGCAATGGCTCACTAAAACCACATGGCCTGTTTCAGGGCAGATTAACTCGCCTTTAAAGAGTTATTAATAGAGGGAGCAGGTTAATTCATCCAGAAGGATCTTACCAATGACAAGCCAACAGATGATCGAATCACAATGGAAGATGCAATAAACAAACTCACAGGCTGACATAGGATGTAGTTAATTGGTGGTGGTGGTGGGGAATAATAAGTGATTTCACTATGGCCTTGCCCTTAGCCATACTGTATTAGCAGTTCACATTCGTTAGCCTTAGTAGATTGTCCCTCTTAAATAGGAAGGCACAATGCCACACAGCAAAATGCCACTCCAGTAAGTCCCACCATCCCTTCCCACGTATGTTGAGACTATCCAGAGGGTCCTTTCCAGAACAGCTGCATAATAATATTTTCCCAACTGTACCATGGGTGGCGGGGGAAAATAATCATGTTTTAAAGTTTGCATGGAGCCCATTCTCTGCGTTAGCCTCAACTATTTCGCTGGTTTCTTCAAAAAATAAAAAGTGAATTCTGGCTGGGGAAAAAATCCTATTTCTCTGCAGTAAAGAAGCTGTTTTGATAATATGATGAGATTTTCTATGAACTTCACAATTTTTTTTAATACCATGCCCTCTTTCGCATGGTTTGATTGTTCTGAACACAACAGCAAAGCCCTTATCGTCACCACTTTTAAATCCCTCTCAAAACTCCACTTCTGCTGTGCTGCCTATAGTAGGTCTGGTTGATGTGCTTAGAAAATCTTTTTCCATTCACCTTCCCTGACGTCTCTCCGTCTATCCATCCCCAGGCTGTAAGCTCCTCAAGGCAGGAACCATTCCTTTTTCTGCACATGGAAAGGGCCTAACACATCACAAGCACTCACACAAAAACAAAACAATAACGCATCTTGCTTATGGCATGAACTGCACCACGAGCAAAATTGACAGCCGTTTTTGGCACTGGAAATGGATCAAATTTGCAGACTCTTGGGAAAATCTCAAGTGGAACACGTGAATACTCAAGAAGAGAAAATCATTAGTTTCGCTTAGCTCCACTCCCCAGACAACAGTTAGAGTCTACAGATTTGCTGAAACACAACTTTCTCCAGAACAATCAGTACAGTTTTTTTGGCCGGGAGATACCTTTTGTAATACAATCTATGGCTGGAATTTTCAGAAAGGATCAGCCCCCAAAATTGGAGTGAGATTTTCAAACAAGCTCACCTCTCCTTTTAGGCATCAAATTAAGCAGGCAGAGAGTCAATAGCGGTTAGCACGCTGGACACGGAGCTGTTCTGAAAATCCAGCCAGAAGTCTCACCTTGGGAGAGGGTGGGTGTGGAGAACATTTGCAAATCTGGCCCTTATGTAAGGTGCCTGAATTTGAGCTGACCTGCCCGGGCCACAGTTTGAGGTGCTGGGCACAGTCTGGCCCTGAGCTCCTCTGGAACGCAAAGTCTAACCCCATTTCACAATCTCCCAAGCTTCAGATACCAGACTGTTTTCAATGGTCTTTTCACTTTTGAAACATGATGAGATCACTGAAGGGTTAACCTGTCAGTAGACTACTCCTGCGGGGATTCTGCGCCACTGCGCACATGCAGAATTTATGTCCCCTGCGGATTTTTTTTTTTCTCTTCAGAAAATACATTCTGCCAGAGAGATGCTGTAGTTTCACCTTTTGCCCACCATGGGCTGCTGTGATGCCAGAATGGAGGGCAGCCGGCTCACTGGCCATAGCAGCCAGCAGCTGATAGGGAGGAGGACAGGCTGCGTTCCTTACAGTGTCCTGCCTGCGAGGCCAAGTGAGGAGGCACAGAATATGGGGGGCCGGGGGGCACACAGAGCGGGGCACACAGGGCTGCGGGAGGGTCACATAGACTGGGGTTCAGAAGGGCTAGTCGGGGGGGACAACAGATTGGAGTGGGGGCTGAATGGGAGTGGGGGTCTAGGACACCTGGGAATGGGGGTGCAGGTCCACATAGGGACAGGGGGCAGGGGTGGTTGAATGGCGGTGCAGGGACACATTGGGATGGGGAGAAGAAAGGGACACAGGGGCAGATGTTCCTGACTGAATGGGAGAGGCTGGAGTTAGCCAGGATCTGCAGGGGGAAACTCCCCAACAATCCCTCCCCCCCACAATAAAACCTCTTCCATACTTCTCCCACCCACACTCAACAACATTCCAGGTTCACTCCCAGGCTCCTTCCAGCACTTACGTCCCTCTCCCTCAGCTCCTCCATTACCCCTGATTCCCCCAAGGCTTTGCACAGCTTCTGAGGGGTGCGGGAAATACATTTCTGTATTGTAGCTTAAATGAATTATTACTCAAAGTTCTGTATTCATATGTCTCGTAAGGAATCTATTTGTTCAAAAACATTTCCTGAATCTTTTTTGTTGTCTTTATTGTTACAAACATACTTGCTGACAGGTGTTCTTAAATAAATTACCAAAATTACTGAAACTGGTGCAAATATATTGTGTTATTTTGACAAATAAAATATGAAGAATTTCAAAACATTGCATACAGAATTTTTAATTTTTTGGCACAGAATTCTGGGAGTAAATAGATCCAGGATTTCTGTTAGTATGCATGCCAAAGAGACACACAAAAGAATATATGTTCACTCTAATGTGATAATGAATTTAAGAAATAAGAGAAACAAAGGGGCAGTGGCATGTATATTGGCATCAGAGAGCTCTTTATTGTTTAGTAACAGCATTAATTCATGCCTCCTGTTAGTGATATTGATCGCTCTCAGGATCATCGAGGACAATTCCCTTCTCCACAGCAGTGCAGAAGAAGCCCTCGTGGAGTAGAATTCTACAGTATCTATGGGGTGAGCTCTCTACTACAAATAAGATGACAAAGTTCTACCATAGCTGGGGGTCTCCTCCGCTGCAGAGGAGCTGGCAGGACAGGGCCTTTTGCCATTATTATACTTATTAATCATAGCTTATTTGGGTGGGAACTGACATACACAAAGTATATGAAAACCTAAAGCAACAATTTCAGTGGGATCTCAGTCTAAACCCTGATACACTTAAGCAATGACACCCTACATACAGTATATAAATCCGATGCCACTCAGCCATTTAACATTCTTGTGAGAGTATGTAAAATATCCCAAATCCATCTCCAAGTTGAATTAAACAGTGGGCTGTCATTCAGGAGATGTAGACATCAAGTTGGAGAAGCAGCTGATGCTCCAGTCAAACATTGGTGGCCTGATTTTTCAGAAATGCTGAGTGTTCACAAGTCCCACTTAAGTCAGGGGGCTCTGCACATGACCAGCACCTTTGAAACTCAGACGGCTGATCTTCCTGGCACTGAGACGTAAAGAAGAAAACTCCTCCTCCTCCACTTTTGCATGGCTTAAAAGCAAATTTCAAAAACAGAAGTCAATGAGATACCATCTTTGCTCGAGCTGTAAATCTGTAAATCACAGCAAGGAGATGAAAATTCAACCAAAGGCTCTCAATAATATGACCGAAGAGAAGAAGATAAAGAGCAAAAGGAATCAGACTTTGGACTCAACCATGCAGTATGGCAGATTTCAAAAGGAGAACTGGGAGAAAATTGTCCATTAAGGCAAACTATCTGAGTATGTCTTGATAGATAAGAATGCAGTCAGTGAGTCAACCTGGGGTCAAACTACAAGCAGTATCTTAACAGTTCAAGGAAATGTCACAGCTAATTGTAAGGTAGATGAAATAATATCTGAAAGCAGTAAGTGGGTTACTTCACCAAGATCCAGTGCAAGTAGTCAATCAGAAGTGACCTGTAACAATGCAGTCATGAGATTATGAGCAACCTAGACACCAGATGAGAGTTAAAGGACCACTTTATTTTCAGAAAAATACCTGAATGATGGGCTAGCTGCAGGTTCTGTGAGTATTTAGACTTTTGTGGATAACTGTTACAAAATGAGTTAATACAGATTTAAAAATAGTCTGTCAGACACTAATTAAGAAAACAAGTCATTTGACTGAGAATCAGACAGGATGAGACAGATGATAGATTTTCTTGGAAGCAAAAACGAGATCATTAGAAGACCAAAACACCATAGATTCACATTAGAGCATAGGAACTTTTTTAGATTCATTTCAGACATCTTAAAATGGGAAGTCTGTTTTAAAAGTGAATCTTGAGTGATCTGTGGGATATACAATTGCAGAAGTTCTTTAAAGTAATTTGTCTTTTCATGTCTTCACTGTGATGAAACATTTGGATTGTTCTGACATTAAATGTGAGTTAAGCTGCACCAAGATGATAAAACAGCTAACAAATACCTCCGGGAAGAGCGAAAGCTAAAAAGCCCTGATTGAATTCACTCATAACATAGCACAAAGCATCAGAAGATTGGCACAGGATCCCTGCAACAGAGACCTACTTTGCAAAATCTTCACAATGAATTCCAATAATGGCCCTTGAGGCTACCATTTGCAGAGACAATTTGGGCTTCACGATAAAGCGAGAAAAAACAAACAAACAGCAATGCCAAAGAAAGAATCTTTAGATTAATGTTAATGGCAACCAGCTAACAGATGTTACTCACGTTGCTTAACGCATTACTGGAAGGCACTCAGATACTACAGGGATGATTATGATATAAGAACCTATATAGAACAGAGCAGATCCTCACAGCAAACGTTAGAAACTACTGATGTGAAACCAAAATCCTGCAATTAACATATGCCGAACTATGACAGATATCACTCAGAAAACACTGGAGCCAACAGACTAGGTCAAACCTTGGAGTTGCTGAAGTAATGAGTTTTACCACTGACGTCAGTGGAACTGAATGACATCCTAGGAAAACTGACAGTTAAAAGTTTGGGAGAAAAATTGTTACATTTCTTAAAAAACATCAGAAAATTCAGTGAAGGGTAACTAACTATGGGGCATTTATGTAAGAGAAATTGAAGCTTGGTACTGTTCTTGGTGCTCCATATCTTCAGGAATGCCTGCAGTTCATCCAAAGAACATACCTTTCCCACATTGGCATGCTAAAGGATCATTGATTATTAGAGTTGCTATTCACCTATGATGGTGTCTTAATCTCCTTCACATTCCAGAGACACCATCAGTTTAAAAACCACACTTCCGCCTGACATTTTTTTTACCTACGGTTGTTACAAGTAACATTTAAGATGATTAAAATGGAAACAGATTAGAGAGGAAAAAAATAAGATTTTTTTAATTGCACTTTGTGTTTAGACATTTTCATTGTTTTCCCCATATAAATCAGATATTTAGTCAGTTTCCCCATATCTTTACAAGCACCTTCCAACACATCAACAGGAAAGAGAAAAACATGGTTTTGAAATAGGAAAATGTAACTGACAATCCATTAAAATGAGCTGGGGGAATTGGGGGATGATGTAGTACCTGAAACTACTTTTCGCTCTATTTTTGATACTGAGCAGATTTCAGGTTGATCGTGTCCTTTCAAATTGGGATCAGGCAAACAGAGAATGGTTTTATGTTTTTGAAGTACTGAGCTAACGGGTTACGGCTCAGTCCTGCAACCCATACATCTAAATAGTCCCTTTAATTAGCTCTTTATACATTAACGAAGTGAAAAAAAAGTTGGTAAGTTTTTCCACACTGATTTCAGCTCATCGGTTTACCTTTTGTCACTTCAGAGCTACTAGTCTTTAGAAATGTCTATCAGTAAATCAAAAGCACTGCAAACAGGAAGAGTCTGTCCCTTGTTCTGCCTTTCCTACTTTTGGTTTGCTATTGACAGATAATAGCAAATAGCAAATAGCAGATAATAATAATTGTGACCACATTCAACAGACACAGATTGCCAGAAATGTGACCTCGGTACCTGAAGGGAACTACTAAGGTGGGCTGGGATGGATTAACAGGAACCAGACATGTTTTAATTATTGAGGGACAGATTCAAATACCCTTGCTCAAGCTGAATAATAATTCTTCCTAGAGCTGTCCCAGGGACTACTCAATGTAAGCATATCATTATCTGGCCCTAAACACTTTGCACACACAAAATTAGCCAAAAAAAATGGAAAAAGATGACTATAAAGTAAAACTATTGCAAATGAGAAATATAACAGGCTGGTTCTCCATGTTTCTGAAACATTCAAGTCACCTTCTCTCCCGAGCAGCCAAAAGGCCTATAGCAAAGAGAGACTCCAACAGATCTGGCTATCTACCCAGTTGAGCTGCTGTAGTCTATCATAGTCAAATGGCATTTCATCAATGGCAAAAATAAAAGGCCAGCGTTTTAAGAGCAAAGGTTAATGTCAATTTCAGTGTTCTTTAGTCAAGTAATTCACCTTTCCCCTGTTGGGCCTTTCATTCCTTGATGCCTGAATTTGCATCATTTTATCCTCCTCCACTCCTGCCTCTTTCTGGGTTTTACTTCTCTCCTCTTTTACCAAGCCCCTCTCCATTCTTCATCCACCCTTTCCCTTCTTACTTCTCTTAGCCCCACTCTCTTTGATAGTCTTCACAAGAGCTCTCTCGGCAACATTAGAAACTAGAGCTACCATTACACATTCCATACAGTCAACGTCTAATTCAAGTAGCATTTAGCTGAATTATTTGGATCGAACACGAGCTGGGTTCCTGACGATCCCACTGGCAGAATGGGCCATGCTACCCTAGGAAGATAAATGCTGTCTGACATCAATTTGGGATCATTTGCTCAAGCACATTCCTGAATCCTGAAACAAATCCTGATGCGGACAAATAAGACTTTCTAAAATCTGTGACTTTCCTTGTTGCCTCATGTGGTCTTTTGAGAATTTGTAAGAAAAGAGCTGGGAAGTGAACGTTCTGGTTTTGCTGCAAACAATATATATTTCATGTTTCCCTGGCAAGACCCTACTCTAAATGGATCACACAATCTGAGATAACACAAATCAAAGAGACAGAATAGGTTTAACTCAGGTAATAACTCCATTAGAAACATACAACTCCAAATGCATACCAAATATTTTAAGATGGCGTCACAGGAGTGAGGTGTATAGTGGGTTTAATCAAATACAGTGCAATCACTCTGATACCACTTCAAGTCGATACTGCACGGTGCAGGTGCAGAGTGCTGTACAGATATAAGCACAAGGGTAAAATGTGATGAGTCCAGACTCTTAATAACCTGCTTTCTTAGAACAATGGAAGAAAGTCATGCAAAGGACTTGAAGTCCCTATGCAGAATGGAAGGGATATACCGACTGCTTGAAGTGGAATCCTACTCTGAAAGGAACAAAGTTAAAAAATGCTCCCTCGTTACCCAGCAGCTCTGCTCCCTGTGCATATTTAGTCATGTTGTTTTAATTTAGAAATGACAGTAAGTTTTCGCGGCTGTTGACTCCTGCCTCCCTGCAGAACCAATACAGCCAAGAGGAACTGAGTCTGATTCTATCCCTCTTTGTGCAGCATTGACAGAATTGTATATTAAGTCCCTGTCAGTTGCATCTACACATGTCCATTGAAGGAATAGGGGTGAACAGGTATCATGGAGGGCATATTTTGACAATAAGAAGTTCATACAGCTATTTCGAAGGGCTGAAGTAGGCCTGCAAAGCCATTATCAGTTGTGCAAATGACTGCCTCATCAGGGACTGAACAAGGGACTTCCAAAGCTAAAAGCATGAGCTGCAGCGGCTTGAACTGAAGAGCCAAGGCTCTATAGCTGGGGGGCTCAAATAACGAATATTCTCTGTGCTGGTGCACGGAGGGGAACTTGTAACACACAGAGGGACTAGTAGGTTATAGAACAGCCCTGTAGCGGGGTAGACACCCGCTCCTGCCCTGAAGGGCTTAGAACAGCCCAGGAGAGGGCTGTGGCTGGGAACAAGAAGCCTGGGCTAACTGGGGAAGCAGCCACAGCTGGGACACGCCCCAGTCAGGGCCCAGCTGGCCTTATAAGTAGGCAGTGAGCCAGGAGCTGAGACACTCTCTCTCTAGCCTTTGGAGAGGGAGGGACCTAACTGCAGGGAGCAGAGATTACCTAGATTGGACCAGGGCCGGGGAAAGGCCAAGGGAGCTGAGGAGCTCCGGCCTGGAAAATCCCAGGCTGCGGCCTAGTGGAAGGCCAGGCAGATACTGGGGTGCAAAGGGGGCAGCCCATGGGTAGGCCGAGGCAGCAGGTCCAAACCCCTCCTTGCCAGTGATGAGTGGCTTTTACCCTGCAGTCTGCCCCAGTGAGCGGGGGCTAGTTGATGACTGGCAGTAGCCTTACACTGAGGCAAGGTGGGGATAGTGGGTTGTGGGGGAGCCTGAGAGACAGCAGGTGTACTGCCAGGGGGCAGCCACCCAGGAGACAAGGGTCACCGGGTCCGGCAGGGATGAGGGGCCAGCGGTAAGGCAGACCACCGGCCTGCAGAGGGCGCTCTGGAGCCTGGTGGGCTAATTCCCGACAAAGACCAGCAGGAGGCGCCGCAGGGGTGAGTCCACACGCTTACAAGCCCCAAGAAGAAAAGAACTCAGTTTGACTCTGAGATCATATTTTTAAACTTCCAAAGCCTAATATTTTTAAAGACTTGACCAAGAAGCACTCTGAGCCACAGAGGTAGAGTTTTAATACATCTCCGAACACTGGGGAAGTTCCAGAGAACTGGCAAAACCTAATGTTTTGCCAATATTTTTAAAAGGTGAAAGGAATGACTCATGTAACTGTAGACCAATTGGTTTGGAATTAGTCCTGGGCAAAATCATGGAACGGCTGATCCGAGAGATGCAATCAGTAAAGAATGGAAGGATGGCAGCATAATAATTCTCCATAAAATCAGTTTTAATAAAAAAATGTCAACTAGCTGTCATATTTATTTTTAAAGGCAACTATCCATGGAGCCAGGCATTTCTATAAACTTTAAAAGGAAATAATGTGTGAAGGGGATTATTACAGAATATTATCTCCTTTATACTCATTTGATAATACACTACATACAAACCCCTATGTTAATTAAATGAACGTGAAAGTTGCAAGTCAAGCACACAAAAGTAAGGAAATGCCAGAGTAAAGGTTGGGATGGGATAATTTAGTCGGGGATTGGTCCTGCTTTGAGCAGGGGGTTGGACTAGATGACCTCCTGAGGCCCTTCCAACCCTGATAGTCTATGATTCTAAGGTTGCCTGCGCAACCTTAATTTCAGAGTCGTAACTTGGACAAATGTGGATGGATTTTCACAGGGATAGGAAACGCTACATCCCTGACATCAGGGCGACCCGGTGGCTCAGTTTCAAGTGCCTGCTACAATGCATGGAGTTGCTAGAGTTTCTCAACAAAATCATTTGAAGTATTTTTTAATGTATAAAACCAACATCATTTTCCCTAATTTTATGCTTGCAAATAACAACTGTTCTTGCTAAAAATTTCCCAAATAATTCAGCCTGAGGCAGACACCCAACATGGAAAATTTCAATCCAATGGTCAAAGTTTGGCAAAGCCATAAGCAACTAAAACAGGGTCTTAAAATGTGAAGTGTCAGGTAACCTTGAGCATAGGCAGCAGAACCTGTAGTGCTAATAATACTCCATATTTCAGTGCTAGTCCTACAAATGTATAATTATAACAACAGTCCATTTGCCATCATGGAACTATTTGACTGAGTAATGAATTTCAGAAGACTCAGAGGCCATTCCAGCTCCCCCTGTCTGCCTATGGAAGGTCTCTTTGAGGTGAAATTCATACACTACCACAGAAGTAGCTGGACGTGGGGAGGCGTGCAGGTGGTGTGCAATCTGTGCAGCATGGAGTCCCACTTCCCACCCACCACCTTTGTGGAAATGAAGGGGTGGGAGAGCTTAAGCCATAGGTAAGGCTACTCCATGGATCCCTTCCCTCCACTTCTGCCACATGGGAAAGGGTGAGGTGTGTAAGGCCTTGCAAATCCTGAACATTTTTCTCAGTCACTTGGATCAGAATATAAAATCATCACTGATACAGTTGGTAGATGACACAAAAATTGGGGGAATGATAACTAATGAAGAGGTCAGATCACTGCTACAAAACAATTTGGATTTCTTGGTAAGCTGGGCACAAGGAAACAATATATGTTTTAATATGGGCAAATGTAAACATCTTGGAACAAAGAATGAAGCCCACACTTACCGGATGGGGGACTCTATCCTGGGAAGCATGACTCTACACAATTTGTGGGTCATGGTGGATAATTAACTGAACATGATCTCCCAGTGCAACACGGTAGCCAAAAGGGCAAATGCGATCCTTGGATCTATAAACAGGAGAATCTTGAGCGGGTACAGGAAGTTTCTATATTTCTGTACTTGGCACGGGTGTGACTGCTGCTCGAATGCTGTGCCCACTTCTCGTGTTAACAGTTTCAGGAAGGATGTTGATAAATTGGAGAGGGTTTGGAGAAGAGCCATGAAAATAACCAAAGGTTTAGAAAACATGTCTCATAGTCAGAGAATCGAGGAGCTCAATCTATTTAGCTTAACGAAAAGAAAGTTAAGGAGTGATTTGATCACAGT
The DNA here is from genome assembly GCF_965152235.1 of Eretmochelys imbricata. Classification (NCBI taxonomy): domain Eukaryota; kingdom Metazoa; phylum Chordata; order Testudines; family Cheloniidae; genus Eretmochelys; species Eretmochelys imbricata. The sequence goes on along the minus strand of NC_135577.1, from coordinate 129,778,435 downwards.
CCCTACATGAGGAACAAATATTTGACAATGGGCTCTTCAATCTAGCAGTTAAAGGAGTAACACAATCTAGTGACTGGAAGTTGAAGCTGGCAAAATCAGAATGCAAATAAGGTGTACATTTGTAACAATGAGAGTAATTAACTATTGAAATAATTTAACGAGGGCTATGGTGGATTCTGTATCAGTGGCAATTGTTAAATCATGACTAGATATTTCTCGCCAAGATCTGCTCTAGGAATTTTTGTGGGGAGCAGTTCTCTGGCCTGTGCTACACTAGATGATCACAATGGTCCCTTCTGGGATTGGAATCTTCTCCAGCCACTGGGTTCTGGAGCATTTCAGCAGCCTTAGGACAGTGGAAGGGAAGGTGTCTTTGTCGGGACACCTCTTGTGCATCTGTCTAATGCTCAGCTTGGCTATCCAGGCCAGACACTGTAGTCAGGAACTACACAGTTCAGGAGATCTTGCACACACAGAAAAATATCTCCTACTGAATTGAATGAGAGTTGAACAAAGTCTTCTGAATGTGGCCTTACATCAAGAAGTCTGCCATTTACCTCTTCCCACACGTTCCACAACACTACATGCAGTAATTCTCATCTGCTGATTACACTGCATAACTGAGCACTCAAACAGTTTTTCCACATACATGAGGGCTCATAAACATTCAGTAATATTCATGTCATTTTTCTGTATTCAAGCATTTTGTCAATTTTCTTTCAGTCTCTGCTGAATCTTAATTGCACCATATAATGCCTGAAAATTGCTTTCCATTGATCTTCACTTACGATGTGTGATGTCAAAGACTTTGAGATAAATATAGAATATTTTCATTTGTGAATGTTAAAATTTATCTTCATTTTGCACATGATTTGTGGTTTTTCTAAGGACACTGAGGTCATATTATTTGACTCATACCGGTGAAACTGGAGTAATTAATTTTTTGTTTTCCACAAAATTTGTTTGTTTTTCACAAATTTGGCTCAAAAATATAAGTTTAGTAAAATTGAATTTTACAAATTCTAAGATCAATATTAATATTTCCACATAAGTTTTTAATTCTGTAAGTTTTTTTCCCTGAGCGCATGCATTTTCCTGTACAGTCTCTGCAACTCAAACATTGCGGCATTGTGTTACTGTATGAGAATTTAAAAATAAAATTGACTAGAAATGGACCAGTCTGATTATCATTGTTCAAACTGACTCTGAGAGACAAGCACCCTGCTGCTGTCAGATTCCTGCAGTGGTTTCCAAAACAATGGGGTTTTGCTGTAAGATGTGAGCTAATTTCTTTGAATTTACGCTCTGTAAAAAATTCTATCAGGCTTCAGTCATTTCTTCACTCCCCTCCCCACTTTCTTTCTCTCCAATCCTGGAAACTTCATCTGCCTTGTTGAGATCTAGAAGCAGAATATGTCCCCTTGGCTGCAATTTGTCTCTTGATATGAGAGTAGGGTTTTGACTGCACACCACTAAAAGGCATATTTACCAACCGTGAACATGCAGGCTTTAACCTGAAAGACTGAGAAAAGCATAGAGGTCACATCAGAAGAGGTTATGTTCCTGTTTTTAATAACACTACAAGAACTAAATACACATAATGGTACAGATAAAAAAGTGATGTGGCACACAGTGGGATGGATAGTACATCATAAAACTATTTCATTGCTAATTTCAGTTAGGTTCCTTGTTTTGTCACGGTAATAAATCACACCGAGGCTACACAGATTACCCCAATCTCAGCAAAATAATTGCCTTAGAATAGCTTTCCACAATCCTGGGTCCAAAGAGTGATGAACAATAAATTGGATTGCATTGACTCATTCGAGGAAATGGACTTTTTCTCGTGTTTCCTTCCAAGCCACCTGTGGATTAAACATCAATGCTTGCGAACCACAGTCATTTCAAAAACATAGAGTCACTGGTAACAACTGCCTTCATTTAGAATCAAAATAGACAGGCCAACCTAAAGCTTGATTAAATTTTATGAGGACCACAGACATCATTCATTGAAGTATTCACCTAGTCACTTTTGCATGACATGTTAAGATCCATGGTGCCAACACTAAGAAAAAGATGTCAGGCAGCACTTGTTAAAAGAAAACAACAAAATTTCTTTAAACACTTTGGAGTCTTCTTGGTCTTGATTCTTCTACCACCATATTCAACATCTGTTGACTACGGGGGCTGAATTTTGAGATAAATCTTGTCACTTCTTTATTTTTAAGATTTGCGAGGCAGGTTTAACCATGATACACAATGATCGCTTCATTATGGGCACAATCCTGGAAGTATTTACTGCCAGGCATAGTGCTAACTGCCAACATAAATCAGGCCATGAGGTCATATTGGGATCAGGCCCTCGAAGAGGAAGAATACTTTCAATGGCAACTAATTTCCAACTGAAAAAGAACCAAGACTTTTATTTCTGATAAATGCTTTACAGCCCCATCCTATGGTTGAGGCTGAATATTAAAGACATGTTATAAACTCAAGTTGAAGTTTAGTACATTAATTATGTGATTGGCTAGACTAAAGCTGAGGCCGTAAATCACATCCGACTTTGTGGTACTGCATCGCTGAATCAAACTCTCTATGTATGTCTTTTAATGAGAGATCCAGATTTCAAACCCTCACTGTACAAGAGTTTTTTGAATCGTGAGTTTTGGTTAGGACCCATCCCTTCTTTTAACCTATCTTAAGCCAATGAGAAAGTCAGGATTGATTGTAAAGTTTGTCGTCAGTTTGCTCTCCCAGCAATGCCTTATGTCACAGTCTTGACCACAAACGTCTGCAGACATAATGAAGGATATTTGATTTGTACCTTAATGAGACCAATGGCAGCAATTTTTGTCCTTGCACCAATGAAACATGCTTAATAACCTACTTCATTACCAACCTTGCTTTAATTCAAGCATTAGGCATTAAGTCACCTAATGTGTGTTACCAGAGATGCAAATCTTATGTTAAAAATAAACCCACTGGAGCAGCCGTGGTATTACTGTGGGACACACATGGATACTCAAAATGCTTTTGTTCTCATTCTCTCTGCTAGAAAACACCATTTTGCAGGAAAACTCATTACCAGCACCTTGGAAAGCTTACCTGTAACGAGGAAGCTGCATCGGCCTGCCCCGGCTTCATTTATGATGTTACAATTATAAATCCCATAACTGTCCCTGGAAAGGCTGCTCACTATGTACTCTGTAGAATCGTGAGCATCAAACTGACCAGTCCGCAGCAACTTGTTGCCTAGTCTCCACTCATATGTCAGAACCCGAGTTGGATATGCTCTCAGCACCCGGCAACTCATAGTGATGCTTCGACCCTGGCCCTGTCGAATCTCCAGAAACGTTGGTTCCACAGCAGGAGGATCTGTAGGAGACAGATTATTAGAGAAGATAAGCCACAAAAACAACATGAGTATGGCAAATAATGATAACATGTCCCCAGAAGGGTTACAATACGGTGAATCTACCTTGTGTCCATGAGATTAGAGATGGATACCCATCAATGGGAACATTGGTTAAAAAAAGTAAAACATCCAGAGTACTATATTGCAATGTTTTTTAGTTGATGTCCATTAGCGGAGATAAAACTTAATTTTACAGACAGCTACAGTGTTCTGGTTTTTTGTTTGTTTTTTTTAAAGGAGAGGAGGAGACACAACAGGAATTATTCCTTCACGTGATATACTGGGATTGGCTTGCAATGGAGAATAGTGGCCCTCCAGGGTGATGGAGACCTACAACAGCTATAGGACCATGAACTCAGAGAAGAGACAAAAAATTGGACATGAATGGAGTTCAGATTGTTTGAAAAACCTACTACTTTGATGTTTGTATTCCCAGACGGTGAGCCTCCTTGCAGGGTGCCAGGACTACAATGAGAAACATGGTATAAGAACCTGAACAAAATAGAATAGGGGTGATACCCTGGTACAAAACTCAGCACCTTCTTCCTTTGCAGTGGCTGAGGGGGATATGAGATAATTTGGTAAGGTTCTCACCAGGGTATTGCCTCCAGGAAACCAGGTGGGCAGTCCTGTTCTTGTCTTTTCCATCTACCTGTTTAGTTGGTTTAGTCCCCCAGTTAGCAGAAGCCTGGTAGTTTTCCCATACCCTGATCTGAAATACTATTTAAAGCTATTTAGATTTGCAATTTAGCACTTTGTCAGACTTTGACGCTAATGGAATAAAAAATATGTAAAAACTGATATGCTTTAAATTTCCACTGGCTTTCTAATTGCAAGGCAGAAGTATTTTTTTCAAAATCAATACTTTTTGGAAAAAATGGGTTGATTCTGACAAAATGTTATTTGAATACAAACCAAAATGAAATATTTCAATAATGTTGAAACACCCCATTCTGACATTAAAGGAATGGAATGTTTTGTTTCACAATGACTTTTTGAAATCAAACAAATTGTTTTTATATAAAACATTAAAACAATTTACAATGGTCAAAATCAAACCAAAAATATTTCTTTTTATAGGTTTTATTTTTTTTTTGCACAAAAATTTAAAATCTTATGGTTTTCATTTCATCTTTGAATGAAAAAAAAAATTGCCACTGTAGAATTTCCCAGGAAAAGAAAATCTGGTTTTTGCTCTGCTCTAGCCAGAACTTTCTGAGTGGCTCTCTAAATCAGAGAAATCGGAGTACAAAAGGGGAAGACATTTGGTGGTGGATAAGCACAGTTTTAGAGAAAACTCTTAAAAGCTGTGTGTCATCGTTATGCTCCTTTCAGACCAATAAAGAGAAGAAACCTGGAAAGGCTCCTACTCCAGAAACACACGAGAAATCTACATATCACTATTAAAAGGACTGTCTAATAGGTCTAACTTTCAGAGCCAACCCTAGGTACAGTTATTACATATTGCATGAAACCTAGCTTACTCATTCCAAACCCGTCAAGACTCCCAACAGAGAAACTGCTCTCTCGCATGAAGCTTTCCTTCTGTGTGACGGGTATTAATGGGGTAGAACTTTCATTCAAGGAACTGCCTGTTGAGAAGTGAAGACTTTTGCGGTTGTGTTTGAAACCATGCAGTACAAGAGGCTTTGAATGGTGTGATAAAAGAGTGTACAGTCTATGGAGCACAGAAAGTTACTCCTATTTCTCGGGAGGCTGATTAAACTCTCTTTCTCTGTCCCTCTCTCTCTTTCTTTTCCTTTTTTTTTTTTTTGGCGCTTTCCAAAAGTCCTAAGGCAGATTTCATCCCATGGTAAATGTCCTGTCTTTAAAGGATGAAGTAAAATGGAAAACCTTTAAAAATAAACCAAACCTCTCAAAGTGAGCTGTTTAATGGACTGTAAAGCAGCCTTACATCAAGGAATTTTTAGTAGACATTGGCTATGGCTGCAGCCATTAAAGGCCCTGCAATGCAGCCACTCTAGGACTAAAATTTTCATCAGGTAGGATTTATCTGCACTGTGTGGCACATTTCAAATTGTTCAATGTTAATAAGTAAAAGTCTTGCTGTGATAATGATACTAGTTTACTGTGGAATGGAGCTGAGTGAAAACTGGGACTTTGGTCCGGTGGGAAATTTTGATATTTCAACCTTTGCTTTTGCTCTGATGAAAATAAGAATGGGGATATGAGACACCTAAACTACAACTCCCATGAGGCAACGTGGCAGCTTAGGCAGATGCCAGTTTGACAATAAACTGCTTCAGTTTGATTGGATGACTATACATGTTTCAATTCAAACTGACCCCAAACTAAAACAAATATTTCATTTAATTTTTCCCCTGGAATTTTTAAATTTTGCTGAACCTGCATTTCACATTGAAAAAAATCCTTTAGCCAGAAAATAGCGACTGGAGAAAAATCTTTACCGAGTGTGTTTTGTTGTTAAAATGTTACTATCATATAGCAGCATCTGATCCAAAACATATTGTTCCTAGATTCTTCATAGATTTTACCTTATTTAGCAGAGATCCCAATAACCTTCAAATTGTTGGCATTGAACCCAGGCATGATGTAAACTGAAAATGGATACCACTACTAGGGTGACCAGACAGCAAATGTGAAAAATCGGGACAGGGGTTGGAGGTAATAGAAGCCTATATAAGAAAAATAGTCCCAAATCAGGACTGTCCCTATAAAATTGGGACATCTGGTCACTCTAACTCCTACCCACACAAATAGGAACTGCACCTCCAATGGTAAGGCGATGCTAATTGCCTGCCGCTTAAAGACGACTCATAACGAGCGTACTTTAAATGAAACTAAACCTTGTAGCATACCAGTTTCAGACAACATTTGTTACAGGTGATGGCATTCAGCTGTTGTACTTCATGCCTGTGTAACAATCAGCAAGACGTTTTTCAAATGATTGTAAGCATCTTGAAAGTCATAGGGAGGGAAAAACATCTCTGGTGTGAAGGAAAATACATGGGCAGAGATGGTCATGCAAAGCAGAAGAATTTTATTCATAGTATGTTGAGGTAGCAGAAGTTAACTCTGAGACAGCCACCTCTACATAGGTGCTCGGATGAACAGACAGAGCACAGATGGATCTGCACATCCATGATCCCAAACCCAATCCTCCTGTGCATGCCCTGTCCCTTTCCATCTTTTGTGGCCCTCCAGTTCTACTACCTCTGGGGTCTCTATACCGCTGGCAGCTAGGTTTAGACCTTCATCAACAGACTAGAGCAGCAGTTCTCACACTGCGGCTCGGGACTCCAAAGTGGGTCACGACCCCATTTTAATGGGGTCAGCAGGCTGGCATAGACTTACTGGGGCCCTGGGCCAAAGCGAAAGCCCAAGCCTGAGTGCTTCAGCCCTGGGCGACGGGGCTAAGATTACGGGTGCCCTGCCTGGGGCTGAAGCCCTAGGGATTCGCCTTTGGGTCTCTGACCTGGGGCAGTGGGGCTTTGGCTTTGGCCCCCCCGCCAGGGTGGTGGGGCTTGGGTGGGCTCAGGCTTCAGTACCTCCTCCTGGGGTCCTGTAGTAATTGTTGTTGTCAGCAGGTGGTGGAATCTCCTTCCTTAGATATTTTTAAGGTCAGGCTTGACAAAGCCCTGGCTGGGATGATTTAGTTGGGGATTGGTCCTGCTTTGAGCAGGGGGTCGGACTAGATGACCTCCTGAGGTCCCTTCCAACCCTGATAGTCTTCTATGATTCTATGAAGGGGGTTGCAGTGTAATGAAGTTGAAGAACCGCTGAATTAGAGATGAATTGGGCCAGATCCTCAGCTGGTGCAGTGACTTCCACGGCGCTATACAGCTGAGGAGGTTTCCCATTAAGTGTTCCAAAGAACGTAAAGCTTCTAAAACAGCAAAATCCCTAAATCCTTACCCTGATCTTGTTTCCAACCTCTCCCTATTAGTGTATTATGTGTACAGAAAACTTGTAACAGTTAGACAGGTAGATATGCTGTGTAGCTGCAGGCAAGGCCATATTCAGTATAGTGAGTGGAGATACCCAGAAACCCTTCAACTATTCAGTTTGCCATTGGAGAATGCAGGCTGGTTTCAAAACCTACCTGATTTCCTGCCAGCTCATTTGCCTGGCTCCTCATCAGCTCACCTGGCAGGTATCTGGGGAGCCCAGGATTCCAGTCTTACAGCTCACTGGTAAGCTATCCGGTGGGCTGATGAGGAGCCAATCCTGTGGAAGCTCTGGGAATGCTGGCGCCCAAGCTCTGAGGTTCCAGCTCCGCTGCACTCCCAGAGCTCTTATGCATCGGGCTCCTCTTCAGCCTGCTGGGTGGCACTTCCTATAGAAGCAAAACATTCCGGTGTTTCTAAACCAACAGTTTTCAGATTCTGTTTCACAAAGAATTTTGCATTTTTTGGCTTTTGTTCCCAATCAGAAAATAACTAAGTTTTGAAATTCTGAAATCCACCACTAAACGGAATTGCTGTTCTCTGCAAAGCTCTAACAGTGAGAGAGTTTACAATAGATTCTGATGGTATAGTTGCCAGAGCGTCTCTCCAAATAGGGGTGGGCAAAAAGTATCTGGCCATGTTATTGCAACAACTTTGTGATCTGTGTATTCAGGTCAACAAGGTAAGGCCCTCATCCTCCATCCACTTCCCTTCCCCCAGCAACATTGGGTAGGGAAGAAGGGGTAATTGGGGCTACCTTAGATTCCAACGTTCCTCCCCCTCCCCAACCAAATGCCTTGTTGTCCACAGAGTGAATAGTAATTTGCATTGGTTCCTCCTCATATTATTTGAAGCTCCCTCACCCCACAACCCACTACAAGGCAGGTAGCATGTGATCTGGGAAGTTCCTGTAGGAACTATGAGTTCATGGGATGCAACGAGATGGAGGTGCGGACAAGATGAGTGACATCCTTGTGGATGCACCTTAGCTCTGGAGGATTCCAAATTCTCAGGGAAATCATAGGGAACCAAAAAGTTGGGGGGGAGGGTGAAACTCCACCATATCTTCTGCGTCAAAGAAGGCTCTCACTCCTGATGGAAGAATGCCATAGAAAATTCCACAAGTTTAAGTTAAGAATTCTCACTCCCTACCCCAGATAACGTCTGCATAGGGGCAAATATGGGGTATTTACTCTCATGAGATATTTGCCTTTTAAATAAACATTTGTTTGTTTAAAAAAGGCAAAAGATCTTTAAATAATGAGCCTCAAACTCAGCATCACCCGACTATACCTATTGATTGGAAGAAATAACCACCTCAGAACACTCATTCATTATTTATTTTATCTTTTCAGGTAATAACAGTTGTAGCTTGCATTAAAAAAAAGGTAAAAAGCAACAATGAACACCACAGTCAGGATGGAGACCTGTTGTGTTAATTTCAAAGTCATAAACAGGCCCAGAGAGTCAAATGTGTTAACATAACCCTGTCCCTGTACAACAGTAAAGATTTAACATTATTTGGGGTGAGAGGGCTTGGTCTGCTTAGTTCCATGGCAACAACAACTATTAAAAATGTATTCAACCTTTTATAAAGGACACAGAGAAGAAGGAAAAAAACAATTATTACAACAGGCCAGAGCTTGCAGTAGAATCTAGGTGAGAACCTTTGACAAGATATTGCAAGTCCTCAGCTGTTTCAGGATAAAATGGCCTTGTATAAAACTTCAACTGGAGATGTTAATGGCCAGGAGGAAACTTATTACCTTGTGGTATAGGACTTATACACATATCTGACTCACTTGCATTATTTGTACCCGCATTTCAGAATTCTAGCCTCTCTGAAAAAAACATTTAAGGAGAAATTGCAAAGGAAGTACACTTCACTCTCTCAAACAATTATCTTTGGGAGACAGACATTCTAGTGTTACAACAGAAGTTATATGAATGTTCGTGAGTCTAAGTACTATTGCATCATAGTCATTATAACCAGGAAAATTTTAAGGCTCTCTAATTTAGACGGCAAGCAGAATGCCAAAAAAGTTTTTTTACCAGGTAACTGCTTTTCACTGTACGTTCTGTATCAAGACAGTCCTTGACTGTAGTAGGTTTTTCTAATGAAATAATATCCCATTCAATGAATTTATCTAGATTTTTGTGGCCATGAGTGGTGACTCCTCCCTGTTAATTTGGTTTCTCCAGGTTCTTCTATGTCAGCATAGGCAAGAGTATTTACTCCTGTCTCCTGGTAGGCTGAGACAGGAAGGAATAAGAACTGTGATATCATTTCTCTTGGAGGTCACTTTTCAGCTGGTTCATCTAGTAGGAACCTTATATCAACAATAAATGCCCCTACAGTGGAGAATTATCCCCAAGCCTTAATATGGAGTAAACCCTGGTGGGATGTCTGGGCTGGTATAAGAGGATTCAGAAAAAAACAGATCAATGGATGGGAAATTATTTTTCATCAATGTCCCCCTATATCAGCCCAGACAAGTGGGCCTTCAACAGCAATACCTGACAGTAATAGCTAGCAGATCTATCTAGATACAAGATCCTACCAAACTCACCTCCCAAATTCAGCAATGGATGAAGCTGCACGAAACCCCGGGAGAGCATTATGTATAAAACTAGTGGAAGTGCCTTCAGACACTGAGTCCACTAGACTGACATTCCTCTCCTGGAGCCACCAGTCTTTAATTATACTAATAGCCAAGCTTGGGGTTGCTCATATCTTTTTTGCTATCCAAAGACAAAATAAGTGATCTGGCCGTCTCATCACTTAAGTCTGTCCCAGTCAAATCCTTCTATCAATCTGTGTATCTCAAGGTTTTTCTACTTCACCTGACGTCAGGCTAAGGTTTTTTCCTTCTTGTCATCGTATCCACTTTGAATATGTCCATGTCAGTGATATCTGAGTATTTTCTAGCAACTGGGCAAAAATTGGGTACAGCTCTCTCTATATTATTTGCAATTAGAATTCCAGTTTTGCTTTTCCATGACGAATAACAGAGTAATGGGTGATGTGGATCTGTGATGGAAAATATTATATTCCTAAATTTGGGGAAGACCAATAAGCATTTGATTTTTGCTACTGATGTTGCTTTGCAGTGTTTAAAATGCTGGCGATGTGGGGACAAATTTAAACAAGTGCTGTTTCCAATAACTGACGGAAACATGTTGTAAATTACTCTGTTGCCTGAGGGATAGGCAGTGGAAAAGTCAATCATTCTAGCATCACTTAAAAGGCCATTTTTTTCACTTACTGATGGAATGTTTGCCTGTGTAGATAAGTTAGGTGTTGTATTTGTATGATGTTTAATAATGAAGGTCAATTGCTTTTACAGTAGAACCACAGAGTTACGAACTCCTTGGGAATGGAGGTTGCTTGTAACTCTGAAATGTTTGTGACTCTGAATGAAATGTTATGGTTGGTCTTTCAAAAGTTTACAACTGAACAATTGATTTAAGACAGCTCTGGAACAGAAGAAAAATGTTGCTTTTACCCATCTTCATTTAAATGAAACAAGCACAGAAACAGTTTCCTTACCTTGTCAAATCTTTCTTTAAAAAACTTTCCCTTTATTATTTTAGTAGCTTATGTTTAACACAGACCTGTACTGAACTTGCTTTTTTTGTGTGTTTCTGCCACTGCCCAATTATGTACTTTCGGTTCCAAATGAGGTGTGTGGTTGACCGGTCAGTTCGTAACTCTGGTATTTATAACTCCGAGGTTCTACTGTATTTCTTTTATTTTTGTGTCTGTGTTTGGGTCTACAAATATACTGGGATGCGGGAAGAAGACTTCAGGAATTTCTTGATACCTACATATGTGTGTGTGAGTGTTTGTCTGTACATACACACAGAAAATGTATATTACATATACAACTTTTCCACATTTGATCTGTACCGATAGTCTGATCTGCAAAAAAGTTTGTAAGCAATTCTGCTTAGGTGAGTAATCCCACCGGCTTCTTTGGCAAAGTTGCTCACCTGTATTAGCAGGCTCAAGCAGTAGGAGGGGAGGGATGGCTATCTCTTAGATCCCATTGTTAAACGGAAACATTTACAACAAAGTGCAAAACTACAGGAAACTCACCTGGTGTCATGTTTCCTTACAACCTCAGATCCTGTTTACAGAAAGGTCAAGCAAAGTTCACATGCCTTTCAAGTGAACCTGGGCCAATTTAGGGTTGTATATCAAAGTCGTACCAAAACACGGATCTTCCATGATTGTGATGCACAGCACAGCTAGGTGAAATGCAGCAATTGGAAGACTCTGAATTTGGGGTTTGAAGGGAGAAAATTCAGGATTTTAATCTAAGAAGGGGCCATTTTGATCATCTTATCTGACCTGCTGTATAATACAAGGCACAGAATGTAACACAATAAAACCAAATCTCTTAACAGGAACCTGCAGTAATACCCCCAGCGTGCCTCCTCATCAGGTCTGGATCATGCACTGACACGCAGATCCTGCACTGAGCTGCTGGACTAATTAAGGTGAAAGCCTCATTGACCTGCACAGAAGGAAATATTCTCAGAAAGCCTTTGACAACTCCAACCCCTTGTATCCAGTTAGCCCGAGCCCTCCTCTTCCTCCAAAAGCTCTTCATGGGTGGCTTAGAAAAAGCTGCACTGGAAATTTCCTAGCTCCTGATTTAGCCTCTTTAACAGGGAAAAAAAGTCTTCAAAGCTACAGCCCAGCTGTCTGTGAGAAGCAGCTGGAGGAGGAGCAGCTGGGCTGAGAGAAGGGAGTTGAAAGCACATCCAGCTCCATCAGCTGCTGACTTTTAGGCATTTGTATAAACGCTGACCTGGGAGTGTTAAACAGCTCCCGATCCAGCTCCTGTAAAACAAACTACACGTTAAAGATGCTGATGACAAGGGAAGCACTGAGGAAAGTGACTGGGAGCAGATGGCAGGTCTGCCTTTGACATCCCTTCCTGCCAGCCACACTCAGCTGTGCTTCCTTGATGACTGAGCCACTGAGAAAAACTAAGGGCTAGACTGCACCAAGCCATGCCTACCTATGCAAAAAAGGTTAGATGATTTTCCCAAGGTTACGGAAGACATTACTGTCAGAGCTGAGATTAGAACACAGGAATTCCTGGTTTCCTACTCTGGCTATGGCAATCATAAAGAACAATTAGGGGAAATAAATACGGCATTTTTAAAGGGAGGTTAATTTTTAGTCACATCCCAAACAGATCAAAGATTCTAAGGATGTTGAAAAATTGGAGAGGCTGCGGAAAAGAGAGACAAAAAAATGATTTGGGGTCTAAAGAAAATGACTGACAGTGAGAGATTTAAGGAGCTTAATCTATTTAGTTTATCAGGGGAAAAAAAGACTGAAAGGTGACTCGATTACAGTGTATAAGTGTCTTCACAGGGAGTCAATACTGGGTACTAAATGGCTCTTTATTCTAGCAGAGAAAGGCAGAACAAGAACCAATACATGGATTTGAAACAACACAAATCCAAATTAGAAATAAGGCACAGATTATTAAGTGAGGGTGATTAGTCAATCGAACAAACTGCCAAGGGAAGCGGTGGATTCTCCATCTCTTAATGTCTTCAAGTCAAGACTGGATGCCTTTCTGGAAAATGTTTTCATCAAACACAAGTTATTGGTGATATTTAATGGCCTCTGTTATACAGAGTTGACTAGATGATCTACTGGTCCCATCTGACCTTTAATCTATGAATCAATAATGTTCATGATCTCCATGAAAATAGTGCCAACAACTTTCCAGTGGAAGCTAGAATGCTGGATATCTCAAACCCAGATTCTAAACCTCTTTCACGAATGTTCATTAAACAAAAATTAAAAGGAATACTTGTGGCACCTCAGAGACCAACAAATTTATTTGAGCATAAGCTTTCGTGAGCTACAGCTCACTTCCACTGAATGCATCCGATGAAGTGAGCTGTAGCTTACGAAAGCTTATGCTCAAATAAATTTGTTAGTCTGTAAGGTGCCACAAGTACTCCTGTTCTTTTTGCGAATACAGACTAACACGGCTGCTACTCTGAAACCTGTCATTAAACAAAAATTGTAATTAAAAAGACACTTGCAAACATATTTTAAAAAATAATACCAAACAGTTCTGAAGCTTTACATTTAAAAAAAAAAATAACTGTCAATAATAAAAGGAGTACTTGTGGCACCTTAGAGACTAACCAATTTATTTGAGCATGAGCTTTCGTGAGAGCTGTAGCTCACGAAAGCTCATGCTCAAATAAATTGGTTAGTCTCTAAGGTGCCACAAGTACTCCTTTTCTTTTTGCAAAGACAGACTAACACGGCTGTTGCTCTGAAACCTGTCAATAATAAACATCCTTTGGTGACTGTTTATCAATTAAATGGAAATTTATTCTCAGTTCCTGGCATTAGCAGTTCTGAAGCGAATTACAGCTCGTTTTTATCCACAGCAATCTATTATTTTCCCATTTAGCAAAACACACTTTCTAAAATTCCAAACTATGAGAATAGGTGCCTACTGTAGACTTGTTTATCATTTTGTACTGCAGGCAAGGTATTTTATCTTGCGATTATTATGTGTGAGTAGAATGGTGGTAAATTAGATGCCTTTCTGAATCACATCTTTGATACCTAGAGATAATTAGGACAGGCAGGATTTTTCCTATGCCAGGAACCTGAAAACCTGCACGAGCAGTGTTCTCAGTCATATCCTATGAATTATATCATTTATATCTGAAAAACACTCGGCAGGGAAATAAAAAATAAACTTCCCGACTGCAATGTATTCTTACCTATTTGCGCAGGTTTCTAAGTACTGAGATTATTCCTTAGGCAGACAACTTTTTAACACACTGGGTCAGATCCACACCAAACGTTCATTGGCAAAGCTCCATTGACTTTGATGGAGCAACATCTATTTATGCCAGCTGATGGCATGCCACAATGCTTTTTATATATGTATTTATTTATTTTGCAAATAGGCAGGAGATAACGGTCAGTGACCATGCTGTGGTCCTGCACAGAGGTGATTGGAAAAGGCAAAAATACTTTGTGTGAAAAACGTGCAACATTTTTGGTGACAATTTTTCACTACTCTATGAACTGGCCAGAAAATGAGGGGTGGGGGGGGATGAAAAAAGAAAAAAAACAAAACCCTTCATCTGAATTGTGATATTTAATAAAATTTCTACTAGCTCTTCTCCTGTGCACGTTTTATTAGATTGCCAACATGTTTCACATTGAAAACTGACAACTTACACATTAAAACTTGTCCGCAGGTGTGCTGAGAGCCCTGTTTGTTATGCTGATCAACCCTGTCTCATTGTTTCCTTCTGCTCCCGAATCTGTCTGTGTCCACTTGTTGTCTTTGACTTAGAATGTAAGCTCTTTGCGGCAGAGGCCGTCTTTTTGTTCCATGTTTGTACTGAGCCTAATACAATGGGGTCCCCTTGAGCACTAGGGCATGCAGGTGCTGTGTTAGACTAATACAAATACATTTATTTTTAGTCTAGAAATGCTCAGCACTGGCAGTTCTGACATTAAAAAAGAAATGCCAGCAGCTCAGATAACTAAGATTTTTAGTTAGAGAGTGGTCAGTGTTTGCAGTATTCATGGGACTGTAATTCCTCTAGCAGGTAAGGGCAGTTCAGTTACTGAATTAACCATATTTACTTATTTTAGCTTAAAGTGGCAAGTTTATGGGCTGCCCCACAGTGAGAGGGCCTAGCTAAAGAGCAGTCAGCTAATGATACTCCACTTCTATTTTCTAACTATTTCATCCACTCCACTTGAGGTTGCGAGGAACAGGACAAAAAGATTTTGTGGGAAGGCAGAAGAGCAGTGACGGAGGTTTGAAAACCAAGGATGCCGCAAAAGAGCGTTAGTGGTGACAAATACAGCTTGTAGACCCAGGGGCCCACGGGGAGAGAGACGGGCCTTTGAAGCCTAACGGCCTCCACAATTCACACTGAAAATCCAGTTTGTGGATACAAATGTCAGCCTTGGGATGTTGCAAACTATTCACTGTGCCTGTTCTGTTTGCTGTGTCTCATGGTCATACGGCCCTGTTTCTGCCCCCGGACATGACGACAGACTTTTTGAGACCAGTGAACAACAAACTGCAAACACCACATGTAAGTCTGAACTTTCACAAGATTAATTATTCATGCTAAAATGTGGAAGTATTTTGAAATTCACAAATATTCTAAGGAATAAAGCAGAGATCATCCAAACACAAACAACCAGTGTCACCACATGAATAACTTTGGAGCAAAGCTGACTTCTTTTATTTGCTAAAACATCCACCCAACAGGGTTTTATTTGACCAGCTCACTCAAGAATATGATTTTAAATAATGTAAAAAATTCTTTAAAGAACCATGGAATATGTATAATTTATCTTCTTTCTAAACAATCTACTCCACTGCTCATGTTTTATGTATTCTGCTTCCATACTTCATATTCTGGGAAAAGCATTTGCGTAGCAGAAGTATATTGTATAAAATAATAACAAACCATTTTCTTCTAACTTCCCTCAGGACAAGACTAGCCAAACAAGTTAAAAATTAGTATTATGTTGCCCAGTTCTCCACTGTCCTGTGCCCATGTAATTTATACCAGTGCAAAGCGATGGCAAAGGGGATGCAGAATGCTACCATTCCGATGTAGGAGCCCAAAACCCAATTTGCCTGGGTGGATATGACTACACAAGAGTGGCAATGGAGATGCAGACCCATAATTTCTTAGCCTACTGGCAAGTGTCACCATATGCTGAAAAGCAAGGCTATTACCTCTGATAAGCAACAGAGAGCTCAAGACACTTACATTGGAATACTGCTTTTTATGATTGTTGGGTATTATCATTATTCATAATTTGTATTACCATAGCACCGAGGAGGCCTAGTCACAGAACAGGATCCCATTGTGCTAGGTACAAACAGAATGAAAAGACGGTCCCTGGCCCCAAGAGCTTACAATCTAAGTATATGAAAAGAGACAACACACGGATACAGCCAGACCCAATGCGAGAGTGCAAGGAACCAGTGAGTCGATATTGGTCAGCATGACCGGCAACGGTCTCAACACACCAACAGCCTAACCATTGTCAAGTTTCTTGTAAGCATTACAGCAAAGGATTTAAGTACGGTTTTGAATGAAGACCCTGAGGTAGTTTTGTGGATGTTTACATGGAGATCCTACAAAGCATGAGATGCATGATGGGATAAAACACAAAGGGGCCTGTCTGAAAATTTAATAAGTGGGCGATGGAGTATGGTGTCTTAGGCTGAACAGAGGAGAGAGTGGACAGCTCAGTGGTGAATGAGAGCTGATAGTCAGGGTGGGGATAAGGCCTTGAAAGTGAAGACAGGCAGCTTGTGTTTGATGCGATAGGGACAGGGGAAACAGAAGAGGATACACGGGTTCCAACATGGCCAGTGTTGGCAGTGAGACATCTCGCAAATTGCCAATTTGTTACTAAAACATTCTTTTCGAATATTTCCTGTTTTCTGTATGTGGTTGGGATGAGGAGCAGGAAGGAGCACAGTTTGTGCTTAAGGCACATGGCGAGATGCACTGAATCCTGCATAGAGTGCGCCTGAGCCTATTTGGGAACCTAGCTGTACAAACGTATGGATTACAGCTGACTGTATGAAGTTATTATGAAGTGTTCGGATGACAACTGCTACTGTCACAAATGCCTCTCTGCATGTATCTTTACCAAGCTGCAAACTCCATTTTGAATGTGTAGCCTTTTACCTTCTCTATTGCCTGTTGGCCTCCCTGTTGGAAATTCCAAAGGAATACCAACGAGTCGTTGACGTGAAGTGCTCTGCCGCTGAAAGGAAAGAGCTCTAAAAACCAGGAGAACCAGTTTAGCACAGGAGAGGTGGCTTTGGCAACGAAGTCCGATCGAATTGGGTCTTCTGCCATTTTGTCTCCAGATCAAGAGGAGAGAGAAGCAACCCAGCTTCGAGGGCCTGCATGAGGTGGGAGACACTATCTGCCTTCCTGAGTCCAGATGATCCCCAAGGACTCCCAAGGGAAGGGTGAGCTATAAAGGGGCACTGCAGGTAGGATGTTTGTTGTTTTCTAAATAATCTGTTCTCTCTTGGGCTTTGTATGATTAAGAAAAAGAGCAATTATGTCAGACTTCTGCAAAATGCCCATGTGTGTTATGTGCTTCACAGCTACTGTAAGCATCTGGAGAGATTTCAGATGCAAACTAGCAGGCTCTCCCATGAGGGTGGAGTTCTGGGGGATGGTATGTTTAAATGTAGGGGAGTCAGAAGGGTTACTATTGCAACCAGACAGGCTAGACAGCTGGACAGCGGGTTGCAGCTCTCAGAAGGGGTGTTATAGTTCACGTCTCCACTCTGCAGGTTTGCCTAGGGACCCCAAGATTGGGGGACTGGCTGGACTTTCTCCAGGGGCTTAAAACACTCAGGATGCAAGGACCCGGAGACTTAGATGCTCCTGGTGGGTGGACAGCAGGAGGCAGGAGACCGGATCCGTGACTGGGCCGGGGCACCTCTCTCATCTGCAAACAGAAATTCCACTACCATCTCGACGCTGATGATTCACAGATCTACCTCTCTGCTCCAGATCTGTCTCCTGTCCAAACTCGAATCGCAGCCTGTCTCTCTAACCTCTCCTCCTGGATGTCTCGAGCTCAACACAATGAAGACAGAGCTCTTAATCTTCTACCCCAGCCCCTCTCCCTATTACTTCTTTTCTTGGACAACTCCACCCTTCTGCCCATCACTTGGGCCTGTAACCTACATCATCTTCAATTCGGACCTCTCTCGAGCGCCTCACATCCAGGGTACATCTAAATCTCGCAGACTGCAGCTGCCTAACATTGCTAAGATATGGCCTTTCCGGTCTACCCACACAGCTAAAGCGCTCATTCAGGCTTTCGTAATCTCGAGTCTCAGTTACTGCAACGTCCTTCTCCCTTGTCTTGGCAAATCCAACCTTGCCCTGCTTGTATCCATTCTCAAGGCTGTTGCACAGATCATTTTCCTAGTCTGTTGCTCTGACCATGTCAGCTCTCTCTTTGCATCCTGCCACTGGCTCACCCTTCCCCATCAGCACAAGCTGCTTCTCTTCCCTTTCAAGGCTTCTCCCTGTCCTACCTATTCTCTCTCATTCACAGTTGGCATGTTGACTCCATCGTCCACTTGTTAAATGTTTACTTTAGCCCCTTTCTGCTTGCCCCACACTTCCTCTCATGGTTGGGAAGAGCTGCAGGGGTGGCGAGCGGAGCCCCCCTTCGGGGAGGCTAGCCCCCGGCTCCGCCCCTTCCTTCCCCACCCCCCTCGCAGCCGGAGCCCCGAGACCCCCTGCCCTGCCCCATTCCCCCCCGCCTGGAGGAGCCCTGGGCCAGCCAAAGCCCAAGGAGATGCCTAATGAACCCAGGGAGCTGAACAGCACACACGGCCGCCTCCTCCGCCCCAGAACCTGCATGGGGAATAATAAAACGAAAACGCCCCCCCCCCGTCTGTCCGTGCCCACATCTCACATCTTACTTCCATTGTAAGCCCTTCGGGGGAAGGGCCTGTCCTTTTATTGTGTTGTGCAGCACCCAGGGGGCCCAGCCCATGACTAGGGCTTTGAGGTGCTGCGGTAAAGCAAATCATATGAACAACAACAAGGGTACAGCCACCCGGTTCTGCCCCTGCACAGGGCCTCTCCCGTCAGGCCGGTCTCCAGTGGTTCTACGTTCCCAAGAGTGGGCAGGGGGCCCTGACACAGGCTGGGGCAGCCGCCATGCTCCCCCCGCACTTCAGGAGACAGTGTGTCCAGCGAGCACACTGTCCCCAGAGCCATACAGTGGGGGATCCTCTGACCCCACAGAGCTGAAGACAATGGTGAATATGGGGTGCAAACCCCAACCATGGCTTCCTCACATCCACAGATCCTCTGCCCAGAAGCCATAGCAGAGGCCTCAAGTTAAATTTATTAGAACCATTTTGCATATTCAGTGACAGATTAGCCCCTGGGCCAACGGCTTTTTTCCCTTGCACCCTGACTTGCTCTGCCCGACGCTCCTGGTGGGGAGCAGGGGAAGCTTCCGCACTCCACCCCGCTCCCCAGCAGGTGCACACGGCGGGCAGGACAGGGCAAGCCCCCACGCCCCGACCTCGCTCCCCGGCAGGAGCACCGTGCAGGAAGGAATGGGGGGACTGCAGTCGGAAGGGGTGGAGAGTCTCCCCACTTGCTCTGCCCCACAAACCCCTAATCAGCCTCTGTGCATATTCAGATCAATACTTTTTCCTCTGAGCAGCTACAGAGATTTTCTGGGATGTCAATTTTCCTTAAATGGTTGTTTTCAAGAACAGTTAAAAATTTCACCTGAGGCACAGACATATTTACTAGTAGGCCCTTTGCTCCATTCCCTTTTGGATATTACACCAAAGCCAACGTTCCTTTTGCACGCTGGATGATAAAGGACTGACAACAGCATTATTTTGCCCCCTCAGTAGAGCCTTGGAACATTTCTGGCTAAGTCTACATCCAAACTTGCAAAGCACTGTAACTTACATGTTTTGCAAAGAAGTCACCTGACAGCTTAAGGGGGTGAGGGAAAATACAATTCTCCACATGCCATTGGAGCGTTCTTATGCCGGCAAGTTGTTAATACACATAAAAAATTGCAAACTTTGCACTTAGACCCCATTCTAAGCTGCCTTCAGTTTTCGCCAACTGTGCAGTAGGTTTCAAAATGTTTTATGGATTCATAAAAAGAAACTGCAATCCCACAACAATGCTGTAATACAAAGGAGAAACAGTACCATGCGGTGTCTTGTAATCACATAACAGCTGCTGCGTGGGGCTGCAAGTCGGATGAGTTTATGGTGCACAGAACTGCTACCCACCAGAGCTAAGGTTCATAAACCAGCCTATTTGTTTTAAAAGTTCATACACAGATTGTGAAAAAATAAAATCATGAAACAGCAGCCCAAGGTACATGAAACCCCAGGAAGATTGTTTTCATCGTGATGTGGTGGAAGGGTTTTCTCATACATCTCTCCCCTTTTTTCTCTCCATAACGGACCCCCAACAGTTACCAAAGTTCTACTCTGAGACCCCCTCAAAATAAAATCTAAAAGAACTCCTGCTGGAGCTGACCTTCCACAGATTTTCACCACATGTATCCAGACTCTTCATATCTCACTCCTCCCTGCCCAGCTCTCTCCAAATTGCTGCTGGTGAAATCATCCTCCTCCCCTGCCAGCCCGACCATATTGCTTCCCGTCTTCAAATCCCTTCACAGCTCCTCGATTTTTTTTGTCACTTCAGATTGAAGCTCGATGTTCTCTACCACAAGTCCCTACACAATTTTGTTGCTATTTATATCACCGCCTACTCTTCCTAATTTGTTTCTAACTTCTCAGGCTAAGCTTTGTACTTCTTTTCCCACATTGCTGCAAGCACCACCCTTCTCTCTCTCTTATTCCTAGATGTTAAGGCCAGAAAGGACCATTATGATAATCCAGTCTTACTTCCCGCACAACATGGGGCACAGAGTTTCACCCAGTGATTCCTGCAATGAGCCCCATACTGTGTGCTTGAGCATCTGTAATGATGCATGCTCATGCCTGGAGGCAGCGTTGCAAGAATCAGCCTTTTGCACCCCCTTTTGACCACTTCCTCAGCCCTGCGATGGCCTCTCTCTCTCTCTGGATCTTCTGTGGCCTGATCCTCTTGCCTAGTCACATAAAAGTGCATTCATCTCCGACGTAACAACAGATGCAACTGAAAGTCCAAAACTAATGACCAAACTAATAGTTCTTCTGCCCTCTTGGGCTCCACTGACGTCCTCTGCTTGTGGCTCCTTCTCCTGGCTCCTGCAGAGTTTCTCTTTTCTTGTTTCCTCCCCAGCAGGTTTCCCCCACTGCCTCCCTTCCCCAGGGACTCTGGCAGCTTCCTTTAGGGAACTCCCTGCACCATGTAGGCTCTATCTCCGGGGTCCCTCACAGGAGTCCGCCCAGCTCCCGTGGGTTCTCTTATCTGCAGGAGAGTCCCTCCGCAGTCTCTCTCTCTCATACTGACGGTCAGCTCTATTTAAGTAGTCCTTCCTGATTCCCTGCAGCTGACTGCAGTGGTCACAATTAAATCTCCCTACCCCATTCAGCTGCGGTCACTGCTAGCTCACCAGTGAGGCTGAGAGAGAGGTGCTAAGTCACGGGAAGGCTGATCCCAGCTTGTCTCAAAAGGTCAGTCAAATGCGATAGCATCTCTTCTAGAAAGATATCCAGTCTCAGTCTGGACACTTCTGGTAGTGGAGATTCCAACGCCTCCCCTGGTAAGCTGTCCACATGGTTAATTACCCTCACTGCTAGAAAACTGCACCATTCTGCATTTAACTTCAACTTCCAGACACAGGATGCTGCTATGCGATTGTCTGGCAAGTGAAGAGCCCTGTGAGAGCATTACAGTCCCCTTCTCCCAGGAATCTTCCTGCAGCGTCTTTTCTCCTCGACAAGGACATTGTCAGACCCTCTCATAACTCATTTGTTGCCTCGTAGATCTGTTTTGTCTGAATTCACACTGAAATTCCCTATGGCAAGGACCACAAAGTGACATCCATATGGGTTGGAATCTGCAAAACTCTGAATGAGGAGTCCTTACTCATCTTCAGGGGAACTACTCATCTGAATAATGGTGTGATGTTACTGACATAACCAGTGACCATATAGATCATTGTTGCAACCAGGGTTATATATTTGCAGCAAATATTGTACAAAGGTGTTGTGTAAGGTGTCTAAGACAAGGTTATGGTTTGCTGGTTATGATTATGCTATCTGTATGCATGTATCATTTTTGTATTTAAAGTTATAAGTATTGACTCTATACTGTCTGTATTTCAAACTTGTGCTACGCTTCTGGGTGACACCCCAGACAGTTTGGCATTAGCACTGCCTAGCCTGCTTGATGGCCCTTTAAGGACCATCAGCTATACAACTGACCCATTGAGAGAAGGCAGATACACCTTGTGACTCAGCAAGGCATGCAGGGACCTGCCTAAGGACAGAACTCTACATTTTTTTCAGCACCATCTTTACAAATGGTTCCTCACATGAGTAAGGGCTGGCGGGCTCAGGCCCTGTGTTCCCAGTGCAATATAATTAGAATTGCAGTTATGTCTTCATCATTTATTACAGCTACCACAGGCAAACCAGGGCACACAATAATCGGGTGGAGATATTTAGAAACAATCCAGCAATATCATACAGCTTCCTTCCAAAGCATAAAATCTGCATTGAATCCAAAACAGCTCAAGCCATATTTTACCATAACAACTCTTCATGCAATTACTGTACAATAATTGCATGTATTTTATCATATTTAAGTAAACATAACTTCCCAGAGTCAAAGCCATCAACTCTAATCTATCTTTTTTCCATTTGTCAAATATAAACAAATGACTATTTTTAAAAGCACCGTTCACTTAGGCCCCTGTCCTCCAAGATGCCTCCAGTGGACTGGAGCTGTAAATGGAAGGTGCTGAGGCTTTCCCAGGATTAGGCCCATCATAACAGAAATGCTCATGGCTTCAGACTTTGCACAGAAAATAGGCTGATAGTTTCTCCTTCAGCGTTTGGTTTGGAAAGTATCATGTACACTCATTGGGATGTTTTGGGTAAAAGACAGGCCACTTTCATGGCGCAGAGCCTCTCTCTCATACTCACACCTCTCTATATTAGGAAAGAGAGTGTGCTATATCACTGAACCAAAGGAAAATTCATTTATAATACATAAACATACAGTTGTAGGATACATTAAGGACTACAGAGCAGCTAAAAATGGGGTCAGAAAAATGTGGCTTTTCACTGAAAGCCCAAAATACTATTTTTTCCCCAATCTTTTTATTTCAGTTTTCACATTATTGGTTTTATAACACAAACATATTTTTTTTAAAGAAAGCTGACACTTCCTAGGAAAATTTAATCAAATATCCAGTTTTCCATCAAAAAAAGTTTTGATGAAAATATGTTGACTAGGCCTATTAAACACTACTACACTCAGGACCTGAAGACCGATACACTACTGGATGCTTAAGCTTCCACCTGTTCTTCAGGATGATGCCACTGAAAGACACTGAGCTCCTGTTAACAAAATTAAAATAATAAAAACAAAAATTAACCCCTAAACCCTTCCAGGAGGATCAGCAGAATTGGAAGGGTCAACATTACCTTAGATGCCACAGTTTATAATGGCAGCAGATGGTATCTGATTAAGCTAGTAATACAATTAAAATAGGGAGATGTTTTTTAATCCAAGACTGAATTCACTGAAGAGTGATTTTCTTTCCAGATCTCCAAAGAGATCATCAAAAAGATGAACAATCTGTGCATCTGAGGGACTAACAGCAGCCTACAAGCCAAACTGTGGCTTCCTGTGATTGTGGCATTCTCTGCTTAGAGAATTCAGACAGCTACTTGTGCCTACAGATTGCAGAAAATATGTTCACATCTCCCAAACAGAGTGCGGTTTTAGTAAAAGTGGGAGTTCTTAGCCCTACTCACCAGCTATTCATGTCCTATGATCTCAAATGGGCACATCAGGAGCAAATGTATCGGGCAGACTCTGTCTTTGAATGATCACACCTAACCTGCACGAAAATCCCTGGAAACCATGCATGCACATCAAAGCACTGAATAAAGTTTATATACAAATAACCGATGCCTCGGCTTGGAAGGATTTGATTTTTTTTGGTAAATGTCAGTAAACATCAAGTTTCTCCATATAAGCACAAACTGACGAAAAAGTATTCCCATCCCTAAGAATTGACATGTACAGGTAAGCAAAGTATGAAAAATGCTGCTTGAGAACTTAGAGCTTGATTTAAGGATATTCGCTTTCAACCTTTTGACGTGCAATGCTGACAGTTTGAGTTTTAATGGTTATAAAGCAATTAACTTTTCAATCTCAACATCTACTGTCTAGTGCTTAATCTATAAAGAAAGAGGTGCCAGGACTCAAGCAATCATAGAAGATTAGGGTGGGAAGGGACCTCAGGAGGTCATCTAGTCTAACCCCCTGCTCAAAGCAGGACCAACCCCATCTAAATCACCCCAGCCAGGGCTTTGTCAAACCAGGCCTTAAAAACCTCTACAGCTGGAGAAAAAACCTCTAAGGATGGAGACGGCTT
This sequence comes from Eretmochelys imbricata, assembly GCF_965152235.1. Lineage (NCBI taxonomy): Eukaryota > Metazoa > Chordata > Testudines > Cheloniidae > Eretmochelys > Eretmochelys imbricata. The sequence goes on along the minus strand of NC_135577.1, from coordinate 129,753,948 downwards.
CCTCCGCGCAGAGTGACCTTGCACACATGGTATGCGCGGTAGGGTCACGCTTTGCATGCCACTGACAGAAGAGAGCCCCAGCACAAATTAAGCTCTGCTACTCTCATTAATTATTGTCTGACTCCCCATAATTTCCCTCAACTGTAAAAATTTAAACAGATAAAAATAAATGAACAATGCTTAAAGATCAACAATGAAATTATCCATCAAAATTATATGTCAAATTCTGCCAAGCATACTGATTCCACACAGTTTCTGGAACACACCCACACACACACACCGCTGGCTCAGATGTGCTCCAACATCATCTCAGTGTGCAGCAATTGTGAACAAAGCTCACAAGCAGACTGCATAAACAATGGGATAGAAAACAATGCTGACATTGCTGCGATACAACCGCACTTGCTCCAACCCCTCAGACAGAGACAAACACCTACAAGATCTCTATCAAGCATTCTTACAACTACAATACCCACCTGCGGAAGTGAAGAAACAGATTGATAGAGCCAGAAGAGTTCCCAGAAGTCACCTACTACAGGACAGGCCTAACAAAGAAAACAACAGAACGCCACTAGCCGTCACCTTCAGCCCCCAACTAAAACCCCTCCAACGCATTATTAAGGATCTACAACCTATAGAATCATAGAATCATAGAATATCAGGGTTGGAAGGGACCTCAGGAGGTCATCTAGTCCAACCCCCTGCTCAAAAGCAGGACCCATCTCCAATTAAATCATCCCAGCCAGGGCTTTGTCAAGCCTGACCTTAAAAACTTCTAAGGAAGGAGATTCCACCACCTCCCTAGGCAACGCATTCCAGTGTTTCACCACCCTCCTAGTGAAAAAGCTTTTTCCTAATATCCAACCTAAACCTCCCCCACTGCAACTTGAGACCATTACTCCTTGTCCTGTCCTCTTTCACCACTGAGAATAGTCTAGAACCATCCTCTCTGGAACTACCTCTCAGGTAGTTGAAAGCAGCTATCAAATCCCCCCTCATTCTTCTCTTCCGCAGACTAAACAATCCCAGTTCCCTCAGCCTCTCCTCATAAGTCATGTGTTCCAGACCCCTAATCATTTTTGTTGCCCTTCGCTGGACTCTCTCCAATTTATCCACATCCTTCTTGTAGTGTGGGGCCCAAAACTGGACACAGTACTCCAGATGAGGCCTCACCAATGTCGAATAGAGGGGGATGATCACATCCCTCGATCTGCTCGCTATGCCCCTACTTATACATCCCAAAATGCCATTGGCCTTCTTGGCAACAAGGGCACACTGCTGACTCATATCCAGCTTCTCGTCCACTGTCACCCCTAGGTCCTTTTCCGCAGAACTGCTGCCTAGCCATTCGGTCCCTAGTCTGTAGCTGTGCATTGGGTTCTTCCGTCCTAAGTGCAGGACCCTGCACTTATCCTTATTGAACCTCATCAGATTTCTTTTGGCCCAATCCTCCAATTTGTCTAGGTCCCTCTGTATCCTATCCCTCCCCTCCAGCGTATCTACCACTCCTCCCAGTTTAGTATCATCCGCAAATTTGCTGAGAGTGCAATCCACACCATCCTCCAGATCATTTATGAAGATATTGAACAAAACCGGCCCCAGGACCGACCCCTGGGGCACTCCACTTGACACCGGCTGCCAACTAGACATGGAGCCATTGATCACTACCCGTTGAGCCCGACAATCTAGCCAACTTTCTACCCACCTTATAGTGCATTCATCCAGCCCATACTTCTTTAACTTGCTGACAAGAATACTGTGGGAGACCGTGTCAAAAGCTTTGCTAAAGTCAAGAAACAATACATCCACTGCTTTCCCTTCATCCACAGAACCAGTAATCTCATCATAGAAGGCGATTAGATTAGTCAGGCATGACCTTCCCTTGGTGAATCAATGCTGACTGTTCCTGATTACTTTCCTCTCCTCTAAGTGCTTCAGGATTGATTCTTTGAGGACCTGCTCCATGATTTTTCCGGGGACTGAAGTGAGGCTCACTGGCCTGTAGTTCCCAGGATCCTCCTTCTTCCCTTTTTTAAAGATTGGCACTACATTAGCCTTTTTCCAGTCATCCGGGACTTCCCCCGTTCTCCATGAGTTTTCAAAGATAATGGCCAATGGCTCTGCAATCACAGCCGCCGGTTCCTTTAGCACTCTCGGATGCAACTCATCCAGCCCCATGGACTTGTGCATGTCCAGCTTTTCTAAATAGTCCCTAACCACCTCTTTCTCCACAGAGGGCTGGCCATCTATTCCCCATGTTGTGATGCCCAGCGCAGCAGTCTGGGAGCTGACCTTGTTCGTGAAGACAGAGGCAAAAAAAACATTGAGTACATTAGCTTTTTCCACATCCTCTGTCACTAGGTTGCCTCCCTCATTCATTAAGGGGCCCACACTTTCCTTGGCTTTCTTCTTGTTGCCAACATACCTGAAGAAACCCTTCTTGTTACTCTTAACATCTCTCGCTAGCTGCAGCTCCAGGTGCGATTTGGCCCTCCTAATTTCATTCCTACATGCCCGAGCAATATTTTTATACTCTTCTCTGGTCATATGTCCAACCTTCCACTTCTTGTAAGCTTCTTTTTTATGCTTAAGATCCGCTAGGATTTCACCGTTAAGCCAAGCTGGTCGCCTGCCATATTTACTATTCGTTCGACACATCGGGATGGTTTGTCCCTGTAACCTCAACAGGGATTCCTTGAAATACAGCCAGCTCTCCTGGACTCCTTTCTCCTTCGTGTTAGTCCCCCCAGGGGATCCTACCCATCCGTTCCCTGAGGGAGTCGAAGTCTGCTTTCCTGAAGTCCAGGGTCCGTATCCTGCTGCTTACCTTTCTTCCCTGTGTCAGGATCCTGAACTCAACCAACTCATGGTCACTGCCTCCCAGATTCCCATCCACTTTTGCTTCCCCTACTAATTCTTTCCGGTTTGTGAGCAGCAGGTCAAGAAAAGCTCCCCCTCAGTTGGCTCCTCTAGCACTTGCACCAGGAAATTGTCCCCTACGCTTTCCAAAAACTTCCTGGATTGTCCTGAAGGATGACCCAACACTCTCACAAATCTTGGGAGACAGGCCAGTCCTTGCCTACAGACAGCCCCCCAACCTGAAGCAAATACTCACCAGCAACCACATACCACACAACAGAACCACTAACCCAGGAACCTATCCTTGCAACAAAGCCCGTTGCCAACTGTGCCCACATATCTATTCAGGGGACACCATCATAAGGCCTAATAACATCAGCCACACTATCAGAGGCTCGTTCACCTTCACATCCACCAATGTGATCTATGCCATCATGTGCCAGCAATGCCCCTCTGCCATGTACATTGGCCAAACTGGACAGTCTCTACGTAAAAGAAAAAATGGACACAAATCAGATGTCAAGAATTATAACATTCATAAACCAGTCGGAGAACACTTCAATCTCTCTGGTCACGCGATTACAGACATGAAAGTTGCTATATTACAACAAAGAAACTTCAAATCCAGACTCCAGCGAGAAACTGTTGAATTGGAATTCATATGCAAATTGGATACAATTAACTTAGGCTTGAATAGAGACTGGGAGTGGCTAAGTCATTATGCAAGGTAACCTATTTCCCCTTGTTTTTTCCTAACCCCCCGCCCCCTCCCAATGTTCTTGTTAAACCCTGGATTTGTGCTGGAAATGGCCCACCTTGATTATCATACACATTGTAAGGAGAACGGTCACTTTAGATAAGCTGTTACCAGCAGGAGAGTGGGTTTGTGTGGGGGGCGGGGGGGAGGGGAGAAAACCTGGATTTGTGCTGGAAATGGCCCAACTTGATTATCATACACATTGTAAAGAGAGTGATCACTTTAGATAAGCTATTACCAGCAGGAGAGTGGGGTGGGAGGAGGTATTTTTCATGCTTTGTGTGTATATAAAAAGATCTTCTACACTTTCCACAGTATGCATCCGATGAAGTGAGTTGTAGCTCATGAAAGCTCATGCTCAAATAAATTGGTTAGTCTCTAAGGTGCCACAAGTACTCCTCTTCTTTTTGCGAATACAGACTAACATGGCTGTTACTCTGAATGCTGACAATGTTATGCCCTGACATAAAGCAACAATAGACCCCCCCCCCCCGTTAGAATATCATGTTCCATTCTGGTCACGCAGTCTCAAGGAAAAAAAAAATATAACAGAGATACCAGGAGTCCAAAGACACATGCAGAAATTGTTTAGATGCATGGAAAGGCTGAGGGATGAGACTGGAATGAATAGACCTGTTCAGTTAGAGGGGAGATGACTATGAATGCATGTGATAGTCATAAAAGAATGAATGATGGTCTGAAGAAGGCTATGCACCCTCTCTCATAGCAAAAGAACAGGGGGATGGCCAATGAAATTGGAAGGTGGCCAACACAGAAGTGAGAACAGGAAATACTATTTGGCATGCCAAATTAACCTGCCGGAAGATATCACTGAGGCCACAAAATGAGATTCAACAGCATTTCTTAATTAATAGTTTCAGATTACCCTATGTGTGAGAACACACTGGACTGGAAGATATTTAAACCAAAGAGATGGGATGGCAGTATTTTGTGTCACACAACATGGCTGCCAGTGAGGGGAATGGCACAACTCAGGCAAATCATGGGCCAACCCTTCTGCTGCGTTGTCTTGAGATCGCTGGCTGAGACATGCTCTTCACTTTAACGTTGAGTGAGAGAGACCTTTGTGTAACTGCAGAAAAACGCTTTGGTTTGAGACAAGTGTATTACTTTGGAAAGGAAACCACTCCCCATTTGGTGAACAATTTCTATTGAACCCTATTGGTTTGATTGGCTTCTTGAGGACTTTTTCATAAAGGCAGTGAATGATTATTCAAGTGGCTTCTGTATAAGGGCTATTTACTAGACTGTTCAGTGTCCCTCTTTGCTACATCCCTGCCCGCAGTTAACGAGTTATACTTGGCATTTTAAAAAGCAGCAGTAAAATGATTGCAGTTGTTAAAAGCCTCCCATAAAATGAACCCAACAGCTTTAGATTTCCCTAAAATTCACTGCTGGATGGCAGAAAGCCCTGCAAACAAATAGTCTTCAAAAACATCCTAAACACAAATCACAATAATTGCCACACTAGTTTAAAAAACTGAAAGGTTTGCATTTGGTTTATACCTTTTGCAATTAGAAAAACAAGGCTTGACACATGCCTAAGTAAAAAGCATTTTTAATAATGAAAGTGTAAAAAAAAAAAATGGAAAAAATATAGGGATCGTTTCTCCATCCTGACTCATACTGAGCAGTATCTTACCCTGTGGAGCATGCATGCCAGAATCTGATGCAGAGTGATGATAAAACAGCTTTGCTAGTTTCTGCCTGCCATCTTTTAGTAGGATTCACGTTGTAATTTAAGGGGTGTTATGTTTGTTCAGACATGAAAAACTGAGCACAGTCAGCATGCATCGGTTCAAGATCTGTCATGTGATAACCTCCGCAGACTGAGTAAAAAGTCTGCTAATATACATCTTGAAAAGGAATGTTCTCCTGTGAATTCAGTGGAATTCATTTGTTTCCTTGGGCTGAGCTTGACATGTACTCTGCATCCAATCGTTTATAGAGCCACACTTCCTTTTTAAAGAACGGTTTCCATCCTGCAAACATGAGAGTAACTTTTTGGGATGATACATGAGTAAAGTTACTCATGGGCTTAAGTGTTTGCAGGATTGGGCCCTAAAGTGTTACCCAGCACCAACCCCAGATGTCAGGAAAGCTCTGAATGACAGTCCTTCCCAGGCACATCTATTCACAATGTAAGCGTTCCGAAACGAGACTTATCAATGAAATTGTGGCACACACGTCAAATACACAAAGTGCAAGATTTAATGAATTGGCCTAAGGCGAATACTTTACAGGACAGAACTGTGGAGGTCAAGATTCCTTCTATAACTCAGTTCCTGCACGTTGGATTCAGTGAAGAAACAAATTATTTCAAATACTCTGTAACAAAAGACAGGCTTTGATGCTGCCGCCATCAATACTGACACTGAATCAGTCATTTCACTAAATTATTTTTCTGGTCATTGTCTGGCCCTTCAATCTGAAGGAAGCAGTGTCAATATATTTAACTTGCCTTATCTAGGTCATCCAATCGCACACATTTTTCTATTATTCAAGTACTTCTTTGCGCCACACTTTCATATTTCTATTTAAGGTTCTTTGGAAATGTCATCTGCTTCAATAGAAACCTCAAGGTACAGTATAATAAGAGGGAAGTCATCCTCTTTTAAATTACCCTTCGTCAGAAAGGTTATCTCCCGAGGATTATTCAAATCCTTCATGAAAAGTAAAGATCTTGTAGCTCTTCTAGCAAAATGACACTCTCCCCTCAAGCCTCAGAATCCTTGGAAATAACTTTTCCTAACATCGTATTAAGCTTTTAAAGATATTTCATGGTTATATCCACCATGGTGTCACTATTCACTACCAGAGGGAGTTTAACCAAAACACCCCCTTAAAATGGGGGGCTAGCTGACCTTCTTCAGGTTTCAGAGTAACAGCCGTGTTAGTCTGTCTTCGCAAAAAGAAAAGGAGTACTTGTGGCACCTTAGAGACTAACCAATTTATCTGAGCATAAGCTTTCGTGAGCTACAGCTCACTTCATCGGATGCGTATGCATATGCGTATGCATCCGATGAAGTGAGCTGTAGCTCACGAAAGCTCATGCTCAGATAAATTGGTTAGTCTCTAAGGTGCCACAAGTACTCCTTTTCTTTTTACCTTCTTCAGTTAACTCATGTTTTTTTTTTCATTCCAGTAGCTACAGAATGGATGCCTTATATATTTAAAAGAGTTAATGCTTCTTTATTAACCTAACTTTACATGCAGGTTTCAGGGGAATCACATAACAAAAAAAGCCCTTTTGAAAAAAGAAGTGTTAAAGAGTGAAACACAGAAACTTCATGTGTGTGCAAGAAGTGGTTTCCTCTCTGTGTTACTGCTAGTTGCCCATATATCACATTTCTATGTAACGGGGCATATTCCTTGTGACCCTGCCTGCTTCTGCTGCATGCTTCATGCAGGGCCTGATTCAGCAACAGGGGCCTTTCCTGAGGTTGCAGCCCATCACCAGGGAAATATCTGCAAGGCTTTGTCCAGAATAAGGGGCAGGGCAGAAAAGTCTTTGCCCAGAGGGAGCACGGGACTGTACTAGGCCTTGTGGGGTAACATCACTGTTTCCAACACTGAAGCCAGCCTGTGAGAGGCGCATGGTATATACTGCACTGAGATCTCAGGTGGCTGGGTGTGACACCACCCAGTGGCCAACCAGGGTTAATTTGTGAATTAAGAACTCCAGATTTTAGTGCAACACAACACCCACAGGACTCCTTGATAGTCTGTGGTAGAACAGGATTTGATGTAGGAGGCCAGGTAATCACCAGGGTCCGTCCTGCCCTTAAAATATCTGAAAAGAAACTCTTCACCTGTGAATCATGGTCTATTTTTTTTTTATTCTCACAGGAGATAAAGAACTAGATCTCCCCTAGCCTAAGCTGGTGTAGCTCTACTGAAGTCAATGAAGCTATGCTGATGTACACCAGCTGAGGATCCGATCCATAAACTCTGTAATCATTTTTTGAATTTATTTATTCAAACTACTGCATGGCGTGAACATAATGCATGACAACAACTGCATGCAATTGGAAACATGACTGTTACATTCATTTAATGCCAAGTAAATGAAACAGGATCTGAAAAACCACTAGAAATGATCTTACAAACAAACATCAAAATATTAAATAGCACCAATTTTAGATAAGCTACTATGATTTTAAACAAATGCCTAGGTTCCACTATTGTCCTTCAAGCATTGGCACAAAAATAAATTTCAGGACTGGAACGGCAAATCATTCACAGCAGCATGTACTGTATAACGAAATGTTACAAAGCCATGCACTCGTAATTTATGTAATGTACTAGCTAGAAGCAACCACTTATGTTTAAAGTTTCTAACCAATTAGAATTGTCCAGGGTAGTAATTTTTACCTGCAAAGTGATTCTTTTCAATGTGGTACATGTATGCCGAAAGAAAATATGATGGCCATTTGTAAGTTTATCATAGCAATGGCCTAGAAATCAGACTCCTACAGCAATCCTGTTCTTATTTGCACATTTGCTAATAGGCCCTCTTTAATGAATTAGATATATGTATATTATGTCAATTGTGAAGATATGTCACAAGAATTAAAATACAAGGTCTGCATGAAAATTAAATGGGATATAAAAATAGCTGCCACGTATTGTTTCTAATGACTTGCGTGACAGACATGAGGTGGATTAATGCAGTGTGATATGACTTGGCTGAACGTAACCACTTACATATCAGTTAATATTGACAAAGTGGAAGTGGATGATATGGACGTATCTACATCCAGAGGCACAAGAACGGCATGAATTTTAAAGACTAAACCAGGGTTAGCATACTTAGTGACAATGATCCACATACAGTCTTCAGCCCAACTGGACTGAATCATTACTTATCACTGCAGCTGTCTGAACTGTGTTATGAATAATATCCATTACAATCTTTAAAGCCACCCTTTTGACAAGGAATCCTTCAGGAACCAATCTTGATTTTGGTATATTTTCCTAGAGCTGTTATGTAGCCGCAGCATCTAGAGCAGGGATACTCAGATCTCTGCATTTCAGGAGTCAAATTAGTGATTAACATTACCAAAAAGACCCACAGTATATCCTGCACTGAAACCCTCGGTGGCTGGGTGTGACACCACCCAGTGGTCAACCAAGGTTAATTTGTGAACTAAGAACTCCAGATTTGCTGTGTGAATTCACTGTATAATTTATTATATATAAACATAAATTTCTCACAGCAAAATGACTGACAATGTATTCTACAATTGGTTAATAACATAGTAAAAGAATCCTGATTGGTTAATAACTTAGATTGGTTAATAATTAACTCACACAGTGTTTTAATATCATGTGCTGCAAAGAGCCACAGGAGACACAATAAAGAGCCACTAGTGGCTCCCAAGCCTCAATCTGAGTATAGCTGATCTAGGGACATCAACCAACAGGGTGGAGCCCTATTATGCTAGGCACTATACAAACATGCTGCAAGATTCATAGATATTGAAGTCAACGGGGACCAATATGATCATCTAGTCTGACATCATGCATAGCACAGGCCAGAGAACCTCACCCAGTAATTCCTGAATGAATCCCATTTCTGTTTGAACTATAGCATATCCTTTAGAAAGATATCTAATCTTGATTTAGAGGCTTTAGGTGATGGAGAACCCACCACATTTCTAGGTAAGTTGTTTCAATGGTTAATTGACCTATTTAAAATGTGTGATTTCTCTCTAGTCTCAATTTGTCTAGCTTCAGCTTCCAGCCATTGGAATTCATTTTTCCTTCTTCTGCCAGGTTAAAGAGATATCTACTATCAGAACTCTCTTCCCCATGTAGGTATTTGGAGACTGTGGTAAAGTCAGGTCTTAGCCTTCTCTAGGATAAACTAAATAGATTCAACAACAAAAAAAAAAGGAGTACTCGTGGCACCTTAGAGACTAACAAATTTATTTGAGCATAAGCTTTCATGAGCTACAGCTCACTTCATCGGATGCATTCAGTTTCTTAAATCTCTCACTGTAAGATGGGTTTCAGAGTAACAGCCGTGTTAGTCTGTATTCGCAAAAAGAAAAGGAGTACTTGTGGCACCTTAGAGACTAACCAATTTATTTGCGCATGAGCTTTCGTGAGCTACAGCTCACTTCATCGGATGCATACTGTGGAAACTGCAGAAGACATTATATACACACAGAGACCATGAACCTTATTACCAGCAGGAGAGTGAGTTTGTGTGTGTGGTTTGTGGAGGGGGGTGAGGTATTGTTTCATGGTCTCTGTGTGTATATAATGTCTTCTGCAGTTTCCACAGTATGCATCCGAAGAAGTGAGCTGTAGCTCACGAAAGCTTATGCTCAAATAAATTGGTTAGTCTCTAAGGTGCCACAAGTCCTCCTTTTCTTTTCACTGTAAGATGGGTTTTTCAGAACACAGATACAATAGACTTTTGTAAGGTGTTTGAGTTAGTGTCACATGACATTCTGATTAAAAAACAGCACAATCCAGTATCAACAGAGCACACTTTAAATGGATTAAGAACTGGCTAACTGACATGTCAAAAAGTAGCAGTCCGTGAGGTTCTGCAGGGATCAGTACTAGGTCTGACACTAACATCTTCCTCAATGATCTGGAAGTTAATACAATATCACCGCTGACAAAAAATGTGAATGACAGAAACATTGGTGGAGTGGTAACTAATGATGAAGACAGGACAGTCATACAGAGTGATCCCTTGATAAGCAGGGTCCACATAAACAAAACATGTTTTAATACAGCCAAATGCAAAGTTATACATGTAGGGACATGGACTACAGGCCACACCTACAGAATGGGGGACTGACTTCTGGAAAGCCATGACTCTGGGAAAGGATTTAGGGGTCATAGTGGGCAAGCTACTCAACATGAGCTCCTAGTGCGATGAAAATGAAAAATGTCTTACAGTGAGTTTTTAAGGAGCTCAAACTTTTCATCTTATCAAAATGAAGAGTGAGAAGTGACTTGACTACAGTATAATGCCTTCAGGGGGAGAGAATGCTGGGTACCACAGAGCTCCTCCATCGAGTGGAGAAATGCATAATGAGAACCAACGGCTAGGAGGTGAAACCTGACAAATTCAAATTAGAAATGAGGCACACATTTCTCACAGCGATGGCGATTAACAACTGGAAGAAAGTACCAAAGGATATAGTGGACTTGCCATCTCTTTATGTCTTCAAGTCAAGACTGGATACCAGCCTGAAAGATACACTTTAGCCAAACACAAGTTATTAGACTCAATGCAGGAGTAATTGGGTGAAATTTAAAGGTTTGTGATATACAAGGGATAAGGCTAGAGGATCTAATGGTCCCCCTCCTGGCCTTAAATTCTATGAATCGTATCTCTTTCCAATTTTGCAACATATTTTTGAAGTGTGGGCACCAGAACTGGACACAGTATTTCACTAGTGGTCTCACAAATGCTGTACAAAGAGGTAATACCACCTCCCTAGCTCTACACAGTATCCCCCTGCTTATACATGAAAGGATGGTATTAGTCCTCTGAGCTACAGCATGTTCAACTGGTTCATCTGCCAGGACCCCTCAGTCCTTTTCAGTGTCAGTGCATTCCCGGTTACTCTCCCCCATCTTGTAATTGTGCCCGACAAGATTTTTAACACTTCTGAAAGAGATTTGCTGGTAACGGACAGTCCTGCCCCTGAGAAACTTATCGTCTAAAAGACAACACATACAGGTGGAGGAAACAAATGAGCAGGCCTGGGGAAAGCATGCATCAGGATAAGAAGAATAGCATGACTAACACAGTCTAGCTGTACGCACAATACACCTGCAAACACTTGGGTTTCATTTTTGCCATCTGATTATATAATACCTTGAAATAAACCCCATTTTCACCAGGATCAGGGACCACTTCTTCTGGGAAAAGCAGCCTGTGATGGGACACTCACCTCCTAAATGCCTGCTATCAGCTGGGTATGGTACAGCAATCTTTAGTCTACGCTCCTGTCATCCCTGTAGGTTGCTGCCCTTGCTAGGCAGGTCTTCAGAGTCTCAGCCCTCTGGCCAAGTCACACAGTCATAAATGGACGAACCCTTTCCGGGGTAGCAAAAACCCAAGCTACCTGCCCTCACCAGTCCCATCTCTGGGCCCTTTAACACTCAGGCTTCTAAATGAGCCTTGTCCTCTTCCCGGGGCTTAGATTACTTTTTCCGTGGCCAGCAGGAGAACCCGGTCCCACCCACTACTCCGAGTCCCAACCCAGCAGCAACACACTACTGTCTCAGTTCGCTGCTGCTATTCCTTGGGCTTTTCCCCACACAGCCTCTCTCTCTTCACCCTGACCTCTAGGCTGAAGTTCTCAGATCCTCTTCCTCATCACTGAATGCAAATGCCCCCAGAACCCATCTTCTGGTTCTTTGTCAAGCTCCTGGCACCCTTCACTGCTCCCCTGAACCCAGCCAGGAACTGACCTGCTCAGCCCTAGCAGCTCCTTTTGTCTGATCCTGCTGAGCTTCGATTGGCTGCTTCTGTGAAGCCTCTCTAGGCAGGTCTGGAAGACCCACCTTCACTGCTCCTTTCTTGGAGTGAGGTGACCTCCCCTCCAGCAGGGACCCTTGAAGGGCGAGGTATACCCCGTCACACAGCCAGTACAGACAGCAGAAGTATAGCAGGTGAGTTCATTTAAAATGACAAAGTGAAGGTATTTCTGGTCATTTTTGAAATGTTATTTTACACATGGTTTGCAGCAACCCCTATGTAAATAGAAATCAGTTTCCTTACTGAATAGAACTGTTTTCTTACCTGCATATGGTATTTCTTTGATGAACTAGATCCATTTCTAACCAGACAGTGTTTTGCTTTCTTGATACATTGATAAAGAGGGACCAAAAAAGAGGATAGATTTGTGTGTCTATGTGCATGTGCACCAACACAAAAAGAAAAGGAGTACTGTGCTTAGTCTCTAAGGTGCCACAAGTCCTCCTTTTGTTTTTGCAGAATACAGACTAACATGGCTGCTACTCTGAAACCTGCACCAACACAGGTCCTTGAGACCCTTTTGAGCATTCCAGGTGTAAATGTCAGAGTACTAAATCTAAAGATGTTGATGTAATCGAAATTAAGACAGGCAGGGCCTTTGTCTCCTCTTGTGGCTGGACCATATAACGAGGTATCTGAATCTACTAATGATTCTAAGCTACTGCTTTAGCTCAAACAGGGGAGGTTCATGCTTTTAAATCCAGAGTCTCGAGTTCAACCACTGCATACATCCTGACCTGGAACATTTATTACCGGGTGACAGGGGACAGGCACTTGGCTAGCAGGAAAACTGCCAGCTTAGAAAAAGAGAATGCTGTAAAGCTAATCAAGAAAGGATAAGAAAATACAAAAAATAAGTGGGTAAGTACAATGCAAAGATAGAACCTGGCAAAAACACGCTGACACATCCAGTAACTTTAAAGAACAGATGTTACAGAAGAGTCTTACTCATTACAGAAACCCTATTCACAGCTATGAAAGACATCTCTTTTCTGAACAGCAAAAGGTTGCTCTCTAACTTGATGGGATCATTGTAGAATTTGTCAATGACAGAACAGGAGTGAGCACAGAATAGCCTCATCTCAGGCAAGATTAGCAACTTGCATTTTATTCTATTCTAGCTGGTTTTCCCACCCATAATAGTTGCCTTAAATATGTAGGCACAACCTTGGAGGATGTATAGACGTTTCTTCTGTTAGTGCCCTAGGGTGTGTAAACTATAATCCACTCGGCACAACAAAGAATTCTCAGCTGTGTTGTATGATTCCCTGTACTGACAATTTTCAGCACAGATGATCAATAACTCACAAGAAAAAAAAATCTCAGTAATGATGCAAGTGAGTTGTGGAGTTTGTGTGCGTGTGTGGTTTTTTTTTTAACCTTATATGATTAAGAGAGAGCCGGCCTTGGAGAATAAAATCAAGTTGCAGTTACTGAACGGATGTCACCGTACAATGAAAGCACACCATACATACCAAAATGCTACCTTTTCTCTCGGGGCCATTTGTGGTGCCTGAATTTAAAAACATATCTTAAGTGCTGTCCCTCAGATAACCTGGGATCCCTCTCTCTGTCTCTCTCACTTTAAACAGGCTAATATTTATTGTATTAGAAGTTAAGAGGTTACAAAGGGCTGTTACTTGCACTTGATGAGGTGATGACTTTAACCATTTATCGTGTGAGCATTTAAGAAAACAAAAGAAAACAACAACCATAAATGGTGATTTATGTTTGTGTGTGTGTTTGCCATCTACAATGGGTTCTCAATTGAACGCATCTCCTTGCATTGTTACGTACGGAACGTGCTTGTGTTATTATGAACCCCACTGCCCCACACCAGTGGGGAGGTTAGGAAGGCTGTGTCTGTGCCTCAGGTGGCATCAGTCCTCATCCCAACTCCCCAGCACACAGAAGGAACACACACACTGCTCTATCCCTTTGCATGGGGGATCATGCTCTCCGAGGCATATCTCGCCAGATCTGCAGGCAGCTCAGGGAAGCCCTGACCCACATACTCCCCTGCTGCCTTGGGGAGGGAGAATGCATCCTCAGGCAATAGGAAGGGGACGTCCCTGCACTTATCAATTGGAAGCAACAAAGGAGGAGAAAGAGATGAGTGTATTGGTTGATCACAGGAGGACTATGAGCCACCAATGTGACACGTCTGTGAAAAAAGGCTAATGCAATCCTAGGATGAATTGAGCGAGGTATATCCACTAGAGACAGGGAAGAGTTATTGACATTGTACAAGACTCTGGTGAGACCTCATCTGGAATACTGTGTGCAGTTGTGGTCTCCCAAGGTTAAGAAAGATGAATTCAGACAAGAACAGGTGCAGAGAAGGGCTACTAGGATGATCAGAGGAATGGAAAACCTACCTTACGAGAGGAGACTCAAAGAGCTTGGCTTGTTTAACTTAGCCAAAAAAAGGCTGAGGGGAGATATGACTGCTCTCTATAAATACAACAGAGCAACAAATAACAAGGAGGGAGAGGAGTTATTTAAGTTAAGTGCCAATGTGGACACAACATATAAAACTGGCCATCAACAAGTTTAGGCTTCAAGTTAGACGAAGATTTCTAACCATCCATCAGAGGAGTAAAGTTCTGGAACAGCCTCCCAAGGGGAGCAGTGGGGGCAAAAAACCTAACTGGCTTCAAGACTGAGCTTGAGATGTTTACAGAGGGGAAGTTATGACGACACTGTCTACAATAGTATATAGCCAATATAAAAGTGCAAGGAGCAAATCTCTCCAATGGCCGGTGATGGGACACTAGATGGGGAAGGCTCTGAGTTATTACGGAGAATTCTTTCCCAGGTGTCTGGCTGGTGGGTCTCAACCAAATACGCAGGGTCTAACTGATCGCCATATTTGGGATCAGGAAGGAATTTTCCCCTTGCTCAGATTAGCAGAGACCCTGGGTGTTTTTTTTTTGTTTTTTTTTTGCCTTCCTCTGCAGCCTGGGACATGGGTCACTTGCAGGTTTAAACTACTGTAAATGGTGGATCCTCTGTAATTAGACATCTTAAAATCGTGACCTGAGGATTTCAGTAACTCAGCCAGAGGTTACGGGTCTGTTATAGGAGGTCTGTGGCCTGTAATGTGCAGGAAGTCAGATGAGGTGATCATGATTGCTTTAAAGTCTGTGAGTCTACCAGTGGAAAAGTTGATATTGTCTCAGCCTTATGACGGTACTGGAACAGGACAGACCCCTAATGACCTCTCTGTAATATGCACCTACACCACAGACCCATAGCATGGCCCTGTACTGCTTGCAGGTTCAGACAAGTGTGCCCCACTGGTCTGCTTCTCCACAGCACCGTCCATGACACATACAAACAGGAATACCATCCTGACCTCAGGGACACATGGGTCTGCCATTTAGCTGATACAGGCATCTATTTAAGAGAGATCCCAAAGTCTGACAAGATGAAAATGAACCTTTACAAAACACTGGGCTTGTAAGGAGCAAATGCTGCTCACCTCACCCCAGCAAAATCCCCACTGACTTAAAAGGGAGTTCTTCAAGAGAAAGGTAAACAAGGGATCTGCTCCAAAACACCAGTCCAAGGACAACGATTAGAGCTATTGTTGCTGTTACTAGAATCTCTACGAAAAAAAAATACAATTCCTGCTTGTCTACATGTATTTCAGAGGTGATTATCTCATTCAAAGTATTTTCACCGTCAAAGGCATCCCATCCTCACCCCTTTTGCTACCACTCTGTGCCATCTTCTCACACATTTGAAACAAAGGGGCATGTTCTTCTGGAGCTAAGACAACCTTGAAAACTAAGGACCAAGCCCGGAACATTTGCTGAGACCTGCTTGGCACAGGAGAGGCAGAGGGGAGCCACTTACAGCTCCCTGATTTTTTTTGGCCAACCTGCTTCAGCCCTGGCACAAGTTAGAGCAGTCCCAGACTGTGTGGTTCCCAAGGGAGCACACACCAGCTTGGGAAGGCGGGGCATGCTATCTTCAGGCCACACCCCCTTCACACACACACACACACACACACACACACACAGAGTAACCATCCCCTGTCCACAGGCTGTCAGCTCTGCACCCATGCAGACTACTCAATGCCAGGGCCCTCCCCAGCTGGGGAAATGTGGAACCCTTCTGCTCCCTTTGCATGGCAGCAGTGGCCAAAAGGAATGGAATGGGGCCAGAGAATCCAGCCCGAGAACGTGAAGCTGCACAATAAAGTGGAACATTTTTATGGGTGAAGACTGTTGTCTGCTGGCATGTTGCATTCTGGGGTTTCCGGAAGGGCCATATTTCTTCCTACAGAACTTTGCTGCACAGAGACTGATTATTCTCATGTGCCATGACAGCAAAATTAAGACTTTGGGCTCCTGCAATATAATGAATAAACTTGAGCATGTGAGATTAAAAAATAAAAAGTGTGGCCAGTTTGGTGTAACTGCAAAGAGGCGAAGGAAATTCCTGCTTGCCAGAGAAGTTTTGGCAGGGGCAGAAAATAATTTTCATTCCAGTAACAACGTAGCTATTTTGTGCTGAGTGAAAATGGAACTGGTACAGCTGAGGGGGAAAGCAGAAGGTCCCAGCACCAATCCGTCTTGTTAGGGCATATTAAAACCGGTTGGATATTATCCATTTCAACAACAACTTAGCGCTGGATTCTGCACCTTTACTCATATTGAGCTGGATCTACTCATGGGAGTATTCCCACCGAAGTCAAAGGATTACTCACATGAGTAAGTGCTGCTCAGTGTGAGTACCCATTGCAGAAATGAGCCCTAAAGTCCTAATATTATCTGCCTTCCCTTCCAACTTGCCACTGGCTCCCACCTGTCCTCCCAGGACTTTGACCCTTTTAAGATTTGTGGTTAGGTTCGGATAGCTCTCTACAGGGACCTGCCTACCTCAGTTAATTCTTTAGGTGTGATTAGTTCCTGGCTGCACTGTTTAAGTCACAATATGCAAGGTCTCGGAGTGGTACCCTTGTGGCACCTTAGAGACTAACACATTTATTTGGGCATAAGCTTTTGTGGGCTAAAACCCACTTTGTCAGATGCATGGAGTGGAAAATACAGTAGGCAGGTATAAATACACAGTACATGAAAAGATGGGCATTGCCTTACCAAGTGTGTGTGTGTGGGGGGGTCAGTACTAACGAGACAATTCAGTTAAGGTGGAAGTGGGCTATTCTCAACAGTAGAATACTTTGTAGTGGTAATGAGGCCAATCTAATCAGGGTGGCCCATTTCAGCAGGACAGTGGGGTGGGAGGAGGTATTGTTTCATATTCTCTGTGTATATATAAAGTCTGCTGCAGTTTCCACGGTATGCATCTGATGAAGTGAGCTGTAGCTCACGAAAGCTCATGCTCAAATAAATTGGTTAGTCTCTAAGGTGCCACAAGTACTCCTTTTCCATTTCAAACAGTTGACAAGAAGGTTTTCAGACAGGCAACTGGACTTTGCAAAAGGTCTTAAAATACAGTAGGGAGGTCTTTTTATACAGCAAGTGCAGGAGAAGCACTGCAAGTTATATCTTACTGTATTTTCATAGATCAGTGCAAAATACTATGCTGTAAACTACAAGATCCTTTGTAATCCTGCAAAACTAACAGTTTGTGCGCCGGTTTCCTCTCCCACTAGTCTTCAGAGTAGGCTGATGCATAGCAATGTAGCTCACAAATTAGCTACTACAGGTCAAGGATACTGATACTCTGAGAAAGAATAAGTGTCAGTGATTAACTGTGTTGAGTCAGAGTGCTTGCTCCCCCCACACACTTCATCGGATGCCCTCCTGTCGCTTGTTTTCCTTGCTGCATGGCTCCTTTCATCCTTGGAGTCAGTTACATTTTGCACACCTGCTGTATGTCAGATTGGCGAAAGCTTCCAGCTGTTCTCTGTCCCACTTACACCTGACACCTAAGAGAGGACACTGCTTGGCTCGGTGTATTCACGATAGTTGTTCATGAGGAACAAGAAATGCTTTCCTTTCCGGCAGTACAGAAGAAGCAGTTTCTTCTCAATCAACCTTCAGCTTCACTTTATCAGCAGGATTGTTTTTTTAGACAATTAACCCATGTTGTGGTCTAGGGCTCTTACGGCATCAGAAGATCCGTGTAGGCATGCGTGCTGATTAGCCTTAAGGATGGATCATCATCGATAATTAAATGAAAACTATTAGAGGACCACACACGTTGCTTGTGCAGGCCAAGTTGGCAGGCGGCTGGGAAGGGCGAGGATGCATTTCTGTAGCAATTCTACAGGGTACTGCCACAAACCCTACATTTGCTTCTTATGTTGCCCAGGCAGCTCGTCTTTTTCATTTTATCATTTCTCATCATCAGCTTCCCCTTGAGAGTGCCCATGAGCTGCTGTTGTCAGAGGAGCAGCATTGTGACATCAGAGTAACTCCCTCCCTCCTAACCTTAACCCTGCTGTCTGGCTTGGCCATCCATCCCCTTGACAGTCCCCATCTGGTGCTGCGGGCAAAGCAGCATTGTGGCACAGAGGTACCTCTGCCAGTCATCACTCCCTCTCTCCAGGTAAGCCTAACACTAACCTTAAGCCCTAACTAACTGACAGGCAGGCAGACAAATGCCATGGAGCTGAGCATTAGACCTCACTTTGCTCAGACAGTAACAGAAGAATAACTGGAAGAAGAAAACTAGGGGCCACCAAATGAAATTAATGGCCAGCAGGTTTAAAACAAATAAAAGGAAATTCTTTTTCACTCAGCGCACAGTCAACCTGTGGAACTCCTTGCCTGAGGAGGTGGTGAAGGCTAGGACTATAACAGGGTTTAAAAGAGAATTGGATAAATTCATGGAGGTTAAGTCCATTAATGGCTATTAGCGAGGGTGGGTAAGGAATGGTGTCCCTAGCCTCTGTTTGTCAGAGGGTGGAGATGGATGGCAGGAGAGAGATCACTGATCATTACCTGTTAGGTTCACTCCCTCTGGAGCACCTGGCATTGGCCACTGTCGTAGACAGGATACTGGGCTGAATGGACCTTTGGTCTGACCCATTATAGCCATTCTTATGTTCTTAAGAAAAGAAACGAGGCAATTTACTGTAACACAAAATCACAGACACAGTATATCACGTCATTGTCCATTTCCCCTGTCAGATTAGATTTTATTGCCATTTAATGTTTAAATTATATCTGTGTGACTTGGATGTCCTAGCTAATTAATTGTTTCCACTGCAGCATGTACTGGTAAAAGGAGAACTGACCATCTGGAGGCTCTACTCCTGTTTAACTCCTTAAAGCAACCTCCGGAAAACTTCATTTTCTTTAAGCCAAATGCCATTTTCTTGCGAGCTCATTTATCATGCCTGTTAGGAATGAGCGTCAACAGCATCTGGAGCCTGATGAGTGCCATGTAAATAGCTCTGGCCGGAAAACAAGAATACCCCTTCCTGAAAAACTTTGAAGTTTTGAAATTGGAATGAAAACAAGATCAGTCACTTTTTGTAACAAAATAAAATCTATATATGAGCAAGACACCGAGAGATCGAGATCCTTCACCCATCTCTGCCCATGAATAGCTCAGTGGTCAGCACACTCACCTGGGATGTGGGAGACCTAGATTCAAGTCCCTGATCTGAATCAGGCAGAGGTCTAACAAACAAGATATTTGCTATTCTGAGGTAGGTCTCTCTCACACACACACACACACAGCAGAAATTCCCTCCTGATCCTCAGAAACCTTTCTGGTGAATTGTCATTTTCTGATGCAAAAACATTTAATTGAAAAATTGTTGACCAGTTACAGCTAAAGTAAAATGGAAACCATCAAGAGCAACACCCCACCCAAGGGAGTGAAACTGTGATCCTTAGGAGCAGATCAGAGAATAAACAAGGGCATCAGTCTTTGAAGCTGTTATGACACCATATGCATTTGCTAGTCTTTGCTCTGAAAACACCATAGGAGATCATCTAATAAGATAGGGCCTTTGACAGCTCGGCTCGTAAGCCTGAACATATCATAATTCCATCAAAAACATTTACTAGAGAAAATGTATCTGTTGCCCTTTCTAATGCAATGTAATGGCTCTTTGAGGAAAAATGAATGTTCTCCCACTCAGAGCAAGTGTTCATATGATATACATTGGCTGTTGATCCTAACAGAGGTAGTAGTTACTGATCATTGCTAACAAGAAGGAAGGAAGTGAAATCTGAGTCACATGGGCATGAGGGATTCTCAGCAGAATGAAGGGCTGGGGTCTCATTCACACTGCTAACATTTGTGCCTATCGAGGCACATAGCAAACAGCTGGGAGTGCAGCAAAACAATCGGAAACATTCCATTTTCCAACTAAGGGAATCCTACTTGAAACAATCAAGTTATTTCCTCTTTGGAATTACTGTAATACCATCAGGGGAAAATAATCCCAGACAGAGTCAAAAGGAATAGCATAAGGAGCTGTAGGGTGATCTAGGACAACAAATTAGATCGGAACCAGCAAGGTGATATAGCAGTGGGAAAAAGGTGAATGTGATTCTCAGCAAAACACCTAGAAAGGCAAGATGACCACCCCATTTGCTCTATACGAGGCTGGTAAGACTGTTTCTTGACTACTGCATACGCTTCTGAGGACCCTCCAAAGATGTTAAATTCGATGGCATTCAGAGAATCATTTAAAATATTAAAGGGCAAGAGGAGCTGACTAATGCAGACAGAAAATATGGCCCATTAGACGCTAAAGGGGTGTTTTGTGCAGGACGTGAGAACCCTCTGCAAACATCTGAATGAGGTAAACCTTGAGAAAGGGAAGTAATTGTTTATATGACAAGAAGGGAAATGATGCAATGAAGGAAGCAAAAACGAAGGCTGAATATCAGACCATTTTGATGTGGTTTATTAGAATGTGAAGTACTCGCCCCAAGGAAAGAGTGGGATGCCCATTTGACTTGAGCCATTCCAAACTGAATCACTGTGGGAAGTATTACTGGTAACAATGCTGCCCTTGAAGGAAACAGGGTAGGGCCAAGATTTTCACAAAAGAGTCCATAAAATTGGACTCCTAAGTCCATTCTTCAGTACTTAATTATTGAGTTAGGAGCTTAACTCGGCCATATTTGAAAATCTTGGCCTAGCAAACTTCATTCATTCAACCTCCAGTCCCTCTGATTCTGTTTTATTCTCTAGGATCTTACATAGGACCAGAGGTGAAAGTAAGCCGGTACGGCAAACCAGCAAGAGCCGGTACACAGCCGACTGTACCGACAGGGGGCAGCTTTCCTAGGCAGGCAATTTAAAAGGGCCCTGGGCTCCCAGCAGCGGCCGGAGCCCTTGGCTCTTTAAATCACCACCAGAGCCCCTCTGCCAGAGCCCCGGGGTAGTGGCGGTGGCTGCTCCGGCAGTGATTTAATGGTCCCAGAACTCCTGGCCGCCGCTACCGAAGCTGGAGCCCCGGGCCCTATAAATCACTGCTGGAGCCCTGGGGTAAGTTGCAGCTATTTAAAGGGCCTGGGGATTTAAAGGTCCCGCCCCTTCTGCTCGAGGGACCCCACCCCCCCGTTCAGGATCCCGACCCTGCATACTGGTAAGTCCCTTAAGTTACTTTCACCCCTGCATAGGACATACCTGAATGCAAAAGGTAAATCTCTTGTGGAAATAGCAACAAAAATATTGTGCTCCCACGGACAGCTGGCCACCATATTGTTCTGCCAAGAGAGTAATAATGTACCTAAAATTCTACATCCATGTCCTTCGATGGCAGTCACACAAACTTCTCGGGTCAGTGTCGTCTCTTTTACTCTTTACATAACACACCTAATATGGAATACCACACAGGCCCCGGGGTGGTGGCGGTGGTGGTGTCTGAGTAACTGCATTTACTACCTAGATACATACGCATGCAAGGCCTAGCTACACATACACACTGGTGCTCTGGACGGGTTCTGGTCGCTTCTCAAACGTAGAAGACAGTCAGGCCAGTAGAGGGCTCATGAACTATGGAGAGGCCACTGCTTAATTCCTCTACATTACAGCCGGCATGACAGAGAGCTTTAACAACTGATAGAGGGGGTTCTGCTTTCCTCCGGTTTTATCCAAATTGTCACAGCATCAGTAGTGGCCAAAGCTCTGTAAGAGCTACAGTTGAAGTGATGCTTCTTCCAAAAGGATCAAGGGCGAGTTTGGAATATAGCAGGGTGCAACCAGGGCTCATGCCGACGCCTGGCAGGTACATTACTCCATGCTGATTGAGATTGATTGCGAGTGCGAGTGATTGATCTAAAATCTCAGTCACTCCATGGCAAAGCAAGCTTCGTTTCCACTGACACAGAATAGACAGGTTATTTTCTTCCCAGCAGCAGCACATATGTGAAATCAGGAGGCCTTGAGTTTGGCAGAGATCAAATGTCATTGCCCTTTAATGTCCTGTGTTAATACAGACAAACCACCCTGTGAAGATTTGCAACAACTCTTTCACTAGGAGAGTGGTGAAGCACTGGAATGGGTTACCTAGGGAGGTGGTGGAATCTCCTTCCTTAGTGGTTTTTAAGGCTCGGGTTGACAAAGCCCTGGCTGGGATGATTTAGTTGGGGATTGGTCCTGCTTTGAGCAGGGGGTTGGACTAGATGATCTCCTGAGGTCCCTTCCAACCCTGCTAGTCTATGATTCTAACAACATAACAACTAAAGAGCCATTTTAAAGGCCTTAGTTGTATTTCCACTGCTTATTGCTTTCAGTAACTTAGTCTTAATAGGCAAAGCTGCTTGATAATCCATGTTTGGAATATTGACTTTCAAATAGAGATAAGCACTAATCATGAAAGTTGGACCTGAATTTGGGCCCAGATTTCAATTAACCACCCTCATTCCACCTCCCAGTAAAGCAGAGTGACTGTTTTTGAGGATCCGCCTCAGGCAGGCAGATTTATCTTCTGTGTCCAGCATTTTTATGCAGAGGGGAATAAATTTCAGCATTTAATTGTTTTTCTCCCCCTGGGATTCCATAAAATTTAACGTTATTTCTCCCAGGTCTGTTTTCTCAATGTTTTACACATAATTGCCTTTGTGGTTTCAGTAAATCTGTATAATGCAGTTCTCTCTCTTCCAGCTGTTTCAGTCTCTCTTTCTTCGCCTGTGTTCTAGTTCATCTACCCCCACATCCATTTTTATCAGCCTCTATTTTATCTCCAAAATTGAATTTTCAAGGTTATTGAAAAAAGACGTTTTTGTTCATTTTCATTTCCTTTCTGAACTCTGCCATGGCTTATACTATGCATATTTTGGAGCGCTGCATAGTTTCTGGTGAAGCCGGAGTTATTCTTAGCGTTATACGCAAGCTAGCAGCGAACCCCTTCCTGATCACCCTGTGCTCACCTCCCCACAAGAAACACAAAATCTTGTTCAAATTTTTTCCTTTGTAGAATACACCAGTCTAATCCAGACGGCAGTACATGGGAACAAACATCCCCCCTCCGACTGCAACTGGGATTCTCTTATGCTCATTTCAGTTCATACCATCACATCCAGTCAAATTTTACTCATTCCTAAAGAGAAGGTGTTCTATATTTGTTTAACTTTTTCCAAATAAAAATAGATATTCATTCATCCAGCTGCCCTGTGTGCCTCAAAGTACGTTTCCAGTCTATTCTGGACAAGTTTTCTCTCTTCCTGTTTATAGAATGGGGCGGGAGTTCTCAGACAAGTAGCTCCAGTCCTGTCCCTTACATAAACAGAGTGACCAGAACACCAGTAGCCTAAGCCACTATGGTACACTGGAATACTTGATTCTCCACTACCCGGCATTGCTCTTAAATGTTACCACATGAGAATGGTAATATTTGATACCCTCTCGTGCACAGATGTACACTAGCCCACAGGCTGCAACGTGGTGGAGAATCAGGCTGTCAGTATTTTAGAGCACCGCTGTACCATTTGCTATCAGTGTTTCAGCTTGTCATGTCATTTCCCTTAACAACCTTATTTTGGAGTGTTTAAGAACCCCTAGAACAAGCCGTAAACAGGAACCAAGATCATTTTCCTAAACAGCTGCTACACACAATGAACTTCAGTTCAAGTTGCAGACAGGCACCCTAAAAGTTTGGACAACACAATGTCACAGACGTTTACAATGTAACGCACCAAAATGAGGGGCTATATCACTGGAACACAGGGCCAGATCCTTAGCCGACATAAATCGGCACAGGTCCGCTAAAGTCAATGGAGCTATGGTCAACGTGTGCCAGTTGAGAACGGCACCGAAATCCAGTGATCTACTCAACTGAAAACAATGCACAGATAGCGTCGTACACAACTCTCATCACATGTGTGGTACCTGAGTATCAGCCTCCTTCCTCAAATTTTTTTCCTCTTCTCCACTTATGTTCGTTTGAGTTCATACCATTGAATCCACCCAAATTCCAAATGGTAAGCTCTTCATGTTTTTGTACACACGTCAAGGTTCCTTCCCCACTCTGAACTCTAGGGTACAGATGTGGGGACCTGCATGAAAACCTCCTAAGCTTACTTTTACCAGCTTAGGTTAAAACTTCCCCAAGGTACAAATTAATTTTACCCTTTGCCCTTGGAATTTCCACTGCCACCACCAAACTTTAACTGGGTTTACTGGGAAACGTAGTTTGGACACTTCCTTCCTCCCAAAATCCTCCCAACCCTTGCACCCCACTTCCTGGGGAAGGTTTGGTAAAAATCCTCACCAATTTGCATAGGTGACCACAGACCCAAACCCTTGGATCTTAGAACAATGAAAAGCATTCAGTTTTCTTACAAGACGACTTTTAATAGAAGTAAAGGAATCACCTCTGTAAAATCAGGATGGTAGATACCTTACAGGGTAATTAGATTCAAAACATAGAGAATCCCTCTAGGCAAAACCTTAAGTTACAAAAAAGACACACAGACAGGGATAGTCATTCTATTCAGCACAGTTCTTTTCTCAGCCATTTAAAGAAATCAGAATCTAACACATACCTAGCTAGATTACTTACTAAAAGTTCTAAGACTCTATTCCTGTTCTGTCCCCGGCAAAAGCAGCATACAGACAGCCCCAGACCCTTTGTTTTTCTCCCTCCTCCCAGCTTTTGAAAGTATCTTGTCTCCTCATTGGTCATTTTGGTCAGGTGCCAATGAGGTTACCTTTAGCTTCTTAACTCTTTACAGGTGAGAGGATTTTTCCTCTGGCCAGGAGGGATTTTAAAGGGGTTTACCCTTCCCTTTATCAAAAAAAGAAAAGGAGTACTTGTGGCACCTTAGAGACTAACCAATTTATTTAGTCTCTAAGGTGCCACAAGTACTCCTTTTCTTTTTGCGAATACAGACTAACACGGCTGTTACTCTGAAACCTTCCCTTTATATTTATGACAACACACGAGGTGGTCAAGAAGAAATGATGATATTCATGGGATAAATGTTATCTCTACATCTAGGGGATAATTATAATTTATATATATTCACACACACATACCTATCTTTATGATACAGTTTGGGAGCCTTAAGCATATTTTTGCTAGAAGCAGTCAGTACTGATTGGAAAAAAAAATCAAGAAAGTTCTGTGAGTAGCCAGAAGCTGCTAATTACCTCCTTTAATAAAACCAAACTACCAAAGTTTATTCTGGAGGAGGCCACATGGAGGACTGGTCCCTGACCATGCAGATTCCCTGGAGCTGGAAAGTTACAAGATCTGCCGTAGCAATCATCCTGCATAATTTGTCTAAGAAGGGATAAGCCTCTAATTACCAGTTTTCAAAAACAAAGCCATTTGAGCTTGTAGAAAAGGGCATGAATGAAGGATTAGTGGGATGTAGCTGGAAAATTGGAGATTTGTTCAACGTGACTGTCCAGCATAATCATTGCCCAGTGAGGATGCTCAACTTTCTTCTACACAGTATAACTATTCTCTTGTCTGGACTATTTAATACAGGCATTTCTTTTCTCATCTTCTTTTACACCTCCAGAAACCCGAGGTATTTCCTTGTACACATTAGGCTGGAAGTCAAGCTCCTTGTACTAGATATGGACTGGCTATAGACCTTCTTACCCAGAGACATATACCAGCAATATGTTCTCTGCAGGAGCCTTTAATGCATTGCCAGATAAAGTTGTAAGCTCAGGTAAGGTATCTTACAAATGGGACCACCTGGTGGCTGAAAATAGTATTATACAGTTTAGCATTCCATGACATTCACTGTATACCTCACTGTGTTATTGTTATTGAGATGTATATATTTCATTAACAATATATAGGATCAAATATATATGGAATTTGCTAAGGCTAGAGTGAGCCCCTGAGAGGATTCTCTGAAGAGCTATACACACCAACACTGAACATTATTTCAAAGGTCATAACAGCCTTTAGTTGGTAAAAGACTGGCAGACTAAGTGAAATAGTGTGTGGGTTATTGTCGATGCTCACACCACCATAGGATTAAGTAGTTCCTAGTTCTACAGCAAAGAAACATACACAGCCTGACAAACAGCTGGTTAGGCTTCAACTGGAGAATTGTGACACCTGTCAGGGATGGACTAGATAATACTTAGCCCTGTCATAAGTGCGGGGGGCTGGACTGGACGACCTCTCGAGGTCCCTTTCCAGTCCTATAATTCTATGAGACATTTCAGAGAAGAGAATGCCAGTCTTTAAAATATACTGTTGTGTTTGGGGTGGTTATTGGATCTGTGAAGGTAGAGGAGGTGATCCTTGTTGGGGTTTCTTGTATATAGTTGTTTGTAGGGTTCCGTTGTTGAAACTAATCACAGTGTTTGGGAAGTTGATGCTGATGTGGGAACGTTAGAGAGAGAGAGATTAATGGATGGGTGGTGGAAATCTATGAGGGAGTTTAGTTCGTCTGTCCAGAGAATGAAAACATCATTGTTGTATCTCAGGTATATCATTGATTTCGTGGTGCATTTGCCAAGAAATTCTTGGAGGTGGCCCATGAAGAGTTGGCATATTGGGGAGCCATCCTAATACCCATGTTTGGACAAAGGGTTTGTTGTTGAATGTAAAATTGTTATGGGTGAGGATGAAATGGATGAGTTTGGTGATGTGTTTGGGGTTGATGTCTGAGTGTTGTCCATTGTCTTGTAGATATTTGATGCAGGCAGTGATGCCGTCATTGTGAAGGATAGTCATGTATAGGGCAGTGACATCCATGGTGGCAAGGACAGTGTTATGAGAGAGGCTGTTAATGCTGTGGAGTTTCTGGAGCAAAGTGATAGTGTCCGGATAGAAGCTGGCCCATTGCGTAGTGAGTGGCTTGTTCCTCTGAATATTTATGAAAGCTGCCCATGGACAGGAGATGATGAGACAGCAGCAGCCTGGTTTTGTTTTGTATGCTTTTGTTTGGGTTTTGACCAAAAGATCCAGCTTGTTCAGATGGAGTTTTCTGGATGATCAAACCCATGAGAGCTAGGTTTGCAAAGTGGATAGCTTAAGTAAATCATCAGGTTAGAAATGAAATATTAACTCTACATGGTGTTCAACCAGAACTGCAGATCCCATCACCTTCTTTGATTGTAATTAATCAATGTCCAAGTTAAATGGGCAACTATGCTGGAAATGATGCCCATAAAGAAAATATTAAGTAACTTGTGTAGCTCCTTCCATGAGGTGTGGCTTACACCTCCTTTCTCCTCCCTGATGCTTGCTACTTGGATTGGCTTCTCCCCTCTCCTTACATGGGCTGGGTCTTGGGTTCTTTGTTGTGACACCGGGTGCCTCCACCCTAGGTAACTCCTCACTGTGCCCAGGAGACACAGGATGCTGTCCCTGAGGAAAACGGCCAAATGTTACTACTGTGTTATGGACCAGGATGTAAGTGGTCTGGCCTAGTAGTCAGAGCAGGAGTCAGATCTGGTGGGTGGTGCAGGTGTCCAGGTTGGGGAATAGAGCCAGGGTATCAAGACAGAGTCAGAAACAACAATCAAAGCTCAAAGTCAGAGCCGAGGTCAGATACCAAATGCCAGAGCCAAGGGTCAAACCAGAGTCAGGCTCAGAAGCTGGAGTCAAAGCCAGGTTTGGTAACTGGTGTTTGAAGGTGAGGTGTAAGGGCAGGAACTGGAGGAGAGGCGAGGATGAAGCATGGAGCAGGAGGATGATGGGAACAGGAGAGAAGACAGGGGTGAGGCAGGAGCAGAGCAGGAATCAGGAACAGGGGTGGGTGCAGGAGGCAGGCACAAGCAGGGGCCAATGCAGCCACAACAGGAAATCCCCTAGTTGCTCGGACAAACTTCCTGTACCTCCTTCTGACTTAAATAGCCTGTTTGGATCAATCGGTGAAACCAGGTGATCCTCCAATCAGGGGTCCCTTGGGCGGTGCCTTGGCTGAGGCTACAGTCCTACTGGTTCTCAGCCCAACAGCTTTCAGCAGATACTGGGTGGAAGCCAGGATGAAGAGGCTGTCAGGGGACTGCCAGGCCTAGGTTCAAGACCTGGGACACCACACACTGCTGGCCTGGAGTATAAACCCCAGTAAAAAAGAAACAAACAAAGTATATCAGCACGAACACCAGAAAGGAAACAATACAGCCCAAAACAACAATATAACAAAGTGGATTTTACTGGGAACAGGAAAATGGGATCTGGGGAAGATTCATTCTTGTCCACTGTAATCCCCAGGTCCTTTTCTGCAGAACTGCTGCCAGTCAGTCCACAGCATATAGCCATGCATGGAATTCTTCCTTCCTAAGTGCAGGACTCTGCACTTGTCCATGTTGAACCTCATCAGATTTCTTTTGGTCCAATCCTCCAATTTCTCTAGGTCACTCTGGACCCTATCCCTCCCATCCACGGTATCTACCTCTCCCCCCAGCTTAATGTAATCTGTGAATTTGCTGCGGGTGCAATTCATCATCATCATCCATTAATAAAGATGTTGAACAAAACCGGCCCCAGGACGGACCCATGGGGCATGCCGCTTGATACCAGCTGCCAACTAGACATGGAGCCATTGATCACTACCCATTGAGCCCGATGATCTAGCCAGCTTCTATCCACCTTATAGTCCATTCACCCAATCCATACTTTTTTGACTTGCTGGCAAGAATACTGTGGGAGACCGTATCAAAAGCTTTGCTAAAGTCAAGATATATCACATCCACCGCTTTCCCCATATCCACAGAGCCAATTATCTCATCATAGAAGGCAATCAGGTTGGTCGGGTATGACTTGCTCTTGGTGAATCCATGTTAACTGTTCCTGATCACCTTCCTCTCCTCCATCCCCCCACAGCACCTGACCCCCTAGCCCATGAGCCCCTACACCCATCCCATCCAAATCTGAGTGCATGGCACTGAAACCTGGGTCACTGTGCCACTCAGGCTTGGCCTGGCCAAAAACTGGTTGGGCCATGGCCCCCAGGTGCCCTCCCTGGTCTATGGCCTATAGATTGTTTTGTGGATGAGTAGCTCTAACATGTAACCGGGCTTACGAATTTCCAGCTCCGACAATCACAAACCAAGGAAGTGAATTTTGTGGCTCCCAGGACTAAAATGAAGGAATAAGTGAGCAAATCCTCAGAATGACTACCAGACCAAGGTAATATCAATCATGACAACAGACATACAGCAAAGGAGGGGGCCGTGTCTATGATTAGCTGCTCGAGGGTTTGAAAACCAAGACTAAATATATGTCTTTTACAGAGGCTAAGACATTCCAGATTTAGGGCTTCCCAATCTTTAAATGTCTCTATTGTGAAGGAACCGAATGAATCTTAATTTACATGTGATTTGGGAGAACTGCCTAGCATTGCCCCAAACCAAGCTGAAACAGAGACGATAAATAAGACGGAAGACTTGGAGGCTGAATTAGTATTGACATCCCTAGCTTACTGTCTTTTTCTGAAAGATGACATTATTTGGGAGAACTCTACTCCGTGAGTCTGATTAGATCAAAAGCCATTCGGAAACTGATCTGCAGGGAACGAGAATAGACTTTGCATGGAAGTGATTTTGCGGTGTGTGTATGGTGACTGTGTGTGGTCAATGCATCATTACGATCTGGAACTACAGTGTGGCAGGATTCACAGGGACTGGTCAGGTGCTTCTGGAGACTTAACCCAAGGCTTTAATGGGCTCTGGTTGCTTATCAGTGGGGCTTGATGCAGGTTGTACATAAGAACTTATTCAATGTGTGTGAACTTGATTCATTTTTCTTGCTACTTTACATTTTCCTGTTGATATAGTCTTCCAGTTAAAGTCACTGCAGAAAATTAATAAGGAATATTTGTTTGGGAGCTACAGAATGGATATTGTCAGAATATCTACTATATATACACCCACTGTGAAGAAGGTTTCAGAGTAGCAGCCGTGTTAGTCTGTATTCGCAAAAAGAAAAGGAGGACTTTTGGCACCTTAGAGACTAACCAATTTATTTGAGCATAAACTTTCGTGAGCTACAGCTCACTTCATTGGATGAAGAGAATTCTTACAAAACTAATTCCCTTAAACAGGGAGGGATGGTGGGTTTTCTGCCTTCAGAATCATGGAGTTTTCCTTGTAAAATGTGACAAAAACTAAAGGCCTTTTTTTTTTTTTTTGCACCTGCAAATTATTTAAAGTATTTCAGAAATATAAGATGCATGTCTTATTCTATTGGAGTCCCCTAAGTGACA
Source organism: Eretmochelys imbricata (assembly GCF_965152235.1). Taxonomy (NCBI): domain Eukaryota; kingdom Metazoa; phylum Chordata; order Testudines; family Cheloniidae; genus Eretmochelys; species Eretmochelys imbricata. The sequence continues at coordinate 129,723,224 of NC_135577.1, read as the reverse complement.
TGTGCTGTTCTCTGAAATTTGTTGAGAACATCAAAGATAATTCATAGAAAACATGTTTAATTGGATCATCAAATAAGCAAAGGGTTCCTTGAGAGATGAAAGTGTCTGGCATGGTCTGCTTGTAAGTCTGATCATATCATAAATACCATCACAAAACAATTTACTGAAGAACTGCATTATTATGCTAACTAGGAGTCCAGGAAGAAAAGCAAACTTCCCCAGCTTCAGAGTAAGCTATCTTAGTCCCCTATCACATCATCCTAAATGAGAACAGGCCCCTTTCCTTTCTTACATGCATATCCATAACTCGTGTTGGAAACAATAGGAGCCGAATCGGAGCAGATACGTCTTACTGGTCACCACAAGCAAGGAGAAAAAAAGAAGCAATGACGATAATCAAGGCTAATAAGTGAAAGGAAAATACACTCACCCATCGCATGGGAAAACACCCGGAGGATAAAAATTGCTTTTTAAATACCAAATCTCATTACTGAACTGCATGGTTATGAAGGGCCTCTATAAAGTTAGGAATTACTTATCCAGGGTGAAGGATCAGTACATATTTCCAAGGGCGTGGACTACCTGGAAATTACATCATCCCTAGAAAAGTACATCAGAGTCCCCTCCTCTCCCTAGACACAACAAACTGCCAAAAGAGCGGGTGCCAAATTCCCCTCCATCTGGACTTTTATGGTTATTGATTTGAAAAGCTTCTCTATGTAAGCAGCGCTGTTAGAAATCTTATTTCCCTTACGTTTCATCAGTGGAGGAGCCTACCCCAGCCTCTGCATACGTTCACACAAGGCTTTCACCTTTCTCGGTAGAACCTGGAAGAGACAGAACAGCCACGGGCTCAGCAAGAGACTGAGCCCACAATGATACAGCTAAATGGACGATAGCAACCGCCCTGCAGAGTAGCGGGGCTGGGCGCGAAGGAGTTGTGCAGTGGACACGGGGGGGAGGAATCCACACGTTGGAGCTGCTTTGTAATGGACACTGCAGCCATTATGCTGGCTGTAGTAGACTCTATGGGTGAAGTCCTGGCTGCACTGAAGTCAATGCACAATAACCATCGGGGCTAGGATAATAATCAGTGCGGCTGGGATTTCACTCTGGGAATCCTAGCATGGCACACATGCGGGTCGGCAGGAAGGAGGATCCACACAGCAGCAGTCTCCATGTCCAGCTGCAGCATGGGGAGCCCAGCTCCCGCTAAGATGGCATCTCATGTCCTGGCAGAGGTGAAAGTAAGCCGGTACACCCCGGTACGGCGTATCGGCAAGAGCCAGTGCACCGTACCAGGGTGAATCGGCTTCCCCAGGAACAATTAAAGGGCCTGAGGCGCCCAGCAGCGGCTGGAGCCCCTGGCCCTTTAAATTGCTGCCAGAGCCCCCGGTTGCCGCTATTACTCCGCGGAGGGGGAAGGAGGCACTTGCCGGTACGGGGGGGGCGGGGCTGGCTCTGACCTCCCCCCAGCTCTGCCCCTTCTGCCCGGGGCCCTGCCCCTTCTGGGGGCAGAGTCGGCCCCAGCCCAGCCCTGTACTGGTAAGTCCCTAGACTTACTTTCACCCCTGTGTCCTGGTCTCCTACCCTCTTGCGAAGCATAACTAACTGCACCAGCTGGGCTGCCAAAGAGCACGTCCTCTCTGAACACGGAACTCAGACAACTCTGCTGGGAGTAATGCAGCCAAGTGGGTTCTCAACTGGAATGGAATTGCCCCATAAACAAAGCTCATCTTATTACCATGAACACGGGGGCTGTTATAACAAATCCGGTGTCCTATCCGTTAGCTCCACCAGACGATAGTGACTAATAATGAGCACAACTGGGATCTAATTTCATCCCCATTGCTGCATGAAGGAGTGCGGGGCGGAGGAGAGCAGAGAACAGAGCAGGCACAAGGCCTTGCTAAACTTGGAATTAGTAGCAGTGCACAAAAATACAACTGCATGGAGGGAGTACAGAGCCACTTCCTTTAAATTATAGATATTGCAACCAAAAATGCTATGTTAAAAGGAGATTAAGGTTGCAAAGTCAAGCATTCAAAAGACAGGAAATACCAGAATTAAGGGGCTCTGTGAAAAAAATGGCACATGATCATGCGGTTAACGACTACATCATAATGAAAACATGAAATGGGGCCACCTTCACACAGGCCACCTTCATCCTGCCATTCCTAACTTCATAGTGCTTGACTTTGCAACCTTAATGGTTCTCGGATAGAGTTTTTTGGATGTCGTATATTTATGTTGTAGGAACAAGCCCTCAAAGTGCTGTAAGCCAAAAAAACAGACCGCACACTCCCTCAGCAGCACTGTGCTTCTTGCACTGTGTGGGAAGCCAGAGGACTTGACTTGCAGCCATCCTGTTGGCAAAGGTGAAGATCTAGCACTCATGACCTTAGAGCTAATTAAGAAATCAAATTATTTTAATTCCCTTTTCTCTTAGTGGTTTGGAGTTTTTGTTTGCTTGACTTTGTTTTGTATTTGTGATGTCCAACATATATGTGTGCACCCGCAGGAGGTGCAGTATGATTAGGCTTGAAAAGATTACATTTTTATTGGTAAATATCGATAAACGTCAATGTCACTGTACACACACAAACCAATCAAAAGATCAGAATGTAAGAATGGCCACACTGGGTCAGACCAATGGTTCATCGAGCCCAGTATCCTGTCTTCCAACAGTTACCAGTGCCAGGTGCTTCAGAGGGGATGAACAGAACAGGGCAATTTATCAAGTAATCCATCCCCCTGTCGTCCAGTCTCAGCAGTTCGCAGTTAGAGGTTTAGGGACACTTGGAGCATGGGGTTACCCCCCAATCATCTTGGCTAATAGCCACTGATGGACCGATTCTTCATGAATTTATTTAATTCGGAACCCATTTATCCTCCTGGCCTGTTCAACATCCCCTGGCAAGGAGTTCCACAGGCAATCTGTGTGTTGTGTGAAGAAATACTTCCTTTTGTTTGTTTAAAACCTGCTGCCTATTAGTTTCATTAGCTGGACCCCTGGTTCTTGTGTTTCGTGAAGGGGTAAACCACGCTTCCTTAGGCACTTTCTCCACAGCATCCATGATTTGAGAGACCTTTGTCCTATACCCCTTTAGTCTCCCCCCCCCCCCCAAGATGAACAGTTCCAGTCTTTTTAATCTCTCCTCATAAGGAAGCTGTTCCATACCCGTGTCACGGGATCACTCACCACACTGGCGCCCCCTGCTGGGTGTTTTGGGAATTTTGGGTGTTCCCTCGGGTGGTGGTGGCTCTCCCCTCCTCGCCTCCCCCTGCAGGCCCGTTATGGCTCCTTTCAGTGTCTTCTTCGTGGCACAGCCCCCTGGCTGTGTCACCGTCCGGTCCCACCCCCCACACTTCCGGGGGACTCCTCCAACAAGAAACCAGCCACTCCTCGCAGCGGCTTGCCAGTGCCCAGCTGGGCTGCTCCTTCAGCAGCTTGGGGCAGGGAGACCAGGGGCAGGCCTGCCCACTACTCCGGGCCCCGACCCAGGGACCTGGCTAACAGCAGCCCCTTCCTTCCCGCTCACCGTCTCTATTCCCTGGGCCACTTTCCCGCAGCCTCAGTTCCTTCCGCTCCTGCCTCTGGTTCTGGCTCCGGCTCCCCTGCCCTCTTCCCAGGGCCTCGAGCCTGTAAGTCCTGGCAGCCCGTCAGGAGCTCTCTAGGAACCAGTCTTCTTCCTAGGGCTCCCTGCAGCAGACTCTTCGCTCTGGTCTGCAGCTTCCTTTTATATGGGCTGGCTGGGCCTTGATTGGCTGGTCCAGCCGCCACCCTAATTGTCTGCAGCTGTCACCCTAGTTACCTGTTTCCCCTGCAGCCCCTCCTTTGGCTGCCTGCCGCTCATCCTCCCTAGGCTGGTTTTAAACCCCCCAGGGCCAGTGCGGGCCAGGAGCCCCGTCACAACCCGTAATTATTTTTGTTGCCCTTCTCTGTACTTCTCCCAATTCTAATCTATCTCTTTTCAGATGGGGCGACCATAACTGAAGATAGTATTCAAGATGTGGGCGTACCCTGGGTTTATACAGTGGCATGATGATATTTTCTGTCTTATTATCGATCCCTTTCCTAACGGTTCCTAATGTTCTGTTAGCTTTTTTGACCGCTGCTGCACACTGAGTGGTAACAGCTAATTTAGACCCCATTATTTTGGATGTGTAGTTGTGATTATGTTTTCTAATGTGAATTGCTTTGCATTTAACACTGGATTTCATGTGCCATTTTCTTGCTCAGTCACCTAGGTTTGTGAGGTCCCTTTGTAACTCTTGCTTTGGACTTACCTATCTTGAATATTGTATTGTCTGCAAATTTTGTATTGTCTGCAAACTCTGCCATCTCACTGTTTACCCCTTTTGACTAATTTATTTATGAGTATGTTTGGAATTCTCCCCCTACAAGGACATTAAATTTTATTCTATTGTGGTCACTATTACTGAACAGTTCACCTATATTCACCTCATGGACAAGATCCTCTGCATCACTTTGGACTAAATCAAGAATGGTCTCTTCCTTGTGGGTTCAAAGACTAGCTGCTCCAAGAAGCAGTCATTAATGGCATGTAGAAAGTATTTCCATTGATAATATTCAAAATTTACAGATTGGCAAATTAAGAAAAATGCCACTTGAGAATTTTACTAGCTTTTGATTGAAGGCTCTTTACTTTGTATATTTTGACATGTGATATTGACAATTTGTGTTTTAAGGGCTAGACAGCTATAACTTTTTGAATCTCACTGTGTATTGTCATTAAATAATTATTGTCTGACCTCTCATTGTGAAAATTTAAATTGATAAAAATTGAAAAACATGGTTAAACCCCATAACTTTGCAGAACTACGAAAATGGAAATAGAAAATTGCAGTGAACATCGAAATACTGTCTGAACATGTGGGGAATTAAATATCAGCATTCAGTCAGTTTGTGTGTTCAGGGCCCAGATAACACTCAATAATCTTTGGCTGCCTTCAAACAAGTCAGAAGATTCCCTGAGAAATGGCAAACCTGTCATTCATTTCAAAAGAGATGATGTACATCTAGCAGCTGAAATGTAGGCAGGCTTGACTGATGTGCAAACGCATTTGGCTGCTGCCTGCTTTTTCCCAGGATTTCACCTACAGTTTATCTCCTCATGGAAGCACTTCGTGCAGGTTCTCTTTGCACAAAGAACATTGGAAGGTGGAACACATTCCCAGCTAGCCAGAGAAATGAGTGATGTGTCTCATTTCAGAAGGAAGCTGGAGCAGTGTGGGAAGAAGGAAGTACATGGTCACTAGCTCTCCCTGGAAGGAAGTGTCTGCAATAAGGTACAAGCAGGCCTGCATGTTCACAACTGACTAGTGAGTTCACTCATCTTGGCTTTTAGGTGCCCAACTGGAGACATCTTTAAAGGGCCTCCTTTTCTGACAGTGCTGAGCGACCCCTCTAGACAAATCAAAGGTGTCTCAAATTTAACTATCAATAATTAAGGCGCAAGCAATTTAAGCCTAGATTATTTTTCCATGTCTGTGAGGCCGGCTTTTCCCAAAACAAAGAGACTTCACCCTGCCTTGACTCTCCTTGGGCTACATCTTTACTGCTGAGCACTTGGAGTCCAGCTGGAGCTCTCTCATGGAGTATTCCTCCAATTCTCCCTCAAGCCCACTAGCGGGGGCTACAGAAGGGCTCTGTATCCACACCCATCCCTCCCTTTGTCTCAGTGACACTCCTCTCCTCACTTTGCTGTGGGGTCAGAAAGATAGCTCTCCTCTCCCCCCAACCCCCCACCAGCCTGCACTGTCCATCTGTAATAACCAGGACGCTAGCAGCCTTCAAAATGCAGCTGGCAGCTAGGAATGACAAGGGCCTGTAGAGGCTGGATAAGCCCCGTCTTAGCCAGTCCAGAACAGGGAGGGTGCACAACCCCCAGTCCTAGGACTCTCAGACCCTCTAACCACATCACAATGGAGTTTTGTTTGGGGGGTGCATAGTGAGTTGCTTGGAAGGAGGAGGGTCCTACAGTCGCAGGCCTGCACAAACATCTCCAGTACCCGCCATGGGCAGCATCTGCAGATGGGCCAAAGAGCTCATTTATATCAGCTGCCCCCTGTTGCTCCATGGGGACCCACCCGCATTGTCCCTGAAGGGCAGCTCAGGGGCCCCTTCCACACTGTCTGCCCAGCCTTAGGATCAGAGCTCTCCCAGGCTGGAGGAAGGGGCCACCATCCTCTTTACATCAGTGTCAAACAGGGTCAAGATTTGGCCTCCTACTTCCCTTTGGTTTCCCACCCTCCCATACTGCGCCGTTTGTCCAATTTCATGTGAAATATCTTGGCTCATATGAACATGAAGAAATAGCCAGCTGCTGTAGCATTCAAAAGTGCAGTGTGCCAACACAAACCAAACCCAGACCACACAACTGTTAATACATAGGAGGTTTCTAGAGATAAAATTGTACCCATTTTGCACAGATTGGTGCATATAAATGCATGACTTGCTTAATTTATCAATTCTACGAGTCAGGTTCTGAAACTACGCAGGAGAGCTCCAGAGGAGTCTGGCTTAGCTCAAACCCCACATTCTGGCTCTGCAGCCATGTACATTATACAGGGAGGCACCAACCATTAGGACTCTTTCTTTCTGTTTCTTCATTCATTCTCATTGCAAGAGCCATGTTCAAAAAAAGTGCTTTTGTCGTCGTTTTGGCAGCTGATTGGAATAAACCCCTCTGCTTTAAAAACATCTTCAATATGATAAAAGAAAAGGAGTACTTGTGGCACCTTAGAGACTAACCAATTTATTTGAGCATGAGCTTTCATAAGTGAGCTGTAGCTCACGAAAGCTCATGCTCAAATAAATTGGTTAGTCTCGAAAGCTCATGCTCAAATAAATTGGTTAGTCTCTAAGGTGCCACAAGTACTCCTTTTCTTTTTGCGAATACAGACTAACACGGCTGTTACTCTGAAACCTTTCAATATGATAGATTGTTAAAATCGTTACCAATAATTTAGGATTTTTTCAATCATTTAAATGCATGTGCTCCAGATTGTATTTTACCTGCTGTTCTAGGGAACATTTTCAACAACAGACACAATGAATCTTATGAGGTTCTCCCAGTGACCACTGGATAAGAAAATATGCAAAATTATCCTACTTTCATTAATAAATTTCCACTTTGCCAATGCTTGCATATTCATCACCTCTACAGGTCACCGGAGACACACTGATTTTGACCTGGGTAAATGTTACAATACTGCTATTATTTTGCTTTACTGATCCAAGTTTTGCCAGTGTTTCTACACATTTTTTCAATGATTTTTCCCTCCCTTGTTATGTTCACATAAATTATATATAGAGTCACCGTTGTTTATTTACCATGCTAATATTGCGCACAGCAGCCTTTCTCCAAGAATCTTTCCCCCTTTTTTTTTTTACTCTCTGCGCTGGCTAGAATTCTGACAATCAGGATTAAAAACCAGCACTCTGGAAACACCACTTGTAGCCTGAATCCCAAGGAGAGCAAGTATGGACATCTCAATGGTCTGAATAATGACGGAAGGCTAAACAGAGCCTTCAGGCTCAGCCCTGAGTATACGGGGGTGTCTGGCTGCCACATCAGAGCAGCCCTGGGAAGGAATTTTGACTCTGAAAGCAGCAATTCCTTTCTTGCTTAACTTTGTCTCTGGAGTAGGGAAGCAAGTTACTGCAGCCCTTGGTTGGCTATAACTTCTTGCCAGTGAGCAGAGAGAGTAGAAGCAAGGCTCTGACCACTCACCACCTTTCTCCATCTCCTCCTTGCTCACTTACTCACAGGAGGACTACTCGGAGAAGAGAGACTGTACTCCAAACTCCAGTTACGGACGGGCAGGGTCATGAGCTAACTTCCCCTTGCTACCCTGCTAGTTTAAGTATTGCAAGAATACAATCTAGTCATAAATATTTAAAGAAAATGGTGCAGTATTGCCAAACTCAAGTGTTCAAAACTTTTGAATCCAGACCCCGCAAAAACCATGAGACTGGCTTTAAAAAACCATGAGTTTAAAAATAATATGTTTTGGATTCTTTTTCTTTGCCTTCTGGTTTTTGAACTAGTAGGGCGCTTTCAGGTCACATTTTGCAGCTTCGCTCCACAAGGGCTAGACATTTACTTTAAAAAAATACAAGCTGAGATTCACTAGACTCCAGGAGCTGGGTCCTTATGAAATATTGTGAATCGTAAGATAAAATGGCAAGAGTTGGCCACACTTGTATTGAATTGTTTGCATAGTCAAACTTGTACTGGCTGAAAACATTAGTTACGAACCCCTTTCTCTGCACACTGAGTAAGATATTATTTAACATGAAGCAGATTTGTAATTGGACTACATCTTGAGCTCTCATACCCAGAAGATTCTATGCAACTATTCACCACCTTTGCTTAGTATAGCCGCAAAGGTGAGATATCAAGAAAAGAGCAATTTTCCTGAAGAGAGTATTGAAAAAAATGATCAAGATGCCCTAATGGAACAGCACCGAGAAAGCAATCCTCCCGGGCAAAAAGTCTTCAGAGAAAGAGCCTAAGGCACAGCATACTATAAAAGCTGCAAGGAGGCAAAATGCACCATAAAAATCAAATGAAAAGTTAAGATGGGAGAAAGAAAAGTTCATCAGTTTAACAAGTAAAAATGGGATGATAATGACCAACAGGAGAAAAAACGCACAGGGGAAAAAAAAAAGGCATCAACAGACAAAAGCTGCCAAATGCAAAAAGTGCAGACACTATAGCAGCAGCCGTAAAACCAGGACCTTTGCTGGGAACAAAGATGTGGCAAAACAGAACCTTTGCTGAAAAGTTCGAATTTCTCAGTGAAATAAATGTAATGAGACACGTCTTCATAACGATAAGACTGTAGTATTTTCATACATGGCTTTTAATCATCCACTGCAAATGCTGTAGGTACCCTACAAAATATGACATTAATATCAGGATGGTATTGAAAAGACCTAACCAAGATTGCTGTCCCACTTTGCTAGGCACCAGGCAGCCTGGACAGCTACCCTGAACCTGACAAAGGGTACCGGCATATCCAGCTTGTGAAGAGGTCTTAAGTGAACTTTTCTTTTACCACCTCTACTCAGCCTTTTTCAATTCGAAGGCAAGCTGAGCCCACCTCACCAGTAGTGTTGTGTGTGAAACAGCACTTTCCTTATGCATTTCATGGTCCTGCAAGTTTGTGGTTGGATTTTACTTGTAATCCTAACACTCAATGTGGGGATATTCTAACTAAGCATTTCCTAGCGTTCCAATGATTGAGTCTGGAGCTTTGACGTCCCATGTTCCTCAAGGCAATGAGGAACATAAGGCCACTGGCTGTATAAAAGTTGTTTGTAAGTGAATGTTAATGAACAGGCTGGGGAAAAATAGCTATGGGGTCAAGCCAAAAACTGTGGATCCAGGTCTGAACTTTGAACGGCCCTGAAGTCGGGAGATATTATGATCCAAGATTTGCTTTGGTCTATTATTAACACCATTTGCAAAATTTAAATCTGGATCCATTTTCGAATTTCAATCACTCCTAAAGTTTGGGGATCTGTGATTTTGCTTTGGACACAATTCTAGAACCAAAGCAAAGATAACAAAGGCAAACTGGAGCATCTTCATTATTCTGAAATTAAAAGTTTACATGTCACTTTTATTACGTCTGGGAGTTCACTGGTAAAGTCCAAGCACCAAAATAATTACAAACTAGCACAGAAATATTTAGTGAAAAATAAACCTCTAAATGTAGACAAAAGCTAATAGCTAATAACCAATAAGGGAATTAATTCAGAAAACACTGAGCCAAACAGCCCAGGGAATGTACTAGATTCTATAACCTCCATCTGGAGTGTCAATCAGTATCATTCAAATATAGTGTGGCCTCAGGCTTCTGCTAATGCCTCCACTGCAAACATGAGAAGAAAAATGCTAAGGCTTTGATAAGCTTGGCCTTTAGGATTTGATCTAAATAATATGGCTGTAAATGACAAACACGGATTTACTTTGTGGCCTCTGTTTGTTTTAAATTTGATTCTTTTTTAAAGGAAGCATTTTTTTCTGGAATTATCAACCTGCCCTAAATAGCTTTCTAATCAACTGCCATTAGATTTCTCCCTTTTCCATTTTAAACAGAAAATTAAGAAATATATTTTCAAAGTCAAGAGATGCCCACAAATGTCTGAGCTGTGTACGCACACACCCACACACCAACATGACCTGTGTCAGGACAGTTAATTAGAATGTTATTCACAGACATGCAAATATCATTGGGAGGGTTCGGTACCTCACTGTTGCACAGATACAGCAGAGCACTCTCTTGGGTGTGGATGTTAATTGATAGTTACTGTGTTAGCAATATTAGCTTGAGATGAAAGAGGTGGAGATGGTACACCATCCTCTGGGATTTTCTGTTTGTGATCCCGACTATAGTTAATGGAGCAATGCCATTAACTCCTCAGATTGTATCAGCCAATGACATGAAGAAGTTTAGTGGACAGAGGTTACTAAGAAATTAGTTTTGTTGCCGTGCATGGAGAGGAGGAAATGTCCCAATTCTCTGGCGGTGTAACTTTCCTGAGATCAGTGAAGTCAAGCCAGGAGAGAGTTTGGACCAAAGTCTTTCACATCGATAAATGGCTCAATTTCTGCTCTATGCTGAAATTCCAAGGTCAGCAGGGAAACTGTTTCATCCTCATATTCATTTGCACTCGTCTGCCCTTGCAAGAGACATAACTATAAAAAACGGGAGATGTTCCTAATTTCTTTTGTCGCAATAATGAACATTAGACCAGGGTCCATACTCTGCAGGAGGGCCTGATTCTCAGCTTTCATTTATTATTTATATTCCAGTGGTGCCTAGACGACTGAATGGATATCAGGGCCCTATCATGCTAGGTACTGTACGGACACATAGTAACAGACAGTCCCTGCTCTGAAAGACTTACAGTCTAAATAGACACTATGACAAATAAGACAGCCCATGAACTCCATCTTATTATAGGGATGCTAAACAACCCTAGGTCGCATTGACTGCAACCGGTGTTCAGTAATTCTGAAAATCCAGGGTGATGTTATTTCAGCTATGTAGGAGGCATGCAAATATTTCTTTTCCACTTCACTTTGTGAAGACCTAGCAAAAGTACAGGCCCACAGGCAAAATTCCTATTCAAGTCAGGGTTACTGTAGAATAGCTACCAAATTAGACCTTAAAGGGTGTGCAATGCTACAGAGTTTAGACTGCTCCTTGCTGAATAATAATTAAAAAATGACAATATGTTTTTTTCCAAGAAACTCTGTGGTGTTTCAGGTTTCTGCTGCCAAGACTCCTTAGAAATCCTTATACGCACAGATTTATTCATTTTCTTTAAGGAACCCATTTTTATGTGCTTGTCACCTTCCAGACCGGTGAGGGGTTGTGTCCCTGTCTGCCCTGGGGTGTCTCACAATGCTTTGCTGTTGTAGCTCCCAACCTGGGCCACTCACAAGCAGCCTGCCAGCAGGCACGTCACCCCTGAGTGTGTGTATATCTGCAGCCCTGGCCCAGCCGCTCTGACCCCAGCAGCCTGTCAGCAACACTCCAGTCACACTCTGGCTTCCTCCAGCCTTGGTTAGTACTTGCCGGGTGACTCCAACACACTCCCAGTCCCAAGTATTCCCCAAAACATGGGTTCTGCACTGTCCTGCCCTCCCCTGGGTGGTTCAGATATCAGAGGTTTGCTGTCGCTGTAAAGGGTCAATATGCAACAGTTTGCTACTTTAACTGGCATTACCCAAACCATTCAGTTGAAACACAATATGGATTAGTTTTGATTAAAAAATAAACCAAGTTTAACTACAAAGAGAGAGAGAGATTTTCAGTGAGTACAAATATATGGTATTAAAGTCAGATATGGTTACAAGAGACAAAAATAAAACACTTTCTAGTAGCAAAACTTAACAAGCTCGACTAGGTTCAAGGGAAACTCATTACCACATGTTCCCAGCAACAGGACTGACCAAATTCTCAGGCCAGGATCCCTCCCAAAGTCAAAGGGCTGATTCCTTGGTCTTCTTAGGTGAGAGAGAGAGAGAGAGAGAGAGAGAATGTGTGCACACAAGCAAGCTTGGGCTATTTTTGCCCCTCACTTTCATCATCCAGTCTCCATTTTCCCAAGGGTTACCCCTAGATAAAGCTCATTCCAGCTGTGAGGACAGAGACAGAGTCTCGCGGTGAAAGAGGTTCCATATTGTTGTTTGCTAAAATGCAGATCGAGCTGTTCCTGCCCCTCTTTGTTGCCGAAGAATGGCCATTTTACTAGTGATTGCCAATCAACTTTGATGACCCCTGTCTAGAGGTGTCCGCTTGTTGTTGTCTTTGAGAAACCAGTTTACCTCCTCCCCAGACTTGTCTGCTAAACACACTGTAGTCATAATTTCATCTTATGTTCATAACTCTCAATACGCATTTCATACATGCATTACACAAGACTACTGATGATCAGTGTGTTGTTAGTTTTTCAGTCATATGTCACAAAGCATGCTTTGCATAAAGATTATTACAATAATGTATAGGGTGTGAATACAGGGGTGCCTTCGGTCACAGCGCTCCATTCTGCTAGTAAGGCACAGCACACCCTAACCCTAAACTCCTGGAGGCATTGATTCTCATGCAGAAGCAGAGACAATGCTTTGACAAGACACAATATGTTCTGCCCCTGCTACCCAGAGTGGTAAGAATGGCAGGTGCAGAAGGCAACTGGTTACTTGCTCCTCTCTCCTCCCAGCAGTCTAGGACTGACAGAGGGGGCAGTCTCATACCATCCTTCACTCACAGAAACTCCAGGCTGCCACGACTGACCTGACCCCAGCATCCAGGGATCACAAAGGAGGCATAAAGTCCCTTTTGTGCTTCCTCTTAACCCTCCTCTATGTGCTGAACACTTTCCTTCCATGGCATAAGATCTGGCCCCAAATGCCTTTTCCTTCAAATGTTGCTCTTTCCTCTTTGGCAAGGATTTATATTTATATTTAATTTCTGTTCTTTAGGTAGTACTGGCCAATATGGTCCTGTCCTTTGCTTCCCAGTACAGCAGGACATCACAGCAGTAGGGTGAGATGCTTAGTGAGTATATAATCCCTCTGCTAGTTCCACAATAGCACAGCACTAAAATACTGTAGGTCCCCTATAACGTGGGGCTTAGAGAGACAGACAGACAGAGACTGACAGTACAGTTGTGCGTTTTTAAAAATCTATTTCGAGGTCAGAGGACTGTCTCCTTGTCTTTCCTATAGACTTTGTACAAAAAAACCCCACAAGCATCCCAGGATGCCTTTCACCCAGGCTGTAAAGACCAAGCCTAACATGAGTTCAATTATAGAAGCTGCCTATATTGCTCGCTGGTTTCCCTTCTCACCTCTATATCTCTACCCAATCTGTACATTAGGTATTTTCTGACTTTACTGTAATTTATAAGCAGAGGGACCCGAGTAAAGGATTTACCTGCTTGTTAAAGGGTACAGTATGGACAGACTCACTGTGTCACTACGGTCTGCCATTGTGATAGATTATGTTGCTGCAGTCCAAGGGCAACTGAACATCTATAGCGAAAATTCCCAGCTGGTTATTTCATTAGACACATGTTTGGACAATTACTAAGGAGATGTGCAAACAAACTTGCATTGGCAAAGATATTGACTAGAGCACAAAATCTTTCCTATCTTCAGCTGTACAATCACAGAATCAAAGCAAAGTGGACTTGATTCTGAGCTCACTCACACTGATGTAAATCCAGACCAACTATTTTGAATTCTACTGATTCACTCCAGATTTACATTAATGAAACAGATCATCATCAGGCCCAGTATTTCTTGCTAATGAACTGTGCTCTATTCCAAATACTTTTCAAGTACATAAAAGGTTGTTTTAAAGAGGAGGGTGATCAGTTGTTCTCCTTATCCACTGAGGACTGGCGAAGTAGTAATGGGCTTACACTGCAGCAAGGGAGATTTAGTTTAGATATTAGAAAAAACTTCCCAATTCTCAGGGTGGTTAAGCACTGGAATAAATTGCCTAGGGAGGTTGTGGAATTTGTGTCATTGGAGGTTTTTAGGAACAGGTTAGACAAATAACTGTAAGGGATGTTTTGTGCAGGGGACTAGACTAGATGACCTCTCGAGGACCCTTCCAGTCCTACATTTCTATGATACATACATAGAACCTCAGGTTATAGTGAAAGGAAATTCAATGTACCACAGTCCTGTTGTGCAAATCAAATTACCTTGAAGTATATTTGATGTTTTAAGAGGCTTTACAAGTATGTGTAGACCAGTACATTTGAAAAGCAGTTTATGCTATCAGCAATATTTTATGTAGCACCAAAGTAATATTACAGCATATAAAATGAAGGCCCAAGAGGAAAGAATAACTTCTCATGAAAAACTATTCTGCCCTTTCCAGTATCACCACTTGATAAGGTACATGATGTAAACATTTGATCATATTGTACCTGATGGCATTTTTTATTTGTTGAGTGTCCTGTTCTGGTAGAAAATGTGGAGCATTTAAATTGCTCTTGGACTCCATTCTTTTGTGCCAACAAAGCTGCTTTTCTTTTCTTTTTTTTCAAAACTTGAATTAAGTTAAGTTTCCACATGGGGATGCAGAGACACAAAGGAAATGGCCAAAGGTGTGAAGAGATGAAGCCCAGGGGCATTTCACTGCACAAACCTCTCCCATTTCCTACTTGGTGTCCTTCAACTCAGGCTGGATCCGGAAGAGCAATCTTTCACAACATATTTTAAGTATAATGCCTCCTGCTTTGGGACTCCTACCCACTTGCCTTTGGGCAAGGATGCTGTCTTCCGGGCAACAGTTCCCAGGTTGGATAAGGGGACCTGTGTTCACTGGAACCTCATGTAGGCTCTGCAGGAGGGCAAGACCAGCTTTAAAAAATTCATGGAGCCTCAGAGTGCAGGCTGTGGTCCTCCCAGGAAACTCTAAAAGTAGTCCCCTCCCCCTTAAACTAATGGGAGCAATGCACCTAACAACACACATTGGACAGGGAATATACTGAAGGTGAGCAGCCCGGCCTAAGTTACTCTACTCCCAAGGGACTGAGTTAACTGAAAATACACAAATGCAATGCAAATGGACTAATGCCGATACAAACAGCCCCCCCACCCACACCCACCAAATGCCTTGCCTGCACATCAGGGCTCCCTCCCAATATACGCCCTGTAAGAGAGATAATAGTGCTGAGTACTTACAGGCCAAATTCTCACTCTGAAATGCCCAAATGTTGGCCATTTCATAGACGGTGGGACCCACTGCTGTGGAGAAAACAGTCCAGTGAGTGTGCAAGAAACTGCAACAGGGTAGAGACCCCTTAGAAGCCACTGAGTCCCCGTGAACCAGCAAGGCTGAGGAGCCTGATACCATTCATCTGTGTCCCTTGCTGTCAGTGTTCAAGAGATCCATCAGAGTGACTTTGTTCCTTGGTAGGGTGGGACACGGGGGCAGGATGAGGTAGTCATCATGTCCTGGAAAAGGTGTCCCCTCTCTTGTTTCAGGGTCTTGTCTCCAGCTTACAGTTTTCCCTGGTGTCTCCAGCTGGAGCCTGGGGATGACTTAGTTACACAGGACAGAGACCCCACACTGCATGGAGCTCCAGGGGGCACACCTCTAACTTTAGGGCTGCCTCCTTTTAGTGGCCCTCCCCTTGGGTGGGGGAAGGGCAGGGGAAATCCTTGTGTTGTGATTTTTTCCACAAGGATTCTGGTGAGCATTCCCAGCCACTCATGAAAGGTTTATGTTGCTATGGCAAAACCCATGGGTCCAAGAGAAGCCGTGGGGGGCAGTCATTATCCTGGTTTTACTGTTGCAAATGGGGCTGTATTTATATTAGATCCCAAGGCTCTGCAGGGAAAGACTGGCATGGTACTCACACCCTGTGGGATGGAGAGGCTTGGTGGGTTACACAAGCAATTGATGCGTTTAAGAGAAAATGTCAAAAGAGTCCACAACAGATCCCAAACCTACAGCTCTCCAGTGTAATCTGAGCACTCTCATGGCCTTTAATGTATTTATCTTCACACACCCGAGGGAGGAACGGAAGTGCTACTATCCCCATTTCACAGATGGGAAACTGAGGCAGAGAGACACTAATTCATGTGCCCAAGGTCACTCGGGAATTTTTGGCGGAGCAGGGAAGTGGACTCCGGCTGGACTCTGGCTAATTAGCCTGGACTCCGGCTAATGACCTAACCACTGGATCCTCCTCCCAGGTCATGAGTATGGAAGGAGCGTAGATTTTGCTGTATTTGAGTATAGAGTGGTCTCCCGAGAAGGTGGTTGGGATATCATCGACTGGGGGCTTTTGAAATTGCACTAGAAAGTAGGCTGACCAATTCTGCACTAGCAGGAAGGTGGACTAGATAATCTAACTGGTCTTTTCCATCTCTGACTGCCATGATTCCTTTGCACTACATGGCACATCTCCTACCAGAATGTCATGATGCTGAAGAGGCTTACATGGCCCGAATGATGACTTAGTTCTCACAGTATAAACCTGTATCACAAAGACAGTCCTTGTCCTAGGAAACTCACAATCTAGGAGTTTGACAATACACAATATGGGAATAAACACACATACATGACGTGGGTAGGTGGCAAGGGAACATTAATGATGGGTGTATTTGCACACAGTAGTAGTCATGACGAGGTTCATTGTTCACAGTGGCCGCATGAAAAACGCCTATTCCTTTACACATGTGATGCAGCTGACTTAAAAACCACTGTCAAGGGGAATTTTGCCTGGGTATGAACTGAGGGAATTGGACTCAAATGTTCAGTTTTATGCATCCCAGGATGGGACCTAACTAAGTTTCATTCAGCTTGGCCACAGAGGTGATTTGGTTTCACACATAGAGCTTGTTTTTATGCCATAAAGAACTGGATTGTGTGCAACTAGATACATTACACTTCTTCATACCTCTCTCCTCACACCCCCACACACTGCAGAAAAAGCAAAATTAATGAGTCATTACATAATTCACAGAGTTTCACCAAAATATCACTTTCTATTTAGAACACAGAATCATCCAAGAATAAATCATACAGCCATTACTGATTTAAAATCACTGACGTTTCTTTATCTCAGATAAAATTAATAGTATTACCATTATAAAAAGAACACTGAAGTTAATGTTAACATACATACACACACACACACGTCTTCTCCAATACCTCAAAGATCATTATGAAACCCATGCTTTCCCCATTTCTATTCAAATTCTCACTTGCTAATATCAGCACAAAAGGAGTAGGAATCTAAACAAAGACACATTTAAAAAAAAAAAAAAACTCACCCAAAGACCTTTGATATACTGCTGGCCTCTCATAACCATGTTCTTGTTGTTTCTCCCAGCACTTTCAAAACACATCAGCTGGTGCAAATAGTGTGGTGTTTTTTTGTTTTTAAATCTATAATATAAACCAGAGCTTTTCCCTCTAACATTATAACAAAAGTATTCGTAATGTTCTAGGTTGAGAGGCATGGGAGAGAGACTTTGTTATTTATCTCTCAGCTATCTGAGAGCTTGCTCCGACAACTTCCATGGAAGTCAAGTGGAGAAATTCCACTGAGTTTAATAGGGAACTGATTGGGGCCTGAGACGGGTAGTTTCTGAGAAGTCTATAGAATTGTGGGAAGCAAGGTCCAGCTTTCGCAGTCCATCCCCATTCAGCAAAACACATGCTTAGCTCCTATTGATGTTAATGTTGATCATGTGCTTAAATGCAGCCCAAGTGGGTGAGCCAAAGCCCACCGGAATCAATGAGAACCTTTACAGTGACTTCAGTGGGCTTTGGATCAGGCCCTTACATATGCAAGATGGGACACAAAACAGGGGTAAAACAAGTGAGCAGACTCAGCAGGGTTAGTGAGGCACTGTAAGGCCAGTGGGTCTCAAAGCCGGGCCTGAAGAGTTGGCAGGCAGCAAACACCTCCAGGCTGCTAAGCATCAGCAGCTATACCCAGCTTGTATTCCCTTATCTATGACCTGCTGTGGACAGAAATTGCAGGAAGTCCCGCCTCAAGGAGTCCGACAGGCAGCAGCCTCATGGCTCCTGAGTGGCTCCCACCCTATATAAACCCCAGGGGCGTTCCAGGAAGTGTCCAGGCAACAGCATAGATCTCCTGTAGCTGCCACGACAATACAGGCTCTTGAAAGAGCTCAGCTTGATTTTGACCTCTCCTCCTGGCCTGGACCCTGAAACCTGACTCAGACTCTGACCCTGGGTATGCACCTCAGGCTAGAAGCTGCCTACGAACTCCTCCAAAACTTGCAACTTTAGGTTTGACTTTGCTCCTCTCTGTCCTTGGCAGCATGCTGACAGGCACAGACTGTCCAGAGTGCTCTTCCAACATTCCCCAAAAAACCTACTCTCCTCCAAGGTCCCCACAAACAATTCAGTGCCCAAATGAGGCTGAAACTCATGTTTCTGGTTTCTAAATGGATTAAACAAGGCTCTCCAAGGTTGTGTCATCACGGGGAATTCCAGGGTGGAGGACAAGGCACACAAATCCCAGATTTACCTTTACCAAGGGGAATAGACTGGAGAAGGCAGACATATGGACATCTTAGCAGCTTCAAAAAGCCTAAAACCAGATTTTCATTAGGAATATTTCTAGTTAAGCTCTCCTGTTATCTGCAACACTTCACTCAGGTAAAACTGCACCCTATCCCAGGTGCTGGAGGGATCCCTCTAATAGTCCACCTCTGCTACTATCCTTACTATTTGTATGGCATTAGCATCTAGAGAGGCCCAGCCTAGACTCAGACCCACTGTCCAAGGTGCTGCACAAACACAGCATAAAAGACAGTCCCTGCCCTGAGGAGTTTCCTGTTTAAACAGACAAGACAGAGAGAGGGTGCGAGCGAGAACAGAGGCAGTGATTTGTCCCAGGCCACACAGCTCAGTGGCAGAGTCAGGAACAGACCCCTGGACTCCATGCTCCTCAGCCAGTGCCTTGCGCACCAGAACACTATCGACACATTTACTTTGCGTTCACGTCCCCATGCGGGGCTCTGGAGACCACTTTCCCGCAAGGTCCCCGCCACGTGCCATTCAATTTCACGCTCCCAAGAGTTTTCCTCAGTGCATCTGCAGCTGGACACGACTCCTCTTGTGCTCAGCAAAAAGTACAGAGGAAGCTAATGTAGCTTTTCTTCCTCTAAAAGCTAACCTCTTCCATGGCACTGAAGTGTTAACGTATGAGGAAGAATTAGCCAGTTGGTGTCTTTATTAAGGAGGGACTAGCTAGTCTCCTGTGGGGGTGATCTAAACCCATTGTGGCTTGCATAAGCATCTAGCCCATGGGAGGCCACTATTCCATTGGAAGAGAGAAAAGGAGAAAGTGGAAGGAGCAGATAATACATTCAGTTATAGAGCCTTGGGGCAGAATCTTTAGCAACAAAAATCCATGTGGCTATTTGTCATAAGAACATAAGAATGACCATACTGGGTAAGACCAAAGGTCCATCCAGCCCAGTATCCTGTCTGCTGACAGTGGCCAATGCCAGGTTCACTCCCTCTGGGGCATCTAACAGGTAATGATCAAGTGATCTCTCTCCTGCCATCCATCTCCACCCTCTGACAAACAGAGGCTAGGGACACCATTCCTTACCCATCCTGGCTAATAGCCATTTATGGATTTAACCTCCATGAATTTATCCAGTTGTCTTTTAAACCCTGTTATAGTCCTAGCCTTCATAACCTCCTCAGGCAAGGAGTTCCACAGATTGACTGTGCACTGAGTGAAGAAGAACTTTCTTTTATTTGTTTTAAACCTACTGCCCATTAATTTCATCTGGTGGCCCCTAGTTCTTATATTATGGGAACAAGCAAATAAATTTTCCTTATTCACTTTCTCCACACCACTCATGATTTTATAAACCTCTATCATCTCCCCCCTTAGTCTCCTCTTTTCCAAGCTGAAAAGTCCTAGCCTCTTTAATCTCTCCTCCTATGGGACCCGTTCCAAACCCCAAATCAGTTTAGTTACCCTTTTCTGAACGTTTTCTAATGCCAGTATATCTTTTTTGAGATGAGGCCACTTACATATGTTTGTGAGCTTACATGTATTTAAGGGATGTGCCAGTGTACCTCTGCATATCTGACCGAAGTGTAAAAAACAGGTGAGCAGCTCTGTTAATCACAAATGGTTTCTGCAGCAAGAGACCACCAAAAATAAAAATACCATATTAAAATAACTGACTATATTATTAATTGGGAGGAGAATAGCAGTATTACTTAGAGGCCCCAACTTAGATCAGTGACTCATTGGCCAAGCAGTAACCATACACATGGCTAGAGAGAGACCCTGACCTAAAGAGCTGCTTGGTTCATCTAAATCAGGAATAACTGAGTGGCGCATAAGTCACTTTATTTAACAGCGAAAATAAGAACCAGCATTTTTAACTTGATTTGATTTTCAGACTTGAAAGTCTCCTAGAGACCATCTTGTCTGTCACTTACACAGACATGACAATGAATTAGTGTCCCCACCTCATTCTCTGATCATAAAAGCATAGTGTTTGCAAAGTAATTTATTTCCCCACATTCTCTCCTAAATGTGACTGAATTTTATGGTAACACTGTTTATAATTCACAGATTGAGACTCTAAAAAGTTCCCCATGCAAAGTGTGTTAACAGTTCCGCATACACCAGGCCCCATGAACTTTTTTCTTATCTCACATAATGTCCATAAGTGAAATCAGTATGGGGGCCACAATTTACAGAAACACACTCTTCTACATGAGTTATTTGTTCTGGCACTTAAAGAAGAGTAATGTTAGATATCCACAGAATAACACAGGTTCATTAAAAATTGACAACAGCATTATCAGATACTTTTTAAATCAATGAGTAGCTTGTGGCATTTTTACTTATATGATATCTGCATATTCTAATCATGAATTCTGGGAACCACAGAACCAAAACAGCAGGACACCGATGCATGGAATAACCAGCAGACTCCTATTGCTGTGAGTTTACCAGGAAACAATCAAGTCATTTCCCCCCAGAACGCATAAGAAGAAAATAAGAATTTACTTACACTGCACAATGAGCTGCACCAATGCTTCTCTGGGTTTCACATTAAATCCATTGTACTGACTGGTCTGACATCTGTATGTTCCTGTCATCTCCCTCGACACATTCACTATCCTCAGTATTCCATCATAGCTCTCCATCTGCATGGATCCATCTGGCATTGCAATCTCCTTATCAGCTCTGGACCAAAGAATGATAGGTTTGGGCTTTCCGGTCACCTGGCATTGTAGTTCTATAATGTCTCCTTCCCGGGTGACTAAAGGTGATTTTTCTTGTGGAACAGTCAGATTGGGCGGAACTTCAAAGGGAAAGGGGGGGAAAGAAGAGAAGGTTCCCTGGTTAGTATTTACAGGGAAAGTAGTTGCAAAAATGAAGAAAAGATACAGTGTTGCTACTAGTATTTTTATGAGATGAACCTTTGGTCGCATGGCTTTCCGTTGAAGTATGTTTGACCTTGCAAACTTTTTTTTATCATAGAACTGACTGCAGACCACGTATAGAACAGTCAAGGACTAAAGACAACATTCAGAAATCTGTCACGACATTACCCGCAAAGGCTTTTCTTAATGCACATTTTAAACCTACGAACAAACAACTCTGGGAAGGAACATTTGAACAGTTCTTTCCAACAAGTGTCACGTAATCCTTTGACTAGGACCGTGGCATAACGATGATAAGAAGAGGTGGTCAATGCAATCAGTGCTCGTGTACAAAATACACGATAACATTTCCACTTTTTCCTAGACAGCTTGTTCCCCCGTTTGAAAGAGTCTACCAGGGAAGGTGCGAGATCAGAAGTAAGTGCAGCTTGTAACTATATACTCGTGTCACCAGACTAGTGTTTGTGCTAGGAGCCTATTAGCATTCAGCTGAGCTTTCCGCAGTTAGCCCCATTAGAGATGGCACTTCTGCCTCTGTACTTTACGTAGCTACTTTTGATAAGTACAGAGCACTAAGAGCGTCAAAGGCTTGAAGAGAACATTTTTGCCATGTTCAATTATCGTCGCAATCTCATCACGCTATATTCGTTTTGTAACCCAGCTTTTTCTTCTCTCTTAGCCGTGGGCTTAATGCAGATCAAAATACATTTCCTGGAGTTGTGCATGATTTCTAGATGTGAACAGCCACATTGGGCACCACACAGACTTGTTTCAGAGTAACAGCCGTGTTAGTCTGTATTCACAAAAAAAGAACAGGAGTACTTGTGGCACCTTAGAGACTAACCAATTTATTTGAGCATGAGCTTTCGTGAGCTACAGCTCACTTCATCGGATGCGTTTACTTGCATGGATAACACCTACAAGTGATAGCTAGCTTTGTAGTAGGTCCATTTAAATACAGATATGTCCAGTGTGTGGAGGGAAAACCATGTGACTGGGTGCAGAGCCATGCGATAAGTACATTTATCATGTATCATTTGCTTGCCCACCCTCAGGAGACTATCCACCCCCTAGGACTTGTTCTAAGGCTTCAAATCTCTCAGCAGCTTCGAATACCACAGTTTCCTTTTAATCAGCCTGCCAGAGAAAAGTTGCTTCTTTCCCCCTAAAACATGGACTTTTAAAAAAAAAAAAATTACCCTACCCCCAGCCAGGATGGGCAAGATTCAGTCTTGCACCAAACCTTCTGTCCATAAAAAACTGAAACATTCAAACCTGCCTCAGTGCAGGGGGCTGGACTAGGGAGCCTATTGAGGTTCCTTCCAGTCCTACATTTCTATGATTCGTTGATTCTACCTCACAGCCCCGCAGGGCCAGAAGTGGGACCTTTGTACTGGTGAGAAGGGGAGACAGAGCCCCATCATCCCCCTGGGACCAGCGCTCATTTCTAGGCCTGCAAGATCCTTCAGTATCAGACTTTAAAACGGAGACATTTTCAGGCACAGCAATGCTCTTTTAGACTATTTCACAGGCTTTAGTAGCTCCCTCCTAACTCTGCCATAACGGAGGCAAACTGGTTTTACAGAAGGATATAAAAAAATGAACCTGTACTTAAAATGCAGATCTTTCTAAAACATTGCTAGAATATATTCTTGTGTAACATGTGAGGCACAGACCTACAAAACAGGTGATGGTATTGGGCACAATGGCTTGATGGGGCATCATCTGGCAAATCCTGAATACCTCAGTCAGAGCCTCGCCAGCCATGAGTACTGCAGTCATCCCAAGCACATGGTGATAAAATCACTACACCCCCCACCCACGTTGTGTTCTTTCACTCACAGGCACACAGGGAAAGCATGTGTATGCGAATACATGCTTATATAGCAAACAGACTGAACAACAAACTATCAGGAGCAGGCTGAAGAAGCTGACGTGAAATGAAGGTTTCTCACTCAAAAAGAACAGACATGGGAATACAATGGCTTGAGAAAAAATACATCTGACACCTTTCCCTTTATACCAAATGCCACATACTGACATGGGAGAAAGAGAGAATAATAGCATGCAACTCATTATACAGCTGTTCTCAGTCCCGATACCCGTTATAGCAATAGGGGAGGGGAGAAGGGAGGCCAAAATGTCGTTCCCCCAGGGAATCACCATGGCCGAGCTGCTTCCCCCCAAAAGAGGAGGAAGAAAATACTGATGGAGTTTCTGACTCAGCAGAAACAAGATAGCACTCAAAGAATAAATCTTTCTCGGATACAATATTTATCAGTACACTCAGACCACATCTCACTCTCCCCCTCCCCACAGACATTACTGCAGTAACAGCAACAATAATAAACGATTTGTCGGCAGAAGTCAGGCAAGTTAACAAAAGCAGCCCAGCACCAACAAAATCATCTCTGCCCAGAATCTCATAGACTCACTGAAATGCAGGGCTGGAAGGGAACTCAAGAGAGGTCAGGTTGTCTAGCCAGACACTGAAGCAGGACCAAGTAACTAGATGATCCCTGACAGGTGTTTGTCCAGCCTGTTCTTAAAAACCTCCAGTGACAGGGATTCCACAACCCCCTAATATCTAACCTAAATCTCCCTTGCTGCAGATTAAGCCAATTATTTTTGTCCTACCGTCAGTAGATATGGAGAACAACTGATGACAGTATTCTGTGTGCGTGTATATAGATATAATATGTGAACCTTTTCTGTAGAACTACTGCCTAGCCAATTACACCTCATTTTGCATGTGATTTTTCCTTCCTAAGTGTAGTACTTTGCTATTGTCTTTATCAAATTTCACCTTGTTGGTTACGGACCAATTCTCCAGTGTGTCAAGGTCATTTTAATACTAATCCTGTCCTTCATATTTTAGAGAACCCTCCCAGCTTGGTGTTTTCTGCAAATTTGATAAGCATCATCTCAACTCTATTATCTAATTCATTAGTGAAAATAGCACATAGTACTGGATCCAAGACAAGACTCGCGTGGAACCACAGTAGGTACAATCCCCCAGTATGACACTGAACCGTTGATAACTAGTCTTACCCTTCTTCGTTTGTGGTCTGTTTAGTGAGTATTCGAAAGGTGGCTGAAGTATTTAATTTAAGGAGGCCAGAACAAAGTGGAAGAAAACAAAATACATGAACATTTAGCTGGGCGATGATAGCCAAGAAGGATATGCAAAAGCATACAGAAATTTAGCCAAGAGATCTTAGATTTTAAGATCAATAGGGCTGGGACCATTTTTCGTGATGGTTTTGTACAGCACCCAGCATAATGACATGCTGATCCCTGATTAGGGTCTCTAGATGATACCACAATTGTCATTAATGGGAGCAAATATGGATACAGGAAGCAAGTTACACAGGGTGCTGATGGCAAGGACAAGAAGCTAGTGTTCGATGCAGCTATCAAGAGGATGCCAATGGAAAGATTTGGAGAGGGCATGAATGGAATCAAAACAGTGTGGAAATTACTTGACCTCAGTCTTAAGTATCTAGTATGCACACACAAAAAAAGGAGGACTTGTGGCACTTTAGACACTAACAAATTTATTTGCGCATAAGCTTGTGCTCAAATAAATTGGTTAGTCTCTAAGGTGCCACAAGTACTCCTTTTCATTTTGCAGATACAGACTAACACAGCTGCTACTCTGAAACCTGTTAGTATGCACACTTCACCGATAGCATCCAGGGACATGAGTTTCAAGCCACTACTTGATTTACAGCAGCATTTTGAATGGACAGTTGGAGGACAGAGAAGGCGAGAGACAAGGAGACTTCAGAGAACAAGGCTGTTGCGCTCAAGGTAAAATATTACCGGCCCAGGATGTGGGTTTTAGCGGTTTGGAGGGATAATAAAGGATGGCATTCTGAGATGTTGCCGAATAAATGCTCAGGAATTAGTGACAGCCCAGATATGGAGGTGGGAGAGGGTTATTACTTACACATCTCCACAGGTGTGCACGATGCTCTGCAGACATATAGGAAGACCATTTGCAACGAGTGGATAACCTAATTAGGAGAGAGAGAGGTTGTGGCTCTGGGAGAGAGGGATAAAGTTCACAAGTATTTGGCGCATAGAAACACCAAGAAGGGACCGGGCTGTGCAGAGTGGGCCAATGGCAATTGAACCAGTAAGGATGGACCAAGTCAGGCAAAGGAATGTCTGTGCATCAAGAAATAATCCCACACTGAGATTAGACTGAGCTAATCAGCCAAGATAATGGACGGAAGCCCTTGACTTGCGTCATTTAAAACTATAGTGCTCAAGGCACTAAAGGACATTGAAGGGAACTACATTGCTGTGTCAGGGAGATAAGAAGCCCCCTTATTTAGGGCTTTGCTTTCTCCAATTTCTACAAAGGTCAAAGGTGATGTTCTGGACCCTTAAAGTGCATCTCCTGCCACAGGCAGCTTTGCGACAGATGCATAGTTCATGGCAAAGACGAAAAAGCTGCTTTGGGAAGAGGGTTAACAAGAGGCCTGGCTGAAACTGGCGACAGCTATCCAAGATGGTCTGTGAAAGGCAGCCTCAGAGCTACCTCATTAAGCTTTAGTAAGGCAGCCATTAATCATCATTAGGGACCTTCTCTTTCTTAATGGACCATTTCCTGGAAGGAGAGTGAAATTGTTTACCAACCCATACTGTGTGTTTGTCTTCAAACAACTGTTTGGGGAAACTAGGAAGGGGATTTAGCTGGCATCTTGAGAATGGGCAGAAGAAGAGTTGGTATCTGGACAGCTAGTGAGACTGCCAGTCCTGCCGAAAGGGATTGCTTTCGAAAGATGTAAACTTTTGAACCTTTCATTCACTTTTCCTTTCTTCTTCTCGGGAAGTAAGCTGAGAAGGTCTTATGTAGTTTAGCTTAAGAAAAGTGTAAATCTAGAGGTGTCAAGCTATTTATTTTCTTTTAACTCCATTATCTCTATTTTTACTACTTTTTAAAAATTAGAATGGCTGCTGCCTGGGTAATTTCATGCAGCCACTCCATGGAGAAGAGAGCCCCTTATCCTCAAAGCAAAGGTGTACACAGATAAAGAGATTGTAGAACCTACACACCCATGCCAGTTTCATTCAAGGTCAGGGATGGAGTTCTCTGCTCCCATCAAGTTGTGTTGCAGTCAGGCTGTGGTGTGCAAACACAGTTGGGAAGAGCTATAATACCAAGGAGGATATCAGATTCAGAGAAGATGTGGATCAGTGAGATCTGCTGTGATAGCAGCTCATCATCACCACCTTGTGCAGTAACACAAAGGCAGGGAGACACGTCACCACACAAACAGTGTTGTAACGTGTCGGATAAGGGGCAGATGAGTCCACAAATAAAGAATAAAACTCCTGTATACATTCGATATCAAGTAATTATAAAAGAAAAACATTTTAAAGCAACCCACAATTTCTTTTTCGCTTCATGAACCTATTGCTTGCAATGATAAACCGTTCAAAGGATGATGTCTCCAAAAATCAATTTACTCTAGTAATAAATAAGTCATTTGTTTCCACCAGAACCCATTTGACATTGGTAGACTGCTTATAAATGATCACTGTTGGACAATGCTTGTGGCTTACAAATGTCTTAATTATACAACTAATTATACCAAAGAATGCTCTTTGTCATCATGGAAATAGACACTACTGTGATTTTAATAAACAATTTGAACTAAAATGAAGATAATTCTTTCATGTGTTGTCAAAGGCAGAATGAGACGACCAGCAAACTGAATGCTTCATCAATAGATCAGGGCCCCAAGTTCTAATAAGCAAATGAAGTTTAATTAGCAAATTCTTTAGTAGATAATTGATCAGCTTAAAGATCAGATCATCACAAGGAAGATTTGTGCCTTGACGTTCTACTAATACATTCTTGTAATTTTTGAGTTACTCTGCCAGTTCACAGTAATGTGTTGGAATGGAAAATATGACTCATTCTAGAGTCCCATCAAAAGGAGTGACACCAATGGATTCTGATCAGGCCAACACTGGACCCGTAGTCCCATCCACATTGTGCTCTATTCCTGGGCTTCACGGCTGCAGAACTAGGATGTTTCCTAAGAGGATATTTCTGCTTCAGCTTCTACAGCAGCGGTGAGGCAAAGCCATGTCCAGCTGCACACCAGCTGACCAAGCCTGCTGTTTTCACAGCCAGGGACTTGAGTCTGTGCACCCTCTTTTTGACCATTGCAAGATGGGCCCTTATCTTCAAGATGTCCAATGGCCCGGGTTGAGCATATTCAAAAAGTTCGCCTAAAATTCTGGAATGAACAACTTCACTCCTCTGGCAAAATGGGACTTTGTCCCAAACGAGCAAAGCTCACCTGTATAGGAGAGAGCGCTTTCTCACCAGCGGATTCATCAAGGCTGTGGAACCAACTCCCCCAGGAACTAGGGACTACCAGAAACCTCACTAAATTCTGCTCCAAGTACAAAGTGCATTTCTCCTGCCTTCTCTAATGGAAACACACAGCATCACGGGCATTTAAAAGCAAAACCCTGCGAAAGCAATACACTATGTTGCATGAACAATTCTCCTCCTAAGAGGATGAGAGAGAACAAACCACAGGTGACAGATGTTTTGGTTTGGTTTTGATTTTTCCCCAAAAAAGGTTAGTAGTGATTGGATGTCTAACATAGCGAGTGCCAGTGAAAATGAGGTAAGATCAGAGGCTAAAATAAGGAAAGAACAAGACAAATTTGTTGTGTTCAAGTCACCAGGACGTGATGAAATAAATCCTAGAATACTCAAGGAGCTGACCGAGGAGATATCTGAACCATTAGTGGTTATCTTTGAAAAGTCATGGAAGATGGGAGAGATTCCAGAGGACTGGAAAAGGGCAAGTATAGTGCCAATCCATAAGAATGGCCATACTGGGTCAGACCAAAGGTCCATCTAGCCCTATATCCTGTCTTCCGACAGTGGCCAATTCCAGGTGCCCCAGAGCGAATGAACAGAACAGGGAATCATCAAGAGATCCATCCCCTGTCGCCCATTCCCAGCTTCTGGCAAACAGAGTCTGGGGCATGAACCCTGCCCAACCTGGCTAGTAGTCATTGATGGACCTATCCTTCATGAATTTATCTAGTTCTTTTTTGAACCGTGTTATAGTCTTGGCCTTCATAACATTCTCAGGCAAGGAGTTCCACAGGTTGACTGTGTGTTGGGTGAAGAAGTACTTCCTTCTGTTTGTTTTAAATGCACTGCCTATTAATTTCATTGGGTGGCCCCTAGTTCTTGTGTTATGACTGTTATAGGCATAGTTTGACTTCTGTTTGGGGAGGCGGAGCAATTCCAGTCATGCCAGTGGGGACGCATGTGGGGGGCAAAATTCCATGCCTGTCAAAGAGGTGCCATTTCGGGGGGGGGGGGGGGAAGGGGGCTTTATTTGTGATTCCAGGGGAATCGCTAAGTTTGTTGGTTGGTTGGTTGGTTGGTTGTTGTTTTTTTTCCAGATAATAACTTAGAAATTATCTGACAGGAACACTGTATCTAATTCCTATATCAAGAAAGAAAATTAAATAAATATTAGACCCACTCAACTCTTAATACTAACATGTTCTGACACCTTGTAGCAAGTCACTTAAGGGACACTAGTTAGGTTTAAAATTGTAATGTATATTCTTACTCAGATACTCTTACTAATGTCAAAATGGACCATCATGATCATGGATCTGACCTCCTGCACATCGCAGGCCACAGAAATTCACCCACTCACTCCTGTAATAGACCCCTAACCTCTAGCTGAGTTACTGAAGTCCTCAAATCATGGTGTTAGGACTTCAAATTACAGAGAATTCACTATTTACACTAGTTTAAACCTGCAAGTGACCCATGCCCCATGCTGCAGAGGAAGGCAAAAAAATTCCAGGTCTCTGCCAACCTGACCCAGGGGAAAATTCCTTCCCAACCCCAAATATGGTGATCAGTTAGATCCTGGGCATGTGGGTAAGACACACCAGGCAGATACCTGGGAAAGAATTCTCTGTAGTAACTCAGAGTCCTCCACGTGTAGTGTCCCCATCTAGCACTGGGGATTTTTGCTACAGTCAATCGCCGATGGGCCACATGGCATTTTAGGCAGTCCTGTCATACCATCCCCTCCATAAATTTATCAAGCTCAGTCTTGAAGCCAGTTAGTTTTTTTGCCCCCACTGCTCTCTGTGGAAGGCGGCTCCAGAACTTCAGTCCTCTGGTGGTTAGAAACCATTGCCTAATTTCAAGTCTAAACTTGTTGATGGCCAGTTTATATTCATTTGTTCTGGGATTGGTCCTGCTTTGAGCAGGGGGTTGGACTAGATGACCTCCTGAGGTCCCTTCCAACCCTGATATTCTATGATTCAAGAGCGGGGATGAAATATTATGTGAGATTGTGCTGTGTGTGGGTGTGGAGCATCAGAGAGAAGATTTTTGTAAATATGTTGGTACCGTGTAGTATGAATTCTGTAAACACTTTTGTGAGAGGTCCCAGACAATTGGAAAAAGGAAAATATAGTGCCCATATTTTAAAAAGGGAAGAAAGAGAACCCAGGGAACTACAGACCGGTCAGCCTCACTTCATTGCCACTTAACTTAAATAACTCCTCTCCCTCCCTGGTACTTATCCCTCTGATGCATTTATAGAGAGCAATCATAGCTCCCCTCAGCCTTCTTTTGGTTCAGCTAAACAAGCCAAGCTCTTTGAGTCTCCACTGATAAGGTAGATTCTCCATTTCTTGGGTCATCCTAGTAGCCTCCTCTTCACCTGTTCCAGTTTGAATTCATCTTTCTTAAAAATGGGAGACCAGCATTGCACACAACATTCCAGATGAGGTCTCACCACTGCCTTGTATGATGGTAATAACACTTCTCTGTCTCTATTGGAAATATCTCGCCTGATGATCCTAGGACTGTATTAGCCTTTTTTCACTGCCGCACCACATTGACCGCTCACAGTCATCCTGTGATCAACCAATACACCCAGGTCTTTCTCCACCTCTGTCACTTCCAACTAATAAGTCCCCAGCTTATAGCAAAAATTCTTGCTGTTAGTCTCTAAATGCATGATCTTGCATTTTGTTCTATTAAGTATCATCCATTTTCTATTACTTCTATTACAAGGTCATCCAGATCTTCTTGTATATTCCAGTCCTCTTCCGTATTGGCAATACCTCCCAACTTTGTGCCATCTTCATATTTTATTAGCACACTCCCACTTTTTGTGCCAAGGTCAGTAATAAAAATGTTAAATGAGATTGGTCCCAAGACTGATCCCTGAGGAACTCCACTAGTAACCTCCCTCTAGCCTGAGAGTTCATCTTTCAGTATGACTTGTTGTAGGCTCTCCTTTAGCCAGTTCCTTATCCACCTCTCAGTTCTAATATTAATCCTCATCTTCTCCAATTTAACTAATAATTTCTCTTGTGGAACTGTATCAGGTGCCTTCCTGAAATCCAAGTAGATTAGATCTGCAGCATTTCTTTTGTCTAAAAAAATCAGTTATCTTCTCAAAGAAGGATATTAGTAACTTTCTTACCACCTCTTCAATACAACAATTGAAACAATTATAGAAAATCAACAGTTGCTTTCCATCATTTAGGGTACTTACTTTTTGTAGTTCACCAAACTTGGAACAGATCATTTAACTTAAGAAAGGGCTGTTAGAATGTTTCCTAACTTTAAACACCCGTTAATCACTCTGTTTATAAACAAAATTCTGACTCCCTGCCCCAGGGGCACGAGCTGGGAACAGCATGATTCCCGTCTCCTCTGCAGAACTCATTACACTGCACACTCAAAAAGCTTATGCTCAAATAAATTGGTTAGTCTCTAAGGTGCCACAAGTACTCCTTTTCTTTTTGCAAATACAGACTAACACAGCTGTTACTCTGAAAACTGCACACTCAGGCTGCCTGCCTGAGGCTTGTAGTTTGGGGGGCCAGGGGAGTGGGGGAGGGCAACACCCCCTTGCATCCCCAAACTCCACCTATGTGCCAATCTATAAAACAGGAAATAAGGACAACCCAGGGAAATACAGACCACTCACCTTAACCTCAGTACCTGGAAAGATAATTGAGCAAATAATTAAGCAATCAATTTGCAAACACCTAGAAGATAATAAGGTGATAAGTAACAGGGGCATTGCCAGCAGATCGAGGGACGAGATCTGATCGTTCTCCTCTATTCGGCATTGGTGAGGCCTCATCTGGAGTACTGTGTCCAGTTTTGGGCTCCACACTACAAGAAGGATGTGGAGAAATTGGAGAGAGTCCAGCGAAGGGCAACAAAAATGATTAGGGGTCTGGAACACATGACTTATGAGGAGAGGCTGAGGGAACTGGGATTGTTTAGTCTGCGGAAGAGAAGAATGAGGGGGGATTTGATAGCTGCTTTCAACTACCTGAAAGGGGGTTCCGAAGAGAATGGATCTAGACTGTTCTCAGTGGTAGCAGATGACAGAATGAGGAGTAATGGTCTCAAGTTGCAGTGGGGGAGGTTTAAGTTGGATATTAGGAAAAACTTTTTCACTAGGAGGGTGGTGAAGCACTGGAATGCGTTACCTAGGGAGGTGGTGGAATCTCCTTCATTTGAAGTTTTTAAGGTCAAAGCCCTGGCTGGGATGATTTAGTTGGGGATTGGCCCTGCTTTGAGCAGGGGGTTGGACTAGATGACCTCCTGAGGTCCCTTCCAACCCTGATATTCTATTATTCTAACAGTCAGCATGGATTTGTCAAGAGCAAATCGTGTCAAACCAACCTAATAGATTTCTTTGACAGGGTATCAAGCCTTGTGGACAGGGAGGAAGCAGTAGACATGGTATATCTTGAACTTAGTAAGGGCTTGTCTACACTGCACTTTACAGCGCTGCACCTTTCCCGCTCAGGAGCGTGAAGAAACATTCCCCTGAGTGATACAGGTTTCAGCACTGTTAACGTGCCAGTGTAGACAGAGCACCAGCAGAGCGCTCTCCCAGCGCTCGTGCCGCGACTCTGCAGCCACATTAAAGCACTGCTCAGGTCAGGAGTGTTTCTTAGGAGATTTGGGTCACCTGTTTAATTTGCATCAGAATCAGATTTGGAAGTCTAAACGGTTTGGGAGCACACAGATCTGGAAAGGTAATGGCTCGAGCGCATTACCACTGAACCTTTAAAACTACACTTGTCCTGCAGAAAGGGAGGGTCTTTAATTTCACAAACATCCAATGAAATTCACTCCTGATGCACAAATGGAATTCTATAGGCTCTGGAAATGTGTCATGTCCCCTGGTACTGTTATCCGTTTCTGATTGGTGGGAGGCTGCTACAGCACATCCCATGAAAGTTAGCTTCAGCAAACTTCCCTTCCTCGCAATGCAGCATGTGAGGTTTTGCGTCCTCCCCTTTTGGCAGCAGTGGGAATCCTGCCGGAGTAAGGAATGAAGGATCATACCCAGAGTCAGATAGCTGATGAACAGCAAGATGTGTAAGATAGCAATGCTCAGTTCTGGCACTTGGAAAATGTGTTTGTGCATGGACCTTATGTTCATCTCTATCACAGCAGTTATGAATCTTGATGAATCACTAATGACCTTCAAATTCAGACTGAAACACTTTCAGCTTTCCCTAATTGGGTGATGAAGTCATACAAATAGACATGTCTTTTAAGCCGTTAAGGAAGACTGGTTCTGAATGATATTTTTTCCTCCCTCTTTCTCTTTGTCTTGCATGTTACGGGACAGTGAACCTAAGTACTGACATAATACATCACTGCCTGCAGAAATGATGAAAAGCTGACAGGTATGGTCATCTGAATGATGCTTCTGATTTATTCTATTACTATTCTATTACTCTCCCAGATGATCCTATAGCGAGTAAAGATAATGCACTGGTAACTTTCTGCTAGAGAGGCTATGCATGAGCGCACAGAATGCCATTCTCCCACATGCATCCATCAGGCCCCAACATTGCATTTGCCAGCTAACAATCTTCTCTCTCTTTCCACTTCACTCCTGTGCCAGTTAGTAAGATGAGCACTGCTAAACTGTACAGCTGGAGTGCATGCTACACTACATCGAAAGCTCAGGTGTGTGAGGCTGTTGCTCATAGGCTCTGTCTTCACTGCCTTTGTGATAAATAAACATGAAGATAGAAATTAGCACTCCAAGTATCTGAATCACTGATTGTTTTGTCTGTAAGTCTGTGGCCCAGTGCATAGAGCACTAGACTGGGACTCAGGAGACCACGGATCTATTCCCATCTCTGCCACTGACCTGCTGTGTGACCTTTGGCCAGTCACTTAATCTCTCTGGGCCTCAGTTTCCCCATCTGTAAAATGGGGATAATGATACCAACCTTCTTTGAGATCTACTGAGGAAAAGCGCTAGAGAGAGTTTAGGACCCAATCACATGGTCAAAAGATGAACCAAGGATGGACACCAATATGGACACTAGTGAGCACCACAGGGGAAGGGGAAAAAAAGTCTTCATGTGAAACTTGTTCCGTTGACTGTGCATCCTGCCTTCTCTCTCTGGTCTTGGGTGACACGCCAGAGTTTTGACAACTACTGTTACCCTGTTTTACAGCTTTTCCCTCTGAGATGGGCAGCACTTGTGTAATTCCTTTGATGTTTTTTTCTTGTCCCTCACACCTTGATACTGTTCCAGGAGGCTGGCAAGTGCAACAGTGAGAACCTGTTTTCCAAATGTGATAATAGCCAGCCCTAAACATCCTGCTAGATCCTTTGAGTGTTCAGATATCTCTCCTCTCTCTATCAGACAGATGTTACTAACTCCCTTCCTCAGCTGGTCTAGATGGGGGACCAGAGAACCCCCAGTGTCTATGTTAGTTTCTGGCAAAGGTGGAAAATGGTGAAAGGCAGCCCTGGCCTCTCACCTACTGGGGTCCTGCAGGGCCAACACAGCCCAAGAAAGGAGGCAGCACTGGCCATGGAGGAGGCATGGGAAGGCCAGCTAGGGGGTGTAAAAATCAATGCATCCCTGGGGGCAGCCGGAGGGTTCTGCTGGAGCACTGAGTACAACATACAGCTGCCCACCACTGGCAGAAAAGCGGAGGGAGGGCAGCCCTGGGTGCAGTGGTCCAGGCCTAAATGAATTCAGAGTTTACAGTCTGAGAGGAGGAATCTGAGGGAGTGGATCCCTGGGGCCAAAGCCCTTCTGATGTCACTCAGAATCAGACCCAACCTGGCAGTTCCCTTCCAATGCTGAGATCAAGGTCTGAGACAAGGGTCCCCCTTCTCCCGGTCTTCCGGATTTGCTGCAGCCTTCTGAAGGTTTGTGATGGCCAAGGATGCTTCTTGTTCCCCTTCTGAGACTTGTTGACAGCATTCTTCTGGATCCAAGGCTTAAGCATAACTATGGCAGAAACTCCCTGTCGCATTTGGCTGTGTGTGTAGTTTACAGCAGACCTTCCTCATCTTCCTCCCAACTGTTTCTTAGACTCCTCTAAGGGGCAGGGACATGGAATAACTACTGGTGTCAAAGTGGGAGAAAAATTATCCCTTAATATCCTGGGCGGCTGTCCTAACAGATAAGCCTAAGGTCACTGTGGATCATTCCCCTCTATTCGGCATTGGTGAGGCCTCATCTGGAGTACTGTGTCCAGTTTTGGGCCCCACACTACAAGAAGGATGTGGAAAAATTGGAAAGAATCCAGCGGAGGGCAACAAAAATTATTAGGGGACTGGAACACATGACTTATGAGGAGAGGCTGAGGGAACTGGGATTGTTTAGTCTGCGGAAGAGAAGAATGAGGGGGGATTTGATAGCTGCTTTCAACTACCTGAAAGGGGGTTCCGAAGAGAATGGATCTAGACTGTTCTCAGTGGTAGCTGATGACAGAACAAGGAGTAATGGTCTCAAGTTGCAGTGGGGGCGGTTTAGGTTGGATATTAGGAAAAACTTTTTCACTAGGAGGGTGGTGAAACACTGGAATGCGTTACCTAGGGAGGTGGTGGAATCTCCTTCCTTAGAAGTTTTTAAGGTCAGGCTTGACAAAGCCCTGGCTGGGATGATTTAGTTGGGGATTGGTCCTGCTTTGAGCAGGGGGTTGGACTAGATGACCTCCTGAGGTCCCTTCCAACCCTGATATTCTATGATTCTATGATTACCCTGGAGGGACTGAGAATGTTCTTTTGAACTGGCTATCACCACCTTATCACCCCAGACATGGGCATGGCCCTCCCAATAATCATCGGGGCACAGAACTTCTCCAGTCCCAGGGTCGCAGAGGCAGGGAAGAGTGAGCTTCTACCGGGGTTGGGGGGAAGAGTGAGCTCCTCCCAGGACCAGAAACAGCAGCGGAGGGTAGAGGGAGTTCCTGCCGGGGCCCGGGGTGGGGAAAAGAGCAAACTCCTGCTGGGGCTGGGTTGGTGGGGGGTAGCAAGCTGCTCACAGGGCCAGGTGGGGAGTGAGCTCCTCAGGAGAAGGGGGCTCAGATTGGTGTCTCTCTGCTTTTCAGATCTCACAAGCCTGCCCGACTGCCTTCCTGCTCGCTAGAAACATGCAGAGTGATTTAATGCCCTCGTCACTGCACCGTTGGCAAACACGTCTCACTTCTTCTCCCTTGGCCATAGAATCATAGAATATCAGGGTTGGAAGGGACCTCAGGAGGTCATCGAGTCCAACCCCCTGCTCAAAGCAGGACCAATCCCCAATTTTTGCCCCAGATCCCTAAATGGCCCCCTCAAGGATTGAACTTACAACCCTGGGTTTAGCAGGCCAATGCTCAAACCACTGACCTATACCTCCCCATCATATTGTCCTGTTGATCTGATCCCTGTGAACAGTTTCCAGGCCAGCGCCGGAATGGATTCTGGGACAAGTGCCAAGCACTCAGTCAGGGACACATTGTCCCCTTGCCCATCGCCGCCGAAGTTGGAGAGCTGGTGTTCCAGGCCATCTTCTCCATCCCCAGCTGCAAGGCTTTCAGGGTCAGCCACATGGCAATCACAGTGAGGGGATGTGCTGCAGGGGAGCAGTCTGACCAGACTCCTATGAGTTTTTCAATTTGTCTGCGGTCCTTCAAAGTGGACTTGGGACAGCTGATAACCTACAGCAGCTGTTTGCACGGTTTGGTCTGTTTGTACTGAGGTGATCTGGTTGCTTCAGGTGTTACCTGTTTCTGCCTTCCTTCTTATTCCCGGAAGAGTGATAGAACCACCCCTGCCGTTCCCCTCTGACAATGCACCTCAGCTTCTCAAATGGGTGGCAGATTTCCTGTCTTCTCCTTTCTGATCTATTGTCCTGCTGGCTCACTGCATGGCAAGCCCCTGACTCCCTGAGTGTGGATCTCTGGATTCCAGGCCACAAGCACACGACCAGCAAAAGTTATAAATTTCAGTGCAGGTTTTTCATGGACTTTAGGGTAATTGCATGGAGAGGAAATCAGGGGCATGAGCTAGGCCTGGCTCATGCCCTTCAAACAAAATGAGTTGACTCTGTGGTGGCCATCCAGATTTTCACTATCATCTACCTGAGGGGCAATGATTTGCTCACTCTAACCAGCACGGACCTATTTAAGCCTCTGAAACAGAACTTGAGAAGGGTCAACTAGGTTGTAGCCAGTTGCTTTTCTAGCTTGGTTGGTGCTGTTTCTGTGGTATGTTAGATGAGGCCTGTGGTGGACCAGGACAAGATGATGGACAATCAAGCCACCAAGTAGTTTCCACAGATGGCTGTAACGGAGTGTGGTGAGATCTCCCAGCAACTCTGTGACAGTCAGGAGGTGAGGAACATATTTCTGATGGAACAGGCATCAATCAATCCATCACCTGGAATGGATGGGAGTTATTCCATGTGGAGAGACTGTCCCACAATGCTGGTGGCTAGCACTGGTATATGAGGCCTTCTCTTGGGGCCTGGTTGACACAGCCTATAGACTGAAAGACGAAAGCAAGTGGATTTTTCTTTCCTGATGGATGTATCCGTTCAGAATAAGAGAAATGACGGATTGATAAAGGCAAGTCAAGCTCCTCCTCCTTATATTGCTTCCAGGACTTCCTGACCTAGGGCTTGGAATTCCTATGCATTATTCAAATAAACTCGCCGCCTCGTCAGTCATTCAGACCAACAAGGAGTCAGTGTGGCCAGTAGACTTTGCCCTCTTTAGATCCTCTCCTCACCCTCATTACATTGTTACAGTATGTCAGTCGTGCTACACCAAAGAGCCTGGGAAGCTTCAGGGCATCTGTTTTAAGGGGCTTTTACAAAAAAACAAGTAGTTTCAGGTTTCACTTGGCATAAGTTTTTGGCTAAAGAGGGAATCTGATGGGGGGAGGAGGTCTTTGAATAATGAAAACCTAGAATGGGGTGTTCTGCACCGAGGACCCTACGATGCCTGTATAGTTGAACGGTGTTTTGCTAGGTATGATAGATAATAAAACCAACTGCATGAGTACTAATCACATACTCCTGTGCCCCCTGATTCTACAATCAGACTCACATGGGTGGAAGCTCCTGATCGGATGGATCCAAATGCAGGATGAGGGCCATGGCTCCTACAGATCACGTGTGAAACAAACCCCAAATGGAACACTGATTGCAGGGCATGATGGTTGTAGAGGAGTGGGTGGAATTTTTCTGTGCGGTGGGGTGGGGGCGGGGGGGGAAGATGAATCTTCCACGTCTTTGTCAGAGCCAGACGAATTTCAGCTACCTGGACAAGGCCTCCAGAGGATCTGACCACTTCACAATCATTAAATGTATATATACACTCAGAAATTCACTGGGAGGCAGGGAAGTGCTATTAGGCCCATTTTACATGTAGGGGAGATTAAATGGTTTGCCTGCCCAAAGTCATACAGAAAACAGCTGTGACACAACAGGGAATGGAATCCAGGCCTCCCACGTCCTGGTCTGGTCCCCTAGCCACCGGACCATCCTTCCTCTCCTTCCTATTATTCAGAACTTTCCTCCTATTGCACTTTCAATGGCCAAGAGCTACGGAAACATTTTAAGAAGTCACACATGACTCAGGTCCTACCCATGCATTTCAAAACTGATTTATGGGGCTAACATTTTAAAAGGGGCTTCCCATGTTATGTCCACTAGGGCAGGGAGCAGGGCAGTTGCCGTGGGCACCAGCTTTCAAGGGGCACCGCCCCATTGTGCCACTCGGCCGTTTTGTTTTTCTCTCTGCTGACTGGCTGGCTTTTTTTCCTGGTCCACCCTACGGCAGGGAGGTGCTCCCAAAAATGTTTTCCACCCTGGTCAGCAAAAGGCATTGGGTCATTCCTGCTTACACAGCCTCTTTCTGTCCCTGTTCTCTTCACATTTAAAACACCACCCCCATAGATCAACTCAAACAGCTCCTCCTGATATCCATGGCATGTTACCGAGGACAGAGGGCAGCATTATGGCTCTAAATATAAAGAAGGAGTCTGACAATGAGGAGGAGAGCTATGCAAGACAGCGTTTACCACACTTGACTCAAGAGAGTGTTTAGAGCGTGACAAAAGGTGATGTTGTCAATGCCAAGTATTACTGCTGTGACAAAAGACAAATAGGAGACTCTATGGAAAAACTGGTTTCAGAGTGAGCAGCCGTGTTAGTCTGTATCTGCAAAAAGAACAGGAGGACTTGTGGCACCTTAGAGACTGACAAATTTATTTGAGCATAAGCTTTCGTGGGCTACAGCCCACTTCATTGGAAGCATAGAATGGAATATATAGTAAGAAGATACATATATACATACAGAGAATATGAAAAGGTGGAAGTAGCCGTCCCAAATGTAAGAGGCTAATTAATTAAGATGAGCTATTATCATCTCATAGCTATAGCTCATCTTAATTAATTAGTCTCTTTCAGTTGGGATGGCTACTTCCACCTTTTCATATTCTCTGTATGTATATATGTATCTTTTTACTATATATTCCATTCTATGCATCCGATGAAGTGAGCTGTAGCCCACGAAAGCTTATGCTCAAATAAATTTGTTAGTCTCTAAGGTGCCACAAGTCCTCCTTTTCTTTTTTATGGAAAAAACTAACCTTCTACTTTAGTGAAATTTAATAAGCCTTTTAGAAACTGGGCAGCATATTTCTGTGCGCGTGGCAGGGTCAGAATGAGGCTGTTCCATAATATCTCCTTACTCTGCTGCAAAATGTGATGTGGTATGTATGTTCTTTGCTGGCTTACTCCAATGGCCTGTGTGACATCCATGACATACCTCAGATCAGTGTATAGGGGAACAGTGGGGGCCAAATACCTAACTTGTTTCAAGACCGAGCTCCCTAAGTTTAGGGAGGGGATGATCTGATGAGCCTGCCTACAATGGCATGTGGCCCATCAACGACAGCTATTAACAAATATCTCCAATGGCTGGAGATGGGATGCCAGAAGGAGGGGGCTTTGAGTTACTATAGAGAATTCTTTCCCAGGTGTCTGGCTGGTGGATCTCACCCATATGCTCAGGGTCTAACTGATCACCATATTTAGGGTTGGGAAGGAATTCTCTCCCATGTCAGACTGACAAAGACAAAGGCAGGGAGTATTCGCCTTCCTCTGCAGTGTGGGGCAGGGTCATTTGCTGATTTGAACTAGAGTAAATGGTGGATTCTCTGCAATTTGAAGTCATTCAACCAAGACTTGAGGATTTCGGTAATTTAGCCAGAGGTTATGGGCCTAACACTGGAGCGGGTGCACAAGGTTTTGTGGCTAGCAATGTGCAGGAGGTCAGACTGGATGATCACAACAGTCCCTTCTGGCCTTTAAGTCTATGGGTCTACGACAGTTAGCATAACCTGATGAAAGCTGTAGCCATGTATTATATCAAAGACAGGAGCTATAAGGCACAAAACACTGACATGCTTTGCCTGTGTACTTTAACACAAATTTGCAATTTTAACTTATCTGGAAACATACATTCATTTGTACTGGAAAAACTGAATAGCAATCCTTTTTTTTTCTAGTGATGGCAGAAAGAATATTTTCTATTACAAAATATATTTTCTAGATTATAAAAAAGTATAAAGCAGCTTTCATTTGGACCTGGTTGAAGGGTCTTTGCTGTTTTTTTTCAAACTCACGAGAGAAAGGAGACAGTTAGTTTTGCTCTATTCATATTTGATTTGACATACCGGGGGGAGAAAACCTTTTTAATTTATAAAAACCCAATCATGGGTAACAAATGCAGAAAGTAACTGACTCTACCAGAAAGCATTCCATACTAATCTAAGGATTTTTGTTGTTCTGTGGCTGCAGTAACAATGGGGGCTGCGTCAGTCACTAAAATCAGCCACTGGTAAAAAAATGCAAGAAACTGCAATATTCATGAATATGTGTTCACATGAGTTACAAGCCATCCATCTGTTCAGAGAGAAACACACGCACTCCATACGCATTGGAAGATACTCTTAGCCGAGACAATTGCCAGCAGAGAGAGATACTTTTTAGTAAGACACAGAAATGAGCATGCATTGAGTACCTAAACCACAATGGATGCCTATGGGATTTTGCCAACTGGGAGCAGCATGAGCCCCAGTATTCCCTTACATACTCATTAAAACACAGCTGCCTGCCCCACA
Source organism: Eretmochelys imbricata (assembly GCF_965152235.1). NCBI lineage: Eukaryota > Metazoa > Chordata > Testudines > Cheloniidae > Eretmochelys > Eretmochelys imbricata. The sequence continues at coordinate 129,682,248 of NC_135577.1, read as the reverse complement.
CCCAATGTCTACTACTAGATGCAAGCAGCTGCATGACCTTCCTTTGGGGAACAGAGCATCATCTGCCACCCAGCCAACCTTCTGCCTTCTGTTCATAAGAGCACCACACTCTGGAAACCATGAGTCCAAGTGATGGGGAAGCCTGCTAGGTTCGCTCCTCTTCTCTTGCACGCGCACTGAGGAAGAGCCAATATTGGACCTTTAACTTGTAAAGCCAAAGTTGAAGGGAGCAGCCTTACCTGTACTGCTGGATATGTTGACATCAATGCTGATATCGGATATACCACCGCCTTTCAGGGATGCCACGCAGGTGTACGTTCCAAAGTCAGTGAATTTCAAGTCGATGATGTCCAGGTTGGTGGTGCCAGGGGAAACATCAGGGTCAGTCTGGGTGATGACCATCCTTTCTGAGCTACGCAATGGGCGTCCGTTTTTAAACCAACTGAATGTGAGCTCCTCAGAAGGAACAGCTTCCACCTGGCAGGAGATTTTCACCTCACGCCCAATCTGGATGTTGTCGTCTTTGTGATAGGGGTCAGGCGTGATCCAAAACCGGCCTTTTTTTAAGGCTAAAATATAAAAATATGCCCACAGTTAGTCTAATATGGTACAGCTCTTGCCACCCGAGACCCACAATTCTGCAAACCCTTACGCCCGTGCACATCAATGGTCCCACTGAAGTCACAGTAAACTACTCACGTGCGTAAAGTCAAACACATGGCTTAAACATTAGCTGGATCGGGTCCTTAATTAGCTTCATAGCCACGGCATACATATGCATTGCTAAAGCTCTCACCGCTACTGTCATGCAAACAAGGAATAGACACAGTAAATAAACTTGGCTGAGCTGCTGGCAATTGAAGGGTAATAAAAATAGTTCAAGATTCCTCAGTGTTGACTGTGTGTTGTTCTAGGTAGATCCCCCCCCCACTGTCCTATCAGAGCGCCTGAAGATAACAAAACACAGAGATCAATCTAATATCACTGGAATGATCAGCAGTGTCATCTCAAATCTGTCTGCGATCAGGGACAGCTCTGTGGAACAGCCCATGGGAAAAAGCAAACAAACTCCTAGGCTAAAATACTTCCTGAGGTACACACATGCGGCTCTTCCCCCCATTAGTGGGCTGGATTCACCCCTCCTCCTACCAGTGCTCACAGGCTGCAGCCTCCACAGGCTTGTCTCAGTGGGGATCCCACTGCCAGCAACTGCAGTCCCGGAAGTGGCCAGGTAAGGAGCACACCTGGAGCATGGATGCATCCTCTGAGCAGCCTCCCTTAGTCGGTCTGTTCTGAAGTTGCAATTTAAAGCAATTTAAATTTAAAGCTACCCTTCCCCAGTGTATTCCCCATGAGAGGCTGTGCAAATGTAACCCACACACCTTCTGGGTGCGGTGGTCTGTCCCATCTAGTGGCACTGAGACCACTTAGAGAGAATTAATGAGTTTGCTCTACAGCCTTGGCTAACAGCCAGTGGGCTTTTAGCTCATGTGGTAGAGGCTCATGCACTAAGCTCCAGAGGTCCCAGGTTCGATCCCGCCCACCAGCGCCCGGGGTCTGTCAGTGTTATACAAACACAGCATGCCCTTCCTAGGGATGAAGCGGGGCTGCCTATCCCCGGTGGGGCAGCGCCTGTCGAAGTGAAGTGAGGCCAACATGTGCGCACATAGCTGGGGACAGAATGTTAACCAGAAATTGCAGTGACAGAGCTTGCCACAAGCATCAACAGGTTTTTGAGGTTTTTAAATTAATAATAAAGTTATTTTCTTCAGTTCACTAGGACAAGAATTAATTAATATTAATCCTCAACCCTCCAGCCAACTAGGGGAAGTACTGTCCCAGTTTTACAGAGGAAGAACCTGAGGTAAAGAAATTAAGTGAGGGCTTAAGGAGACAGTGTCAGAACCAGTATCAGAACTCAGGTGATCGAGGTCCCAGCCAAGAATGCTAACTGCTAGCCCATGACACTCTCTTGAGCTAGGACAATCTTCAACCGATGAGAGTCACTAACACAAATTCAGCAATTTGCCATAAAAAGCAACTTGATGGCATACTTCAGACATTTGTTTTCAATATTTTTGTTTAAAACTAACCTAAAACTATCCTGAAACTATGGCAATTTGAATTAGCAAAGCAGCTGGTATGATGCTAATTTTTGGAAGCTGTCCCACAGTCAACCATTAAGCTCTTTAAATATGTATAACTTCTGATATACTGCATGTAAATGCTACTTGTATAATCTCTCTCTCTCAGAATATATTTCTCTATATATTCTGTGTCAAACTGAAAAGCCCCACAAGGAAAACACCAGTTGGAAATTTTATAAACAAATATTCAGGCTAAACACAAAAACTGGAAGACAATTTAAATCTGACATTTCTGCTGCATTATGTGACTTTTTAGCGTAGTGGAAAGTTCCTTTGTCTGTCCCGCCCCCTTATTCCTGCAACTGCTCGTACAGTGATTCATGCATGGAGCATTCTGGGGTGAAATTAGGACACACAGCAGTATTCCCCTGTCTGGCCTCATGTATTTAGATGCTTACAGCAAATGAAGTGTGACATTGTTACAAATGGTAAAGGCTGTGTACTGAAAATTTTCTTGTCAGGATACTCATACTTTGGGTAATAAACAGTTTGCTCATATACAGAAAGTGTAACAAGATGAAATTGAAATGAACTTATGAGGTACAAAGCAAGCTAGGAGAGCATCCATCGTCAGCTGTTTATGAAGTGTTGAAAATGCTAATTCAGACTCTCTGTTAGCTCAGTAACTCTTGGAATAAAACTGCTTGACACTTCATTGATAATATTTTAATTGTATTTTTTATCTGTTTTTTTCTCTTTTCATCCTCTACCCACAAATCTAAAAATCTTTCAGAATCTGGATAGCACCCCACAAACAGAGAGAGATGGACAAACACACAGACAATAGACACACAGAGACACAGTAACAAACTTGGGCTGGTGAAATAGCATAACCATCTTAATTAGAGAATGAAAGAATTGATTTGCTTGTAGCACAGGTTGGAGAACACAAAAGGTTATTGGAAACTCGGGTACTTCATTGTTGAGGTATATGGATGGCTGCTAGGTTTCTAATAAAGTATTTCTGAATCTTGAAAGTTTCATGAATTTTAGTATGAAAAAATTCATGTCACAATATGCTAGTCGTTATTCATCATTTGCTACACTGTTTAAAAGTTGCAATCAACCGCACAGGAAGCAGAAACCGGCCCATGTGACTTAGCTGTCCAACCCAACCCAACAAATAAAGAAATGGAAAATTCTCAAAGTGAACATTTGTAGTCAGCAGCTGCAATTTGTTCAAATACATTTCCCACAAATACATGGATGTAACAAATACACTCACACTTTGCAAACAGAGCGGGGAAAAGTTAAATAAATGATGTAAGGAATAATTCAGTCAGCTCTGTTTAGTAGTAAAATCACCAAGCTGGTTTCAATTCTGAATCATTTTTCCCCTTGCCTGCACACAGTGAGTTTTAGCCATTTCTCTTTCCCAGCAAGTGGATAGCAAAGTTGAAACGAAAGCTTTAAATCTCATCCATTCCTCATTTTGGCTAAAACCATAAGAGCAACTGTAAGCTAAGGAGAAAGGGAGTCTCAGGCTTCAGGCCATAAGCCTCATGGGTCAGGAACACTCCTTTCATTGCCCATGAACTACATTGCACAGTTGGCTCCCAGCAAGTGAGGTATGGTTTTGTTTGCTGTCTTATTTTTACTTCTGAGGAAGCATCAGGTATTAGCAACAACCAGCGACAGGGTATTGGACGTGACCAGACAATGTTCTGACCGGCTACGGCAAACCCTGTATTTCTAAAACCACTGTAATGACAGAAGTAGTTTTCTGTCAGGTAGGCCCCAGGGGTTCCTGTACAACACCCACCTTAGCCAAATCATTTTCCCAAAGGAGATTCACAGGCACAGAAACAGGGTGCTGAAACACTGTATTTCTTGTTAAGAAGTACAGGAGCCTATAGATCCCATAAAATCGGACCTAGTGAAAGCTTCTGTGCCATTCCCCTCCTCCTCTCCCTTCTGCTCTCCACACACGAGGCTCTCCCTTCACACGCCATCCCACTTTCCTAGCCTCTCAGCAAGCATCACAGCCATCGCTCACAGCACCAAGGACTCCCCATTTTACACCTGGTTAACAAGAATGCCTCTCTCTCTCTCTGGTCGTATTCTCCAGGAGCCTCACAAAACTTGCATTGCCACTGCCAACACGAGAGGAACAATTTTGGTTTTATAATCATAGCCCTAAAGCATTACGTACCATTGCTAGCCAATCAACATCCATGGCTCCCTAACCTCACTCAGTTGCAGGGGGACACAGTTCAGTTCCACCATTAGCAGCTGGAAATCAATTATTTACCTCAGAGCTCATTCCTTTCCTATTACATTCGCTGGTTACATAGGGCCGTTCTAGTCACACATTCAGGTTGTAAAAGATCCAGGAGCAATAATCAAAGCTTTCCATGTTCTAAACATTTTTGAGGGAAAACTGTCCAAATAAATTGACACCCTTCAGGCAGCCACACCTTCCTTGCCCACAAAAACGTCCTCAGTCTCCCAAGAGACGGTGCCCCTCCTGGGTGCTGGTTTTTAGGAGGTTGCCAGGTTCCCCTGGTAAAGAATCACAGAAAGGGTCACTTTCTTCTAGTGTTGAACAAGAAACTTCATGAGAATAAGGAGAACAGTGTTATCTCTAATCTCATCTACTGTATTTCCCTCTCTGCTTCATTGCAGACCTTTTGGCTTGCACTCTGCCCAGCCCAGTTCCTATTATAGCTGGAAGGATCAGGACACATACCCTCATAGAGGGAAAGCCCAGGGATTCACTAAATGCTTTCTTCCCCGGGCAAGCTAATGCTCATCATCAGTATTAACTTGTGAAGATTCTCCCTCCACACTTGTAAACATTCCCCTGAGAGGAGATTCACAGGCAGCTGAAGGCAGGTTTCCCAAGGCTGCATGACTCCCATAGAAGATTCAGTCACAATGACTGGAAGAGCAGCTGGGGCAGTGAACAGCACTGAAGCGCTCAGTCTCTGTGCCAATATCCCGACTCTTGCTGCACTGAGCTAGATTCAGGGGATTTCTCCACAGGCTGGTGGACCTTCTGTAGAGCCAGGAAGCAAAAGCCGACTCCAAGATCTGAGGTGCAGAATCCGAGATCCACAGGCTGGATGAAGCTTCTGACGGTCCTCAGGGCATTTAAATTTTCTGCCCATACACTGCCCCCTCTCAGGAGCACCCCACCCCTTCCCCATCTGTTAGGAGTTGAAGTATCACCTATCCCTTTAAAGTTTATTTCTAGCTATATTTTCAATGAGGTCTCAGGGTTTACGTGCACCAATGACCCCGACATATCAGTTCTTTGTCCATTCCTAGAGCACCTGTTCTTTGAGCAGGCCCAGATTCAAATCCTTTCCAATGACCCCCATACCTAAGAGCAGGCATATTGATATACACCACGGTGCCCTGAGTTCTGCCCAGGAGTGTTCTGCTTGTTTTGTTTTGTCACTACATCAGTTACATTCAGGGCAAGCTTTTCTTCACAGCCCTGAGGGTTAGACACAATATTTAAAAAGAAAGAAAACTTAGATCTGGATGTAATCGTGTGAGTCTAGGAGCTGGGGCCCTAGAGAAATGCTTACAATATCTATGTCCTGGCAAGGTTTTCTGCACACAGTCAGCAAACAGTGCTGGAAAATATGGCAAATGTCCATAATTGCCCTGTGCGCTTCAGAACCTGTTCAGGAAATTGTCAGTCTGTCTCTGAAGAGACCCTGCAAAACTGTGATGTGATCAAATAGAAACCAGGGAAACAATCTTCTCCACTCTCCCCCAACAGTTTTCGCAGACAATTACATTTCAAAGTTATAAAATACACTGAAAGTGTCTCCACTAAAGCTTATTTGCATTCTTTGCGTTCAGTTATATCATATCTTCCCCACCCCAATCAACCCCAAATGCTCCTTTAATCCACCAAAATGTTTCATATCTTGCAAATGTATATTTTGAGATATATGAATAGCATCAAACACAGTAATTGCATGCATTAGCTGCTGCACAATTCACAAGTTTTGACACAATGGTTTACTGGCCACAGCCAGCCTCCTAAGCTGACAGAGAGGAGTGGGGAATGCTTGGCCTTGTGCATGCTGGTATTTGCATATGTGACTGTATGGAGCCTGCATCAATGACAATATTCAGTCGCAGAACCCTGCAAAATACTAATCTGAACCTTGAACGCACAGTCAGACTTCACTTGGGTTCAAGCTCTGTTCTCAATCAGCAGTGGTTCTGTTTGAACGCTGATCATGCCTGTGAGCATTTTGTCAATGCTGGAGTGCAACTTTGCTTTGTCTCATTATCTATGAATGGTTCAAGACAGTCATCTGCTGGTGCTAAGAGTGGACGTAACCAACTGCCCAGAAGTGTAATATGCAGCGCCCACGTCCACCATCAACTTTTATTGGCCTTACAAAATCCAGAACTATGCTACATCGTCTCAAGCACCATCTGCTGGCTATTTACATAGCGACAGCTAGAGAGCGCTCTTGAAACAGCTGAGGTGCTCCAAGGGTTTGTCCACACTGAGCGAGGAACGTGATTCCAAGCCAGAAGAGACATACCCCGTGCTAGCTCCGATTGAGTTAGCGTGCTAAAAATAGAACGCAGGGTACTCTAGCAGCTCCGAGTATATGCCTGTCAGAGACTCCAAGTATGTTCTTGGGCCAGCTAGCCGGTCCCACCGCATGTGCTGCCCCAGCTATATTCCATTCCACACGCTCGATCAGAACTAGCGCGAGTCTGTCTCTTCGAGCCGGCAGTCACCCCCCACAGCTCCAAGTGTAGACAGGCCAAGGCCTGGTGGGGAAAGCCACATGGAACCCACCCTGGGGACAGCAGGATCAACAGACAATGTTTTCACGGGGGAGTGGCCAGTGTCTGAGCTCTCTGAAACATTTTAGATGTCTGATAATTTCTCTCTCTCTCTCTCACACACACACACCCCTAATTCTGTAGAAGGGGGAGAGAAATAGAATCTTATTCCCTTTTTTGGAGGGCCAGGACTGTCTATCAACTATCTCACACTAAGTGGAAAATAGTTCTGAGTTTATTTTTAGGGAGGGCCTGCACAGAAACCCTGAGCAGAGGGCTAAGGGCTGATCCGCAGCCCATCGAAGGGTCTGTCTACACTGGAATCAGGAGGTGTAATAGCAACACAAGCAGGTATACGTTTGATACAGCTCAGGTGCCAATCACTGTGAATCTGCAGCAGCACAGGGTTCAGTTGGGGTCACAGACACGCTGACCACCCCATTTGTGTCCTCTGCAATGTGATCTCCCGACCCTGTGCCCAGCCCAGGGCCGTCGCGCTCTCCCCTCCCCACCAGTTACCTGCGGGGAAGGGGGAGCTCTGTCCTTTTCCCGCCACGCCTCCCCCGGCCATGTTCAGCTGCTCACCCTGGCAGCCGGGACCGGGCAGGGAGTGGGACCAGCTGCTTCTCATACCTGCCGCTCCAGGTTGCTGACTCTGTGCAGAGCAGCAGCTGCCTGAGAGAGAGCCAGGCTGGGGTGGCAGGCTGCCCCGACTGCTCTGCTCCCCGCCCAAGCCTGGTTGCCAGGGGCCGAGCGAGCCAGAGACCCCCATCCCCTTGTCCATGGCACATTTCCAGCTCGCTCAGCCCGTGCCCCTGGCAGCTGGTCCCGCTCCCCACTTGGGCCTGGCTGCCACGGAGAGCGCCTGAACATGCTGGGGGTCAGGCACCCCGGGAGAAGGACCTCTCCTCCGCCCCCCGCGCAGGCCAAGCAGAAATCTGGGGAGGCACTTGACCCCACATGCCCCCCCTCCACACACACATCACCGATCCCTGGGACCCTGGACAGTTACTCGGGTGGCTAGCAACTCTGAATCCCATGCTTCCACAGCTTCACCGTTATCAGTACCCAAGCTAGCCAGATTAAAGGTTACTTGGGTATGTCGTGATTGCAGTGTAGACACACCCAAAGCCATCAGCAGTCTTTCCACTGACTCCAGTGGGATTTGAACCAAGCCCTTTGCCTGGACCCCCAGGACCAGGGCCATGGAGGTAGTTCATTACTAGCATCATTCCCTAGAAACTCCATGCCCGTGACTCTGACGGTGTTTATTGGCTTTAGAAGGAGCCACTACCAGCCCTCCAGGTCCCCACGGTGACTTTTAGGTGGATGGAATTTTCAGACGAGGGGTGACTCTAAGGGGCTCTTGGTGCTAAGAGGAAAGACAAATTAAACATCGAAAGCAATTGTATTATGGGTAACTCCAATTGTATTTCTTTAGTAAAAAGTTGGAATGTTTTTCCCTAGCCGGGACAATGCAAAACCAGCGTTTCAAACCAGCATCCACAATTTTTCACACTCACTTAACTTAAAAAGAAAACCCCTCATTTTAAACAGCGAAGTCAGAAAGCCCTGAAAACGGAGGTTTAGAAGAGAAGTGCTGAAGCACAATTGCAGAAGCCCATTTTATTTAGCATGATGACTGGAGCCTTTTAGATTACACAGGTGTGAGTTTCTTCTTGCTCGTTGATGTAGAAGTAAAATACTTTGATAATGGCCCCTGACAACACCCAGAGAGAGAGAGATTTTCTCGCTGAGCATGTGCACAAGGGAAGGAAAGAAGATGTAAAGAATCATCGGCTCTTGTATGCAACGTTCCTGTTTGGAGGCATGATACAGTGTAGGATTCTATGCTGTTTTAGCCCCAACGTGCACAAAAAACATAGACTCTTTCTTAGGACTGACATGTAGAGGTAAGCTTATGTACTCACATAACAGGCCCCCCAGTGCCTCAGACAGGATACCTCAGTTTTGGATCCCACATCCCAGGAGTAAGTGGGATTACTAGTAATCTCATCCACAAACACAAATTCCATCACCATCTGTATGTGGATGTCTTATAGATCTACCTCTCTACCCCAGACCTGGATCCTGTTCAAACTAAAATCTCAGCCTGCCTCTCTGACATCTCATCAGGTATGTCTAGCCACCTGCTCAAGCTCAACATGGCTAAAATAGAGCTCAATCTCCCCTACCAAATCCTTCCCTGATACCTCCTTTCTCAGTCACTGTCATTCAGGCCTATAACCTGGGCATCATCTTGGACTCAGCCCTCTCTGTAGGTCCTCACATCAAGACTGTGTCTAAATCTTGCTAATTCTTCCTGCATAATATCTCACTCATTACCAATCTGCCAATGTTGGCCAGGATACCAGCCTCCACCGCCCACTTGTTCAATTTTCAATCAAGCATGATCATGTTTTCTCCCATGCTATCCCTCATATGTGGGAGGAGTTCCCCATCAACATCTGCAAATTTACCTCATTAACCACCTTCATATCTCTCCTCTGATGTGATGCTAAAAAAAAAAAGAAAATTCACAACAATTAGGCAGCTCACATGCTGAGACCACATCTTGTACTGTTGCTCATTCTTTCCTTGTACTGTCCCACCTGTCTGTACCCATCTGTTGTCTCTTGTCTAATCCATAGATTGTGAGTCCCTTGGGACAGGGGACATCTTTTTTCCCTATGTTTGTACAGTACCTAGCACAATAGGGTCTGGATCCCCAAATAGCCAACAGGGGACTCACCTGGGTTGTGGGAGACCCAGGTCTGAATCCCCACTCTACCTGATTTGGAACAGGGATTCAAACCCAGGTCTCCATATCCAAGCTGAGTGCCCTAACCACAGGGCTATTGGCTATAATGCGGGAGAGGTGTCACACTGCTTTTCATGAGAAACTGCTGACCTGGCTTAGGTGCCCAACTCCAGGAGACAGTTTATGGCTGAGGATCCCGAGTGCAGAGAAATGTAACAGAGCAGCATGCCAGGGTGAGACTTGATAGCTCGCCGTGCAGTCACATCCCATGTGGGCTCTGCCGCAGCTCAGTCAAAATCCCGGAGTGTGCTTTGCCGATTCCCAGTTGTCCGATGTAGCCAATCAAAGTGCACTATGGGGCTCCTCGTGCAGCGTCCCTCGGGAAATTACAGCACAGCAAGCCAGTACACTAGAGCAGTGTTTCTCAACCAGGGGTACGCCGAGGTCTTCCAGCGGGTACATCAACTCCTCTGGATATTTGCTTAGTTTTACAACAGGCTACATAAAAAGCACTAGCGAAGTCAGTAAAACGAAAATGTCGTGCTTTGTTTATATTGCCCTTTACACTAGCCACTGAAATGTAAGTACAACATTTATATTCCAATTGATTTATTTTATAATCATATGGTAAAAATAAGAAAGTCAGCAACTGTATTCTGATGTCTGATTTTGTAAGCAGGTAATTTTTAAGTGAGGTGAAACTTGGGGTGTGCAAGACAAATCAGACTCGTGAAAGGGGGCCAGTCATCTGGAAAGGTTGAGAGCCACTTAGCTAGAAAGTCACACCCCAGATATGCTACTCAGTCACGTCCCATGTAGACTCGCCCCCTTAGGCAGCTAAATCCCTTTGCTGATTGGGGCTCTAAGCCTTGTCTCATTGCTTTGCATTTCACTCCTGGCTAGGACAGGCAGTTCCCTGCTCAGCTTGCTGGCTTCTGGGAATCCTCTTCATAGGTGCAAAAGTATCCCCCTTCAATGCATGAGGAACCTGGGCCCCTAACTCAGGGCTGTGAATTCCACTGGGAAGCAGGACACCTAGGCACTGCAAAAGCTAACTCCTAAGTCCCCTTCGGGAATCTAGCCTTTAGTCGTGGTATAGGCGAAGACTAAATTACCACCCCGTAGGAGCAAGCAGAGAGAAACTCTGATTCAGAGGCATATGGCTAAGGCACGGTGCAACTCAAGAGTCAAGGCAGTTTACACACTGCCCCATAATCCAGCTCATGGTGAGAACATCAAACCATCAAGCACATGGAGCCCTGAAAACCATTCCCCCTTCTTCCAAACTGCACTGGGCCGCGGTCCTTCGGGCCCGGCACCCTCCTAGAGTCCAACTGACACCAATGGACTCCTCACACGTCCAAGGAATTGCCATGTGACCCCACTGCAGGATCAGGACCTTAGCCAGAGATGAAATTCAAAGGCTCAGAGCTTGGGGGGTAGTTCAGATAAGGATTAAAAAAGTTTCAAAACTTATTTTAACAATGTCAACCTCTTGATTCTCCAAAACCTCGTGGGAAATTTTGGGAAATGAGATTCTTCTCTTTGTCTGCTTGCACCCCTGCTGCTGCTTCTGGACGGGGCCTAGACACGCAGAGGCAGTGGACAATGAAAAATAAGGCAAATAAAGGTTGACCCAATTTTGCTGAACGACGTCCAGAGCTGCTGGACTCACCTGTTCACAGCCGACGTGTAAAGAACAGGGTTTGCACTGTAATGCTTTGAGCAATAAAAAAATGAACCGACCATCTCCCTACAGCATGCAACAATTTACGGCATTCGGTGTGTTTTGTGCCATTCAGAGTGAACTATTGAATCTACACTGGTGTGATCCTGAGGGGATCTCCTGGGTGGACTGGGGCCATACCTTGCAGAGTTGTGACAATCCTATTTTTGAGGCCTGAGGAGAGCACAGGGTATGAATTGACTCACCGTGTTTTACAATATTAAGAGAAAATGTGCGACTGCTATTAAGAGAAATGTTTTATTTCAATCATTTTGAACTGTTCAAGCTTCCTGAAAATTAGCCCAATTAAAAATCCAAAGGCAAAACAATAAGATTTTTCAATTTAAGCCATAATACTAAAACATCAGCTTCAATGACCCGAGCTTTGATTAATTAAATCCTCAACAAGAACTTGCTGCAAAACAATGCCAGATGGAGGCTGGTATGTAGAGCAACTCGATAAAGTCAACTAGGGCTGTTTTTAACCTAGTAGTCATGTTCTTCACTAATAGTAATTTGTTCAATTCCAACGTAAAACGTGAGAGTTTAAAAACTACAGAACACAGATTTGATTTCCATATTGTGAAAGTGAAGCGACAAGCTTAAATAAAACACAATAAAACAAGCTGTGAATTTAATTTCACTTGGCTGTTTCCAGACACATTTTGTTCAAAGCTGCTATCAAAAACCTTCATCACTGACTTAAGTTCCAGTGTTATTTGTCTGTATGACTGAATGAGGCAGAAATCCATGGATGGAGAAATCTCTACTCCAAAATCAACCCTCCCCATGCGAAAGAGCTCTGAGCACACTGCTTAATTTCTGGCTTTCAGTGAAAACACCATATAAATGGAACTACGCATTAAATAAACAGCCATTTCCACAGCAAAGCCCAGCTAATGGAAGTCTTCGCAGGTATTTCTCTCTTCGTTAGTACATCCAGTTCTGTCTGTTCAATGGAGCCAATAATAAGCATTCTGCCTCCAGCACCATGGAAACGACGTTTGGGTTTTTTGCCCCCGTCAGTATAGATGCATTATCTGAGTATTCCACGTATATAGCCCTAAATGCAGCTACCAAATAACAGAGTAGAGACCTATGGGGGGAAAAACGTTCTGCAATGATGAACAGATCTCACAGTGTTACCTTGCAACATTCATTTGGCCATGGTGTTCATGTGTCAGAAGCGGTTTGGGATTTTTTTGTCATACACACACACACAGAAAATAATTTTGGCATCACCCAAAAATGTGCTAAAGTGAATTCCAGTCCTGATTTAAAGTCATAAAAGGAAGAACATTCAAAATTAAGGGATCTTCTAGCCTAACTCAATCCAGTGTAATAATGGATGTCCGGTATGAGCGATCCATGAGAAGAATTACTGTGCAGTGCAACACGGAGATGACACACAGAGATGACACACTGTTCAAAAGAGGTTTACTGCTGTAGGTTTAATTAGATCTCTAACAGGGTTTACATAATCTCTTGTATTAATTCATATTATTTATCATTCATCACAGTTGGTGCCAATAGGTACATAAAGAAACAAATAAATTAGGTAAAAAGCAGGAGACTATTCATAGATCCCAAGACCAGAAGGAACCACTGTGATGACCTAGTGTGACCTCCTGGCTAGCACAGGCTAGAAGACCTCCCTGAATTAATTTCTGTTGGAACTAAAGTATGACTTTTAGAAAAAAAAATAATCTTGATTTTAATATTTCTAGTGTTGAAGAATGCACCACAAACCTTGATGAATTGTTCCAATAGTTAACTATCCTTACTGTTAAAAAAATTGTGGCTTATTTGTAGTTTGTATTTGTCTAGTTTCATCTTCCAGCCACTGGATCGTATTATACCTTTATCTGCTAGACTGAAGAGGCTTCTATCGTTAAATTTCTGTTCCCCAGGTAGGTACTTATAGGGCAGGGGTTCTCAAACTGGGGGTTGGGACCCCTCAGGGGGTCACAAGGTTATTACATGGAGGGTCACGAGCTGTCAGCCTCCACCCCAAACCCTGCTTTGCCCCCCCCCCAATTCATAATGGTGTTAAATATATTAAAAAGTGTTTTTAATTTATAAGGAGGGGTCATTCTCAGACGCTTGCTCTGTGAAAGGGGTCACCGGTACCAAACTTTGAGAACTACTGTTTTAGGGCATGTCTACAGCACCCCCCAGATTATGGGGGTGTGAATACCACTGCACATCAGGATGATATGCTGTGATTCCCCATGTGGACACTGCAGGCATGAACTAGAAGGTTCCTAGTTCATATTAACGTGAACCTCTTCAAACAGGACTACATTAATGCAAAGTAGGAGCCTTTTAATTTACACCTGTGGCATTCACATAGGGGAATTAAAGTGCGGCACATTTGTGCTCACTGCTGTTCACACCACCATATTCCAATCTGTGGGACAGTGTAAACATGACCATAGACTGTGATCAAGTCACTGTTTAGCTCTCTCTTTGATTGAGCTCCTTGAATCTATCACAATAAAGCATGTTTTCCAGTTCTTCGTCGTTCCCCAGGCTCTTCTCTGGACCCTCTCCAATTTATCAACATCTTTTTTTGAATTGTGGACTCCAGAAGTGGACACAGTGTCCAGCAAACGTTACACCAGTGCCAAATAGGGAGGTGAGATAACTTCTCTAGTCCACTCAATATTCCCCTGTTTATACTTCCCAGGATCGCATTAGCTCTTTTGGCCACAGCGTCACATGGGTAGCTCACATTCAGTAGATTATCCCCTGTGAGCCTAAGGCTGTGTGAATAATTGATTTTTTGGTTTGTTGGTAGTTCCGAAAAAACAGGAAAGAAATGGTTCAAGTTGAATCGAAACTGATTTTTTTGAATTTTCAGCAAAAGTTGGAAAAAACTCTTTTGCATCAAACTAAACATGTTTTCATGTTGAGCATTTTTAGCCTTTTTTAAAAATCAAAGCAAAGTCAATAATGGGCTAGATTGACAAACTCTAGAAGGAGGAGATGGTGGTGGGGGTGCCCCCCTCATCTTCAGACTCAATATTCTAGTTGTTAGATCACTCACCTGGGGGTGGGGAGATACCTAGGTTTAAAACCCTTCTCCAGAGCAGGGATTCAAACCTGACTCTCCCACTTTCCAAGTGAATGCCCTAACACAACTCGGTTATTGGGTATAAGAGGGGCATTACCATTGCCACCAGAGTCCCGTTTTTTTTCCCCCGTCTCTAATCTGGATTGCTTAGCAAGGTGGGGGCAAACGAACAATATGTCTTTCAATATAGCCAAATGTGAAGTCATACACCTAGGAACAAAGAATGCAGGCCATACATTCAGCTTGGGGGCCTCTGTTCTGAGAAGCAATGACTCTGAGAAGAACCTGGGCTCATGGTGAATAATCAGCTGAACATGAGCTCCCCATGTGATGCTGTAGATTCACTCTGAAATAGTGACTTGTCTTCATTATTTACCACTCCCCCACTCTTTGTGTCATCATCAAATGTTATCAGTGGTAATTTTCTATCTTTCTCTGGGTCATTGATAAAAATTTTAAATCATGTGAGGCCGAGAACTGATTCCGGTGGGATGCGAGAGTAAAGGGAAGTCTTGTATAGTATTTCTAAGAACATAAGAATGGCCATACTGGGTAAGACCAAAGGTCCATCCAGCCCAGTATCCTGTCTGCCAACAGGGGCCAATGCCAGGTGCCCCAGAGGGAGTGAACCTAACAGGTAATGATCAAGTGATCTCTCGTCTGCCATCCATCTCCACCCTCTGACAAACAGAGGCTAGGGACACCATTCCTTACCCATCCTGGCTAATAGCCATTTATGGACTCAACCTCCATGAATTTATCTAGTTCTCTTTTAAACCCTGTTATAGTCCTAGCCTTCATAACCTCCTCAGGCAAGGAGTTCCACAGGTTGACTGTGCGCTGTGTGAAGAACTTCCTTTTATTTGTTTTAAATCTGCTGCCCATTAATTTCATTTGGTGGCCCCTAGTTCTTATATTATGGGAACAAGTAAATAACTTTTCCTTATTCACTTTCTCCACACCACTCGTGATTTTATAGACCTCTATTATATCCCCCCTTAGCCTCCTCTTTTCCATGCTGAAAAGTCCTAGTCTCTTTAATCTCTCCTCCTATGGGACCCGTTCCAAACCCCTAATCATTTTAGTTTCCCTTCTCTTAACCTTTTCTAATATCAGTATATCTTTTTTGAGATGAGGGGACCACATCTGTACGCAGTATTCAAGATGTGGGCGTACTATGGATTTATATAAGGGCATTAAGATATTCTCCGTCTTATTCTCTATCCTTTTTTTAATAATTCCTAACATCCTGTTCGCTTTTTTGCCTACCACTGTACACTGCATGGACGTCTTCAGAGAACTATCCACGATGACTCCAAGATCTCTTTCCTGATTAGTTGTAGCTAAGTTAGCCCCCATCATCTTAGATTCATAGAATCTTAGATTCATAGAATATCAGAGTTGGAAGGGACCTCAGGAGGTCATTTAGTCCAACCCCCTGCTCAAAGCAGGATCAATCCCCAATTTTGCCCCAGAACCCTAAATGGCCCCCTCAAGGATTGAACTCACAACCCTGGGTTTAACAGGCCAATGCTCAAACCACTGAGCTATCCCGCCCCCCATATTGTATGCATAGTTAGGATTATTTTTTCCAATGTGCATTACTTTATATTTATCCACGTTAAATTTCATTTGCCATTTTGTTGTCCAATCACTTAGTTTTGTGAGATCTTTTTGAAGTTCTTCACAGTCTGCTTTGGTCTTAACTATCTTGAGCAGTTTAGTATCATCTGCAAACTTTGCCACCTCACTGTTTACCCCTTTCTCCAGATCATTTCTGAATAAGTTGAATAGGACTGGTACTAGGACTGACCCTTGGGGAACACCACTAGTTACCCGCCTCTGTTAGTATATTCATCTCTGTCAATTCAATGAAGCCAATAATAAGCATTCCCCGTCCAGCACCATGGAAACAAAACTGCTTTTTTTTTTGGCCAGTATAGATGCATTATACTTGCTTGACAATGATTCTCTATTTACAATTACATTTTGAGACATATTAGTTAGCCAGTTTTTAATGCATTCAGTGTGTGTCATGTTAATTTTGTATTGTTTTAGTTTCTTAATATGTCATGTGGTATCAAGTCAAATGCCTTCCAAATGTCTAACACCAACACTATTACCTTTATCAGTCAAACTTGTAATCTCATTTAAAAAAAGGTAGTTTGACATGATCTATTTCCCATAACTTATGTTTATTGACCTTAATTATGTTACCCTCCTTTAATTTTTTATTAATCACGTCTTGTATCAGCCATTCCATTATTTTGCATGGGATCTATGTCAGGCTGGCATGCCTATAACGTTCAAAAACCAGTTGGAGAACACTTCAATCTCTTTGGTCACTCGATTACAGACCTAAAAGTGGCAATTCTTAAACAAAAAAACTTCAAAAACAGACTCCAACGAGAGACTGCTGAATTGGAATTGATTTGCAAACTGGATTCAATTAACTTAGGCTTGAATAAAGACTGGGAGTGGATGGGTCATTACACAAAGTAAACTACTTCCCCATGTTTATTTCCTCCCCTCCCCCCACCCGTTCCTCGGATGTTCTTGTCAACTGCTGGAAATGGCCCACCTTGATTATCACTACAAAAGGTTCTCTCCAATCCCCCACTCTCCTGCTGGTAATAGCTCACCTTACCTGATCACTCTCCTTACAGTGTGTCTGGTAACACCCATTGTTTCATGTTCTCTATGCATATAAGTCTCCCCACTGTATTTTCCATGGAATGCATCCGATGAAGTGAGCTGTAGCTCACGAAAGCTTATGCTCAAATTTGTTAAACTCTAAGGTGCCACAAGTCCTCCTTTTCTTTTTTATAATTCCCTGGTCACACCATTTATCCTTTGTAGATACTGGTACACCACTAGTTTTCTCCCAATCCTCTAGAACTTTCCAAGAGTTCCAAGATCTACTGAAAACCAATATGAATGGTTCAGAGCGCTCCTTGGCCAACTCTTTTAAATCTCTTGGATGGAAGTTATCCAGATCTGCTGATTTAAAAATGTCCATCTTTATTAGCTGTTGTTTAACATCCTCCTTAGTTACTATTGGAAGGGAAAGTATATCATCATCAGCATCATTTAATATGAATACATCTGACTCCCCCCCCCAAATAGAACAGAAATATTTATTGAATGCTTCTGTCTTTTCTGCATTATTATTGATGATTCTTCCATTTCCATATAATAATGGACCAGTATCATTGTTAGGTTTCCCTTTGTTCCTTATATGATTGAAAAAACTACTTGTTCTCCTTAACTCTGCTGGTCATAGATTTCTCCTGGGGTCTTTCTGCTTCTCTTACCAATTTTCTACACAACTGGATATGATTAAACAATTCCCAAAATAGAGAGAAGACAATTTTATATTTCTTGAGGCTTAACAGAGACTGGAGCATGCACCTATCCCTCCCGCACAAGAAGAGAGCTGACTTGTAGACAGTGACGCACATTGTACTGCCTCCTACTGCCCAACTCTCCCACAGTCACTGCTCCCAAGTATTCTGCTCATTTACAGTAGCATTGCAAGGACAACTAGAATTCCAGTGGGATGGATTATATTTAATATTAAGACAATATCTCTGTTGCCATTTGTAGAATATATATCAGGACTTGTTCTTCTATTCCAATTGTCCTGAAACATTATTTGGGGAAAAATAAATACAATGTTTGGAAAATAAAAGTTCTGCATAATTTCCACGTCAAACACACCATTATTTAACATAGCTCTTCCACAGCCTCTCACGGCAAAATGAATGTAGACCATTACTCAAGTACGAGCTCCATAAACACACTTAACCATCCACAAAGTAGTCCCACCGCCCCAAAAGCAGACAAACCTCTCTCCCCATCCAAAAGGCCAATAATTACTGCAACAGATTCCTCCGCATCCTCTTTTGCAGTACGCATCAAGGACACAGGATATAATAAACAGACATCATAATATATGGGAAGAAACCCGCCATCAACATAGCTATGGGTGACGAATCTAAAAACAACAAAAGATCATATTTAGTTCATGGCTTCCTCTGGAAGGCCCAACACTGCTTTAAAGTGTGTGCACAGCAGAGAGAGTTTCTAATTTGTAAGCACACCAACAGCCAGCTGTGTTACCGAAGTAACACCCACAAGGAAAATACCTTTTCTGTCTGGCTGTGTACAGGTTGCTCCAAGTCCTGCCATCTCCTTATTCCACTCTTTACCTTTGGTTTGCTTATCTTACCATATTATACCATGCAGATATTATAATCACGTTGGTTATCAAAGGGTGATTGCTGGGCAACAGATGTATCCTCCTTGAGTTTAGTCCCCCAGACCACTCTCCAACTCCACCCTGTGCCTACAGAGTCAAACAGGCCTGTTTTCCCGCTCTGTGTGATCTGGGAATGGTGTCCTTAGGCAGGGGAGAAGTGGATACAGAGAAGGGTCCCCCAGAATCACAGTGGAGATGGAAACCCCATTAATTCCAATGTAATCGAAAGAGTGGTCTCCTCTGGCTGCTCTTGAAAACAACAGAATGTTGAAAATGAGTTTGGCCGGGCCATGCTATGCCCATGACCAAGAACCTGCCAGGATGATCCGTTAAGGTCTGCATCACGGGCGTATAGGACTCCTTTCAACGCATTGACTACTGAGCATGTGAGGAGACAGGGAGAATGCAATGGGCACATTGTTTCATCAATAGTTCCTGCAGAGTTTGTGAATCCCAGTTGTTTAAAGCCCTCAGCGATCTCTGATACAATGGACGCTTGATCACTTGCCCTGTCTGAGATTTTTCAAAGCAGCATAGGGAACACAGACACTTCCATAATGCCATTTGCACCCCTCTACAGCAACCGTGTCCACTGTGGACTTCCTAAACCCAAATTTGTGCTCAAGTGACCGGTAACTATCAGGGTAGCCAGATTTCCTGAGCTGAACACCCCTCTCTCTTTTCCCAATGTGCCCTCATCTTCATGGACTACTGCTGCAGATCAGGTCGTGCTGGCTCCCTCCAGAAATGTAGAAACCTCTCCTTATTCAGGCTGAATTCATGCAGCCGCTTCTGCTCCTCCCAAGCCTTGAATACAACTTGGTCCAAACCAGTCTGAACTCAGAATCAACACTCTGTCCTGTCATCCCCAAGCACCTCACAGAACTGTCTCCTCCATGGCTGGGAGTAAACACTCTGCCATGTGCCGGTCTCAAGCCCAGACACTCAGCACTGGTTGGCAGAACTGCCTCCAAAAGCTCCAGCAGAAATCTCTCTTCCTGAGCAAGGAGCAAGAGCAGATTGTTCATCCTGGGCTCCATTTTAAGGTGAAGACTAGGAAAAAGCAATCATAGATGACAAGGCCAGAAGAGAACACTGTGATTATCTAGTCTGGCTTCCTGCATGACACAACCCATAGGATTTCCCTGATTTAATTCCTGTTTGAATTACAAGAAATATTTTAGAAAAAAACATCCAATCTTGGTTTAAAAATGGCCAGCAATAAGGAATCCACCACAACACTTGGCAAGCTGTTCTAATGGTAGAATTTGTCTAGCTTCAACTTCCAGTCAATGGAGCTTGTCTGCTAGATTGAGAAGGCTTCTATTACCAAAGTAATGTTCCCCATAAAGGTGTTTCCAGAAGGTGATCAACTGACCCCATAACCTTCACTTTGTTAAGCTAAGCAAATAGACTCAAACACTTCAAGTATCACAGTGGTACCCAGGAATGTATAAGGGTCTTGCAGGGGATTATGGGAACAAAACCCTTCCCTGGGCTTCCGGAATGTGTTTAAAGATCTCCCTGAAGCCATGGCTTCAGGGAGTTACTGGCTAATGTGAAATGGCATATCCATAGTGCAGGGCAATGGAAGTGGACAAAACTTCAACTAAAAAGCTGGCTACCGTGGGCACACAATCCCACCGGTTCAATCACCAACCGCTCGTTTCTCTGCTGATAACATGGCCTCAGTTTAAGCTTTTAAACCCCTTACTTTCAATAACTGTCAGAACAATTAGGTTGTCAAGCATTTTCTACCAGAGCATCTCCAAACTTTTGAATATCAAGTAATTATTTGGCACTTATGAGACCAGATGCAGTCACATTTTCAATTTAAATGCAAATAGCATGGAGATATTTACACAGTTTGTCTGTATTTTTATAAGTGCTTTAAAATTTTTAAGACAGAAGGGCTTGTTATTCTGGAGGTGTACCGTGGCAAATGGCTGTTTTCACCTGGGATCAAGTTAATTAGCTTCTGTGTCTTTTACTGCTTTTTTTTCTGGTGGTGGGGGGGGGCGAGTGAGATTTCAGCTTCTCCATAGAGTACTGCAGTGGAGTTCATTCTGCAAATTACTCAGTATATGAACTGTTAAACAGGTGAAACTGAGATCCAAGGATATGCCCCAGAGCTTGGGTTCTCCTTTCACGGCCTCAAATAGCAAATATTCAGAAGATGCAACTGTCACCAGAAGAGCAACGTGCTACCACCTCATGGACCTAGTTCCCCTCCCACACTTGTGAGAAACATGAGTAATCCCAATGCAGTAAATGTGGCTAATAGCTACAGAGTACGGTTATTTTTGTTCATTCCCTCTGAAGCACCTGGCATTGGCCACGGTTGGAAGACAGGATACTGGTCTAGATGGACCATAGGTCTGATCCAGTAGGGTCGTTCTTATGTTTTTATTTGTTGTATTGTGGTTGCACCTAACAGCCCTACTCCTGGACAAGGGCCCCATGGTAGGATGCGCTGTACGAACACAGTCTTCCCCCCCAAAACTTATATCCTAAGTGTAAGACAAAAGAAAGCAGGTGTGTATCGACAGACCAACCAGGGAGCACAAGGAAACAATGAGAGATGGTATGTTACTAGCAGGTTAAGCTGTGTAACCACAAGAAAGAGAATCTGTGATCAATACTGTCAAAAAATCATGGAATCATAGAAGATTAGGATTGGAAGAGACCACAGGAGGTCATCTAGTCCAACCCCCTGCTCAAAGCAGGACCAACACCAACTAAATCATCCCAGCCAGAGCTTTCTCAAGCTGGGCCTTAAAAACCTCTAAGGATGGAGATTCCACCACCTCCCTAGGGAACCCATTCCAGTGCTCCCCCCCCCCAATGAAATAGTGTTTCCTAATATCCAACCTAGACCTCCCCCACTGCAACTTGAGACCATTGTTCCTTGTTCTGTCACCTGCCACCACTGAGAACAGCCGAGCTCCATCCTCTTTGGAACCCCCCTTCAGGTAGTTGAAGGCTGCTATCAAATCCCCCCTCACGCTTCTCTTCTGCGGACTAAATAAGCCCAGTTCCCTCAGCCTCTCCTCATAAGTCATATGCCTCAGCCCCCTAATCATTTTTGTTGCCCTCCGCTGGACTCTCTCCAATTTGTCCACATCCTTTCTGTTGTGCAGGGACGAAAACTGGACACAATATTCCAGATTTGGCCTCACCAGAGCCGTATAAAGAGGAATAATCACTTCCCTCGATCTGTTGGCAGTGCTCCTACGAATGCAGCTCAATATGCCATTAGCCTTCTTGGCAACAAGGGCACACTGCTGACTCATATCCATCTTCTCGTCCACTGTAATCCCCAGCTCCTTTTCCGCAGAACTGCTGCCTAGCCATTCAGGCCCTGGTTTGTAGCGGTGCATGGGATTCTTCCTTCCTAAGTGCAGGACTCTGCACTTGTCCTTGTTGAACATAATTAGATTTTTTTGGGGCCCAATCCTCCAATTTTTCTAGGTCACTCTGGACCCTATCCCTACCCTCCAGCATATCTACCTCTCCCCACAGCTTCGTGTCATCCATGAACTTGCTGAGAGTGATCATTAAGAGATGGAGTCCAGCCACAAAATCTGGGTCCAAATTACAAAACCCACTTAGAATGTCTGATTCTGCTTTGGATACATCCCTAGTAATTAGTGGCACAGGACTGGGATAGGGGTGGCTGTGCCTAGTGGCTGGAGCAGGAGTCAGGCCTAGCGGTTAGAGAAGGAGTTGTAGCCATAAATAGGAGCCCACGATAAGAACCGGAGCTGGAACCCAGAGACAGAACCAGAGTCAAAGGCCAGAAGAGCTAGGGGTCAGAGCCGAAGACAGAGGTCAGGAATCAGAGCAGAGGGTCAGAATCAGCTTACCTGGAGTGGGACAAGATACTGGGCTGGGTCTATCACACCTGTGGCTGAATGCAGCTGCTGAACTGCTGCTGCTGCTAGGTTTAAGAACTGGTCTGCTGATTCCTCCAGCCACTCCAGGGATCCAGCTATTCAGGCAGTCCATTACAGGCCTGTTCCGCTCCTTAGGTTGCCCGGTGACTAGCTCTGCTGCAGGCCTTGATTCCTGACAATGAGTTCTCTCACTATTGTCT
Organism: Eretmochelys imbricata; assembly: GCF_965152235.1. Classification (NCBI taxonomy): domain Eukaryota; kingdom Metazoa; phylum Chordata; order Testudines; family Cheloniidae; genus Eretmochelys; species Eretmochelys imbricata. The sequence goes on along the minus strand of NC_135577.1, from coordinate 129,659,414 downwards.
GTATTACTGTAACTGAGAGCACCACATCAGGGATCAGATGTTAGCCATGTTGCTTCAGGCACTACAGGAAGCTGCTAAGATACCTCAGCCATGGAGACAGTAAAAGAACCCGAATACAATACAACAGAACAGACTAGAAACCCCACTGTACTTGGTGTTGTACAGAAGAAGTAAAAACAAACTTACAGGGAGTAACAGGTGGACACACATATACCATAAAAAGAAAAGGAGGACTTGTGGCACCTTAGACACTAACAAATTTATTAGAGCATAAGCTTTCGTGAGCTACAGCTCACTTCATCGGATGCATGTAGTGGAAAATATAGTGGGGAGATTTTATATACACAAAGAACATGAAACAATGGGTGTTACCATACACACTGTAATAAGAGTGATCAGGAAAGGTGAGCCATTACCAGCAGGAGAGCGGGGGACGGGGCCCTTTTGTAGTGATAAGCAAGGTGGGCCATTTCCAGCAGTTGTCAAGAACAGTAGGAAGGGAAATAAACAAGGGGAAATAGTTTTACTTTGTGTAATGACCCAGCCACTCCCAGTCTTTATTCAAGCCTAAATTAATTGTATCCAGTTTGCAAATTAATTCCAATTCAGCAGTCTCTCGTTGGAGTCTGGTTTTGAAGTTTTTTTGTTGAAGAATTGCCACCTTGAGGTCTGTAATCGAGTGACCAAAGAGATTCAAGTGTCTATCAAGCGTTCTTACAACTACAATACCCACCTGCTGAAGTGAAGAAACAGATTGACACCGTCAGAAGAGAATCCAGAAGTCACCTACTACAGGACAGGCCCAACAAAGAAAATAACAGAACGCCACTAGCCATCACCTTCAGCCCCCAACTAAAACCTCTCCAACGCATCATCAAGGATCTACAACCTATCCTGAAGGACGACCCATCACTCTCACAGATCTTGGGAGACAGGCCAGTCCTTGCTTACTGACGGCTCCCCAACCTGAAGCAAATACTCACCAGGAACCACACACCACATAACAGAACCACTAACCCAAGAACCTATCCTTGCAACAAAGCCCACTGCCAACTGTGTCCACACATCTATTCAGGGGACACCATCAATAGGGCTTAATCACATCAGCCACACTATCAGAGGCTCGTTCACCTGCACACCTACCAATGTGATATATGCCATCATGTGCCAGCAATGCCCCTCTGCCATGTACATTGGTCAAACTGGACAGTCTCTATGTAAAAGAATAAACGGACACAAATCAGACGTCAAGAATTGTAACATTCAAAAACCAGTCAGAGAACACTTCAATATCTTTGGTCACTCGATTACAGACCTAAAAGTGGCAATTCTTCAACAAAAAAACTTCAAAAACAGACTCCAAAGAGAGACTGCTGAATTGGAATTAATTTGCAAACTGGATATAATTAACTTAGGCTTGAATAGAGACTGGGAGTGGATGGGTCATTACACAAAGTAAACTATTTCCCCATGTTTATTCCCCCCTTCCTCTCCCAACTGTTCCTCAGACATTCTTGTCAACTGCTGGAAATGGCCCACCTTGATTATCACTACAAAAGCTTTTTTCTCCCCTGTTCTCCTGCTCGTAATAGCTCACCTTAAGTGATCACTCTGGTTACAGTGTGTATGGTAACACCCATTGTTTCATGTTCTCTATGTATATAAATCTCCCCACTGTATTTTCCACTGAATGCATCCAATGAAGTGAGCTGTAGCTCATGAAAGCTTATGCTCAAATAGATTTGTTAGTTTCTAAGGTGCCACAAGTCCTCCTTTTCTTTTTGCCAATACAGACTAACATGGCTGCTACTCTGAAACCTATACAAAGTAAAACTATTCCCCCTTGTTTATTTCCCCTCCTACTGTTCTTGTCAACTGCTGGAAATGGCCCACCTTGATTATCACTACAAAAGATCCACCCCCGCCGGTAATAGCTCACCTTTCCTGATCACTCTCGTTACAGTCTGTACGGTAACACCCATTGTTTCATATTCTCTGTGTATATAAAATCTCCCCACTATATTTTCCACTGTATGCATCTGATGAAGTGAGCTGTAGCTCACAAAAGCTTATGCTCTAATAAATTTGTTAGTCTCTAAAGGTGCCACAAGTACTTCTTTTCTTTTTGCGGATACAGACTAACACGGCTGCTACTCTGAAACACATATACCAGGGTTGCTTTTGGGGGACTAACGAACAAGTGTTGCACAATAAGCAGCAGGATCAGGTCACCACCTGCCTAGCTTAGTGATCAGGCATGCAGCCTTCTTTGGAAACACAAAGCCAAGGAAAGGAAACAAACTAAGATGTTAAAGTCTCCAGCTTGCCAGTTCACCAGACGGGCAAGCAACAGTAACACAAGCATGAATTCAGGAAAATGCCATTCTGCAAACTGCCCATCACGAAAACAAACTGGAAATTCGCAAGTCTCATCACAAAGCCGGTCAAGAATTGGAATCTAAATGAAACAATGAAGAGAAGTTGACATCATTCCCAATAGGTTTCGTACTTGCCAAACAAATTATAAATCCTCTGTTATACATTACAGCTGGGTGTTGACCAGGGCCAATGCCTTTATAAAGCCCACCTCTAGTGCCAAATCTGTCAAAAAATATCCTTGCATGACTCCCCAAAAAGCCAGAAGGCAGTGAATTGTAAATCTGCACTTTTCACTCTGCCCACATGCAATAAATGAAACTTAACGTACGTCTGCCTTTCTTCAAAAATGTACAAAGCAAAGAAACAAGATTAGTCCCCACACCAGGAAGTCTCCTACATCCTAATGCGCTGGCATTAAAATATACTTTGGAGTGGATTGAACGTTCAAATTCTACCTATAAAATTTTCATTAAGGGCTTTATTCTGCCACCATTCGTTGCGCTGAATAGCTGCTTCCTCCGCAAGTGGCTTTCATCCCACGGTTTAATGGCTCAAAAATTGTTTTGCAGGTTCTTGTACAACTTTCCAAAATTATTAGTCACTGGGGGTTGAGTCCAGGCATGAGAACTTTCAGTCCAACATGTAATTTTCTGACAATATTACATATGACTAAGAGCTTCTCAGTCTTCACCATTCTTGTTGTCATGGGAGAATACTGAATGTTACGGTTATTTTTGTTGTTTCCCTTTTTATTTTAATTTTTAAGCAAAAAAAAAAAAGTCAGCATAGCAAATAGATGGATACTCTGAAGGATTCTAAGTCACATAAGACACATTCTCATACCCTCCCCGACACAGGTATCCTACTCTATGGGTAGTCTCATTCACTTCAGTGGGACTATTTCTGGAGGAAGGTGCTAGTCAACAGAAGTAAGGGTGTCCAGGCCCTATTAACCACCTTATTTAAGAACTATGACCAAATCTATTTTGGAAACAGTCATTGCAAAACGACAAACTGACACAACTCCTCCCAAGAAACATCATGTCGACCATCAGGAACAACACAGGACAGCTCACATATAATGGCAATCCAGATGGGAGGCCAAGCTATGCTTTAACCATATACAGCACAGCAGCGGCAGCTCTGCGGCCCTTTCTTACATGAATAGCCCAGTGAATTCAATGGGAATACGTGAGTGAATGCACGTTGCACAGTCAGGCTCCAAGACCTCACGCCAGCCGTCAGAGATCACAGGCCCAGTGCTGAGAATCATATATAATCAGCTGGTGAGTTTCTGATCCCAAGCATACAGCTAAGGCTCCAGAAAGTGGGACAGTATGCACTTTGGTATGGGAGGGCAGATATATGGGAATTCAGATATATTTTGCCAATGCAATTCCCTAGTAATTATCAATCTGCTAATAACACGTGTATCTCATCACAGCAAGGTACACTTTCACTACAGGGTTAGAGAGGTATTTTACATTTGTACTGTACTCTCTCAATGGCTCAGTTTTTGAGGACTGAGCCACTTGCAAATTGCCTGACCATTCCTGCAGGGGATTATACTGCATAGTTATACAGTGCGCCTGCCACCACCTTCAGTATAAAAATAGCACACTCAATCACACTCGCTTCCCAGTCCCACCTCCCCCTTTAACCTGTTCATCTTGGAAGTGGGAATGCCAGATAGACCTTTCAGCACTGCTGTAATTTCTATGCCCTGTTGAAATGCAAATCGCTCTGAGCTCAGTCAGGTGCCTGGTTGTTGAGCAAGGGGATACATCAGTGACCCCTCTGCCCCTCAGTGTGGGCAATCTGCATTGCCACGCACTGTGAAAGGGGCAGGGTGCAGCTGAGCAAGAGGAATCTTAGCTCCATCCCACCTTGACCTGCCGGACAGTGCAGCTAAGCCAGGTGTGGAAAGTAAGAAAAAGGGATGGCACAGCTTACCCCTCCCCACCCATGCAGGAAGAGGGAAGCAAGGACCAAACTGTAACTCGGAGTCACTCTTCAGCCCTCTCCCTGCTCCTGGGGTGTCACTGTTACACAAGGCCTGTTACAGGAACTGGATGGGAAGGTGCCAATCCAGCCCTACATCTTCCAGTTTGCGCTACCCACCCCTCAGGGTTGGACTCTCTCTCGGGCGCTTTAAGGTTTTGCTTTTAATTTCTCAATAATTTTTGTGCTTTCCGTCTTTTGATGAAAGTGTCTCCTCATCACAGCCATTGCTGGTAAATTGTCGCTGGCAGACTAGAGAGGATGAGCAAGGTCTTAACATCAGCAGGCATTCTGGCCATACGCTGAGGCAGAAGTGGCCTGACGGAATCGGCGGGTGAAAATAGCCTGAAAAGTCTATGAACTGTTTGCAGTCATAACTGTATCTCAGGGTTTGTCTATACTAGGAAACAAGATGGTGTTGGGTTTCATTAAAACCACGTATTAGCTAACACATGGTAACATCCTGTTTAGCACAGGGTGACTGTTTTCCAGGGGAATGCTTACCTTTGGAAAATGCTCATTTGACGAAACTGAAACATTTCAGGCTCATTAAAACCTTTCACTTAGATCAGGTCAAACCATTTCATTTTGACATTATTGTGACAAATATTAGATTGCTGTCTTACATTACATTCAAAATCAAATTCAAAACACTTGTTCAAGCTTATCAAAGCAAACCCATTTTGAAGATGTCAAAATAAAATATTTGGGGATATGTCTTTTCATGAAAAATTCAGACTTCTCAACTTTTCATCCCATTTCAAAATGAAATCTTGAAATCGCAGAATATCCCGCAGGATGGGAATTCCATTTTTTGACCATTTCTATTCCTACTGTGGTTAAGGCATTTGTAGTTTTAATGTGTGTTAGCAGGTGGTAAACATCTGCTAAGAACAGGTTTCAGAGTAGCAGCCGTGTTAGTTTGTATTTGCAAAAAGAAAAGGAGGACTTGTGGCACCTTAGAGGCTAACCAATTTATTTGAGCATAAGCTTTTGTGAGCTACAGCTCACTTCATCGGATGCATCTGATGAAGTGAGCTGTAGCTCACGAAAGCTTATGCTCAAATAAATTGGTTAGTCTCTAAGGTGCCACAAGTACTCCTTTTCTATCTGCTAAGAAGTGTTAAAACAACTATTGCTATGTCTATACTAGGGTTTAGCATGTTATTTAACACTTTTTAGCCAACATACTTAAAAACAAAAACAAGACCTTATTTTCCTTGTGAAGACAAGGCCTGAAAGAGCAACATCTCCGGAAAAAGGCACAAGTTGAATTTTGCCTCCTGAACCTCGTCTGTAAAGTATTCTTATAGAAATCCTGATTCCTGGCAGCACAATCAAATACAGAACAGCCGCTGCCTATTATTTAGAAATAAAATGTCTGTACAGAAAGGTTCCAGGGTGTTCCAATGAAAAGAACTGCAGAATCAATAAACTATCTAGATTTTAATGTGGAATTGCTTTATGGACTTATCTATGATACACCACATCCTGACAGAGTGAGAGAACACATTTGGTGCTGCAATTTCAGATAGTAAAAATAAATAGACTTATTAAACTCTGAGGCTCCACTTTTCACACTTTCATTCTTAGAGCTGTAAACTTTTATGAGAGACCTCAGATAACTTATCACGACTGTAGCAACATGTGGGGGTTTCATTTTGCAAATTCAGGTCAGAGGAGGTTTTGTACCACTAACCTCGTGTGGGCTGGACCACGGTTGCAGAGATGTGTCTGTCAATAGTCAGGAGAATGAGAGCTGGTCAGGGATTTTCCATATGAAAATGCCTATCTGTCCAAATGAGACCTTTGTGCAGAAAGGTTTCCCGGGTCCAGAATGGAATTTCTGAGAAACAGAGAGCAACTGACCCACCCCAGAATAGCCCAGTGGTTACACACTCACTTGGGATGAGGGAGATCCAAGCTCTGAATCGGGCACAGCAGGGAGCTGAACCGAGGTGAGTGCCTTGACCACTGCTCTATTCCTGCAGGGTCCCTCATGTGTTTTTTTTCCCAACAGCAAATGTTTAAAAGTCTCATTTTTATTCCATATCCAAACATACACACATTTTGAAACCTTCCCCTCCCCCCGCCCCCCCAAACTAGAATTCCGGAAGGTTTTCCAGCTAACCCGAAGGAGACCATAGATGCTGGAGGCTGAAGAACTGTGCGAGTGGTCCCCACCTCACTCCCCCACACATGCAAAATAAGCCAGTAGGGTCTCATTCCTGACAGGTGCTGAGCACCCTCAAACCCTACTGCAGTCATCTTTCTGCAGAATCAAGCTGTGAGGTTATGCCCATTTGTCCCTTACAGGGAGGGTGGTGGTCTTTGTGTCTGTTCTGGATAGTTATGCCTATTATGTGCGTGGATCTTTGCCCTGTCCTTGAGCTTTCCACAGCCATGAAATCAGGCTGAAGCTCAGACCTTCATAGACCGCAGAAAGAAGAAAAAGCGAAAGGATCCCTCTGCCAGCTCCACAGAAAAATCACAGCATTGCAAACGAAGACTGTTCAAGTGCATAGTTAATGGCTCTGACAACCCACCGTCAGCATTACAAGTGATGCCTGCCAATGACTACATACGTTAGTTATGACTTTTCAGGCTGGCAGCACGTAACAACCTCTGTGAAAGAAGACAACTAGCTGCCCTGGGATGATGGTGCTAGATAATTAATATTGCTATGGCTTTTTAAACCCAGACCCTATCTTTGCCTTGAACAGGGGCTTGTATACAAAGGCAAAAAGTCAAAATACTTCTGATGGGTGTACGTGAGTGCCTGGTATTAAATGAGAATATTGATAGAATAGCCATCTCAGAAACTTGGTGAAATGATAATAATCAAGGGGACATAGTAATACAAATTGTATAGGAATGAGAGCAGGTCATGCTGGTGGGCAGGGGGTTGCACTATATGTGAGAGAAAGTAGAGTAAAAATCTAACGACGTGTACCGTAGAATCTCCATGCATAGAAATTCCATGCTTGAATAATAAGAATACAGCAGTGGGAATATACTGCTAACCACCTGACTAGGATGGTGATAGTGACTGGGAACTATTCAGGGAGATTAGAGAGGCTAGAGAAATAGAAAACTCAATAATAACGGGGGATTTTCAGCTATCCTCACATTGTCTGGGTACATGTCACCTCAGGATGGGCTGCTGAGATGAAATTTCTAGACATCATTAATGACTGTTTCTTGTAGCAGCTAATCCTGGAACCCACGAGAGGCAATTCTTGATTTAGTCCTAAGTGGAGCACAGGATCTGGTCCAAGAGGTGAAAATAGCTGAACTGCTTAGTAATAGTGATCACATTGTAATCCAATATAACATCCTTGGGGTGGGGGTGGGGGGATACCAAAGAAGGCCACCACTGTAGCATTTCACTTCAAGAAGGGGAACTACACAAAAATGAGGAGGCGTTTTAAATGAAAATAAAAAGGTATAGCCACAAGAGTGAAATGCCTGCAAGCTGCATGGAAACTTTTCTTTAAAAAAAACACCATGATAGAGGCTCAAATTCAAGAGGATGAAAAAATGTTACCACAGGTAAACAACAAAGTAAAAGAGGTGATAAGAGACAAAACAATATCTTTTAAAAATTGGAAGTCAAATCCCACTGAGAAAAATGAAAAGGAGTATAAACTCTTAAATAAAGTGTAAAAATATAATTAGGCAAGCCAAAATTTGAAGAGCAACTAGCAAAAGACACAAAAACTAACAGAATTTTTATTTAAAGTACATCAGAAGCAGGAAGCCTGCCAAACAATCACTGAGGCCACTGGATGATTGTGGTGCTTAAGGAGCACTCAAAGAAGACAAGGCCATTGAGGAGAAGCTAAATGAATTATTTGCATCAGTCTTCATTGCAGAGGATTTGAGAGAGATTCCCACACCTGAGCCATTCTTTTTAGGTGATAAATCTGAGGAAGTGTCCCAGACTGAGGTGTCAGTAGAGGAGGTTTTTGAACAAATTGATAAACTAAACAGTAATAAGTCACCAGGACCAGATGGTATTCACTCAAAAGTTCTGAAGGAACTCAGTTGTGAAACTGCAGAACTAATAACAGTGGTATGTAACTTATGGCTTAAATCATCCTCCGTCTCAGATAACGGGTGGATAGCTAATGTAAAGTTGTTGGTTTTTTAAGGGTTCAGAGGTGATCCAGGCTGGTAAGTCTAACTTCAGTACCAGGCAAATTGGTCAACACTACAGTAAAGAAAAGAATTATTAGACACATAGATTAACACCAGTTGTTGAAGAAGAGTTAACAGAGAGCTTTTGTAAAAGGAAATGATGCCTCACCAATCTATTAGAATTTCTTGAGGGGGTCAAGAAACCTGTGCACAAGGGTGATCCCATGGGTATGGTGCACTTGGACTTTCAGAAACCCTTTGACAAGGTCCCTCACCAAAGGCTCTTATGCAAATTAAGCAGTTGTGGGATAAGAGGGGAGGTTCTCATGGGACTGTAACTGGCAAAAAGACAGGAAACAAAAAGGAGGAATAAATGGTCAGTTTTCACAGCACAGAGAGGTAAATAGCAGGGACCCCTACGAATCTGCACTGGGATCAGTGCTGTTCAGCATATTCATAAACCATCTGGAAAAAGGGGTAAAAAGTGAAGTGGCAACGTTTGCAGAGAATACAAAACTGCTCAGGATAGTTAAGTCCCAGGCAGACTGTGAAGAGTTACAAAGGGATCTCACAGAACTGGGTGACTGGGCAACAAAATGGCAGATGAAATTCAATGGTGAAATATGCAAAGGAATGCGCATTGGAAATATTATCCCCACTATACGTACAAAATAACACGGTCTAAATCAGCTGTTACCATTCATGAACGAGATCCTAGAGTTCTCTGAAAACATCTGCTCAGTGTCCAGCAGCAGCCAAAAAAACAATTGAATGTTAGGAGCCATTAGGAAAGGGTTAGATAATAAGATAGCAAATATCATAATGCCATTAGATAGATGTATGGCACGCCCCCACTTTGAATACTTCATGAAGTTCTGGTCTTCCCATCTCGAAAAAGATACATTAGAATTGGAAAAGTTACAAAGAAGGGCTACAAAAATGCTTAGGGGTATGGAACGGCTGCCACATGAGGAGAGATTAATAAAATCGGATTTTTCAGCTTGGAAAAGAGACGACTAAGGGGGGATATGACAGAAATCTATAAAATCATGACAGGTGTGGAGAAAGTGAATAAAGTTGTGTTATTTACTCCTTCACACAACAGAAGAACGAGGGATCACCCTGCGAAATCAAAAGGCAGGAGGGGATGTTGTGAAGGCCAAAATTGTAACTGGGTTCAAAAAAGAACTAGTTCAGTTCCTGGGGGATAGGTTCATCAATGGCTATTAACCAAGATGGTCTGGGATGCAACCCCAGGCTCTGGGTGTCCCTAAACCTCTGGCTGCCAGATACTGGGAGTGGATAACCATTGGGTGTTATTTGCTTTAAGTCAATTACAGCAGCAAACCTCATTTTAAGCCATCCACTCCTTAGTAACAGGGCAAGTGATTCCATTAATGCTAGCTATCCATCTTAGTTTTCTTGAGTGTATTTTTGACAGTCTGAACAGTTCTTTCTGCTAGCCCGTTTAATCTTGGGCACTTTGGATGTGATGTATGCAGCTTAAAATCTTAATGCCTGGCAAACGCTTTTGTGCTAAATAAAGTGTGGGTAAGTTTTTGAACAGAGTCAATTGGGAATTCCACTTCTTGGAAAAAACAGAGTTCAGGTTTTGTGAAACAGATTCGTACAGATAAGACTCAAAAGTCACATAAACAGATCAGACACAAAACTGTCTTTGCCTTTAAAGTAAAAGATGCTATTTGACACATTTTCCCCTGATCATTCTAATACCTGCTGAGCATGTAATGATTCTCTGGGCTGGTGTGAGCACCCATGTGACACACTTCTAGACCATATCGCCAATCTGTGTGTTCATGCCAGCCTGGTAAAGGATTCCTCTGGCTCTTCCTTTTGCATAATTCCATGCCCAGGTGTCCTTCAGGGATGCTACCTTGCATTTTTGCCCTAATGGTGAATGGAGTAACCAACTTTATTCCTTCAAGGTTTGTGTCACCAAAAACCTTTCATTCTTCACAGATGAGTGATGAAGAACCAGGGAAGAGACATTGCTCTCTGTCTCTGGGGATCCCTTTGGAAAACTTGTACCCACAGGGAAAGATTTTCAAAAGTCACCAGGGAATTTGGGTGCCCAACTTGAGACACCTTAAAGAGGCCTGATTTTCAGACAGCGCTGAGCACCTGAGCTCTCAGAATCAGGCCCCTTTGAGGTGTCTCAAGCTGGGACTTCCCAAAATGGAAGTAAGGAAAATTCCTAATCATTTTGAAAATCAAGCCTTGAATCCTTACCTATCTATGGTACTTATATGGCCTCTATCACTGTAATATCAGAATATCTAGCTACCTTTATTGTGTTTATCCTCACAATACCCTGTGAGGTAGGGCAGTGTTATTTCCCCATTTTAGAGAGGGGAAACTGAGGCACAGAGAGACTCTGTGACTTGCCCAGGTTCACACACAGAAAACTGTGGTAGAGCTGGGTATTGAATTCCCCCTCCCTCCCCACTCACACACAACTGCCTTTGTTTTTTTTTTTTATTTTATTTTTACAGCACTTCGGAGACAAATCAGAAAGCAAGATTCGTGCCCCAATCTAAAGCCGACATAAAAGCCAGTACAGACAAAGGAGGATGAAGGAATGGAAGCAATATACCAACATGTGATACGGGTTGGTTATCTCTCGCATGCATCTCACACGTGTGCGTGCACATATGCATGCAAGTGACTGCGTCGACAGTGACACAGGTGTGGTGTAACCGGGTTAAGTCTCAGATCAGGTAGCGAGGCCCTGCAGAAAACTTCACTTCTAGCCTGAAGGGAAAAACAAACAGTACTGTTCAGCAGGGGCACGGCAGACCCAAGTCAAAGTGCGCAGAGCCCCACAGGACACAAGCTAATAGTAGCAGCTCAGCAACTACAGGACTCTTGATAAGTCAGAGCACTAAATTGAAGGTGATTTACACCTTAAAGACTATTCAGTTCCCTAGAGGCATGGGGCAGGCAGGAAGTGTTGTGCTTGAGGAATTGAATAATTCTGGGAGGTGGGACCAGGTTGGGGTTTTACGGTGAAGCAGTCCTGATCAGCCGTGTCCCAGGTAGAAAGAGGAAGGTCCCCTCGTCCTCTCCTGGCCAGCTATCTTGCTGGATCCCACTAGCACTTGTTGCCAGTTCCTGAGCATTGTGTCATCCTGGAGAAAGGCAGCCGGACATATTAAGCGGGCAAATGAGGTCAGGGCAGGATGGAATTAGACTGCAAAGCTCTGCGCAGTGAGGTGGCAAGCAACTGAGAAGAGAAGGCTGCAGAATGGGTGGCACTGCTCTGGTGCCCTTCACGGGGACTAGGACAGTGGACAGGATTATGACAAAGGAGGGGAGGAAGGGGCACCTCTGGGGGTAAGGGAGCAGGCTCTCAGGGCTCAGTGGACATCTCCTGCCCTTGCTAGGCCTACGCTCATCCCATGTACACTTGCATGTGTATACTGCACTAAGGATAACAAAAGAACGGCCACACTGGGTCAGACCGAAGGTCCCTCTAGCCCAGTATCCTGTCTTCTGACAGTGGCCAATGTCAGGTGCCCCAGAGGGACAGAACAGAACAGGGAATCACCGTGTGATCCAAGGATAGTCCACAGGTCTACATCTGTGAAAAAAGTGGCAAAGTTCTGTCCTTACAGGAATTTCCTGACTGTGACCAGAAGGAGTCCAAAGCTCCTTAAAATCCATGCACTTTTCAGGGTTTAATCTAGAAATGCTTTATGGGTGGTTAATTTTAATAATCAATGGTCTTCAATCACAGGGATTAGGAGAGCAGGAAGTGGAAAATGTTACCACTGAGAACACCCACCGGCATCCTAATGAAACTCTGCAAACGTAGCCTGAGGACCATTTCAAAAGCTCATTAATTAATCTATAAAAGATACTTGGAAAGAAAACTTACATAATTAGAGTTGGGTTTTGGCCACTTCTGATGAAACCAGAATTATTTTTTGACCCAGACTCCGTTAGAATATTCTCTGGAAGGAATGACATATTCTGGGATATCAGGCAGTTTGGAATGAGTTATTAACGGTATTCGGAGAAATGCCTGTATTTCGCCAGCTCTCTCAATAAGTGGTGATCTTGCCAGGTAAACAGCACATGGATTTGTTATAGAGGCAGCTGCTCCAACAGTAAAAACACAATTCAACAAGTCATGTATTTGTCTCTAGTGAGCTCTTGTTCAGAGCAAAAAGGAGGGAATGAAAGACATTGCATGGTATCTGTGCCTCTTAAGGAGCAACACTACAGCACTCAAAACAATTTCTCTTTACCATCTCTGCAAAATTTTTGTTAACATTATCTGACTGCTGCAAGGGAATGGCACGAACATGAAAACCTGGCAGTAGGGAAACAAAGGGTGCTGACTTTGTCAGCTTAAGGCTTGACTAGGAAAATACTATCTTTAAGGAATGGTACTTTATTGTAAAATGTTCATGATACTCCTGCAGCAGGTTCTGTATGTGAGGATCTATCTCATCCCCAGTATAATGTCCATTGATTCAAAAGGAGTTAGGAACACACACACTAAGGGCTTGTGTTCACTACGGAGCTAAATCAGCACAGCAGCATCAATTTAGTGGGTCTAGTGAAGAAACAGGAGGTCATTTCCTTTTCCTTCCATGCCCAAGAGGACCCGCCAAACCGCAGAACTCTGCTAACCCACATCCCATCTAAGGGCAGTCTCTTTTTATGTGTCCTTGGTGCCCATACCCATAACAGACAATACCCCGAGTCCCAGCAAGATTCCCTCTAGGCTCTTCCCTCTTCTCTGCAACCTTTCTGGCCAGGGATTCTCCGACCCTTCTCACCTGCACTGGTCCCTGGTACTGTCAACCCTCTTTCCTGGGGATGTCCGCCTCTACGAATTCTTTTGTGAGTCTGACCGCAGGATCTAGGATGACCAGCTAATGTTTCCTGACCCATACCTGCGTGTTCTCCTGAAGGAACTGTTCAAAAATTACTGCATCCATGATCTATATAGATATAGAGCAGGTTGCACAGAGGAGCCAAGAGGCCAGTGAAGAAGCTTGGCAACATGTGACCTCCAGAAGAGGTAAGCGGAATGTCCGGGTTCCAGTAACACAGACACAGGTAACTAACCACTTTCATGTTCTCTCCGCAGGTACCGTTGCAGAGAATGGACCAGATGATATGTCTGGGGCGAGAAAGCAGAAGGAGACTCCGCTGGTTGGAAGGCATGAGATGCGATGTCCTGAGGTTGGGGGTTCCACGACCACCACTCCCAAGAGGAGAAGGAGGGTGGTGGTGGTCGGGGACTCTCTCCTCCGGGGGACTGAGTCATTTATCTGCCGCCCTGACCGGGAAAACCGAGAAGTCTGCTGCTTGCCGGGGGCTAAGATTCGCGATGTGACGGAGAGACTGCCAAGACTCATCAAGCCCTCGGATCGCTACCCCTTCCTGCTTCTCCACGTGGGCACCAATGATACTGCCAAGAATGACCTTGAGCGGATCACTGCGGACTACGTGGCTCTGGGAAGAAGGATAAAGGAGTTGGAGGCGCAAGTGGTGTTCTCGTCCATCCTCCCCATGGAAGGAAAAGGCCTGGGTAGGGACCGTCGAATCGTGGAAGTCAACGAATGGCTACGCAGGTGGTGTCGGAGAGAAGGCTTTGGATTCTTTGACCATGGGATGGTGTTCCATGAAGGAGGAGTGCTGGGCAGAGATGGGCTCCATCTTACGAAGAGAGGGAAGAGCATCTTTGCCAGCAGGCTGGCTAACCTAGTGAGGAGGGCTTTAAACTAGGTTCACCGGGGGAAGGAGACCAAAGCCCTGAGGTAAGTGGGAAAGCGGGATACCGGGAGGAAGCACAGGCAGAAATGTCTGTGAGGGGAGGGCTCCTGCCTCATACTGGGAATGAGGGGCGATCAACAGGTTATCTCAAGTGCTTATATACGAATGCACAAAGCCTTGGAAACAAGCAGGGAGAACTGGAGGTCCTGGTGATGTCAAGGAACTATGATGTGATTGGAATCACAGAGACTTGGTGGGATAACTCACATGACTGGAGTACTGTCATGGATGGTTATAAACTGTTCAGGAAGGACAGGCAGGGCAGAAAAGGTGGGGGAGTAGCACTGTATGTAAGGGAGCAGTATGACTGCTCAGAGCTCCGGTACGAAACTGTAGAAAAACCTGAGTGTCTCTGGATTAAGTTTAGAAGTGTGTGCAACAAGAGTGATGTAGTGGTGGGAGTCTGCTATAGACCACCGGACCAGGGGGATGAGGTAGATGAGGCTTTCTTCCGGCAGCTCACGGAAGCTACTAGATCGCATGCCCTGATTCTCATGGGTGACTTTAATTTTCCTGATATCTGCTGGGAGAGCAATACAGCGGCGCACAGACAATCCAGGAAGTTTTTGGAAAGCGTAGGGGACAATTTCCTGGTGCAAGTGCTAGAGGAGCCAACTAGGGGGGGGCGCTTTTCTTGACCTGCTGCTCACAAACCGGGTAGAATTAGTGGGGGAAGCAAAAGTGGATGGGAATCTGGGAGGCAGTGACCATGAGTTGGTTGAGTTCAGGATCCTGACGCAGGGAAGAAAGGTAAGCAGCAGGATACGGACCCTGAACTTCAGGAAAGCAGACTTCGACTCCCTCAGGGAACGGATGGCCAGGATCCCCTGGGGGACTAACTTGAAGGGGAAAGGAGTCCAGGAGAGCTGGCTGTATTTCAAGGAACCCCTGTTGAGGTTACAGGGACAAACCATCCCAATGAGTCGAAAGAATAGTAAATATGGCAGGCGACCAGCTTGGCTTAACGGTGAAATCCTAGCGGATCTTAAACATAAAAAAGAAGCTTACAAGAAGTGGAAGGTTGGACATATGACCTGGGAAGAGTATAAAAATATTGCTCGGGCATGTAGGAATGAAATCAGGAGGGCCAAATCGCACCTGGAGCTGCAGCTAGCGAGAGATGTCAAGAGTAACAAGAAGGGTTTCTTCAGGTATGTTGGCAACAAGAAGAAAGCCAAGGAAAGTGTGGGCCCCTTAATGAATGAGGGAGGCAACCTAGTGACAGAGGATGTGGAAAAAGCTAATGTACTCAATGCTTTTTTTGCCTCTGTTTTCACTAACAAGGTCAGCTCCCAGACTGCTGCGCTGGGCATCACAAAATGGGGAAGTGATGGCCAGCCCTCTGTGGAGATAGAGGTGGTTAGGGACTATTTAGAAAAGCTGGACGTGCACAAGTCCATGGGGCCGGACGAGTTGCATCCGAGAGTGCTGAAGGAATTGGCGGCTGTGATTGCAGAGCCATTGGCCATTATCTTTGAAAACTCATGGCGAACCGGGGAAGTCCCGGATGACTGGAAAAAGGCTAATGTAGTGCCAATCTTTATAAAAGGGAAGAAGGAGGATCCTGGGAACTACAGGCCAGTCAGCCTCACCTCAGTCCCTGGAAAAATCATGGAGCAGGTCCTCAAAGAATCAATCTTGAAGTACTTGCATGAGAGGAAAGTGATCAGGAACAGCCAGCATTGATTCACCAAGGGAAGGTCATGCCTGACTAATCTAATCGCCTTTTATCATGAGTTTACTGGTTCTGTGGATGAAGGGAAAGCAGTGGATGTATTATTTCTTGACTTTAGCAAAGCTTTTGACACGGTCTCCCACAGTATTCTTGTCAGCAAGTTAAGGAAGTATGGGCTGGACGAATGCACTATAAGGTGGGTAGAAAGCTGGCTAGATTGTCGGGCTCAACGGGTAGTGATCAATGGCTCCATGTCTAGTTGGCAGCCGGTGTCAAGTGGAGTGCCCCAGGGGTCGGTCCTGGGGCCGGTTTTGTTCAATATCTTCATAAATGATCTGGAGGATGGTGTGGATTGCACTCTCAGCAAATTTGCGGACGATACTAAACTGGGAGGAGTAGTAGATACGCTGGAGGGGAGGGATAGGATACAGAAGGACCTAGACAAATTGGAGGATTGGGCCAAAAGAAATCTGATGAGGTTCAATAAGGATAAGTGCAGGGTCCTGCACTTAGGACGGAAGAATCCAATGCACCGCTACAGACTAGGGACCGAATGGCTAGGCAGCAGTTCTGCGGAAAAGGACCTGGGGTGACAGTGAACGAGAAGCTGGATATGAGTCAGCAGTGTGCCCTTGTTGCCAAGAAGGCCAATGGCATTTTGGGATGTAAAAGTAGGGGCATAGCGAGCAGATCGAGGGACGTGATCGTCCCCCTCTATTCGACATTGGTGAGGCCTCATCTGGAGTACTGTGTCCAGTTTTGGGCCCCACACTACAAGAAGGATGTGGATAAATTGGAGAGAGTCCAGAGAAGGGCAACAAAAATGATTAGCAAAAAGAAATGGAGTACTTGTGGCACCTTAGAGACTAACCAATTTATTTGAGCATGAGCTTTCGTGAGCTACAGCTCACTTCATCAGATGCATACTGTGGAAACTGCAGCAGACTTTATATATACACAGAGAATATGAAACAATACCTCCTCCCACCCCACTGTCCTGCTGGTAATAGCTTATCTAAAGTAATCGTCAGGTTAGGAAACCTGGATTTGTGCTGGAAATGGCCTAACCTGACGATTACTTTAGATAAGCTATTACCAGCAGGACAGTGGGGTGGGAGGAGGTATTGTTTCATATTCTCTGTGTATATATAAAGTCTGCTGCAGTTTCCACAGTATGCATCTGATGAAGTGAGCTGTAGCTCACGAAAGCTCATGCTCAAATAAATTGGTTAGTCTCTAAGGTGCCACAAGTACTCCTTTTCTTTTTGCGAATACAGACTAACACGGTTGTTACTCTGAAAAATGATTAGGGGTCTAGAACACATGACTTATGAGGAGAGGCTGAGGGAGCTGGGATTGTTTAGCCTGCAGAAGAGAAGAATGAGGCGGGATTTGATAGCTGCTTTCAACTACCTGAAAGGGGGTTCCAAAGAGGATGGCTCTAGACTGTTCTCAATGGTAGCAGATGACAGAACGAGGAGTAATGGTCTCAAGTTGCAGTGGGGGAGGTTTAGATTGGATATTAGGAAAAACTTTTTCACTAAGAGGGTGGTGAAACACTGGAATGCGTTGCCTAGGGAGGTGGTGGAATCTCCTTCCTTGGAAGTTTTTAAGGTCAGGCTTGACAAAGCCCTGGCTGGGATGATTTAACTGGGAATTGGTCCTGCTTCGAGCAGGGGGTTGGACTAGATGACCTTCAGGGGTCCCTTCCAACCCTGATATTCTATGATTCTATCTCACCCAATCAGAGTGTCTGGCCTCAACCAGCGAGTGGCCCAGTCCATCTGTTTCTGGGCAAACGTCCAGGACCGTAACACCCCAGACCATCTAGCAGCCCAAAACTTTTGTGGCTACTTTTCAGTGGATAAGCCCCCACCCCCCATCTAGGAAGGCTGCTTTAACCACCTCATAGTCCAGTGCTTGCTCATCACTTAGAGCCACACAGGCTGCCTGGGCTTCCCCTGTCAAGTTGGGTGCGAGCCATAGGGCCGAGGTTCCCTTCTCTCAGTCTTCAGCCACAGCTACTCTTTCAACAGCGACCAAGAATGAGTCGGGATCATCTGCAGAGCCCATGTCACGGAGGCCTACTGCCTATGCCCACTGCAGGACTCACCGCACCTTGGAGTAGCTGCTGCTGTACGCGAGCTTGCTCTCGAATAAAGGAGTGTTTCTCCAGGTGGTGGGACTGCGGGAAGGCCTGCAGAGTCTTCTGCCTCTCCTTCTGCTGTTCTGCGAGCCACTGCAGGGTCTCCTCCATTGTCCGGACAGCCAAACCTGTGCACCAGCCCCTCTCGAGCAGGTTATCCATGAGCACGGATAAGGCAATTTCTGGGTAAGCCCCCACTTGTGACAGGGTGCAGCCCTCCACGCCTGTCTTCTCACATATGGCTCTGACATCTCTAGTTTGTAACCTGTGTATCTGTGTGTTTGATCAACTGCCACCCTCCTGTGCAGCAATTCTATTCATGGTTCTCAGCATTGCATCGCACGCACACACCCACATGCAGGTGAATTAGGGAAGCAACAATTTTTAATGCGTTTACCTCCACAACACCCTGTGACCTAGGGAAACACTCTTATCCCCATTACACAGAGGGGAAACTGAGGCACAGAAAATAAACAAGGTAACATAGGAAGTCTGTGGCAGAGTAGAGAATTGAACTCAAGTCCCCCGAGTCCCAAACCAATGCAGGAACCATTAGCCCATCCTCTCTCTCTCACTTACTACTCTTGGCTTCTCTTGATCAGTGCACCAAGCTGGATGTTTTGGGATATGGGTCAATAGAGATGAGGATGGACTGACAGAATCATTTTCACTTGTGACCTACATGGAATCTGTTTATAAGGGTTACATCTCAAGGTGGTTGGGTTCTTAAATGAACTGTCTGCTGGGGTTTGGTGACGTCATTTGCAATCATGGGTTTCAAGGCCTGCATTAGAGGACAGGAAGTAGCCATAAATGTGGCTTTTTTATACCATTAGCTGAGAAGAAAGCTGCGAAAATCAAGCCAAGAAAATTGTTGGCGATGAAGACAATGCTGATAGAACTAGCCTCGGACGGTAAAGCCATGGGTCCAGGGTAAATATACAGCAAAATCACCTGGTTTTAAAAAGAATAATCATCCAGACATAGTACAGCTCCAACCCCTGTCCTGGAGTCCCCATGAGAATTGTGGATAATTTGTGGATATACAATTTCATATTTTAAATAAATGTTCCTCTCTGTCCTCGGCTGCTGTGTGGAAATCCAGACACTGAAAAGGAGCATAGATATATAGGGAAAGCAACAAGACAGCATTCAAAGTACTATCCAACACACCCAAAAAACAAACTAAAATCAGATTTTTTTTTCTCAAATCTATTTCAGCTCTGTTAAACTCGGGTATTAATCATAACAAAGGTAAATTAAACTCTGCCAGAGAGAAGGACTTTTTAAGTTGGTCCTGTCCCTTTAAATATGAAAGAAGAAAAATATCATAATAGAGACCAGTGCACTTAAATTATTAAAGTTTATGGGCAAAATTGACCACAGGCATGAGCATATGCAACTTCCCTGACTTCCTGCCACTAGGTGGTGCACCTGGTGATGCCGGAAGAGAATTTGACCAGCTTTTCTGAAATAGAGAAACAAATCTGGAGTAGAATGACTGGGCCATATCATGAGAAGCCAACCTTAACTCATCGCCAGAGGAGCCACTGCCTTTTCACAGTACCTCCTCTCCCCAGCCTCTCCAGCGGACCTCCCTCCACTACCCCGGGGCTCTCTGATCACCCCGCTGCCATTCCTAGGAAAGTTCTGCAGAAGTTAAGAGGGAGGGAAGTTCTTCTCTCTCCCCACCTCGCGTGCAGCCATACAGCAAATGGCCTCGATCAACCACCTAGGTTAGAGGTGGAAAGGCTTCAAGCAACAGCAGAAGTTGGCCCATTCCAAGGAAAGGGGGCCACAGCTGCACCCTTCCGCTGCTGTAGCGTCAGGTAGGCTCCTCTAGTGGTCAGTGTCCCTGGGAACTCCCACCAAGTTGCTGTGCCGAACACAGCCCCCGTTGAGGGGTATGGTTTGCAGCTACAAGTGCAACCCGATGTTTTCTTCAGCCCCTTTTCCTGGAGGGTGGCTGGGCCTTATCTGTCGTTTGCTGGGGTGCTGGTGATTTCTTCCCCACGCCTGACTGAGTTAGGAATGAACTGGGCCAGGCTGCTCTTTAGAAAAGGAAAACCCAGATATGTTTTCAATGATATTTTTCCAGGCATGGGCTCCCGTAAATAAAAATGTACGAGCAGAGTATTATTATCCTCCGACTCCTGACATTGGTTCCTGTGGGGAGCCAAGGACTCCTCTAACGCTGCTTTTTGGGTCAATGAAAATATCGAGATTTCTTTACATGAAAAGCTTTTCCTTCCCTTTTGCTTATTCCAAATGTGCGTTCCTCATTGCCCAGTCTTACGACAGTTGTAAATCCCAGCGAATGAGGGTGGATGCCTGATTCTGGAAATAACACAGCATTTTTGCTTCCGGACAATAAAAGCTTTAAGCCGAATGTCAAAAGATTCCAATGGAATGATCTGACAAATAACGCCGTTGCAACAGCCTAACAAACTCCTACAGAAGCCTGGTGCCATGCTCTCTCCTGGACCTCCCGAACAACGCATACTGCTTCATCGGCCTGTTGGAAAGTATAATATTGCTGGGCACGAAGGAGCAAACAGAGCCTATGCTCTCATGAAATAATTACACCATTGCTCCTTATACAGCAGATTCTCCCGAGTCTGATGAATCACAAGTTATTACTGAAAGCACCCACTGTGTGGGAGTTTATGTTTCCGTACCATTGGCATCTTAGATTATAGAAAATTAGTTTCAACTGAACTATTTGGTTCAGGTAGATTAATCCACCTACCAACCAATAGGAATCTTCCTTCAAACTAATCAGCCATATCTCTGTGGTTAGCCCAGGCTCACACTGCAAGCCAACACAACTCTGCAGATTTAGTTTTCTCCTAGGAGTAATTATTGTGCACAATTTCTTCCTTGTCCCCTTACCTGGATTAAATTATAGGTACCATGGACTCAGGCCTGTTGTAATAACTGGGCTTCAAATTTACCCTAACTGTAAGGTCACCTTTAAAAAGTAAGTGTAAATTCATAAAATGTCATATCAAATATTAATGAAAAAAGTTATAACCCATCAATCTAAATTAATCCAAACAAAAGGAGCTACTAATATAACTCAAAAACTGTGGTAAAATTCTGCCTAGCAACCAAAATAAGTGGCAAATTAAAAATCAGTAAATGAAAACTGTTTTTTTTTAAAACTAAGCCTAAATAATAACCTAAATAATGAGGGGAGGAGCTATTTAGCCTCTCACTCCTGTGGTGGGCCCTTAATGGAAGAGATTTTAGGGAGAACAACTGCTTAGCTACAAAAGCAAACAGTGTGTTTACCAGAGTACTAAGCAAGCTAAAGTTTCTATCGACCAAACCCCAAAACTTGCGTGACACTGTTTAATATTAGCCATTAACTAAGTTATATAAACACCGTTAGCCCATTTATTCCAATACAACAGGCCACAGCACTTGCAGACATGTGATCACATCAGAATATCAGCTTTCAGGGAAACCTCCAAGGTAGTAAGCTTCCCACCCTTGTGGGCGTGAAGAAAAGAATGAACATGTGACCCTGGTGACAACTGCAGAAAGCCTAAAGCATAGAATCATAGAATATCAGGGTTGGAAGGGACCTCAGGTGATCATCTAGTCCACCTCCCTGCTCAAACCAGGACCAATCCCCAATTTTTGCCTCAGATCCCTAAATGGCCCCCTCAAGGATTGAACTCACAACCCTGGGTTTAGCAGGTCAATGCTCAAACCACTGAGCTATCCCTCCCCTCCAACAGGGTGACTGCCCCATGCACCTCAGTGGGGTATAAATTCCAAGAACTGCTCTCTTAGGGGCTCCTGCCAACGCCACCCCAGCAGAGGACTCCATATGTGGCTGGAGAAAAATGCAGAAGGTCCGGCCAGCCTGCCCACAGATAGCATCCAACAGGACTGGAGGCCTCTGGCTGCTTGTCCTCCCTTTTCAAGGGGCGAGGCAGTGGGGCCCCAGCTGCTACTCCTTGGCAGGCCCTCAGGGCTGGACTACAGAGGTAGTCAGGGTGTGCCTAAACCCCAGTTGAAACTGCATTGATCCAGTACTGATTTATTCCTTATGTTGTTATAAATGGCCAACACCGTGCTTGGCACAGTAGGAAACAAATTTACAGGCAGCCACCCTGCCAAAGAGGAATGAAGGAGAGTTAGCCCTCAAAGGAGCATGTTGAGAGCATCCAAGCCCAACTTACCTCTTACAATGATGTTGGTGGACTTTTTTGCAGGGTTCCCCACGTTATTATTGGCAATGCAGCTGTACGTGCCGGCGTCATCCGAAGCCACGGCCGGGATCGTCAAGGTCCCGCCGTTCAGCCCAGTTTTTTCAGGCAGGGCTCCAATGGATCTCACCCAGGTAAGAGTGGGTGCCGGCTCGCCTCCCGTCGTCACACAGACCAAGGTGATGGCCTCGCCGGGGTTCACCACGATGGGGTCGTCCACCAGGAGCTTAATTGATGGAGACGCTGGAAAAGATGGGAGAGAGACATGTTGTTCGGAGGCTGACAGCCCTATTTCTGTATCTGACACACCACACCAGCTGAGGTCAGCAGAGCCGCTACATATAAACCAGCACGGCTGCTGGCCGGGTGCTCTCTGAGAGCATGTCTACATTGCTGTCAGAGGTGTGGCTGCAGACACACCCTTTGATCTAGCTAGCTTGAATAGCAATAGCCAGGAAGCTTCAGCAGCATGGACTGTACAAGCCCACCTGGGAGTCTCGTAAGTGCGCAAGGGGCTTCAGCACTATTGTTATTCAAGCTAGCTAGGTG
The DNA here is from genome assembly GCF_965152235.1 of Eretmochelys imbricata. Taxonomy (NCBI): domain Eukaryota; kingdom Metazoa; phylum Chordata; order Testudines; family Cheloniidae; genus Eretmochelys; species Eretmochelys imbricata. The sequence continues at coordinate 129,636,493 of NC_135577.1, read as the reverse complement.
GGAGCTAGCTCAGGTGCACCTACACCTGTGATTGCAGAGCAGGGGTCCTCGATTTTGGAACTTACTGCCCACTTAGGGGCGCCAGAGCCTAGATCTGGGAATGCTGCAAGCCTACCATCATGCCCCTTTGGGTAGAGTCGTTGCGGAGGGCAGGGGTCGAGGCATATCTACTTGCAGGTGGCCATCGTCTATGTTTTTTTTTGCAAGGATCAATTTAAGAGATAGATGCCCAGAGCACTGGATCTTAAATATGGAGCCAATGTCTAGAAATGCTACAGCGGCACAGGGATTCTTCCATCACTGGAGTGAATCCACCTCCCCGAGAGACAGCAGCTAGGTTGACAGAAGAATTCTTAGCACTGTCTACGCTGAGGCTTAGGTTGACTTAACTATGTCTGTTGCAGGGGGTGAATTTTTCACACCCCTCAGTGACGTAGCTGGTTCAGCCTAGCTTTTTAGTGTAGGCTAGCTCTGAGGGGAATTCGTTATTAGCATTCCTGTTATTCAACACAGAAAGCACGGCCTTCTCCATTCTCCAAATCCTGCCAGCAAACAGCATCCTCCCTCTACAAGACACCCGTTGAAACCCCAGGCCCTCCATGTCTGAATCTGGGCTGACAGTGATTTAACAAACAACAATACGTTTCATGCTGGGCAAGACCATTGCTTGATGCTCCTGCACAGGGGAGCAAAGGGGCACACGGCACCCCCTTACTCTCCCGAACAGCTACGCGACCCACACGTGGGGGAGAGCAGGGCCGCTGACCCCTTTCTGGCGCCGCTGGGTGGGGAGAGGCCAGTGCAAGGAGCAGGCACACAGATGAAGTCACCTGCTCACGCGCTCCAGCAGATTCCCCTGCTCCTGGAGCAGAGCCATCACAGTTCACCCCCTGATCTGCTCTGGTGCAACACAGCTGGGCTTGCTCAGGCCTGTGCCGACAGGCGCATTCGCACCCACAGAAGAGCTGCACTGATTTCTGCACCCTTCTTATTGGGCTATGAAGGGAAATTCCATCAAACAGTGGCACTAAACAGAAGGAATCCTGTGCAAAATGTTTGGAAAGAACAAGACAAGAGTGAAGGTAAATATCTCGCTCAGATCCTAGGTATCACAAGCTACTATCTACGAAAGAAGAGGGCTTTTTATTCTGATTTGGAGAAATTAACTATATAAATATTAAAGGAACATCATAATTGGGCTTGGCAAAATTGGGTTTTTATTTTTTAAAATAACGTTGAGAGATTTATTTTTAAGCTTTTTTTTCAATTTAAATTTTCACTGTGAAACATTCTGGGTTTTAATATTTTTTCTCTTTTTATCAATTTACATTTTCACAGTTGTAGGAACTCCTGGGAGGGTCGGACAATAATTATTTAAGGGCAACAGATGTTGAGAGTCAAAAAAATAGGAAGTTTTCTCCCCATTAAAGCACAAACTGTCAACATCACAAGTCAAAATCTACAAAGCAAATATCCTAACTCAAACGCTGAGTTCTTAAGCAGCATTTTTCTTACTTTGCCTAACTGTATATTTAGATGACCATAAATGGAAATAGGTTTGTCATTTTGCTTGTGTACGGTGAAATCGATGTGTATCAACATTTTACCTATAAAAATCTAATCGTTCCAGGACAGTATGACAGGCAGGACAAGCAGCAGCACCTCCGAGCCCAATTATGGACCCCACTGTGCCAGGCGCTGTACAAAGACAGAACAAGAAGATGGTACCTCTCCCAAAGAGCTGCAAATCTAAGACAAGTGACAAAAATGGATATAGCCAGAGAGGAAAGTACAAGAAACAATGAGACAACATTGTCTAAACAGATCAGACAGACACAGGGTGAGGAAGGGGTAGGACACACAAGCAGCATGAAGAATGTGACGGTGGGAAATGTGGTGTTAATTCTACAATTTGGGGAGGTCGGGGGTTATTTTGGAAGGGATCAGCTAAAAGAGGAGAATGAGGGGAGAAGAGGTGACATGATTACAGTTAAGGCTACATTTTAGTCACGGTATTTTTATTAAAAGTCGTGGACAGGGAGGGAGGAAGTAGATAACAGAAGGGGAAGCCACATGGTTGAGTGGGCAGGGGATGGGTGGCTGGCAGCAGAGGGAGGTGAGAATGTAGAGATGCCTGGTGGGTGGGGAAGAGTGAGGCTGGGCCGTGGGACCGGCATGCAGGTCCGGGGGAGAGCAGGAGATGAGGAACAAAGCGGGTGAGTAGCCAGTTGGGACGTACATAGAGTGCCGAGCGTTGGGGTCCTGCTGTGTCAGGAGACATCCATGTACACACATGAGAATCACATGCCCTGACTCTGTACCTCTTCACACGCCCGTCACTGCGGGTCTTATGTTTTGGGGGCGGAAGTGAGAATCGGAGTGGGCACCTCCCGGTCCACGATGCTGGGCACAGCTTTTCTGGCAGGTACCTCTGTGCAGTACCTGCTAGAATTCAGCCGGGGAGCTGGAAGTGCACTGGTCGGGTGTCAGTCAATATTGGTGCGGCTTGATCACTGCCATTTTCCTTTCCATGCCGAGGCTAAAGTTAGCTCCAGAAGGACTTGTGCAAAGAACTGCCTCTGCCCTACTCTCTCTAAACGTCCGCCGGGAACAGCAGAACCGCAGCCGATGCTTCACCACTTAGAACACAAGATGAAAGCGTTGACAACGTCAACCCAAACGACGGCTGCTGTTACCATAATGGCCTCATCAACCCTTAGATGAAAGGAGACCCCTGGCTGTGCTTCAGACAGAGAGACACAGAGAGCGGCTGATGGGATAAAAAAGCTGTGAAACGACCCTCTCATGCCGGCATCTCATTCTAAATAGCACGTACGTGGAAATCCTGATCTGAATTCGGCGATTGGCTTCTGCTCACACGGCACGGCAGACTCCGCTAGAATGCATTCCACCCAAATCTAGAAGCTTGTTCAAATGCTGGCTTCAAAGGCCTGATTTACAGTCGAGACAGCCAAGAAACTCGGAGGTCATGCTAAAGGTCTAGTCTTCCTTCAGACCACCCTGGGGCACCCCCGGGTCAAATTCTGCTCTGTGATGTAAATGGAGGATGACTGTAAAGCAACAGTGACATCAACGGGCCACGCCCATGCTATCCATGTCTGTCGGACTCCATCGCTATCTAGCACCCTATGGTAAAGCAGCGGTGAATCAGCACCTGCGACTGAATGGAGTTCGTGTAGCTCTACAGTGGAGTAAGGGGGGCCTCATTTGGTCTAGTATGCAGTATGTTGGATATACCCCACCGCAAAGCTGCCAGGTTCTGGCCTGGGGATAAGCTGATTAGCAACCGTGCTAAAGGGGGATATAGAATTACCTTGCAAACCTGCCCATCTCCTGCTATTCCTGCTGCCAGCGTGAGGTTTGCCATACACCCAGGGAGCACAGCCTGCTCCTCTCTCTCAGTCAGTCCAGTCACCAGCAATCCATTCACAGCCAGACACACCCGGCCAAGAATGGGAGCGGGGGCTCGTCACGGGAGCGAGCGCTCTTCATGTGTCGGGGGGAAAGCAGGGAGCTCCTGCCCCTGGTCTGTGCTCTGCTCTGCTTGGGTGCTTGGAAAGGGAGAGAGAGAGAGAGAGAGAGAGAGAGAAATGGACTTGTAGGGAATGACTGGGGGCAGGGAGGGCTCACCAGAGCCTGGAGGCAGGCAGAGGAAAAGCTCTCACTGCTAGACACCAACAGCAAGAGTGGGAGCAAGCCTGCGTTTCCAGAGACACCCTGGACATGTCAGAGAGGGCTGAGAACACAGCTTCAGCCTGAACTCAGAGTTTTGGCTTGTGCGATTTAATTTCCATTGTTTTCTTTTTTAATGTAATGTGAAAAAAGAGCCGATAAGCTAACCAACTGTACACCTGTGAAATGCTCTGGGGCTTCAGAGGGGGGATGGTTTAGTGGTTTGAGCACTGGCCTGCTTAAACCCAGGGTTGTGAGTTCAATCCCTTGAGGGGGGCATTTAGGGATCTGGGGCAAAAATTGGGGATTGGTTCTGCTTTGAGCAGGGGGTTGGACTAGATGACCTCCTGAGGTCCCTTCCAACCCTGATATGCTATGATTCAGGGACCCTGATCCACTGGAGATAGGAAGGGAAAGGACCTCTTGCTTCTCCCACAGTGCCCCCCCCATTTGTCAGTCAAAGAAGCACCTGAGGAGGGGGAACGTCTTGCTAGGTGTTGAGTGCCTATGAGCTCAGCCAGAGGTGAAAGTAAGCCGGTACGGTCCGGTACTCTGTGCCGGACCAGACCGGCTTCCCCGGTGATTTAAAGGGCCCGGTGCTCCTGCCACTGCGGGGAGCCCGGGGCCCTTTAAAGCACCGCCCACGCCCTGCTGCCGGAGCCCCGGGGTAGCGGTGGCAGGGCTCTCATGCTAATTTAAAGGGCCCAGAGCTCCGTGGCAGCCGGAGCCCCAGACCCTTTAATTTGCCCCTGAGCTCTCAGCCACCCCTGCAGCTGATAGCTCCAGGGTGATTTAAAGGCCACGCCTCTTCTGTTTGAGGCCACGCCCCCCTCAGGACTCCAGCGTATCGGTAAGTCCTTTAAGTTACTTTCACCCCTGTGCTCAGCCCCTCACAGGACTAGAGCCCCATCTTGTTACTCTTGTCCATGAGTTGGACATGCAAAGCTTTGAAGTAGGGAGGATAATGGTCTCATGGTTAAGGCACTTGACTGGGTCTCAGGAGATCTGGGTCAATTCCCAGATCTGTGTGACCTTAGGCAAGTCACTTAGGGCCAACTTTTCCAAGGGTTTTGATGAAGATAGGCACCTAGTGGGGTTTTCAAAAAGCTGAGGTGCCAAACTCTAACTGAGCTCATTGCTTTTGAAAATCCCACTGGGCACCTACCTGCAACTTTGGGCTTCTAAAAACATTTGAAAATCTACCCTTTATTCTCTCTGTGCCTCAGCCCCCTTCTGTAAAAGGGGGATAGTAGTACTTTAACGGTCTGCCTTATCTATTTAGATTGTCAAGTCTCTGGGGCAGAGACTGTCTCTTACTACACACATCGTAAGACTGGACTGTGGAACTCATTGCCACTGGAAGGTGTTGAGGCCAAGAACTCAGCAAGGTTATAAAATGGATTGGCCATCCGCATGACTGACAAGAATATCCAGCGTTATTAGAACTAATGATGGCAAATGATATGGAAGGGATATTAAACCTCAAGTTTCCAGGCTTCAACTAATCTTTAACTATTAGAGACTGAGACCTAACATGAGGGACAGATTAATCTACATCATCTTACTGCAGGGCTCTTACACCTTCCTCTGAAACACCTGGTACTGGTCCTATCAGAGACAGACCTTAAATCTGATGGTAATTCTTTCCCTTGTTCCTATATCCTATGCATCTATACAGAGCCTAGCAAAACGGGGTGCTAATCTCAGCTAGGGCCTCTAATACAACTGCAACACAAACAGTAATATTGGTTTATGGAGAGAAAACAGCACAGGATTTAGCTGGATTACCTCCATTTGGCATCAGCAGCAAAAAGACCTCTCTGAAAGGTTGACTATTACTTTAGTTTTGAAATAATAAATACAATTTTATATTATTCTCAGTCATATTATGTATCGGCATTCAAAAAATTAGACTTTCAAAAAACATGTTTTCAGGCTTAAAGTAATTACATGCTCATCACAGAAGAGAACTTGAACAAGGTCCCAGTCGGGAATATCATCTGAAAAGAAGCATATTCCAGTGACAGCAAGCAGCTAATTCATTCCTCCACTATAGATTTTATTCCTTAAATGACTAAAAGATATATTTTCCCAGACTATGCCATTTGGACAGCGTCCATGTTTCCATAGGTTTCTTTTCACCTGAAAAGCACTTTAAAAATCTAAGCACTTTGAGGTCTAAAGAACACAGCAGGCAGTTGAATAATTAAAAGCAAAGACACATGAAAACGCTACCACAAGTTATGTCTGCTAGTCAGGTTTGCGCTCTCATCCAAAGGCCAGTTACTATGTATGGCATGATAGTTATTTAAGGCTGTCAAAAAATCCCACTGGAATTTTCCGATTCAAAGAAAATACAGGGAAATCAAATGTAAAAAAAAATATTGCTCATTATAGTTCCGCATTTAACATGTGCCATAGAATCATAGGAGATTGGGGTTGGAAGAGACCTCAGGAGGTCATCTAGTCCAACCCCCTGCTCAAAGCAGGACCAACCCCAACTAAATCATCCCAGCCAGGGCTTTGTCAAGTCGGGCCCTAAACACCTCTAAGGATGGAGGTTCCACCACCTCCCTAGGGAACCCATTGCACCCTCATAGTGAAACAGTGTTTCCTAATATCCAGCCAAGACCTCCCCCGCTGGAACTTGAGACCATTGCTCCTTGTTCTGTCACCTGCCACCACTGAGAACAGCCGAGCTCCATCCTCTTTGGAACCCCCCCCCCCAGGTAGTTGAAGGCTGCTGTCAAATCCCCCCTCACTCTTCTCTTCTGCAGACTAAACAAGCCCAGTGCCCTCAACCTCTCCACTCCATGTTAAAACCTGTCTAAAAATTTCAAGTTATAAACCCTGATTCTAAAACGGTTTAGAGATCTAGAGATCTAGAGATCAGCTCAGCATTTGGGTAAAATATCCCCAACCTGTGGTCAAACCCCCACTCAAAATTCAAACAATTTCTGAAGAGTCTCAACACAGGTTTGCTTAATGCAGTTTCTTCAGTGTTTTCCATTTTGATCTGTATATGCCCCTGCTTTGCCTGGTCTCTGGACCATTCACTATTTTACATGCAACCCTGCCATCCCCCCTCTTATTCATCTCCTTTCTAGACTAAACAGTCCCAGGTTGTCAAGGTTCCTCCCCCACTCTGAACTCTAGGGTACAGATGTGGGGACCTGCATGAAAAAACCTCCTAAGCTTATCTTTACCAGCTTAGGTCAAAACTTCCCCAAGGTACAAAATATTCCCCCCGTTGTCCTTGGACTGGCCGCTACCACCACCAAACAAATACTGGTTACTGGGGAAGAGCTGTTTGGACGCGTCTTTCCCCCCAAAATACTTCCCAAAACCCTGCACCCCACTTCCTGGACAAGGTTTGGTAAAAAGCCTCACCAATTTGCCTAGGTGACTACAGACCCAGACCCTTGGATCTTAAGAACAATGAACAATCCTCCCAACACTTACACCCCCCCTTTCCTGGGAAATGTTGGATAAAAAGCCTCACCAATTTGCATAGGTGACCACAGACCCAAACCCTTGGATCTGAGAACAATGAAAAAGCATTCAGTTTTTTACAAGAAGACTTTTAATAAAAAATAGAAGTAAATAGAAATAAAGAAATCCCCCCTGTAAAATCAGGATGGTAGATATCTTACAGGGTAATTAGATTCAAAAACATAGAGAACCCCTCTAGGCAAAACCTTAAGTTACAAAAAAGATACACAGACAGAAATAGTTATTCTATTCAGCACAATTCTTTTCTCAGCCATTTAAAGAAATCATAATCTAACACATACCTAGCTAGATTACTTACTAAAAGTTCTAAGACTCCATTCCTGTTCTGTCCCCTGCAAAAGCAGCATACAGACAGACACAGACCCTTTGTTTCTCTCCCTCCTCCCAGCTTTTGAAAGTATCTTGTCTCCTCATTGGTCATTTTGGTCAGGTGCCAGCGAGGTTACCTTTAGCTTCTTAACCCTTTACAGGTGAGAGGAGCTTTCCCCTGGCCAGGAGGGATTTCAAAGGGGTTTACCCTTCCCTTTATATTTATGACACAGGTTTTTCACTCCCTCCACTTCCATGAAACTACATCAGTTGGCAGCAGCTGAGGATCTAACTAAAAAAACCTGATTTGTGCATTCGCACGCATGAACACACACATGCACACACCCGGTTTATTTTTCCTTTTTTAGAATTAAAGAGTATTGGACACAATGATTTAAAAATATTGAGGAGCTCTACTAACTAAAATGTGATGCCCCCTTGAAAAAAGTTCTGCCCAAGAGCTGCACACAGGCTAAACCTCTACGACGCTGCAGAAGACATAGACAATGCATATTAAAACCATTTTTGAAAGGTTTCCAATGGAATGTCGCTGGCCAAAATGGAGCCAGCCAGCAAGCCTCCACGCTGCTTTCAAAGCTTTGCTTTGGTTTAGGATTGTTTTAGATAAAGATCTAGATCTCAATGTCAGCCTTAAAGAAAAGGAGGACTTGTGGCACCTTCGAGACTAACACATTTATTTGAGCATAAGCTTTCGTGAGCTACAGCTCACTTCATCGGATGCATTCAGTGGAAAATACAGTGGGGAGATTTATATACACAGAGAACATGAAACAACGGGTGTTACCATACACACTGTAACCAGAGTGATCACTTAAGGTGAGCTATTACCAGCAGGAGAGCCGGGGTGGGGTGGGGTGGAGACGGACGGACCTTTTGTAGTGATCATCAAGGTGGGCCATTCCCAGCAGTTGACAAGAACGTTTGAGGAACAGTGGGGGGGGGGGGGGAATAAACATGGGGAAATAGTTTTACTTCGTGTAATGACCCATCCACTCCCAGTCTCTATTCAAGCCTAAGTTAATTGTATCCAGTTTGCAAATTAATTCCAATTCAGCAGTCTCTTGTTGGAGTCTGTTTTTGAAGTTTTTTTGTTTTTCCACTGAATGCATCCGATGAAGTGAGCTGTAGCTCACGAAAGCTTATGCTCTAATAAATTTGTTAGTCTCTAAGGTGCCACAAGTCCTCCTTTTCTTTTTGTGAATACAGACTAACAGGGCTGCTACTCTGAAATCAGCCTTAAAGGAGTAATATCAGATTACTCAGCATGAAGTACTCAGTGAAGTGTCAAGTGTTTGTTACATTTCTGAGCTCTGGGCTTCACTTCCAGTATAGGCAAAGCTTTAAACGGAGTGACAATCTGCCCTCCAGTAGCTTTTTTTTTTTTTAAGTCTTTAATACTACCAACAGTCAGTCAATAATTTATGATTATTCATATTATAAGACATTTACCTATCACCCTCTATTTACTGAGTACTTTCTGCCCCTATATGCTATGCCTGCCCCTCTGGGCTTATCAGCAAAACTGAATTGGCAGGGGACCATACACAGATAGAATGGAAGCATATTCTGATCAGTGACTCGGTGCTGATATTCTCTGAACCAAAGAGAAAAACTAGGTCTCTACTGATACTTATGATGATTGCCTTAGATAGATATTGCTTTAGAGGGTAAAGGTGCTTCTCTTACTAGATCACATGCTGCTAGATCAATGACACCTGAATCAAAAGCATGTTAATAAAAACATAAGAATGGCTGCACTGGGTCCAGTGCCAGATGCTCCGAGGGAATGAATAGAACAGGGCAATTTTCAAGTGATCCATCACCTGTTGTCCAGTCCTCGCTTCTTGCAGTCAAAGGTTTAGGGACACCCAGAACATGAGGTTACATCCCTGATCATCTTGGCTAATAGCCATTGATGGACCTATTCTACAGAAACCTATGTAATCATTTTTTAATCCATTTATACTTTTGGCCTTTACAACATCCTTGGCAACAAGTTCCACAGGGTGACTGTGCATTGTGTGAAGAAGGACTTCCTTATGTTTGTTTTAAATCTACTGCCTATTAATTTCATTGCCCTTCTCTGTATCTTTTCCAATTCTGACATATCTTTTCTGAGACAGGGTGACCAGAGCTGGACACAGCATTCAAGATGTTGATGGATTTCCATAGTGATATTTTCTGTGTTATTATCTATCCCTTTCCTTGGGATTCCCAACATTCTTTTACCTTTTTTGAGAGCCTCTGCACACTGAGCAGATGTTTTCAGACAACTATCCATGACGACTCTGAGATCTCTTTCGTTAGTGATAACAGCTCATTTAGACCCCATCATTTTGTATGTACGGTTGGGATTATGTTTTCTAATGTGCATTGCTTTGCATTTATCAACATTGAATTTCATCTGCCATTTTGTTGCCCAGTCATCCAGTTTTGTGAAATCCTTCTGTAAATCTTCACGGTCTACTTGGGATCTAACTAAATTAAGTAATTTTGTAGCACTTGCAAAAAGAAAAGGAGGACTTGTGGCACCTTAGAGACTAACAAATTTATTAGAACATAAGCTTTTGTGAGCTACAGCTCACTTCATCGGATGCATACAGTGGAAAATACAGTGGGGAGATTTTATATACACAGAGAACATGAAACCATGGGTGTTACCATACACATTGTAATGACAGTGATCAGGTAAGGTGAGCTATTACCAGCAGGAGAGCGGGAGGGGGGAGGGGGACACACCTTTTGTAGTGATAATCAAGGTGGGCCATTTCCAGCAGTTGACAAGAACACTGGGGGGATAAATAAACAAGGGGAAATAGTTTTACTTTGTGTAATGACCCATCCACTCCCAGTCTTTATTCAAGCCTAAGTTAATTGTATCCAGTTTGCAAATTAATTCCAATTAATTAATTCCAAATTAATTCCAACACCTACAAGATCTCTATCAAGTGTTCTTACAACTACAATACCCACCTGCGGAAGTGAAGAAACAGATTGACACCGCCAGAAGAGTACCCAGAAGTCACCTACTACAGGACAGGCCCAACAAAGAAAATAACAGAACGCCACTAGCCGTCACCTTCAGCCCCCAACTAAAACCTCTCCAGCACATCATCAAGGATCTACAACCTATCCTGAAGGACGACACATCACTCTCACAGATCTTGGGAGACAGGCCAGTCCTTGCCTACAGACAGCCCCCCAATCTGAAGCAAATACCCACCAGCAACCACATACCACACAACAGAACCACTAACCCAGGAACCTATCCTTGCAACAAAGCCCATTGCCAACTGTGTCCACATATCTATTCAGGGGACACCATCAATAGGGCCTAATCACATCAGCCACACTATCAGAGGCTCGTTCTCCTGCACATCTACCAATGTGATATATGCCATCATGTGCCAGCAATGCCCCTCTGCCATGTACATTGGTCAAAATGGACAGTCTCTATGTAAAAGAATAAATGGACACAAATCAGACATCAAGAACTATAACATTCAAAAACCAGTTGGAGAACACTTCAGTCTCTTTGGTCACTCGATTACAGACCTAAAAGTGGCAATTCTTCAACAAAAAAGCTTCAAAAACTAACTCCAAGGAGAGACTGCTGAATTGGAATTAATTTGCAAACTGGATACAATTAACTTAGGCTTGAATAAAGACTGGCAGTGGATGTGTCATTACACAAAGTAAAACTATTTCCCCTTGTTTATTTCACCCCCTACTCTTGTTACAGTCTCTAAGGTGCCACAAGTCCTCCTTTTCTTTTTGTGGATACAGACTAACACGGCTGCTACTCTGAAACCTTTGTAGCACCTGCAAACTTTGCCACCTCACCTTTACCACTTTTTCCTGGTTATTTATGAATATGTGGAACATTATTGGTCCCAGTACAGATCCCATAGGGACCCCATTATTTAACTCTCTCCATTGTGAAAACAGTCCGTTTATTCCTACCCTTTGTTTCCTGTCTTAACTAGTTAGTGATCCCTGAGAGGACCTTCCCTCCTACCTCATGACTCCTTGCTTAAGAGCCTTTGGTGAGGGACCTGGTCAAAAGCTTTCTGAAAGTCCAAGTACATTATATCCACTGGATCACCCTTGTCGGTGTTTGCTGACCCCCTCAAAGAATTCTAATAAATTGTTGAGGCATAATTTCTCTTTACAAAAGCCACATTCACTCTTTTCCAACATATCATGTTCATCTGTGTGTCTGATGATTCTGTTCTTTATTAGAGTTTCAAGCAATTTGCCTGGTACTGAAATCAGGCTTACTGACCTGTAATAGCCAGGATTGCCTCTAGAGCTTTCTTAAAAAAAATCGTTGTTACATTAGCTATCCACCAGTTATTGGGTACAGAGGCTGATTTAAGGGATAGATTACAAATCACGGCTAGTAGTTCTGCGATTTCATACTTGAGTTCCCTCAGAACTCTTGGGTGAATACCAACTTGCCCTGGTGACTTATTTCTGTTTAATTTATCAATTTATTAAAAACACCTCCTCTATTGACACCTCCATCTGGGACAGTTCCTCAGATTTGTCACCTAAAAAGAATGGCTCAGGTGTGGGAATCTCCCTCACGTCCTCTGCAATGAAGATCAATGCAAAGAATTCATTTAGCTGCTCCTCGATGGCCTTGTCTTCTTTGAGTGCTCCTTAAGCACCGCAATCATCCAGTGGCCTCAGTGATTGTTTGGCAGGCTTCCTGCTTCTGATGTACTTTAAATAAAAACTGCTGTTAGTTTTTGTGTCTTCTGCTAGTTTTTAAAATTCTTTTTGTCCTGCCTAATTATACTTTTACACTTGATTTGCCAGAGTCTATGCTCCTTTCCACGGTCCTCCATAGGATTTGACTTCCAATTTTTAAAACATGACTTTTTGTCTCTATTTGCATTTTGGTCTTCTGACTGCCAAAAAGAGATACAGTTATGGGCCAAATTTTCAAGCAGGTTTTCACCTAAGCTTGTGTGCACTTCATCACACTCTCAAGGGGTGTGCAAATGACCTGACACAGGGGAACCTAGGTTTGTATATGCACAAGGATGTGCAACTCTGACATGCACACCTTGGGCTGGAGGGTGGATTCTGCAGCTAAGTCAAAGGTGCACAAAAATTCAATGACCCTTAAGCAAGAGACTGCTTGAAAATAGGAACTCTGGAACAATCCTATCCTTAAAGTTTGTGGACGGATTGGATGGACAGAGGAATGAGGACTGTGTGACAGCTAGCTGTCAATGATAAATTTAAACCATCTGTAGATCTTCAGCAGTTTGGCTTACCCTGCTCTGGAGCATGGAAATATCTCCAGTTAAAGCATTACTTATGAATATATTTGGGCCAGATGCATTGGGTACTCCAGAACTTTTAGAAGGTTTTATTTTTTTGGAGGACGCTTCCTGGATTTACAGGGTCTGTGGTATCCTTTTATGATTTTCCGGCCCAAAAAACCCTGCAAAAGATTGATCATTTGAGATTGGCGTGGAGCAGAGATTTGGATACACAACCATCTCCAACCCAATGGAGCACAATTCCATCTAATGTTAAAAAAAAAACCAACAACGATAGACCTGAGACTGTGGCTTATTCACCAAAACACACTTTTCAAATATGCTGGTCCCCACATAGGCTAATGGTAATGGGCCCCATAAATGCTGACCACTGTTGGAAATGTAACTCCATTAGTGTTGTATTACTCCATATGTTTTAGCTCGTGTGTTAACCCTGTGGATCAAGAATTTCTCGCGTGAGGTGGGTCAAAGGACCAATTTGATTTTGGATGCTAATTTGGGACCCTCCCTCTTAAATTTCATTCTTGGATATATTCCTGATACATGGAGATTACTTGGTAACAAGGCAGTATGGTCCCAACGTGCAGCTTTGGACAATAAAAAAATTGATTCTGCAAAAACGGAAAAGTCAATCCCCACCAAATATTGATGCCTGGGTTGGTGATATGGTCAACCTGACAGCTAACACATGACTGACATTCCACAGAAAGGAAATTCCCAACAAATTCAAAGCAATTTGGGCTGACTTTATAGAGGTCTATGATTAACATAGACCCTGAAGAGTGAGATGTTGTTTCTCCTCCCCTCCCTGTATCTTAACCCTCTTTATTTACCTTGTGTATTATGATGAATCTGGTATTTTGGTGCATTTGTTGTATTTGGAAACATTAATAAAAATTATAAATAAAAAAAATAAGGTGTGGGACTACAAGTCATGACCTAATGTACATCTCATGCCTAGTGTGGACCCAGTCCTGTAAGCAGACCCATCTGGGCTCACCCCTTTGCCCATGCAGAGCCCCTTTGACTTCAGTGGTACTCCACTGTGGCACCAGAATCTAGCTGCATGGATCCATTTGCAGCATCAGGCTCTATATAAGCTAAAATCCAAACCATAAACAACAGACCATGCTAGGAGATATTGTTTTTTAATCATTCACTGTAAAAATTCAGGTTAAATCAAAGCTGGCTTTGAATTGCAGAAGTGGGGAAAACAAAGATGAAAGGTGAAAAATTCCAACGATTTCCCAATTTGCTCGTCCTTTAACTTAAAAATGGAGAACCAATCGGAAACGTATCATGATTTAAACACAATATACCACAAATGAGAATCTGTGGGCCAGCTCTCAAATGGCGGGAAGGACCTTTTTATGACTGCTTTATAAACCCATAAAATTATGGAAAACAATGATGATCCCTAAAATACAGCAGTTCAGGTAGGTTCCACTCGCATACCATGTTAATTTACTGTAAGTATCTGTAATTAGTTGCTTTATTTTTCTACTACACAACTAATATCATTCCCAGCCTCAGCATTCAGCTCTATTATACTGGCTACGCTTCTTATCTGGGGATTTTGGACACCTGCAGATCGTTTTCATGTACTGTCACCGTATTCCTGGAAAACACCATGGCTGGCAAAGAGAAATACTTATTTTTTCAAATGAAATAATTCTGTAATGCTGTGTGGAATCAACAGAGACAGTATAAGTTAGACAAAATAGAAGGCTGCTTAATGGAGAGATTAGAAGTGAAGGAAACTTTTCTCATTTGATTCCTACCACAGAAGATAAAGTGCCAGCTTAAACTATGATTCAGTTTAATTGTGTGTGACACAAGAACCTTTTGATGCCAGCTAGCAGTGGGCAGAGGGGAGCATAGAGTTTATAGGGATCCCTTGGGTCATATAGATGCACACTAAGTTTACCAAAGGGTGGCATGTAAGGTCTCCAAAGCCAATAGCCCAGTGGTCATCATAATCATTCCAAAATATATGCATGGATAATGTTTAAGGAGTTATGAATCCGTACTGGAAATTATGTTCTCAAAGCTTTGGAGTTAAGGCAGGTGACCAGGAAGTGATAGGTCTTAAGCAGGTTCCTCTCAAGCAGATGCTTATCCCCCTGCCGGGTCATGTGTGCACAGGGCATTGTACGTCTCACAATGGAGGCCTGACAGCAGTAGAAAAGTTGTAAAATCTACAAGACAGGACTTTTACATGAAGATATCAACAGCAGGAAGGGATCCTGTTTACAAGCAAAGACAACAGACTGTGAGGGTATAGCAGGGAACACACTGGTACACCCTGGATCCTTCACGGAGGAGACAAGCTGACAGCATATCTTGTATCATGAAAAAGGGATTACAGCCTGCCAGCGAAAGTGCTGGTGAGCAATACTTCTTTAGACATAAGAGGCTCTCGTTAATTAAGTCTATGTTCTGGAATGCTATGATTCCATGTTATGATTTTATTTTATATGTTATTGTTTGTTTCCAAAATGTGTACTTGCCATCACTGGACTCTGTGGACTTTATTAAATAAACTTTTACTTGCTTTCCCTGTAAACATATCAAAGCGCTGTGCGTGAAGAGGAGCACTGAGCTGAGGGGTAACTGGTAAGCTGGGGGGGACTGCTTCTTTTGCAGCAGCAAACCTGTAAATACTGCAAGTGTCCAGCGGAAGAGGGGCTGGATATTCCAAGGAGACGTTTAGATGCTAGAGCGTGACTAGGGTTAACATATCTGAAAAGGTGTGTGGGATCTGGGGACACTCCACAGGGGGCGGTATTTGCTTGTGCCCCCCTGCTCCAGGCCCCGCTCCGACTCCATCCCTTCCCAACCCCCATTCCAACCCATTCCCCAAACTTCCCGCACCATTAGAGGCCTTCCCCAAATACCCGCCCTGGCCCCATCTCCTCCCCTGAGTTCCCTCTCCTCCCCCCTCCCTCCCAGCTGCGTGAAACAGCTGTTTCGCGGCGCAAGCGCTGGGAGCTAGGGGGCAAAAGTGGGCACTCTCTCGATTGATCAACATTCACTCTCTTTCTTGAATGATCAACTCTTCTTTGGAGAAAAATAATAATAGCAAAATCCCGGACATTTTTAGATATTTAAAAATTCTTCCCGGACGGCGATTTAAGAACCAAAAGCCGGACATGTCCAGGAAAATATGTACATATGGTAACCCGAAGCATGACTATTGCTAGTCTAGAGAGAGAAAGAGCCCTGCTAATACCTAGAGGGGAAAGCATGGGCTGCCCGTGGAGTTGGGGAGCCAACCCCGAGCAGGTACAGACAAGGCTCCCCCATGCTACGACAGGCAGGCAGTAGTGAAGTGGCTCTCAGCCCTGTGTACCAGCACCACACTGCCTGCAGCTAGGAAACACACATCAAAAGTGCTCTTTTTCTGGAGGAAGAAAAGGAGTACTTGTGGCACCTTAGAGACTAACCAATTTATTTGAGCATGAGCTTTCGTGAGCTTTCGTGAAATTTTTCTGGAGGCTGTTGGAATCCAACCTCCACGTTATATTTTAGTCATGACCCCTGCAATCTAACTAGGCCGATTTGACTAATCCACACCGATATATTTTCAAGTGAATCTATGGCACCGAGAAAGCTTTGTAGATTAAGATCAAAACTTCCATCTATTTTTAATTAATCATATTAATGCCAAAAATTATCTGAAGCACAGAATTTCAATATTTAAAACTGCCTCGTTACCTATTTAACCCTTTCAAGTGCCCTACAGATGTTTGATATCATTGTAGCAATCCAAGAGCCATGTGGACTTGCAGATACAGATCATGTATCTTCCCTAATGCTTTCAAAGGAACCATGCCATTTTTAAAGGAACTCATGCAGGTCTCAATGCATATTATTACATCTGAGCACCTGTATTTAAAGTCACCTTCCCTGGCTCTGTAGATTAAGCAGTAAGTTATGCATTTTACTATGATCTGTCAATTCATGTTTGACACAGAGTAGAATTAATGCTTAAAATTATATAAACCTTGTGTCTTTACAAGCAGGCTGAGCTGGCTGCAGGGTTGACACATTCAAGCAAGAACCTTTGGCTAACCAGAGCATGGTCCGGGCTGAACTGCGCCACTAGACCGGCTGGCAGACCTCGAGAAGGGAGATGCTTATGTGGGCGATAAGGTGAAGTCATTACTACTGTGTGGCTCTGCCAATAAAAGGAACTATTTTAAGTTGCTGAAAATGGAACAGGAAAAAGCAGGCATGAGACAGTGACTCCAAAGCAATGAACCTAAGCGGAAGCGGATCTGGGACACAGACAAGGGGAAGAGCATCGCAACCACAAGGGGTCATTCCCAGGTGCATTGGGGGTGGAGGGAAAGGGGGCCTCTGCTAGGACAATAAACCAGGCCCATCAAAGAAACCTGAAAAGTACTGCAGTGTTGACAGCCAGAGAAGGGGAAGGATCCTGAAGAGCAGGGTTCTTGTTCCGGCTCCTTAATTACTAATCCTTAGCAGACCCTACTCTACAAGCCAGTAGGGGATAAGCACAAAATAACAGAGCTCCTCTACCCTGTTCCCACCTACCGCCTACCTTCCTGACATACCCTCTTCCACCCTCTATGCCAAAGGGGGGGATGGTGCAGCTGATGCAGGCTCCAGATCCCACACACCTGCGCCTAAGCCGGGGTACTCACTGCTGAATATTAGTAGAGAGCTCCTGAGTGGCACAAGGATCAGATCTCATTAGAAAATACAGCTCATAAGACCCTGCAACCTTTAAGTGGCCGCCTCCTTGGAAAGTGCCTCTTGACTGACTGATCTAATTGGCACTCTTTCTGCTCCCTGCCCTTGGAAACGAAGGTTCCTCATGCCCGTGGGAAAAGCACACTGACAATTAGGAATGTGCATCATGCAGGGGCTTCGGGTGGGTTGAAAGATGCACACAAATCATTTATAAGAGCACTGTGGGGCCTTTTGTGTGTGTCCCCATTTGATGTGAAGCCCAATGGGCGTGGATCGAATGCAAGCCAGCACAGAATATGGGTCCAGTGTCTCCTAGGCTCATCGGCAAATCGCCATTTTTCAGAGGCCTCTCTTGTTCAGGATAGCCCATCGATTTTGTGGCAAAACAGTCGGGTTTGAGTCTGCAGCCCTTACTCGCGTGAGGGGTCAAATGAACGTCGAGACAGTGCTTTTAATGGGACTGCTCAAATGAGAAAATGCTGCTGAAACAGAGCCAGGGCTGCAAAATTGCTGCTTTTATGTTAAAGCCATGAGCATGCAGGCATGACGGCCATAGTTTGGAAAGAATATTTAGAGCTATTTACCTGCACAAGCCCACATGAGCCAAGAGCAGCGCTGCCTACGTTCAGCATATGCCCAGCGCCGTGATGCTAGGAACCGCACTGACCTTCTCACACCTTTCGCTCACTGCTGCCCTCCCCACACCTCTCAGAGCTCTCTGTCCCGTCTGTATGGCTTTCGTCCATCTTTAAATCGTAAGTCTCAGGGGGAAGTGGAGTGGTAGCAGCATTTACACTAATGATGCTAAGTATTTTGTTCCAAGAGGCAGCCTGGTTTAGTGGGTACCAGTCATAGAATCATAGACTACCAGGGTTGGAAGGGACCTCAGGAGGTCATCTCGTCCAACCCCCTGCTCAAAGCAGGACCAATCCCCAACTAAATCATCCCAGCCAGGGCTTTGTCAAGCCTGACCTTAAAAACTCCAAAGGAAGGAGATTCCACCACCTCCTTAGGTATCCCATTCCAGTGATTCACCACCCTCCTAGTAAAATTTTTTCCCTAATATCCAACCTAAACCTGCCCCACTGCAACTTGAGACCATTGCTCCTTGTTCTGTCATCTGCTATCACTGAGAACAGTCTAGATCCATCCTCTTTGGAACCCCCTTTCAGGTAGTTGAAAGCAGCTATCAAATACACTACCCAGCACAATGTCTATACACTACCCAGCACAAAGGGGCTCTGAGGTTGGCTGGTTCCTTTCGGGCCTAGGTGCTGTCATACAAAACCAAAACATAATACAACCGTTGCATGTCTGTTGTACAATCATTTGCAGTGTTGCTGTAGTCGTGCTGGTTCCAGGATATGAGGTAGACCAGGTGGGCAAGGTAATGTCTTTTATTGGACCAAATTCTGTGGGTGGGAGGTACAAGCGTTCGAGCTTCATGGAGCCGGGGAAGGAAACTAGAAGCGTGCACAAGAATTTGGAGGGATGAAGGAACCAGTGGCAGCAGAAGTAGCTTTGAAGGACCCAAAGTGGTTAAGAGAGAACACTGGGCCCAGAAACCCCACACCTCCAGGCCTGCCAAGCATGCTCCAACTGGAGGAGCGAGTTAGAAGGGAGTTCAAAAATGGAGGCAAAGGTGGTAGACAGGCTGCAGGAGAAAGGAACCCTTCTCCAGGAAGCCAGGCAGAAGGCCGAGAGTGGGAGGGGACCCCAGAGTGGGTAAGGCTCACTGGCAGGGCCTTCTCCAAACACCCTCCCCTTTGAGGATCTGCAGGGACCTGCTCATTTGGACTCTTTATTTGCTGAGTGAATGGTTCGAATATGGCAGCCATGCCCCATACTGAAGGGACCTATGGGTAGGAAGTAGCCCAGGGAAGTGAACTTGGACTTGCTGCAGGGGGGACCCTGCCGGTGTTGCTTCCCACAGGTCTCTGGGCTGGGACCCGGTGCAGGAGGAGTGCCCGAGTCTCCTTATCACACCTTCTTAAGAGACAAGGCCCGGATGCCGGTGGGAAGCTGGAGGTTGCCGGCTTACAATCAAGAACAGGCACCCCTATCAGAGAGAGGGGGAAGGGGCAGAAAACAGATGTGCTAACCACTAGGCATCCCAGCCCTCTGAGTCCCCATCACACGGCCACAAATTTTCTTTGCTATATCCAGCCCTCTCTCTAATCGGTAACAGTAATGTGATCTTTAGCAACAGCTTTCTCCTCCAGTTTTGGTTACAGACTAGACTGATGGAGACTAGTGATGCTAAACACACAGGCTCTGTGATAAGCCGCGAAGCTGACTTTCACTTGCCACCACTTTCACGTATCAGAATTGCTACATTTGCTTGTCACTTTATAGCCTCTTCTGACTGTTTCTCTTCTTTGGTTACTCCTATTGAAATAGTTCCACACTATATACCAATAGAAATACCAAAAGGTGGAACAAATGTGCAGGCAGACACTGAATCAAATGGACACAGAGTACACCAGATTCTGCTCTGTTACACTAGTATAAATCCAGAGAAACTCCATTAACTTGTAGGAAGTAACATCAGTGTAAATGAAAGCAAGTTTTGGCCCAGTTGTCACATCTTTTATAGTTCCTAATAAACCACAAACTAGTTATTCTAATCTGGTCTCGGATGGTAGCCAGCCCCAGATGCTTCCGAACGAGGTGTGTGCCCTCACTGATGGACCCATTTTAACAAGCTCACGGAGAGGACTTTCTCTAATAGTGCTAAAATATACTACAGCAACACTCATTTAAATCGCATCTCTGAGAACTCAGAGCAGGAGCAGGATTCTGCTGGTCTCACCATCTTGGCCACCACACCAGGGACTGAACTAGAGGCTGCTAGAGCAGAAAGCCGGAGTGTGTCTATAGCTTAAGCTAAAGAGCCAAGCTCTGTAGCTGGGGATGTAACAGATTCACATCCCCTGTGGACCAGGCATAGCAATGGGGAATCAAAGTACACATTGATCATTGGGTTATATAGTTGCTGACTACCATCTCCAGGCCTGATTCTGCTCCCACTCACGCAGGGTTTACATGAGCATGTCTTCTTAGATGTCAATGGAGTTACTCCTGATTTACACCTAAGCAGAATCAGGCCCTCGGTCTTTGAAATTATACCTACTTTCACAACCATCAGAGATATACAAATAAGCTTATGGTCATACTTTGGAATCGAGCCATGACTATAGAAAAATGGGAAAATGTACAAATGTATATACAATGAGTAGTTCATCCTAGATCCATGCAGAACCCTTATTACATCTTCAACCGGCAGCTTCATTCATTCATTACCTGTTTTCAGTGCCCTTGCAACATATATTATTAAAGCGTAAACTCACTTAATCTGACTTGCAATCTTCAACATGTTTTGACACTTGCTAACCAACCGTTCTCCAGAAAACATCTACTTGAAGTTATTAATTATCTACTCTTGACTTTGAACAGAGCTAACACAATGTTTCTGCTGTTTGGCTTCCAGTTCACAAAACATTTCTTGCAAATTATCTAATCAACATTGATACAAAGCATGAAAGCAGGTCAAAAATTCGAAAAGTTTGCCCTGTGGGAAAGTTTGATATGGGAGACGTAGTCCAGTTGGGAGGCCGAAGCCTAGAGGACAACAGGGACATGAGACAAATGAACTATAATTTCCATGTGGCAACTCAGGAGACACCGATTGATATCTAACTGACCCAATGCAAAATGTTTCAATTTGATAAATCAAAATATTTTGATTCGGATTAACCCAATCGGAAATTAAATATTTTGTTTCAATGTTCTGAACAGAAAATCAAAACACTGGCAAATTTTTTTTTTTCTCTTTAAAAAAAAAAATCAATTTTGAAAAAAAAAAGCATTTTCTTTTGCCAAAACATTCTGATGGAAAATTCCTGACTAGCTCTATAGAGCAGTGGTTCCCAGACTAGTTCCGCCGCTTGTGCAGGGAAAGCCCCGGCCGGGCCGGGCCGGTTTGTTTGCCTGCCACGTCTGCAGGTTCGGCCAATCGCGGCTCCCAGTGGCTGTGGTTTGCTGCTCCAGGCCCACGGGGGCTGCTGGAAGCCATGGCCAGTATGTCCCTCGGACCACATCACTTCCAGTAGCCCCCATTGGCCTGGAGCAGCGAACTGCGGCCACTGGGAGCCGCGATCGGCCGAACCTGCGGATGCGGCAGGTAAACAAACCAGCCCGGCCTGGCCGGGGCTTTCCCTGCACAAGCGGAGGAAGTAGTTTGGGAACCACTGCTGTAGAGCATCTAGAGGGTTCTTATGAAAACTTCCACCCAAGATCTTTTTATAGGGCTTGACTGTGATCCTTTTACTCTCATTGAATAATATCCTACTCTACAAATAGTCGCATTGACTCCATTGGGACTTTTCACAGAGTAAGGTACCACTCATCCTGGCCTACAGCTATTTCTTTTAGACTTTAGATCAAGGATAAATTTATAAATAGTTTCTAAAGGTTTAAAATTATTAGTAGTTATTTTAATAAATGGTTAATTGTAACAAGAGTTCAACAGATCAATATATGACTTATTATCATCTACAGCACCTTCTCCGGTTGTGTTTATAGCACACACTCATGTCTGTAACACACTTACATCTGTCAATCATTTATTATCCCTTCTAAACAATATATTAAGGATACTTTTATATCAAGTGCGGCTATTATTTGTATTCTCTGAGGACAATAAATGCAACACTTTTGTGTGCATATTTATCAAACACCTAGATAATAGAGAAATCCCCTAAATGCTAGGGAAAGTCAGATCCTGATACAAATTCCACAGCTGTCTCCTATCACGTAAGGAGAGGAATCAAAATCCCTGACCCAAACACACTCCAACTGCAGGGCATTTTGGATGAATATCTGAATTTTGTTGCGTCTGCCCATTACTTCTAGATAGATCATAGCATCGGGTGGGTTTGTGTATTGCCACATTTTGTACATTATAGCATAATCCTGTGAAGTCTATACATCTGGAAGACATTGTACAAGTACCAGATCCACTAGGAGAGTAGATAGTTTCATACGGTACCTGTTTTATTGGAGAGTCTGAAAGACACCATCTTGTCAGGGATGTTGCAAACACTCCTCACTGAAGCAATGCAGCTGTAATTAGCATAGTCCTGAGGCCGAAGATTCTTTAGTTTCAATATCTTTGTTTCCCCCTGCACACATTAGAAAGGTAAATTAGGATGAGATTAAGCCACAGCGACAGGCAGATTATCATAGCTTTCTGAGACAGACTGCTGGGACCAAAAGAATATTGTATTGGGATGGCTAATTAGGAGCAGGTGACAAGTTGGAACTATCCAGAAAGAAGAGTTGATTTTAACCAACCCAGCTGCATACAAAAAGTGCTCTGCAAAAATGCTTACAGGCATGACCTAAAAGGTTAAATCCCCTACATACGCTCAAACAAATGAAAGAAAAATCTTGTTTTGGCAGCAGCTTTGAAGTCACAATTGCTGACTGGGTATCATTTCAGGTAATGCATCCTGAGATAAAACTTGGATAATGAAAAATCATAAGCTACTGTAAAAGGGTTCCTGTTGCTTTCCTTTGAAAACCGGCTTCCTAGAGATTTTATTTTTAGACAGCAGTTATGCAAATTATGGTGCAAAGATCTGAACAGAGTATTTAATAATGGAGCTCTTTTTGACAGGATCTAGAGAAAATTATAGCATCCAGGCAGGAAATTTTCACATAAAATACTATATGAATTGGGCATGACAGAGAACCCGCAAACAGAAACATTTGAGAAAACAACCCTTAATGAAAAAATATACAAAATCTTATATCATTGATAGAAAAGACACAGGTGTTTATGTTTCCCTGACAAAGCGATACCAGATGTCTTCAGGAAGGACTGTTTAAATGCAAATACTCAATTTTAGATCAAATACAAAATAAAGACATCATGGGGGGAAAAAACAGAAATGTGAAGCACAGTTACAACATCATCATTTCTATGGTAAATCATTGTCAGTTAACGTGCGCCACAGAAACAGAAATTAAATAAAATAAAGCTGTATTAAAACGTGAACACGCAATTAGTGCCAGCATAGAAACAAAAGTATTTTTTCAAGCTCAAGACTCCCCACATTCAACAAATATTTAATCAGAGTTTATATGAGAGAAAGAAAGAGACCTTTGAGCAATCGTGGATAGTTCTCTGAAACCTTCAGCTCAATGCACAGCAGCAGTCAAAAAAAGCTAATAAGGTGTTAGGAACTATTAGGAAAGGGATAGAAAATAAGACAGAAAATATCAGAATGCCCCTCTATAAATCCACGGTGTGCCCACACCTCCGTGTGCCCAGTTCTGGTTGCCCCATCTCAAAAAGATGATAGCGGAACTTGAAAAGGCTCACAGAAGGGCAACAAAGATGGTCAAGGGTAAGGAATGACTTCCATACTCGGAGAGACCAAAAGTATTAGGGCTGTTTTGCTTAGGAAAAAAAAAGATGATTAAGGGGGATATGACAGAGGTCTATAAAATTATGAATAGTGTGGAAAAAGTGAACAGAGAAGTGTTCAAACAATACAAAAGCCAGGGGTCACCCAATAAAATCAATAGGCAGCATGTTTAATGCAAACAAGAGAAAGTGCTTTTTCACACAATGCACAAGTAACCTGTGGAAGTCATTGCCATGGGATGCTGCGATGGCCAAAAGTATAACTGAATTCAGAAAAGAACGAGGTATGTTCATGGAGAATAGGTCCGTCAAGGCTGTTAGCCAAGATGACCAGGTCTGCAACCCCATGCTCAGGGCGACTCTAAACCTCTGACCGCCAGAAGCCTGGAGGGGAAGACAGGTGGGATCTCTCCAAAATAGCCCTGTTTTGTACACTCTCCCTCTGGTACTGGCCACTGTCAGAGACAGTCCACTGGAATACATGGACCATTGATCTGATCAGTACTGCATCAGTTCTTAAACTAAAAGGATATAAAAGGACAAATCCTCTTTGACTTACTCAGGCAGAACTCCCACTAAAGCAAACTGAAGCTCTGAATAAAGCAGGCATGAAGTGGCCTAAACGCTGAAAGAAACAAACTGAAGAACTCTTATTACAAGATTTCCTCTCAGTTGTTAATAATATTACTATCTGGTGTATAGTTTTATTGAGACAAAACGGTTGCATAAATATCAAGTGCACAAGGTTAAATAGGAAGGATTTGGATGGCTATATGGGCTGCATTCAAAAATACTGCACATTATGAATAAGCAAAAAGAGATGAAAGTGAAATAAATGGAGCACGTGGCTCGTTCAGGAAAAGGTAGCCTTAAATGCAACCTTAGGTCCCAGTCCTGAAAACATAACGCAGCATGCTTCACTACAAACATGCGAGTAGTGCCCGCAAAGTTAAATGTGAAAGTTAAGCAGATGTTGCATAAGTGTTCGCAGGAACGAGGGTTTAAACTAGACTGTTCAAACGCACACAGTACTACAAAGGGAAATCTGAACCCCTTTTCAGAGAAGGATCGATACGGGTGGCCAGCAAACACGGATGGAGATGGAAATGAACAGAGTTACTAAATCTCTTTGGTCAAAGTCAGACACCAGTGTAGTCCTGCGTGAGATGGGAATGCAGGATTTCAGACCTTACAGCGTGCTCAGGAATATCTGGGGGACGCGAGGGCCAATTTAAAGCTCATTTAAGTTGACGTGAAGACGACTGTGGAAGTCAATGGCCTGTGGATCAGGCCTGCAGATACTATGAGTTTGTGAGTCTCGCAAGTTTAAGCCTCAGCTGTTCACTCCTTGATGTTGTGGACGGATCTCACAATTGTAATGTGGTTTATGTTACGTCAATGTCTATGATTTGTTAAAAGTAATTTTAGCTGATTTGTGTAATTAGTGTAATTATGTCTAATTATATAATTAGTGTAAATACAGCAAATGTAATCTTATCATTGAACTGTGCAATTACAATATCTAATGATGATGATGATGATGATGAAGAAGAAAATCCTTAGGGGAAAACTTGTGCGGCAAGTTTAAAGCTTTAAAAAATTCACTATCTGAACTGCTTTAGTACATGAGTACATGTGTGTATGACTGGGTTCCCTCCCCCCACCCCCCAGAGAGTTACTAGAATAAGTAATCCTTGTTAACAACCAAATTGCAGAAATTCTGGTTTCAAAATCTAGAGCTAAATTTGAGTGGCAGGATTCCTAAAATGAAGATAAGGCAATAATGTGGTTTATGTTTTACCTTCTTTTATTTAACACTGAATAAAATGGAAATACAGATAGAATATGCTGCTTCCTTCACCCCTCCTCTCTTTGGCTACAATAGAAGAGAAAAGTTAAAATATTTCAATATTTGTTTTCCCTAAACTTCATTTGATTTGGACTGATGATCCAGCTTCAAAGCTATCAAGAAGAAAATGCCATCTCACCTTCAAATCCCCAAATGTTCTAAAGTCAAATCTCTTATCCCTCCTCACATCAGCTCTCACTGTTTGCTACTGGACGTATCATCAGCAGGACCAGTTATGCAGGTATATGCAGTAAACATGTATGACTCGAACTTTTAATTACATTTCGTCCTCTTGTGTATCAAATCTCATATGCACACAGGTAGATGCGCTAATTCAACCTGAGCACCAATACATGCAGAAAGGCTGTGGATAAGCTTTTGATGATCAATATGACAATCTGATTTATTTACTAATTTAATACACACACAGGTTCTACCAAGAGTGTTCCTAATAACCTAGGGACCATACTTTTTTTTAAAAAGGAATCTAATTTAATGTGATGCTTTCTAGCCTAAGAACATATCGAACAAAAGAAATGACAGTAAACGTTGCCATGTTGATGCATTATTAGTCAAAGAATCCCATTTCAGAGGGAGAATTTGACTTTTAATTAACCATTCAAAACCCTCCAAATCCACACCTCTGTGTTCACTAGAAAACAGACCACAGAGTCCCTAACTGGGTCCATAGATGATAAATTAAGAATAATCTCATTGCGTTCAGAGGTCCAGGAATGGTACTCTCCCAGTCTATTTC
Source organism: Eretmochelys imbricata (assembly GCF_965152235.1). NCBI lineage: Eukaryota > Metazoa > Chordata > Testudines > Cheloniidae > Eretmochelys > Eretmochelys imbricata. The sequence goes on along the minus strand of NC_135577.1, from coordinate 129,609,902 downwards.
TCATCTCTGTAAGGTTCCAGTCTGTATGTTTCTCTGTAATATTGCAAGCTAGGTTAGCAATACAGAGTGTAATACACAGCAGAAATGATGGTGCTCTCAAGTCAAAAGCTCAGAATTACTTAGGATTGTTCTGCTCTAACTCTGACTGAACGGGCAGCTGTTTGTTTCTTTCCTCAGTGTTTTTTTCAGATTTTCAAAACACTCTCTCTCTCTCTCACACACACACACACACACATACAATCACACACACACTTGTTTTCAGTAGACTGGATCTCCTTCTCCCCCACTTTCAAACTGGGGTTGATTTACGGTCTTCAGAAATACAAATGTGTTCAAAAATGTGATCTGATAGGCAGCTTTGATGGCCAATACGCCTGAGTTGCCAGAGATTATTGGTAGCAACACTTCTGAGTAACAGCAGCTTTCTCCCCCTGTAACCTTCTATACAGAGACACTGTACATTAATTATTTGGGGAACAGGTAGGAAAAAACAGGATGATGGGGCAGATCTTTAATTTGTGCACTTCAATGACTTCAAAGGAGCTACTTCAGTTTGCACCTGCAGTGGATCTTACCACCCGTTATTATTGACTTAGATTCCTTTTTAGAGGGTAGCCCAACAATTTCAAAATAAAGCGAGGTTTCAGAGTAACAGCCGTGTTAGTCTGTATTCGCAAAAAGAAAAGGAGTACATCCGATGAAGTGAGCTATAGCTCACGAAAGCTTATGCTCAAATAAATTGGTTAGTCTCTAAGGTGCCACAAGTACTCCTTTTCTTTTTGAAAATAAAGAGAGGTTTCCTCTCTGTTAAATGATGCTTACAAAAATAAAGGCACTCAGTAACTCCTAGGCACGCCATCATTACACAGCACACACAGACATGATACGCACAGCACATGCAATCTTGCCCTATAGTGTAAATTGCCCAAACAGTGTCAGCCTAAAGAAAAGTATTCCACTTCCATTTGTGTGCTAACTCACCATGGCTGAAAGTTACCCAGTGCCGAGAATCAGCACCAGGCCTGGGCACCGTTTGAGTACCAGTCAAAATAGGCCTTAAATGGGCACCAGCCTTGTGATGGTTCTGGACACAGGGGTGAAATTAGCCTAAAATGCAATTGTGTTTTCCTTGGCCATTTTAGGGTTGGACTCACAGTATTGCATGTGATTTCCACAACAGAGAAGCCAACAGCCCTACGGGACCTTGAGCAGGTTTGCAAGGGGATGGAAGCTGGATATTTATTTTAGAGCAGCTGACTCTTCGGGTATGTCTAAACAGATCCACAGCAGCGAGTGTCGGAGCCTGGGTCTATGGACTCTGGCTCATGATAAAAATAGCAATGTAGATGATCCCTCTCAGGCTGGAGCTTGGCCTCTGAAACCCAGCAACAGGGATTGGTCTCAGAGCCTGGGCTCCATCCCAAGTGGGAACATCTACTTGGGTACTGTTAGCACCATAGGGTTAGCCAGAGTCTGTAGACCCAGGCTCAGACTCGTTACCAAGGGATGTGTATTTATTTATTCATTTGCAATGTAGCCATATCCTCAGTGACTGATGAGCAAACAAAACTAGTTCCTGTTGAGAAATGATAGCACTAAAGATCCTCTGTGCGGACTTAAATTGTATGGTGGGATTTTCTAACACCTCTACGTGACTCAAGAGTACAAACACTATTGATGTTCACTGCGACATGTGCTCCTCAGTCACTTAGGCACTTTTGAAATTTCCATCCCCCGCCACCCGTGTAAAAAGTTGTTTGGAACTAGCACCCACAAAGTGGGGGAAAGACAAGAGATTAGGCTCCCAACTCCCACCAGAATTAGATAAGAGTCAGTTTCTAACTCCCTCAGGCTCCTGAAATGAACCATGTTGGTGAAAACCCCTACACCATGCCTGATAGCTATTTCTTCAGCTTCCGTGGGGGGAAAACAACAGATGTGAAGCCTGAAATGGAAAGAAGGAAACCATTCTTTAAGGGGTCAATATACTGTGTACGTAAGGGGGGAAAATATTATGAGGAAAAGAAAAATACTGTACCTTGATTCCTACCTGGGTAAAGAAGGGTTCATAGATTTCAACTCCTTTATCCGACCCTTGCAGTAATACCTCTTGGCCACGTCTCCAGCTGTACCGTACGGGTGGGTTGGAGTTAGCAACACACCTGAGAAACACTGTTCTCTCATAGTAAAACTGTTCTTTTGCTTCCCCGATGCTCTGGTGAACTGTCACTATCGGGTCATCTAAATCTGGAAAGGTAAAAAAAAAAGCACAAAAACACACAACTCAGATAACAAAATCAGCACTTACATAGAACCTAAGGTGTTTCCTACACACAAGTAAGCAACGAAGTAAGACTGCACATCTTGAAAAACAACAGGTAAGTATGAGAATGTTTGGGATCTGTTCCGAGAACAGTTACTACTCCAAGTGTATACTCTTAGATTGTCAGTTCTTTGGATTGTCTTTCTGTTCTGTGTTGGTACAGCACCTGCCACAATGGGGTCCCTTCTCACCATTGAGGTTCCTAGCTGTTACCACAAGAGAAATAACTTCAAAACCACGCATGGTGTTAAGCGTGAATTAATGTTGCATTTAAACAATTTAATCTCGCTTTCTTTCTTAATCTCACTTAGTTAAAACACTGTTGATCAAACCCTGGAAATAATTAGTCAAGCTGTTTTAATTTGCATTGTAAGAGAAGTTTGATGTTATTTGGTGAGAATGTTTTATCTTTGCCTCTTATCCGATAATGTGAGTGTATTTGTGTTTCTTTAAAGTAATAAAATAGAACATTTTTAAGGCAGACATCTCTTTAGGTAGTTAGATATGTATTAAGATACAAACAAGAAGATCCATCCCAGGCTTTGGATACCCTTGACTCTCCCGTTGCCTGCTCTGTCCCCATATCTACTCTAGAGACACCATCAGAGGACCCAACCACATCAGACACACCATCAGGGGCTCATTCACCTGCACATCTACTAATGTGATATATGCCATCATGTGCCAGAAATGCCCCTCTGCCATGTACATTGGCCAAACTGGACAGTCTCTAAGTAAAAGAATAAATGGACACAAATCAGACACCAGGAACAGTAACATACAAAAGCCGGTAGGAGAACACTTCCATCTCCCTGGACATTCTACAACAGATTTAAAAGTAGCCACCCTGCAACAAAAAAACTTCAAAAACAGACTTCAAAGAGAAACTGCAGAGCTACAATTCATTTGCAAACTTAACACCATTAATTTGGGCTTGAAGAGGGACTGGGAGCGGCTGGCTCACTACAAAAGCAATTTTCCCTCTCTTGGTATTGACACCTCCTCATCAATTATTGGGAGTGGACCACATCCACCCTGACTGAATTGGCCCTGTCAGCCCTGGTTCTCCACTTGTAAGAAAACTTCCTTCTCTTCCTGTGTCAGTAAATTTATGCCTGTATCTGTAACTTTCACTCCATGCATCTGAAGAAGTGGGTTTTTTTACCCACGAAAGCTTATGCCCAAATAAATCTCTTAGTCTTTAAGGTGGCACCAGACTCCTCGTTGTTTTTGTGGATACAGACTAACATGGCGACGCCTCTTGATATTTAAAATACAGACTTCCAGCTCCTGCAGTATCAATTTAAGCATCCCTGAAGCCCACAACAGAGTTTCTTCCCATTCCAAGTCCACACTTCGCAAATACCTCACTGCCTCTAAACAGGAGAAAGGAAAGTGAGCCCTGTAAATCGACTAACTTGGCATAGTATTAAAGAAGTATATAAAGGGTTAAATTAGCTCGGCTAAAGAAAATATATTTATGGGAAGAATAGATCCTGTTAGCAGTTCTGGGAAGGCCTTGAAAGAATGTGGCTTAATTGGAAAAACTAGATCTGAAAGGTAACTGGTAACATAACTTGGGAGGAAAAGTTCTTGGGGAAAAAGGCCCTAGTGATCATGGATGGTTCTAACTAGTTTGAGTAATAAAGAAAGATTGTGCATGTTGAATCAGCAGGACCGAAACCTGGTTTTAGCAAAGACAGTGACAATCAATATGCCATCAATTGTCTGTTGCACTGTATACAAAAACCAGGGGTATTTCTCAGCTCCTATCTGATCATACTGGAGCAAACCAGGATGAAAGCATTATCCCTGGGTTTGATTCTTTTGTGACTCTTCTGATCAAATGTTTATGAACGTGTGTTATGATATGGATGTAGGAATCACTTATTTTTTAGGCTTTTAGAGACGATTAGAGCATTTGTACAATACCATTTGGCCTTCAGCTTCTAATAAAGAAATTTAGGGTTAAATTGTGTAGTGGGAATACCCTGCCTAAACAATTATACCGATAAGCTTCCGACACTTGGCTAGCTCCTATCAAAGGGGGAGACAATTCCTTGGTATGCAGTGTTGTTTTACCAACATATTTTGGTAAGTTGTCTTAAGAATAATGGCTACATTGAAGAAAAACATGCAAATAACCCGCATCCCAGCCACCTTCACTAACTTATGTTGCACAATTTTCCACCCGCAAATAACTCAGTCTGCAAGTTTCCACTCACAATTAGTGGCAGATGGACATCTAGCTACTAAAACTTCTAATGACCAGTAGGAGGCTGCTTCTCCAAACTAGGTACTTAGGTTTCCAAAAGGCTAGGTGTAGACAGGTAGATCTAGGTATGCTCCCAATCTGCATGTACATTTACTGTAGCTGTGTATTCATATGGGCTGACTGCATACCCAACAGTGCCTGCTTATCCACATAGACCTATCATTGCTTAATCTGCATGCACACAGTGATTGCTTGTGTTAATTCGGCACACATTTTATTGGTTAGAAAAATGTGTAGAAACCCATGAAAAACAAACACACACATCTATTAAACTCTAGAATATGCAGGATTTCTTCAATTAATTCTGATTTTACCCACTCATCCACAAATTACAACCCCAGTCCTTCAAAGACTTATGCACTTGAGTAACTTTGCAAATGTGAGAAATCCATTGAATCAGTTAGAACAACTCCAGACCCTGCTTCAGCATGGTGCTTAAACACATGTCCAACTTTCAGCATGTTCCTTGTCCTATTGATGTCAGTGGGAGTACACTCACATGCTTGAAGTGAGGCATATACTACAGTACTTTGCTGAATCAGGTCCAGGAGAACACAGTTGCTCCATTGCATGTTTGCAGGATTGAGGCCAATCAATGCTAAAAAATAGACATCTGCCTTAAATATGTAAGCTGCTCTTTAAAGGTGTACATCTTGATTTGAGTAGTAAGACCAGTGGCTGTGCACATTGGAGTAAGCATCTCGATTAATACGAAACACATGTTCCATACGTCTATCCGAGTAATACGTACAATAATTCTTGGTAATAGTGAATGGATTTTAAATAAATGTTACCTTAGTTCTACTCTGCAAAATATTGAATGTAGCATCACAGAAACAAATTATGAAACAGCTGTTTCAAATTAGGATGGCATTTTATAATGAGATTTTGTTTTTCTTTTAAAAGTTATTTTATAACAGAGTAACATTTGCAATGGAAGGAGAATGCTGAAATTTTATGTCCTCCATTCATTCAATGGCAAATAAACTACGGAAAATAGTTTTCTTAAACTTCAAGCAAAAAACACCTGGTTGCCTACAGCCCCAGCTACAGCCCAAAACACCTGGTTGCCTACAGCCCCAGCAAAATGCAGAACGCATCACACAGTAGTGGCTCTCCAGAGTCTTTGTTGATCAACAATACCGTTTACACAATACACAGTAATGACAGAGTGGAAATTTGAAACCTCCCCTCTCACGGAACCTCTTCTCATTTACTCTTTCAAGGAAAGATGGCCTTCTGGTTAAGGTACTGTGGATTTAACTCCAAGGTCTGCCACAGACTTCCAATATGAGCTTCAGCAAGTTACTTAACCTCACAGAGGTACATCTGATGTCTATCTGTAAAACGGCAGTGATGATAACACTTCCTTCATCTCTCATCTAGTAGGACTGTAAACTCTTTTGGGCAGGTGCTCTCTTTTAGTGTGTTTGTGCATGCCTAGCACCGTGGGGCCTTTATCTCCACTGGGTCTAAAATAATGATCATCTTGAATCTCAAAGAAGTCAAAGCTCAGGACTGCAACAGAGGGCAAGGTCCCTGCCACACCGTTTCCATTATGTCCACTTAATGGAAAATTCTCACCGCAGAAAATGACTGATTGAGTCACTGGCAGTAGAAAATCTCTCCAGCTGCATGAGAGCAACAAAAGCAGCGTGAATAGAAAAGACAAAATAACGCTGCGTTTTTTTGCAAAGTAGTTAGGAGCTTTCACTGAGAATTCAGCTACATGTTCCATTAGTGTGCCGGGTTAGAGAAATGGTCTATTGGATTATTATGTAAGAAGGCATTTTGCTCTGGCAATATAAAAAGTTACAAACAATTTAAAACATATTTTGTAACGCTACCAGGCATTTGCTACAGGCTGTAACTACCAGGAATGGCAACTGTCAAATTAGTTTCACTCAGGAAGGCCATTTTAAAGCTTTCTGATCAAAATGGTATTCGTAGACTGTAGTCAAAGCTCTCTTGGAATTCCGATTTCAATGCCTAGCTGAATCACCACCCATTTGTATTCAAAATCCCAAATGGACTTCTTTTTGTAATTGGTTAAACCTGTGTGTACACATTTTTCCCCTCTCCAACAGTACGTGAAGGAGCAAGCCGTTCAACAGTCTAGGCTTGAAGCTATTGACTTTAGTTCTTACAAGGCAATTAACTAGCAACGGGGAAATGCAGAAGGAAATCTCAGGGGGGTCTAGCACAATAGGAACAGATTCAGCACAAGGTGTATTTTCCTCCCTTTGCTTTGTCATAAGACTTGCATTTTTTAAATTATCTAATTATGAAGAGTAAGGTGATTAATCAGTTATTAAATGAAACTGAAGTCATGGGGTGTTGTTTTAAGTTAAAAAGTCTATTAATCCCCCCAAACGATCACAGAATTATGTTTTCCACAGAGATTTATGCTGCCGTTAGGTCCAATTTTTCAGTCTTTAAATTTTGAATTGAACGGAATGACAGTGAAAACCCAGATGGCAAACATGTGATAAATACTGTACGGGAAATATTCCCTCCTGAAATCCTGAAACTGTTGCACAAGCAGAAATCAAAGCAAAAACTGTGTGAAACAAAACTAGACCAAACACGTCATGACCTGCAGGGCAATGACACGAGCTGGCGGAATGGGACTATGTGGCACATTGCTGATCATCAACGTTTAGAAATGCTTGGAGAAATGTTATTGATTACAGACACAGCGTGGCAGCATAATGTACCACGAGTCAGAACCCTGTGCCCAGTCCTGCAACCCACATGCAATCCTACAGCTTCAATGGGGAACCAGCCCCCCTACATGGAGACAAGTGCAGGATTGCATAGCCTGCTTTTGCTACATGATTTTCCTTCAACCCGCGGGACTACAAAGTTGTGGTGGTGGTGGCGGTTTTAAATCGACCGCAACTGTCCTGAGCTGTTCAAAGAGAGCGAGCCTTGGAAATGAGAAACGGCACTTTTAAGAGTGATCTGTGGAACCGACTGAAATTGCTTCATAGCAGAGATGACCCCGGGGGGGAGGGGGGGTGCGGGGCAGAGGGAGGGCAGCCAGTTTCAGCAGTGTTACTGAGCGTGTTCAGTCCCTGTGAGCATGCTCGCTACAAGCCAAGCAGCAAATCTGGGGAGGGGAGCCTGTGACTCCGCATGTCACCGCCCCACGGGTCACCTCTGCTTCATAGGGTCACACTATAGGGCAGGTGGCAATAACATACCGGGGTTGCCTAACACACTTTTTATTCTTATAGAAAAAAGCTTGCATTTCTTTTTTTAAAAAGGGGGTTTAGCAGCCCATGGTTTTCAGCAGGGCTCCGAACTTCTGCAGGGACACAGTCCTGGTGTCAGTACTATATTATTCTGTATGGTCTTGAATTATTCAAATATAAGAAGCCAATAAAATGTTTTTGAGACACACAATCAATAGGTTATGTAATTTGAATACACCCAAATATATAGGCTGTGGCAAGTTAGTGACTTGCTCTAATGGCAAATGAAGAGCCCTGTTTCTGTACTAACTTCAAGGCTCGATATGAATATTGAATGCAAATACTGAGTTACTGAAAAAAGTAGACAGAAACATGGGGATGAAAATTGGGAGTTCTTTAAAATAAGTTTACTAGATGGCCAAAAACCCAACAATTCCACAATACAGGAAGACAACTACTTTGGCTAACAGCCCATCCAGATTCTGTGGGACAGAAAAGGCTCCAAGCAGGAATAAAGAAATAAAGCAATATGTAACAAATTGGAAAAAAAGGGGAAACAGATACAAGTTCTAATTTATACTGAATGATAAAGAGCTTAAAGCTGATAAGGGAAAATAAAGACATCAGGGAAAAATAATCCAGCCTTGGCAGGGCTAAGGACAATAAGGAGTTTTTAAGTATATTGGGAACAAAAAGAAATCTTAGCAACGGTTTAGGCCCTTTACTAGATGGAGGTGGTAAAACTGTAAATAATGATACAGAAAAGTCAGAAATGTTCAATAAATGTTTTTGTTCTGAAATTGGAAATAAGCAGGATTGATGTACTCTTTTCACATGAAGATGATGAAGTACTTTCCTGTCCATTAGTAATTAAAGAAGTAGTTAAACAACATCTACTATGGTTAAATATTTTTAAATCATCAGGCTTGGATAATTTGTATCCAAGAGTCCTAAAAGAGCTGGCAAAGGAGATCTCTTACCCATGCATTTTAAATAAAGCGTGGAGTACTGGAAAAGTGTTAATGTCATGTCAATATTCAAAAACACCTGAGTAACTATGGCCTGGTTTGCCTGACGTCAGTCCCAAGCAAAATAACAGAAAAACTGATACGGGAGTTAATTGATGAAGAATTAAAGGCTAGAAATATAATTGGTACTATTTCGCATGGTTTTATATCAAATAGGTCTTGTCAAACCAATGATTTAATTCTTTGATGATATTACAAATTTCGTTGATAAAGATAACTGCAAAGATGTAATTCATAGACTTTTTAAAGGCATTTGACTTAGCATTGCATGACATTCTGATCACAAAATTAGCACCATACAATATAAATAAAGTGCACGTTCAATTTATTAAGAACTGTACAACTTCCAGATCTCAAAAATAGCTGTCAGTAGGTAACCATCATCAATTGTGGGTGTTTCTAGAGGGGTTTTGCAGGAATTTGTATCAGGCCCGATGCTATTCAACATTTTCATCAATGATCTGGAAGTAAATATAAAATCACTGCTGATAAAACGTGCACAAAGATTGGTGCAGTAGTAAATAACACTGAGAACAAGGCAGTCACTAAGAGTGATCTGGATGATTTAGTAAGCTGGGCCCATTCAAACAAATGCATTTTAATACAGACAAATGCAAAATTATAGCATCCATGAAAAAGGAATGTCATACCTACAGAATGGGAGATTGTATCCTGCAAAGCAGTTACTCTGAAAAGGATTTAATGGTCAACTCAACATGAGCTTCTAGTGCAATGCTGTGGCAAAAGTCAGACCCAGCTTACATCCAGAGAAGTAACTAGTCGGAGTATGAAGGTGATTTTACATCTGTATATCGGATTGGTGAGGCCAGTACAGAAATACCGTGCACATTTTTAAAAGGATGTTGGAGAGGGTGCAGAAAAGAGCCATAAAAATGATTCCAGGATTGGAGAAAATGCCTCACAATGAGAGACTTAAAGAGCTCAATCTGTTTAGCATCTCAGAAAGAAGATTGCAAGGTGATTGATGACAGTGTATCAGAACCTACACAGGGAGAAAATACCCGGCACTAACGGCTCTTCAATCTAGCAGAGAAATGAACAAGAAACAGAAGCTGGAAGCTGTCATAAATATAAAGGGAAGAGTAAACCCCTTTGAAATCCCTCCTGGCCAGGGAAAGCTCCTCTCACCTGTAAAGGGTTAAGAAGCTAAAGGTAACCTTAGAATCATACAATCATAGAATATCAGGGTTGGAAGGGGCCCCTGAAGGTCATCTAGTCCAACCCCCTGCTCGAAGCAGGACCAATTCCCAGTTAAATCATCCCAGCCAGGGCTTTGTCAAGCCTGACCTTAAAAACCTCCAAGGAAGGAGATTCTACCACCTCCCTAGGTAACGCATTCCAGTGTTTCACCACCCTCTTAGTGAAAATTTTTTTCCTAATATCCAATCTAAACCTCCCCCACTGCAACTTGAGACCATTACTCCTCGTTCTGTCATCTGCTACCATTGAGAACAGTCTAGAGCCATCCTCTTTGGAACCCCCTTTCAGGTAGTTGAAAGCAGCTATCAAATCCCCCCTCATTCTTCTCTTCTGCAGGCTAAACAATCCCAGCTCCCTCAGCCTCTCCTCATAAGTCATGTGTTCCAGACCCCTAATCATTTTTGTTGCCCTTCGCTGGACTCTCTCCAATTTATCCACATCCTTCTTGTAGTGTGGGGCCCAAAACTGGACATAGTACTCCAGATGAGGCCTCACCAATGTCGAATAGAGGGGAACGATCACGTCCCTCGATCTGCTCGCTATGCCCCTACTTATACATTCCAAAATGCTATTGGCCTTCTTGGCAACAAGGGCACACTGCTGACTCATATCCAGCTTCTCGTCCACTGTCACCCCTAGGTCCTTTTCCGCAGAACTGCTGCCTAGCCATTCGGTCCCTAGTTTGTAGCGGTGCATTGGATTCTTCCATCCTAAGTGCAGGACTCTGCACTTATCTTTATTGAACCTCATCAGATTAAGATTCAGATTCAGATTAAGAACCTCATCAGATTAAGGTGCCTTGCTGGCACCTGACCAAAATGACCAATGAGGAGACAAGATACTTTCAAAAGCTGGAAGGAGGGAGAGAAACAAAGGGTCTGTGTGTCTGTCTATAGTCTGTCTTGGCCGGGGATAGACCAGGAATGGAGTCTTAGAACTTTTAGTAAGTAATCTAGCTAGGTACGTGTTAGATTATGATTTCTTTAAATGGCTGAGAAAAGAACTGTGCTGAATAGAATAACTATTTCTGTCTGTGTATCTTTTTTGTAACTTAAGGTTTTGCCTAGAGGGGTTCTCTATGTTTTTGAATCTAATTACCCTGTAAGGTATCTACCATCCTGATTTTACAGGGGGGATTTCTTTATTTCTATTTACTACTATTTTTATTAAAAGTCTTCTTGTAAGAAAACTGAATGCTTTTTCATTGTTCTCAGATCCAAGGGTTTGGGTCTGTGGTCACCTATGCAAATTGGTGAGGCTTTTTATCTAACATTTCCCAGGAAAGGGGGGGGTGCAAGTGTTGGGAGGATTGTTCATTGTTCTTAAGATCCAAGGGTCTGGGTCTGTAGTCACCTAGGCAAATTGGTGAGGCTTTTTACCAAACCTTGTCCAGGAAGTGGGGTGCAAGGTTTTGGGAAGTATTTTGGGGGGAAAGACGCGTCCAAACAGCTCTTCCCCAGTAACCAGTATTAGTCTGGTGGTGGTAGCAGCCAATCCAAGGACAAAGGGTGGAATATTTTGTACCTTGGGGAAGTTTTGACCTAAGCTGGTAAAGATAAGCTTAGGAGGTTTTTCATGCAGGTCCCCACATCTGTACCCTAGAGTTCAGAGTGGGGGAGGAACCCTGACAGAAGCTGAAGCCAGACCAATTCAAATTAGAAAGAAGGCACACTTTTATTACAACGAGGCTAATTACTAACCACAGGAACAAACTGGCAAAGGAAGTGCTGGTTCTTCAGATCCAGACGGATGCCTTTCTGGAAGATCTGCCTTAGCCAAACACAAGTTATTGGGCTCAATACAGAGACAGTCGGGTGTACGTTAATGATACACAAGAGGTCCCATTACATGATCGAATGGCCTTAAAATTCATGAATCTAAAATGTCATTAAAAAAATACAGGGGTCATTAGGGAATTTCATACAGTGTATACTACAGCAAATGTGTTTGAAAGAAAGACTTTGAATGCTTTAAACTATCATTTCACCCAACTTACATTAAAATATATCTGAGGCTCAGTCTTCTTCAGTCTCCCAAGCCTCAGCCTTGTCTTTGTTAACAAATCTGATAACCAGAGGCTACTCCCAAATGGAGACCATAGGAAACAGGAGTTAAACTCATCCTTACATCACTATCATTTAAAAGGAGCAGGCTGAGGTAATGTAGCTAACAGCCTGAGCAATCAGTCGCTTCCACATACACCAACTGGGACTAATGCTTTATAAAAATATCTAGCCACATACAAACTGTTCCTGAGAGACTGCACCAGAGTAACAGGTATGTTCAGTCTGCTTCTCTATATGCTCATCTCTTCTGAAATTCATATGACTTTCCCACACTCAGGCTCTTTACCTGTCAAATACAAACAACTGTAGGTGCCTCAATGTGTGGGTGTCTAATCTGGGAAACGTAGAAGGGGCTGATTTGCAGAGAACAGTACTCAGCATTTCCTGAAAACCAGGGTTCTTTTTAAGGGGCCTTCAGAAGGGGCACTTAAAACTTCAGGCACTCAGCATCGCTAGTACTATCTGAAAATTTTGCTGCCTAGTATTACAACCCAGGGATACTTATAGCATTATTTATCATGAACCTGAACTTGAGATGTACACACTGGAGACGGATATGAGCTTAGGAATTATTATGAATTAAAGACATCAGTTTAAATTTAGAAAACAAACAGTGTAATAGTTATTTATTCATATAACTTTACAATGCTCTTAGCAGATTCTCTGTATAATAAAAAAAAATTAAAACAGATCTGCATATGCAACCAGTGAATAAGAAATTATTATTATTCCACAAGTAATTGTTAGCACTCTGCTGTGGTTCAAAAATAGCCATTTCCTAATTAACATATTGTAAAAATTCTGCAAAGTAGTTGAACGGCAGCTATTCACGACTAATTAAACATCACTAAAATACATTTGACAGGAAAATATAAATCTTATTTGGTTTAACCTAATTTGAATCTTCCATTTTCATTCTAGCAAGCATGAATATTTAATCTTAATTTCTTAATTTTCGCCAGCAAGGTTGTCAGTCTAAAGTAGCCATGCATTTTAATGTCTTCACTGTAAAAGCTTTATATCTGTGGACAGAGAGATAGCGAGCACACACAAGCAAAAACTCAACTAAAAGTCCCGATGGTGATAGTTCCCAAATGACAATCAACACATTCATATGAATACACTCACGATTTTTACCTTTCAAAAGAAAAGCCATATTTTTGAACAAGATCTTCCAAATAATCCAAAAACAAAAAAGCTGTAAAAAAAAAGAAAATCTTCCTGTTTTAATATTCCCAGTTCTGTCAAATGTCAATTGGATTATAACATCCATTGAGAAAAACTACAATAAGGGTAAATGGATGGACTGGAGCCATCGCTAGAATTCTGGAGTAGGATGTGTATGCACAGACTCCATTAACGAAAGAACCAAACACATTGGATTGCACTGATGCACCCCAGGGAGATCAGGACACCATTGTGCTAAGCACTGTACATACACCTAATAAGTCAGTCCCTGCCCCAAGGAATTTCCAATCTAACATGCAATAATGGAAAGGAGCCTTTCCGAGAGATTTTCCCATTTCTCACATATGAAGAAGGAATGAATTCTCTGGACAAAAGAACCAGATCACTCCTGCATTCCATAGAAGAAACTCTTCCCAAAGAACTCCTGTTCTGCTCTTGTAAAAGGTGATATGTCTGCCATATTTAATACATGCTAAGGAAAGAGAGAGGATGAGAGCTGAAAAAAGACCTGGACACCTAATTTTTGGTTAAAGTTCAGAGCTAAAATATTAAAATCCAAATATGTCTCCTTGTGATCCTGAGTAACACTGCTTATAATCTCACCATATGGAAAGGACCGTCTGAGATGACTAAGTTGTGCAGACTCTCATTGACTTCAGTGGACATTGAATCAGGCCTTGAGTCATTCTTGAAACAAATCTTCTGTCCTGAAGCAGCACAGAACTTTTCCCATCATTTTCTCCTCTTGCTTTGCTTATTGACTTTTTTCTCCTTCACTTGACACTGTTTATTTTTCTTTTGACAAAGAAATTAGGCAAGAATATTGAAGGGGACAATTTTCCAAAGTCACAAGTAGGAACTGAGCACCGAACACATTGTGCCTTTGAAAATCGCCCCCTGGAAGTTTACCTTACAGACACAGCCTCAGAACATCTTAGGTGGATGTTTCTACTGGACTTAAATTGAAAAGATTGCATTTAGTGTAAGCTAACACTCTGAGACGTTAGTAACTTTATAGGTTTCAGAGTAACAGCCGTGTTAGTCTGTATTTGCAAAAAGAAAAGGAGTCCTTGTGGCACTTTAGAGACTAACCAATTTATTTGAGCATAAGCTTTCGTGAGCTACAGCTCACTTCATCGGATGCATACCGTGGAAACTGCAGAAGACATTATATACACAGAGACCATGAAAAAATGGGTGATTATCACTACAAAAGGTTTTCTCTCCCCCCACCCTACTCTCCTGCTGGTAATAGCTTATGTAAAGTGATCACTCTCCTTACTATGTGTATGATAATCAAGGTGGGCCATTTCCAGCACAAATCCAGGCCTTCTCCCCATCCCCACCCCCACAAACCCACTCTCCTGTTGACAACAGCCCATCCAAAGTGATCATTCTCCCTTACAATGTGTATGACAATCAAGGTGGGCCATTTCCAGCACAAATCCAGGGTTTAACAAAAACGTCTGGGGGGGGAGGGGGTAGGAAAAAACAAGGGGAAATAGGCTACCTTGCATAATGACCTAGCCACTCCCAGTCTCTATTCAAGCCAATTGGATACAGTTAACTTAGGCTTGAAGAGAGTGGGGTGAGGGGAGAGAAAACCTTTTGTAGTGATAATCCCCCATTTTTTCATGGTTTGTGTGTATAGGGACGTCTTCTGTATTTTCCACAGTATGCATCCGATGAAGTGAGCTGTAGCTCACGAAAGCTTATGCTCAAATAAACTGGTTAGTCTCTAAGGTGCCACAAGTACTCCTTTTCTTTTTATTAACTTTACAGTCATTTTCAACCGACTGACATTACTGCTGAAAAAAAGAACGGATTTCAGTAGTTCCAGAGAGCCGATTGTACTTTGACGCCCTGGCAGCACCTGGAAAGCTACTTCCTGCGTGGATGCCCAAAAGGAAATTCAATGGCTAATGAAGGCTGCTGCTTCTTAGCCGATGCGCAACATGCCTAAGGTGGCTCGTGACCAGGATTCATCACCGAACTTGGTCCGCTGGTTGGATCATTAGCTTCCTTGGCATGGGCTGGGTACTGACGGGGAGTGTAACGGGAATGCTGATCCATGCCCCCAATGAAGGGTCCTGACACGCAGTCATACAGAGATGTTTAAACTATCTGTTCCTTCTCTGCTCTTCGTTTCTTTTTCTTTTATCCCTCGGTTCCTCTGTCTTTGTCTTACAGCTATTTCTTGTAATGATGGTAGCTGATTTGAATGGAGAGTTCATTGGGTATGTTGACAGGTTCATACACCTGAGTTTTCAATCTGCTTTACTGAGTTTATCAAAATAAACTCCCTTCAGAATAAACTAACACCACCAGGCTAATTTTATGAGGCACTCAGCACTTAGCAGGATTGGGTCCTATGTGATCCAATTTTTTGGTTAGCTACAATTTTGGTCCATTATCAAACAGCGCCTACTGACCTTGGTTCGTGTAGCCGAAGGGCAGAAATTCAACAGGCTTATTACAAAAAGCAGATTTCAGAAGTTTGCTGTAAGCCTTCTCTGTCTCTGTGGAACAACACATGGGATTCTGCAGCTGTGTTTCTTGAATTCTGTAACACTAACTAGTTTGAAACAACAGAAACCCAATGATCCCACATGCTGTTTTTTTTTAAGTTAACAAATAAATTAATTGTAGCTTTACTGCCCTGGGTCAAATTCTGTCTTCAGATCTATTTACACGGCTTCAATTGACTTCAGTAATCCCACTGTCTCTCTCTGAAAACACACATCACCACTAAGGTCCAAGTTAAAATTTGTGACTGTCCTCAGAATACAAAGCACTTTGAGGTCTTCCCAATGCTAATATTACACTGGACACTCCCAGCACATGGGAAAGTGCCCAACACGAGGCATTATAAAACAACTCAGAACTGGAGCACCCCCAGCCCCAGGGCTGACAGCCAAGAAGTGATGTCAGTAATGCAGCGTCTACATGGACAATGCATCGCCCTAACTACATCAACCTAAGCGTGTAAGGCACCCAAGTGCTAAGGCAATGGGCATTATTTCTAAATGTGAAAACAAATATAAATATCTAAATAAACCACCTGATTTGTATCATTGTGAAAGAAACCGAGTATGAAGGAACTGTGATTTCATCACTCGGTAATGAAAAAACGCCACACAGCTAATATGAGATCTTCTGAGAGACTTATGGTTGGGCCAAAGGCTTAACCTCGTATCAGCTTTATGCTTGACTTGTTATTATTAAAATTACTGTAATTTGATTAAAATTACCTAGCAGTTCGAATGTCTCATCTTTCTGCCTCCCAGTTTGTGCCTTCTGTGTCTCTCTGATATTCATCACTTTGTAGCAAACAAGGAAACACACAAAAAAACCTTCTCATAATCCCAGAGAATGAGAGTCCACTTTGCTGCAGTGATATTTCAGGAGAGCAAATCCAGGAACATATTTATTGTCAAGCTAAATCAAATCAGACACATCTAGCAATTAGAAGGGCTGCAAATGAAAGTGTGGTAAAACAGCCTTGAATTATATACTACTTACTGGGTAAAAGCAATCAGTAGACCAGTCACATCACTTACTGCACTACTGGAAAGCACTAAGATGCTAAGGTAATGATATAGAATGGAACAGAATATAGAGTATCTTGTATCTTAGAATCATAGAATATCAGGGTTGGAAGAGACCTCAGGAGGTCATCTAGTCCAACCCCCTGCTCAAAGCAGGACCAATCCCCAGCTATCTTCTAGGAATCCAGAACACGTGTCCCAGAGTCCTGCTAGGAGAGCAGTCTACAGTCATTTTATGATTGATTAGACTAATGAAGAAGACTGCAACGTCACTGATCCTTTCCTGGGAGATGGCAGAGTTATAATAAGCTGTGGAGAATGGCAGGAAGAATTCTGTCACAAAGGGGGTACACATTTTGGGGCTAAGTTAATTTGTTACCGACCAAGAGTTTAGCAAATAATAAAAGTAGGTATGTCAATTAATCGCAGTTAACTCACACAATTAACAAAAAAAATCAATCGCAATTAATCGCACTGTTAAACAATAGAATACCAATTGAAATGTATTAAATATTTTTGGTTGTTTTTCTAAATTTTCAAATATCTAGGTTTCAGTTACATCACAGAATACACAGTCTACAGTGCTCACTTTATATTATTTTTATTACAAATATTTGCAGTGTAAAAATTATAAACAAAAGAAATATTATTTTACAATTCACCTCATACAAGTACCGTAGTGCAATCTCTTTATCATGAAAGTTCAACTTACAAATATACTTTTTTGTGTGTTACATAACTGCACTCAAAACAAAACAATGTAAAACTTTAGAGCCTACAAGTCCACTCAGTCCTATTTCTTGTCCAGCCAATCACTAAGACAAACAAGTTAGTTTACATTTACAGGAGATAATGCTGCCTGCTTTTTATTTACAATGTCACCTGAAAGTGAGACTAGGCATTCGCATGACACTGCTGTAGCTGGCGTCGCAAGATATTTACAGGTCAGATGCACTAAAGATTCATGTGTCTCTTCGTGCTTCGGCCATCGTTCCAGAGGACATACTTCCATGCTGATGACGCTCATTAAAAAAATAATGCATTAATTAAATATGACTGAACTCCTTGGGGGGGGAGGAGGGGGAGAACTGTATGTCTCCTGCTCTGTTTTACCCTCATTCTGCCATATATTTCATGTTATAGCAGTCTCAGATGATGACCCAGCACATGTTGTTCGTTTTAAGAACACTTTCACTGCAAATTTGACAAAATGAAAAGAAGATACCAATGTGAAACTTCTAAAGATAGTGACATCACTCAACCCAAGATTTAAGAATTTGAAGTGCCTTCCAAAATCTGAAAGGGACGAAGTGTAGGGCATGCTTTCAAAAGTCTTAAAAGAGCAACACTCTGATGCAGAAACTACAGAACCCGAACCACCAAAAAAGAAAATCAACCTTCTGCAGGTGGCATCTGACTCAGATGATGAAAATGAACATGCATTGGTCTGCATTGCTTTGGATTGTTATCGAGCAGAACCTGTCATCAGTATGGACGCATGTTCTCCGGAAGGGTGGTTGAAGCATGAAGGGACATAATCTTTAGCGCATCTGGCATGGAAATTTCTTGCGGCCCCGGCTACAATAGTACCAAGCAATGCCTGTTCTCACTTTCAGGTGACAATGTATACAAGAGGCAAGCAGCATTATCTTCTGCAAATGTAAACAAACCTGTTTGAGCGACTGGCTGAACAAGAAGTAGGACTGATTGGACTTGTAGGCTCTAAAGTTTGACATTGTAGAAAACGTAGAAAACATCCAAAAATATTTATATAAATGGTATTCTATTATTGTTTAACAGCACGATTAATCACGGTTAATTTTTTTAATCACAATTAATATTTTAATCACTTGACAGCCCTAAATAAAAGGTGATGTGGTGCAGATGTTACGGGCTTTCTAGGACAGTGGAATACCGATCAGATGAATAGACTAAGTAAGCAAAATTCTTCTGTGAGAACCGTATAAATCCTCCTTGAGAAAACACCAAGATACCTGCTACAGTACTTAGGAACTGTTATTTATCATTTGACGAATAGCAACAATATACTAAGTTCTGAAAAATGATACTAATATGAAGACAACACAGCCTAGGGATTGTACAGACTAAATCTAAAATACAGACATAGAGCAGAAGAGATACACTGGGAGGAAGAGGCTTATATTATAAACTATATTTAAAGGTAGCAGATGGGACTAAGTTAATCAGAATACTATAAAGTAGCCAAGAGTTTTGGGAGGGATATGAAGTCAGATTTCAGGTCAGGAACCAACCTCCAGCTCTCAGGATTTAGAGAGAATCTTTCCCTAAGTTTCCCCCACAACTATCCCTGAAGGACTTTCTAGCGCCCTCCTCTGAAACACCTGGAACTTGTAAGAAAGAGTGCTTGATCAGCTGGATTTCTGCCACAAAACTGTTATCCAGGTAGCTAGTGACTGGCAGCTTGGCTGAAGTGGCTGGACAGAGAGTGAACCAGGTCAGTGGGTAGAGAAACAAAACAGTAAACAAAAGGAGAATATTCCTATCAGATCTAGTTCCGCTCTACACGTCAAATTTAGGTAGACCTAGATACAGTGTTCAGAGTAACAGCTGTGTTAGTCTGTACTCACAAAAAGAAAAGGAGTACTTGTGGCACCTTAGAGACTAACCAATTTATTTGAGCATAAGCTTTCGTGAGCTACAGCTCACTTCATCGGATGCATACCTGGATTTCATCAGGTATGCATCCGATGAAGTGAGCTGTAGCTCACGAAAGCTTATGCTCAAATAAATTGGTTAGTCTCTAAGGTGCCACAAGTACTCTTTTTCTTTTTGCTAGATACAGTGCTCAGTTGAAAAATCAACACCCCCGAGCATCACAGTTATGTCAACCTAACCATCAGTATGGACAGAACTAGGTTAACAAAAGAATGCATCTGTTGACATACCTACCCATCAAACCTAGAGGTGACGTTCCTATAATGATGGGAAAACCCCTTCCATTCCTGCAGGCAGCATCTGCACTATAGAGATGTAGACAAATTAGAAGATTGGGCCAAAAGAAATCTGAAGAGGTTCAACAAGGACAAGTGCAGAGTCCTGCACTTAGGACAGAATAGTCACATGCACTGCTACAGACTAGGGACCGAGCAGCTAGGCAGGAGTTCTGTAGAAAAGGATCTAAGGGTTACCGTGGATGAGAAGCTGGATATGAATCAACAGTGTGCCCTTGTTGCCAAGAAGGCTAATGGCATTTTGGGCTGTATAAGTAGGAGCATTGCCAGCAAATCGAAGGACGTGATCATTCCCCTCTATTCGGCATTGGTGAGGCCTTATCTGGAGTACTGTGTCCAGTTTTGGGCTCCACACTACAAGAAGAATGAGGTAAAATTGGAGAGAGTCCAGCGAAGGGCAACAAAAATGATTAGGGGACTGGAACACATGACTTATGAGGAGAGGCTGAGGGAACTGGGATTGTTTAGTCTGCGGAAGAGAAGAATGAGGGGGCATTTGATAGCTACTTTCAACTACCTGAAAGGGGGTTCCAAAGAGGATGGAGCTAGACTGTTCTCAGTGGTAGCTGATGACAGAACAAGGAATAATGGTCTCAAGTTGCAGTGGGGGAGGTTTAGGTTGGATATTAGGAAAAACTTTTTCACTAGGAGGGTGGTGAAGCACTGGAATGGGTTACCTACGGAGGTGGTGGAATCTCCTTCATTTGAAGTTTTTAAGGTCAGGCTTGACAAAGCCCTGGCTTGGATGATTTAGTTGGGGTTGGTCCTGCTTTGAGCAGGGGGTTGGACTAGATAACCACCTGAGGTCCCTTCCAACCCTAATCATCTATTATTCTATGCCATTACTGTCCCATAGCGTAGACGTGGCTGGACTGGAAGACAATAGTGACCTTAATTTGCCAGGTTCTCAACTGGCCAGTCCTAGAGTTGAGAAACCAGCCTTTTCACTTCCTCTTTCTCAATTTGGAATCATTAGCAGATTTTGCTAAGCAATTTTTCAGGAACGAGAATCCCTTGAGAATACATTAGCACATTCTCTCTTTCCCATGAAGATGAATGGGGCAGAGGGGTGAGGAGAGAGAGAAGATTCTATTCAGTCCAATCCTATGGTGACATTGCCAGGAAAGGACAATAACTCATTAGCACACAGACAGCAAATCAATATTAATTAGCCAAAGCAGATCATTCAGCAACTGAAATCTACATTTTCCCATGTTACATTTTGTACTGCAAAAATTACAATGTGGAAAATCCTGACCTCACTGAAGTCAATGGGAATTCGGCTGTTCACGTCAATGGGTCCAGGATTTCAACCTCCTCCTAAAAAAAGTATTGTTTTAGAAATGCAAAAGGGAATTACATGGTGTTTGTTTGTACATAGTCTTTCGGCAGGTCTAACCAATAGGGTTGAATCTATGGCAAGAGTTGCATCTTTGGGAGAAAAAATGAAAAGATAACAACAAAAATGGGTGGATCCTTAGCTCTGCTCTAGCGACTCTGTGCCACTCCAGCTCAGAGCTGTGGTGGGGCGATCGTCACATGTAGAGCCTCTGTCTTTCCTCCTACAGCTCATCTGCATGATGGGCTGCAGGGACTGCAGCAGCAGCAGCTGCTTTGGATTATTTGGGGTGCATTCCCTTCTGCAAAGACTCCCCGCAGCACCGCTGGATCTCAGTGGTATCTGATGGAGCATGGACTGTCCTGGGGACATCTGGAGTAGCTGTGCACTTAAGTCGCTACTCCAAATGCATCATCTCGTGCTGCCTCAGTCAAAGGCACTGGCTATGCTATGAATTTTTCCCCACCATTGCTACCACTCACGTTGAGAAAGCTCTGACAACTCTTTTAAGCACCATTCGGCGTAAACCCACTCTGAGCACCTGTTTTTAACATGCCCTCATCAACCTAACCTGAAACGTTCTCTGCATTCGTGCTCCCATGCAGCTGAATCCATGGTCAAAATGGTGTGAAATGTTAGCAAAACAATCCACAGCCTTAGCAACCTCCTGGGTATCAGATGGGTAACATCAAGTGAGAGATCTATTAAAGCCCTCTGCAATGCTTATTCTTGCTCTCCATAAATACCTACATGAAGCCTCAACCGGCAAAGAGACAGAGGTAAAAGAGCCCAACAAGTCCAAGAGCATCAAGCACCTGACTTCATTGCCATGCACCTGAGAAGACAGACAGGTGGTAACAATTCCCACTTCCACTGTTGAACCTGAAAGAGGATTCCCCACTACAATATTCGTCTGCTCCAGCCTTTCAGGCTACAAGACCATTTCTCTGTGATGTTGTATGAACACTACGGTAGGGCATCTCTTTCATCCAGGGAAATTAGATTATGACTTCTGGGTATATGATCAGCTGATGCCACGACACGAAAAGCATGTAAGCAAAAAAAAAAAAAAAAAGGGGGGCACAGTCATATTATAAACATGTCTGGTCTACTGCAAGTGGTGTTTTGTGGCTAATTTGTAGGCTCTCAGCAGAGTTTGGGACTATGCCACTGCACTCTCAGCAAATTTGCGGATGATACTAAACTGGGAGGAGTGGTAGGTACGCTGGAGGGCAGGGATAGGATACAGAGAGACCTAGACAAATTGGAGGATTGGGCCAAAAGAAATCTGATGAGGTTCAATAAGGATAAGTGCAGGGTCCTGCACTTAGGATGGAAGAATCCAATGCACAGCTACAGACTAGGGACCGAATGGCTAGGCAGCAGTTCTGCGGAAAAGGACCTAGGGGTGACAGTGGACGAGAAGCTGGATATGAGTCAGCAGTGTGCCCTTGTTGCCAAGAAGGCCAATGGCATTTTGGGATGTATAAGTAGGGGCATAGCGAGCAGATCGAGGGATGTGATCGTTCCCCTCTATTCGACATTGGTGAGGCCTCATCTGGAGTACTGTGTCCAGTCCACACTACAAGAAGGATGTGGATAAATTGGAGAGTCCAGCGAAGGGCAACAAAAATGATTAGGGGTCTGGAACACATGACTTATGAGGAGAGGCTGAGGGAACTGGCATTGTTTAGTCTGCGGAAGAGAAGAATGAGGGGGGATTTGATAGCTGCTTTCAATTACCTGAGAGGTAGCTCCAGAGAGGATGGTTCTAGACTATTCTCAGTGGTGGAAGAGGACAGGACAAGGAGTAATGGTCTCAAGTTGCAGTGGGGGAGGTTTAGGTTGGATATTAGGAAAAACTTTTTCACTAGGAGGGTGGTGAAACACTGGAATGCGTTGCCTAGGGAGGTGGTGGAATCTCCTTCCTTAGAAGTTTGTAAGGTCAGGCTTGACAAAGCCCTGGCTGGGATGATTTAATTGGGGATGGGTCCTGCTTTTGAGCAGGGGGTTGGACTAGATGACCTCCTGAGGTCCCTTCCAACCCTGATATGCTATGATTCTATGATTTTCATTGTCCCACTAATCTGTCCCCAATACTGAAAACCCCACTTCTCTTACCTCCGTCCAATTTCCTTGGTTGGGTGAATCAAAGAATATTGGAAACTTCCATTTCAGTCCAAGAAATAGAAAACAAATACCAAAACCCAGTCTTCATGTCAGTTCATTTTAAAATGCCAAATCTGCTGACCATTCCCTTTACCTGCAACTTAATTTAGTTTGTAATTTTAA
The DNA here is from genome assembly GCF_965152235.1 of Eretmochelys imbricata. NCBI lineage: Eukaryota > Metazoa > Chordata > Testudines > Cheloniidae > Eretmochelys > Eretmochelys imbricata. The sequence continues at coordinate 129,586,432 of NC_135577.1, read as the reverse complement.
AATGCTGTCTAGATTCTTTAGTTAAAAATTACGAGATTTTTTTTTTTAGTATTGCAAGTTCCAAATAGCCCTTTAAAAAATAAAAGCCAATATTATACTTGTGGTGGTTTGACTGATAGATTCCCAAATCACTGATGTAATCATGCAAGGGTTTTTTGGTTTATGTGTTTTTAACACACCTGTTTAATTGATGCTTTCGGAATGACAAGCAGTGGGAAGTATAAACAATGAGGGGTCCTTGTAGCACTTCAGAGACTAACAAATGCATTTGGGCATAAACTTTCGTGGGCTAAAACCCACTTCATCAGATACATGGAGTGGACCATACAGCAGGGAGGCATAAACACACAGCATATGAAAAGATGGGCATTGCCTTACCAAGGGGAGGGGGGTCAGTCCTTAGGAGCCAATTAAATTTAAGTTGGAAGGAGGCAATTCTCAACAGTTGACAAGAAGGAGTGGAAATCACTTGTGTAGTGCTAATGAGGCCAATGTAAACAAGGTAGTCCATTTCAAGCAGTTGACAAGAAGGTGTGAGTATTTAGCAAGGGGAAATTAGTTTTTGTAAAAATAACAAGGAGTAGTTGTGGCACCTTAGAGACTAACAAATAGTTTCTATAGCGACCCAGCCACTCCCAGTCTCTACTGGGCCTAATTTGATGGTGTCCAGTTTGCAAATTAGTTCCAGTTCTGCAGTTTCCCATTGGAGTCTGTTTCTAAAGGGTTTTTTTTGTTGAAGAACTGCCACTTTTAAGTCTGTGAATGGGTGACCAGGGAGATTGACGTGTTCTCCGACTGGTTTTTGAATGTTATAATTCCTGATGTCAGATTTGTGTCCATTTATTCTTTTGCGTAGAGACTGTCCAGTTTGGCCAATGTCCATGGCAGAGGGGAAGTATACAACCTTGCTTCTGTTAAGCAGGGCTTGGAAGCAACCAGTGTGTGCCCGTGTGCTGTACTGGCATCTCTTTTAAGCTGCTGTCTTGTTATCCAGAATCTCAGCTTTTGCTTACAAGAAACCTAAACAAACCCAAACCAGGTCTCTAGCTGACATGTGCGAAGAAACCACAAGCATGGGAATGGAGTGTGTAAGTGATGTGGAGAGGAGTCTGCAGAAAGAATAGAACAAGTCTGAGAGGTGTGAAATGCCTCATTTCTGTCAGAGAGGGGTTAAAAAGAGATGCCCAGTGATGACAATTTAATTGTAAACGTGGTTATATATTTCTTTCTTCAGGGAAGAGGAGGTGGAGGGTTAGAGATCTGCACAAGGGCTGGCCAAGCTGCCATCACACCTCAGACTGCAGGGTAGATATACCCCAAGTCTAACCAAGTTCTGTTTGCAATCTATTGTGTTGATTGAGCTAACATGATTGAAAAGCCATGGCCAAAAAACAACAGGTTTCCCTTTCTGACTGCTTCTCGGGACCTTTAACGCGATATCATCTTCATTGAATTAAATTACAAAAATAAATAAAATAACTTAAAATTAAGTACAATTTTACCCCAAATATAGCAACTGTGATAAGGTTCCTCCCACCACTTCTCTCACAGCAGAATGAGGCATTTTAACAACATATTATAATTATTCTCTTTCATGCCTTTTTTCCTTTATTTTTGTTTTGTATTTAGCAGTCTGATATGCGAGCTCTGCTGCAGATGAGGTCATTGTTTACCATAAGATTAGCATAAATATCATGATTAGCAATAAGCTTTTCTAAGATATCTCAATCCACAATGAAGAAGGTCATCACTTGATTCTGGAAGAATTTTGTTCACATTCTGGGCTGCCTGTACCTGTGTGATGGCTCATTTAAAAAGCTAAATCCAGCACTGATACAGCACAGAAAATCATGATTGTACTTGATAAAATCAAGGCATCACCAAATCACCCATGGCAGAAAACAGATGAGAATTAGGTGTGGTTGAGCACTTTTGACTGGAATCCAAGCACCTTGCTGATCTTCACATTAAAGAAAGGACCTAGAATAGGCTAATAAACTAATTTTTTTGCCATTCCACAGTGATTGATGTATTTCCTATTCTAAGGAGGAGGATACTGTGGTTAACTGCAAGTATCTGGGGGTTTCAGAGTAGCAGTCGTGTTAGTCTGTATTCGCAAAAAGAAAAGGAGGACTTGTGGCACCTTAGAGACTAACAAATTTATTTGAGCATAAGCTTTCTTGAGCTACAGCTCACTTCATTGGATGAATGCGCTGTAGCTCACAAAAGCTTATGTTCAAATAAATTTGTTAGTCTCTAAGGTGCCACAAATACTCCTTTACTTGAAACAAGAGTGATCACTTAAGATGAGCTATTACCAGCAGGAGAGCAGGGCGGGGGGGAACCTTTCGTAGTGATAATCAAGGTGGACCATCTCCAGCAGTTGACAAGAACTCCTGAGGAACAGTGGGGGGTGGGGCATGGGAATAAATATGGGGAAAAAGTTTTGCTTTGTGTAATGACCCATCCACTCCCAGTCTCTATTCAAGCCTAAGTTAATTGTATCCAGTTTGCAAATTAATTCCAATTCAGCAGTCTCTCGTTGGAGTCTGTTTTTGAAGTTTTTTTGTTGAAGAATTGCCACTTTTAGGTCTGTAATCAAGTGACCAAAGAGATTGAAGTGTTCTCCGACTGATTTTTGAATGTTATAATTCTTGACATCTGATTTGTGTCCATTTATTCTTTTACGTAGAGACTGTCCAGTTTGACCAATGTACATGGCAGAGGGGCATTGCTGGCACATGATGGCATCTATCACATTGGTAGATGTGCAGGTGAACGAGCCTCTGATAGTGTGGCTGATGTGATTAGGCCCTATGATGGTGTCCCCTGAATAGATATGTGGACATAACAGAACGCCACTAGCCATCACCTTCAGCCCCCAACTAAAACCTCTCCAACGCATCATCAAGGATCTAAAACCTATCCTGAAGGACGACCCAACACTCTCACAAATCTTGGGAGACAGGCCAGTCCTTGCCTACAGACAGCCCCCCAACCTGAAGCAAATACTCTCCAGCAACCACACACCACACAACAGAACCACTAACCCAGGAACCTATCCTTGCAACAAAGCCCGTTGCCAACTGTGTCCACATATCTATTCAGCTCTCCTGCTGGTAATAGCTCACCTTAAGTGATCACTCTCTTTACAGTGTGTATGGTAACGCCCATTGTTTCATGTTCTCTATGTATATAAATCTCCCCACTGTATTTTCCACTGAATGCATCCGATGAAGTGAGCTGTAGCTCACGAAAGCTTATGCTCAAATAAATTTGTTAGTCTTTAAGGTGCCAAAAGTACTCCTTTTCTTTTTCCTAAAGAAAACCCCTTCCTTAATTATCCCAGCAAGAACAGCTGTAAACTCTAAAATTTTGGAGGACAAAACATTACAGTGAAACAATTATTTCTTTGATAAACCTAATCAAATGTATGAGTCATGCAAGGTAGTGATGTACGAATTGGCTATAAGCAGCTGGTTTACTTCTAAACACTTCATAACAATGTAAGCACCATAAATTACTCCTCCTGGTAGACACAGATGCCTAATTGTTATAAAGGAGTTATTGTAGACTTGCTAAAGGAGCAGGAAAATGTCATCCACTGAATCACAATTTATCCTGGAGGAGCTTTTGTGCAAAACATTTTTTGCTATGGTATTTTGGGATGTTTTGTAAATTCCATGTTGAACCATCAAGGGAATAGACAATACCTGGATGTACATAAGCAGCAGCAAGTTAGTGAGAAAACTTCCAGGTAAATTGCTAGTTGCTAGGAAATCCAGCTCATGAAACTGAACATAAGGAGTGTATGTTTATCAGTCCAAAAAATTGTCTATAGGATATTAGAGTGCAGCTTAAATTATTACACACACACATTATGGGTGCAATTTTCAAAAGTCCATAAGTGACCAAGGAGCTTAAATGCCATTTTCAAAAAATAACTTAGATACTTAGGAGCCTAAGTTTAATTATAAGTAAAAATGGGACACCTATGTGCCTAAGTCACTTATGAAAGTGTGACCTTATATTCAAATACATCTCCCTATTATCAATACATGTTTCCATTTTTATCACACTTCAAGAAGAATGTTGAAAAAACGGAGAGGTTTCAAAGAAGAGTTGCGAGAATGATTAAAGGATTTGAAAACGTCTTATAGTGACAGGCTCACGGAGCTCAGTCTATTTAGCTTAACAAAGAGAAGGCTAAAGGGTCACTTGATCACAGTATATAAGTATCTATGTGGGGAATAGAAATTTGATAGAGGTCTCTTCAATCTAGCAGAAAAAGGTGCAACAAGTTGAAGCCAGAGAAGCTCAGATTAGAACTAAGGCTCAGAGTTTTTGTTTTGGTTTGGTTTTTTAAACAGAGACGGTAATTAACGATTGGAATAACGTACCAAAGGTTATGGAGGATTCTCCATCACAGGAAATCTTTAAATCATGATTGGATGGCTTTTTTTCTAAAAGACATGCTCTAGTTCAGCCAGAGTTATTGGATCTGAAGCAGTAATTAATTCAGGGAAGTCCCGTGGCCTCTGTTACGCAGGAGATCAGACAAGATGATCACAAAGGTCCCTTTTGAAATTAAAAAAATCTATGAATCTATGAAGACCACAAAGGGTAGTTTGATAGGCCCTGAAGGAGGAGTTTCTGGGGGTGTGGTTCTTGGAGGTTCTGTAGACCTTGGTCCAACAACTACACCTGAAGCTATGTACCTGGAGCAGATAAATGTCAATCTATAAAGGTTAGAGCCCTGTATCTGAGACATTACAGACAACTTGCTGAGGGTCATCCAGATCTCTGACCACTACCCCATGTTGCTCCCCCCATATGGGCACCAAAAATACTACCATGTATGCGTCTGAGCCTATCAGTGGTGACTACAGGGTTCTGGGAGTGAGGATGAAGAGTTCAGGCATGCTGATGGTGGTCTCTTCAGTTCTGCCAGTTAAAGGTAAGGGCCCAGGCAGGAAAACATGCATCCTGGAGATAACTTCATGGCTGTTCAGATGGCGTTGACAGGATGGCTTTGGCTTCCTCAACCATGGGATGCTATTCTGGGAAGGACTGTTGGGAAGAAATGGGTCCATCTGAGCAAAAAGGAAAAGTGTGTCCTGCGACACTGACTAACCAACCTAATGAGGAGAGTTTTAAGCTAGGTTCAAAGGGCCAGGTGACCATATACAGCTGAATTCAGGTTTGGGACTCAATATTTGGAGGCACTCATCCTAGCTACCTTAGGACCATCACCCTAGTATCTGAGTGCCCTCCATATACTTCATGTTATCTCTGGCACAACTCCGTTTTGGGGGGTAACTCTTTTGAAATAGCTGGGCATAATTTAGTGATGACAGGTTCAGTTTGCCATTTGGATGCACGACCCAACTCCCATAATGTTGCACCAGCAACCTGGGATTTCAAAAAGATCAGAGTTATGGTGAGTGAGGGACTTATATTGATAAGTCTGGAAAATAAAACCAAGACAGCTTCTTTAGAGGGCAGGGAGTAATTCTTCCTTACGCTTACATTTTATGCGACTCCCCCTCAGGTAGTTTCAGCAGCAGCAACCTAAAGATAATTGGAGCAAGGGAAAAAGAGCGTCTCTGCTCAATCCACGACAGAAGGGAACCCACCGTTCCCCCAGAGCCGATGGGGGAGGGCATGTGCACAGGTGAAGGGTGGGGAGAGAGATGTGCCGCTGATACACCACAAAGCCACCTGCCATTCAACTTCCTCCTTCTTGTCCTGCTGAGACTGGAACAGCTGCTATGCCGAGCTCATTCTCCTCTGAGCAGCCCTTTAGAATGGGACTCTCTGCTGCCATTACAGCATCACTGTTGCAGAAACGAAGCATAATAAGCAACACCAGACACCTCTGGACCAGCAGAAGTGAAACCGCTTGGAGCAACAGCATTACCTCTCGTGATTACCATCCTCTCCTTTTTCCAAGGCCAAGACTGGGCAGGGCTGAGGTTATAAGCAGATTCCATCCACTTCTGTTTTGAGCCACCATTTGAGCCTGCGGAGGGCGGCCTGTGGGGTTTTATATACTGTGTTATATCATGGCCTGCTTGGACTCCCACCATGCACTCTTCCACAGAGAACAGTTTTAAGGCAGCCATTATGGAGTCACACTAGCAACATGGCCAAACCATTGCAAATGGCGTTTTTGATGATTGCAATCACATACTGTAATTTCAGTGTTCAACAGATTGTGTCACTTCTTAGTCTGGCTAGCCTTGTTCACACCTAGGAACAGTGCAGGCACCTCATTTCAAATGTTTACAGCTTTTGCTACCATTTGCCAGTACTCATGATTTGCAACCCTAAATTAATATGGGTACAATGGGCATTGCATATAATCTGGTTTTCGCTTCCATGGACACTGATTTAAGGTTCCAAAAGGTTTTATTCAAGCATACCAACATTCTGCTGACAGTAGCTAGCGGCTTATCAATGTCATCTGCATTCCTCTGATCACATCAAAAGACAGGCATGTCCATACTACAATCCCAATACCGTTGCACGACTCCGCTAACCCCTTTGTACGGTGACATGTTTTAATTTGTGGATGAAATGAGCTTATTTTAAGGTTTTGTTTCTACTTCAATTAATTTTCTTGGAGGAGAAAAGAAAAAAAAAACGTGCATGGAAGTTTTATGCTTCAATCAAGAGCACAGGCTGTGGATATGTTATTTGGTGTGTGGTAAAAAAGCATCCCTTTTCGAAACTCAACCTGCTCTGCCATTGTTCATCTTGTTGATTTAAATGTTTCTATTTCAATGGGCCGTAATTAAAATGTTTAGTGGTCAATATTTCCTTGAAAGCTACTCAAGAAGTTTTAATTCATGTGTAATTGCTTTGTAGATGACGCCAGATTAAAACAATCAAACAGCTGGCAAATAAGCCCTCGGTTTGGATATTTTAAAACAATTTATGTTCTTCTACTTTCTTTAAAATCAGCCCATGCTATTCAGTATTTTACAGATTCCTAGTGGTATAAGGTTGGGTTGTTTCACAAAGGCAATGGAGCTAATTCTGCTTTTAGATACTTCAGTGTAAATTGAAAGTGCATCTGTTGAAGTGGATGGGAATATATCAGTGTATATCTCGTGTAAGACTATGGCAAATCTGGTCCAATGCCTTCTCCTCCAGCACAGCTTCCCCTCAATGCTGATGAGTTTACACAAAGATAAGTTAAATAATGGACTACAGATTTAGTTTGAAATTTCCACTCTAGGAAGGAACTAATTAATATTTTTACTGAACTAATTGCAATACCACCAGCCTGTGGTGCAACTCTTTTCCTTCTTTTAATCAGGACTGTATTTTCAAAAGCTTAGTATTAATATGCATGCCTAATAGCAGATGTATATCTGTTAAAGAATTAAACTAAATTCGTCGATTAATAGAACATTGAAATACTACAACCACAGCTCCTTCAAATTTATCTTTTATGCTTTCCTTGCCTGCAACCATGCCACCTTTAGCTCTGAGATTTCCCCCACTAAACTGGGTCATGTCTGGGCGACACTGGCATTGAAACGAAAGGCAGAATGGTACAAAGGTAGATTCAAAAAGGGGCATTGTCTGTATAAGTCAACGCTGAACGCATGCTGAGCTGCTGGAGGTATCTATCAGAAGAGATGTAAAAAAGGAGGTCCCAACCATTTGTAGCCATTAAAGATCCCACTCTACAGTATATAAGGAAGAGCTGGTAAGTGACTGATTGCAGTGTGGCCTAAATTCTGACTCGTGTTTGTTTTACCATCTGGACTGCCGCCATAGAAGCCTGCACATGAGACCCCATCAGCTCATCAGCAATACAGGACTCTTATCGTGAGAGTTTCTTGTAGCCTTTGTGGACCTGAAAGGTGCAGGCCAGGCACACACATTTGAAACTCAAAGAGTTGCACTTATGGCAGGACTAAATATTATCTAGACCACTGGTTCCCAAACTTGTTCCGTCGTTTGTGCAGGGAAAGCCCCTGGAGGGCCGATTTGTTTATCTGCCGCGTCCGCAGGTTTGGCCGATCGCGGCTCCCAGTAGCCGCGGTTCGCTGCTCCAGGCCCATGGGAGCTGCTGGAAGCTCAAGTTTGGGAACCACTGATCTAGACCATCCCTGAAAGGTGTTTGTCTAACCTGCTCTTAAAAATCTCCAATGATGGAGATTCCACAACCTCCCTAGGCAATTAATTCCAGCGCTTAACCACGGTGACAGTTAGAAAGTTTTCCCTAATGTCCAACCTAAACCAACCTTGCTGCAATTTAAGTCCATTGTTTGTTGTACTGTCCTCGGAGGTTAAGAAGAACAATTTTTCTCCCTCCTCCTGGTAACAACCTTTTATGTCCTTGAAAACTGTTATCATGTCCCCCCTCAGTCTTCTCTTTTCCAGACTAAACAAAACTTATGTTTTCAATCTTCCCTCATAGGTCATGTTTTCTAGACCTTTAATTAGTTTTGTTGCTCTTCTCTGGACCTTCTCCAATTTGTCCACTTCTTTCCTGAAATATGGCACCAAGAACTGAACACAAAACTCCATTTGAGGCATAATCAGCACGGAATGGAGCAGAAGAATTACTTCTCGTGTCTTGCTTACAACACTCCTGCTAATACATCCCAGAATGATGTTTGCTTTTTTTGCAACAGCGTTGCACTGTTGACTCATATTTAGCTTGTGATCCACTATGACCCCTCAGATCCCTTTCCACAGTACTCTTTCCTAGGCAGTCATTTCCCATTTTGTATCTGTGAAACTGATTGTTCCTTCCTAAGTGGAGTACTTTGCACTTGTCCTTATTGAATTTCATCCTATTTACTTCAGATCATTTCTCCAGTTTGTCCAGATGATTTTGAACTTTAATCCTATCCTCCAAAGCACTTGCAACCCCTCTCAGCTTGGTATCAAAGGCAAACTTTATAAGTGCACTCTCTATGCCATTACTAAATCATTGATGAAGATATTGAACAGAACCAGACCCAGAACTTATCCCTGTGCAACCCTACTTGATGTGCCCTTCCAGCTTGATTGTGAACCACTGATGGTTACTCTCTGGGAACAGTTTTCCAGCCAGTTATGAACCCACCTTATAGTAGCTCCATATAGGTTGTATTTCCTTAGTAAAGTCAAGATATACAACAACCACTCCCCTTCTACCCACAAGGCCTGTTACCCTGTCAAAGAAAGCAATGAGGTTGGTTTGACATGATTTGTTCTTGACAAATCCATGCTGAATGGTTATTTATCACCTTATTATCTTCTAGGTGTTTGCAAATTGATTGTTTAATTATTTGCTCCATTATCTTTCTGGGTACTGATGTTAAGATGACTGGTCTGTTATTCCCCAGTTTGTCCTTATTCCCCTTTTTACAGATTGACACTATATTTGCCCTTTTCCAGCCCTCTGGAATCTCTCCCGTCTTCCATGATTTTTCAAAGATAATTGCTAATGGCTCAGATATCTCCTCAGTCAGCTCTTTGAGTATTCAAGAATGTATTTCATCAGGCCCTGGTGACTTGAAGACATCTAACTTGTCTAAGTCATTTTTAACTTGTTCTTTCCTTATTTTAGCCTCTGACCCTACCTCATTTTCACTGACATTCACTATTCACTGACATCCAGTTATTACTAACTTTTATGGTGAAAACTGAAACAAAAAGGTCATCAGAAGTCCAAGCTCAATTTGCAGTGTTGTAGTGTAACACGAGAGTCTGTTTCAGGAGATACATAATTTTCGTTTTGCTAAGCCTATGGAAGCGGGATCTTTCTAAAGACAGGAACATTTGAATGAACTTGTAATTGCAATGTACATATTATCCAGACACATTTGACAGCAATGTACTTTAAGAGAACAACACTTGGTTTACCATAGGAAAATAATCTGCAAAAGAAGATAAAAATTATAGTAGACTCTTCCCTACCCCAGTACCTAATTAACCAGTTTGCAAAGTATCCAATTTCCATGATGGATTGCATGAACTGATGGGGCAGAGTATAAGGTGTCTACACTTTTATTTCTTCCTCTATGACTTTTTGGAGTGAGAATGGCAGTAATCTACCAAGCAGACGACCGCTGGAATGTTATTGGTTTAGTGGAGGGTTACCAAACGACACACTGAAAACCACAGCACAGAAACTTGTATGTGTGTTCTGCAGGAGAAACACAGATTATAGATTTCAGAGTAGTAGCCATGTTAGTCTGTATCATCAGAAAGAACGAGGAGTACTTGTGGCACCTTACAGACTAACAAATTTATTTGAGCATAAGCTTTCGTGGGCTAAAGCCCACTTCATCAGATGCATGCAGTGGAAAATACAGTAGGAAGATATATATATATACACACACACACAGAGAACATAAACAAATGTTTTTTGAATGTTATAATTCTTGATGTCCGATTTGTGTCCATTTGTTCTTTTGCATAGAGACTGTCCAATTTGGCCAATGTACATGGCAGAGGGGCATTACTGGCACATATGATGACATATATCACGTTAGTAGATGTGCAGGTGAACGAGCCTCTGACAGTGTGGCTGATATGATTAGATCTTATGATGGTGTCCCTTGAATAGATACGTGGACAGAGTTGGCAACGGGCTTTGTTGCAAGGATAGGTTCCTGGGTTAGTGCAACAAAGCCCGTTGCCAACTCTGTCCACATATCTACTGTATTTTCCGCTGCATGCATCTGATGAAGTGGACTTTGGCCCACAAAACCTTATGCTCAAATACATTTGTTAGTCTCTAAGGTGCCACAAGTCCTCCTCGTTCTTTCTACAGATTAGAGAAAAGCCTGTAGCTCTATATATCTTTGCCTGAATACTGGAAGGCTATTTGAAAATCCATAAGCACTCTGTAACGTATTCCATTAGGGATTCTGCAGTCCCAACCTCTTCCACCTAAAAAATCCCGAGCTATTAGGCAAACCAGGATAATTTCAGATCAGCCCATCAGCCAAGGTTTGTCAAACCTTAAAAATAGCAACTGCATTTAAAATTATTTTTAAACATCAAAAGTGAGAAACTCAGTCCCGATAGAACATGGCGTTGGGAGTGAGACGGTGAGTTTAAATGAAGCTGTCAGTCACCCTGTCAGTTAAAGAGATGGACTCATATTTCTAAAAACTTTTGGTAGTCTTCCTGACTGATACAGCTGCAATTAACACCTGAAATGCACCTCAGTGTAGCAATAAAAGAAATAATGAGGCCGTGCTCCAATAGCCTGCTAAAATGGCATTCTTTAGATTAACTCTCTGAAATTTCACTTGTCTGCCAAATCTCATCACTCCTCTCATTTATCTACCAACCACTGGCAGCATCTTAGAGAGAGATTCTCATTCTTCTGGGTCTTGTTCTTATATCATAAACAGGTCATGATAAATTCCAACCTGCTTTTCTCGCACTCTATACCCAGCAGGGCCAACGATAAAAGTCCCGGAGAACTGAAAAGCACATATTCACTTCACTTTACTTTCATCACCCTCTGGGCGACTTTTCATTCTTTGGCTAAAAATGGGAGAAGAATGGCCCTTCACAACACAAGTGCAGTCAAATATAATAGACATATAAATTGTTCTTTCTTGTTCCAATATACCATTGCTATATAATCCAGTTCACTTCTACACACTTAACATGGGCACTTCCAGTACATTCCTGACTCCCAGCTATTTGCCCCTAGTTGGACTCGTTCTCTTGTAAAACTATAGAAATCAGTGGGCATAAGTATGAATTATAAATTATGTGCAAACAAAGCCAATCTGTAAAGGTTTAATGGACCAGTAAAGTCAGACATGCAATAGAAGACTGTGGTTTGCTGTAAATAGGACTCATGGCCTTTGTATGCATATGTTTTATTACTCATCCCCCTTTTGTGTTTCAAAAAAATTCAGGGATCTCCATTAGTGATATTTATTTCCTATCAATCATTGCTAATATACTTTGTCTCATCTATGAAAGAATGCAAAGCAGAGTTAGAAATAGCTGAAGAATGCAGTAGAAAAATCAAACAAGCAGCAAAATACTAAGCACATTGGCATTTACACAATTCTTTTTGTGACAATATAGTCAGGGTCAGTAGCAGTAGTTTTTGATAAATCCAAAGATGTTCAAGACCAATTTAAACAGCCTTCAAAATGGCACATGGTTGAAAATTGCTATAAACATCTTGATCATTTGAATTCACTATGTGTCTTTCGAACTGAAAAAAAACTCCTTGAAATAAAATAAAATGAAATCAATGTTCTGCATTAAAATTTGCTTTATTAAAATATATCATGCAGTCATCCTATATAAAAAATCATTTAGGTCAATGCAAAATCTCAGCAAAAATCTTAACAAACACCAAATGACAAATCGGAAAAACTGAAGGGCATTACAAATGCATTTGTCAAATAAGTGTTTTTGCTATGACCAGTATGTTTAATTGTAAAGACTCAGTCACTCGGAACATGTGAAACTACTATAACATGGGTGCACAACTGGCTGGAAAATGATACTCAAAGCGCATTTGTCAGTGGTTTGCTGTCAAACTGAGAAAACACATCTAGTGGGGTCTTGCAGGGGTCAGTCCTGGGTCTAGTACTTAGTCAATATTTTCATTAATAACTTCAATAATGATGCAGAGAATGCTTATCAAATCTGTAGAGGACACAAAGCTGGGAGGGGTTGCAAGCATGCAAGAGGACAGGATTGAAATTCAAAACGACCGTGACAAATTGGAGAATTGGTCTGAAATGAACAAGATGAAATTTAATAAAGACAAGTACAAAGTACTTCACTTAGGAAGGAAGAAAATCAAATTCACAACTACAAACTGGGGAATAACTGGGTAGGTGGTAGTAATACTGAAAAGGATCTGGGGGCTATAGTAGATCACAAATTAAATATGAGCCAAATATGTGATGACACAGTTGCAAAAAAGGTTAATATTCTAGGGTGTATTAACAGAAGTGTCAGATCTAGGACATATAGGGCTCTGATTGTGCAGCCCTCACTTGAACGGGTATTCATGTGCAGGTTTGGGCCTGTATTTTATAAAGTGTTGTGATAATCGTAGCAATGAATTCTTTCATTGGTTCCCTTCATATTCCCCTCATTCTTGCTGACACCCATAATTCCTTCCTTTGATAGACACTGGAACCAACACAGAGGAGCTGTGAAGCATGTACAATTTAAATAGTCAAAAGCCTGGAGAGAAAAAGGGTTCTTCCCTCCATTTTACAAACGGGGACCTGAGGCACAGGGATTAAGTGATTGATCCAAGGTTGCACAGCAAGTCTGTGGCAGAGCTGTGGACTGAATCCAAATCTTTTGGTCCCAGTCTAGTGTCTTAATAACAAAAAAAACCCTTTCTCCTAGTATTTAGACATTGCTTTGCAGAGTCCTATGAAGACATACAGGCCGATTTACAAATGAGCAGCTTTATCCCAGGCATGGCACCATGCTGAACAAGGTAAATTAACCACACACATTATTTTTTTTAGAACCGCCAGCTTCTGCCACTGTAACCACAGCACTTCCTTTTCACTGCAGGCCCAACATCCTGTATCCATGGTCTCTCTTCAATGAGCAGCCAGCATTACCATTTGCAGACATTAGAAATATTCTAATTGACAAGTTTGACCTCAGACGGGGAATATTCAGAAATCCTCAAATTAAATTTATACTTCTGTCATGTTGAAATAATACATTTATCAACATTGGAAGGCTTCTAAATGCCTTCCATCTGCATAATATCTCATTTCAAAGTGTCTTCAGAAGACAAGCTTTATTGTGCCATGCACAGAAAAGTGAGGAAGAATGAAAACATTTGGTCTCCTCTTATGCTAACGCTTACATTAGTGGCTTTAATATATATATATATTTTTTTTTTTCTTTATTCTGGTCTTCCATCCAAATACTCATATCAGGATTTAACCACACCAATGGGGCTTGCAATAAATGAAAAAAAAAAAAGATCAAATTGTATATATCTGAATATTGCCAGCTACCTTGGATGGAAATTAACAGTGTCATTGCAGGGAGGTGGCTTGATTTTCTGCAGACAGAATCAGGCAAGTACAAGTCAGAGAGGCGACACAGAGACTAATGAAGCCGCTGAATTAGATTTTCCGTCCCTGAATTACGTCTTAATTGCGGCAGCCAGGAGAGACTGACAAACATTTTCAGAGAAGTGTGCAGAAAATATGCTTCCCATTATACCACTAGAAAAGGGGGGTGAACACCCCATAGAGACTAAAGGGACACATTGTATTTTTCAACAAACCATGAACCACAGGCTTAATTTGCTAGAAGAGAACAGTGAACTGACATCGAAGTTTAGCCCACAAGAACAAGATTTTTATTGATTTATTTCCTTTGCTCTGGCATGGAAGGGGAGTCCGACCCTCACGCTAACAATAGCCTTCACCATCCCTGCTCCCCACTCCAACCTCACCCCAAACTGCACATCAGAAATGGGCCCAGCTCCATACAACAGAAGCAAAAAGCCACCGGGGCCAGTCCTGTGGTTGTCATGGCAGCCATGGAGCATGGAGCCAATCCAGAAGAACTGTTGCAGGGGCACTGAAGTCACCAAGCACAATGAGCCTGGAAGGCTCTGGGGCCACAACCGTGAGAAAGCTGTTCAGTGCAACTAGGGCCTCTGTTGAGTTCAGGGCTCATTACCACACCCACACCAGCCCCTCAATTTACCACCATCTCATTTATAGTCTCATCCAACTCCTAGCTCAGCCAATGGCAAACCTTCCATCGTTTCTAAGCGGGAGGTGGATTGAGACCTTAGCGATAGGGCTCTGATTTGGGGAATGTGGCAGACGTGCATCTCATTGCCTGCTCTTTGGGTCAGTGGGAACACAGAGCATGAAAAGGATCATTAAAAAAAAAACGTCTGCAGTTGGCATGAATTAGATACTGCTTGGAGCTGATGATCAGACCTTGGGAAAACATTACTGTGGTATTCCTTTCATAGAAAACTGTATAGGGTATATGCACTGGGTGGGTAATCCAATCTAAATAAAATCGCACTGCAACAAATAACCTAGAAATCAGGTCCTTTGGGACCGTTCCAGATTCTCAGTGGAGCATTTTCAAAAATATTTCTTTTTATAAAAATAATGCAACCGTTTTACCATTCACAACTTCATCTGCATTTTCTGTGTATGCTATTGGCCTTGTGCCTAGTTTGTCTTTATTTATGTCACCATAATGCTTCAAAGATCAGGAACAGTGCTGGGCTTGCTGAGAATGCAGCAGGATATGAGCATCGCACCGGATGCACTGTTTATGACACGCAAGGAAGGAAAATAATAACAATGCTGTTGAGGTATTATAAGCCTTTCCGTCAAACCAATACCGAAAGTCTATAGCAGTCAGACATTCGATCCAGAACAAGAAAGGGGGGGGAACCATTTTGGGGCTGCAGGGAAATCCTGAATTATGAAGAGGCAAACAATTCCAAACCCATCTCTCTCTCTCTCTCTCTCTCTCTCTCACACACACACACACATAAATGTGTGCCTGGTTTAAAGGAATAGTCTTCCCTAGACACAGCAGGTGTCTATCTTTTAAACTCTGTGAGGATGTTTACAATGTATAAAGCTAAATGGCTTGTCTAATTTACAAGGGAATTCTTTAACACACTCATATAACGGGACCTGAAAAACACAGGGTGTCGAAAGGCCGAGACGCATGAAATTATCTAAAGTACCGCCATCAGAGTGACTGGAGAAGCAGCTCTGACAGAAGCTCTTCAATAATGGCTTTCATCTCAAATGTATGCATAAATCAGATACAATACTACCCTTGAAATCTCCCATTGTGAACTTCCTGTACTAATTGCTTCAATAACTTCAGTGCAAAATGGTTCAACCATGAATCTTTTTTCTACGCTAAACTCCCTGAATTCTTGACTCTCCTGGGTGCCAGGTAGATGGGGCCGTATCCCAACATTACCGTAAAAGTAAATCAGGAGCTCAAGCCTCCTTAACATTCTGGCAGAGTACATCATTATCTTCATCCAAACCAAAAATAGCAGATGGGGAGAGGGGAACATCACTTCCTCTCCATCTTATCAAATTCAAATCCAGCATCCACTGGCTATATATAATTATCTATTTAGTGGGGTGTGGGGTGGAGGATAAGAATGGTCTAGCATAGAAAGCAATAAACTGAAAGTAACTTGCCAATTTCAGCCAATTCTCCATCTTCCCATATTTTACTTTCTTTGCAGATTTGCTGCTAGGTACCTTTATTTATTTATTTTTTTAAAATTACATGAAAAACTGACTTCTCTGTGCAGCACACACTAAGTAAAGAGTGAATTACAGCTTAATAATAATGTCTGTATCTAAATGGAGTAATATTAAAAGAAAAGGCTAAAAATAGAGCTGACCTGCCTGGGTGTTCAAAATGCAGTGTTACATTCGTGTAGAAGTTCAAGTGTAATGCAAAGTAATTCTGCAGTAGCTCAGAGAAATCATTTCCAGGATTTAATTAATTATTGACATCAGGTTGGATTCTGCATTTCCACATTAGGATTTGTGCAGCAGGTGGAAAATTAAGGGTAAATTTGGACCATTGCGTGTGGAGACTTAGCAATATGACTCCCATTAACATTAAGGAGAGAGAGAGCGAGTGAGATGCAGCTAGGTCCCTATGAGCAGCACTCAACAGTCCCCTGCAACATCTCTTTCCAGACTGACAAGAAAAGCAGTATCATGATCCCTGCATTAAAAGTCTCTGTGTTCCACCTTTATAGGACTGCTCGTACAGGCCAATGATTGCACATGCTATTAAGGGGCAGATCCTAAACCAGGAGCAGGGCAGTGGCTTTAGATCTTTCTCGTCTGACGCATTATCGACAGCATTCCGTGCTCTGCAAGCAGTGGGTGGTGGCTCTGTAGTAAGCTAACCCATCGACAGACAGCAACATCCTGCAGTCAGTCCCAACACAACAAACACAAAAGGGCCATGGCTCCATTTCTCATCATTCCAGGCCCATCTGTCTCTCAGCCTGGACGATGTAGCCTAGCGTTAGGGCTGGACTATCATAGCTTTACTGTGTGTAGTTCACTTGAGGTGGGGGGTGGGGAGAGGAACCGTTTGAACAGACTTTTAAAAAAGCTTTCTTGCAATAGATCCCACCACGCAAACACTGGGAGTAGAAATGTTGCCCTCCCATGGATTGCTGAGAGCAGGTGCAGGGAGCTTGCTCCTCACTGGGGTCGCACCACCAGGGGGATAGAGATACAGCACCACAGTAAAGATTGTGCAGGGAAGTAGTATGCTGTCCCCCGACCAACTCTTTTGAAGGCTCATGAATTTTCAGGCTGCAGTCTCCCCCCCCAGCTGACTTCTCAAGCCCAGCTAGCAATCAGGAACAGCCTGATTCTTATTTTCTGCATGCAATGCCTTTAAAATAAAATTACAGCTATAGATAGAGATACACACCCACAGATGATAGGATACTTTAGCTGACACTTCAGATGGAAAAAGAAAATCTTGCCCTTCTATAGCACTTTCTTGCTAAGAGTCCCTATGCCTGTTACATACATTATTGAAAATTACTCTCACAACACCTCTGCAAGGTAGGTTCATGATCATTATCTCTCTCTTTCAGAAGGGGAAAGTGAGGCACAGCCAGGAACCGAATCCAGAATTTTTGACTCATGTAACATACACATAAATCGGTGCGCACTACAATAACACCCGCCGTGAAAGCGCATGTCATTCACTCCTATCCTGCTCACCTAGTCAAGAAACAATGGCAACATAATATTTGTTTGGGTTTCATTATTTTTATCCCCAAGTGTTTGCTTTAGAAATGTTCTGTTAAGGCTCAGGCTACATACCAAGATGCCTTTTTGTCATTCTTTCCCTCTTTCTGAGCTTCCCCATCCAGAGGAATATTTGACACATACAGAGGAAAAGTGTTAAGGCAAAGAACACAGTGTCAGTCATTTTAAACTGAGGGGTGCAGGACACATCTTTTCAGTTCAGGGTAAAATTGTGTGCGACGAATACATTGGCAACATACTGACCTTGCCTCCCCCAGGCTGTCAACATAGAGAGATCAAGGAAAAAGCAGCAGTAAAACACAGGCAAACAGTAAACACTAGCATTTTTAATGCACACACACCACAGACTGAAAACCCAACAACCCACACTGTATTTAACTATTCATATCTAAAGAGGCTGGTTCTGAAAACAGATTCACAAGCAGAGACTTCAGTAGGTCTTCATGCAAGAGAAAGAATCTTTGTGTGTAATGTTGTTTTGCTAGAATAGGGCCCTTAATCCTGGTATTGAAGATACATTTCAACACACACTGTTACCTACCCAACATTTGCCTCGTATATAGAATGCAATATATTCAATGTACGCATTCACTCAATCCAGTCAAGAGTGTTTTTCATTTTAATTTCCAAATGACTTTGAAACACCTTTTAGTCAAGGTGTAACCTTTAAATCTGCCTTCTGTTATTCTGGCTGTGCATCCTGGCCTGGAATGCATAAAGATCAGTGTGGTAAGAGGATTAAATAACTATGCTCTCAATGAAACAGTTAATACTTCTTTGTAAAAAATCTGGTAAATTGCCCTTCTGGCAAAAGGAATAAAGCTCTGTCTAGCTTTGCTTCTTTAAAACGTGATGCTCCTATTATACCCTACGCTTCTTCCCTTATAAAGGGGGACCTCCTCCTTCTCCATGACCTAGGCAAATTTCTCAAGAGGAAAGTACAAAGGCTTCCTCCTGGAGGAAGAGGGGAAAGATTGGAGATAGGTAATGAGGCACCTTCATGGAGAGGAGCTGAAGTTTATGATGAAATGGCACATGGATTTTGGAGAGCTAACAAAAGCTGGTTTCTGTCCATAATTTATAGATTTTTCTGAGAAGGGAGGGAAGAGTGAGATGATTCCACCCCAGGCAGAGATATCTGCCGGAAAGGGGACCAGGGATTTTTACAATTTAACACCTGAGAGATTGGGAGACCCAGAGACCAGGGCTGGGATACAACTCATATCTCAAGAAGCTTGGGATGGGGGGACAGTGCTGTGTCTCCAAAAAACAGCTCCTCAGCACAAAGGCCATTGCCAGTATATTAAGTACCTCAGACCTACAGCTGTCTCGGAAGCAGGATCGAGGAGTTCTTCTTAAATGGATGGCATTGCGGAGACAAAGGACACCGGCTTGGCGAGCGGTTCTATGGAGAGTGTTTGTCCCACCATGATGGAGGCACAGAACCGTTCTGTCTCTCCAAGGACATGTGACAACATAACAGATACATTTTCCTTTTCTGTGGGTTAGGATGAGGCAGCCTGTCCAGCTTAATCTGCAGTGAGTTTAAACTGAGATGCAAGACGACTGACATTTAATTCCGTTTTGTTCAATTTTTCTCTGTGCTTTTATTCTTCAAATAAACTCACTTTACTAAGGGATCTTCTGTGTGTCTGGAAGGGTTAACCCAGCTGTTCCATGGCCGCGGAGAGAGACCGGCACAGGGAGCCACACGCACATGGCCCTACCACGTGAAGGTGTCTGGGAGTTCAAGACACCCACCCTTTTTTCGGTCTGTAAGGGCCCAGGTCACCCTAGGGAAGGGTTTTTACAGATTCCAAGGCAGAAGGGACCAATGTGATCATCTAGTTTGACTTTCTGTATTAACATAGGCCATGGAACTTCCCCAAAATAATTCCTAGAGCAGATTTTCAGAAAAAAAATCCAATCTTGATTTAAATATCATTAGTGATGGAAGGAGAATTCACCACCATACTTGAGAAGTTGTTCCAATAGTTAATTACTCTCGCTGCTGAAAATTTACTCCATATTTCTAGTTTGAATTTGTTTAGCTTCAACTTCCAGCCATTGGATCGTGTTAGACCTTTCTCTGCTAGACTGAAGAGCCCATTATTAAATATTTGTTGCCCACGTGGATACTGCGGGACAGTAATCAAGTCACCCCTTAACCTTCTCTTTGTTAAGCTAAATAGATCCAACTCCCTGAGGCTATCACTATAAGGCATCTTTTCTAAAATCCTTTAATCACTCCCATGGTTCTTTTCTGAATTCTAATTTGTCAACCTCCTTGAATTGTGGGCACCAGAACTGGACCCAGGATTCCAGCAGCGGTCACATCAGTGCCAAATACAGAGGTAAAGTAACCTCTTTGCTCTACTCCAGGGTGAGTTGCCATGGGTGAAAGGGCAGCCTGGGAGCCACGGGGGAGCTGAGAGACTGAGTTGGAACAGGAGGTACTGGTGGTCTCCAAGACTCCACACACATTAACACACATTAACTAGTTGGTGGTGATGCTTTCATCAGCTCAAGGGGTAGTTTGTTGAGAGTTAAGAAAACAAGTGTCAATATCAGTTGAGTTCCCCTGGGTCTTAAATGTGAGATACCTTTTATAATGGCCAACAATATTAGACACTGGGGATCAGGAAGGTGTGTGTGGTGCGCTCGTGTTTTATAAATTGAAGCAGTTTCTGGACTTCTAAAATGTCAAAGCATGTATGCAAGACCTCTTTAAATGTGTCTGCCCACATGTGCCTGTCATTTCAAAATCAGGTGCTCATATGTGACATCTGTGCTTCCACATAAATGAAAGAGACCTCTATAGTCCAGTGCTAGACCCAGTCTGAATTCCGTTGTCCTGCATCCCAGTGCCATTAGGTATTTATAGCAGTTTGTTGCTCCTGTGTTAAAGCTGCTGTTATACCTGCTCTGACCTAACAACCCTGCTTATTCAGCAGGGGCTTTGCCTTTTGCTTTATCTGGCTTCCCAATATATTCAGAGTGCACAAACGTCGAGATTCTTTTAAAGTTTAATAAGAATCCAAGATTGCTTTTTAAGAGGCTGCCCAGGGTTTGGGCTGGAATGAAAATGAGGATTCCATCAGCCCTACCCAATTATCTATCTTTTTAAAGCTCAAACACACTGGCCTCACCCCCGAAAGGGCTGCTGCTGCTTTTTTAGGCATGCCAGACAAGCGTGAAAGTTAAAAGCAAGGTCTTGAATTGATACACTTTGCTAGGAAAGGGCTGAAGGACTCCCTGAGAACACTCTGATGGGGATTCAGAAATATTGTGGGCAGGTTTGAAATGAACGGAATAAAGCCAGCCCTCTGGGGCAGACAATTATCTGCCAGACTGTATACACTGTAAACCACTCATTCTTGATGAAACAGTTCTGTTCCCGTCAATCCACCACAGGGCTTAGATCCCTTGCTATCTTTAGAATGATTGCTTAGTTTAACTTTTTAGAGGTGCTCCGTTCACATTAATATTTGTATGAAATACATATTTTACATAACCTGGAGCAGAAGAATAATAAACCAGCAACTCAGATTACACCAAGTTACAGATCAGAATAATAAGCAGGTTAATAACTTTAAAAACACTACAAAACATCTTGTGTAAAGCTTATTAACACCTTGGTGCCAGGAAACTCAGGCCAAAATGAAGCATGGTAATAAAAACCCTAAAGATCAAACATTTATCATAATTGCAAGAATATTTCCCCATTGTCCCTTCACAGTTGAAATTGCCAAGGTTATGGAGCAGCAACAGTTTCTTCCCTCGTTAAGGTTACAACCGAGTTTACATAAGAGTCACAATTTTGCTCTGCTTTCTACAACCCGCAGGCATAGGAATATCTCCCCCAGAACTGGTAAATTAGCTCTAAAACCAAGGTAACATTTTCTATTGCATTTGAAGTCATTTGGACACGGGGTGCCTGAATTGTGATATCCTAAAGATAAAAGATATCCAGAAAAATCTGTAACTTGCTTGGCTAGTTTGTAGCAAACAACAACAAAACACAGAAAAGAGTTTTGTTTTAAAACCTAGTTTTGCGGCACTCTCCAGATCGGATCTAGTGCACAGGGACTGACGATTAGGCAATTAAACTCAAATTCTAAAAGTTATTAAGATTTTAAATAGCAACATTGAGATGCCTCACTGGCTCAGATAAGTTTAAAATAAAACATTCAAGGATTTCTGGAGCACTCGGCTTTCTTTACAGAAGTTATGCACAGATTTGCACAAGAGCTCAGCTGCCATGTAAGCACCCAGGCCTCGAACCTGCAGATGATTCTATTGCCCTCCCATCACCCTACTGCAGTCACTAGCACTGGATGTGGGTGCTACAGCAGGATCAGGGTCCTAAGTGATGTAGGCACATTTCCCAAAGTGCTCCGCATAGAATCATAGAACTGGAAGGGGAGGTCTAGTTCAGTCCCCTGCACTCCTGGCAGGACTAAGTATTATCTAGACCATCCCTGACCGGTGTCTGTCCAACCTGCTCTTAAAAATCTCCAACGATGGCGATTCCACAACCCCCCTGGGCAATTTATTCCAGGCCTTAACCACTCTGACAGTTAGGAATTTTTTCCTAGTGTCCAACCTAAACCGCCCTTGCTGCAATTTAAACCCATTGCTTCTTGTCCTGTCCTCAGAGGTTAACAACAATTTTTCTCCCTCTTCCTTGTGACAACCTTTTATGTATGTGAAAACTGTTATGTCCCCTCTCAGTCTTCTCTTTCCCAGACTAAGCAAACCCAGTTTCTTTCAATCTTCCCCCATAGCTCATGTTTTCTAGACCTTTCATCATTTTTATTGCTCTTCTCTGGACTCGCTCCAATTTGTCCACATCCATTTGTGAGCATTCGGCAGCTTGCGGTGTTCTAAAATCCAAGCCCCAACTCTCCAGCATCTCTTTTTGTGGAGACACGCATCCTGTGTAAGCCAATCACTAGGGAAGACTCATCGAGGGGAAAGGAGGAACAACCTTCCCCCCCGGCCCCGCTACAAAACTGAAGTGCTCTCTGTGTTCCTACCCTCAGTTACAAAATGCTTCCTATGTGTCTTCCCAAGCTCCATGCTGGAAAGCAGGACATGGAAGACAATAAAAAATAATCTTCTAATCAAGTGAGGGAATGCCTCCCTTTACTCTCCAATGCCCTCTCCCTATGGAACTCCTGCTTCCCGAGAATCCAAGCAGACACATGGGAGCAGATGAGCAGAGGCGGCAGCTGGGGTGACGGAGTGAATGAAGACTGCAGAGGGGAATTGGAGAAGGAGAGTATGAGGGACAGCAGAGCAGGGGCCCTGGAGGGTGCCAGCAGAGCATGAAGGGTGGTGGAGAAGGGAACGAAGGGGGAAGCAGAGCAGGAGTGAGGATTACTGGAAAGCGTATTATGAGCACAGCAGGGGCCTCAAGAATCCCTCCCAGCCACAGCGCTGCCATTTGATGAACCTAAACAGGCTCATGGGTGACTAACAATTCTTTTGGGTCCATCAGGAACGAGCAAGTCTTGCTGAGAGGGGAGGGTGGGATTTGGGTGGGTTCTGAAGGGCCTCCCTGAGTCTCGGAGGAATTGGCATGAAGACCTCATTCAGCTTGTGGGCCCTGACCAAACCAGACTCTTTCACTCCTGTATCTATAACAAAGAGTCACCTTCTTAGTAATGGCAAAACTAGGATGCTTTATTCTGTCTTGGACCTGGTGTTAAAATTTCCATCAATTCCATGTGGAAGTACCTTATGGGATTGTTCACTATTATTCCAATCAGTGTGCCAAGCGCTACTGAACCATAGAGAAGACTGGCATGTGAAAAAAAAATGGGGAAATTTTACTTTTCATCCAACTTTTGTTCCTATCAACATTTGCCAAGGAGCTGTGAATAACACACCTCTAGCAATTCTACAGCAAAGGCATCCAACCAACCACAAAACAAAATGTTCTTGCCCATTCTTCAAGAAACCACTTGTTCGCTGTACAAATATTGTGGCTTTTCAAACTTTAAATCATAAGCAGACAATGTCATTTAGCTCTTAGAAACATCCAAAGCAACATGTAACCCATATTAAAATAGCGTGTCTCTGTCTCCCTCTAGTGGCTAGACTACAAAGAGGATTATGAGCAGTGCAAGTCGGGAAATGGTTTTGTTGGGGTGGGGCTGCTTGCCCATGTAAAATTTCAATAAAAACTAAAATCCTTATCCCCAGTTGGTGTCTGTGATGTTTTGTTGGAAAAAAAAAAAACCAAGATTGTTTCTGGTTTTGGCCTGAAATTTCTCTTTTTCAGTTGCTGAAAAAAGCCAAAAACACATAAATGGTTTCCCAGGGTACTGGGTTAATAACAATCCCTCCCCCTTCAATTCTGACAAAAAAGGACATTTTCCACAAAATCAAATTTTCCATGAAAATATGTTTTGATGGAAAATTTTCGACCAACTTTATCTGCAAGTCTTCTACTGGCTCTGATCTAAAGGACCTGGCATTTTACAGCTTAAACAGAAGAGGCTCATAGATCCAAAGGTTCCAGGTTCAATACTCTATGGAGGACCTAATCTAGGGTATTATTACAAATACAATTTACAATACAGCTAAAAAGGAGCAAAGAATTTAACACAGACAATTGTAACTGCTCAATGACTGTAAAGTATTTTAGGTACCTTAGCTGTGAAACTTCATACTTTCATTATTTTGGTTTTCTTTAAATTTTTCATTAGCTCTGAGTTTCCTGTTGTTTTTTTTTTAATCTAGGTTCAATCCAGATTTTGCATCTTGAGTCTACCTCCACAGTTGTCTGCTCAGAAATATTTGACCGTAAAATAGTTGCCAGAACACCAACTGGTTTCTCATGCGAAATCCTCTGGGACTAAGTCATGGCCAAGACCTAAAGGTTATGACATGGTCAAGAAGCATGACAAATTCTCAGGCACAAGAAGTGCAATGAGATGTAATAATAAATAAATAAATAATAGACCTCAGTAAATCCAAGAAAAAAATGACAGCTAAAACAATTTATAAAGAGGATGAAGAATCTGATCCTCAGATCCAACCTCAGTCTAAGTCAAGAAGGATCCAAACTTTAAAATTACAAACATTTCCAAAACAACAGCTCTAAGAGCACTAACCATATGTTTAATGCAAGGCCAGGCTTTCACCTTATTTTAATTAATGTGCTTAAAACTAAGAAATTAAGGAAATTCCAATTGATGGATATTAAAAAGAGACCTTAAGTCGCCCTCATGTAATAAGACTCAAATCTTTTCCTATGGGGTTTTCAGCAGCTACCTACATGTAGCTGACCTCAGTGATATATTCCTTAGGCTCTGTGTATATGGAAGATTCTGGGGATGCAGAATACATATATAAGGGCATGTCTACACTAGCAATGTAAGTAGACCTATGTTAGGTCAACTTACAACCACCACAATAACTGCTGCGGTGGTTCGTGTCCACGCTGCCCTCCTTCTGCCCGTGGTGCGCAGTCTCACCAGGAACGCTTATTCCAACTTCAGAGGGGCAGTGTGGGGGACTGAGAGCCTGGGCACGCAGCTCCCCACTGGAAGCCCAGCTGTCCCCTGGGCTCCCTGCTCCCAGAAGCTGGGCTCCTGGCTGCAAGCTCTGAGCCCAGAGTCTGGCCAGCTCCCAGGGGTCTCAGCTGGCCGCTGGGCTCCCTGCGGGGAGCCAGGAGCCTTCGGGCAGCTGCCAGAAGCTCCCCATTCCCAGCCAGGCTGTGCCTTTGATTCCCGGCTCCCTGTGGGGAGCCCAAGGTCTGGCGCGAGGCTCCGGGGAGCCGCCTGGACTCCAGGCATGGAACTCCCTGCTGGGAGCCCAGCTGCGGTGGGGAGTGGGGAGCTGAGAACCTGGGGGGAGCAGCCAGACTCCCAGAGGAGAGCTGAGAGCTGGGGCAGGCAGCCAGCCCCCCAGCAGTGGGCAGTGGGGAGCCAGGAGCCCCCAGGAAGCACCGGGCTCCGAGTGGGGAGGACACAGCCTGGCTTGGAGCAGGGAGCCGGGAGGGGTGGGGAGACTGGGCTGGAGCCCCCCACCCACCCTGGTGACAGCCCAGCTTTCTTGTCTATTGGACTTGTGAAATTGACAAAAATGACAGCCAGCAGCCGACGTAATTAACAGTGTCTACACGAACAGTGCTCACCCTAACCACACCAACATAAAGCCCTATGCCTCTTGTCCACACCAACATAAAGCCCTATGCCACTTACATAAGCGGGAGCAAGGCTGAGGTGCGGACACTAAGGCCACGTCAACAATACCACTTACATTGGCAAAACTTACGTTGCTCAAGGGTGTGGGGGGCGAAAAAAAAACCCCTCAGCAATGTAAGTTTTACCAGCATAAGCGCTCTTGTGCACTGCTGGTGGGAGAGCGTCTCCTGCCAACACAGCTACCATCGATCATCGGGGTGGTTTTATTATGTCGACGGACGAGCTCTCTCCCATCAGCACAGAGCGGCTGCGTGAGTGATTTTACAGCAGCACGGCTGCATCGATACAGTCGTGCTGCTGGAAGCCTGCTCGTGTAGACGCGGCCTAAGTGTGTGCGTGTCCGGATGATACAAAGCACATCAGGGTGAAGGTGTTCATATATGGTTATTAAGCAAGATTACCAACAATCATTTGGCCTACTGGACTCTAACAATCAGTAATAAATGAACTAATTATTAAAACCATGTTGTACCCATATCGGTCTCAGGATATTAGAGTGACAAAGTGGGTGAGAAGAAAAGGAGTACTTGTGGCACCTTAGAGACTAACCAATTTATTTGAGCACAAGCTTTCATGAGCTACAGCTCACTTGTAAAAGAGATGACTTCACCCATCTTGTCTCTGTATTTATTAAAACACCTGTTGATCATTTATGAACAATTTATAAATTCGCTATTGATATAAAGTGTGACTAATTTGGTGAATTAAACAAGGCACATCAGTAAACTGAGTGAAGAAAAGAGTATGCTGGGAGTCTGTTTAGGACAGGAAAACCTGTTGAAAAAGCAGTTTACTCAGATTTTAAAAACTGATAACTATCCTAGCAGCATGTACAACTGGTCTTACCACAGAATCATAGAATATCAGGGTTGTAAGGGACTTCAGGAGGTCATCTAGTCCAACCCCCTGCTCAGAGCAGGACCAATCCCCAACTAAATCATCCCAGCAGGGCTTTGTCAAGCCTGACCTTAAAAATATCTAAGGAAGTATATCTAAATAGATATCTAAATATCTACCACCTCCCTAGGTAACACATTCCAATGTTTCACCACCCTCCTAGTGAAAAAGTTTTTCCTAATACCCAACCTAAACCTCCCCCACTGAGACCATTACTCCTTGTTCTGTCATCAGCTACCACTGAGAACAGTCTAGATCCATCCTCTTTGGAACCTCCTTTCAGGTAGTTGAAAGCAGCTATCAAATCCCCCCTCATTCTTCTCCTCCGCAGATTAAACAATCCCAGTTCCCACAGCCTCTCCTCATAAGCCACGTGTTCCAGTCCCCTAATCATTTTTGTTACCCTCCGCTGGACGTTTTCCAATTTTTCCACATCCTTCTTGTAGTGTGGGGCCCAAAACTGGACACAGTACTCCAGATGAGGCCTCACCAAGGTCAAATAGAGGGGAAGGATCACATCCCTCGATCTGCTGGCAGTGCCCCTACTTATACAGCCCAAAATGCCATTGGCCTTCTTGGCAACAAGGGCACACTGTTGACTCATATCCAGCTTCTCGTCCACTGTAACCCCTAGGTCCTTTTCTGCAGAACTGCTGCCGAGCCATTCGGTCTCTGCACTTGTCCTTGTTGAACCTCATCAGATTTCTTTTGGCCCCATCCTCTAATTTGTTTTCTAAAACAGCAAACTATCTTACCCTACATCAAAAAGCAATAGGGTGCTTTTAATGCTGATGAAATCTGTTAATGAGAGTCACACTTCTTCAAGTCTTATAGAGGCCGATCATCTTATTTTTTAAAGGGTTCAGTAAAAGAAAAAAAAAACCTGTCACTAATTTGGAACCCTGCTGTCCTTTTACAAACCATCTTTGAGACAATGCCTCTTACAGTATAGGATCCTCCAAATGTTCCCTGCAAGGACCATTTCCTTTGTAGTAGGAAAAGAAAAAGACTTTGATCCTGCTTTCCTTATCCTGCAGTCTGTGTAAATGTATGTGCATTAGGCACTCAAAACTTTCCACTGTGCTATCGGCAGGTACAGCCATACTGAGCATATACACAAATGCAGGGGGAAAGTTTACTAGACATCTACTGGAAAATGCTCTATCCAGTAATGAGAGGGACTATATTTCACTTCTGTGACTAAATTTCTCTTTGTAGCTGGGATGTGTGCAGGTCAGATCCGGATTTGCTTTTCTGTTAGCCCAATGAATTGATTTTACTGCAAGCTCCGAGTGTGAGGAAACGGTCATTTCCACTCCCCTTCATTCCCTTTGTTCCACGGTTCTGGCCAAGGGGTTCGGAGACCCGATTGCTGTGTCACGCAATGTAACATATACCACTGCTGGGGCAAGTTCTGCTGGGCACTCGCTTTCCATGAGCATGTGTGTTGTGTAGGAAACACAGTACCACTGTTCACCTGTAAAACGTACAGAGACCATTTGGGGGAGAGTTTCAAAGGTACAAATGGACACGTGACTCCCTTTTACAGCTTTGCAAGTTTTCCCCTAAAGTCTCATAGACCACTTCCTTTGCCTCTGGGCTCATTTTGTGCGGATAGCAAGAGGTTTGGGCCTTTATTGGTTTTGAGGTTTATTAATTTTTGCTCACTTCACTTGATTAAACACTAGAAGCATTTCTGGATACAGTCTGGATAAACAACTGTATTATCTACAACCCTTTATGGGGCTGCATTGTGCAGCAGAGTTCACAGAAATAGGACTCATCAAGGTCTCAACCTGTTTTTTTAAAATTATGCATTCAACATGGAATACGCAGAGGTGCTCTGAAAAGGACACCATTAACTAACAACAGAGCCCTTGCTGCAGGCCACTGTTGATGTGTGGGTGGCAATCCCTGGAAGTTTGGAGCATTGGTAGATGCGTAGTAGTGACTCTATGCACTCAGAGCATATCCTGATCGCACTGGTGTAAGGGCAAAACTTCCCTTTCCAAGGAGCTCCACCAGGTCCTAACTAATAAACGTGTCTCGTCATGATACTTTTAACTTTTCTCAATGCAAAAGCCTGAACTTGCAACCCCTACTCATGTGAACGGCCCCTTGGACTTCAATGGGAACATTCACAGGAGTTAAGATTACTCGCAGGAGTAAAGGCTGCAGAATTGGACCCAGAGTGTTACCTCTAAACGACATTCCAAGAGTTTGCATGTTTGTAATTTGTCGGGGGCTCCCCACTTCCTTAGTATTCCTTGGCCCCCTTCACATAATGCCAGACAGTAGAGGAGGTAAACAGAAACTCTGATAAGAGCTCTGGGAGCTGTTTACTTACAGTACACATCCACTCGGATTGACTTTATAGCTGGGGAACCCAAACCATTCTCCGCCTTGCAGTAGTAACGGCCTCCTTGGTGTCGCTGGATATTTGTAATCCTCAGAGTTTCATTGAAGACACTCGAGTCTTGAAATCGGTCAGAGGCACTTCCTGCTGTTTTCGTCCACCTGATCTGAGCAAGCATCAGAAAAGATTGTTACTTTAGGTTGGCTGTTTCTGAAAATGAATGCAGTACAGCTGCAGAGATTGCTCTACAAAACCGAGAGCATCATGGGTCCTGTGGCTCTGAGAAATCAGAGAATACCAGGACTGGAGCCCCAGAACTAGCCTATGTTAGCAATAGCTGATAGCACTACCCGATTACTCTAGTTGGAAATACCTTATAAAGAACTGAATCCCGTTGGTAAGGGACATATGTGATGACTCAACCACCAGCAGTAACATGTCTGCTTAAATAGCTGCGGAAAAACCCTCTCTGAGCAGAATTAAGCAGAGCACATCAGGTCTAGTTCTGTGCTGTTCTTTTTAATAGCTGAGGCAATTTTATATTGAATTTATTTTTTGTATTGTTCTACCTAGGTTTATATAAAAAAATATTTCAGTGTGCCATAGCACTCGTTATAATGGACACATTTTCCAAGGTTTTGAGCCCCTGCCACTCCCATTGAAGTCAAATTAATGAAAATCAGAGCACAAATTTCTATTTGGAAACATCTTAAAATATAACAGAAGCCTCCAGCTGCTCTTTGATAGCCATATCATGAACAGTGTCTCACACTTTCAGGCAGTTGTCTATACCTGGGGGTGGGGGAGGAGTTAAAATAGTTGCTTGGCTTTTTTTAAAAAAAATTGTCTGTTACAATAATTAGAACTTCTTCTACATCAATAATTATTTTCCAAAAATGTGCAAACTTTTCAAAGCGAACACTTCTGTTAAACTGCCAAACCAGTTGGAATGCCTATAACACTCTGTTACAAACAATGCAATTCTTTTAAACACAGCTGTGCACACCAGAATCCGCTCTGGTAATGATACAGACAGTTGTTATGGTATGACTCAGTGAAAAGTTTGTACAATTGGATGAAACATGCATTGAAAATACTTGAGCTAATTGCAATGGCCGCACTTCACAGCACAAGAAAAAGGACATGTTCAGCCCAACATTACGGGCCGTTAAACCAATTTGACACCAAGTCGCTCCACTGACTTCACAGCTACGCTTCAGTTCCAGCGGTGCCAAGGACTGGCCTAGTTATTTTGTGAACGACTTTTCCATCTCACATTCAACAACGATGCAAAGTCTCTGTTGGAATTCCAAGTCGAACGAAGCAGTTTCTTGCTAAAAAGCAGACCTCTGGCAAATGCCACTTAAAGGAAAATGGTCGCAACAGTGTTTTCTCTTGCTGAGTCTCTGGCCGTCTCCACACAGCTGTTAAAGGGACTTCTTTTTCAACTAGCAGTGAATGGCAATGGAAGAAGGGACTGGCCTTATGGACAACACATTACAGAAGTAGTGAAGTAATTACTGGTAAAATATCCTGCTTGGCATGCTTGTTAATGTGGATACAGTTCATTTGTTATATACTGGAAAAATTAAATCCTCATTCTACGAACCATTAATGATGTTGAGTAGCACACTGTTGTTGTTTTCATGCATATTACAGAACATCTAGAGAACCCAGCCAAGCTCGAGGGGCCCACTATACAAGGCATTGTACTGATACAGTGGCCTGGAAAGCTTACCAGCTGAATAGACAAGACAGATGTAGGTACAGGGAGATGAAGTCACTTACCCAGAGAAGCACAGCAGATCAATGGCAGAGCTAGGAACAGAAACCAGGGTCCAATGGACTAGATAGTGTCTCATTGAACTACACCATTATCCATGGACTGCAGTGTCTCAACAGCACCTCTTCTGTGCCTCCTACTACAGCCCATCATGAAGTGCAGTTCACTATCCTCCCAACCTCACGCACCACAGTACAGGAACGGTAACTCCTTGAGCATCCTTTCCTCCCACCCCCCCCAGACACACACAAACACACAGAGTCCACCAGTAAGAATATGGTCCCCAATTAATATTATTCAACCAGCTCTATGCCTTCCACCATTGTGTGGTATGTGAGCATGATTGTCATCTGAAAAAAATACATGGAAACACGCGAGGACCTGCATTGACGGAACTTTGCCTGTTTATCCGCCTCCTCCAGGAGCTCTGAGCACCTTCAAAAGTGATGCCATTAAAAAAGAAACAACTGTTACCTACTTTCCCATAGGAACTTCTCCCTGAAAATTACACTGGGCCAGAAGCCACAACAGGCAACACTCAATCCTGGACCACAAACAGGTTTGAAGTCCCATATTTTCTGATCCATTAGGACCCAAAATGGGAGCTTTATATCCATTTTTCTCCACCACCCCCCCCACCCCCCGAAGGGCTGTAGGCTTGGACTCCAGAAGCTGGAGTTACAGACAGAAGAATAAATTTTTGAAAGTTCCCCAAAACATTTTGAGTCTCTTTTATAAAATACACAGGAATATTCACAATATATGATGGAGTAGCTTGCAGGTGGGCATTACACTCTTTGCAGCTGACCTGCATAATTCAAACATACCTGCACCATGCAGGAATAAGCAAATATCTAAAACTCTCTATCTACATTATTCTGTCTTTGTGTGAGAGAAACACCATTACCATATCTATATTTACAAATATTAATATGTTTGCATTTCTACTGTAAAGCCCCAGCTTTGGGGCATTTTAAGTCATCTATAAAAATGTGCTTCTGGCTAATTTTGGTGTACAGAGTGTGCAGAAGGTTGCTGTCAAACTTTAATTATTTTTTTTTAATTTAAAAATAAACACTGGCTTAGTGTTAAGGTTACACAAAAAGGAGAAGATAGTCACTCAATCTCCTGCATGCTTTATTATTATTACTGTTATTGTTTGAACCCAAAATTGCCAGGCTGTTGTTGATTTAAATTAATTGTTTTATATTTTTTTTCTTACATTTTAAAAGTAAAATAGAAAAATGGATCGAACAAATAGACTTTTGATCTTTAAGGGGAAATATTTTTTCTTGAAAAATTCAAAAAGTTGGAATTTACTATGTCAAAAGAATCCATCTCAGAATATTTTTTAAAATCACTCACTATTGTTACATCTATCTAATCTTAGAAATAACATAGCCCAGTCTGTCCCATTGGTACAGTCATACCCTCAGCTACAGCTCAATAAATGAACCAAAGATTCCTTTATCCAATCCATCCTCTGACCTCCAAGACCATTTCACAGAGGTCTGACTTTAAATGGCCAGCATTAGCTCCTAAAGTGGATTTTCAGCTTTATCAGGATTCCTCACTTTTGCGGGGTTAATATTAACAGTATGAAGTAATTTTGGAGCTGACCTCTACTTAGCAAGGAGAATGGTCTTCCAAAGACAAAAAGGTGTAAAATGACGAACCAGGTTCTCTCTCTTTCAAGTGAGAGTGGCTCTGGAAAAAAAATACCATGTTTACATTGCAGTTGATTTAATCTGAATTCATTATTCATGTTGGCTTTAACTCAATGCAAATACGACAAGGATCTGATTCCAATCAATATAATATTGTTATTTATTGAGCGCCAACACTGCAAAAATATGACTAATGCACTAATCAAAGCAAATGAATACAGTAAAATAAGATGACTGAGCCTAGAGGTCTTACTCAAGCATAACTCCCCTTCAAGATAGACCTATGCTTTTTCGGTTCACTGGACAAATTGAAAAAAATAAAACTTGTTTCAGCTCAAACTAAACATTTTTGGGTCAAACGAAACACTTTGGTTGCCTTCATTGACTTTGAGAATAATTTTTGAACTTTCTTGGTTGACCCAAATCTGCATTTTTTTGGTAAAAAAAGTTTCATTTGAAAAATTTGGCCCAGCTCTAATGATAGTCGTTTAGGGGCTGTTGTACTGGGCCTGGTACAGTCAGTGAGTGACGTGCGGAATGTCATTAAAGTTCTTGCCCAATATCCATTGAATGAAAGCCCTTTCATTTATTTCAGTGGGTACTGTATCAGGCTCTAAATACCATGTGAGAAAGCTATTTGCCCTCACCATTCCATATACCATTCCCATGGTATCTGAGCCCTCACAATTGTTAATGCCTTTCTCCTCTCACCTGTGAGGTGGGGTGGTGCTTTTATCTCTCTACCCCTCCCCTGAGCAACTGAGGTGTAGCGAGACTAAACAGCTCCCCCAGGGGCACAAAGGAGGTCTGTAGAGGATCAGGGAATTAACCCATAATCCCCAAGTCCCAGGCTAGCACTGATCATGCTTATTCAAGTGTTCAGACAGTTCCTGGGTTGAAAATTTCCAGCCAATTGCTTTTATTGCTTCATGGACATTTGCATGGTTCAGAAATCCAAAATTTTCCACAAATTTTAGCCTACTTGATTATTCATCCAAAACCACCCTGTGAATGCTTCTTATTCAGAATTTGTTTGAAAATTTCCATTGTCCCAGTATTGGAGCAGAATTGTGTGACCAGTCACATAGCATGAACGAACAAATATTCAAAGAAAACAGCTTGCAAACAACTAATAGGCTAAAACTATTCTTTTCATAATGTGGCTTTTTACTGACGTCACATCCATACATCATGGCTTATACAAATCAGACTAATAATACATGTTAATACATAACACACATGCATTCACCTGTTGCATTGATCTTGGCCTAGTAGGGTGAAATTTTCAAAAGTGCTCAGAGCTGGCTGCTCATGTCACTTTTCAATATCCTACATTTTTGTTTTCAGAAGATTCTGCTGTTTATTTGTCATTCAAAATGCCAATAAAAATGTCACTGTGAATGCTTATTACTAAGTAGGGCATTAGCAGAAATCAGGGCTGGCTTATGAATGATTCACTTTTAAAGGTAGATAAATTCATAAGTTTGCATTCATAATTCAAATATTCATAATATTTGTAATGGACAGTTCAACTAACTCTGCGTAGACCAAGCCATTGAGCCATCAAGACCCTTGCTAGTATTTTAACGGTTTGAGCAGATACTGCAAGAAGTTCACAGTTATGATCCAGTGTATGGTTTCTGCCTTCATAGTAAATTGCTTTTCCGCTTTAACTAGGATTCCTTGAAATGCAGGTTCTCATCTTGTTTAACAATGGATGGGCCAGGGTAGTTGAACTAAAACTGATACACATACACAAGACTGGATATCACAAAACTGTTCTGCTGATGGGGCTGTTTTGACAGGTTTCATCGGAGTGATCTGCTCCTGTCGTCTTGGCTTAGGAACTAAAAAGAAAAAGTTGCTTCCCGTCAGGTATTGCCACAGAACAGATGGCCAGTCAGAGAGAAGCAGCAAAACATATTTTCCTTATTTATTTGGAAAAGGAACCTTAAGAATTAAGAAATTATTTTGGGGCAGTTCTCTGGCCCCTGTTATGCAGGTCAGACTAGATGATCACAGTGGTCTCTTCTGAACTTAGAATTTATGAAAGAAATGCAGAGGCTTACAGGCCACACTGAACTGCAGAAGTATCAGCTCAAACACTGTATTGCCTCAAAAGTACCTTAATGTCCTTCCTTTATTCAAGGCACATAGTCTGCTTGGTCAGCACCAATGGACTGGTTTAAAGCCACCATTCAATATTTCCAATAGATTTCACAATGGATTTATTTTTCTTCTCTCCAAGTGATCAGAGGAAAAGGAGGAATCTGGCGATCACTTTTTTACATTGCAAAACTGAAACCTCTGTGAAGCACCAAATAAATAAAATAATCAAAATAAGGTTATCCCCCATGCTCCGTGAGGAATCCCGTTGGAACGGCTTGCAAACAAACATCCTACTCTCACTTCCATGAGATTTTAAGGATGAGGAAATCATAGAATCATAGAATAACAGAGTTGGAAGGGACCTTTGGAGGCCATCTAGTCCAACCCCCTGCCCAGAGCAGGACCAATCCCAACTAAATCATCCCAACTAAATCTCTTAACCACCCTCCCAACATTGAAATCCCTGCCTCAGGCCAAGCAGCCTTTTTGCATGCACACAGTCTGGAGTCAGTTGGGGAGAGGCCAAAGCGCAACTTCCTCCTCCTCCCCTCCCCCGAAAAAGGATCGCAGTAGAATGCCATTGGAATGGATGGGGACGTTTGTCACACCAGGATTAATCTGAACCTTTACAAACAGCTAGGCTTTTTATTCTGGATTGTTTGGTGCCTTTCTGACTGGGTTGTTTTTGCTTTCAGTTAAAGTTCTGGGTGATGGTTCTCGATCTGACCCACGTGCCGTTTGCATTGTCCATAAAACACACGGGCTTTCACTCAGATGACTCCTCTTTGGCTTCCCTTAGCAAAACACATTCAGAGAGTGGCTGCTACAACCACAGAGCAGGAAACTATTAGCCACAGCTCTCAGGATAGCAAACTTTCCAGTGCACTTCTCCCCTACTCTCCTGCTGATAGACTTCATTTTCTCTTCCTTTAACACTCCCATTCTTGAGACTCCTCAGCTGGCCCCACCCTTCCAGCCAAGACATTCAGATACTACAGTGATAGATGGTCCTCATAGCTTCTGCTTCCCCCTCACCTAGTCCTGTCAATTGGTGTCAGTGGTTCCTGATCTTTTTCTCCAAGCGTTCTGGTCAAGCGGGTCTTCCAAGCTCACACCAACCTTCTTCATGTCCTCCTTCAGCCTCTCAAACCGCCTTGTTCAAGGTCTTCCTCGTGGTCTTTACCCGCGACTACCACCTCTTCTACTCTCTGGCCAACATATCCCACATCGCGTCATCTCATATGAGACACCCATCTCAGACAATACTCCTTCAGCTTTTTCGTGATGGGGGCTACCTGCATCATGGCTTGCACTGCATCATGGCTCGTATGGGGGGGTGGGGGGGTGGGCGTGCGCCATATAAATACCTAAATTAGTGGTTCTCATACTTTTCTGTACCATGACCCCACGTTACAACAGAAGTTTCAGGACCCATCTAACCAAAGAAAGGGAGAATGACCCCAGTCCACAGTTTGAGAACCTATGGCTGAGTGGATACACGACTGAGTAGAATTGCCTCTGGAAAGAGCAAGGGTATGTCAACACTGCAATCCTGGGATTTGACCACAGTGTATCTAGGCATACCCAAGCTAGCTTGAGCACTGGTAGCAGAAAAGCCAGAGTGAGATAGGCTTGAGTGCAAGCTAGCCATCGAACTGAAGCCAAGGTTCTGGGTGAGCTTGTACAAGCTGTGTCGCCGGGATTTCACTGCTTCAGTATCGGAGCGAGCTAAATTAAAGCTAGCTAGCTCAGGTACGTCTACCCATGCTGCAGTCACACATCATGATCGCAGTGTAGACATATTGTAAGTTAAATGAGCAGGAAGGGTTGATTGGAAAGGCATTGTGGGTCCAATTCTACACCACCTTGCATCTTACGTAGTCATTTACATCTATGCACAATGCAGCTAGTGGAAACATTTAAACCAAATTTTGACCAAAAGTAGCCTTTTCCCCCTTTAATTTCCTCCCTTTCTTTTCCTTGATCAGCTCTAGCTCCACAGGAGTGCAAAATGGGAATGAAACACCACCTCTGGAATGGCAGGTAGAAATGACAATGCAAGGCGGTGGAGATCAAGCTGTTTGGATCTAGGCCTTGTGCATGGCAGTGCACGATAGCTTCAGTATGACAGCCACTATCAGGCTAGCCCAGAAATGTTTTCTTTGATTTCTTGGTTTATAGGGATTCCTTTGTTCAGACATTTCAGAGATGTCGTTTCTGCACTGTCTGGTGGTGGCTCTGAATAATTAGAATTCTAAATTATCCTGACAAGACTTGACCTTGCTAGGCTGCTTTCTCTACGCCCCAGATCATCTAAAACAGATGCAACTATTCCTGAGACACACTTGGTCTATGTCCATATGATGGCTAGAGGAAAGGTAAGCCAAAAATGTGCTAGACTTTCCTGCTTACTGTGCTTACTTCAGAAATAATGAGGTACTGTTCTACTGAATCTTCCATATGTTCACCATTCATGACAGGAGAACACCCACACAGACCTGGCAACTATTGCTACAGTACCATGGGAAGTTATGGGACTGGCTCTGCATATATCTGTAAATAAAGTGATTTTTCTGTGTATTGAAATTTTATTAAACCAGAAACAACATGACGCAGCGTGCCCGAAGAGGCTAAGGGTACAGAATATCTATTTTCATTTGAATATAACTGATCATGGCATTTTGGGCTGTATAAGTAGGGGCAGATTGAGGGATGTGATCGTTCCCTTCTTTTCGACATTGGTGAGGCCTCATCTGGAGTACTGTGTCCAGTTTTGGGCCCCACACTACAAGAAGGATGTGGAAAAATTGGAAAATGTCCAGCGGACGGCAACAAAAATTATTAGAGCCTGGAGCACATGACTTATGAGGAGAGGCTGAGGGAACTGGGATTGTTTAGTCTGCGGAAGAGAAGAATGAGGGGGGATTTGATAGCTGCTTTCAACTACCTGAAAGGAGGTTCCAAAGAAGATGGATCTAGACTGTCCCCAGTGGTAGCAGATGACAGAACAAGGAGTAATGGTCTCAAGTTGCAGTGGGGAAGGTTTAGATTGGATATTAAGAAAAACTTTTTCACGAGGAGGGTGGTGAAGTACTGGAATGCGTTACCTAGGGAGGTGGTGGAATCGCCTTCCTTTGAGGTTTTTAAGATCAGGCTTGACAAAGCCCTGGCTGGGATGATTTAGTTGGGATTGGTCCTGCTTTGAGCAGGGTGTTGGACTAGATGACCTCCTGAGGTCCCTTCCAACCCTGATATTCTATGATAACATTGCTACTGGCTATGGATTTGCAACTGAGGTATGGAAATTTCTGTTCCTGTTTATTTCGTACGGTAATGTCTCTGAAAGGAGCAGGATTAAGAAATGGCCCCAAGTAAAAGTAATGCCGATTGTTTAAAACTTTCCTCATGAACTATTAGAGTGGTGAAACATCCAATTAAAAGAAATCCTCAATTTCAGTCAAAATTATAATCTTGTATCTTGGAGAGCACTAGAAAACTGTTATCAGTTGGGAACTGAATGCAAAAATGGAAGAGTCTTTGCTTTACAAACACATTTCTCGACATTTATTGTAGCCAGCCTGCGCCACCTAAGAATGTCCCGCTTTTCAGTACGTTATATGCCATGGGCACTCAGCAAGGACAGGGATAAAACTTATCTTTCTCTCTGCTCCCAGGCCTCGCTCCAAGAAAACACATAAGCACATGCATCATGACATGGGCATCAACGGCTCTGCTCATGAGCTTAAAGTCACACATCTCCTTCAATGTGGACCAAAAGCACACACCTCTATTCCTTTATCACTACAGTAGCTGTAAGTAGCAAACAGGATGTGAGATACTTATCATCAGTTCAGAATGTATCCGGAAGGCAGCAGAGGAATAATTGTACTCTGGACACTTCATTATAGTGTTAAAAGGAAGAGATTTTTTTTTATTATTTTTAGTAGAGAAACAATGCTGGTAACTGACAGCAAGCTACACAGACAGATACTGGATATCAATGGAGAGACAACCAAGCTACAAGCAGCCAATAGCTATGAAAAAAAAACATTTACACTATGTACACAGTCTGTATTAGCACATCACTCACTAGTCATAAGACGACTATTATGAATTAAGATTTAGGCACCTTTTTACTCATGGCCCTACAAGTCAAGGAATTGACAAGAATAAATAAGGAACCTGACAACAGAGAGGTGGAAAAAGAACTGATTATTACTTCATTTCTAGGATCCATCTGATCATCTCTCTCTCTTTCTGTGAGACAGGTAACATCTATTTCATACCCAAGTTCAGGTTTATCTAAGATTTGCTTTTCAGGACTGCAAAACCCAGTGCCTAGAAGCTGGAAGTTTAATAACACTTGTGCAACATATGGAATTCCTCCAGTACAACTTAATATCTTTCCTACAGCTTAATATCTCCAGCTCTTCACTGCTTTGGCAGACTTTTAAAGCAATCATGTAGAGCATCGTAACATTCTCTGATTCCCACAGGGAAAAAGAACAGTCACGTGTGCCAAACACAATAGGAAAAAGAACTCGAAGACAACCTAGACAAATTAAAAGGTAAAAAGGGCAGCCTTTAAATCCACTTTTAGTCCTGAAGGCAAAAATAGATATTGCATATAACAACCAAGTATATTCTTCTATTGATACATGGGTCATTTTTACACTGAACTCCTACCAGCATTAACAGGAATCTTCCATATAAGGAGGGAAGAATGGGGCAGTACTGAGATAAACCTAACAAGTTGCAAGCTAATCTAAGTAGAAACAAAGGGTAAGCTTCCCATACGCTTGCTGTAAGATTCATGTCAGCATAGGAGGTGTGTTGTTGTTGTTGTTTGGGGGAGGGAGGGGGGGAATTCATGCCGAGATGGTGTCAAGGCATTTGTAGAATTTTACTGAGCCACAGCGCTGTTTTTGTACAAAAAACAATTCACACTGAGGTAGGAAAAGCTAGCAAGCCCTCAAAACAAATATTTGATATGGACTCCACCATCTCAAAATAGCAGTGCCAACATTTTCATGTGAGACCTGAGATTTTCACTGTCTCAGTTGCTTGGTGCAAAATTTAAAACATCTCGGGCTTGATTTTACAGAAATGCTGAGCTCCCGCAGGTCCCATTGACTTCAAGGGCTATGGTAGGTGCTCAGAACTTGTGAAAATATCAGGACCAAGTTAGACACCGGGTAATCCAGGCATACAAAAAATCAGATTTTGAGTCATTTGCTTCACATGGCTGGATGGCTATCTAACGAGGATGAAATCCTTCCGTTTGTTGTAAACACGGAGTCAGGGAAGGAGTGGAGCTTTGTGAATATACTGTACCATATTTATCATTTTCTCTCTCTTTTCCCAGGCTATTGAGAAGGTATCGGGCTGCAGGCTGGGTTGGTTAAAAGTCATATGCAGCCCAAATGAATTATTTTGTGTTTCCACCATTTGGGTTGAAGGTCTTCAAAAAAGTTTGTTTTGCTAAATCCTTTAAAAAGAAAAATGGAACCAGTGCAGTCTGAGATCCAGCACCAGACTATAACAATTGATTATCACTTTGTTAAAACACCTACTAATAATTTATTTTATAAGCTATTTATACATGGAACCTTCATGTGAAGAGTGGCCATTTATTTTGTAATTGAACCCTACGATCTTTACCAAGGGCCAGTTTCTGCCACTTTACTCACTATGTAATACATTATTTTCATCTTTGATCCATGGCCCTTCTGCACTCAGTCACCTGAATTTAACATTCCCAGTTCCACATCTGGATATTTTAGCTATTCAGAATCCCAAGTTTTACTATGTGGTACAAACGAGTTTCATGCAGATATTGTTGGGAAACAGATAATGTCAAACACCTGACAATTAAGGTACCTTATGTACTAGGGGTCGTGCTCCTCTTGACCTGCTGCTCACAAGCAGGGATGAATTGGTAGGGGAATTAGAAGTGGGTGGCAACCTGGGCAGCAGTGACCATGAGATGGTCAAGTTCAGGATCCTGACAAAAGGAAGAAAGGAGAGCAGCAGAATATGGACCCTGGACTTTGACTCCCTCGGGGAACTGATGGGCAGGATCCCCTGGGAAGCTAACATGAGGGGAAAAGTAGTCCAGGAAAGCTGGCTGTATTTTAAAGAAGACTTTCTGAAGGCGCAGGAACAAACCATCCCAATGTGCAGAAAGAACAGCAAATATGGCAGGCGACCAGCGTCGCTTAACAGAGAAATCTTTTGTGAGCTTAAACACAAAAAGGAAATTTACAAGTGGAAACTTGGACAGATGACTAGGGAGGAGTATAAAAATACTGCTCAAACATACAGTGGTGTAATCAGGTAGGCCAAAATTTGAGCAACCCAACTTGTTAAATG
Source organism: Eretmochelys imbricata (assembly GCF_965152235.1). Classification (NCBI taxonomy): domain Eukaryota; kingdom Metazoa; phylum Chordata; order Testudines; family Cheloniidae; genus Eretmochelys; species Eretmochelys imbricata. Next base: position 129,545,228 of record NC_135577.1, on the reverse strand, counting down.
GAATCTCTCCCCAAATACAAGTGCCAAGATTTTCAAAAGGACCCTGTGATTTTAAAATACAAACATTAGGGGGTAGCCGTGTTACTCTTTACCCACAAAAACAACACCAACACACACACTCTCTCTCTCTCTCTGCATCAAAATCGAGAGAGAGAGACTCAAGTGGAGACACCTTAGGCTTTGTTTCCAGAGTATCATAGCTCTGTGGCAGGGTGGACTAACTCCGGAGGCCCCATGGCCCTGCGCCACCCTGTCCCAGCATAGAGCAGCAGCGAGAAGTCCTCCAGGCAGCCTACAGTGGCTGGAGAAAAGCGGCCAATCAGAGGGGCTGCTGGAGCTACCAATAAGGGGCCAGAAGGGCCAGATAAAAGGCAAGCAGCAAAGCAGAGCCTTCAGTTGCTGTGTGGAGCTTGACGAGGGAGGACTGGGTGCCTGGCTGGCTAGACGAACAGCATGCAGAGAGCTCACCAGACAGAACTGAGCCCAGCGAAGGCTGCCAAAGAGTGGGTACCTGGCTGGCTGGATAGAATAGCAGAAGTCTGAGCTATGGCCCCATACCAGGGCTGTGATAAGAACTCAGGACTGTATACCCTGGAAGGGAGGACAGGGTTTGTGGCTCGGCCGAAGGGCTGAGCTGCTGAAGACCAGTCGAGAGAACTAGTGGCCAGGGATGCTCATGAGAGGCAGGTGCCACCCTGATGTAAACCAAAAAAGAAAAGCAGGCTCACATCTAAGTGGGAGAGAAATGGGGCCATCCACGAGAGATGTGTGACTCCCCCTCCCTTGAAAAGAACTGTGTTTGCAGGCACTATCAGCCAGAGAAAAGGGGGCACGCATGAGAGGCGGGTGCTGAACCCGTTACAAGCTCCCATTGACTTCAATAGTTATTGGAGGTGCTCAGCGCTCCAGAATTTTAGGCCCACGGTACCCAAAAATGGGGGCACCCAAAATTCAGAAGCCACTACTGAAAAATGTGGCCTGGATGATTTGGCTTGACCAATTTCTCTACCTTGAAGCACAAAGTCCCAGACTGATTGCTAGCAAGAGCTCTTAGGTAACCATTTCAGCACCTTAATGAAAGTTTAGATGAAAAATAGATCTCAGAATATTGGATCGAGCCTAAACAATATCCACCAGGTTTATTAATTTAGGGGCAAATTATCAGCCAAATACCCAGCCCAAGCAGGGGAAGGGAAAGGAGGATTCCTTCCCTCAGACTGCAAAATTATTTTCTGAACACTGTTGCAGCCCTATGGCTGTAGTAGACCTCCCAGTGGCAAGGGACAAAAGTGGAAGGAACTCTGTTGTAGCTGACATGCCAGTTTTGCCACACGGCATGCTGGTATGCATGGAGTGGAGCTCTGTGCTGCACAGAGGGTCCACCCTATTTCTGGCCCTGATAATCTCACCCTTCTGACTGCGGGGCCATACCCATTCCAATGCCAGGAGATTTTCTGCAGCTCATGTCAGGTTGTTGGCTTTTTACTTGCATTTCCATTAATCATCACAATGATTTTTGTGTTGGATAGGCTGGGTGGAACCTCTTTAAGGCTTGATTCTGCACATCATAAAGGCCTCCTTCTAATCTAGACCAGCCAGTGCTGTCACAGATAGAGATAATGTAGTCCCAATGGACAGGGTAAGGTACTGGAAATAAGGAGACCAGGGTTTTATTCAAAGCTCTGCCACTGAGCTGTGTGACCTTAGGCAAGTCACTTCACCTCTCTGTCATGTTTCTTTAGTGTGTAAGCTCTTTGGGGCAGGAACTGTCTCTGATGTAACTAAACGGTACCTCGCACAGGGAAACCTCAAGCTGCTACAGTAACATAAATAATAATAGAGACAGGTGTATGTCTACACTTCAGTAATAATGATGACCCCAACGAAAAAAGGAAACTGGGTCTTCAGGATATTTTACTAAACCTCGATTTTTTTGTTTTGCCTATTAAATTGTGTATATGTTAATTCAAAATGGGAGATTTTCTTTAAAAGAAATTAAATCATTTTTCATAATTTCCGTAAACTAAAACCTACAAGGCAGAGAAATGTTTACTGTTCTATTAAGTAGATGTTATGCAAGGTTTGCTCCCTACTCTTCACATACGTTATCATCCAAACTATTTAAAATCAAGCAGAACACAAGATTAAAATATTAACATTTGGATGCCTCCTGAATTAGGAACTTGCTTTGGCTTGTAAAAGGCAATCATATGGTTTTACATGTTCAAAAGCTGAAAACACTAACGACTAACTAGGTAAGTGCATAAATTGCTAGTGATAGCTTAAAAGATTAGGAGAAAATTAATGAGTGGACGCCAGTAGTTAAAAAGGTAAATTGCTAAAACAACCCTACTTTTAAGACCATTTCTACAATAGCTGGTTGTAAATGAATCAAGAAATGGGTCATTTGTATGAAGTCACACTTAGCACATTCCAAAAACATTTTTGAGTAACCTATCAAGTGATTAAATGCAGCAATTTATCCTAATTTTGCGGTTACATTTTTCTCTGTGACTGTTCAGTATAAAAGTGTTTAAATTTAAAGCAGTGAAACCTCTTACAATCAATATTGATTTTGCTATAAATATCTCTCTTAAAGACAGACTTTTTTCCCCCTTCTTGCACAGCAGCAAGTGGCTGGTAACTGCTCAAAGCAGTGAAGTTCTGAGCACCTCAATCAATTCCCATGCAGGTCAACAGGATCTGAAAGTGCTCTGTCTCTTGCAAGCATCACTCAGGACCTCACATAGTAAGACCCTATAATGAGGAAATGATTCACTGTTCATCAACTAAATTATTCAATGAGTTTCATGAAATGGTTCGAACAACTGTGAATAATATATCGTTACTATTCACCCAGCTCTATTATTCATCAACTTCAACTTCTTTAAAATGAAATATATTGCTTTTACTTCACAAAAGGGGATATAATCTAATTTCACCACAGTGCAGACGTGGCAATGTGTTAGAAATTTAACAAATTATTTCTCTCTCATTCTTCCACCAGCAGAATACTGAGGCAGTATGTACAATTCCAGTGTCAGAGTTGAAGCCTGATGAATTCAAATGCATGCAAATTCACCAGCTGTAACTCTTAAGGGGTTAACGTATACAAATAAATACAAGCTATTTTGTAGCTTTTTGCTATCAGCAGCAGCATAGAAATTAATATCAATGACATCACCAATGAAGCAGCGATTCAATGGACTTCGTGGGAAATTCACCTCTCCTCACATTTTTGGTGATCTGATTTTTACCTGAATTAAATTAAATCTCAGCTGTGATATGTCTTTGCTGATGACAGAATTAGCCTTCTCGTTCCAGTTGTGGTAGCAAGGGTATGATACCGGTCTTAAATTTTCACTCTTCAGGAACCCACGCCCGCCACGACCAAACACTTGTGAGTTACAAGAGCAGTACTGCACCCAGCAACAGAACGTGAATCCATTGCCACTCAAAGTGGGGTTCTCCTCTGAAAAACGGCACTCAACATGACTGCTTATTGTCTCAGCATCTTCTGGAGCAAATGTGCTTGGTTTACAAGGAAAGCTGTTTTGGTTTTGTATTTTATCGTCACCCTGTAAGCTCTATCCGGGATCACAAAGTCAAGCTGAGCCCTTTCTTCCTCATACATCATGACCACAAACCAAGGTTTTACAGGCCAAGAAAGATGATTAGACATACTGCTGTAATTCCATTGCCTTCAGCGGGTTTGCACAGTGGTAACTGACTGGACACTAGCAAACAATTCTGTTGATGATGCACAAAGAGGAATAAGAAGCTAGCTCCCCCCATTAGCTATTTTTTGCCTCTTAAGAGTGAACAGTAGTAAAAAGCTTATTTCTGTCACTAAAATCAGCAGACTGAACAGATACAGGGGAAAATAGCTGTTGAAAAGAAATTTGCTACTTTAGAGTCACTCTTCAGAACAGAGCCAGATCTGAAAGTAACAGACATCTTGAAACCTAGCCATTAAAAAAGTTTTTTTTTAAAAAGTCATTTTAGGTGTAAAACCTGCCTCTATTCCCCTTGCCTATTTTTGCTTTTCACTCCCCTGACAGACCCACAGAAGAAAGTGACTATACAAGGGACACAGTGAAATAACAATACCCATGGTGCTGTCAAAGGCACCCAATGAGCAAGCTGAACGGTCTGAGGACAATGTATTTTCTCCCATCTTTCAGTTATGCTAATATTTGGTATTCCCTGTGACAATAGTTAGACAGAACATATGCAGACAAAAGTGTAACAGTATATGTCACAAATAAATATATATTCTTCACTGATGTGCTCCTCTCCCTTCAATGTCAGTAAGCCTGCACACAAGGATAGATCCCAAAGGTTGCAACACGATATTTACATGCACCGGTAGATGGTTGAGAGGCCGGGACAATATTTTTTTAAAGAACACTAGCATTAATGGAAAGTCAAATGCATTCGTTTTCATTCTACAGTGTAATCAAACAACCCCCTGCATGATTCCACAGTACGTTTTTGCCTTTAGACGTATAATACAAAATCCTTTGGGATCTAACCCCCATTTCCCAACAGCAATCCAAGAAGCATTCAAGCCTGATAGAGATCATGAAAATAGCTTCCAGCCTATAGCAAACTGCTGCCCTGACTGACAGCCCTGTAATTTGAACTCAAGTCCTCAGAGGCAAGAGGTGTCAAAGATATATTAGTGCACTGAGCCATCCTGTGCATTCTTCTAACTGTAACACGGACACATTTTTGGCCCACCTCTGCCTGTTCAAATTAAATCCAGTTAACTGAACATCATAAAACACTTTGTTTAAATGGTTCTTTTTCCACTACATTGTCTTCAGTAAATAGCACAGAGATTATTGATTTCCTGCATTGCAGGATCAGCATGTTTACTTAAAGTAGTTCCCATTTTCTTCACTAACTATAAGCCAGAAGCACAGTGTACTTTAAAATATTAAAGAAATGGGCTTCCTTGTGCTTGAAGGAACTCTGAAAAGACCCTGGAAAATGTTCTGAACCTTAGAAACAGAAGAACCTAATGGACACTGAGCATTGCCTTACTCCAGTTAAGACTTGATCAGGTTTTTTTGCATTATCTGCAACATTGCATCACTGTATACACCATGCTATAGATTAAGGAGGAGCGTCTACAGTCTTTTTGATAATCTTTCCAAATTAAGCCAAAGTCTTAATATTAAAGTAGCATTTTTGTTTTATTTTATTTTTACTATATAAGAACCAACATCAGCATGCCATCACTGAGCTAAATCTAACAAAGACTCTGGGCTACAAATGGAAAATGTTCTGTTTTGCACATAGGGAATTGGTTTAACACAGTTCATTTAAGCAGCAAGGGTGAGATCTGTGATCATGCAGAAGGGGTGACACCAGAGGGGATTTACTGAAACTCAGATTTTAAAAAGAAGAGAACCTTGACAACATGGCTGTAGAAAAGACAGTTTGAAAGGCAATTCATAGATGTTAAGGCCGGAAGAGACCATTGTTTATCATCTAATCGGACCTGCTGCTAAACATAGGCCAAACAGTCTCACCCAGTAATTCCTGCATCAAGCCCATAGCTTCTGGCTGAGCTAGGGCATATCTTTTAGATCCCATCTTGATCGAAAGACTTCAAACGATGGAGACTCCACCACATCACTAGGTAAGTTATTCTAGTGGTCAATTACCCCCTCTGTTAAAACACTATTAGGCAGTTACAACACAGGTTTACAATACCTGAAAATGAACAAACAACTCATAAATGGAACTAGGAAGGCCCCTCTCAGCTGCCATCCAACTGCTGCCTTCTAAAGCTGGCTGCACATGCTGGGAAAGCTCCCTCAAGAGGAGGGGCAGGGCTCTCGCAAGCACCATTCTCTCTCAAGGTCACAGATTGACACACAATTCTATAGTTGGCAACGTCCAAGGACCATCTGCCCTCACACATGCAAAAGAAGTGCAGATCACATGCACTCAGCAATGGCCGTGCCCGTTTTGCACTCGTTTTTTCTGAAGGCTCTTGTCCTTCGTTACATAGTGTCACCAGTACGGGAACGCCACATGCTCAGAAAATAACAGAAACCAAAAAAGCTCATTAGACGACAAGTGAGGCCTGATTCTCCACTCTCCTGCATCTTGCATAGTCATTTAGAGATGCACCAAGGCCTCAAATCAGGAAAGCTTGTGTTTAACTTGTGTTAAATTTAAGGATTTAGCACTTGCCTGACCTGGGGCACTGGTACAGCCCTAGAAGGCTATGCAATGTGGCACAGATGTAAATTGCTCCTATTAGTAATGAAGAGAGCACATGGAAATCATCCACAAATATCAAAAGTACTGCACCTATAAAACTGTTGCTGTGGGATGTAACTAGAAATAAAGGCCATGAAATTAAAAAAGGGACTTTTAAAGGACATATCAGGAGAAAGCTTCATGACCCTAAGATGAAGTAAGCTGTGTTTTTTCTCAAGGGAATTGGTGGTAGCATCAAACCACTGGGCCTTTAAAAACTGGATTTGACGAAGCTCTGGAAGTGGTATTATAGGCAATAATTAAGTATTGTCGGAGCGATGGCCAAGACGAACTAATCTTCCATCTCAAAGGACTTGTCTACACTTGGAAATTTACCAAAATAACTGTTGCAGAATGTTGATTTTGGTAGAAGACCCCACGTAGGCATTCTTACTCCAGAATGACTCTGCCTTTTTTCCAATTTAGCTTAATTCACTTAGCTATTTCAGTAAAGTGCCAAATGTAGAGAAGCCCTAACTTCCATGATTCTGTGACGAACAAACCAGGCAAACTTTGTGCATCTGGAGAAAGCCTATTATGGGTCTGCTGATAAATGTTTTAATCAGTTTTCATCCAGCATCCTCAGCAGGTCTCCAATGTCATTATAAATGTATTGCTGTTTTATTACAGCCATACTGTCTATGTTAAAATAGAAACCGACTAATTGACTTTGAACTTTTTTCTCCTTTTCATGAAGATATTAGATCTAGAATTATAGAATTGTAGGACTAAAAGAGAGTTTGAGAGGTCATCTAGTCCAGCCCCCCATTCTGAGGCAGGTCCAAATAAACAGAGACCATCCCTGACAGGCATTTGTTCTTAAAAACCTCCAATGACAGGCATTCCACAACCTCCCTTGGAAGCTTATTCAAGTATTTAACTATCCTTATAGTTAGAAAGTTTTTCCTGATATCTAACCTAAAGTCTCCTTGCTGCAGATGAATCCCATTACTTCTTCTCTTATGTTCAGAGGACAACTGATCACCGTCCTCTTCATAACATACTTGAAGACTGCCATCAGGTCTCCTCCAGGTCTACTTTTCTCAAGACTAAATATGACCAGTTTTTTTAGCCTTTCCTCATAGATCAGGTTCTCTAAACCTTTTATCATTTTTGTTGCTCTCCTCTGGACTCCCTCCAATTTGTCCACATCTTTTCAAAAGCGCAGCACCCAGAACTGGACACAGCACTCCAGTTGAGGCCTCACCAGTGCCAAGTAGAACGGGACAATTACGTCCCATGTCTTAGCTATGACATCCCTATTAATACACCCCAGAATATTCATCTTTTTTGCAACTGCATCACATTTTTGGCTCGTGTTCAGTGGTGATCCACTGCAACTCCCAGATCCTTTTCAGCACGACTACCCCCTAGCCAATTATTCCCCATTTTGTAATTATGCATTTTATATTTCCTTCTTAAGTGATGTTCTTTGCACTTGTCTATACTTAATTTCATCTTGTGGATTTCAGACCAATTCTCCAATTTTTCAAGGTCATTATGAATTCAAATCCTTTTCTCCAAAGTGCTAGCAACTCCTCCCAAGTTGGTGTCATCCACAATTCTATAGGCATCCTCTCCACTTCATTATCCAAGTCATTAACGGACATATTGAATAGGACTGGGCAAAGGACAGCCCGCTGTGGTACCCACCAGACCAGAGATTCTCAAACTGGGGGTATGCCCCCCTGCAGGGGCACAGAATGTATTCTCTGGGGGCACGAGAAGCTTTAGGAGAGTGGCAGCTGCTGGCCGGGCACCCAGCTCTGAAGGCAGCGCTGCCCGCAGCAGTGGAGAAGTAAGGGTGGCAATGCCATCCCATGACACCTTACTTCTGCACTGTTCCTGGTGGCGGTGCTGCCTTGTGAGCTGGATGCCTGCCCGGCAGCTGCCGCTCTCTGCTGTGCCTTCAGAGCTGGGTGGTGGTATATGTATTTTTGTGGCGGTGAAGGACACAAATTACTATGAACACAAAGCGGGGGGGCAGGATCAAAGAAGTCTGAGAATGCACTAGACACATCCTCCCATTTTGATGGTTAGCTGTTGATAACTACTCTATGGTCTTCCAACCGGATGTGCACCCGCTTCATATTAATTTCATCTCAACTACATTTCCCTCATTTGCTTATGAGAATGTCACGTGAGACTGTCAAAATCCTTACTAAAAATCAGGAGATGTTATGTCTACTGCTTCCCCACTATGCACTAGGCCAGTAACCCTGTCAAAGATGGACATTAGCTTGGTTTGGATGACTTGTTCTTGACAAATCCATGTTGGTTATTACTCACTACCCTATAAACGCAAAAAACAAAAACAATAAAACCCACCAACCAAACCAAAACCCATCAAACATACACGCATCCGAGAGCCCAAGAAGTTTGCTGCCAGAGACTAAGAGAAAACAAAGGAGAAAGGATAAAAAGAAACTAAAATTAAAAAAAAAGAAGTTTGTAAGGCAAAGCTAAAATACATAAAAGACAGTTGAAAGACATTTCCATCAGCCAATGGTGAGATGACACAGGGCCAACTGAGAATGCAGCATGGCAGGCTGGAGCTGGCGGCTACCTCCTTGGCAGGAATCTCAGAACTTTAACTTTCTTTGGATGGGCCTATGAATTTCCTTGATTTGAGAAGTGATTTTCAGTTAATTGTCTGTTTACCTAGTTAGCATAATTGTCTTCAATTATATAATTAGAGTTCATATGTGTAATGATTTTAACATGTAATTATACCTAATTACACCCTTAAAATGTGCAAGTCATAAATATCCTTATCATTTTGATTGATAGATGTATGGGTGGTGGGGGGGGACTCACTCCTGTTATTTTTATCTGCTGGATCCCATGCACTGCAAGGATAAGAGCATTTAACATAGACTTTTATTACCATTATTTACAAGGCCCTACAAATGTTATATCTAAGGCAGCATTACCAGAGCTAGAAATAATCCATCTCCCCACAACCAAGGACCACATGCAGTCACCCACTATGGCAGCAGTGTCCTGGAAGAAACCCCAGACAGTAGATATCGCCTAGAAAATTATTTTTTTTGTTAATTGCTGATTGCGTGTTGTTATAATACAAGTCATAAAGGAAAACAGCAGCCCCGTTGTGAAGCACTTACATACAGTACAACACACACAAATTCCACTGAGTGTCCCGGAGCCTGGGTCACACTTTAGAACACAAAAAGAAAAGGAGGACTTGTGGCACCTTAGAGACTAACCAATTTATTTGAGCATTAGCTTTCATGAGCTACAGCTCACTTCATCGGACGCACACAGCTTCTCTTAACAACATATTTAATTGGTGGGGAACAGCATTTCCAGTCTCTGTGAAATTAATTAACTTTATGGAGTGGTTTGATTAAAGGGATGGAGGGTATGTGGCTACGAAAGGAGGTCAGGTGGTAGAGGGCAGCATGGAAGGATACAAAAGGAGTGATGAGATGAGATTGGTAAGGACCAGAACGGGGTGTCTGCAGAGAGAGTTAGACATGAGAGTAGCTATGTGGGCAGGAGCAGAGTAATATGTCACCTGGAAGGTTAGGATGAGATGACAAACATGTCATTTCACATGTGGATGTGAAACAGGAGAAAGCCAGTGGAGGGATTCAAGGAGCGGGTACAGAAGGTGAGAGGAAAATAACTGGGAAATCCGGTGTGTCATTACTGGAAAGCCTGGACGAAGAACCGTGTCTAACGCCTCATCCTGAGCCTGGCCAATCAGGGACGTTGATGCATTTCTGATGGGATGCATTACCAGAGGCGGGGGCAGCCACTGAGAAAGCCTACATCTCATCTCTCACAAGAGGGCGGGGCTGAGCAAGGGACAGATATACAGCATAGCCTTGCAAAGTGTTGGGTGGGTTTGTTTGTTTGTTTTTCAAAAATGGCATTATTTCCTATTCTTCTGGATAACAGAAAGGGCCTCAGATCCACACTGTTTTAGACATTCAGCACCCACAAATACAGTAAGCTCATGCCTTTAAAGCCATTTGTCCTTCACCCTTAAGAGACCCTGTTCTGTTTTATTTTTATAGTTACTGTGTTTCATTTTGTTCGTCCTGTAGGACAGTACAAACAAGTACCTCCTGCATACAAAATGAATTAGGACAATGGTTATTCGGTCTTTTTCTTTTTCCTAATTGCCTTTTGCTACAAAGGCAAATATTTGCACACAGATTAAATGGTTAATGGTTATTTAAAGTTCAGCTTTTCCCCCCATCAGATTTCCTTCTGCTACTAACAAACAGAGCAATTTGCAAAAATTTGCACTGGAACTGGCTCCAGAACCTCCAAAGAAAGCCCTGCATAACGAGAACCCTTCAATAACACTTGGGAACAAGCCCAGTAATACAGTATGCTTCAGCACAAAGAACGCAGTCCCTATGTCAAATATAAATCTGTTAGCGCACTCTCACTCTCTCATTAGAGCTTCCAAGTACAAGCCGGCAGCATGTGCAGTGCCTAAAATATTTCAGGTGTTTCCAGAATGGCAACTGACAAGCCCTCAGGTGAGGAGATACAGCTCTGCGACTGTGTAACTTTATCAGTTGGAAGAACCTGCTAGGAGTCCAGAAAATAAATTAACAAGAAAAAACCCAGTAAAAGTCTGAAGAAATATTGAGACAAGGAAATACCAAATAACCAACATGCCCAGCATCCCCTATCCATCAGGCCTCATCTGAAAGAAAAAGCCTCCTAGAAATAATCTCATGCTCAAAGGAACCGGGCATTTCTGGGTAACCCCTACCCCGCTGGCAGGCACTACCCGATGTGCATCACAGACCTGGGTTAACAGACTGGGATGCTGCTGGCCTGACCTGCAGCTGCCTTTGGCATCAATTAGTGATGTCAAAGCAGTACCTCCAAGCTCATGTGAAAATGTGTACAAAACAGGAGAGCAGGTTCCATACATGCAGAGTTCTAAGGAGTTACTGAGCCAGTCGGGATTCAAGCAGGCAAATATAGCTAGTGCGTGGCAATTGGTGGGAAAAATTTACCGGGAAAGAGATTACATAAAGTTAACACTTTATAAAGGAACAGAAAACCAGTTCTCCTGTCAATATGTCCTTCATCTCGGCCGGTTAATCCCCATTCTCTGAGGTGCAGAACCTGACTCTAGAATGCACAGTGGGCTGACCACTTTAATACAGTGTGAGGTGCATTTGGCCTCTTCTGCACAAGTCCATCTCTCTTAGCTCTCACCCTCAAAACTCGACAAGTGCAGGTGTGCTCTATAAGAGAAAGATCTATACATCAGTACTCTGCAGTGTTTTTATGGCCATGATGGGCCCAGGATATAATAGAGACTAGGTGGGTAAGGTAATATCTTCTATTGGACCGATTTCTGTTGGAGACAAGAGACAAGCTCTCGAGCTACATAGACCTCCGAGAGCTCCTCTTTGAGCGCTGTGTAGCTCAAAAGTGCCAGTAGATGGCGCTCAAGAATATATATAGATAATTCCTGGATTTTGTCAGCCCGGTATGGCTCGTGCTCGGCAAAAATCTTCTTGTGTGCAATTTGCTACATCAGCTCTTAACGTGGGACAGTGGACCCCAAAACTGGGGACGTGGCAAGAGATTTTGTGTATTTAAATGTGTGTGCCGGTCACAGCAAATACTTCTATGCCAGCATAACCGTGCGTGTGGCTATCAAGTATATCCACCCAAGGAAATGTAGCCACCCTTCTCAAATCCAAAGGCAGAATATGACCCTCCAGGACTGACTACACTGCAGAGTCTGATCTCATGTATATAGGAGCCGAGCTTCAAAGTTCAGATTCAGAACCAAAGTTCAGTTGTGCTTGGACCTGGGTCTCTTTTCAGTCCCCTCCTCTAATATTAAAGCAAAACGGCGTCAATCCACAGGAGGATTAAAGATGTTGGTTGTCTCCAACCATGTGCACTTCCTGCTGCCATGGAAACCAATACCAGGAACTGACTGCACTGTGCTATTATTTCTAGATGCTTCATAACACGGTAGTCTCCCTTCCAGACGGGTCAATTCAGCAATGGAAACACTGATTTCCTGGTGCTACCCACAGCAATAAGGTCTTGATTGGTTCTATTTCTCAAGGAATTGTAGATTTATTTTCACTGGTAGGATTTTTTGTTTTCATTACCAAAAACACCTCTCTACAGCCAGGCTCCGGTAGACCACCGCAGCATCAGTTATTAAGTTACTTGAATTACTCTTTATGCTCACTCATGCAATTGCTTCTGTTTCTCCTTGTGGTTCTGCCTTCTAGGTGAAGGTAACTTCATATGGCTAGAACTCTTTTCCACCCCTCCCATCTTATGAACAATGAAACCTATGTTCTTATGTACTGGGCTATGCGGGATGGGCACAGTCACTGTGGATATGTTGCTGTTTGCATCGTTCTTTTGTGATGGATACTTTCAACCTGCCATCCTCTGAAGGTCTAGAGGAAGAACAAGTAGAGGAGAGACAGACAGACAGAGGAGAGACTTCTTGTAATGTTTCCACATCATGGAATGTTTTGTGCAGTATGTTTTGACGGAAGCAGAATCCTGTTGGGTGTCCCATTGACGGTCTTTCGTCGGAGATCTCTCAGCCGCACCCAAAACTTGGCAAGGTAAATCACCATCCCGCATAGATACAGATAGATATTTAGCTCAGCTTGATTCTCTGATGGCCTCATTTCAGTGATTGCTGATACATTAGCAGGCCTGGAGGGGGGTCTTGATATCCTCAACTGAGAGAATACAACCAAAATACTTTACTTCAATTGTTCTGATGCTGCATTTATCCTGATTTAACTTCATCTCTTCCCCGCCCCTCCCCCCAACTTCTGCTTACAAACTGCAGTTCCTGTGAAGAGAGAGCAGCCTCCCAGAGGATCTGGTGAAATTATTAATTACAAATGAATCTGACAAGTTGAACTTTGATATCCATTTGCAAATTATCCACGCCTTAACCCTGATTTCTGTGAATGTGTGTGAGAGTGGCTTAACACTATGTGAATCCATTTCAGTCTATGCCCTGTTTGCAACCATGACTATAAGTTTTTGCAGCATGTAATTGGTCGCCTAAGTAAAACAATGTTCCTGCTTCTCAGCTGGATTATGGTATTTTAAAAACCCAGGGTAATTTATAACCAATAATAAAAGATGAAAAGTAAATACAAAAATTAATGAACAGCAAATACACTTATCAGCATGTGAATGCCATTAATACATGAATAGGAGCATTCCTAGAGAGAGCAACCAGCCATTCTTTAAATATCTGTGTGGACCAAAAAAATATATATATGTGCAAAGGTTTTTTTCGGACAGGAGTCTGAACATGGCTGAACTATAGAGCCCTTCAGAATTCAAATAAATATTCATGATCACCATAATGCTATTATGCTTCAAGGTGCTAACAGCCGCCACCAAAGGGCTGCTGGATGCAAGAAAATCACAGACCTTGTTAAAATAAATGGGCACGCTAAAGCATTTGCCTGAGTGCCCAACAGTAGGAGCAACTAAGACACTGTGGACAGGGAAAACAGCTGGATGCAAAGGCAAGGTTGTGCCTGGAGCCAGCCCTGTTGGCCAGAGGGCGAGTGTTGCACCAGCAGGGTTAATGCCAGATTCCAGGTGCCGGGTTGGGTGTTGGTTCCAGGCTGGGTGAGGGAGCAGGGGCAGTTCCAGAATGACTCTGCTGGGAAGCACTTCTTGGGCCTGGGGCTGGAGCGTCCCCTTGGGATGTCTGCACAAACCTGTGTGCTGCACCTTCCTACGGTTGTTCAGGGAGACAACTTTATTTCCGTAAATAAAGCAATTACCTCACCTGTGTGTCAGATTTCACATTGAGATTGAACCTCAAGGCCCAGCATTTTGGTTTGCAACTCAGACGAACCAGCATCAGGCTCCTGCTCTGGGTCAAAATCTCTAGTTCTGTGGCATGGGGCTGGCTATCCAATAAGACTGACTTCTACACTGCCAACAAATATTTGTTGTGATTTTTTTAAATATCTGAATACGGTTTGTATTTCCTCCTGGACTGATTTGCAGAAGTGCTGAGCACTGACAACTCCAGCTACAGAAATGGGAACTGAAGGTTCTCAGTATTCCTGAAAAAATCCAGTCACTCCCATTCCTCCACCCCTAGCTAGTCCAGATTCCCCTTCCCTCCTCTTCCCGCTGAAATACCTTCCTTCCAAAATTGGGGTTATATGAATAAAACTTGGGGCTCAGTAGATACAAAGATAATCAGGAAATGAGAGCCACAAAGTCAAGACTATAACAGGATTCAAAAAAGAACTAGATAAACTCATGGAGGATAGGTCCATCTATGGCTATTAGCCAGGATGGGCAGGAATGGTCTCCCTAGCCTCTGTTTGCCAGAAGCTGGGAATGGGTGACAGGGGATGGATCACTTGTTGATTACCTGTTCTGTTCATTCCCTTTGGGGCACCTGGCATTGGTCACTTTCAGAAGACAGGATACTGGGCTAGACGGACCTTTGGTCTGAGCCAGTACGGCCTTTTTTATGATATTTTGGAACCTGTGCATCTCAAAGTGAAGATTTACCCAAAGTCATTCAGGGAGTATCAAATAAAGAATATTGAATAATAAATACACTAAATGGTTGATTATAAAATTGACACAGATAACTCTAACACACATACCATACAATCATACCTCAGCCCTTTCCTAGATTTCCAGAATGAACTCCAGCAAAGTTCTTGCAAAGCACGCTTGAATCAACATTCAGCAACACACATACAGCAGGAGTATTTTTCAGAACAGGCATTCTGCAGACTCAAAGCTGCTGCATATTACTGAAACACTAATTTACATATGCCAGTTTAATTATTCTGTAGAGTGATTATAGCATCCTGCTTCAGAACATTCCAGTACAGAGTGCGACCTTCATCTGCTCAGGGTTTGCAAAGAAAATATTAACATTTTCTATTAGTCCATCCACTGAAAAATTCTACTTAAAAAGCAACTTTTGGGGAAAAAAAAAACCACACCATACCATACATGTAATTTCCTTTGATTGATTTTAAGTCAAACATAAAAGACTTCTTTGGTATAAAGTGGATACTAGAGGTTCAGTTTTAATTGCTAGGAATTCTTATTAGCCTCTAACGCTGCTCAAGAAAACATAATATTTGAGAAGGAGGGAATGGCTTACTCTGAGACAGCTGTTCCGTTATTACACTTTGCTTACAATTATTACCATAATTGCACTCTAGTTAGGAAAAATGATGATGATTTTGTGTGACACTACTCAACTCACTGGAAGATTCTACAAATGTTCACTGAACACCTGACAAAATTCAACTTGACTCATGACTAAGTTCGTCAGGCTGTATTTTATGCTGGACAAAATCTTCATAAATGTTTTACTGAATGAGGCCAGCATTTATGCATTGTTTCGCCACTGCTCCTCAGCAACCGAAAGAATCGGTGATTATGCCCTACATGCTTCTGCTGTTGTTGCTATATTCTTCCAACAACACAGCAGCACGAGTCATGCCTCTTTGAAATACTTCAAGTACATCCAGCCCTCGCTCCAAACGTCTCTTGATCTGACTGACAAGAGAAATGAGTGATACATGTGAAGAAAATTGGAGACAAAGCAACACCATCCATCCTGAAGGGTAGCACTTTCACAGAGAAAGAAAAAGGCAATCAAAGGACTTGACGAGTTACACCATGCAGCTTAGAGAAAGGGTACTCACACGTCTGAATGTATTGGAAGCAGCATGCATGATACTGAAAATGACAGGCGTGCCTTGTGTAAAGATGTGCGGCTGGCCAGGCAAGTGTATAGGGGAGCTAGGGACTAACACAAATTGAGTCTGAAGGAATGTCTAGTTTGTGGTCTATGATGGCTAAGGCTGCGAGTTTGTCACAGAGGTCATGGAAGTCATAGTATCCGTGACTTTCCGTGACCTCCGTGACTTCTGCAGTGGCCAGTGCACCTGGCCCGGGGGCAGCTCAGGCAGCCCCTGTGCCAGTCACGTCGGCCTACCTAGGACAGTCTCGGGCCACCGTGCCCCCTCCCCCACTTGCAGCAGTAGAGTTTGGGTGTGAGAGGGGGCACGGGCACAGGACGGAGTGAGGCAGGCTCTGGGCGGCACTTACTTGGGGGGCTCCCTGGAAGCAGTGACATTCCCTTCGCTCAGCTCTTATGCGGAGGTATGGCCAGGCAGCTCTGCACACTGCCTCTGCCTGCAGGCACCGCCCGCTCAGCTCCCATTGGCTGAAGTTTCCGGCTGATGGGAGAGGAGAAGCCAGCGCTCAGGACGGAGGCAGTGTGCAGAGCTGCCTGGCCACGCCTCCACCTAGGAGCTGAGCAGGAGGGATGTCACTGCTTCGTAGGAGGCACAGAGCCAGGTAGGGAGCCTACCAGCCCTGCCAACTCCCTCCCCTGCACCAGCAGGGGTCTCAGACCGCATGCCGCCGCTGCCCCACCCCCGAGCACCAGTGGTGCCCCCAGGCCAGCCTCCCAAAAAATTTAGTCAGGGGTATATAGTAGAAGTCATGGACAGGTCACAGGCCGTGAATTTTTGTTTACTGTCCATGACCTGTCCGTGACTTTTACTAAAAATACCTGTGACTAAAATGTAGCCTTAGTAATGGCACTCAGGGGTCAATTCACATTCTCCAGGGATAGCTCAGTCTTTGAGAGGGAGCACGACAAACAGAGAAGTGTCCTACCCCTAGTTCCGCCACTGTCTTGGGTAAATTTTGCCCTTGGATATACATGCACTGATATCAGAGTAAGGACTCCACACAACCACTCACCCCCTACTTTGTTGACTTTTCCTCCCCTGCCTTCTTTTCTAAACCTAACGATGCACACTCTATCCCTTCATCCACCCGCCTCCCCACATCTGCCTGTCTCCCTCTCCACTCCCTCTATTTGACTTAAGCTTGCTCACTCCCAGCGGCTTCTCTGAGACAGACACTGTAGGGTTAGCAAAAGAATTTAAGCATAGCAGACACTCAATTTGTCATAGACTAAGCGTCTCCTAATGGGAAGTCTCGTGGCAATTCAGGACCAGAGTAAGGACCCTGTTATACATTGTCTTGGGCTTACTGGCACATTTGCTGGGTTTGCTTCGGAACTGAGAAATGAAAGAGCCCAAGACTGCCCAAAGCCTTTTCCTTTGTGTGTAGTTATTTCCCTCTCATGTCTATTGTTTTCGCTGGCCACTCATTGCACTTAGTAACAATGTTCTGTACCACCACCACAGCGCTTTGTGCTATGTCTGCAGTAGCCTACCTACAGGACCAGGGTGCAGTGAGTTGTACCTGGAACATAAAGCAACAATATACAAAGTGGGCTCTCCCTCTGCCTTGCAATAACTCAAGCCTCCTACACCCTTCCTACCCCTGCACCTTGTCCAGCTAGACCAACGGCAGCACCCCCACAGAGAATCATAGAAAATCAGGGTTGGAAGAGACGTCAGGAGGTCATCTAGTCCAACCCCCTGCTCACAGACACAATCTCCATCCACTCTGTTCTGTCTTTCCACACGAGATGTTCTTCCTCTTTCCAGCACCAGAAAGCCAGACATTTCTCCTCTCCTCCCAGATCAACATCCCCACTTCTTCCTGTTCTGCTCAGCCCCCTTCTGGCTCCCTCTCGCTCTTTCTCCTTTCAAGCACCAGATCTACACATGCGCAGGATGGAGCTTTCAAGTGGGGCCTTCTCAAAGGCCATCTTGGCTGGTCACTCTGCCCCCAACTACAGATCTCCAGAGCTGTATGTCAAACCCACACCTCCCAGCTTCCCAAGCCCAGCAGGAACTGGACAATAGTGTCATTTGCAACCCTCCAGTTCCCATCTGTGACGGAATGTACACGTGTTCACACCCTACACACTATTGTAATAATTCTTGTATAAGGCCTGGCTTGTAAGGTATCATTTGATAACTCGTAAATTGCTGGTCAGCACCATCCTCATAAAATGTATGTGGCAACATTGCCTGTAAAATTGTAAGATCCCCCTGTATAATGTTATTAACACATGTTCCAAACCCCACAGCCCTGACCAAACAGGTTGGCAAACAGGTCTCTCTTACACAAAGCAATGTATACTCGGCTTCATTTGCCTTTAAGCAGTAAACAGAGTCATCAAGCAGGAAAGGAAACAAAGAAAGCTCAGATAGGTGAGTAAAAGCCAGCAGGGAACATCCTTCCACACAGACACTTTGTCTCCTAGTGCCCAGTTCAAGAGAAGGACTGAAACTATAAAAAGATGGACAAACACCCTGGCACCCCTCTCTCGCCCCGTCCCCAGCACCAAAGGAAGCAAGGGTTGGAATCGGGAGGAGGGGTCCTGATCTACAGGGTTTGGTCAGTAAGACTGCTGAAAGCATGCAGTGAGAAACTTTACCTGAATCTGATCTAGTTTATTAAGCTCTGTATTAATAAATGTTCTATCTTTATTTGTCTTGTAACCATTTCTGACTTTTATGCCTCATTACTTGTACTCACTTAAAATCTCTCTTTGTTGTTAGTAAACTTGTTTTACTGTTTTATCTAAGCCAGTGTGTTTAAACTGAAGTGTCTGAATTACTATTTTGAGATGATAAACTGGCATATTATTCCCTTAAAGGAATAACAGATAATATATGTGAACTGTCTAGGAGAGGGCTGGGCAGTACAGGACATACATTTCTGGGGGTGTGCTGGGGTCACGCTGCAGTATAACCGAGGCTGGTGAGAGCCAGAGTGTAAACAAGGTATGGCTGGCAGGCTGCAGGACACACAGGCACTAAGGGTGCGGCTTGCATGCTGGAAGGCTGTTTGGGCTCGGCCCAGGTGGAGCTACTTCAGCAGGCATCATAAGGCACCCAAGGTTACAGGGCAGGGGAAACACAGCTCCCCGCCCTCACCCAGGCTGGATGGTAACCTGGTATGTTGCACCATCTCACCAAGCATGACCAAATCCTGCACTGATCCCCTCTTTTTCCTGCAATATAAATCCAGTCTTCATGCTACAGGTGGCCTGCACCCCAAGAACACTAGCTGCCCAGCAGATGCATATGCAAATTAGGTTAGCACTTTAAGCTCTTGTTTGTACTGAATTGGCTAGCTTTTGTCTTTGCAAGCTCTGCAGTTATCCCACCATTTAGCACACACTAAGGGAATATTTCCCACCCGCCACCACATAAATCCACCCATTTCTTCAGCACAAGCTGTGTACTCAGGGCCTCATTGCTCCAGAGGACAAGCTAGCATGCACCAGGAATTGACTAAGCATCTTGCTGATTTCCAGTCCCCTAAGGAGAAGAGCTATGTTTAGTGCAGCAGTTCCTTAAGAACAACATGGCATGCCAGCAGCGAGCAAAACAAAAATCTTACGGCTAAAACAGTCATATAGTGATACATCACACACGTCTCAAACAGAGTTACCCCCATAAAGTAGTGCTGGAAAATAACCTGCTATCAATGAGTACTGGAATTCAATATTCTACCGCCAACCTAAGGGCCCAATCCTGCCTCCCTTACTCAGACTGATCAGTTCCTTACTCCATGAGTAGCCCCAATAGACAAGATTGTAGCTAGGAGAACACAGCCTCATATTGAGAGCAATCCGCCTGGCACCTAACACGCTCATCACCCTCTGAGAGCTGAGCCAATCAGAGCACAATGACTGGAGGGCCAAGTTATAAACACAGTTAAAGACAGCCCTGTGGACTCGGCGGCTAATTGACGCAGGACCAACAGATATGTGGGTTGGGATCCAATGCTTGTACACATGGATACACGCAACAGATTTCTGATTCACCAGCAACAGTAACTTATTAGCCCCTGGCCTGGGATGCTGTTAGCTCTGGGGACCCAAGCTGTCTGTTTGCTGCCCGGATTCTGAAGTGTTTGAAAGGTCCGAGATGTTGCCACTTTCCTCAAACTATGAAGTTACCCCACACTGCATATTACCACCACACTGTCCAGACTGGGGAATCATCTCAGAGAAGATCAGAGGGGGAATATCTTTAGATGTGGGTGCTACAATATAGACATGTTAATATTCTAGTGAAACACCTTATATTTCAATATATGTAACAGCAACAAGGTGGGAACAATCTGTATGAGGGGCATGTTCAGATTAACTGTCTAATAACTGTTTAAAAGTTATTCCTAATATTCCAAATACTATTTGCAATGTTTTATATTATTTATAATTTTTTTCTGTGTGCATGAAATGTTTCTTAGTAAAACCAAGTGTATAGTTCTCTCTTTTTGAAAACTGTCTGGGAATGATTAACATCCATCTCTCAACGTTGTACAGACAGTAGCCCTAAGGTTTCACTCTGTGCAGTGCCTTCTGAAAAGTCCTAAAAAGACAGAACTCTGAAATAAAAAGGATGTTATAATAGTTATCTGTAATGTTGCCTTTGCATCCACCTGCCTGGTTACACAAGCAAAAGAACAGTTTGGCCCACTGATTCCATTGAGATTCCTGATGGATCATAATACTCTTCAATAGTTGTTAAGGCAGAAAAATCAGACTTGAAAGGTCCAGTACTTGACATGCAAGGAGCTGTACAGAAGGAAGAAACATGACATTAGAATAGGCCAGGCCCTCAAAACAGGAGCAGTGCAAAGCGTAACAGAGTCCTCTGGAGCAGGGATCCCAGGTGAGCGTGACTTGACGTCCAGGTCACAGGACCAGGATGGAATCATGTTTTGGCCATGTCATCAGCATAGCGGCTTCGTCGCTGAGATTTGTTGGAATCGCTGGACAGTTGATTTAGCTTCTTGCAGCACTCGATCTTTCATTCCTTGCACAGCCACCACGCAGGAATATGTCAGCCCGAGTTCTGGGCACACAAGGATGGCAACACTGGGAGCGCAGTTGATAACTAATATGAACATACCTAAGGGCTAGCCAGGGACTAGTGTAGGCAGGCATTCATGCAAGAGGTGGTGTGAAAGGTGCCACGCTCCACGTGTAGTCCAGTGTGGTATCATGATTCTTACACACCATTCTGAGGCAGAACTCATTCCCTGCTTCCTTCTTGCTTAGCTGGGGAGGACCGGGAAAGGCAAGAAAGTAAATTGCTGCTTGCTTATACCGGCACCACATTACAATACTGCCCAGGCCAGCTCAACTGTGCTGAGCCACACTTTGGGGTGGAGCCAAGGCTGCCATTCCCTGCCCACAGGGAGAGTAACCAGATGTGCAGCACCTAGGGCAGAGGTCCAGCTGTTCTCACTCTCCCTTTCTGCCCTGGGTACGCGTGCTGCCCAACTCACTGATCTCATTGGTCTATTCGGAGCAGTGCTTCACGATGTTTATTTTGTGGTTTTGTTTGGTTTTCAATACACTGTATTTTTATGCTAAAGAAAATACGACACTTCGGGGAGTGGAGTGCATAAAGTCAGATTGCCTTTTAAAAATGGACTGCGAGACACCTTACGGGTGACATCTGGATCAGAATCTAGATAATTCATAGTCCCTGGTTATAATACATCAGCAATAATAGAGCCTTTTCAACTTCAATAAACGCAAAGAAAGAAAAGCTGAGCACAAGAATCCTACATCTCCGGTATGTTTGGATAAGCCTGATGGTTTTCGGGTTCAAAGACCATTAGTAATCTTTGGGGCATAACCATACAGGAAAATCAACGCGAGTGTGCAAGGAATTTATTAAAGCCCAAATTCAGTTTTCAGCATGTGCATTACAGACCCGATCTTCCACCTGCTCCCAAAACTAGCTGACACACACCACAGAGAAGCAGCCTAGAAGTCAGTGGTAGCCCATTTCTTCCTATTAATCAAATCTGATGCTGTCAAAACACCCTTTAACCAAAGGTCCCCAAGGCAATGCACGGTGTTTGTCTACAATTAAGTATAAATCACAGTTCAAGTCACAAAAATCAAGAGTTGCACAAGGTAAGCTTTCAGCAGTAACGTGCATTTATCTCCATTGCACATCTCGCTCGTTTAGGACTTATATTTTATGACATGAAGCAATACACGAAGCTACAAACACCACCACGTTGCAACAGGAACAGAACGTATTATATGTGCGCATTGCAGCTCAGTTAATTGACCTTAACGTGAGCTTTGCTGACTTTTGTAATTTTGACTCTCCAGCCGTAGCACTACGCTGAATTTCTGTGCTATTTATCAGAAAGGGAAAAGGAAGCCCAGAGGATAGATGCGGGAGCTACTCAATTTTCAGATTACACAAACTGACTTTGTGAACGAACCAATGGGCACTTAATTATTTCTGTATTAAGCTAGCTGTGCACACATGTGCAACAGAATGAGTTTACATATAAACCGGGAGAGAGTATGTTTCACTCCTCCATAACTCTAAAATAATGAAGGAGTATGTTTAAACTTTGCAGAAAAATTCACCTCCAGGCAGTAGCCAAGCATGGGTAATTTATGAGCATAGGAGATTAGAAGGGAAAAGTCTTTTGCAACCACACGATAACAGTCACCTGCATTCATACAAATACCAATAATATTTTAAAGGCTAAATCAAGAAAAATTAGTTTCTATGGCAACTAATGGCCCAGTTAATGGATCAAGTTATTAGCACCGAGCCCACTGAGTCAATAGTCAGTATGAGAACGGTACAAAATATGATTTAAAGTAATTTACCAAAGAGTATAGTATTACAGCAGAGATAATGACAAAATATATTTAGCTGCACAGAACCTTCCATGCAGTGACAAGCCAGGCTGTGTTTTGCGGAAAGATTATCTAGCATATCAGCAGGTTATATTATTTTTCCTGGAGGTATTTTTCTTTCCTTTATTTTGTTCCCTGAAGACCCTACTGGTTCTTGTTAGATCCCGATTTTTTAGAGGCTTTAACCCTTCTTCCATTTTTGCAAATGCAGCCAGCTACTTAGATGTCTAAATGGTAATATTTGCAGCTGTGATTAACTGCCAGCACAAGTCTGTGACTGCGAAAAATGGCAACGTTTTCACAAAGGAGGCCCCTATAGATCGGTGTCATTTCCACATAAGTCTAGGAGCGGAACCAGAGGAGATGCACCCACCATTTGCCAGTTTGTTACAAAAACACATCGGTCAGATGAAAAGTCCAAAGACAACAAGGCTCAAACGTGCACTTTGGTAACACCTAGAGGAAGAGTGACCTCAAGGAAGATCGGATTCGGGTTTCTAATCACAAACTGGTGCCAAAGGCAGCATGGGATGATACAGTATGGCATGAAAAGCTTAAACAGATGGCACAGTGGCAGATCTGCATCCCACCACTGCAAAGTCTACATCCATATTAGCCCGAGTGTTGTTTTAAGCAAGATATCAAGTGCCATGCAATACCCAGAGCAGGGGAATCCTAAAAGGAGCTGCTTCCAATTCAAGGAGAGAGAAACCTATTGGTCTTACCAGACCATTGGTTTTCTGAGAGATTCTGCACTGCCTTGCACCTGTGCAAAGGAAGTGCAAAATGCTACCGAATCAGAAAACCAGCATCTTACACTCTGCACTGGTGTAAGTGACAACACAAGGTGCAAGGCACTGGAAAGCCAGCCCTATTATATAGTTGGTAGCCCTGACGACTGGCTCACTCCTGCTCACACAAAAGGCAGGCACAGATTATCCAGGGCTGATTGCCAGGGCTGCCCTTTGGCCTTATCCCCACACAAAGCTTTCCATATGTAAGCGGGGGAATAGTCCTGCTCTTGTGGGGAACTTTCCTGGCTACTGCACTACCCCGGTGAAGTGGGCTAGCGAAAGGATCCGAGTCCTCGCTCCCACTTCCTTTACCCAGTGGCCTCCCTGCCCTTGAGGACTCCCCTTCCACTCTCCTGTCTGGCAGAGTCCTCGTAACCCCAACAAGGCTGGGCCCAGGATTCCTGGGGGGCTCGACCCCCAACCCTGCTGTGGTCACCTAGGACAGGGGTTAGGGTGTCCCCACTCCGTGGTACTCTCTCTGCACTGGGCACTTCTCTGACCCACTGACCATTACATACAAGTTAAAGCAAATGCAAGTTATTTAATCAACAATTAATTTTAAAAAGAATAAGGAAAAATGGGAAAGGTTAAAGGAAACACATCACCCCGCTCTGTGGCAGGGAACATCACAAACAGTGTCTCTGGAACGTCCGGGCAGTTCACAGTCGGTTCCTTGTAAGTCCCAGGCCCCTTCTCAGGCCCTGGCTGTGCTGCAGGGATGCGGTGGGTTGGACACTTGCTCTGGTGGTGGCCGCACGCTCTCAGGCTCTAAGTGGTAGGACCCTTCTTCCCAGTGTCGCCCCCGCCCTGTCGGGGTTACGATCCAAGCCTGGCCTGCAGAGCCTCTTGGCTGAGGCGTCTCCCTGTGCTGGGCCCGCTGCCCAGGGTCCCCCTCGGTCTCCCCAGCTGCTCACCGCACCCAGCTCTGCTCCCAGGACAGGTCTGCTCTGCAGGCTGCTTCTGCGACTCTGCTCCCAGCACGGACCTGCTTCCTGGGCTGCTTTTCTGGCCCCTCTGGCTCTGGTTGCTGCAGCTCTGCTCCCAGGGCAAGTCTGCTCTCTCTGGGCTGTGCCTCTGGCTTTGGGGCTGCAGCTCTGCTCCCAGCACAGGGTCTGCTCTCTCTGGGCTGCTTTTCTGGTCCCTCTGGATCTGGCCCAGCTCAGCTCAGGCCCCTGCTTGCTCCTTAGCTTGGCCCCACTCTGTCTGACCCAGGCAAATCCAGCTCACACGCAGGACGAGGACGGGACCTCCCTGGCCTCCTGACTCCCTGATTAGCCTACCTGCCCTGTCATTGAGGCTGACCTGGAGCATTGGCCTCTCCCCATTGTTCCTGGGAGCTGTCAGTCTCAGGGTCCTGATTCCCCATCAGTGCTTCCCCTTTGAGTACTGCGCGCTAGCAACTAAAACACCCCCACTGAATGTTAGTAAGGGGGCAACAGTCCCCTTACACATAGCTAACTGACCGCCTCGTGCACAAATCTGCTCTGCTCTGACAGAGCAGAGTGGGTGTAAATAAATGTCAGAGTGCATAGCTGGGTACTGGGAGATCATCTTAGAAAGGGGAGAAAAGAACATCCTGTGGGATGCTATTTTTACCACCAGACCTTACTGAACATCTTTGATGAGGAGGAGGGCCCCACGTTAGTAAGGGCAGCCTACTCTGGGCGTGGCATCTATTGATGCTCAGGTGGCAATGCAGCTGGGATAAGAGAGAATTAACTTTTATAGCCCCCCTCACCACTGTTCCTGTTGGGGACTGCAGAAAGGGCAGCATAGGCTCCCGGGACGCTCTGAGGATGCGGGACTAGACGGACAGCACCAGTCCGTAGCAGTGGTCTGACTGCTACCACACGTCCCTGCTCTAGCAAATTCCTGAGTGCTGGGGGTACGACGAAGCATAACTATGGAGTCCGTTAAAACTGTACAGCAACCGTGTTCAAAGTAATCTATAGCACCCACCTGTCACTGCACTCCCTTCCCATGCCTTGAGAAGAGGGGCTCTGTCTGACCCCCGTCACATGGGTCTGGGCATCAAGTGAGGGGACACGGTGTCCCGTCCTCGGCCAGCTGGAGGTGGAACTCTCGGTTTTGTCAAAATTGAGCTACCCTGTGCTCGTTCCAGTGGTGAGCCCTGAGGAAACCTTTGCCCCTTCCATGGATTTCTGACAATACGCACAAAATGAACTATTTCCACTGGAGCAGGGTCCACACTCCCTTCTGACCGGTCTGTGGGAAGGATGGGGGTTGCTGCTGCTTCTCCTCACTATGCTCTGTGATAGCTCCCAACAGTTGTTCTTCTGCTAATCTGGCCAATGCCAGCACCTGTTGAAAACCTATTTTTCAAGACCATAGCTGTATCCGTCACCTGACAATCCAGCCGGCAGATAGTGATCTGGCTGATATTTAACAACATCCACATTAAGGAGTCTAAATAGAGATTTTCTATATATTGGGTTTAGATTCTTGCCCTTGAAATTGGTGCACCAGACGACTGTGACTCAGAAGCAGCAGGTGAAGGAAGTTAAGCCAGCCCCAAAAGCAAGAAAAACACCATGTTAAGCAATGTGCATGATTTTTAAGAGAGTCTGTCATTTTGCAGGGGCGATTAACAGCTGGCCAAATACTAGTATTTAGAATCTAGAGGCTTAATTACCAGACTGGGCCTGCAAATTAGGGAGGTGGATTCAGTGCTAGCATTTGCACCCAAAGGCAGTCCCACGAGGGAAAGTTTTGAATGATCCACCTTTAAAAATTTGGCTCCAGGGGCCCAAATATGGCTTTTCCCCCCCATGCCATATCAGGCTCCTTTTTGTTTTAAGCCCTGCTGTTACGAGAGCAGTGCAGCATCAGACAGAAAGACCTGATGTTCCAGTAACGCACGGCCAAATCGTTTACGACGACTAGGGGCCAGCATTCAGCTCTCCAGTTGATGCTCTGGCCATGGCACATGCGTTTAAGGGCAGAAGTTGGCAGCTTCGGTTTGTTTTCTCCCATCTCCCTGGTGATGGCAAGAGTAATATTAATTGATAGAGATATAAAGCAATAGAGTGAACATGACAAAGTGTACTCATGGGTGGCAATTGCTGTTACTGCTGTTAGTAATTAAGGAACATATGGCTAAGCATAAGCATGCCGGGCTCCTGCTTATTCGGATGTGAAAGGGCATGTGGATCTGACTCACCGCCATGCTGAAGTGCCAGTTCTTCTCCTTGACATACCCCACGGTTCATTTGAGATAAAACGTCCTGCCTGGTCAGCATTCTGTCAGCAATGAACGATAGGAGGGGGGACAGAAAAGTCCTGGGCCATGCTCACGGTGGGACAGACCCGAGAAATTAGCATGTTCCAGAAAATAATAGATCAGGGCATCATGTGAACTTTTGTAGTTGTTTGCTAACATGCTGTGGAAATCACTGGAGTGTACAAATGACAGAGAAGCGCAAAACAAAACACTTGCAGGGAGTAGCAGGGCTAATGCAGCTGACTAACCTAAAAGTGATGGGGAAAATTCTTCCGGGACTTACACCCACAGAGGCACCAGGATTGCATGGGATGTAAACTCAAACGCTCTGGCCCTTCACAGGGATGGCCCCAGTTGAAAGTCAATGTGCGCTTCTTCTACCATAACTCACTGTCCCCTGACCCCACACTGGAGGCCTGTCTCTCCTTCCCTCTATGTGCTTTCTTCCTCTCCCTTTCAGAAAGACAAGAGGCTTTTCCCACTGAGAGTCATCATCTCTCACCCGCAATCCTCCTATCCCATTTCCACTCCTTCTTCTTTCCATTTTCTCTCCCCCTCGACAAACGGAGCACCTTTGCTGCACCCACACATTTCCAGGGCCTCCCTGTACTGCCCCGCAGTGGCAAGCACAAGTACTGGCTATTAACCCTTCCCTTGTTCCAGTGAATCAGTAAGCATTTCCTGGCAATAAAGACACCTACTCGGACACATTTCCAAACCCGCTCTGGGCAAGTTACTGAGAAGGCAAGGCTGTGAAGTAGTGCAAATCTCCAGCAAAAAGACTAATTTTCCTGCGATGCCTGTTCCCCTTTCTGCACTCACACAACCTCAGCTTCGTACTTGCTCCATTTCTCATCATCTTTACTGATTGGGTTTGTCTTTGCCCCACGACGCTGGCTGTGGTAATACTGTACAGAAACATTACATCGGCGGTTAACACTCCCCATCAGAGTATTTTCTTTGCAAACCATTGGATTTACTTTCCCCTTTCACCCTTCAAGTTTCCCAAGGATTAACTGACAAAGATGAGAAATTTCCCTCCAGATTTATAGACACTTTGGATAGTTTCGTCTTCATATGTTTTGGGCCCAAGTCACAAAGTCTGGAAATAGATCCTAATCTAAAACTTCTTGAAAATTTTGGGGGCACTGGGATCTAGGGGACTGGTTCAGACTCATCTCTAGTTTTCAATTGACTTTAGAGAACATATTAGTCATGAAAATTTAAGGAAGTGAGTCCTGTGAATGCTTAAGATCCCACCTAACGCTTTATATGGCATTGAATTTGCTGGCTTCATATACAAGACCATTTTCATTCTCAAACTTTCCCACTGGTCTAAAGAGTTCCCCTTGAATGATTGCACATTAGGCTCATCTATCCAGGTGCTGCCCTAGTCACTGATGTTTCAAGAAGTTCATCCCACAGCATTATCTATGACTGGTGTTGGTGTAACCAAGATAGATCACTAGTACCTTGACGTTAATTACTGACATGAAAATAGACCGGGAAATAAATGTATCGATGTCCTGGGAGTGTTGATCTCCTGATGCTGCCGTATGCACAGACAACAATTCCACACCAAAATTGGCTGGCATGTCACTCCAGCGTGTCTTCAACTGCTTTACGCAGAGTTGGCATTTTTAAAGATTATTTTTATTAGAAATGTTGCCTTCAAGACTACAGAACAATGTACACCATTACCAAACACATAACTAACACAAAGCAACACTGATGAACCAACAATCCTTATCCTCCTGACCAAACCTAAATTAGACACATTCTAGGATCTTTTGTATCTTCAGTGAAGCACACACACACGTAACCCCCTCTGAAGCTGGTTGTTCCTGACATACTCCTCCAACGCTTTAGGAGACTCACCTCTGGACTACCGCAGCAAAGGCTACAGAGGCTCAGGACTTCATTTCCCAGGCTTCCTAGCATCCAGGGCAGACAGAGAACACACTGGAAGCTACTACAAGAACACTTCAATCTCCGTGGTCATTCGAATACAGACCTAAAAGTGGCAATTCTTCACCAAAGAAACTTCAAAAACAGACTCCAACGAGAGACTGCTGAATTGGAATTAATTTGCAAACTGGACACCATTAACTTAGGCTTGAATAAAGACTGGGAGTGGATGTGTCATTACACAAAGTAAAACTATTTCCCCTTGTTTATTTCCCCTCCTACTGTTCTTGTAAACTGCTGGAAATGGCCCACCTTGATTATCACTACAAAAGGTCTTCCCCCCCGCCCCCAGGTAATAGCTCACCTTTCCTAATCACTCTCGTTACAGTCTGTATGGTAACACCCATTGTTTCATGTTCTCTGTGTATATAAAATTTCCCCACTGTATTTTCCACGGTATGCATCCGATGAAGTGAGCTGTAGCTCACGAAGGCTTATGCTCTAATAAATTTGTTCGTCTCTAAGGTGCCACAAGTCCTCCTTTTCTTTTTACAGACACAGACTAACACGGCTGCTACTCTGAAACCTACAAGAACATCTGTGAGCCCGAATGCAAACAAAGCCATTGGTTTTGGCTGTGATTGGAGTGCAGCGGAGAGAGAAGTGTCACAGCTGGTGGGGTTCCCAGTAAACTTCCCATTACTATCAAAATGGATACTGAACTCTGCTGGTGGTTACTGGCGAGATGAAAGGTTTCAACCAAGCGGAGACCAGCAAGCCAGGAAGCTGAGGAGCGATTCCACACTGGGCTATTGAGAGTCAGCCTAATTTTCCATGGGACTCCAGAGCAGGGCGCTTCAGGATGACCCTCCCGTTTAGGGGTGAAGACCTTGTAAGAAATCTTATGTTTATTTTGCTTGTGAGTTTTAAGTCAGCTAACGATTATGGCACAGCATCAGCAAACTGATTCTCAACTCACTATCTGCCTAGACAGGTGCTCGGAGGGAGCTGAGGGGTTTGGGCCCATTGTAGATGTTGCGGGGTGGAGGGTTTAAGGCACTGTGGATGCTTTATGATGTTAGTTACTCCTGCTCTTTCATTATCCCCTATCCTTTGTTCCCTGGACCTAAAAAAGCTTCCCCTGTTGCTGTATTGCTACTTTGGGAATAGCGATGATTTTATTCCTTGTGTATTGGACTGTGTTCCTCATGTATTGTTTGGTAGTAAGAATTTCCCAAGGGACAGCACCCCTTGTGTTCCATGTACTAGGTGAGGTCCCCCCTTTGGGTGGAGGCACCAGGCACCAAGATGAAGAACCCAGGACCCATACCCTTGAGGTGAGAGGCCACTCCAAGCTGCAGGCAAAAGAGAACAGGCTTGAGCCACACCTTGGGGGGAGAAGCTACATAAAATCAACCCTTGGAAGATCAGCAAGAAGTGGACCTAGAACCTCTTGTACTTAAAGCAGGAGCTTCTGATGTTTGAGCTAAAGGACTAAAGCCTCTAGCTGTCAATGAGTGTGTACAGCTGCCCTGTTCTATGAACCAGCCACTAGAGGAGGACAAAAACTCCCAACTTCCCAACTATATGTTACATATAGCTTCTAACCACAGAGAATCAGATCCCATCAGTCTGTCATTAATAATTCAGATTATCAGGAGTTCATGTGAAGGCATCTCAGCCAGCTCTATGACTTTTCTGTCAATCAGATTGGTCTGCAGTCTTCCTCCTCCTCAAAATCACTCAGTTTGTAATTCTTTCAGGGCTTCAGCTAATGTTCCCATCTTCTTCCAAACATTTTCCATTAATTTGGTTTGGCTTCCAAAGCTAATTAATCTGGCATTTTCTTTTCTTTTTTTCCCTTGTTTTTTTTTTCCCCTCCCTTAATTCTGTTGTAAATGTTCCAAGAGTATATTTGGACAAAAAGCTCTCCCTTCAATGCAAAAACACCTACGTCTAAATGAGGGTGTACTAAGTCTACATGTATACTTGACCTATACAATAACATCAACTGAATACAAAACTATATGGTTGAGGTAAGTCTTTGTGTGTGTTTTAAAGTCTTGGAGCTGCCTTTCACCAGTTCTCACAACACTGTTAAACAGGTAAAGAGAAAGGGAAAATAGTTTTTTTGGGGGGAAAAAGACTTTTATTTTTAATATATTATACACTACACCAGCCAGTCTGCAATTGTGATTAAGGCATTATGGCTTGATTACTAGCTATTATTTCCACAGTCAGAAAAGCAAAAACACAGTATGGTGCTATCCCCATTAACAGAATGTGTAATTCCATAACACACTTGGTAGACTGCAGGGCTTCAGTTGGGTTAAACTCTAAAGTACATAAGTGTCTGCTCGAGCCATTATTTTAAAGCCTTTCAAAATAACACCTTAACATACATCATTATTTTGCTTTACTTTGAATGGCTATAGGGCTATTCTGTAGAGCAATTTTAGGCATTATAACAGTTCTCAGCCTTTTGAGATGCTCTCTGATAATAACAGATGCTTCTATTTTATCAGCCTATTCACACCATTTTAAGCCCTTCATTTTCTTCTTTTACAGCTTATTTTTATATTAGAAGGATAATCTTGTGACTAAGGCCCTGAACATGGACTCAGGAGATCTGGGTTCAATGCTCACATATGCCTTTTGTGAGTTTAGACAAATCACCTAA
Source organism: Eretmochelys imbricata (assembly GCF_965152235.1). Classification (NCBI taxonomy): domain Eukaryota; kingdom Metazoa; phylum Chordata; order Testudines; family Cheloniidae; genus Eretmochelys; species Eretmochelys imbricata. The sequence continues at coordinate 129,513,696 of NC_135577.1, read as the reverse complement.
TCTCTGTATTCCTCGCTTCTCCATCTATAAAATGGACACAATATTTTTCCCTTTCCCTCACATAATTGTCCATCTTGTCTAGTCAGACTGTAAGTGCTTCAACCCACCTCTCTCGGTTTGTGCAGCACTCAGCATGATGGGTCTTTGAGCTCAGCCACCCCCCACCCCCACCCCGGCGCTACTGTAATATAAATACATATTTTTATTCTCTTTGTCCAAGTGGAACAGACAGAGACCAGAATGATATTTTTGTAGGGCACATTTCTGTGGTGGTTTCAAAAATGCATGTGAAGATAACTGTCATATGCAACACCAGACTAGCCTGATATGTGACAGATTTTTCCATGTGCAAAGAGCAAACAGACAGATCAAGAATGGCCTTTGTTGTAGACTGAGAGAATAAATGTAATCTTCTCTAGGTAAGAGCACACAATGGGTGTTTGTGCCTCTCCTTTTATAGTCTGTACTGAGCTTAGAGAAGAAAATGGCTGCTGAACACTCAGAAAGGTCAAGGGGCAGTATTCAGTGAACAAAGGGCAGGAAAGTTTTGAAGATACACACAGCATAGCATAAGATTATAATTTGGGGGCTGGCAGGTTATGAAACCTGGTAACTCTTTTTCCGAATTGCCACTGGGCCTACAAATGATCAGGACTTGATCCAAAGTCTACCGCAGTCAAAAAGAGTCTTACCAAGAACCTCACTGGCCTTTGGATCAGGCTCTCGGTCCCCAAACTATGCAGTTATCCCTCATTCTTCCCAGTAGGTCACAACCAGACAATTAGTGCTTACTCCAGTGTTGGAATATATCTCCAAGTATTTTTCTTTGGACATGTATGGAGACTGGGGGGAGTGGCGTTGGTAGGGGGGCAACATATCTCCAAGAATTATTAGGAAGTTGGCATACTGGGAAGCTAATGATCATATATCAAAGGAAAATGTCTCCTTTTACATGATGATTCTCAAAATACTTAAAAGAGACTCTTCAGAACCACTGCATCCAAGGGACAAGTATATTTCGATTTTGGTCACTGGTAGGGCTGGATGTATCTAATAAAGCTGCTAACTCTTTCCCTTAATGTGCATCAATTATGGATTGTCGTTCAGCAAAATAGTCCAACCTGTTTAAAAAAGTTGTGTATCCTTCTTCCTGTGAATTTCTGATCTATGTCCCTCGTCTCTTGCTCTCAAATAGATCATAGATACTAAGGTCAGAAGGGACCATTATGACCATCTAGTCTGACCTCCTGCACAACGCAGGCCACAGAATCTCACCCACCCACTCCTGCGAAAAACCTCTCACCTACGTCTGAGCTATTGAAGTCCTCAAATTGTGGTTTAAAGACTTCAAGGAGCAGAGAATCCTCCAGCAAGTGACCCGTGCTGCAGAGGAAGGCGAAAACCCCCCAGGGCCTCTTCCAATCTGCCCTGGAGGAAAATTCCTTCCCGACCCCAGATCAGCTGAACCTGAGCATATGGGGAAGATTCACCAGACAGATACTACAGAAAATTCTTTCCTGGGTAACTCAGATCCCACCCCATCTAACATCCCATCACAGGCCATTAGGCCTATTTAGTTGGCTGGGGAGTTTAATGGAGTCGTACTCCGCAATGTTGTAATGGGCAAATACAAATCTATTTGTGAATCGCTTTTAAGCCACAACCCTATTACTATTTGAGTTCTCACATTTTTACATGCCACAGCTGCTCTGCTGTTCACATTCATATCAGGTTTTTTTTGTATATATAAAAAGCTGTTACGAGTTCATAAAAAGAACCATTCCCTAAAAGAATGAAATAAATGCTGTTTATTATTTTTGTCTGTGATTACCAGCAGGAATGATTGCAGCCTGGAAAAGTATAAGCTGAAATGAAATTAAATACTATGGCAAATGGGGGAAAACAACTCATTCATTAACCAGATTTTCTCAGAAAACTTCCACTGTATATTTAGGCAGCTTTAAGTATTCTATGTATCCCAGTTAGTATAATAAATTAAATTACATCACAAGGTAATTGCTTACAATAAAGCTATTTCTCCAAGTGCAGTGTAATATTCAAGGATATTTTACATATTTCCATGGGGTTCTCTTTTTATTCCTAAACATTATCAGCCCAAACCATTTTATATCAAACAAAATTGTCAACAATTTCCTTGGACTCACTGCATCATAATCATGTTATGTCTTTATTAGCAGCACATTAAATAAAAATGAATTCCATGATTGAGTCACTAAATGATATTTGAGGAATAAATGTGTAGCAGCAAGTGAGAGCCTTGCTACTTCAGTGCATGTGTGATAAATGAAGGGCCGGGGAGGAGGTAGCTCCCTTTTATGGACACCCAGCCAGCCAGTTAGCTATAAAGTCGCTCTTGGTGGCTGTTCTCTGTTTGCTTTACCTGTAAAGGGTTAAAAAGTCTCCCAGGCTAGATAAAAGAAAGGGAGTGGGCACCTGACCAAAAGAGCCAATGGGAGGGCTAAAACTTTTTTAAAATTGTGGGTCGGGGGGGACTTCCCTTTGTCTGTTGTTGTTCTCCGGAGAGAGGGGACAGAGCAGGATAGGGCTGGAGCTATTCTGTAAAAAGCTTTAAAACCAGGTATGAAAAAGCATCAATTCATACCTCAACCCTACTTATCTGAAACCCCAGATATGTACGTAATCAGGGAATGTCTAGGAAGACATGATTAGGGTTATTTCTTTTATTTCTGATTGGTTTATGGACTCGTCTGTGCTAACCCCAGATGTTTTTGTTTTGTTTGTAACCCTTAAGCTGAACCCCAAGAGAGCTATCTTGATGCTTAATTTTTGTAATTATTTCATAAGAACATAAGAATGGCCATACTGGGTCAGACCAAAGGTCTTAAAAAACAGAACTTTATTAGAAGAACAAAGCAAAGATAAAAGAAACGCTCTGTAAGATTAGAATGGAAGATAACCTCACAGGCAGTCAGATTCCAAACACAGAGAATCCCTCTAGGCAAAACCTTAAGTTACAAAAAGACACAAAAACAGGAATACACATTCCCTCCAGCACAGAGAATTTACAACCCAAAACAAAGAAAACCTAATGCATTTTCTAGCTAGATTACTTACTAACTTTACAGGAGTTGGAGGGCTTGCATCCTTGATCTGTTCCCGGCAAAGGTATCACACAGACAGACAAAAGCCTTTTTCCCCCCTCCAGGTTTGAAAGTATCTTGTCCCCTCATTGGTCATTTTGGATCAGGTGCCAGCGAGGTTACCTTAACTTCTTAACCATTTACAGGTGAAAGGCTTTTGCCTCTGGCCAGGAGGGATTTTATAGCACTGTATACAGAAAGGTGGTTACCCTTCCCTTTATATTTATGACAGGGCCATTTAGGGATCTGGGGCAAAAATTGGGGATTGGCCCTGCTTTGATCAGGGGGTTGGACTTCCTGAGGTCCCTTCCAACCCTGATATTCCATGATAAGTTAAACAGTTATAGCATTTGAAGAAGTTTCCTTACATTACCTTCTGGAAATCCTTGTGTGAGCAAGAATCTTAAATTGGTAATGTAAAATGTATCATACTGGTTGGAAATCTAAAATTTGGACTATAAAGAGGATTTGGTGATACATCTAGGCTCTGATCCAGAATACCTTACTAAGGCAAAATTCCCAGTGAAAATACTGGAGATTTTGTTTCAGTAACAACTGCAGGAATAAAGCCCCAATTGATCAAACTGATATTATTACCATATTTGATAGAACAGTCCTTACAGTATATTTGTTTTGTTACTGCCTAATGCAGTGCTTCTGATAGCTGCCTATGAAGCATGTGCTACTGCCCAATATCAGAGACAGGCTACTAGGTAGAAAGGATGGAAAAAAATGAGAAAACCATTTTCTAAAAAATTTCAAAGTTGTTTCCATCTTAAAGGACTGGAACTGAATTTATTTTCTGTTTATTCCACAAACAATTTCATGATACTTTGGTCAACATTTATTACTATTTATTAATCAAAATAGTTTGAAAAGTTATTTTCAGAACTGTGCTTACCAAAAAAAAAAATGTAAATTGTACTGGAAAATAGCTTTCTGGAAAAGGAAAAAAAGTAACTAATGATTATTAAAATAATTGATAACATTTGCAATGAAATTAATAAAAAGAATAAATTAAAATGTGGTGTGAAATGTTGTGCAAAAAATGTCCAAACCATTGACATTTTTTTCAAGAAGTCCACATTCTCACATAAAGCCATTTTTTATGAAAGAAATGTTGTCCAAATAATTTTGACCAGCTCTAGTTGTAGAATTTCATTCGGTTTTTAGAAGGGAGACAGGGAAATAGTGGTGTCTCTAGGGGTCCGAACAGGTACCAATGCTGTTCAACATATAAATAAATGATCTGGAAAAAGGGGTAAACAGTGAGGTGGCAAAATTTGCAGACGATACAAAATTACTCAAGATAGTTAAGTCCAAAGCAGACGGTTAAGAGATACAAAGGGACCTCACAAAACGGAGTGACTGGGAAACAAAATGGCAGATGAAACTCAATGTTGATAAATGCAAAGTAATGGACATTGGAAAACAATCTCAACTATATATACAGTGGCACTGGAACATTTTTAGTCATGGGGGTGCTGAGAGCCAGCCCCCTTACCCCTGTCCATGCCCCCCCGCCCAACTCCCCCCCCACCACATGCTGAGGCTGAGAGCAGGGCTGTGTCTTTGGGAGGGGGGACCCGGACAGTGGTAAGGGGGCCGAGGCTGTGGCCATGGCTGGGAGTGGGCACAGTGGCTTAGCCGGGTGGAGAAAACAAGGGGAGCAGAGATAAAAAAGGCGCCACCCCCTTGTACTCACCTGGTGGCGCTTCGGGTCTTCAGTGGCACTTCAGCGTTGGGTCCCTCACTCACTCCGGTCTTCGGCGGCACTGAAGGACCCCCACCGCAGGCATGGGGACAGGAGCAGAGCCCTGAGCAGGGGCCAGCAGCCGGGACCCCACATGCAGGGCCAGGAGCAAAGCCCTGGCCATGGGGCTGGATGCGGGGCCCTGGGTTTGGAGCCCTGGGAGCCAGGCGCGGGGCCCCGGGAGCGAAGTCCTGGGAGTGGGGGGTGGGGCACAGGGCCAGCGGCCAGGGAGCAGAGCCGGTGGCCGGGGCCCCAGGAGCAGAGCCCCAGGTGCGGGACCAGGAGTGGGGCCCTCGGTGTGGGCCCTGGGCCTGTGGCCATGGAGTGAGACCAGCGGCCAGGACCCGAGCTACAGGTGCAGGGTTGGAAGCAAGATGAGGGGTCAGCAGCCGGGACCTGAGCTGGGGAATGGAGCTAGACACGATAAATTGACCCACGCCCCCCCCCGCGCTGGATCGATCGCTGCCCGCCGATCCGGCGGGTAGTATAGACATACACTTAGGACATTTTTCCTAATGTCCAACCTAAACCGCCTTGCTGCAATTTAAGCCCATTGCTTCTTGTACTGTCCTCAGAGGTTAAGAACAACATTTTTTCTCCCTCCTCCTTGTAACAACCTTTTATGTACTTGAAAACTATTATGTCCCCTTGCAGTCTTCTCTTTTCCAGACTAAACGAACCCAAATTTTTTCAATCTTCCCTCATAGGTCACCTTTTCTAGACCTTTAATCAGTTTTGTTGCTCTTCTCTGGACTTTCTCCAATTTCTTCACATCTTTCCTGAAATGTGGTGCCCAGAACTGGACACAATGCTCCAGTTGAGGCCTAAGCAGCGCAGAGTAGAGCGGAAGAATTACTTCTCGGGTCTTGCTTACTACACTCCTGCTAATACATTCCAGAACGATGTTTGCTTTTTTTGCAACAGTGCTATACGGTTGACTCATATTTAGCTTGTGATCCACTATGACCCCCCCAGATCCCTTTCCGCAGCACTCCTTCCTAGGAAGTCATTTCCCATTTTGTACCTGTGCAATTTATTGTTCCTTCCTAAATGGAATACTTTGCATTTGTCCTTTTTGAATTTCATCCTATTTACTTCAGACCATTTCTCCAGATCATTTTGAGTTTTATTCCTATCCTCTAAAGCACTTGCAACCCCTCCCAGCTTGGTATTGTCCACAAACTTTGTAAGTGTACTCTGTATGCCATTATCTAAATCACTGATGAAGATATTGAACAGAACCAGACCCAGAACTGATCCCTGCGGGACCCCACTCATTATGCCCTTCCAGCATGACTGTGAACCACGGATAACTTCTCTCTGGGAATGGTTTTCCAACTAGTTATGCACCCACCGTATAGTAGCTCCATCTAGGTTGTATTTCCCTGGTTTGTTTATGAGAAGGTCATGTGAGACAGTATCAAAAGCCCTACTAAAGTCAAGATACACCACATCTGCCACTTCCCCCCCAACCACAATGCTTGTTACCTTGTCAAAAAAAGCTATCAAGCTGGTTTGACATGATTTGTTCTTGACAAATCCATGCTGACTGTTATTTTTCACCTTATTATCTTCTAGGTGTTTGCAAATTGATTGCTTAATTATTTGCTCCATTATCTTTCCGGGTACAGAAGTTAAACTGACTGGTCTGTAATTGCCCGGGTTGTCCTTATTTCCCTTTTTATAGATGGACACTATATTTGCCCTTTTCCAGTCTTCTGGAGTGTCTCCCGTGTTCCATGACTTTTCAAAGATAATTGCTAATGGCTCAGATATCTCCTCAGTCAGCTCCCTGAGTATTCTAGGATGCATTTCATCAGGCCCTGGTGATTTGAAGACATCTAACTTGTCTAAGTAATTTTTGACTTGTTCTTTCCCTGTTTTAGACTCTGATCCTACCTCATTTTCACTGGCATTCACAACGTTAGAAGTCCAGTCGTCACCAACCTTCTTAGTGAAAACCGAAACAAAGAAGTCATTAAGAACCTCTGCCATTTCCATATTTTCTGTTATTGTCTATCCCCCCTCCTTAAGTAATGGGCCTACTCTGTCCTTGGTCTTCCTCTTGCTTCTAATGTATTTGTAGAATGTTTTCTTGTTTCCTTTTACGTCCCTAGCTAGTCTGATCTCGTTTTGTGCCTTGGCTTTTCTAATTTTGTCCCTAATAATACTTGTGTTATTTGTTTATATTCATCCTTTGTAATTTCACCAAGTTTCCACTTTTTGTAGGACTCTTTTTTGAGTTTTAGATCATTGAAGATCTCTTGGCTAAGCCAGCGTTGTCTCTTGCCATACTTCCCGTCTTTCCTACACAGTGGGATAGTTTGCTCTTGTGCCCTTAATAATATCTCTTTGAAAAACTGCCAACTGTCTTCAATTGTTTTTCCCCTTAGACTTGATTCCCATGGGATCTTACCTACCAACTCCCTGAGTTTGCTAAAGTCTGCCTTCTTGAAATTCATTGTCTTTATTGTGCTGTTCTCCCTCCGACCATTCCTTAGAATCATGAACTCTACCATTTCATGATCACTTTCACCCAAATTGCCTTCCACTTTCAAATTCTCAACCAGTTCCTCCCTATTTGTCAAAATCAAATCTAGAACAGCCTCCCCACAGTAGCTTTCTCCAGCTTATGAAATAAAAATGGTCTCCAATACATTCAAAGAACTTGTTGGATAATGCCTCTATATAAATCCATGGTATGCTGACATGTTGAATACTGTGTGCAGATCTAGATGCCCCATCTCAAAAAAGATATATTGGAATTGGAAAAGGTCTAGAGAAGGGCAACTAAAATTATTAAGGGTATGAAACAGCTTCCATATGAGGAAAGATTAAAAAAAGACTGGAACTGTTCAGCTTGGAAAAGAGATGACTAAGGGGGAATATGATAGAGGTCTGTAAGTCTTGACTGGTACAGAGAAAGTGAATAAGAAAGTGTTATTTACTCCTTCACATAACACATGAACAAGTGGTCGCCCAATGAAGTTAGTAAGAAGCTGGATTAAAACAAATAAAAGGAAGTATATCTTCACACAGTGCACCACCAACCTGTGGAACTCTTTGCCAGAGGATGTTGTGAAGGCCAAAACAATAACAGGGTTCAAAAAAGAACTAGATAAGTTCATAGAGGATAGGTCCATCAATGGTTATTAGCCAGGATGGGATACAACACCATGCTCTGAGTGACCCTAGCCTCTGTTTGCCAGAAGCTGGGAGTGGATAACAGAAGATGGATCACAAAAAATTGCCTTGTTCTGTTCATTCTGTCTGAAGCACCTGTCATTGGTCACTGTCAGAAGACAAGATACTGGGCTAGATGGACCATTGGTCTGACCCAGTATGGACATTCTTATGTTCTGAAGTTTTTGTAGACTAGATGGACTATGATTCTAATCCCATGTGGCACTTCCCACAGAAAATGAGGGAAATTAATGCATGTTGTCAAGATTCCATATAAAATCAGCACAAATATTCTATGAAAAGCTTCAGAATAGAGACCTCCCTCCTTCCCCAATGCCGTCTCAATACAAAAAGCCACTATAACTTGGTCACAACACAGAAAAGTTATGGGCCTGATGCTGAAGAATTGGGCCTATTAAGAAAAAAAAAAAAAACACCATCCAGTGGCTGGCACTTAAAACAGCTGCAAGCTCCACCATGCTATTTCTCTGCACAAGAAGAATCACAGAACATCAGGGTTGGAAGGGACCTCAGGAGGTCATCTAGTCCAACCCCCTGCTCAAAGCAGGACCAATCCCCAATTTTTGCTCCATATCCCTAAATGGCCCCCTCAAGGATTGAACTCACAACCCTGGGTTTAAGCAGATCAATGCTCAAAGCATTGAGCTATCCCTCCCCCCTGAAGAGGGAACACTCTAGATTCTTGGTAATGTCAAGTACTTTGGAGATCTAACAGTTGACGATTTAGTGGCCCACGAAGACAAAACATTATACACACCCAGGATGATCAAGGTCTGGTTGAAACCACAACCATGGGTTTGAATTTCCTAACTTCTATACCTTTGAAATCTCAACCACATCACTGCATTTACGTTAAGTATTTTTTTAAAAAAAAAATCTATCTAGTTTAGAAACAAAGTACGTGAGAGTAATGAATGAGACACAATACCCCACCGCCTCTTTGATGGATGAAGATACTTGGCAAATGCTAACCTTAAGGATTCACCATTTCTTTTCTTATCTCATAAGAAAACATCGATTTGTTTAACGTGCCCACATCTTGTGATTTCTCTCTTCCTCTGCTTGTCAATTTCACAAAACCAACTTAGAGTTAGGCCAGATTGGTCCATGCCTTTGATCAATAGAAAGGCAGAGGCTACAAAGGTCAGGAAGATTCTGTTTTCCATAGGCAGATATGTGCATGAACTTAGATACTGCCTGGCTGCACTGTACAATATTCTTGCCTGTTCTCATACATTTGCTTTTGGGAGCACTAAACTTCAATGAAAAGGTGATAAAAGAAGGCTAATATTCAAAATCAGTCTTGCAAACCTCCTGCATTTTGCAGCAGAATCACACTTCTGAGACCATCAGACCCATCCCCCTGCTCCAAGCAATTAATCTTCAGAAAATATTGCAAGCCCCTTGATTTTTTTGTGAGCTGTAACATATGAAAGAGAGAGACAGATGATCGAGGCGCTAGACGAGTGAGAAAAATCCATAAACAGGTCAAATGAACTGAAATCAATTTTCCATCCTGGATCCAAGATAAGAAAATAGAGATTTTATGAGAAAGCAGCCGTGTGGATGCTGTCTTGATAAACCGTTTTGGTTGAACAGCTTTTTTGATACAGCAGCAGCAGCTTTGTGACTGTTTAAGAAAGTACCGTTTATAGCCAGTCTGAAGGCAGCTAAAGAGCCCTGGCCTTTTCTTAGGCTGCTGTGAGCCTGAAGACATGCAGGTCTGGACAGGATCTGCAGCTTCAGAGGTGATCATGCTGGCCCAGCCCACACAAAAGCACAGCCACAGAAAGTTCCTCCTCTCGCATCTGCTGACTGGATGGCGAGCTGTCAATCCAGCACAGAGAGCAAATGAAGAGTGAGTGTAAGTGGCCCCAGGACCATGCAGAAGCAGAGAAAAACAGTGCTGGTACTAAAGCCCAGGACAAAGGGGAATCAGGGCAGCACTGGCTGTGTGGGACCCGCAAAAGCAGGTTTCCTCCCTCTGGCTGAACCTGCCGATGGCTTTGTGGCTTTATCCAAGGGCATTAGAGGAAGACTTAGAAGACGCTGGTTCAATTCCCCGCTCCACCACAGGCTTCCTGCGTGACCCTGGGCAAATCCCTTAGGGTATGTCTATGCTAATAAGAACTTGGCAGTGCATCTCAGAGCCCAGGTCAACTGACTCAGGCTCTCGCTGAGTGGCTAAAGATAGCAGTGTGCAAGTTGGGGCTCAAACAACCCGGTGAAAGGGGCGGGTCTCCGAGGTCAGGCTCCAGCCTGAGTGCCGATGCTGCTATTCTTAGCCCTATGGCATGAGCCCCACAAGCCCAAGTCAGTTGACCCCAGCCCTGAGACTTGCTGTGACTCCATTGTAGTGTAGACATACCCTTAGTCTCTCTGTACCCCACTTCCTGCATGCACAATGGGGATAATAGCACTGTCCTATCCCCTGGGGGTGCGGTGAGGGTAAATCCATCAAAGACTGTAAGGCGCTGAGATACTGCAGTGGCAGGGGCCATGCGAGTACCTTAGACAGATGCAGCCTCTGATGGGGCAGGAGACCAGCAGTGCTGATCTAAAACGTGCTCTGCTGCCCTCCCCATGGGGACCCCTAGCTCTTTGGTAGCAAAGCAGAGGGTCAGCCCTCAACCTAGGCAGGCTGTTGGTAGCAAACTGGAGGCCGCCCAGTGTCAGGTGCTGAAACTGCCTCGCTGGACCCCTTGTGGGCCCCTTATCTGCTGCCCAGCAAACAGGGGGCAGGTCAGCCACTGGTCGCAGGAGTGCCCATCCTAGCACATCCCCCTGGGCTGGTAAGCACCGGGGGGGAGGCCTCTGGCGCAAAGGGATTCTGCCACAAGCACTACACTGTGCTCCACAGACAACACGCCTTTGCTGAGCGTGCAAGCAGCAGCAGCTCGCCAATGTTTCTGCTAAGGCTGCTCAGCTGTTGCAACCATTAATAGAGGCCGAGGATTTCCCGCTAGTCTGGGGAAGTGCCCTGCCCTCCCCGCACAGGGGGGAAGGTCCTTCCAGACAGCAGAAAAGGCAACAGCCAGTCACTTCATGGCAGCAGAAAGACTGGAAAGTTGCAATCAGCTCAGCAAACATGCCAGCAGGAGAAGCTGCCTGTCTGAGGGAACAGAAATATAAGAAGTGATGATGAAAAATAAGTACAGAACTTTTCCTCCAGGACACTGGATTGGAGAGAAATTCCTCTGAGTCATGACTTCGGCCTGGAGCCATAGAATCATCACAAGGGGAAAATACTGGTAACTGATGAGTCAGCGTGTCCTCAGAAGGCAGCTTCGAAACAGAATCTTCTGTTTTAAAGGGACACAGCTGAAAAGTGCCTGATCTCCGACCTCCGATTTGAAACCTGTGACACTGTGGTGGGAACATATGCTGAAACCAAGCTTCTTAAAAATTCACTGTTCTGAGGGGTGGCATTTCTAGGCTCTCTTCATCCTTATCCACATGATTTATTCTGGCAGCCCTTCAGAGAGTTCTAGGCCGAGTGACCTGGTGTGTGGGAATAAAATGCCTTGAAGAAGAGGCCTTGGTTAATAAGAAATAACTCCTTGCAAAAAAGCTGTCTTTGCAGAGAGAGTGCAGGGAACATCTCGTTTTATGAGCTTGGGATTTAGGCTATGTCTACACTACCGCGGTATATCGACCTACCCTACGCAACTCCAAGCTACGTGAATAACGTAGCTGGAGTTGATGTATCTTAGGTGGAGTTACCACGGGGTCTATGGGAGAAACTCTCCCATCGACTTACCTTACTCTTCTCGTCGGGGGTAGAGTACAGGGGTCGACTGGAGAACGATCTGCTGTCGATTTGGCGGGTCTTCTCTAGACCCGCTAAATCAACCGCCAGTGGATCGATCTCAGAGTATCGATCCTGGCTGTAGTGTAGACCTGCCCTTAGGGTCCGATTTTGCACCACTGAAGTCAACAGGTGTTTTACCATTCACTTTGATGGGAGCAGGACTGGAGCCTTCATGCTCTCCCCACAGGCTACACAGGAGGTAGCAAACTTGCCCATTTCCCCAACGTTTTTTAAACTACAGGATGGTTTGAAACAGAAACTTAAATGTGTGGTGTGTGGGTGTGCGTGTGGGTGTGTATACACAGACACAGACAGGCACACTCACTTATTCTAATCTTGTATGCTTGCCAGGTGATACACTGTATTTTCCTTCTAACAGATGCTAGGCAGAAGTCAATAAACTAGTTCATACAGTACAAGCTTGATTATTTGAATGCTACAGAGACACTGAAAGGTTGGATGATAAAGGTTCTGATAATTGAGGGAATATTCAATGTAATTAACAGGCACTGAGGGATATGAAGCTGTTTCAGATGACAGGTGGTTGGGTAATTGAAGTTATCCGAGATGGATGAGATTCTGTCACTCTTACACTGAACAGTATCAGCCTCCATAAGTAACTCCAATGAAGTCAGGTGGCCCTACTGGAGGAGTAATGGGCTTCTCAGCATGAGTAAAAGTATCCGAATCTGGGTCTCTAGTTGTTTTCCTCTCTTCCACAGTATTTTAGAATGTGTGGATACATACAAAATATGTATCAGTATCTTTAAAGCAGAGTTAATATTTATTCAGGGAATTAAATTCAGCTAATGGGGAACCAATCAGCCAGTACGGCAGCATCAGAAAGTCACCAAAGTCCTGCCCTACAACTTCACTGACATTTAATCATGCCACTTATGTTAGAGGACTGCGACAACTGCGGTCAGGGCGCCATAACAGAGGGGAAAAAAGATGGAGCGAGAGAAATCTGTATTTGCCAAAGAGCATAAAGTCAGCAAGGAAATAAATGTTACTTCCTACTTTTAAGAGGTATTGCAAACACTGAACAAAAAGAAATAAACCATGACATAAAAAGGAATTGATTTACAACCCTCTATTTGACAGGTTTCAGAGTAGCAGCCGTGTTAGTCTGCATCCGCAAAAAGAAAAGGAGTATTTGTGGCACCTTAGAGACTATTTGTTTTTTCATTTAGGATCTTGGAAAGAATTTTGAGCAGTGAATCTATGCATGGCTTCTTTCCCCTCACCTCACACATGCTGTACTGAGATTCACCAGATTTAGAAGAAAAGTGTCTCCTATTTGTAATCCGTATTCATTTGTTGATTGCAACTAACGGTATTTGCCCTTGCTTGACTGTGATTATCGACTGCATGAGGGGAATTCTCAAAGTTGCATAGTGCTGACATAACTCTTCAAGGGGAGCCATTTTAGGGTAATACTGAGCAGTTTTGAATCCCACCCTAGAATGCAAACATCTATAGCTGGGGTGGGCAAACCTGGTCATACTAACTGGGCTAAACCAGCTTCATTGCACTCAAGAGAGTCCAGCACTTATAAGAGCAAGTCGCACCAATACATCTGCAAACAAGATGACCTGACATGGCTATGAGAGCGAACAACCGGAGAGTTATAGCAATACAGCTACAGGATGCAGCTGGGTCGCAGTTTGGGACTCACCTGTGGCCGAGGATGGCCAGTCACCAAGCAGGTGAGCTCCAGAGTCTCCCCCTCGCGGATGGTGTATACCCTCTCCGAGTAGCGCTCCTCCTCGATGTTACACGCCAGGCCTGAGTGCACGATCCGCACTGTGGGTGGGCCTGTCAAACCAGCAGAAAGAGAAACAGGTCAGTAAAATGTTTCCACACAGTGACTTGCCCCTTGTCCCCACAGGACCAACTGCTAGACATAGCTCCAGCCATGCTCAGCCCAACTCAGTGCCAACAGTGTGAGTTCACGTGAGGGGTAAGGCCCTTCTCCAACAGAAGAATCCAATGCTCTGTTTTTGGATGCAGTTATATGACTACTCCCACAGACTTCCTCTAAACACCTTCCCCTCCCCCACTGCTCTACACCCCCATAAAAAGCAGGGCCACAAACAAGGAACCAGAGAACAGCTCCATCTCTGATGTTTGATTTGATTGTTTTTCCCCTTCCATTGCAAGAGACTCCAAAATGACATCCCTGACATAGGCACACAAGAGCTGCAGGGGCATGCAGACCTGCTCTCGCAGCCTCAAAAACTGGGCTCACCCTTGCCCTGGTGGAGACTCTGCTACAGATGCTAGGACTTCAGCCTCCTGCCCATTCAGCTGTCGGGCTCTCCGATGAGGCTGCCAATATGGGGCACAGTTGGGATAGTGCTTTTTCGGACACCTTTAGCGTAATGACTGGCCTGAAATCACCTGCTTGCTTTGCAAAGGCATGGAACAGTCTGAAGTGCACCAACTTCTGGACTAGCTTAGAACCAGTGCCCAGATTCACTGACGATCCCACTCCCATTTCTGTGACCTATCCAATCTGTGTAGCCTTTTGTCCATATTTTAAGGTAGAGATGGGCACCTGGAACCTGAAAACAACAAACTTATGGGAAGTTCAGATCCAAAATCCAGATATTCAATGTTTGGCACAAGCCCATCTCTACTGTGGCTATCTCCCTACCTAGACTAGCATCCACTGGCATGAAAGGCAAACCCAAGGGCAAGTTTTAGTAGGACTGACGCCTTCATTTGATGATGCCATTTCTTATTCTTTAGACATGGGGAACCTCAAGAACAGTGGAAGACACAGTGTGACTGCTAGCACTGAAAGAGAAAGATATTTAACTGCAAACATATTGCCTGGAAATATGGTACTAACACAAAATTATAATGACCCTGCCCAGGGGTCGTCAGCAGGGTTTGAATACAGGAACTTGAGCTCCACAGCACGGCACCCTCCCACGTGAACTGAAAGACGAACTCCATTAGCCGGCGGCAGTAATAGGCTGTGAGGGACAAGTTCAGTGCCATGAACATTGGCTGTAATATTTATGTATATCCAGCGGCCCCCTAAAGACTCATTTGCACGCTCGTTTATTTTTGTTTTCCTTCCCAAAATCAACTTTCCATTTTTGTTCTTTTTATTATATACCTTTCTAAATGTATTATAACACTTATCAGGTAAATACGAAGCTTTAATCAAACCACTAAAATAAAGTAGTCAGCACAACAGGGTTGATTCTACTCCCATTTAAAGTGAATATTAACATCCGTCAACTTCACTGGGACCAGGAGCAGGACCGGAGTTTCAGTTAGGACAGATTCCATTTTCCTGGTATATTTAACCTGCACTGAGAAAAGCAAAATGTTTCCATATGCCCCACATGTGTAACATGTGGTGCCTATGCTGGAAAATTACAATGGTTGTCGTATTGGATGCACAAGTCACAATAATGTTTTAACAGTCCAGGAGAGAACAACAACGGCTCTACGGGATGTCAGTAATTCCGAGCCATGCAATGCCCCCTCATTCAAATTCCACACGAGCCGATCAATAGGAGGATAAGGTCAAGTACTCATTACAGTGCCTTTGCTGAATGAAATATAAGACGACAATAAACGGCAGAAATGGCAAAAGGTAAATCAGATGTATAAAAAAATAAGTCAGCTTTAAAACTCTCCGGAGCGATGCTATTCGTTAGTAGGGGCAAACGCGACTGTTAACCTGTGGGTGGCTCTTCAATCAGACAGCCTGGCACAAGCCTACAGGACAGCGAAATCAGATCCAGTGGTGAACTCTTAGCCCAAAGGAGCTCCGAGGCATGGGTCTGAGCAGCCCACCGTGTCGATGACCTGGAAGCCTCAGCCCCTGCTTCACTGAACGGAGGCTAAGTAGGCTCTGATACTGCAAAGACGTATGCACATACTTCACTCTACACTGTGAGAACGCCCCTCTTTCGGCACATCACGGCTCAGTGTTTCTCCCTCTGGCGCTGAGGGGGCCTGTGGTAAATCATTCCCACTATGGAGGTTTAGTACTGGACATTAGTTTATTTACAGTATTCATAGGGTAGGCCTTGGGGTTGGCCTGAGGGCTTTTTTAAACAGAAACAAAAAATATTTAAATTGCCTCACTCCCACTGGAGAACTGCCTCTCCTCACGCCGGCTACCTATCACCAGTCATCCTCTTTCACTCACGCTGGGCCCAGCTATGCTGCGAACCCAGGTCCTCTCCCCAGACAGAAACAACACAAGATTTCCCTTATAGGGAAAAACAGCTCTTCACCTAGGAGATGCCTTTTCCCCTTGCAGCACACAACCCTTCTGCAGCTTGCATCTCATGTCTCCTTGTAGCCCGTTCACTGGAGCTGGTTTTTAACGGTCCCAGGCTGCCCTTAATTAGACTCAGGTGTCCACAATTAACGAGAGGTAACCTCTTTCAGTTCACAGGGAAAGGGCTTTAATCATTCTAAGACTAATATACCACCCTCCGAACACCCTTCCAGAACTGCCAGGGCCTGAGTTTAATGGCTGTATGCAGTGTTGTTGTGTGTAGTGTTGTTCCCAGGATATTAGAGAGACAAGCTGTAAGCTCAGAAGTTAGTCCAATAAAAGACATTAACTCCCCTACCTTGTCTTTCAGATCTGCGTTTGTCACACCACATAGATTTATGCACCAAGCATGTCCCTAAATCTTTGCAGATCAGGGTTTTAGCACCTGAGCAGAAATCCAGGCTCAAAGAATCTATCAGATGACAACAATGATTTCTTTTCACATGAAAACAACCAATCTGCACCTGCTCTTGGGTGATCTCAAGTGCATAATTAATAAATCTGGTGCAAGGCTTCTGATATTTTAAATATCTGACCCTGGGAATCCTAGGAAAATTAGTCTATGGCAAAGCTGTCCAGGCAGCACAAATGAACAGCACTAGAATAAGATAGTTAAGGCCAGTACAACTCACTCCCTTTCTCTTAGCGACCCGGAATTGCATCTGTTGCAATCTACTCTATTTAAAACCATTTTCAGTTTGCCTGGCCTATGCCAAACTTTTTGGTAAGCGTTTAAGAAATCTGGCCTTGTTGCTCACCGATCCCAAGGGCACAGGCTGAATGTTATAGCTTTATTTATAATGGAGTGGATCCCTTTGTTGATCAGGTTTTCACAACTCAAATGATAGAAGGTGAAAATTAGTTTTGAAGGTTTTCCATGTGAGTAACAAGCAGCAACAAGATTCTGGATAGACCAACTAACATAAGCGAATAGGCATGAACGCAAACTACTTTCCAGGCTCTCTGAGTTCATGTCCTCTGGGATGAATATCACCCATTTTTTTCCTTGGACACTACTGTGACAAAAGTAGCCCCAGTCAAAAAGGATACAACACCCAGGGAAACCAGTTATCTGCTATGTAGAGTGAGTGTGTCAATACACACACGTTATACCCGATATCTTCTAGAGATTAGATAGCAGATATATAAGGAGAGCGAGAGAGAGAGAAAGAGATTAGCCATCTCTTTCTACTCAGAGTCCTGGGATCTCTCCCAGCATTCCCACTCTCCCAACAGCCAGAGTTGTCTGCATAAAGAGGAATTGGATTATGCCCAACAGGGCCCGTCAGTACACTGTTATTGGGTTGGTTTCTCTGAGACCTTAGGGCGGGGTAGTCAATTATTTTTTGTCATGGTCCCTATTTCTTGGTCAAGGTATAGTCAAGGTCCAGACTCCAGACAAATTTTAAAAAACCCAACAACAATAATGGTAATAAAAAAAAGTAAATATAAAAATTTTGGGGTCCATTCAAAAGCATCTGCCGGTCCACCTATAAACTCCCCCTGGCCTAAGGTGATGTTTATTGCTTGCAAGAAAAAAATTAAACATCTAGGTCATTTTCCCATGCTCACACTGAGGGCTGGTCTACATGGGAAGTTAATGTGCAGCGAGCTACTGTGAATTTACAGCTCACTGCCTACTCCGGACCAACTCACTGTGCGGACACGTCTGCTGTGCACTGAGAATGCTTTTATGTGCACTGCACTTTGGAAGCACATGAAGTTAAACCACCTGAGGGCGCGTTCTTAGGCTGCGTCTGCACTGCAAGCTGGGGGTGCAATCCCCCTGCTCGCATACACGTACTCGTGACATTGCCATCCAGTTAGTGCAAGTATAAATAGCAGCGTAGCCGTGGTAGCATGGGTGGAGGTGTGGCCGCGTCTGTACCCACTGGATTCAGGCGGGTTTGTACGCAGCATGGCAGAGCTGTGAGCCCGCTGTCGCTACCCGGGTTCCTGTGGTTATGCTGCTCTTTGCACGCATGCTAGCTCCGCGGCAGCTGGCGTGAGCGTGAGTGCACGAGACAGGGAATCACACCCCTAAGTTCGGAGCACGGACATAAGCCTGGGTGCGCAGTGAGAACGTGCAGAGGGAGGTAGTTCGGAGAAGCGAGTGGGCTCTAAATTCACACGCTAGCTTGCTGCACACTAACTTCCCCCTATACACCAACCCTAAGGTTTAACTTCCCTACTTACTTGTCCCTAAGTAAAACCTTACGCCACCTCACTGACTCCAGCAAGGTGACTTGGGGCATCAGGTATCGTTCAACACAAGTAAAGGCATCACAATCTAACCCCTGAAGATCACCTTGTCCTCAGCCTTACTAATCTATTAGTCCAAGTAATAATAAAGCCATTTACATGACAGCTCTCCCCACATAAAGGGTCTGGAGTTGTGTGTCTTTAGTAGCTCACTGTAACAAAGGTGTGTGTTTCACGGAAACAAGCCAGGTTCACTAGCTGCTTAAATTTACAGTCACCTCACTTAAGTCTACTCAGGCTGTTTGTTCAAGCAACCATGCAGCACGAGACCATTGTGTTAATGGTCCTCATACTGCGAGAGGCTCCAGGAGTGCAGTTCTGGGATCACGCTGTGTCTGGCCTTTGTGCAATGGGCCACGCATGAGGCAGTGCAGAGGGTGGGGCCAGCATGTCATAAGCCTTGTGCAGCCTCTGAGGCCGGAGTAGAACAGCAAGCCCCGTACTCCAGGAGTATAGAAACTGCTCCCTTCCTGCTCCCGTGGAGTCCACTGCACCTCAAAGGCAGGGGTGAAAGTAGGTCTAGTGACTTACCGGTATGGGACTGGGCTGGGGCCGGCTCTGGCCCCCGGAAGCGGCGGGGCCTCGGGTGGAAGGGGCGCGGCTGGGGGAGGTCAGAGCCAGCCCCAGCCCCCCCCGTACCGGCAAGTGCCTCCTTCCCCCTCCCCGGGGTAACAGCAGCAGCCGGGGGCTCTGGCAGCGGTTTAAAGGGCCCGGGGGGGGGTAGCGGCGGCCAAGCCCTAGGCCCTTTAAATCATCCCCAGAGCCCCGCCGCCGCTTCCCAAGGGCTCCGGGGACGGGGCTCCGGCCTCCACGACCGCCCTGGGCCCTTTAAATCGTCCCCGGAGCCTGCCGGAGCCCTGGGGAAGTGGGGGTGGGGCTCCGGGGACGATTTAAAGTGCCCAGGGCTTGGCCGCCGCTGCTGCCGGGGCCCTTTAAATCGCTGCCCCAGCCCCGCCTCCGCTACGCCAGGGCTCCGGCAGCGGGGCTCTGGCAGCAATTTAAAGGGCCGGGGGCTCCAGCCGCTGCTGGGCGCCGCAAGCCCTTTAAATTGCGCCTGAGGAAACCGATCCACCCCAGTACGGCGCACTGGCTCTTGCCGATACGCCGTACCGGGGCGTACCAGCTTGCTTTCACCTCTGCTCAAAGGATTCAGGTGGGGCAGGCTGCAGGCAAATCCCCACCTTCTCCTAGGTTCTACCCAGTCTCCCCAAAGATGGGAGGAAGGAATAGGCTGCATCTCACAAAGGTATGTGGTAATGGGCGCACTGGCTTTGCACCTGAGTGCCATGGAGAGGAACTATGCTTCCAGAGGCTGAGTACCCCCCTTGGCTAGGGCTCTCCTGAGCAGGGCAGTTCTGCATTGCCCCTAATTATGCCTAGATGAGCCATGCCTCCTCTTTTCATAAATTACATTCTTCCCATTTATCTGAGCTGCTTCTCTGACTTTATCTGCAAAGCAATGGCACCTGCCAGCACTATCGAACCTGGATGGAGTGCACTTGGAAGAAACTGGATCCCAAAGTAGGTAGTCTGACACAGGGGCCTTGTGTCAGAGACACAGAAGACACAAGGAGAGGGCTGAGCTGCTTTGAACCCAGAACCTTAGGAGCCGATGGGAAAGCCATCTGCTCAAGAGGGTGCTTTACAGCTACAAAAATTAAATA
Source organism: Eretmochelys imbricata (assembly GCF_965152235.1). Classification (NCBI taxonomy): domain Eukaryota; kingdom Metazoa; phylum Chordata; order Testudines; family Cheloniidae; genus Eretmochelys; species Eretmochelys imbricata. The sequence continues at coordinate 129,493,568 of NC_135577.1, read as the reverse complement.
ATATACTCATGACTGGAAAATGATAGGAGGGCCAACCTCTACTGGCTATGGAGCAAGCTGTTTGTTCACTTATATTCCTAAAACTTTATCTAACTTAACATTAAATGAAAATATCTCAGAAGGAAAAATAATTAATTTGCTGAACACAGGCATCAAAAATACTCATGTGGGTCTAGTTCGATAGTAGTGATGTACCTGAACCTTACACCCAGATCCAATACCCTCAGATGTTGGGCTTGCATCCAGAACCAGAGCCCAAGGGTGACTTCTAGTTCTAACCTTTAACCATTTTCTCCCTAAATCTCCTCTAAATAAGCCTCCAGTTCTCTAGGAAGTAGGACCTTTGGTCCTCTTTAAGCTAAAAATGATTGCCATTTGACCAGCAGAGGGTGCTAACAGATTATGATGGCTCACAACCACCTTATTGAGCGCATGACTTTAGGAATCTGAAGGTATGTTTACACTGCAGCTGGGAGCATGCCTCCTCACCTGGGTAGAGAGACTCCTGCTAGCTCAGTTCGAGCTAGGAATAGCAGTGTGGATGTTGCAAAACTGCTGGTGGTTCAGGCTAGTCACCTGAGTCCAAACCATCCCGATCCCCTGGGTCTGACCTCCGGAGTGCTAGCCAGGGGCTCAGCTGGTGCAGCAACATCCAGACTGCTATATTTAGCCTGCTACCTTGAGCCCAACTAAGGTGAATTTGTCTACCTGGGCTAGGAGGCTCACTCCATCTGCAGGGTAGACATATCCTGAATGGCTGGGGCTACAGTTTCCTGAACACGTGCACACCCTGATGCACACACATGGCTTGGGACATATTTTGCAACATCACTTTCCCTCATATCCAATCACCAATGAAACATCAGGGCGAGAAAAGACATTAGGAAAACATATGGCTCCCCTTCTAACATTGTATTTCTATGTTCATTACGTATTTTGATCACACTGATTTTAAAGCATGGCAAGCATTAGGAAGTGTTTAGATCCTAAATTTTGTAGCTGCTGTCAGGACCATGGCAGCTCTCTGTGAAGTGACTCCACATCTGTCTACAGAGCCTTTGAAATTGACACATGAGTAGCTGCTGCTGGCTGGCTTTGAAGATGGAAGTGATGTTTGCAAAGGAACCTGGCTGGAGCTTTTTGAACTAAGCCTTATTTTTTAAAGCTGCCATTTCCTCAGCTTTGTAATGGACACGTTTAGTTTACAAACAGCAGCTACGTTCTGTCATCTCTCAAGAGTTCCAGCAGGTCTGCTCTCTCTGCCACCCTTTCAAAGACAAAAAATATATCAGGATGTAAAGTTGTTTTCTACTCTGCACTTTTCTGGGTTACTTTTCAAAGCCTGGCACGCACAATTATTTGAGTTATACACAAAAATACCTTATATGCAGGCACAAATCTGGTTTCTGGGCACAAATAACTTGGTCATTCCTGTTAGACTTTTGTTAGTTTCAATTCTGAATTGGATGGCCCATCCTTACCTATAGCATAATTCTTCTCTTTGGGCATCTAGTGTTCCCTTTGCAGTCACAGTGGAAGGCTAGGTGTTCAAGTTATGAAGGACTTAAGAGCTGGCTGAAGAGCTCACTGGACTGTTACAGTTGATTTTTTATAAGCCTGGAAGCACTAAGTTCCAGAAGACTGGAAGAAAGTGAATGTTGTGCCGATATTTAAGAAGGTTAAATGGGATGACCTGATAATTATAGGTCTGTCAGCCTGACATTGATCCCAGGCAAGATAATAGAGAGGCTGACACGGGACGCAGTTAATAAAGAATTAAAGGACGGTAATTAAGCAATACCAATCAACAAGGGTTTATAGAAAATAGAGCCTCTCAAATAACTTGATATCTTTTTTTGATGAGATTACAAGTTCAATTGGTAAAGGTAATAGTATTAATGTAATATACTTAGACTTCTGTAAGGTGCTTGACTTGGTAGCATACGACATTTTGATTAAAAACGAATGTAAAATTAACATGGCACAAAGTAAACAGATTAAAAACTGGCTGGCTGACAGGTCTCAAAGTGTAATTGTACATGGGGAAAGATCAACAAGCAAGTGTATCTGGGGAGGGGGGGTCCTTTACAGGAATTAGTTCTTGGCCTTACAATATTTGACATTTTTATCAATGACCTGGAAGGTGAGACTTGATTACAGTTGGTAAGTATCTACATGGAGAAGTTTCAGAGTAGCAGCCGTGTTAGTCTGTATTCGCAAAAAGAAAAGGAGTACTTGTGACACCTTAGAGACTAACCAAGGTTAGTCTCTAAGGTGTCACAAGTACTCCTTTTCTTTTTACATGGAGAAGAAATTTTTGAAAATGGGCTGTTGAATCTAGCAGAGAAAGGTTTAACACGAGCCAATGACTGAAAGTTGAAACTCACAAATTCAGACTGGAAATGAGGTGTACACTTTTAACAGAGAGGGTAATTAGCTATTGTAACAGCTTACCAAGGGTCATGGTGGATTCTTTTAAAATCAAGATGGGATGATTTTCTCACAGATGTGCTCTAGGAACTATTTGGGTGGAGTTCAAACTAGATGATCATAATGGTCCCTTCTGGTCTTGGAAGCGATGAATCTACGACTGGCCCCTTAGATGCTGATTGAGCAAAGTACTTAAGCATGTGAGTAGGAGCATTCCCATGCTTAAAGTCAGGTACGTCTTACACTTTGATCGTAAACTCCTTGGGGAGCAGGGACAGTCATTTTGGTCTGTCGTGCACACTGCCTAGCTCCTGGGCTACTATCCGCTCCCGGAACACAAATAATAAATAATAAATTAAGTACCTGGCAGAATCAGAGCCTGAGTGCAGCAAGGTAAGAAAAGGGTCAGCGGTTTGTTTGTTTTTTTAATATGCTTCAGAAGTATTAAAATACGATACTTTAAAAACGATACTGCAGAAGTATTAAAATACGATACTTTAAAAACGATACTGCAGAAAAACCTGAGTGTCTCTGGATTAAGTTTAGAACTGTGAGCAACAGGAGTGATGTAGTGGTGGGAGTCTGCTATAGACCACCGGACCAGGGGGATGAGGTGGATGAGGCTTTCTTCCGGCAGCTCGCAGAAGCTACTAGATCGCATGCCCTGGTTCTCATGGGTGACTTTAATTTTCCTGATATCTGCTGGGAGAGCAGTACAGCGGTGCATAGACAATCCAGGAAGTTTTTGGAAAGCGTAGGGGACAATATCCTGGTGCAAGTGCTAGAGGAGCCAACTGGGGGGGAGCTTTTCTTGACCTGCTGCTCACAAACTGGGAAGAATTAGTGGGGGAAGCAAAAGTGGATGGGAATCTGGGAGGCAGTGACCATGAGTTGGTTGAGTTCAGGATCCTGACACAGGGAAGAAAGGTAAGCAGCAGGATACGGACCCTGGACTTCAGGAAAACAGACTTCGACTCCCTCAGGGAACGGATGGGTAGGATCCCCTGGGGGACTAACATGAAGGGGAAAGGAGTCCAGGAGAGCTGACTGTATTTCAAGGAATCCCTGTTGAGGTTACAGGGACAAACCATCCCGATGTGTCGAAAGAATAGTAAGTATGGCAGGCGACCAGCTTGGCTTAACGGTGAAATCCTAGTGGATCTTAAACATAAAAAAGAAGCTTACAAGAAGTGGAAGGTTGGACATATGACCAGGGAAGAGTATAAAAATATTGCTCGGGCATGTAGGAATGAAATCAGGAGGGCCAAATCGCACCTGGAGCTGCAGCTAGCGAGAGATGTCAAGAGTAACAAGAAGGGTTTCTTCAGGTATGTTGGCAAGAAGAAGAAAGCTAAGGAAAGTGTGGGCCCCTCAATGAATGAGGGAGGCAACCTAGTGACGGAGGATGTGGAAAAAGCTAATGTACTCAATGCTTTTTTTGCCTCTGTCTTCACGAACAAGGTCAGCTCCCAGACTGCTGTGCTGGGCATCACAACATGGGGAGTAGATGGCCAGCCCTCTGTGGAGAAAAAGGTGGTTAGGGACTATTTAGAAAAACTGGACGTGCACAAGTCCATGGGGCCGAATGAGTTACATCCGAGAGTGCTAAAGGAACTGGCGGCTGTGATTGCAGAGCCATTGGCCATTATCTTTGCAAACTCGTGGCGAACCGGGGAAGTCCCGGATGACTGGAAAAAGGCTAATGTAGTGCCAATCTTTAAAAAAGGGAAGAAGGAGGATCCTGGGAACTACAGGCCAGTAAGCCTCACTTCAGTCCCCGGAAAAATCATGGAGCAGGTCCTCAAAGAATCAACCCTGAAGCACTTACATGAGAGGAAAGTGATCAGGAACAGTCAGCATGGATTCACCAAGGGAAGGTCATGCCTGACTAATCTAATCGCCTTCTATGATGAGATTACTGGTTCTGTGGATGAAGGGAAAGCAGTGGATGTATTGTATCTTGACTTTAGCAAAGCTTTTGACACGGTCTCCCACAGTATTCTTGTCAGCAAGTTAAAGAAGTATGGGCTGGATGAATGCACTATAAGGTGGGTAGAAAGTTGGCTAGATTGTCGGGCTCAATGGGTAGTGATCAATGGCTCCATGTCTAGTTGGCAGCCGGTGTCAAGTGGAGTGCCCCAGGGGTCGGTCCTGGGGCCGGTTTTGTTCAATATCTTCATAAATGATCTGGAGGATGGTGTGGATTGCACTCTCAGCAAATTTGCGGATGATACTAAACTGGGAGGAGTGGTAGATATGCTGGAGGGCAGGGATAGGATACAGAGGGACCTATACAAATTGGAGGATTGGGCCAAAAGAAATCTGATGAGGTTCAATAAGGATAAGTGCAGGGTCCTGCACTTAGGACAGAAGAACCCAATGCACAGCTACAGACTAGGGACCGAATGGCTAGGCAGCAGTTCTGCGGAAAAGGACCTAGGGGTGACAGTGGACGAGAAGCTGGATATGAGCCAGCAGTGTGCCCTTGTTGCCAAGAAGGCCAATGGCATTTTGGGATGTATAAGTAGGAGCATAGCGAGCAGATCGAGGGACGTGATCGTCCCCCTCTATTCGACATTGGTGAGGCCTCATCTGGAGTACTGTGTCCAGTTTTGGGCCCCACACTACAAGAAGGATGTGGATAAATTGGAGAGAGTCCAGCGAAGGGCAACAAAAATGATTAGGGGCCTGGAACACATGAGTTATGAGGGGTAAGGAATGGTGTCCCTAGCCTCTGTTTGTCAGAGGGTGGAGATGGATGGCAGGAGAGAGATCACTTGATCATTACCTGTTAGGTTCACTCCCTCTGGGGTACCTGGCACTGGCCACTGTTGGCAGACAGGATACTGGGCTGGATGGACCTTTGGTCTGATCCAGTCTGGCCGTTCTTCTGTTCTCTGCTCTAGCATATCAGAAGCATTGCCAGCCCCAGGAGTTCAAAAATCAGGAGGCCAGATTCCCAAAAATCATGAGATTTTTTTAAATAGTGCATTTTGGATTCTTTAATTGGCTTTGGATTTCTGAGCCGACGGGGTACACTTGGGTTCCCAGCTCCTTTCTGCAACTCTGAAGGCTACATCCTTACTTTAAAAAAAAAGTAGGGGGAAATCTGAGATGGTCCCATAATCTCGGGATTTCAAAAGCTGACGCTTTAGATAACACAAATACCACAAGACTCCCAATAAAACGGTGAGAGCTGGCAACACTCTATCAGAAATGAAACCTTTTAAATTCAGATTATCTTCAAGTGCCCTGAACTTTTGTGTCAATACATTTTCATACAACAACCACCTGGTCTCGAAAAGCAACACATACGGGCAAACATTACCCATGATGCGCAATTACGGCAAAAGTGCACAGTCCTGTAAGTAAAGATCAAATAAACAAACACCAAAATATCCTTTTCCTTTTTATAGTTTTACTTTTTATGGTTCATAAGATATTACATAATTATGAAATGTCACCCCTTTCTCAACTATAGGAATATTCATTACAGCTCTTTCTGAAATATGCCTCCCAGGATTAAATGCCAGATGAGACATTATAGTAATATACTACTTGGCATTTATTTTGTCTGGTGGCATTTTTGAAGAACTTGTCTTGTTATTATACACAGTAAATATTGCATGAAAGAATCCATTACACTTCTATACCCCTCAGTATAAGCACCTAATGCAACGAAAACAAGTGTGGGGTCAGAAATGAAAAATAAATAAAATAAAAATACATATTACAAATCACTCAGAGTGGTACCAAGATATTCCTTGTTTTCAAATGGAAGATGTGGCCATTCTAACCTATCTCCACATCTTTATATTAGCTGTATCCACCTCACGGGCTGCTCTCTGCCAGCAACCTCAATTAATCACAAAAAAACTAGAGTGGCAATTTGTTTACTAGACGCAACCGTTGTCCAGTGAAAATGTATCTTAAGTTTTCTGTCAGGGGAGTACTAGAAAGGCCACTGAATTTGAAGACAAATGCAGGTAACTGGTCACATTTAAGGAAAGCAGGACAAAGGATTAAACTGATGCGGGGATGAGCAGTGCCCAAGAGAAGCATGCAGGATAAAGTTTATTTTGTCATTTCACTGTGGGAACAAGGTACCATACCCCTCCAGGGAACGCAACATCTGTATTTACAGACTATAGCCGACCCAAATAATACCAAAGGATTTTTATAAAAATGAGAAAGTTTGGTCCTGTAGGATTTATGGCAGTGCTTTTCAAACTTTTTTCATTTCTGGACCCCTAAAAAGTTTTGAATGCGGGTGCGGACCCCTTTGGAAATCTTAAACATAGTCCGTGGACCCCCCAGGGGTCTGCTGACCATAGGTTGAAAACCACTGTTCTATGGTAACAACAACCTTTCCCGAATCCCTTCAACATAGTCTATGGACCCGCAGGGGTCTGTGGACCACAGGTTGAAAACCACTGATTTATGGAAGGGGTGTCAGTCACAGGAGTTGTGTTAAGTAAGTTTCTAGCCTTGGTGGTTGGAGAGAAAATGAGAATGAGACGAGAAAATGAAAATGTGACCCCTGTGCACCCCAAAGGCTCAAAAACCAGAAGACAAATAAAATCTAAAATTTATTATTTTCTTAAATAGGGCCTCATTTTTCTATTTTAACATTTGGTGTTGGAAATACTTCTGTTTGAATGGGACTGTGTCAAAAAAAAAAAAAAAAAAGAGCAAACCACAGCAGGTCATTTGGGTTTTGAATAGAGTGGTCAAACATTTTGAAGCTTTGAGAAAGATCTAAAAATTTTTGGTCGTAGATAGCTTTCTCGTGGAACCAGTTCCACTAAAACATGTTTGAATTGAAAGATTAGGAGGGATGCAGAATTCTGAAAGACAGTCTTGTCTACCTCATCTTGCACTCATGGAGACAAAATGAAAGTGCCCAATTCATGTCTGTTTTGCATCCTACTGCCAATGAAGTCTGCTTGATTTTGTCTTTGTCTTCAATGAAAACAGGATTAGGTCCAAAATGTAAAACACGTATTCTTACCTATATAAATGCCCAAAGAAAGAGGACATTTCAATGCCCTTTTTTCAAAATATCAGGCCAAGGCAACAAGGTTTATGACCATGCTAGCCAAAGGAGGAGTCTGGTCACCCATGGTATCCAGTGCACGTGTAACACAAAACCATTATTGGCCGTTCAAATACATCAGATCTGATCCTCATTCATTGTTCTCCAATCCCAGCACAATCAGGTTTTCAGATGATCGCAGACCCTTCATTAATTTTGCCCCTCATTTTCCCACACTTAAATTTCAGGAGGGAAAACTACTATAAACTTAAAGTTTTGTGTGCCATCTTGTTTTTGAATTTTTACGTAGCAGGTTAAAAGCACAAGTCTTTCCTCTCTTTCCTTGAATATTCCTGCAGAAATGTGCAGGTCTCTAGCATATTGATTTATTTAGGTCCTAGACTCTAGGGCATCTCAGTGCAAAACTGGAGTGCACAGTACCTTCAATAAGAAATAACTCGTATGAAACTTTTAGCATGATTAGCTACTCTATTTTTCCAACTACAAAGCAAGTTTACTGCTTCCCACACTCTAAAGTGCATCACTTCAACTAGTACATCAGATTTCAATGCTTAACTAATGATTTGCAACCATGATTGTTTTGTATTATTTCAAATCACAGTGAAAAGGAAATTTAAACTTTAAAAGATGACAATCCAAGAAGTAGCATATTTCTGTCTGAAGAAATAACATGGCCTTTTTCCCCATTCCTCCTTTAAATTGGAGCATCCCTACTGTTCTGGAAGCAGATACTGACAGACACAGACCATATGTCATAGATCATAAGTTTTTAATACTTTGCCCAGCAGGAGGAACAACAAACAGCAGTGTAATGAGTTGTAAGGAAAAAAAAATCTAACTGTTCTTCGAAACAGAATTATGTTTCCTCTAACTTAATAGATACTCTGCTGATAAGCTTTGTAGTGTCAAAATTAGGTCAGCCTCTGACAGTCGCATTGGGCAGCAGTACTGTGATTTAATTAGCTTGGTACTTTTTCTGTTAGTGCTATCAAGCAGGAAAGCTTTCAGAGTTCTGGAAACGCAGTCGACATTACAGAAATATGGGCAACTGTCAAGCAACTTGGCAAAAGGAGCCCAATCAATGGAAAAAGGTGACCCTCATCTTGATCTCATAGCCTTGGCAGCAAGGTCAGCTTGGGGTCAGCACAGCGTAGCGCCAGGTGACTGATGCCAGTGCTTGCAATAAGAGAAAGTGGCATGGCCGCGAAGTGTTTTCTTTTCAATTGAATGCCCGTCACTGGTGTTGGTTCCACCAAAACAATTGATGGTGACCGCTCCCCATAATGTTATTGTCAGCTAGCCAAAGAAAGACCAATGCACCTCCAAAACGTTGTAGAGTTAAGTGAATTTAGGCAAGATTTTTAAAAGTGACTTGTGATTTTGTGTGCCCAGGTATTTCTGAAAATCACAGAGGTGTTTCAACTTGGGCAACTAAAGTTACCAATCAGTTTTGAAAATCGTGACTTTAATGTATTAGACCAACAGCCCTAGAGAGAAACAACTTCATTTATCTAGAGAGCAGCTGCAGAAGGGGCAGTTCTGGCCCATGATTCCTTGTAACACTCTTGCAATGTGGCTTGACTCTGTTCTGCTTATCATTACAAAGATAAGAAACTCCATCTCCATTCAATCAATGGCTTCTGTGCTGAGAGCGGACACACAAGTTTAATTGGGGAGATGTTTTTTCTGATGCACTCTTGCCCAATACACAGGGCATTGGGAACACCACAACGCACTTCACGTATCAATAAATGGACAAAAAAACCTTGTGTACACAGAAGTAATGTAAACCAAACATAAAACTCATACAATTCTTCAAGTACTAGGTATTTTGCATTCATGTCATCCAGGATGCAAAATGAATTTAATCAATACGCTGAATATTTAATATAATAGAACTTGATTATGTAACCCAATGAAAGAATTTTATTACATTTTCTAACAATAGAAAAAGCTGATCCAATAATAAAATGCATTTGTGTCCTGAATATTGTACTTGCCTATCTCTGACAATAAAGGGCTTTACAATTCCCACAGACTACCTACAGTAAAATACCCTCATTACGTACAAGAATTGTTTGCTATTAAATTGCATACATCTCATGACAAAACTAGAAAAACTCAAGGCCAGCGTGTTTGCAACTGACAGAATTCAATGCTGATACGTGGGTATTAACACTTCATTCCAAGTTGCAGGTACTTCTGCAGTTCTTTAAAATCTTCTCATTCAGAGTCAGATCATTCCCCCTTTTTATATTCCAGAACGCCATGAAGTCTGCTAGGGGTTAAGCTATTGCTAATCTGCTTTACATGGTAGCTGCTCAGATACTTCAGTGATGGAAATCAGTATAAAATCCTAATAAAAAAAGATAGGTGGATTGTATGGGTACAATCCATTGACATTAACCCCATTAAATTTCAATGGGGCCGCAAGGGTGAAATTAAGGGAACTGGGGATCTATGTTTATACTGTGATTGTTAGTTACTGAACAAGCAGAGATTGTTCTAGAGATTTAGGTGCTGATCCTGGAATAAGCTCCATGCAAAGTCACGGGGCCACCTGCATGAAGCTCATTGCAGGACTCAGGTCTTCTATTGCAAAATATTCATTGCTAGGATCTGAAGTGTGTTGTGATAAATATATTCTGTACTTCTCACAGAATCATTCTGAGCCTCCTATTTCAAATATATTTTCTTTAATTACATTTTAAATAATCCTGCAAGTTCTGCAGACCAGGAAGATTTTATCGTTACTTAAATTAAAAGAAATAATTAAAAGGCTGCTTAAAGTAGTACAGGAGTTCTAATATTTTTCAGAGGTCCTAATCTCTCTTCTATTATTTTCATGTTTATTAAAGGGCTGGATTTTTAATAGGTGCTCAATCCAGCCTCTATTTTTCACTTGAAACACACAGTAATCAGAAATATTTTCAGGCAACTACGCCCCCCTCACCTCAGTATTGAGACCTCCCTCTACTTGACTGCAACCCCAAATCAGACGGCTCAACATGTAAATAGCACTGTGTGCCACAATTAATCATAGGTACATACTGGCCCCATATATACGGAGGACTCTCCAAAATAACGTTCTGATTCATATTCATCCCTACCCAAGAGCAAAGTAGCCTCCTCTTAAGATAATGTTATTTAAAATCACCTCCACTGAACAGCATTAAAATATAAAAACAAAGCATACAGTATCACATTTAGAAACCCTGGCTCTCAGGGATAAGAGAACTGGCCACCCAGTCCTCACACAGTATTAGAATCTTAGCCAGTCCATAGACAACCACAGACACGCACTTGTGGACGGAGTCTTCCTTGTACCTCATTCAATAGAACCAAAATTTGGATTCACTGGAGACAAGACACCTCCTTGAGCATCTGTGTGTTTTTCTGAATCTTGCTGCCCTTAACCAAATCTGAGTACAGGAAATCACGGCATATTGCCTTGGCATCAGGCATGTTTATTTTACATGAAGTGGCATTTTGCCACTTCAACATTCCTGCTCATAATTTAGAATGCCCTTCATTTTCTAGCTCTCTGGAATACCTACCATCACTCATGTCTAGCAGTTAAGATGGCATTTAGCCCACTCACAAAATGGTACGCCACTGGAATGCCATAAAGTCATAGCATATGGCAGAGAAATACAGAATAGCCTGCCATACGTCAAAGGTGACACATTCAAGAAATATATTTTAGTGGGCTGAGCTTTCTGTATTCATGTTCTCTTAGACCTTAAAACCTGGACCATACATTTCCTTAGGAGTGATCATATTTCAAGACACTTGCAGACAATATAATTATTTTATCCTGCTGTTTTTCTAAACACCCAGTGGATGAAAAATTCCACATCAAATGAATAAAAAGGATTCATTTTGTTATTCAGAAATAACAGATCTCCATAAATTCAGTCTCTTCTTGAAGCTATTCCTTATTAAAGGAGCAGCTTAGTAATACTGCGGGGGGAGGGGAGACGGCTAATAGGAAAATAACAATTCTTTTAAGAAAAAAAAAATCAAGGTATCCTGTTTCTAACAGTGGCCCATACTAGAGCATCAGGGGAGAACACAGAACAGGTCAACTTTCATCTTCCCCTCCCGGACTTCTGGTACTCAGAGGTTTAGGGTTTTAACATGTAGTTGCAGCCCTGACCATCTTGGCTAATAGCCATTGATGGACTTATCCTCCACAAACTAATATAGTTCTTTTTTGAACCCAGGTATACTTCTGGCCACCACAACATCCCAATGAGTTCCACAGGTTAGCTGAGCATTGTGTGGAAAAAGTACTTCTTGTTTGTAATAAATCTGCTGCCTATTAATTTCACTGGGTGACTGTGGTTTTTGTATTGTATAAAACAGTAAGTATCACTTCCTTGTTCACTTTCTCCACACCATTCATTAATTTATAGACATCTATCATATCCCCCCTTACTAGTTTCTTTATCTAAAATGACCAGGCCTAATCTTCTTTAGTCTCTCCTTATATAAAAACCATTCCATACCCTTGATCATCTTTGTTGCCCTTTTCTGAACTTTTTCCAGTACCACTCTTATTTTTGAGACAGGGCAACCAGAACTGGACACAGTATTGAAGGTGTGGGTGCACCATGGATTTATATAGTGGCAATATAATATGTTCTATCTCATTTTCTCTCTCTTTCCGACTAGTTGCTAACACTCTTAGACTTTTTGAACCGATGCTGAGCATTAAGTGGAAGTTTTCATAGAACTATCCACAGTGACTCCAGGATCTCTTTCTTGGGTGTTAACAGCTAATTTAGAACCACCATTGCATATGTACAGTAGGGATTATTTTTCCCATATGCAATGTGAAAATGAGACCTTTGGGAATTTTTCATGAAAAACCATGAGAGAAAGAGACCAGAATAGTCAAGTGGTTAGGGCACTCACCCGAGATGTGGGATACTGAGTCAGACCACGGACTTGAACCTGGAACTCCCATATTCCAAGGAAGAAAGTACCCTAAACACGGTGCGATAGAGTCCGTCTCCCTCAATCTCACCTGCTGGAGCTGTTCCACTTTGTAAAAATAATTCAATATTCATTGGCCGGAGAGCAAGAACAAAGAAAAACTAGGTTTCCCATATCCCATCCACTGCCCTAACCATTCTGGCGTGTTTACCCTCCCCCAGAAATTCATCCTAGATCTGAGATACTTTCCCAACACACATTGTCAAACTGATACGTTTCCACAAAACATTTTGGTTTTGACCAAAAATATGATCTTTTAAAGGAACAAAGTTGAATTGAAAAGTTTTGCACCAGCTCTACTGTAGGGTTTTTACCAGGAGCTATCTTACAAATGCCCTGAGAGGTGAACAAGAAAGCCATTGATAATTAGCACATAGCACAGGCAATTGAGAGGGACTGGACTCTGTCTTTCTTCAGCTTTAACCCTTCAGATACTTGCCACATGTCCTTTTACAAGCATCTCTCTGTCCTACCTCAGCATTACAGTGCAACTATATCATCAGGTGCAAGAACCCCGTTAGTAATGTCCCAAAAGGCCTGTCTTCAGGGGAGAGGCCTGAGAAAAAATTATACGCCCTTTGGTGTTTCCTCTCCTGCTACTATAGTGCAGCACTATTCCATGACACACAGAAAGCTCAGCTCCCTGACCCACCTTCACTGAGAGAATGTTAGGAGAGAAGCCCCCACCAATTGTATGTACCCTGGTTCCAAAGCTCTATCGTATCCATGGAACTAATGGGCTGTAAAAACCTTCTCCAAGTGAGCTTTACAAACACCTCTATTGATTGTCCCAGAATATCAAAGATAATGGACAATGCTGCCAGCACAGACAGGAGAAAAGAACCTTTTTCTGCTAGCTTACACACCTACTACTCCCTCTGCTTTCTACTACTCCCCCAAATAAGCCACTAGAGAGGTACCTCTCGATGTCGGTCTTTTGTACCATCTCCACAAGAGCGAAGAGCTATTGATGAAGCTGGAGCAGGATCATGTGCTTCTGCAGAGGCAGAGAATTAAGAATAATTTCCTTGATGCTCTTCCAGGAATTTATCTCCTGACTTATCTGTTGCTCTTTCTCTGCCCATCAAATGGCCAACTAATTCAATTCAAAAATATGGTATGTTGAGATGGTTATAATTCGCATACGCTGATAAGAATCAAGAAAGTCAGACACCAAGTTACCCCTTTTATTATAAATCGGAAGCTGACTTAGAGTAGGTCATCATTGGCAGGTCCTAAAGGGGGCATATAACCATAACAGCAGAGTCCTTCTGAAACTGGGAATGAAGTTGAGCTAAACAGGATCTCTGCATCAGAAACACATCAGTCCACAGCAGCGACTTCTACAAAGCTGGATTTCTGAAGAGAGGAATTTTTCTAGATTCGCTGATTCTTTACAGCTGTAGCTGGGACATGAAATCACAGAATACTGTAAAATCCAATTCTTAGAGATTTTTAAGGCCCAGTTTGACAAAGCCCTGGCTGGGATGATTTAGCTGGTGTTGGTCCTGCTTCGAGCAGGGGGGTTGGACTAGATGACCTCCTGAGGTCTCTTCCAACCCTCATCTTCTATGATCTGCTTTAAAATATCCCTAGCACTGACTCGCTAGTAAGGGTCACTATAGGAGTCACATTTGACTGCCCTATAGGACATGCATGTGCCTGATTCCTTCCATGTTATAACCCTGGCCTCTGTCTTCTGTATTTCCACATATACCAACCGCATGTTCAGACAAACTCAGGAAGGACCATGTCATGATTCTGTTGCTTACAGTACAGCATGCCAGGTTAATACATCCTGTGCAGGCTACAAATCTGCCACTGCTCCAAGGCACAGACAGGTGTCTGGGAGGTCACACAGGCATGCATAGTGAGAAATCTTCCCCCACTAAACCCTTCCTCGATGCTCTTCATGTATTTTGTTATTCTTGCTCTCAGCCACAGATCTCAAGCAGTGAGTTCAACGAATCTTCTGAAATAAGTGAAGATTCTATCCACAAGTGATGGGCTAAATGAGGAAATATTTTGCTGTTCCCGGCATCCTAAAACAAATGATCTTGCCAGGTTTGTTTCAATAGTATTATAGTCTAGCGCAGGGGTGGCCAACCTGAGCCTGAGAAGGAGCCAGAATTTACCAATGTACATTGCCAAAGAGCCACAGTAATATGTCAGCAGCCCCCCCATCAGCCCCCCCCCCCCCCAGCGCCTCCCGTCCACCAGCAGCCCCGCCGATCAGCGCCTCCCCATCCCTCCCCCACCTCCCGATCAGCTGTTTCGTGGTGTGCAGGAGGCTCTGGGGGGAGAGGGGGAGGAGCGAGGGCACGGCAGGCTCAGGGGAGGGGGCGGGAAGGGGTGAAGTGGGGGCAGGGCCTGTGGCAGAGTCAGGGGTTGAGCAGTCAGCACCCCCCAGCACATTGGAAAGTTGGCACCTGTAGCTCCAGCCCCGGAGTCGGTGCCTAGACAAGGAGCCGCCCATTAACTTCTGAAGAGCCACATGGGGCTCCGGAGCCACAGTCTGGCCACCCCGGCCTATCGGTAAAGGTGTCTTACTTATTACTGCATGCTCAGTGCAGCCAATTTGTTCACTTCCCCCACACATAACAGTATAAATATACAGAACTGAAAGCAGTTTTAACTGAGTTAAGTATCACATTTTGACAATAAATCCCGAGTTTATAACTATCATTCCCAGGTTAACAAAATGATACCTGTTCCAACAATACATTAGAAACATGAGGGTGATTTAAGACATTACAAGCATTAAGAAAATGCATAAAATACTAAAGCAATTTGTGTGAAATTAGTTACAGAGTATAACACTATGTTCCCATGACAAGGGGAGTTCCCTACATTTATAAATCTTAGCTTAGGTTGCACCTTGTACTACGCACCCATGGACAGGAGAGAGGGGGAACAAGAATCTCCCTTGACTCTCTGCACCGGCTGCCCAGACTGTGGTTCAGATTACTCAGAAGTAGAGCAGGTAGGCTTAAAGTGGGTAGCCACTGGATTATTCCCGCACCCTCAGCTCATCAGACAGCGTTGCTAAACTGGCATGGAATGTGCCTTAACTTGATGCTACTGCAGATCAGCAGAAAATTCACACTCCCTGCCAAATGCAAAGATGCAATAGGAAGGGAATTAAGACTCTCTCACTGGGGTGTCTCCAAGGCACAAAGACTCCTCGGCCTATTCATGGGGTGATGCCACAAACATATCATGTCATGTTCAGTGCTGTACCTAAAGCCACAATGTAGCACAGCGTTTGTCACAGGGTATTTATTTGCAATTGAGTGGACAGTGACAAAAGCAAGGTTCTGACTTGTATCCCAATAAGGCCATTGTGGAGAAACTAAACAAATTCTTTGCATCGGTCTTCATGGCTGAAGATATGAGGGAGATTCCCAAACCTGAGCCATTCTTTTTAGGTGACAGATCTGAGGAACTGCCCCAAATTGAGGTATTATTAGAGGAGGTTTTGGAACAAATTGATAAACTAAACAGTAATAAGTTATCACGACCAGATAGTATTCACCCCAGAGTTCTGAAGGAACTCAAATGTGAAATTGCAGAACTACTAACTGTAGTTTGTAACCTATCATTTAAATCAGCTTCTGCACCAAATGACTGGAGGATGGCTAACGTGATGCCAATTTTTAAAAAGGGCTCCAGAGGTGATCCCAGCAATGACAGGTACGTAAGCCTGACCAGTACCAAGCAAATTGGTTGAAACTTTAGTAAAGAACGGAATTGTCGGACACATAGATGAACATAATTTATTGTGGAAAAGTCAACATGGTTTTTGTAAAGGGAAATCATGCCTCACCAATCTACTAGAATTCTTTGAGGGGGTCAACAAGGATGTAGACAAGGGGGATCCAGTGGATATAGTGTGCTTAGATTTTCAGAAAGCCTTTGACAAGGTCCCTCATCAAAGACTCTTAAGTAAAATAAGCTGCCATGGGATAAAAGGGAAGGCCCTCTCATGGATCAGTAACTGGTTAAAAGATAGGAAACAAAGGGTAGGAATAAATGGTCAGTTTTCAGGATGGAGAGAGAGAAATAGTGGTGTCTCCAGGGTCTCTACTGGGACCAGTCCTATTCAGCATATTCATAAATGATCTGGAAAAGGGGTAAACAGGGAGGTGGCAAAATTTGCAGATGATACAAAACTACTCAAGATAGTTAAGTCCCAGGCAGACTGCGAAGAGCTACAAAAGGATCTCTCAAAACTTGGTGACTGGGCAACAAAGTGGCAGATGAAATTCAATGTTGATAAATTCAGAGTAATGCACATTGGAAAACAATCCCAACTATACATATAAAATGAGGGGGTCTAAATGAGCTGTTACCACTCAAGAAAGAGATCTTGGAGTCATTGTGGATAGTTCTCTGAAAACATCCACTCAATGTGCAGCGGCAGTCAAAAAGTGAACAGAATGTTGGGCATCATTAAGAAAGGGACAGATAATAAGACAGAAAATATCATATTGCCCCTATATAATTCCATGGTACGCCCACATCTTGAATACTGTGTGCAGATGTGGTCACATCATCTCAAAAAAGATACACTGGACTTGGAAAAGGTTCAGAAAAGGGCAACAAAAATGATTAGGGGTCTGGAACAACTTCCATATAAGGCGAGATTAATAAAATTGGGACCTTTCAGCTTGGAAAAGTGACGACTAGGGGGCATATGATAGAGATCTATAAAATCATGATGGATGTGGAGAAAGTAAATAAGGAAGTGTTATAAGGAGTAAATAACACAAAAACTAGAGGTCACCAAATGAAATTAATAGGCAGCAGGTTTAAAACAAACAAAAGGAAATATTTCTTCACACAACGCAATCAATCAGTGGAACTCTTTGCCAGAAGACTACAACAGGGGTCAAAAAAGAACTAGATAAATTCCTGGAGAATAGGTCCATCCAAACATCAATGGCTATTAGTCAGGATGGACAGGGATGGTGTCCCTAGCCTCTACTTGCCAGAAGCTGGGAATGGGTGACAGGGGATGGATCACTTGATAATTTCCTGTTCTGTTCATTCCCTCTGGGGCACCTGGCATTGGCCACTGTTGGAAGACAGGATACTGGACTACATGGACCTTTGCCTTTCTTACGCTCTTATCAACATGCTTTCCTCTGACTACGCTCTGACACAATGACAGAAAATGGTCCAAAATGTGATTGTATAAAAATAGTACCTTCCGGTGGGTCCAGGTCCAATGTGGAATAAAAAATTAGAAACCCTTGAAAGTTGCCATGAAACGGAATTGTCCTCCTCCACTCAGCTGAACTGCTAGAAGCTATGGGCGGATGAAGGGGTCAGCCTGCTCAGTGCATGGATGGAGTCTGGAAACCTGGGACCTCATGATGCCATTCTTAGAATACTGGCAGAATCCCACTTTAAATGCCTAATGCATCTGAGACCCCCTGCTACAAATGGACATCTCTGATTTTCGTAGGCATTTTAGTGTTGTTGTAGCCATGTTGGTCCCAGGATATTAGAGAAACAAGGTAGGACCCTTGTCTATCCATGATTTGATGTTTCTTGTCAGCCAAAGGTGTTGCCGAACTGTAAAACAGACAGGCACTGACTAGGAAAGGAGCGTACCCGAATCACAACACCGCAGAGCCTGTTGTCAGTGGAGCGCTAACGAGAGGATGGAAGTTTTGGAAAATGCAGTGTAGGCCTGATAAAGGTTTTCATTTTACTTGAATGAAAACAATATTATGTTCAATATTAAAGAGGAGTTTGAAAACACACACAGCCATACATGAATTCAAATAGAAAAAATATTGTGTTGTAATGCTGAGCCAGCGCAAACAGCCTTAAAAAAAAACATACCGTGCATGCCTCATGAGATAGCATGATTCTGCCATCAATATGCAGAGCCCAGCAGGAACACATTCCTCCTTTCAGAGGGGAGAATAGGATTTCTTGAATTAAAATTGTGTTCACTGTTCCTCAATCTGCCAAGTTTAGCTCTCATCTCTTTGTTTAGAAACCCTGGGAATAGGAGTAACCTTTGGGTGACTGGAATGCGTTCGATTACATGCAGCAAGAAATCTATTAAACCTCATTGTGTGCACGCTAAACACTAATCACTATTGGTGTCATTCCTTTTTAGCTTTAACAAGTAGTTATCTAGCATGCCCAGCAAGGAAGTCTCTTACGTGCCTCCTAGCACCTCTCTGACCACAACATTTTAATAGTTTCAAATTCATTTTGATATAATCTTTCCTTTCCTTCCCAGAAAAAAAAGTGAAGTATCTGTAAGTGCTGCCATATGGTAAATATGGCCAACCTGAACTATGCAAACCCCAAGAGGCAGGATCCCCTCCAAAGTCAGGAGATTTTTTAAAAAATAAGAAATCTGGGGTAGCTTTATTTTCTGTTTCTTGAACCTTGAGGGCTCCTGTTTTCAAGCTTTTCTTCGCCACTATGAGGGCTAGAAATGTACAGAAAACTCAGATTTTCACACGATTTAAAAGCTGGGCTTTTAATACCAAATTAGAGCTGGTCAAAAAATGGATCCCCCTCCCACCCTCATGGGGAAAGCAATTTTCAAAATTTTCCACAGAAAATTCCGATTTTTCATCAGAACTCTTTGGTATTAATCAAAAACTGAAACATTTTGATGTGGAAACGCTGCCGCAGGACCTCCTGCGAGTTGTAACTCATGTGCCTCTCCTCGGCCAGGCTCCCAGGGACAGACTTTATTGCCCGTAAAACACAGCGGCCTCCCCTTCTGATAGAGAGAGGTGGTGCCTAGGGCACTCTGGCTGGGGAGCTAAGCACATCGAGGAGTACCGGACCATGAGGCACTGCACCAGTTAAGAATCAAAATATTTCAGTTATCAGGTGTTTAAAAAAAAAAAAAAACTGAATTTTTCCACTGCAAATTTAATTTAGTCAACCCTATTTTCCCCCATCAAAAGCAGCTTCCAGGGAAATCTTAGCCAAGCCTGGCAAGGTTTGGGTCAAAATGATAAGTAGGGGCAATAGTGCCATGGCTGGTCAGAGGCTTCTCCCGCAGTTGCAGATCTAACGCTGCCAGATCGATCCCTGACCTGCAAGGGTCCCCGCGTGGGGCCCTCCCTATGCTGCCGCTGCCTCAGTGCCCTGATGCAGCATTCTCAGAGTAAACACTGTACAGCTATCAATCAGAAATCTCAGTCCTCCAAATACATTTGTCCCGGTGCTGTATGTGAAAGCCGGACAAAGCCGGCATTCTCCTGCAGACTGTGATCTGCGCCAGCTCTGCCCAACAACCCAACAGAGAAACACATTGTTATTTACGGAGAAGGAACTGTATGAACCAACTGCCCAACTCCAAAGACAAACCTTCACGTTTTTAGTACGATTCAGAGTTCTTATGCTCCAACCCGGTCAACACACTCTTCTAGGAGAAATGGGCAAGGCTGCGAGTCTTTCATGGAGGTCATGGAAGTCGCGGATTCTGTGACTTTCCGGGACCTCTGTGATTTCTGCAGCAGCTGGTACGACTGACCCCAGGGCCGCCCCTTCCCCAACGGCAGCGTCAGGTGGGCCCAGGCCGCCCCGCCTCCCCACCCTCAGCCCAGCAGCGGCTGGAGTGCCCCTCCAGGATCAGTAGCGTCCCCTGGAACTCCACCCCACAAAGAAGCAGCATCCCCAGAAGCACCCTTCCCCCTGCACCTAAGATTCAGTCAGGGGTATTTTTAGTAAAACTCATGGACAGGTCACCAGCCCATGACATTTTGGTTATTGCCCGTGACCAGTCCATGACTTTTACTAAAAATACCCCTGAGTAAATCCTAGCCTTAGAAATGGGTAACCACTGGTTTCCAAGGTAAAAATAGTCCAGTGTGTACGGGTAGCGAGACAGAATCATAGAATCATAGAATATCAGGGTTGGAAGGGACCCCTGAAGGTCATCTAGTCCAACCCCCTGCTCGAAGCAGGACCAATTCCCAGTTAAATCATCCCAGCCAGGGCTTTGTCAAGCCTGACCTTAAAAACTTCCAAGGAAGGAGATTCCACCACCTCCCTAGGCAACGCATTCCAGTGTTTCACCACCCTCTTAGTGAAAAAGTTTTTCCTAATATCCAATCTAAACCTCCCCCACTGCAACTTGAGGCCAGAACCCGGCGCTCTGTGGCTGCCCCACCAAATTAGCACAGGTGGCATCGAATAACGATTTGCTTTTCCTAAAGCAGGAAACTTTCAATACCACTTTGCAAACAGATCCCACCAAAACTGCACATCTAAATATTTTTTTAAAAAAAATCCACACCCCCCTCATTAGGTGGGAGTAAAACCTTCAATGTGACGAAGTTACTGATAAAAATGAGTCCTGAGCCTGTTTTATTTCCTGTGGGAGCCAGCCAAACTCCAAAAATGACCTAAAATTAATCAGTTTCTCTGGCTTTTTAATAATTTACCCAAGGTGCTATAACCTATGGGCCAAATCCTTCCTTCTCGCCTGTGTAGAAACCCCTGGGAGAGGCTTCAGAAAATCCAAGCAGAGAGGATTCCCCACATTCCTTCTCTGTGCCCCCACCCCCTTTCAGAAGCAGGGGGCCCCAAGAGCAGCACCTTGGCCTGCATGCTTCTCCTCCATCTCCATCCACACACAGCAAGGGGCATAAAAGCACAAAGCGAAAGCAGAACTGGCCCCCTCCACATTCCTGCCAGTGTCATCAGAAGAAAATGGGCTCTGTGGAGCAGCTGCTCCCCAATTGCCTCCTGCCCCAAACTCCCAGAATCTGAAGCACCCGACAAGGTGGTGTCGATATGGAGTAGCTCCCACAAACGGCTGAGAAAGGAGAGCAAGTTGCCTTTTCTCTGTCCTGCCTCTCTGTGGATCCAGAGGCCTTTCCATCCTATTTATTCCCATTTGCCTCCATCCATCATAAAGAATGGAGGGCAGGAAATAACACACCTTTATCTGGTTGCATATTTGACTTTGCATTTCAATACTTATATGCTGGAACTCAATGCCTGCTACAAATGTGCAGCCCCCTGCATTCTCATGGAAGCCAGTAGCACTGGAAGAAAACCACTACTAAAATGAAAAGTCTTATCAGAGCCCAGAGAAATTACCCCATGCAATACACAGTGTTCAGGGAGAGAGAGAAAAGTCTCTTTAGTTCAAATGCACATTATGCTAATCGCTCAGACCAGGTATAGTTCTGTCTTATATCATCCATGACTTCCATATCCACTAACGCCATCAAAAGGGTTATAGTGAATATGACTCTTAATTGCTTTTACTTTTACCTTCTTTTAAACAGCCAGCTTGTTTTGTTTTTATGCATGCTGTTCAGATGGACAGCACCAACTCAAATTTGGCCTTTTTTAAAAGAGATATACTTATGAAACCTAAAGGTTAACAGCATAGTGTCTACTTTAAAAGAAAATGGCAATGAAAACCATTATTTTAAACAAATGAACATTCCCCTGAAAGCTAATACTGCACCATTAAAAGAATGGAATTGATTACATTAATTTTCACTCTTAAACCTGAAAATTACACACAAAAGCATGAATAAAACTGTTTGTTTAAAATGTTTCACTTTTACCAGTGTAAAACTTTATTACTAACATGGGCAGAAAAATATATTTGTTCATAAGGTATGATTTTTTAAGCTGACAATGTCCCTTTAAGTTATTACCTTTAAAGTCAACTGATACCCACAAACTCAATTGACTTTCCTGAGAATACATTTTTAGCTATGGGCATTAAGGTGCCGGGTCAGGGTATGGGGAGGAGGAATTGTGAATTTCTTGACTGTTTTAAGCCACCTTCCATTCCTGGGAGCTAAACCTGAAGGATACAAATGTACTACATTTCACTGTGGCTGTGTAACACTGAGACACCCTGGCAGTTGGCGAGCGGGATCGAACCTGGGACCTCTCAAGTTTAGTGCATGAGCTTCTACTGCATGAACTAAACGCCATATATGGCTGTTAGCTAAGGCTGTAGAGCAGACTCATTCATCTCTCTCTCCAAGTGGTTTCAGTGTCACTAGATGGGACAGAGCACCACACCCAGGAGGCATGTGGGTAATAGCTGCATCAGTTGGTTTACAAACTGAAGGTGTAAGAAAAATGCCAACTATTTATTTACTGTAAGTCAATAAAAATTCCATATTCTAGTCAACACATGTGAAGGGTGTAGGTCTTGCACGAACAAAGCAAGGAAACAGAGGTTGATAATGGACAAAGCATGAATTCACAAGTGACCTTGTAAATAATATGTAGCTAGACGATAAATAGTAAGGAGTAATGTGTGAAAAGCTTGCAGCTGCAGCTTTGCTTACTAGCACGCTTCATAGCTCATGATCTATACAAAGATTGGGTCACAAAATTAGTGAAACAATCCAAGTGTGTGATAGAGTGTAGAATGTAATGTGCATGTGTTAGTCTGTTTTAGAATACGCATAGATTCTGATTCATGATTATGTACTTTGGAGTAGTGGCGTACACTAACCCACCACCCCACACCTGAGCCTGATCAATTGAGGTGTAGCATTATGAAATGTCAATAAAAAAACCCAGTGATGAGTCCATGTTTTTGGATTCCAGAGAATTGGAAAACATGTTCTCCCAAAACTGGGCGAGGTGATCTGGATGGGCTGAGAGGAAAAAGGTTCCTGCCTGGAGGGAATCCCAGCAATGGGCCCTATAAATAGGTAAAAGGAGAGTTTGATGCCTTATTTCTTTTCCTGGATCCCCAGGTAGTGCAGTTACTTGGAAGCACACTGTACAGGTGCATTATTTAAATGCAGGACAGAGGAGTTACACAAATCTTGGTTTATGTTCATAGTATTTATGTGCAAACTTCCCATGCACAAGTTTCCATGACACTTTCATGTACTTTCACTGCCCAACCCCTGTATAAAAACAGCATAGTAATAATGTCAACATTTAGTTTAAGAGGAAATATCCTGAGTAACCATCAGAACCTTTGTGATTTATTTCAGTAGACACCAATGAGTGATCAGCAAATCAATACAAATAAATGGTGAACATTATGACCTTCCCAATGTGATGCTCAGACAAATTGAGATCCCGTATTATTGTTTATGTGATTTACCAGTCCCTTTTTCACTGGCTTGGCTTATGAAGTGAGCTGTAGCTCACGAAAGCTTATGCTCAAATAAATTTGTTAGTCTCTAAGGTGCCACAAGTACTCCTGTTCTTTTTGCGAATACAGACTAACACGGCTGCTACTCTGAAACTCAACATTTTCAGTGTAATTAACAAAGTGCAATTAGCCATTAACTTTCATTGTGGAGCCACTCACTTCATGAAGTATCTGCGTAAGCTTGTTAAGCATTTATAGGCAAAACGTATCTCATTCTTCTAGCCAAAATCAGTCACTGGCAAAAAGCTTTTTTCAGTACCTTCTACAGCCCTCAAGTTCAGCAACAGCAGTCAACCGTATGTATCCAAATAGGGCCAGATCCGAAGCCCACTGGAGTCAACAGAAAGACTCCATGACATTAATAGCAATGGATCAGGCAGAGTATGCAGCCCACAACTATTAGTAAGCACTAAAATAAGCAGGAGACTGACTTGCTGATGAATGCAAACAAAACGTAACAAGGTGAAGAGCTTCATTCTGTTAGCAAATAAGAACTATGTTTAGTGACAACTAAAGCATCAGGACCAACCCTACCCACTCCAAATGTTAAATGCATGGAGGAAAGATTCGATCTCACCTCCATATTACCTATCACACTGTCGATAACGCTCCAACTCTCCTTGAGGCTTTTGCTTCCATCTCCAAATGGAGACCCTAAACAATGGATACCCCAGCTTCATCAAACTTTCACTCTAATGCAAAAACCCTTCTGTAGTGTTTAGATGTTGCTTGTAATTATTAGAATTGGGAACACCAGCTGTTGGGAGTCTGAAAGGACAGGAAACAGGAAGGAGGGGGGAGGAGTTGAAGAGGCTGAAGGACAGCTACTGAGGGTGCAAGCAGCAGCTTGGAAAAGAGGTTTCCACTTTAAAAAATAAAGTCCTGTTGAAGTTTGTTAATACCTTGCCTGGCTACTACAACATTTTTGCGACAAGAATGGATCTTCTGCCTCTGAACCCACCTGCACCCTTTCTACAAAGCCCAGGTGAGCCTCCAATTGCTTTTACTGCCTGGATCCATATGTTTGAGACTTATCTGCTTGCAATCAGTGCTACAGAGATTTCTGAAGTAAGAAAGCATGCTCTGCTAATCCACTGCCTTGGAACAGAAGGGCAGCATATATTTTACACTTTTCCCCTTGCAGACGATAAATAGGAGACTGCACACACTGCATTGTACCAAAAGTGAATGTAGTAGCTAATCACTACAGACTTCGCCAGCGTGAGCAGAAACCAGGGAGACTATAATGCAATATATTGCTTCCCTGAGGAATCTGATTGTAAACTTGTGACTTTGGGAATATGGCAGATGAGATGATTAGAGAGCAACTCATTGAGAAAACAACCATGCTTTGTGTAAGAGAACGTTTACTTCTAGAACCACAACTTACACTAGAAAAAGCAATAACCATTGCTACCCAGATTGAGTCAGCTACAGCTGAAGCCAAAATATTGAGCATGGCTACAGGAGGCACAGTCCAGGCTGTGACTCCTTTGCAGAAAAGTTCACTACCACTGCAGACAAACAATTACAAGAGGAAAACTAATGAAAAACCACCAAATCAGCAAATTCAAAATACAGTAAAAGCATGCTTTCACTGTGGATCCCCACAACACCTTGCAAGCTACACAGGATATCCGGCAAAAGTAGCTCAGTGCAATCATTGCAAAAAGATTGGGCATTTTGCTAAAGTATGTTGCAGTAGCCCGTTCAATCAACAGGTGCATGCAGTTACAATACCAGATGTTACTGTGCTGAGCGTGGACAAAATCACTACTGCACATATTCCAGAACAAATAAAGTGCATGGTAAACATTTCTGCCATACCCTCAGGCAAATCACATTCTATTCAGCGAATGTTGGACACTGGCTCAGCAGTATCTATACTACCTGATTCCATCTATTTGCATTACTTCAAAGATGTGCCTCTTACTGAACCCAAGCTTCACTTGGTGTGCTATTTGAAAAACCATATTCCAGTACGTGGCTGCCTGCCAGCAATAGTTACTTTTGGTGATTGCTGTGTAACTGCAGAGTTCTACATTGTCCACAAAGGCACTCCTATCCTTGGCAGAGATTTATTGGCTGCTTTAAATCTCAGGGTAGTTAACGGACGAATTGATCTTCCTCAGCAAAGCACTCTTGCAGTACACACACCAGTTTCAGCTGGGACCCAACTCCAGGTTGAGGAGAAACTTGGCTTTCCTTATATGTTTCTGCATAAAGTTAAAAAGTGGAATAATGTGATGCCTGTACGACAGAAATTACAGCGCTTACCATTTTCAGTCAGGGAAGCTGTTTCAGAGGAACTTAGAAAACTTGTTGAAGAGGACATCATTGAAGAGATTAACTCCTTGGAATGGGTTTCACCTACAGTAGTGATGTAGAAGAAGGGTGGAGACATTCACCATTGTGTGGACTTAAGGGAGCCAAATAAAGCTATTGTGATTGACAGCCATTCTCTTCCTCACATAGAAGAAGTATTTGCAGAACTCCGTGGAGCAAAGATGTTTTTTACTCTTGATTTGCAGAGCACATACTACCACGTTATGTTGCATGAAGATAGCAGAGACCTCACAGCATTTATTACATGAGGGACTATTCCGTTTTAAACATGTTCCATACGGTCTCGCATCAGCCCCAAGTGCCTTCCAAAAAATGATGTAGTTGATCTTGAAGAATCAACATGGAGTTCAGTGCTATTTGGATGATATTATTGTTTTTGGAAATACTTCTGAGGAGCATGACAATAACCTGCAGTCTGTACTAAACTGCATCAGCAAAGCAGGCCTCAAGCTCAATTGGTCCAAATGCAAATTTAGACAAACTGAACTCTCCTTTCTGGGGCATACAATTTCACAGGCTGGACTAAAACCTGATCCGGCTCATATCCTGGCAATTTCAAATGCTCCTCCTCCAACAGATTTGCAAACCTTACGTTCCTTCTTGCGTCTTACCTCCTGGTATGCAAAATTCATTCCCAATTATGCTTCTGTCATTGAACCGTTACGGGAATTACTACGGAGAAGTTCAACACTTAGTATGGGCAACGGATCCACAAGCTAGATTTGAAATGGTGGAAGACTTGATTGTACATAGTCCAGTACTTGCACTATTCGGTCCTGCATTGCCCACAATTGTAACTACTGATGCTTCTGATTATGGACTTGGGACTATCCTCACACAACTGCATGAGGACAACACAGAGAGGACTGTTGCATTTGCTTCAAGGACACCAAGTAATGCTGAGAGAAAATATTCTACAGTTGAAATAGAAGCACTTGCTTGTGTCTAGGCTACTGAAAAATGGAGAAGTTACCTGTGGGGCCGCACGTTCAAGTTGCGCACAGACCACAGCGCTTTGTCGACGTTGCTCACCACAAAAGGACTGGGAAGAGCAGGATATTGTATTGCTAGATGGTCTGCAAGACTACTCTCTTTCAATTATGAACTGGAATATAACCCTGGAAACCAAAATGTGGACGCTGATTGCCTTTCTCGCCTGCCTTTGCCTTCACCAGATGGTGCACCGGAGGATGAGGATGTCATAGTTGCGCTTACTACAAGCACTCTTACCACAGTTACAAAAGAACAATTTCAAGCTGCTTGTTCAGTATGTCCAATTCAACAAAAACTATGGGAACTGCTGATAAAGAGATGGCCCAGTCATCCTAAAAACCTTGACTCAGTTTTGCTGCCTTATGTTAGAGTTCGGGATGAACTTTCTTTGCTCGATGGCTGTGTGCTACAAGGTACCCACCGGCTACTTGTGCCAGAATAATTACTGTCAAGACTCATACCTGAATGAAGGTCATGCCTGACTAATCTAATCGCCTTTTATGATGAGATTACTGGTTCTGTGGATGAAGGGAAAGCAGTGGATGTATTGTTTCTTGACTTTATCAAAGCTTTTGACACGGTCTCCCACAGTATTCTTGTCAGCAAGTTAAGGAAGTATGGGCTGGATGAATGCACTATAAGGTGGGCAGAAAGCTGGCTAGATTGTCGGGCTCAACGGGTAGTGATCAATGGCTCCATGTCTAGTTGGCAGCCGGTATCAAGTGGAGTGCCCCAAGGGTCGGTCCTGGGGCCGGTTTTGTTCAATATCTTCATAAATGATCTGGAGGATGGTGTGGATTGCACTCTCAGCAAATTTGCGGATGATACTAAACTGGGAGGAGTGGTAGATACGCTGGAGGGGAGGGATAGGATACAGAAGGACCTAGACAAATTGGAGGATTGGGCCAAAAGAAATCTGATGAGGTTCAATAAGGATAAGTGCAGGGTCCTGCACTTAGGATGGAAGAATCCAATGCACCGCTACAGACTTGGGACCGAATGGCTAGGCAGCAGTTCTGCGGAAAAGGACCTAGGGGTGACAGTGGACGAGAAGCTGGATATGAGTCAGCAGTGTGCCCTTGTTGCCAAGAAGGCCAATGGCATTTTGGGTTGTATAAGTAGGGGCATAGCGAGCAGATCGAGGGACGTGATCGTTCCCCTCTATTCGACATTGGTGAGGCCTCATCTGGAGTACTGTGTCCAGTTTTGGGCCCCACACTACAAGAAGGATGTGGATAAATTGGAGAGAGTCCAGCGAAGGGCAACAAAAATGATTAGGGGTCTAGAACACATGACTTATGAGGAGAGGCTGAGGGAGCTGGGATTGTTTAGCCTGCAGAAGAGAAGAATGAGGGGGGATTTGATAGCTGCTTTCAACTACCTGAAAGGGGGTTCCAAAGAGGATGGCTCTAGACTGTTCTCAATGGTAGCAGATGACAGAACGAGGAGTAATGGTCTCTAGTTGCAGTGGGGGAAGTTTAGATTGGATATTAGGAAAAACTTTTTCACTAAGAGGGTGGTGAAACACTGGAATGCGTTACCTAGGGAGGTGGTAGAATCTCCTTCCTTAGAGGTTTTTAAGGTCAGGCTTGACAAAGCCCTGGCTGGGATGATTTAACTGGGAATTGGTCCTGCTTCGAGCAGGGGGTTGGACTAGATGACCTTCAGGGGTCCCTTCCAACCCTGATATTCTATGATTCTATGATTCATACACCTGGCACACGATACTCATCAAGGAATTGTCAGAACCAAACAATGACTACAGGATCTGTATTGGTGGCCAGGGATGGACTCTCAAACTGAAGCACTCATAAAATCCTGTGTCACTTGCCAAATGCATGATAAGACAGCAGTGACATGTACCCTTCCATTACAGCCTGTTCCTCTTCCTGAATCTGCATGGGAAAAAGTGGTGATTGACATTGTAGGACCCTTTGATACTGCTCCAACTGACTGTCATTATGCCATCACCTTAATAGACTATTTCAGTAAATGGCCTAAGGTAGCATTTACATCGCAAATCTCTTCTGCTACAGTAATTAAGTTCCTCTCTTCAGTTTTTAGCAGGGAAGGTAACCCCAAAGAACTGGTTTCAGATAATGGTAGTCAATTTACTTCCCTGGAGTTTGAAACTTTTCTAGCAAAGAGGAACATTTTACACAGAAGGTCATCCCTATACTACTCTCAAGCCAATGGGGAAATCAAATGGTTTAACAGAAGTTTGAAATAGAGTTTGCAAACGGCTAAACTGGAACGGCGACTGTAGATAACCTTCACTACTGATTTCTTGCAAGCATACCAGGCTTCATGACAAGCCACAATGCAAAGATTATCCGCAGAGTTACTGCATGGGAAACAGATGAATACTAAACTGAACATTGCTGGATTGTTAAAGGCATGACCTGAGGCCCCAACCGAGGATGATGTGAGAAAAACAGTTGAACAGAACCAAGCAAAGTATAAGGCTTCCACAGACAAGCAACGGGGTGCTAAGGAACCAAAGTTTCAGTGTGGTTCCTTCGTTAGAATACGAAAACCTGGAATTTTAGGCAAAGGGGACCATAAATTCACAGCTCCTCTTAAAATCATAGAGAAGAAGGGACCTTACACCTATCGACCTTCTGATAGGCGGGTATGGAATGCTTCTTACCTTGCACCTGCCTATGCACCAAGAGGAGCTTATGCCAACACCCAGTCTGCACTGGATGACTTCACCGTAGTATCAACACAACAAGACATTGCACTGGAACTGGGGCTTAAGAGACGGCCTGTCAGACTCAGACCACCACCTGTCTGGACTAGAGACTATGTTATGTAGTATCTATAGTGTTTTTAGTGTAATATTTCTGTCAACAGTATAGTGCCTTGTTTCCTATTTGTTCCTGTGGCTAGAACAATAATGTTCATTGTAATTGGGAGAGTTTCTTAAGAGAGGAGGGAATGTGGGGTGTTTAGATGTTGCTTGTAATTATTAGAATTGGGAGCACTGGCTGTTGGGAGTCTGAAAGGACAGGAAACAGGAAGGAGTGGGGAGGAGTTGAAGAGGCTAAGGGACAGCTACTGAGGGTGCAAGCAGCAGCTTGGAAAAGAGGTTTCCACTTTAAAAAATAAAGTCCTGTTGAAGTTTGTTAATACCTTGCCTGGTTACTACAACACCTTTATAGATTCTAAGGCCAGAAGGGACCACTGTGATTATCTAGTCTGCCCTCCTGTGTAACACAGGCCCGCGAATGTCTGCAAAATAATACCTAAAGCAGATCTTTTAGAAAAACATCCAGACATGGCGAATCCACCATGACCCTTGGCACATTTTTCCAGAGGTTAATTATCCTCATTGTTAAAAATGTATGCCTTATTTTCAGTCTGAATTTAATCTAACTTCAATATCCAGCCAGCTTCCTTCACAGTGACCTCGGCAGTGTTAAAGCAAAATAACTTACCCAATGAATGGGCTATATAACCGTCAGATGTGCTCACCTGTTGATATCATTAATATCAGAGCACATGAGGTCACTATTACAGTTTTGTGTTATGCTCTATAGACAAACATGACTGATGTATAACTGATATTTTAGGATCAGCATATGAGGAGCAACACCACACTGCAATAAAAGACCTGCAGCATGCCTGCAGCTGGCTCTAGTCAATTGACTTGAACTTGCAGGGCTTGGGCTAAGGGGCTATAAAATGGCAGTACAGTATAGACATTCCAGCTCAGAGGAGAGTCCAGCCTTTAAGACCCACCCCCACTCACGAGGTCTCAGCGTCAAACACTCCGGAGCTGTCCTTTGTGTTTTAAATTTCTTGCAAAAGGAATACTAAGAAAAGTGAGACAATCCAATAAAAAAGGAGTGATTTGTTAATGACATTATTTCATTTTTCACCAAATAGTGCTCAATGTTTATATTCTGTGTTGTGATTTTTTGCGAAAGGTGTAAAGCTGCTGTTAAAACTCCACTCTACAGCACAACCTTGACTACGGTGACTATCACTGCACCACAATGGATAAGCATGAAAGGAAGCCAACATTTGACAGCTCAAGAACAAATTCACAAACACTGCAAACAGTTTACACTCCCCTGTCCTCCTTTTAAGTAATATAAATAGAGATGCCACTTTCCCCTTCCATGCAGAGTTTTCTATGAGCAATACTAGCTGCAGCCCAAGCAGAGTGACAGCAAGTTATTTCAAATGCTGCCTTGGGGTGGAAATGCTTAACACAATGGAATCCTGCTACACCACATTCAGCCAGTCACTGCAGAGGGTTTTGAGTCTGTTTTCCCCAGTTTCTTTGATTACGGTTGCAAATCCTATGTCACCAAAGGGTTTCTGAGGACATTATAAACCACAGATTAAATTTTAGGCTCATCTGACTGAGATGCATGAGGATAAAGGCCAGCAAGCTGCAAGTGAGAGGCATTCTGCCTGTTCAACTTGCAGTGAAGGTCTAAAATGAATACCTCTGCTGGCCTTAATCTTGAACATTCTCTTGTCTCCCATATTACTAATTCTCATCTTCTAGCAGCAATTACCTCGGAGATGCATCACCTACTCATCAGCCCTCCCAGTGAAAGCTGCTACATCTGACCAACTTTTGGGCCCTGGCAGTACAGAATCATGAGCATCCACTGCTAAACCTCCTCAGAGGAGCTCTGTGTGCTTGCAATAGAATCGAGCTGACTGAAAAAAACAAAGGGGAAAATTATATTTTTTGAAAAATAAGGATTTTTTAAAAATTCAATTCAGACTAAGTCATTTTGAAATTCAAAATCTTTTGATAAGCATCAAAAACAACACAACACAAAAATCCTAAAAAATTAGAAACGTCCTCAAAATGTCATCCCTTTTTCCAATTCAAATTGGAAACATTTCACCCAGCTGTAATAATGAGTCCGGTGTTGTTGTAGCCGTGTTGGTCCCAGGATATTACAGAGACAAAGTGGGTGAGGGAATCTCTTTTATGGAACCAACTTCTTTTGGGGAGAGAGAGATAGAGAGAGAGAAGCTTTCAAGCCACACAGAGCTCTTCTTCAGGTCTGGGAAACTAACTCACAGTGTCACCAGTCAGAGTCCCTTGATGTCTTTGCATTTTGTAAAAAGAAAAGGAGTACTTGTGGCACCTTAGAGACTAACCAATTTATCTGTAGCTCATGAAAGCTCATGCTCAAATAAATTGGTTAGTCTCTAAGGTGCCACAAGTACTCCTTTTCTTTTTGCGAATACAGACTAACACGGCAGTTACTCTGAAACTTTGCATTTTGTGTTATGGCGGATTTCAGAGACTGCTGTTTAAGATTAAAATAGGAGCTAAAAGGTTGAACATTCCATACCACATAAATATGACCACCAACACTACGAGGAAACTGTATAGATGCAAGATGGGTTTTCATATGCTGTTCAAATGGTATTAAAAGGCAGTGGGAAGAAAAAGGGAAGGTCACAGGAGGCACTGTGGATGAACATCGTGTGATGTCTGCCATCTTGTCCAACACATTGGAGATTGAACTGGGGACTGCCAGAGTTAAAAACTATGAGCTAAAGAGACAAGGCCCCAGACTGGGGCTGGAACAACTCATCAGCTGCAGGCCAAGAGTCCAGGGGCCAATTACCAGGAATCAGCCTTGGCTGGATGCCAGGAGATCAGAACTTAAGGAGAAACTGGAGGGCAGGGATCAAAAGTCAGGACAAGTCAGGGTACCAGGAGGCCAGGCTCAGGAGGCAGAAACAGGTAAGCACTAGACCACCAATCCATGGAAGGGTGAAGCCTCAGTGTACAAACAACTTCCTGTTTCCTCTTCTAGGTTAAATAGGTGCTGCAGCCCAATCAGGAGCCTCGGATCTCTCCCAATCAGAGCTAGGGGTGGGGTTTGTGCCCCAGTTGGGCTTCATGGACCCTGGTCTCTGCAACTGTCTGTGGGCTGCTGGGGGAGGATTGGAGTGTGATCACTCCCAGAACCCCCATGGACCTGGTTCAAGACCCCCAGGGTCTGACAGGGAAGAGACAGAGAGCGCCTTCTTTGACACAGCACCCACCTGCTTTCCATGTGAGAAGAAGGGAGCCTCCATTCCCCTTTCATTTGGCTTGTGGCACTGAACCACGAACCTTGGTTGAAAAGAAGGCAGCAATAACATCTGTGAGCTGTCAAGAGTTCAGTGTCCCCCTCTCCTACTGTCGACGCCCAGCAATCTCACGTTTTATGAGAAAGTAGTGAAGAGCAGTCTCCTATGGCTAGCAAATGCCAGTGTAATGGCAAATCCATCTCTCTGTGGAGCATTCAAATCGTGTGTGTGTGTGTGGTGTGTGTGTGTGTGTGGTGTCTGTGTGTATGCACACACCTATTGTACATGAAAGCTGAGCTTCTCATTCATCACTGCACTCCAGGAGCTGGGGCTTGAAGAAAAAATAAACCACGAAATACCATGAGAACTGGCACCACGCATATGACATACACAAAGCGATGGGACAAAAGGAGCTGGCCTCATTTTACTGTAGTGCCTTATGGTCCAGCAGAGAGATGATTTATTTCAACTGTAAACTCTTGGGGGGCAGGGGCTGCCATTTACTGTGTGTTTGTACAGTGCACAGCAGGCTTTTTGGCGCTCCCAACATACAAATAATACAATTAGTAAAAGGGAAAAGGCAAAAACAGTAGAGAATTTACTGGTTCCCAAAGCCCTTTCCTATTTGTGGGTGTTTGACTATGAATGCCAGTTTTGTGTGTGGTTTTACTCATAGAGCTGAGGAAACACTAAGGGATATCAAATACATACATCACTGCAGCCCAACCCTTCTCCCATCCGGAATCTGGGCTCCTCCAGTCAAGACTCAAGAAATCTTAGAGAAAATGGGAAAATGCCCCCCCCACCATGTTACAACTTGGCAACACCATACCCCAGTATTGACTGTGCAGTTCTGAATACTAAATACTCACCAGATGGTTCCTCGCTCACAGAGCCCAAAATGGAAATGAACCAGAATGAAAGAAAGAGTAGCAGCCTGCCCTGTCTACATGATTAAATTAGACTTCTCAAATGCACCATTCGTCTGCACCAATAGGTTTCAACTCCACACTTAGATATGCATCATGGGAGGCCTAACAATGCTGGCCTGCGTTTAGGGGGACAATGCTCTAAAGTGATTTAAGAAACTTTGCTCTAATACAGCTTATTCCCAATTCACTAATTATACCGGCGCTCAGATAATTATAATTAAAGGTGGTTAGGAATATTTTACCTCAGTAAAAATTGAGAAAAATGTTTTCGTTTTTGCTGAAAATGTTCTTTGAATATTTTCAAGTTTTCATTAAAAAGTAAAAGAGTTCAACTGAAAATGGACATTTCCCATGGAAATGTCTGTATATACAAAAAAGCCACTGTGTGTCAAACCTTCCCCCCCCCCAAACACACACACATTTTCAATGAGAAACTTTTGACCAGCTCTAGTTGTATTTCAATGTGTGTGTGTGTGTGTGTGTGTGTGTGTACAAAAATACAATCAGAGCTGTATTTTAAATGATCAAAATCCTCCAAAAAATGGAATTACCTTTCTCCAGAGCTCTAACTTTAAGTACAGATAAGCTCAACCTGAGCAGATCAGACTGAAATCACGATCTAAACTATTTGGACTTCAAAAGGTGGAAGGGCTTTCAGGCCCAGTGTTTCCATTCTGGTTCCACCTTAGAGCAAAGAGTACAGTCTCAGAAATCTGAATCCTGATCTAAAGCCCCCTCAAAGTACCAGGGGGGTTACAGGCCTGGCTTCAGGTGTGGCACACTTTCATTGTAAGGCAGAAGCAAAGCAATATATCTGTACTGCATTAAGTAGCTTGAGAGAGAGGTGGTGGGTAAGGTCGTATCTTTTATTGCACCAACTTCTGTTGGTGAGAGAGACCAGCTTTGAAGCTTGTCTCTTTCACCAAAAGAAGTTGGTGCAATAAAAGATACGCACCCATCTTGTGTCTCTAATATCCTAAGAGTCGGAACCGACATGGCTATCACTACTCTGAATACACGAGTAGCTTTAAACCTTGATAGCTCTAGTCAGAGTTGGTATAATAATAAATTCCTTTTGTCAGACAAGGATCTTAAGACAAACAATGATTGTTTCACACAGCCACGTTGTCTCTAAAGGAATAGCCTTTCTGTGGACTTCCACCTGCGGCAACTTGTCCAGGGTTTTCTATATTAAAAGGCATTATTGATTTTCTGGGCACCACTGAACAATTTAACACGGTGAACAAGTTTGATCCTAACATGCGATTGCCTGTGAACCTTTCCTGATACCTGCCTTCCTTTCTTGTGAATGGCGGTGTAAGTGCCGACCCTGCTCCCAAAACACAGCATCAAAGCTATTTAAGTCAACGCCAACACTATCTAAGCATGCAGGCTCAGATTTCTGAAGGCAGTTAGGCATCGCTCTGCTCAGTACTGCATCACCTGAATGCCTTAGGAGCGCGAGGCTCATTTTAAAAAACGACTTAAGCACTTAGAAGTGAAAGTCCCATTGACTTACAGCCTGGGTTCAGCTCCTAAGTAGGGCAACACCTACCTATCTTTAAAAATCAGTGTCTGGGCTAATCACGGTAGCATTTGAACACCACCTGTCTCCCATGGACGTGACGGGGAGCAGGACTGAGCAAAGGAGTCCGTTATCATTAAATTTCCCTGTTCATTTCCTCACTTGGTCTTTTGTTAGCACTGTTTAGTGCCAGGTGGTGTCTGGCCACAAGCCGGAGCAGCACAGTAGATCTGTGCGTGGGGCAGGCCTGGGGGGCGGGAGGCTAAGATTGCTCTCCCCTTAACATACTCTGTGCCCAAAGTGGCCAGGCAGGACTATGCCGCCCACCTGCAGAGCAGGGCCAGTGGAAAGGAAGAGCTGGAAGGGGATGTAGAAGTGAGTGCGCTGCTCCAAGCTGGCTCCCCGTGCCCCCTTTACATCTCCCTCAAGGCAGAACTGGGCCTTCCTAAAGGCAACCATCATGCTTGTGTTTAATAGGCCAAAGGTAAAACTGTAAGTACTCTAATGGCAACCAATGCCTTAGTGTTTACCGTCCTGGGGATAAGAGCTGCAAAACACCTGTTTTCACGGGGGACGATCCAAAGCCCATGGAAGTCACTGGCAGTCCTTCCGTTAGCTTCAATGGTCTCTGCATTAGGGCCAAGCAGCATCATAAGCATGTTTGCGTCTCCCAAACATTACAGGCTGCTGGGGGGTGGATCTAGCGCCGATGGCAACGTTCCTCATGGCTTCTCTGGTAGCAAAATCGAGCGTTTAACTGAAAGATTTGATCCTGATCCTGCAAAGACTGACGTATACACGTAATTTTCTGCACTGTGACTACTGCTCTGTGGGCTGCCCCCATTCCTCTAGCTACTTCCCCTGGTTTATTGTCGTCAATGGCACTGCTCTCAATGTATTCGGTAAAGCACATGTGCAAGACGTTGCAGAATCAGAGTCCTAAGTTGTAAATGGTTTCATGGAGGCCCCTGCAGGGGCCCAATTCCACGTGCGTACTGAACTGTGCAGTACGTCAATTTGTCAGTTAGTGGAAAATACATAATTAACTAAAATGTTTAGGGGTTTTTTCCCCCCATTAAAAAAAATAGACCTTATATGATGTGAGTCTCTCTCTCTTTTATGGTATTTGTACAAACGATACGGATCTCATCTCTCACTCTGAAAATGCTGGCTATCACCTCTTATTTGATTGCCACACGCTGCTTTTCAAACTCCTGTAATCCTTACCCTGCCTTGTAAGAGCTGTCCAAATATTTGTTACTGTGAGTTCAGCACCACTGTGCTTCTGGGAAGTATTTCAAACATCTTCGCAAGCTATTGTTCTTCCCTGTCCTGTTTGGGCCGTGGCTACTTTGCTGGTGCTCAAACTAGCTAAAAAGCTGTGCGCACACATTTTACAGGAAAAATTAACATTAATATATATGGAGCTTCTGTATGATGGAGAATAACCTATAGGTCTTTCTGGTCCAGGTCACTTGAAGATTTGCTGGTACCAATTGGCACGAATTTGTCTTTAGCTGTGTAATATGATTTGAGATTACTGCTGTCTTTGAGAATTGCAAAGAAAGTACACTTGTTCAAAAAGAAATCTTTCTATGTCTAGCAGACATCTGGTGTCTATTATTTACAATCATATTGCCTTTTCTTATTTGAACTGCAATCAATGGCAAAACCCCCAATGACCTCAATGGCATGAGGATTGGTGCCTGTACGGATACATGCAAGTTATCTTGATCATCTCTGTACTCTGAACACTTTCCTCCCTGGTCCATCTGTGTGCACACTCTGTCACACTTCTAATGTATCATAAATAATGGAATACTTGCAGCCTTCACAATGATTTGATTGAGCTATCCACATATATATTTACTACAACAGAGTAGGACTGAGTTCCCCAGCGTCTCCTGCTCACTCAACATGTCACTTAACATCAGAGAGAGAGCAACAGAATGTGGTTTGATATCAAAATAATGTTTAAATTATGCAGATGAGTGTATCAATAAATATTTCAATTATTTCATAATTGAGAAAAGGCCCTAAACTAGACATGACTGGTGGCTCTTCATTCAGAACCCAGGCAGCTGGTATGGAGGGCTGTGCTATTCACTATGCAATGCAGCTCCTGTTGCTACATGGAAGCAATAAGTAATCTTTACGACAAAAGCATTTAAAGTTACTTCCCAAGGAATATTCAGGACTAACAGCAAAAGGAGCCTATACGGAGGAATGTTGGCAACAAGATCATTTTGAATTTATAAATGTTAGTGTTCAACCAGAAACTTGAGTCTAAGATGCTCCAAGGAGAAAGTCTGGGATATACATCTTAATACACTTAGATCTGCCTTCACCAAACAAGGACACTTCACCGGACACCAGATTTAAAGGCAGCCATCCTGCAGCAAAAAAACTTCAGGACCAGACTTCAAAGAGAAACTGCAGAGCTTCAGTTCATTTGCAAATTTGACGCCATCAGCTCAGGATTAAACAAGGACTGTGACGGGCTCGCCAACTCCAAAAGCCATTTCTACTCCCTCGGTGTTCACACCTCAGCTGCTAGAAGAGGGCCTCATCCCCCTGATTGAACTAACCTCCTTATCCCTAGCCTGATTCTTGCTTGCATATTTATACCCAGTGATGAGCTGCCAAAATCTTAACAACCGGTTCCCTCCTCACCCCACGAGGGGGTCGTGGCCCGCCCCCACCCCCTCTGGACTCCTGCCCCATCCAAACCCCCGTATTCCTTGATGCCCCCCCCCAGGAACCCCTGCCCCATCCACCCCCCTCCCCTGTCCCCTGACTGTTCCCAGAACCACACAGGAGGGTCTCGTGGGCCACCGTAGTGGGTGCCCACCCTGTCCCGCCCCTAAGAGCCAGAGGGACCTGCTGGGGGGCGAGGTGGGGAGTCCTGGTGGTGCGTACCTGGGGCAGCTCCCAGAAAGCATCCGGCAGGTCCCTCTGGCTCCTAGGGGTGGGATAGCGTAGCTAGGGGGGAGCGGCCGCTCCCCCCGCTGATCACATCAAAAGTGACGCCTTAGGCGCAGACTCTGGGGTTGCTCCAGGGCTGGAGCACCCATGGGGAGAATTTGGTGGGTGCAGAGCCCCCACCGGCAGCTCCCCGCCCTGCACCCGGCCGCAGCTCACCTCACCTCCGCTCTGCCTCCGCCTCCTCCCCTGAACGCGCCACCCCGCTCTGCTTCCAGTAGTACCATTTGCTGCAGCACCACTGAACAGAATGCTCATTACTCTTTGCCTTGATCCTTCGGAGAGCTTTCAGTCTATAAGGCTCCACTTATAACCAAGCTAATTTACATTTAACTTTCCTAGTAAGGTTTCATGAGAGAACTGTATCTAATGCCTTACTAAAATCAAGACTTGTATTACATCTATTGTGTTTTTTGTCCATGGACTTTGGGTATCTCTATTAACAAAAAGAAAAGGAGGACTTGTGGTACCTTAGAGACTAACAGATTTGTTTGAGCATAAGCTTTCGTGAGCTACAGCTCACTTGCATCCGATGAAGTGAGCTGTAGCTCACGGAAGCTTATGCTCAAATAAATTTGTTAGTCTCTAAGGTGCCACAAGTCCTCCTTTTCTTTTTGTAGATACAGACTAACACGGCTGCTACTCTGAAATCTATTAACAAAAGTCATGAAGTTTACATGAGAGAGTATAAGATTAATAAATAGAGCGTTTAATCTCTTTTGTTAAAGCTGTCACAAATAAAATGTGTTCCATAGTCTAATCACCTCCCACCAAGACAAAGACTGACATCTGTGAATGAGAACTCAGTTGGAGTTTATTAGCCAATTACAGTTAAAATAAGGTTGAGTTGTCTTAATCTTCCTTTATTTCATAATAAGGCAACTAATACATTAGGAGCTACGCAATCCAAAAAATGGAGGCACACCCATGCAAAAAGTGGGCAGGAAGACCTGCACCTGCGTTCACACATGGAGTCTGGACAACGGCAAGCACAAAATGGTCCTTGGCTGATCCAACAGGTGTCCCTCTTCTCTTGAGCCAGTTCCGAGTGGAGCCAATCAAAACATTTCTATCTTAACCTTTTCCAATGAAAAACGGCCCTTTTTATATATAAACATGTTTTAATGCACATTTTTGGGTTTGTTAAAAAAATTCTCTTTTTTTCCAACAAGAAACTAAAAGACAAAAAATGTCAGTTTCTTAACAAATGAGAAAAATCACTTTATGGTAAATGTTTAAGTTTTCTCTCTTTTTTCTTTTTTGTTTTGTTACTTTTACGAGAGAAATAGGAATATTTCCACAATACAATTAGAAAATGAAAGTGTTGTTACTCCCTTTGGGGTTGTTGGTTTTTGTGTTGTTTTGTTTTGTTTTTTTTGGTGTGCATGTAAAATATTTACCATGCCGCAAGTTCTTGGTGCTTCCCATACATTAAGAATACAATTAATTTTCAAAGGGTAAGAGTACTAACCTTGTCATTTTAGCAAATATAAAATCAGGTAATTATATTTTAGGTGCCTAAACTCATCAAGTAGTTTCAAATGTGTATGAAATGCTTCTCTCCCTGGTCTAAATTGGATGTTGCTAGGTAGTGCAAAACAGCTGACGGATCCTTCCCCAGAAACAGTGGCATTTCAGTGCTGGAGAGAAGGAGGATGAAGTGATTACGATCAATCGATCTATATACAGAGTTCCCTTTGGGATATGGGATAGTTGCTTGACTCTTGAAAAAGGTGCTAAATGCTTTAAAGTATTCCTCTTTTAACTGTACATTCAAATACCTATTTGCATGTGTAGTTACCCGATTTTTTAGGCACAAATGAGGGTGAATGTGTATGCTTTTCTGCAAAAAGTGACCTCCAGTTTTTGAAAATCTATTATTTTTGCCCACTTTTAAATAATTCACAACACAGAGAAGTGGTTGAAAAATGTTTTTTCTTGAAACCAGTGATACCTTGTCCAACATTACCTAGATGCCAGCCTGTCATAAATATAAAGGGAAGGGTAAACCCCTTTAAAATCCCTCCTGGCCAGAGGAAAAATCCTCTCACCTGTAAAGGGTTAAGAAGCTAAAGGTAACCTCGCTGGTACCTGACCAAAATGACCAATGAGGAGACAAGATACTTTCAAAAGCTGGGAGGAGGGAGAAAAACAAAGGGTCTGTATCTGTCTGTATGCTGCTTTTGCTGGGGACAGAACAGGAATGGAGTCTTAGAACTTTTAGTAAGTAATCTAGCTAAGTATGCGTTAGATTATGATTTCTTTAAATGGTTGAGAAAAGAGCTGTGCTGAATAGAATGACTATTCCTGTCTGTGTGTCTTTTTTGTAACTTAAGGTTTTGCCTAGAGGGGTTCTCTATGTTTTGAATCTAATTACCTTGTAAGGTATCTACCATCCTGATTTTACAGAAGTGATTCCTTTACTTCTGTTAAAAGTCTTCTTGTAAGAAAACTGAATGCTTTTTCATTGTTCTAAGATCCAAGGGTTTGGGTCTGTGGTCACCTATGCAAACTGGTGAGGATTTTTACCAAACCTTCCCCAGGAAGTGGGGTGCAAGGGTTGGGAGGATTTTGGGGGGAAAGACGTGTCCAAACTACGTTTCCCAGTAAACCCAGATAAAGTTTGGTGGTGGCAGTGGAAATCCAGGGGCAAAGGGTAAAATTAATTTGTACCTTGGGGAAGTTCACTTTAGGCTGCTTGGTTTCCATAAAATTAAAGCTAACAAATGCCATGAAAAGTTGATGCATAGAGGCAGCACAGTTACCAATTCCGTGGTTATTCATTGTAATAAACAAAGCCTTAATAAACCCACAGCCTTTACCAGAGGTCAACAAGAACATAATCATGACCTTGCTTTGCATTAATAAAATAAAATAGATTAGTATCCCATGGTACTGAAGACTGGGCTTACTCTTGGTAAGAATCAAAAAATAAAATGCAATAAAAAAAATGACAAAATATGATGGTGAGATTTTTTCCCTCCTACTGACTATTCTGCATGAACATAAACTGAAAGGAGGATTCTTGGCCTGCATGTGAGTAAGAATGAATGCTGAAGATGGAGACAAACTACCTGGGTATGTAAAGTATTCCTCTGCCCAGGCAGCATTGTTCTCTGCTATGTAGCACATTTTCTAGTATTCTGCCATCTTCACATCCTATAATTCTAATAGACAAAGGCACTGATCCTGAAAACACTTTTGCAGGAGCTTAACTTTATGAATACAAGAAAAGGAGTACTTGTGGCACCTTAGAGACTAACCAATTTATGCATCCGATGAAGTGAGCTGTAGCTCACGAAAGCTTATGCTCAAATAAATTAGTTAGTCTCTAAGGTGCCACAAGTACTCCTTTTCTTTTTGCGAATACAGACTAACACGGCTGCTACTCTGAAACCTGTCTTTATGAATACAAGTAGTTCCATTGACTTCAAGGTACTAGCTTATGGAACACAGGATGCTTTTAAGAAGCATTTGAGGATATCAAGTGGACTATCCCCTGCTCCCAGTATATATGCAAAGATCTGCCATAGCCTGCCAGTCTTATTCTTAGACCTCCTTATCTGGCACCCTTTTTTCCTGCTTGGCTAATGCCTCTTTGGAAACTCTCCAGACTTGCCTTCAGTTTACCCTCAATCAGATTTTCCATTGTTAGTCTACTGGCCATATTATACATGCAGGTTGAAATATATCTTGTCCACCTTCCAAAGACATGATCTACATCCCTTTTGAAGAAGGGATAATAAAGTAAAAGAAGGAATCCAAAACAGTTGAAACATCTTCTGTTGCCAAAACAAAACATGCTGTTTTCATCTTGCGTACACTCAAGTCTTGAAAATGAAATATTCCTTGTGTATAAAAGCTGGTAATTTTCATTTCTCGTAATACTATTCTTATTATTATTCATTTCTACTGCAGTAGTACCTGGGATCCTCAGTCATACACAAGTACCTCACTTTACAAACACATAACAAGAAGCTTAATGCTGCTCTTTGATTTATTAAGAGCAGAACAAATGTGCTATATATTACCTTTTGAGTTGGTAATTTGAGTTGGTTAATTTTCCTTGCTATTCTTTTTTAAGCAAGATGAAGATGGATTGCTGCATAGGGATGGTACCAATACATTGCTGAAGCCTAAATTCATTAATTAAAAAAAAACTTGTTTGTGTTTTTATGCTTTTAAATGTCATATACAATTAAAATATTTTAAAAAAATCAAACCAAATTCGACTAGAATAAATCTGTAGTAAGTCTATCATCAAAAATGGAATTACACTAACATTAAACATTAGAATTAAGCAAGCTGTATTTAAATTAAAAAAAAAATCCTATCTTGATAATCAGTAATAAAAAGACTAATGAGTACTCCCGTTTGCAGAATCTAACATGATTTTTGCAAGTGTGCTAGTTAAAACTTTTTTTAATCATAAGTTAGTATCTTAGAAAACATTCTAAGTGTCAAGTGGAGTGCCCCAGGGGTCGGTCCTGGGGCCGGTTTTGTTCAATATCTTCATAAATGATCTGGAGGATGGTGTGGATTGCACTCTCAGCAAATTTGCGGATGATTCTAAACTGGGAGGAGTGGTAGATACACTGGAGGGCAGGGATAGGATACAGTGGGACCTAGACAAATTGGAGGATTGGGCCAAAAGAAATCTGATGAGGTTCAATAAGGATAAGTGCAGGGTCCTGCACTTAGGACGGAAGAACCCAATGCACAGCTACAGACTAGTGACCAAATGGCTAAGCAGCAGTTCTGCGGAAAAGGACCTAGGGGTGACAGTGGACGAGAAGCTGGATATGAGTGTTGCAGTGTTGCCAAAAATGCCAATGGCATTTTGGGATGTATAAGTAGGGGCATAGCAAGCAGATGCATCCGATGAAGTGAGCTGTAGCTCACGAAAGCTCATGCTCAAATAAATTGGTTAGTCTCTAAGGTGCCACAAGTACTCCATTTCTTTTCACCCAAGAAATGTACACACACCACTACCTTGGAAAAACAATTCAAAATGAGATCATACAGTTACTGG
This sequence comes from Eretmochelys imbricata, assembly GCF_965152235.1. Taxonomy (NCBI): domain Eukaryota; kingdom Metazoa; phylum Chordata; order Testudines; family Cheloniidae; genus Eretmochelys; species Eretmochelys imbricata. The sequence goes on along the minus strand of NC_135577.1, from coordinate 129,450,071 downwards.
CAAGAAAAGTCAAACAGAAGATTGTGGCAGATCTGAAGTCAGCAAGATATTACTCTCTTATTCTGGACTACACACCTGACATCAGCCATACAGAACAAATTACTTTAATGGTGCGTTTTGTAACAATAGCAGAACCGAGTGAAAATGTCCCTGCAATGGTGACGGTCAGAGAGCATTTTCTAGAATTTATAGACATTGATGATACTACAGAAGCAGTTATCACAAATGTGCTTCTTAAAAAGATGGAATTGCGATAGCTGACATGAGAGGTCAGGGCTATGACAATGGTGCCAACATGAGAGGCAAGAACCGAGGAGTGCAGACATGGATTCGAGAGTTAAACCCTCGAGCTTTTTTTGTCCCATGCAGTTCTCATTCACTGAACTTGGTGGTCAGTGATGCAGCATCAGCTTCTAGTGAGGCTGCTGAATTTTTTTAATGTAATTCAAATCGTTTATGTATTTTTTTCTGCATCAACTCATCGATGGCAAATTTTGAACCAACATCTGGGAACATCCTCTCTGACAGTGACATGAGTGCCACATGATGGAAAAGTCGAGTGGAGGTGATAAAAGCCTATCAAACACCAAATTGGGAAGATAGATGATGCCATAGTTGCCATTATGGAGGATAAAGCTACGACAGGAACTGTTTGTGGGAGAACAGTGGCAGAGGGAAATGGAATCACGAGAAACATACGTAACTTCAAATTTCTGGTGGCTTAGTGTTGTGGCATGACATACTGTTTGAAAAAAATGTTGTAAGCAAGAGACTCCAAGGTGTTGACCTTGATATATCTGGAGCAATGGAACAACTGGACAAAGCAAAGTCATGCCTACAGTCTTACCGGTCAGATGAGGGATTTAAAAACGTTCTGAAGAGTGCACAGAAGTTGGCAGAGGAACTTCACTCTGAAGCGATTTTCCCACCCATTCAAGAATACAAGAGTCACCGAAGAAGATGACATTTTGATGACAAAGATGAAGATGACAAAGGGAAGAAGGAGGATCCTGGGAACTACAGGCCAGTCAGCCTCACCTCAGTCCCTGGAAAAATCATGGAGCAGGTCCTCAAAGAATCAATCCTGAAGTACTTGCATGAGAGGAAAGTGATCAGGAACAGCCAGCATGGATTCACCAAGGGAAGGTCATGCCTGACTAATCTAATCGCCTTTTATCATGAGATTACTGGTTCTGTGGATGAAGGGAAAGCAGTGGATGTATTGTTTCTTGACTTTAGCAAAGCTTTTGACACGGTCTCCCACAGTATTCTTGTCAGCAAGTTAAGGAAGTATGGGCTGGATGAATGCACTATAGGGTGGGTAGAAAGCTGGCTAGATTGTCGGGCTCAACGGGTAGTGATCAATGGCTCCATGTCTAGTTGGCAGCCGGTGTCAAGTGGAGTGCCCCAGGGGTCGGTCCTGGGGCCGGTTTTGTTCAATATCTTCATAAATGATCTGGAGGATGGTGTGGATTGCACTCTCAGCAAATTTGCGGATGATACTAAACTGGGAGGAGTGGTAGATACGCTGGAGGGGAGGGATAGGATACAGAAGGACCTAGACAAATTGGAGGATTGGGCCAAAAGAAATCTGATGAGGTTCAATAAGGATAAGTGCAGGGTCCTGCACTTAGGACGGAAGAATCCAATGCACCGCTACAGACTAGGGACCGAATGGCTAGGCAGCAGTTCTGCGGAAAAGGACCTAGGGGTGACAGTGGACGAGAAGCTGGATATGAGTCAGCAGTGTGCCCTTGTTGCCAAGAAGGCCAATGGCATTTTGGGATGTATAAGTAGGGGCATAGCGAGCAGATCGAGGGACGTGATCGTCCCCCTCTATTCAACATTGGTGAGGCCTCATCTGGAGTACTGTGTCCAGTTTTGGGCCCCACACTACAAGAAGGATGTGGATAAATTGGAGAGAGTCCAGCGAAGGGCAACAAAAATGATTAGGGGTCTAGAACACATGACTTATGAGGAGAGGCTGAGGGAGCTGGGATTGTTTAGCCTGCAGAAGAGAAGAATGAGGGGGGATTTGATAGCTGCTTTCAACTACCTGAAAGGGGGTTCCAAAGAGGATGGCTCTAGACTGTTCTCAATGGTAGCAGATGACAGAACGAGGAGTAATGGTCTCAAGTTGCAGTGGGGGAGGTTTAGATTGGATATTAGGAAAAACTTTTTCACTAAGAGGGTGGTGAAACACTGGAATGCGTTGCCTAGGGAGGTGGTGGAATCTCCTTCCTTGGAAGTTTTTAAGGTCAGGCTTGACAAAGCCCTGGCTGGGATGATTTAACTGGGAATTGGTCCTGCTTCGAGCAGGGGGTTGGACTAGATGACCTTCAGGGGTCCCTTCCAACCCTGATATTCTATGATTCTATGATTCTATGATTTTGATTACGCGGCATGGGATAATCCCATAAGAGACCCCAAACAACAATTCAAAGTTGAATTATTTAACCAGGTGCTAGATTGTGCAATACGGTCAGTTGAAGAAGGCAGAATTGAGACCTTTCAAAGTTTTGGTCCAAGCGAGGGGGCATGGGGGCATCATTTGAGCTCCCCACGTCAGGGGCCAAAATGTTATGGGCCAATGAAGCCATTTCATGTCAAGTGACAACCAATCTTGTGCAAAATAAAACACTGCCATGGTGTGACGACATGTCCTACTTTGTGGCTGCAGTAGAGTGCACCTCTGTGGATTGAGGAAACACCGCAACTAAGATCTCAGGAACCTAACAGAGATCCCAGTGGCAACGCCTTGCCCCTATGAATCTGTATCTGTGCTTCACTGCAGTACACCCACATGGCAATACCCAGCCATAGCAAAATTACCCATGCCCATAGAGTGTGTTTTTTTTTGACAAAGAAGAACAGAGAAAATGTGAGGATGGATAAATTTGTGTCATATTGACGGGGAATTTTCTTCTAGAAGGAAACATGTAAAAAGGGAACATGCAAAAAAAAAGTACTGGCAAATAGAACAAGTTATTTTATAGCTTTTTCCCAGTTCACAGCTTATATTTAAGAGAATTATGATAGAATTGGCATTTCAACAGCATTCAGTAACCACTGTGATGGGCAAGCGTTTCACAGGGGAAAATAAATGATGGAAATTGCATGCACTATCATTCTTTTCCCCCCCGAGGAAAATACAAGAAAATGTCAACAGCTGTAAAACATTATTGTAATAGTTTCTTGTCTGAATCATTTTAAACAATATGTTCATACAATGGAAAAACATTTAAAAAAAATATGCAAGACACATTAAGACATTTGCAAAATTCTTAACTCCTGTGGTTTTGCCTGTTCACTATAATTTATTTTAGTGTTCCTTTATACTGACTGTATTTTTAATATACTATTAGCTTGGTTGTCATCGACTCTCTTGGGTTCCCCTTGTCCTACTAACGTGAATTAAAATATAACGTTCCCTGTCCACACTCGCATTTAAAATGTGTTTGTCAAAATGTGTTAGCAAACACAACAACTTTTTATTCTAGTTTGGACAAGCCCTTAGTGTTTTGTACTGTAGCTAACATCATACCCTCTAAGCACTTTTCTACATTAGTTAGATTGGCAGAGTAAGGTCCCTAGTAGACTTCATGGCGTCTCTTTGCTTCTTTTCTCTTTATGGGATTCCCTGCTGAGGAGTAGGGTTGTTGTTGTTTTTCAGAGGGAAGGGGGTCAGAGGTAGCAGTTGTGTCATTCTGGTTATGGTGCAGAAGAAGGCTTTGCAACAAGACCTAAACTCCATCAGATTCTGGATTCATCTCAGAAGTTTATTCCATAGTCTGAGAAAGCCTTATCCGCCTTTCTGATCTGCACTGCCCCAGAGGAATGCAACTAGCATAGCAGTTTATAAGCAGAGACGCAATGTCAAATGTAGCTGGACTTTGACCCATTAATGGCTTTGAAGTTCAGGACCAAGGCATTGAACTAGCAGCAAGAGCCAACTGGGAGCTGGGGAGGAAGTGGAACAAGGGCAAAGGCACGATGGGCTCATGGCAGCCTGAACTTCTATAACGTGTTCTGAGCCAGTTGGAGTCTTTGACTTGTTTTCCGATACAACTTCAGATGCAGTGAATTACAGTCTGGAGGTTACAATGCCTGCATCATTGTGGCCCTGAATTCCTCTGGGAGCAAGGAATGAAGTTTCTCATCTGAGCTGCCCATTTGTTTCTGGGTGCAGTTCAAAGAGTTGGTTCTTATCTACAAAGCCCTTAATGGTATTTTGAGAGCGTGTCTCTCTCACTGTATCTCTTCATACCTGTTGTGATCATGGGTCATTTCCTGAGACTGAGCTCTTTGAGACAAGCGGGTTACTCTCTTATGGACAGTCCAGGCCTCTGGAGCCCACCAGCACCTTGAGCTGGCCACAGCCAGCGTTTAATGTGCTGCAGAATGCAGCACAAGATCTATCTGCACTCTCTGACGGGGTGGGCTATAAACAGACGGCAGGGTAGGGATGTACTATTATAGAGTCGTTTGACAGAGATGTACGCTAAACATTTTGAATTTCATTCATTCGTGGCATCCGGAGGCTGAGTCAAGGTCGCTATTAATGCTTTCAACAGATAACAAAATCAAATCAGTAAAATTTTGTTTCAGAAGAGGCACAACTTTCTTGCAAGTAGCATTCTTAAAAGGGAGCATTCCTCTTGGCAGGTTACACTTCAGCATCACTTGTAGAGCTTGGCATGACAACAACATAGCACTGAGTAACTTTACGAACAGCAAATCATTGTTGTGTGAACATTTTTAAACGAATTACATTAGAATTCCTGTCGACTTCTGAAGAGCAACTGAATAGTTGGCCTGTTTTTGAGCAAGTCCCCAAATATCTGCCTAGTTATTCAAATATAAGAAGACAGCCTGGTTTTGATTGTCCTCACTATATATGTTTGAGTCAGGTCATGTACTTGCTTAACAATTTGGGCCTGATTCAAACCACTGAAATTCATGTGAAACTCTCTGGTCTTCAGTGAGTTTTGTTTCAGACCCTTACTCCAGGAGGGATTTTTTGGTGTGTGTTTGCTTTTTGTTTTTTGGTTTTTTTTTAAGATTAGCTCGGAACCAGGTTTCATCAGGCTCCGTACCTCTTTGTAGTCAGAAATATGCAAACAGTTTTCCCATGAACCGGGGCAAAAAGCTGTCCACGGCTAATCATATAAAGCAATGTTTTCAAGCATGCCATTAGTTTTTACTTAACAGTGATTAAAGGCACAGTGTTAGTATCTGACTTGACCCGGTTGAAGTAAACATTTTTCCTGTCAGCGTGTAGCAGCAAACCTTTCCATGGGGACAGAAATCAGCACTGCTTCGAGTCTGTTGCAGACGAATGAGCCGCACGGTCCGAAGAAAGCGGCAGGTGACAGCACACGCAGATTTGGATTGTCTCCATGGTTTTCAATAGATTTCATTAACAGTCATATGGAACATGCTCCTGTCAGGGCCAAAGACGTGGTTTCTCCCCTTTGCCAAGGCATTCTCTTACACCCCATGATTCTTGGCATTTAACACTGGTGCCCACACACAGACCAAAGCAGCATCCCACAGGATGGGAAGTGTTTTCCTGTCCCCCCCCAAGCAGCCTGTGTTCACAGCAATGCGTCAGAAGAGCTTAGAATTATCTTGTGCACAAAATGAGCCAGAGAGAGACAGAGCCACTCCACACAAATGGATTTCCCCATCCAGCTCCCATAAACTAAAAGAGCTTTTACTGCTGCTTTTGTCTACTTGTAGTTCACACTTCTTTTTCCCGATTGCTTATTCATCTCCCCTGTGCATTGTTTCAGGAGATGACTAAATTGATACCTGAAATGCATGCTATAAAAAGATCTATTAAGCCCCACAAGTTTGTAAGAATATTTTCTATGGGACCCTATTAGATTTCTGTAAGGTCCACTGAATCATCTGCATTAAATTCAATCGGTGTTTTTTTCATAAGCATTCACTTTTAAAATGTTGTATGACCCTGAACTCTGTACACTTGTTTATCTTTGTCTCTCTTTCTATGATTGTTTCACCAGCTTTTTTGGGTCATGTATTTAAAGGGTCTTTCTCTGTTTTGATTCAAACAAGTCAAAAAGCTTTTTACCCTACCTCTACCTTTAATTTTAATATCCTTCCATTTATTTTAATTACACTTCTGTATTGCCCAAAGATGAAGAGCAACAAGAAGTTAGTACACCCAAAGTTCCAGTAACTAATGCACTGAATTGCAGCCAAGAATTCCTGCTCATTTTGCTAAGGAAAAAATAATCCATCTATTTCTCTGAATCCTGCTGATAAGTAAACACCACAATAGCTGAAGTCAATGAGACTACGCGTGTTCTGAAATTAAGCCCATGAGTAAGCATTCGCAGAACTGGGTCGTAGGTTCGTAACGTTTCATAAGACAACAATGGTTTATTGAGTTCAGGACAAAGCTAATTTTTAAGAAACCCCACTCAATAATGTTTTATTCATGGGACAAAACTAACGCCCTTTTATCATCATCATATATAATTGTGTTTGTTATTTCCTTGAAAACATATGGCTTGATCCCGCAAAGATTTACACATATTTCATCCCTGAAGGTCACCGTGGCCCACAATAGCCACAGGGAGTGGAAGAACACAATGACAGAAAGTAGCCACCTTTGCCCCCATTTTCCAAGACCTGGCCCAGTAGCCACTTGGCTGAACCCAAAGATTGGACCGGAGTTGTTCATTTTAATTATCTAGATTCCCAAACTAAGCATCAAGCAATCAGTAAAGAGTCATGATAGTGTAAAGATTCCTTGTACATTCCTGGTTTTTATGGGTTGCTCATTAGCTATTCATGTGTTGTGTTACTCACTGGATCACTAAGGACTATGTACAGCAGGGAAATGACACATTCAGTCTCTGTGGAGGAAGGAAGGAATGGCTTGTCTTTTGTGTACCTACAATGGACAAATTATCTCCGAGATCTTCTAAGGAAAGTCATTGATGTTGGTTAGGGAGGCAGCTGCTTATCCATCTTTACAGTGCAGGCAACGCGCTGGCCGGTAGCCAGTAAAACAAGTGACAGTGAGAAAATCATGGCCAACAGAATCAAGACCAAACCGGTGGGGCTCTTTTGGAGTGTTGAGTGAATGAAGATGAAAGACACAGTAAGAATTGCATATTAAAATACTCTCTGTGATTATGATTCAAGATACTGGTAAATATGATGTGGGGGAACAAAGGAAAATGACTGATAATGAGTGGTTTATCAAATGATAATGAATAGCACTATAGCAGCTTAATAAAACGGTCACTACTACAATAAAAATGTGAATGAAGTAATCATGTCAGAATACAGCTATAAGAAAGTGACAATTACAAGGTGATGAGTGCTCAGGAGAGGGCACTGTTCATTATGAGATGAAAAGAAGGCACTGATTATGTACAAAAACATACCAAAAGATGAAGAGGGGAAATTACTGCCCTGAAGCTAACGTACCTACTTGAATATACCTGGGGGGGGGGGGTTGGTTATGCCATCTCTTCAGACCACTTGCTGAGCTTAAACAGAATCACCAGATCCAGAACTGGCCTCAATTACTGTATATTAAACAGATATTTAGCAGCTCCTCCATTAACACGCTTGCGTAATTCTTCTGAAGAATATAGAAAGTTATTTAAGGAGCAGACCCTGTGACAAACTAGGAAGAAACAGCAACTCCTTGGGTAATGTGGAATCCATTTCGAAGATCCTTTTTTAGACCCACATTACTATTTGTATTACAGTGTCTGTCAAAAGTACATGATTAATTCAGTTTATCATACAGCCCTGCACTGCATTACAATGATATCAACATTATATATGTGATTTTATACACACACACTCTTAAAATTGAAATATTAGGGGAAAGAAAGTGTTTCAAAAGTATTTCTTTAAAGTTCATCAAAAAGATATCTTACTGAACTATAGTGGTAGACTCGAGACTGCCCCTGGTTAAAGCCTGCTGACCACAGATATTTCCAGACCAATGAATCTAGGTTTATTTTGCTGCATTTACAATTTTCAATGCACCAATCACTTAGGCTTTTGCATTACAACTTGCTGGCCAGTTCTAAGTAGCGAGTACTTGCACAAACTAACTACCATATGTATGCGCTCCTAAAGAACTGCTGCCCAGGACTGGTATTGAATAATAGAAATTGTGGCAGAGCAAAATCACCCCTGGGTGAGCAAGAGTAGTAAACCCAAAGTAGCAAACCCACTTCTATCATAAACCAAACACTTTTGCTGAAATGTAACAGACGAAGTTGAAACCAGCTGCAGGATACTCACTGTCGAAGTGTTAGCCCATTCGCCCACCCACCACAAAGAGACCCAGGCACTCTCTTACCTTAGGGGAATGCCTGCCTGGTGTTCTCTGGATCTACTAACACAAGACAAGCCCTCAGTACTGTTCCTGGCTGGGAGCCACCATTTTGGAATCAATCAAGTGGACCTGGGCCAGCTGGTGCTTTATGGCTTCACACAGCACTACCGGGTGGCAGAAATGGGGTATTGCAAACTATTGAGATGAATAAGAACTAATAACTGCTAAAATGTCCCCTTTCTCTCTTTTGTTTCTTTGGCCCCCTCCCTGCTCTTCTTCTATCCTGAATGGGTGCTGCTGGTCTCTCCTTGCTTGCTTGTTAGCCAAAGGAGCAAACTGGTTTAGCTGAAGAAAAAACCAACCAACCATGTGCTTTATCCATGAATCAGACCATGGAAAGACAGCAGGGCTGAAAGGAAACAGATCCAGAAGCCCCTAACTTCATCACTGAGCACCTGACCAAGGCTGTTCAGGCCACACCTCAGAGGCAGAAACTTTGTAAGGCACAATAATAATGTGAAGTTCTGTAGAAATTTTAAAAGCAGAAGTGACCATTCGATAATCTCGTCTGACCTCCTGTATGTCAGAGGAAAATTATATGAGCCATAGATGTATCACCATGTAAACAGACACATCAGGGATTTTGTGACCTCTCATAGTTAAGGGAAAGGCCCCACACCTAGGCCACAGAGCCACTCATTAGAGTAAGAAAAGTTTTTTGTTTGATTGGTATGGTACTCTCAGTCACAGCACACTGTTTAATTCTGACTAGCCCCAATTAGTCCCAATCTCAATCCTTCTTCCCCACACTGCAAACCACAGCCCCACGCACATGAGGAGCACTCACCCTCTTCAGCTACAAGCAGGACATAGGCCTCACAAAGAGCTTTGAAAGAAATGAATTGTGGATTGAGTGTCCAAACGTAATACTCGCCTGGGTGAACTGTATTCATCGGTAAAGACCAGATACTCGAGTCATAGCCCCGAGGGAAACAGTTGAAGTCAATGTATAGAATACTAGAGTTTAAAGCCAAAAGGAACCATCTAGTCGGACCTCCTGTATATAAAAGGTTATTCAGTTTCACTCAGTTACCCCTGTGTGGTGCCCAGTAACTTGTGTTTGACTAAAGCACATGTTGCAGAGAGGCATCCAGTCTTGATGCAAAGACATCATGACCAGGCAAACCTACCATTTCCCTCTGTCATTTGTTCCAACGGTTCCAACTGCTAAATATGTGTGCCTTATTTCTAACTGTACCTTGTCTGGCTTCAGGGTCCAGCCATTGGTTCCTGTAATGCCTTTCTCTGTTCAGTTGAAGAACCCTTTAATACCTGGTATTTTCTCCCTGTGAAGATCTTTAGACACCGCAATCAACTCACTTCTCAGTGATACACTAAACAGATGGAGCTCTTTAGGTCTCTCATTCTAAAGTATTTTCTCCAGCCCTCACGTAATTTTTGTCTCTTTTGTCTGCACTGTCTAATTTTTCAACCTTCTTTTAAAAAAAAGGACACCAGAACTGGACACAGTATGCCAATATTGGTCTCACCAACATTGTACACAGAGATAAAACCACCCACCTACTCCTGCTCCCTCGTTCATCCACCCAAAGATCTCCTTAGCACTTTTTGCCACAGCATTGCACTGGGACCACATGTTCAGTTGCTTTTCTACTATCACCCCTGTAATGCTGGCAAACCAGATGCTAGCCCAGGTCAGAACCCCAGGCCCATTCACTTGTGTGTTAGTATAGATCAAAGTGTTAAATGAATAAGTGGGTAATCAGCTGTTTAAACTTCATGAAAACTAATGGAATGTTACTTGCATTGTTTTCACTTATCTGTTCCTGTTGTAATGGAATAGCAAACATTTACATTGTGTACACCCCTGTGTCTAAATAACCCATCAAAGAAATCTTGTGAAATGCTAAGGAAGGACTTAAGGACTTTAACAGAAAATGCTAATTTCAAAGTATTATGCAAAGGCTAAGTACATTCCTCACTCATCATCATCACAAAAAAAGTCCACACAGGTATAGACACTATCAGCTTGTCTTCTGTCAGAAGAAGCTATAAATATGGATTCAAAGAAAGATCCTTTATCCCTGACTGTTTGGACTCTTACAGAGAAATGTACCAGATGCAAAGCGGAGATCCTCAGAGACAATCTGGATACCTCGAAAGACTTTTGGGAAACTGGCAGTTTATCACATCACTGCCACCAGTTGGAGTTACAAACGGTGATTCACCTGTGCATATATTTTGCCTGCTTTAACCTCTCTGTAACTCCCATTTCCTTTTCTTAGCTACTAATCCTATATTTAGTTTGCTGTAGATTTGGCTGCCAGCATTGTCTTTGGTGTAAGATCTGGAGTACAAACTGGTCTCATTTAAGTGTCTGGTCTCTTGAGACTGGGAGAAACCTGCTGTTTCTTTGTCTGAGTGGCAAGATAGGCTGGAGAGTCTAAGGGGACTGTCTGTGACTCCATGGTAAGACTGGTATAGTGATTCAGGAGTTCACATTTGTTCCTGGCTTGGTGAAATCTAATTATAGAATATACCACCAGCTTGGGGTATCTCCCCTATTTCTGAGAGTCCACACTGAGGTAGGCACTCACAGTTGTGAGTCACTCCAGACAGCATGACAACCCCTATATCCTTTCCAGAGTCACTGCTTTCCAGGATACAGTCTCCCATTCTGTAGGCATGCCCTGCAGTCCTTGTTCCTAGATGTATGATTTTGCATTTGGCTGCAAACCGAATCACTCTGTGTGACTGCCCTGTCCTCCTCCTTTATCACTCTGCTAATGATTTTACATTTCCTTTCAGATCACTGTAGAAAATGTTGAATAATGTCAGGCCTCGTACTGATCCCTGCAGAACCCCATGAGAAACATCTGCATTTGAAAATGATTCCCTGCTGACAACTGCTTTTTGAGATCTATCAGTTAGCCATTTTAAATCCATTTAACATGTCCTCTGTTGATATTTCATCATGCTATTTTTATCAGAAGGTCATGCAGCACTAAGCCAAACACCTTACAAAAGTCTAAATTTATTACACCTACACAGTTACCTTTACCAACCAAATTGAACTAAAACCTCTCCAACGCATCATCAAGGATCTACAGCCTATCCTGAAGGACAACCCATCACTCTCACAGATCTTGGGAGACAGGCCAGTCCTTGCTTACTGACAGCTCCCCAACCTGAAGCAAATACTCACCAGCAACCACACACCACACAACAGAACCAATAACCCAGGAACCTATCCTTGCAACAAAGCCTGTTGCCAACTGTGTCCACATATCTATTCAGGGGACACCAATGATAGGGCTAATCACATCAGCCATGCTATCAGAGGCTCGTTCACCTGCACATCTACCAATGTGATCTATGCCATCATGTGCCAGCAATGCCCCTCTGCCATGTACATTGGCCAAACCGGACAGTCTCTACGTAAAAGAATAAATGGACACAAATCAGACGTCAAGAATTATAACATTCAAAAACCAGTCGGAGAACACTTCAATCTCTTTGGTCACTCGATTACAGACCTAAAAGTGGCAATTCTTCACCAAAAAAACTTCAAAAACAGACTCCAATGAGAGACTGCTGAATTGGAATTAATTTGCAAACTGGATACAATTAACTTAGGCTTGAATAAAGACTGGGAGTGGTTGAGTTATTGCACAAAGTAAAACTATTTCCCCATGTTTATTTCCCCCACACACCTCCCACTGTTCCTCAGACGTTCTTGTCAAACTGCTGGAAATGGCCCACCTTGATTATCACTACGAAAGTTTTCCCCGCCCCTGCTCTCCTGCTGGTAATAGCTCACCTTAAGTGATCACTCTCCTTACAGTGTATATGGTAACACCCATTGTTTCATGTTCTCTATGTATATAAATCTCCCCACTGTATTTTCCACTGTATGCATCCGATGAAGTGAGCTGTAGCTCACGAAAGCTTCTGCTCAAATAAATTGGTTAGTCTCTAAGGTGCCACAAGTCCTCCTTTTCTTTTTACAAATACAGACTAACACAGCTGCTACTCTGAAACCAACCAAATTCGTAATCTCGTGAAAGAATGAAATCAGGTTTGTTTGACAAGACCTATTTTACAGAAAACCATGTTATCTGGCATTAATTATGTTCCTCTCCTTTAATTCTTCTTTAGCCATTACTTTGTGCTGGGTGCAATGCCTTTTGTATTTTAAAAAATCATCTATAATTTTTTAGAAATTCTAATGATGTTTTATTACTGGCTGCATGAGACTTCCAGCATATGTCTCCCGAAGTGAACTCCCCAATAACTCCACATTTTTCTTTCCACATTACAGACAGGTGTTTAGGGAGTAAGTCATCCTGTTCTCTGGTTTGATCTGATGGTCCGTAACACCCTCCCATCCAGTGCCCACTCCTGGGCTTTGTTAGCTAGTACACCGATCCACATGCATTTAAGACACCGTGGTTCTAAGTTATCCGTAATTCTAAAACAGATAATGGGTGATTTTAATGTAGCGTGCCCCCCACCCCCCAACACCTCTTTTACCCACTTTCTCCTTTCTGAACAGGCTATAAGTACTGATTTTAATGTTCCAATCATTCTGATTGTCCCACCAGCTTTCAGCAATGCCAGTTATATCAAAGTTCTTCTGATGAATGAGGATTTCCAGTTCCTCTAATCACCCACATTCCTAGCATTGGTATGAAAAATTTAAAGTATTTCTTCTCTTTGTATTGTCTTCTCTTTGTCACATCCATTCACTTGGTTCAGGACACGCGGAGTCTGTGTTGGTACCACCTTTGCCTCCGTAAGTACTCTCCCTGGTCTTGGTAGTTAAATGCCTTCTTGGCTGCTCCAGCGAGCCTCCAATTGAGAAGATTAGTCCCCCCCCCACACACACACACACACCTGTGAATTGAAGGCTGTCCTGTTCATTTAGGCCACCCTCCCATGGGAGTGTGGCCCCATACTCCACAAAACCACACTGCTTATACAGATGAATAGCTTCGTCTCTCTCCTCTGCAGGGAAATGGAGCAGCTGTTTTTGTCCATTACATGCCAGAAATTGACTCCACCAAGGTGGTTTCAAGCAATGGTCTCAAGTTGCAGTGGGGAGGTCTAGGTTGGATATTAGGAAACACTATTTCATGAGGAGGGTGGTGAAGCACTGGAATGGGTTCCCTAGGGAGGTGGTGGAATCTCCATCCTTAGAGGTTTTTAAGGTCAGGCTTGACAAAGCTCTGGCTGGGATGATTTAGTTGTGGATTGGTCCTGCTTTGAGCAGGGGGTTGAACTAGATGACCTCCTGAGGTCTCTTCCAACCCTAATCTTCTATGATTCTAAGGTGGGGAGGGAAGGTTCCCTAAATCAGTGAATAAAAACCATTTAATCCCCAACATGAACGAGGCCCAGGCTTGGGGTTTTCTTTCTTTAGCCTTTTCTTGCAGAGAGACAAAATGGCAGGAAGACGCAGCCAGGGAGGACGCCTTCCTCCATGGTATTCTGAGAAAGGCAGGCATCAAACTAGAGAAGCCAAAGGAGGGAGCCCCAGAGAGCAGGAAAATCCTGAATGCTGATTGAGCGACTTCCTGCCTGTCAGAACAAGTGAGGAGGAACTCAGTGTCCGTGCTCCCACCACTGAGCCACAGAGGGGAAAAATCATACTTAATTAATTAATAAAATGCATTAAAATAAACCTTGATATCCATTCTAAAATGCAACAGCAACCCATTAGAGGGAAAATTCCTGGATGGTACTGATTATTCAGTGAGAACTACGAAAAGGTCAGTGGAATGCTTGCAAGGTAAAAAGCAATGTTGTTGTTTAAAGGAAAAATATTAATTAGAGGATTGTTTTGATTACAGAATGGACAGACACCTAGCCCTTATGCTATACATCCACTACCTTGGTTTTGCTCAAAAGTAGTTTTAAGAAAATGCTCAGTCCTACCCAGTAAACATGAGGACACATGTATGATGAAAGTCACACACTAACACAGTGAACACATGGTACATTAAGATGGATTTATGCTAAATATTTAGACACATTTTCAAACGGGTGCAGACAAAATTATGTAGGTGCTTTTCAGTGTAGTCAGTGCCTGATGTGCATATGATAACCACCTACCCCAAACGGGTTTCATAGATTCATATATTTTAAAGCCAGAAGAGATCTTTGTGGTCATCTAGTCTGATCCCCTGCACAACCCAGGCCATACGACTTTCCTGAATTAATCCCTGCTTCAAGACCAATCGCTGTGCTTGAACTAGAGCATATCTTTTAAAAAAAACCATCCAATCGTGATCTAAAAATTTCCAGAGTTGAAGAATCAACCACAATCCTTGGGATAAGTTGTTCCAACGGTTAGTTACCATCGCTGTTAAAACATTGTGCCTTATTTGTCTAGCTTCAACTTCCAGCCATTGGACCTTGTTATACTTTTGACAGGTTGGCAGGAGGGACTGAAGGCAGGAATTTTAGTGCTATAGCACAGACCTGTAAAGCTAAAGGAGCGATGCTATTAATTGGTAGCAACAGTAAGCTGTTATCCTCTAGGTTGCCCAGCCACTAGAGGAGGAGATGACAGACTTTGCCAATGAGTTGCATATGTTAGTTGGGGTTGTGCACACTTTGGGTGCTGCACAGACAGAAGTTGGATGCACACACTTTGGACAATTTGGGCCCTAATTTGTAAGAAAACATGATATACAGAATGAAGTCCACAGAACAACAATGAAACTGCAGCTAATATGCAGGATACAAAAGCTGAGTGATGGAGAAAATGACTGAAAAGAGTGAAATAGTTAATGTATCTGGGAGGAGGGCGCAGAAATACATTCAGTGTAGCAAGCTAATGAATGAAGGTTAATGAAATACAACATGGTCAAACAGTTACAAACGACGAATGCAGCAGAGCAACCTTAGTGAAATATCAGACATGCAAAGTTTAAGTGGTTGATGATCATCCTACGGTGAATGTCCGTTTCTCTTCAAATGCTTTCCTCATGGTGATATCAGTGTAAGTTCAAAGACACACTAACAATGAAAAATATCTGACAGACCAGGTATATCTCAGAGTATAAATGGGAGATCTGCCTGATCTGTATTCTCTGTAAGTATTTTGCAAAGTTGGTATTGCTTTTAGTAGCTTGGAGGCATTCCATTCATAAGACTTCTCAGAAGCTCTTCAAAATCTTATCTCCATGCTCTGAAGAATTCAAATCCTATAAAAACCAGAGCTACTGCAAACAGAGGTTCAGAAATAGATTTATTTTTGTATCCCCACCCAGATATGAGCCCACTCTCTGTTTTATATATAACACTGAGACTGTATACGGACACACACACACACTCACACTCACACAGCCAGCAAACTAAACCATTTCTAATAGCTATGCATCATGAAGAAGTCGTATTTCAAAACTGTTTTCTGAATTCATTACCAATATAAATAGTGACATTTTATCCTATGGGACAAAATGCAAATGAACTGAAGTAAAATTGTGCCCAGACCCAATGCCTACAAAGCCGAACTGATTTATAACTCCCTTACAATCAAACTCTAAGTGCAAAAACTTCACAACATGTCCTGCAATTACAAATATCAAATTAGGGGAATATTGCAAAAGAACTACCCTTGGCAGGATGGAGGCCTAGACAATCAAGTCTTGAGTGCTTTAGGATGGTTTTAAGGGCCACTGGTTTGTGTGTGTTACTGAAATTGTAGCTGCTTGGGGACCATATGTTTGATGGCTGGCTCACACATTATTTTTAAATTATTTGCTATAGCTCAGATCGTCCCCCCTGGCCTTAAAATCTATTAATTTCACAAGGAAAATATCTTCATTAAACTCATTTGCAAAATCTCCCTGTTTCTTTTTCGGAGCCAGTATCTTTGAAAATATTATGGTAGTAGCGGAGAGGGGAATAATATATTGGGGAAGTAGTCATCATATTCATTCCTTCAATGCTTCTTCTAACCACAAATATTTGATAAGGAGAATTCAAGGCAGATTTTCATCTTTTTTTCTTCTCTCCATTAATTATTTTCCCATACATTTGTATAAAACGGTTTGTTGTCTATAAAGTCTAATGTTCTACCATGTCTGTAAATTTCATGAAGCCTTGAGAGTGATAGGAAGATGGTTAGATGCTGATTATTTTTAACGTCTACTGCTTTAAGAATTTATTGTGCAGTGAAGGAATGTGTGCTTTGCATGACCAATGGAGAATAATGCAAATGAAATAATGACACTATCCCCAGTCCTTAATGTTGAAGGACTTTACAACATGAGGTGAACAACCAAAACACCAGAACCAACCCAACCGTCAAGTGAACTTTAAGCAGGAGGGAAGTCTGGGAGTCTGCTCCTTTGTGGAGGTTGCATCAAGACTTCTCTTGATTTAAGGAATACAAAACTCTTTGACAGATAAAAATTATCTTTTTAGATTCCACCATCCCAAGTGTCTTTGTCACATAATTATGCATAATCTTCCAAGCACTTGGAGCATAAATACAATAGAGAAAGAGACTTTTTTATTATAAATATCTGAGGTGAGATAATGACACTGAGAGAAGTGGGTCAGATTTAATCCATGGATTAAATTATCAGCAAAAGAAAATTATTTTCTCCAAAAAATTAGCAAAAACTTCTTTCTCTAATCAGCATTTGTGAGAAAGTGAAGGGTAAACAAAACCTGTGGGGATTTCAACAGGTAATACTTTCTCGCAGTAAATTAGCAACTGTAGAAAATTCTCAGCCCGCTATTTTGAATGATCTTACAGTTTTGGTTTTGAGGGAAAAAGTAATTTATGTCACAGCTTGCCATCAACTTTCACAGGATCCAGTTGTAGAACTCCTGCATAATTGCGTGCGTGCGTGTGTGCACGTGTACGTGTACATGCATGCATGTGCAGAGAGAGAATACCTCATGGTGTTGTGTATTAACGCTTTTGCTTACAAATCTGGGATGTCTGCACAACTTGTGAACTGTGAAGCCACAAGTGTGCAATGCAGGGGTCTTCTCAAGGGATTGTGATTAAATACAGAGTCATGCGATCAACTGCTGAAAAATTTATGATCAGAGACCCTTGTCTGTCTCAACTGCCCTGTGCCCACTAAGCCATCACTCCGAGTTTTCTCTTAACATTCCAAAGTGCAGGACAGTTTCAAGCAGCTACCATTTTTAAATGAACCTACCAGATAAACGTTTCCTTCTTTCCCCCTCAAAAATGAGAAATTTCATCCCCAGAATTACGCCGACCCAGGCCCACCCTGGGTAACATTCCCTCTTCGACCAGTGATTTGTGTAATGTCCTATATCTCACTGCACAGCTAAAATCCAGGGACCAGCTCCATACCTCTTATCATACAGCTACACTGGCTCACGCCAGCTGAGGATCTGTCTCAGGACCTTTGTGTCACTAGAAACTGGAGAGTTCCTCTTTCCCATACACGATACCAGAAGCTTAAACTGGAGACCTTTTAATGTACAGAAAATCCATTTTAGGTCAATTTTCTCCAAGGCTTGTCATGGCTCCCTCTGCGCCCTGCCGAGTTGAACTCATGGGGCTAAATCACACCTCACAGATTTTACCTATCTCACGGGGAAGGAAGGTTAGTTGCAGCCCCAGCACCACCCTTGCCCTTCCTAGGACCCCACTTATGGTTCTCCATGGGGTGAGGCTCTGCATAGACGTAGAAAACCATAAGAGCTGCTCTGATTTCCCTACTTTAGAAGCAGTCCTCTAGAACTAGGTTAAATTCACATGAGTTCTTGCTCCTCCAGTTCCTAACAAGATCCAAGATTCATTGTTTGAGAAATTTTAGATTAATGCTACCCGGTTCTTACATAGGTAGGACTAGAAACCATGTCTTCTGAGTCTAGGGTAGCACTTTATCCTATTAGGCCACACTTCCCCTCCTAGCAAGATGGTCATTCTCTAGCTCTCTGACAAAGCACATGGTGCCTATGTTTGTTCTCTCTCTGCTCCCACAAAATCCGCACAAATTCAAGGCTAAATCCTGAAAGGAATAAGTCTAAGGAGAGCTGTAGGTGACCAAGCCCATGGTCAGGAGTTGTCCCCTGTTCCCAGCCAGATGTGGACTGGTAGGAGAGTACAAGGTCTTTCAAAAAATTATGTCACTAAAGTTTCTTCAATGTTCCAGTTTCCGACTCCCCACTGTGTATATGTTATTGTATAAGCTGCAAGAAAACTTCCTTTTTGTTCTTCTTGCTTTTTAAAATAGCTGATAAACAGGAATAAAACTGCTCTCACCCATGTGAGTAAGACACAGCTGTGAGGAAAAGGCCCTACCTATTTTTCCAGATTCATCACATGGAAAAGTAAGGAAAAGCAACACACCACCTTTTCAGTGTTTAGCTCTGTTTCATAGGTACAATAGCAGTCTAGGAGAAGATTTATGCATTGTGACACGCCACAGGGCCTGTAAGGCACTTATCTCAGAACTTATTTCATTTCAGATATCTGAGATTATAAGCAGGACCGAGGAAAACCAGGTCTCTTTTTTTTCTGAGGTAATTTTTAAACACACAGGCAGCACAGGCCTAGTTAAGATCATAAAAAGAATCAGAAGATGGTTGTCTTCTGAGTTTTTCCTTTAGATTCAGACAACTAAAATATATCCCTAAAGTCACTAATTAATTTCAGTCACAAAACACCACTGTCCTCTTCCTGTATTTTAGCCGGGACCTTAGTTTGGATTTAGGGAATATTCTCTGACAATTTAATTCACATAGCCTTTAATGACTCCAAATTTGTATTTAATGCATATGCTCTGGAAACAACCAGTGAGTCCAGCTCTACTCAGTCCTGAAGAAAAGGTAGCATTTAAAGCAGCTGTCTCCGCTAATGGCTTGATGTCAAATCTGCATCTGGCTCAAGTCAGTCCTTGAATAAAAAGGAAAACTTCAGAGCCAGGAACCTTGCCAACTTCTGTGACGAGACCATTTTGAGATTCTAATCATTGTGCAGAAAGCAGTGCTTGCTAGACTAATTCTGGGCACTATGCTTTAACTATTGCAATACTAATATAATAATTATACATCATCAGATTATTTACAGTCTCCCCAAAGATGCTTGCTGAGTCCAAATTAAAAACATAACCAATGATAATAACTGGATACAAATGCATACACGCAGTTTGCAATATATATTCTAGTCACTGGGAATAAGGGGACCCTTTCTGCACACTAATGCGGTCATTGTAAAAAGAACGGGCTGTCATTTTGGCTTTTCTCGTCCATTGATACTCTGACTATCGTCAGCTGTATTTCCAAGACTCTGGCTCAAATCAGTAATTAGTCTTTAGTTTATTTTAATTGGCCTACCTCCACATTTCTGGAGTCCTCATTCTTTTTTTCCTCTCCTTCCCATCGCAAAACATCAGCCATAGGCGGATGCTGACCTTTCGAGCAGAGCCCCCATGGTGCTCTTCCATCTCAGCAGGTGAAGGAGAACAGAGATTCAAAGCCAGCTTGGGCTTTTCTATCTCAGGAGGTGGGAGCAACGCAAACTGTGTCAGAAGCTCATGGAGTAGCATTAATCTTTGGAGACAATGCAACAGAGCCACCCTTAGCACAGATAAAGCAAGTCCCATGCTAGAATGCCGTCACAGGCCCTAAACATTTTGGTGTGGATGCAAAAAAGGATGCTGGGAGCCTAAGTCCCCGTTTTAGGTGCCTAAGACCTCATTTCGGGACCCCTGCAAAGCACAAAACACCTGCTGAACCCTGTAGGCACCTAAACTCACTTGGCACCTAAGTTTTTGGGTGAAAGTTCCCTACACCCAGGGGCGGCAGAACAGGGAGAGCCAGGGGGCTATGGCACCATCACTTTTAACCTGCCTTAATGGCACACAACGGGAGAAGAGGGGGCGGAGAGGAGCGAGTGGGGGGCAGGGCCTCGGGGGAAGAGGTGGAGGGAGGGTGGGGCCTCCGGAGAAGGGACGGAACGGGCATGGGGCCTCGGGGGAAGAGGCAGGGCGGGGTGGGCCTCGAGGGTAAGTGCTGAAGCCGGGGTGGGCCATGGTTTGGGCGCCAGTGACCCCCCACTTCTAGGGAGCTTCTGACTCTCCTGCCTATGCTCCTATGTTTTGACCCTTGAACACGGAAACTGCTGCCTCAGTCTCAGAGTCCAGATGCCTCTCTCCCACCTAAGCCCCAGAGTGAGTCACAAATCAGGGGACAACCGGCTGCCTCTTGCATGGCTGGGGCCTGATCTGGTAACTGTGCTCAGAGGCTGGCTACTGGATCAGCCCCCGTTCAAAACTCAGCTGGAGGACGAGCAGCTGTGCCCGGGCTGGGGGTGACCCAGGTTCAATTGACCCCAGGACTGTCCCACCGTGGATAAAGGCTGAGCTAGTCACTGGGCCCGGCAGAATGGGAGAAAATGACTCTGTTGCCCAGGGACTAAGAACTCACTTGGGAGGTGGGAGACCCTGGTTCCAGTCCTTCTTTCATTATTTAGCCACAGTGGAACAGCATCGACTGAAGAGACTCAGGGAACTTCTGACTAGCCCATCGCTCAGTGGTTCGCGCATTCTCCAGAAGAGTTAGGAGACCCCTGTTCAAATCCTTCCTTCCCTTCTGGCACAGCGGGGGATTGAACCTGGGTCTTCTGCCTCCCAGGTGAGTGCTCTTCCTCCTGGGCTAAAAGTTATGAGGTGGGCAGCACTCTTGCAGCTTCTTGCTAAACAGGCACTGGTGCCTAACTCCAAAGAGGGCTCACAGCTGAGATTGGCTAACGCAGAGAGGTGCCTCCCCACAGCCTGGGTTTAGCCACCTATTACGTGAGAGGGGCAGGGCTTAGCACACACCCCTCTGGTTGTATAGGGCACCCAGGCACCAAACTCACAACACCTCACTCCTTACGTGTGCCCAGGCCCTTGCCCCTTCATCCTTCAGACACACCGAGAAGAGCTCAGAGGTCAAAGTGTTGCAGCGACACCATCATGTTGCCCGTCTTCCCTTTCACAGAACCAGCTTTGCTTAGCTGGTTCTGCAGATGTCCAATCTTTCCCCCACCAGCTATAGAAAATGGAATACGAATAAGTAAGGTTTCCAAGGCAGAAGTCATAAATCATGACTGCCTTGCTGGGACATTGTCCAGAAGACTTTCCCAATATCTCTTGTAGTCTTAGATATGTTCAGCTTCCAGAGATTATTACTGTAAAACTGCTGTAAGAAACCGTGGCGTAAATGTTCAGACATGACTGGTGCTCCTGGGTGGCTCCATTTTTAGATCCCCAACCTGGGACACCTTAAAGGGGCCTGATTTCTGAAAAGGCTTAGCAACTGCTCTCTGAAGTCAGAGCCTTTCGAAGTATCTCAAGCTGGGCAAAAGTCACTAGCCCCTTTTGAAAACTTAGGCTAGTGTGTCTATAAGCAAGGCAGGAATTAAGTGAGAAGAGAAATAATTAAGGACTAAAATGAAATCAGGAAAAGGGAGACGAGGTTAAGGGCTGCTCATACAATAACTATGCTGCTCGTAGCTGTGCTACTGACCAGGAAATACTTTGTAATTACTTGACTCAAGCCATGGTTAACCGTGCAATTCACACATGTACTTTTAAACATTTGGTAATTATTAAGTTTTATGAAGTTCAGCCCTGATTTACCTTCACGGGGACATATTAAAAACCCTGCAGGATCACAGATGCAATAAATTAGATGTTAAGAAAAGCCAAAAGTAAGCAAAGAAGAGAGCATCACAGAAACCTTACATATTTCTCTTTACTTATCAACATTTTTTTAAACATCAGCTTCTTAATTATGCTGCATATAAAAAAAACAAATAAAAAGCCCAGCACTACTATAATATAATTCCACGTATTTGCAGATGATGTTTGCTTCTGGCATTTAATTTTACCCAGTAATTCAACACCGCTGTGAGAAAACAGTTACTTTACAAGAGCTGTTTCAGAGTAGCAGCCATGTTAGTCTGTATTCGCAAAAAGAAAAGGAGTACTTGTGGCACCTTACAGACTGTAGCTCACGAAAGCTTATGCTCAAATAAATTTGTTAGTCTCTAAGGTGCCACAAGTCCTCCTTTTCTTTTTACAGGAGCTGTGGTTCTTCAAGATGTGTTGTCCATGCAGATTCCACTCTTGGAACTTAATGAGTTTAATGTGTGTGACTGATCTCACACATATGGGGCACGTGCATACTGAGAGTGGAAATCTGTGTGGATAATCATATGAAGAAAAAATTGACAATGTGAACCCTAACAGCTCAAAAATCAAAAAAGCCATTTTTAAAAAGTGTTAATTTTCAAAATCTCATGATTTTGGAGCCCTGACTTATGACTTTTGAGTGCTTGGGGTTGGCAACACTCATAGGTCTGGAAAATGGAAGCCAGATCTTTCAAGAAGAGCTATGAGGTTTGTTGTCATTTCCATATACAGGAAAGGAATCTGGAGAAGATCACAGACACAAGCTACTGTCAGACTGAAGAAAACTCAGGAAGTCATTTTTTACTTGTGATCACAGATCATGACTTTTCTCACATTATCCATTATTTATCAGGCCTACTTTGCTCTGATCTATACAAAAATACCAAGTGCAAAGACTTACACATGTGCTTCATTTTAGTGGGACTACTCACAAGCTTAAAATTTAGTATGTGTATAAACCTCTGTAGCACTGATGCCTTAGTCTGTAAGCCCTTTGGGCAAAGAGCATGCTTTCAAATACAAGTGAGAGTGGCAATTCTAGGTAAAGGAGAGTGAAAAATAGAGGCAGGGAAAAAAGAACATTGGCAGGTGGAAAGAGACAAAAGAAATGCAGAAAGGGAAGCAACAGCAGCAGATGATGCAGCTTGAAGAGTAATAAAATGTATTTTATGTATTCATACATGATTTGTTTACTCTAAATGCATCATGGGGGAACATAAACAGATACAAAAATCCATATGCATGTATGCATATATATAGGCATATCAGTTGTAGCCCTTGAGTTCTTGGTAAGATACCAGTATCGCTCTTGGTGTTGAGTTATTGTATCTATTCCTTAATCAAGGCTATTTGTTGGATATAGGACGAAATGTCCTGCATCCAGTGTTTCAACATTAAGATAATCTTCTGATCTCCAGTGAGTCAAATATCCAGTGAGTACTGATTTGTAGGCCAAAACTCAGGAAGCTCTTTAGTTTCCAGAAGGTGTAACAAACTTGTCCTCCTGGCTTGGCGGTACTATCCCAAGAAGTGTACTAACATATGTGTGTGCTGCTCAATCCACTCCCCCCTGGCAGTCAGGAATTGTCCATCAAAACTGTTTTTGACAGACTATTCTGTTTCTGCAAAATCAAAATTTTCCACAGGAAAATTCAATTTTGCAGATTTTTTTTGTTGTTGTTGTTCTGTTATGAAAATCTAAACAAAGTATTTGGTTTTAGGTTGGTTTCACCAGATTTGGAACCTTTCAAATTGTTCAACTGAGCTGAAACATTGAGTCAATTCAACATTAAACTACATTTCCTCATTTTGCAGCATTGCCTCATGGGAGTTGTAGTTCAAGCCCACATTCTTCCTTCTGGACTGGGCTCCCTAACTGGGTTCTATTTCCCATGATGCAATGCATTCTCCCTGCTGAGCAATTGTGTGCAGCATAATGAGAGTCACATGACTGTAGTACATTATGGGAAATATAGTTTAGCTAGGGAGCCTGGCCCATAGGGGAGAAAAAGGGCATCAGGTTCCCAAACTACAACTCCCATGAGGCAATATGCTGCAATAGGGAAATACAGTTTTACATTCAACTGACTTGAAATGACAGGTTTCAGAGTAGCAGCCATGTTAGTCTGTATTCGCAAAAAGAAAAGGAGGACTTGTGGCACCTTAGAGACTAACAAATATATTTGAGCATAAGCGTAATGACTGTTACGGGTCATTTCAAAAAACCAGAATGAAATATTTCTATTTCAGAATGTTGAAATGTTTTGTTTCTATCCAAAATGTTAAAATGTACTGTTTTGTCATTTTCAGGTTGAAGTTTTTCAGAACAGTTTATTGCACAAAAAACCTGATATTTTAACTTTTCATCCCAACAAAGGACAAAAACGTATGCTGAGATATCAGAATTTCCTGCAGCGTGGAAATGACTCTCTTTGTTCTGCTCTGCTGCTTAGTGTGAGCAAAGGGGAAATGAGGCCAAGCAGCAGGGCATCTGGATGAGCAGAAAAATGATGAGTGGCGACCCTGTCACTCCCTCCTGTTAGATGTTCGTCTTCATGGGTGTCTCAAAGAAGTGCTAGGTCTGACACTGCCTGACACTAGGATTTTATTCCTATGTAACAAAGGTTTAGGGTAGGGACTGTTTAAATGCAGTGTGACCACAGTTCACCTGGAGGACTTGTAGGGGGACACAAGCCTTTAAACCTTTGGGGTTTCAGGTAAATGGGGCAGCTTTTAAATCCGCACTCTGATCCAGGGGATTCTACGAGCAAAGACTTGAAAGCCCACTAAGCCAGTGCCTTCGGTTGTAGGAAAGCTTTGCAGCTCCTTTCTGGAAAAATTTTTCATCCTAGGCAGCATCTAAACACTCACCCCATGGAGCTCTTCCTCTGCGCAGATGTGCAGCTCGGTCCTGTAGAGCTTTAACGACGTGCGTGTGTGTGTGTGTGTGTGTGTGTGTGTGTGTTCATACAGCTTTCGCAACTGTCTTCCAGGAGAAATGCTTTTTCTCCTCATAATGCTATCTAGTTACGCCGGTAGATTCCCTTAGTGGGAGAGAATCCAGCATAGAGTAAAATCTAATCTCTGCCAGCATGGGCAGCAGTCCCATGTTAGAGGGCCACAGAGAAGTCCCATGGCAATGGAGAAAGCTACATAACCCCGCGATGTGCTAATCTTCAATGCAATGTGCTCCGTCAGCAGTGGATAAAGCAGTGGGTGGCCTGGAAGCCTTCCATTCCTACGGCTAACGTGACCTCCAATGCAGCTAGCCACCGCAGAAGTTCACAGGCTCAGCTCGTAGCCCGGAGACATGGGGGTTCTCTGCACTGTCCCTGTTGTACTCTGCAAAGACACATGCAACTGACTTCATGGATCCACACACATGGACACCCGCAACCCAAGCAGTATGAGTGGACCAGAACTAAGCAACTCCTGTTTTTCTTAACATTACTATGTTTCTAGAGAAAAAAAAAACAGGAAACACACAGTATGCCAGTGTAACCCCGACAGACCCTGGTCACTGGCGAGCGGGATTGAACCTGGGATCTCTGGAGCTTAGTGCATGAGCCTCTACCTCATGAGCTAAAAGCCATACGGCTCTTCGTCAAAGCTGTAGAGAAGACTCATGACTCTCTCTCTAAGTGGGCTCAGTGCCACGGGAGAGGACAGAACACCACACCCAGGAGTTCTGTGGGTTACATACTTCCCCGAGCTGAGGAAGTGCATCCCGAGCTTCAAAGACTTCCCCGTTGAAATCCTGGATGAGCGCCCCCCCCGTAACACCGACAGGCCCCGGTCGTCGGCATGTGGGATTGAACCTGGAGCTTACAGCATGAGCTAAAAGCCACAGGGCTGTTAGCTAAGGCTGCAGGGAAGACTCATTCATCTCTTTCTCTCTAAGTGGGCTCAGTGCCACTCCACAGGCCAGAACACCATGCCCAGGGGGTGTATGGGTTACACCAGCAGATCCCCCCCCCGCCAGTAGAACATTTTCCCATGAGGCTGCAGAAACTCCAGAACATCAGCTTTCTATTTCCCTGGTGACCGTCCCTTCAGCAAAATATCACAAACACAAAT
Source organism: Eretmochelys imbricata (assembly GCF_965152235.1). Lineage (NCBI taxonomy): Eukaryota > Metazoa > Chordata > Testudines > Cheloniidae > Eretmochelys > Eretmochelys imbricata. The sequence goes on along the minus strand of NC_135577.1, from coordinate 129,423,956 downwards.
GATTTCTCCTTTTCTTTCCTTAAAGATTCCCTTAGCCCATTTATGTCACAGAAACACGTCGTACAGCATGGAACTCAATTCAAATCAAATCCACACTTAAAGCTTAAATGCCACCAGTGTGCGGTTGAGACACAGGCTTTGTGCGTTTTCTGTTTTCCATCTCAAACCACGCATGGGGCTAACACATCAAACTCAAACCAAGCTAATTGTAATGACTGCATGCTAAGGATCTGAGCACGCTTTGCAGCCTGGCCCTGTATGCTGCTCCCGCAGTGTGAAGAGGTCATAAAGCTGGCAGAGCCAGCCAGGGGCAATACTGCTGACACTATGCCTCTCTGCTGCTCACTCCCACAGCCTCAGCATAGAGAAAGAGAGCAGGGAGGGAGCGTTACTGTGCCTTGGCTATTCGCTCACCTCCAAGACCTGCGTCAAAGTTTACTTCCATACTTAAACTGACCGGAAGTTTTTCTGCTGTTGCTGGGGCTTATCCTTCCACCCCAGGGAATGGGTACTTCCCAGGTTAGGTTCCACTGCAAAACAGGGAGTGGCAGGACGTTAGTTATCCAGTGAAGAGGTATGCATCCCCATGCACTGTGAATCTGTAGCTGACCCAGGCACCCTAACATGAAGGGGAGGCGGAGGCATGATCATGGGATGGTGGATACTCAGGTATGTAGATCCACCCACCAGCCACCCCCTTCCAGGGGCAGCCCCAGATCAATCTAGGGAAGAGGATTTCATCCCCCTTCCAATGTGCAATCCCCTGTGATAAACGGGACACCCAGCCAGCGAGTTAGCTATGGAATCCCTTTTGGTAGTTGTTCTCTACTTGCTTTATCTGTAAAGGGTTAAGAAGCCCACAGGTAAAAGGAAAGGAGTGGCCACCTGACCAAAAGAGCCAATGGGAGGGCTAGTACTTTTTAAAATTGGGAAAAAAACTTCCCTTTGTCTGTGTGTTGTTGTTCTCCGGGAAAGAGGGGAACAGGGCAGCAGTTATGAAGTGAGAAGCTTTAAGCCAGGTTTGAAAAACCATCAGATCATACCTAGCGATTGCTTATATGAAACGCCAGATTCTAAGTAAATCAGGGAATGTCTAGGAAGACACAATTAGGTTTATTTCTCTTTATTTCTTATTGGCTTGTGGACTCCTCTGTGCTAACCCAAAATGCTTTTTGTTTTGCTTATAACCTTTAAGCTGAACCTCAAAAAGGTTATTCTTGATGTTTAATTTTTGTAAGTGGGTTTTTTAAATCTATCAAAAGTCTAAGTTCCAGATGTATTTTCTCTTTTTTTGTTTTTAACTAAATGTACCTTTCTTAAGAACAGGATTGGATTTTTAGTGTCCTAAGAGGTTTCTGCAGATGTTGTTTAATTAGCTGGTGGCAACAGCTGATTTCCTTTGTTTTTCTTTCTCAGCTCTTCCCCAAAGGGGTGTGTGTGTGTGTGTGTGAGAAAGGGCTTGAGGATACCCCACTTTTGCACTTGGGTGGTCGCAGCATCTACCCATCCAAGACCAGAGAGAAGCTGTAACCTTGGGAATTTAATACAAGCCTGGAGTGGCCAGTATTAATTTTTAAAATCCTTGTGGACCCCCACTTTCTGCACTCGAAGAGCCAGAGTGGGGAATCAGCCTTGGCACCCCCTGTGCCAAACCGATTTACTTGGGATCGGCGCAGGTACCGCAGTTTAGTACAATGGAACAGACACACAGGAAATTCCCCAGTTGTCTTCAGAGAAAACCACCCCACTCACTTCACTCATTCAGGTAGAGTAAAACTGCACCTATGACACCTGCACGGCAATTAGCCCAAAGGTTAGCTATCCATCTCCAAGAGCACAAGGCCAGCAGAAGAATTCGGTCTGGGCTGCGTACATGGTTAACCACAACAGTTTGCTTTTTCCAAAGGGGCTTGGCACTTGCAGCTCCCACTGATCCAGCGAGGGCTGTTCCGAAAATTACTCTCTTAGTTTTCATCTCCCTCAGGAGACAGAGAGACAACGCAGCCTGGGGGAAGTCAAGGAATGCGCATGTTCGTAACGGAACACAGACAGCTTGAATGTCTGAATAGCTGGAACAAACCAGACTCCAGTTCCACCAGCTGCGTAAGGGAACAAGCCCGGTTTAGGAGCTCGCAGGCTCGGGGATTTCATTGCCTTCACAGTTACCTTCCCCCCTGATTCCCTGCGCCCATCACCTTTTCCAAAAGATTTAAGCAAGGCAGTTTTACGCTGCGACCCTGCAACTCAACTTATTCATAATCAGAAAGCCTTACCAAGCCTAATAAAATCCACTAGGCAACGCACTGATCTTCTAAAAAAAGAAAAGGAGGACTTGTGGCACCTTAGAAACTAACCAATTTATTTGAGCATAAGCTTTCGTGAGCTACAGCTCACTTCATCGGATGCATACTGTGGAAACTGCAGAAGACATTATATACACAGAGACCATGAAACAATACCTTCTCCCACCCCACTCTCCTGCTGGTAATAGCTTATCTAAAGCGATCATCAAGTTGGGCCATTTCCAGCACAAATCCAGGTTTTCTCACCCTCCGCCCCCCCCACACACAAACTCACTCTCCTGCTGGTAATAGCCCATCCAAAGTGACCACTCTTTTTACAATGTGTATGATAATCAAGGTGGGCCATTTCCAGCACAAATCCAGGTTTTCTCATGCCCCCCCCCCTTTTTCCAAAAAACACACACACAAACTCACTCTCCTGCTGGTAATAGCTTATCCAAAGTGACCACTCTCCTTACAATGTGTATGAAAATCAAGGTGGGCCATTTCCAGCACAAATCCAGGTTTTCTCAACCCCCACCCCCATACACACACAAACTCACTCTCCTGCTGGTAACAGTTCATCCAAAGTGACCACTCTCCCTACAATGTGCATGATAATCAAGGTGGGCCATTTCCTGCACAAATCCAGGTTTTCTCACACACACACCCCCCCCCCGCCCACACACATACACACAAACTCACTCTCCTGCTGGTAATAGCTCATCCAAACTGACCGCTCTCCTTACAATGTGTATGATAATCAAGGTGGGCCATTTCCAGCATAAATCCAAGTTTAACCAGAACATTGGGGGGGCGGGAGTAGGAAAAAACAAGGGGAAATAGGCTACCTTGCATAATGACTTAGCCACTCCCAATCTCTATTTAAGCCTAAATTAATAGTATCCAATTTGCAAATGAATTCCAATTCAGCAGTTTCTCGCTGGAGTCTGGATTTGAAGTTTTTTTGTTTTAAGATAGCGACCTTCATGTCTGTAATTACATGACCAGAGAGATTGAAGTGTTCTCCGACTGGTTTATGAATGTTATAATTCTTGACATCTGATTTGTGTCCATTTATTCTTTTACGTAGAGACTGTCCAATTTGACCAATGTACATGGCAGAGGGGCATTGCTGGCACATGATGGCATAAATCACATTGGTGGATGTGCAGGTAAACGAGCCTCTGATAGTGTGGCTGATGTTATTAGGCCCTGTGATGGTGTCCCCAGAATAGATATGTGGGCACAGTTGGCAACGGGCTTTGTTGCAAGGATAGGTTCCTGGGTTAGTGGTTCTGTTGTGTGGTATGTGGTTGTTGGTGAGTATTTGCTTCAGGTTGGGGGGCTGTCTGTAGGCAAGGACTGGCCTGTCTCCCAAGATTTGTGAGAGTGTTGGGTCATCCTTCAGGATAGGTTGTAGATCCTTAATAATGCGTTGGAGGGGTTTTAGTTGGGGCTGAAGGTGACGGCTAGTGGCGTTCTGTTATTTTCTTTGTTAGGCCTGTCCTGTAGTAGGTGACTTCTGGGAACCCTTCTGGTTCTATCAATCTGTTTCCTCACTTCCGCAGGTGGGTATTGTAGTTGTAAGAAAGCTTGACAGAGATCTTGTAGGTGTTTGTCTCTGTCTGAGGGGTTGGAGCAAATGCGGTTGTATCGCAGAGCTTGACTGTAGACGATGGATCGTGTGGTGTGGTCAGGGTGAAAGCTGGAGGCATGTAGGTAGGAATAGGGTGGTGTTTATGTGACCATTGTTTATTAGCACTGTAGTGTCCAGGAAGTGGATCTTTTGTGTGGACTGGACCAGGCTGAGGTTGATGGTGGGATGGAAATTGTTGAAATCACGGTGAAATTCCTCAAGGGCTTCTTTTTCATGGGTCCAGATGATGAAGATGTCATCAATATAGCGCAAGTAGAGTAGGGGCATTAGACGAGAGCTGAAGAAGCGTTGTTCTAAATCAGCCATAAAAATATTGGTATACTGTGGGGCCATGCGGGTACCCATAGCAGTGCCGCTGATCGGAAGGTATACATTGTCCCCAAATGTAAAATAGTTATGGGTAAGGACAAAGTCACAAAGTTCAGCCACCAGGTAAGCCGTGACATTATCAGGGATAGTGTTCCTGACGGCTTGTAGTCCATCTTTGTGAAGAATGTTGGTGTAGAGGGCTTCTACATCCATAGTGGCCAGGATGGTGTTATCAGCAAGATCACCGATGGATTGTAGTTTCCTCAGGAAGTCAGTGGTGTCTCGAAGGTAGCTGAGAGTGCTGGTAGCGTAGGGCCTGAGGAGGGAGTCTACATAGCCAGACAATCCTGCTGTCAGGGTGCCAATGCCTGAGATGATGGGGCGCCCAGGATTTCCAGGTTTATGGATCTTAGGTAGTAGATAGAATATCCCAGATGGGGTTCCAGGGGTGTCTCTGTGCGGATTTGATCTAGTGCTTTTTCAGGAAGTTTCTTGAGCAAATGCTGTAGTTTCTTTTGGTAACTCTCAGTGGGATCAGAGGGTAATGGCTTGTAGAAAGTGGTGTTGGAGACCTGCCGAGCAGCCTCTTGTTCATATTTCGACCTATTCATGATGACAACAGCACCTCCTTTGTTAGCCTTTTTGATTATGATGTCAGAGTTGTTTCTGAGGCTGTGGATGGCATTGTGTTCTGCACAGCTGAGGTTATGGGGCAAGTGATGCTGCTTTTCCACAATTTCAGCCCGTGCACGTCGGCGGAAGCACTCTGTGTAGAAGTCCAGTCTGCTGTTTCGACCTTCAGGAGGAGTCCACCTAGAATCCTTGATTTTCATACACATTGTAAGGAGAGTGGTCAGTTTGGATGAGCTATTACCAGCAGGAGAGTGAGTTTGTGTGTGGGCGAGGGGGGGGGTGAGAAAACCTGGATTTGTGCTGGAAATGGCCCACCTTGATTATCATGCACATTGTAGGGAGAGTGGTCACTTTGGATAAGCTATTACCAGCAGGAGAGTGAGTTTGTGTGTGGGCGAGGGGGGTGGGTGAGAAAACCTGGATTTGTGCTGGAAATGGCCCACCTTGATTATCATACACATTATAAAGAGAGTCACTTTGGATGGGCTATTACCAGCAGGAGAGTGAGTTTGGGGGGGGGGGGGAGGGCAGAGGGTGAGAAAACCTGGATTTGTGCTGGAAATGGCCCAACTTGATTATCATACACATTGTAAGGAGAGTGATCACTTTAGATAAGCTATTACCAGCAGGAGAGTGGGGTGGGAGGAAGTATTGTTTCATGGTCTCTGTGTATATAATGTCTTCTGCAGTTTCCACAGTATGCATCCGATGAAGTGAGCTGTAGCTCACGAAAGCTTATGCTCAAATAAATTGGTTAGTCTCTAAGGTGCCACAAGTCCTCCTTTTCTTCTTGTGAATACAGACTAACACGGCTGTTACTCTGAAACCTGATCTTCTAAAGGAATTCATAAGGTGTCTTGATTTGATTTGACATGGGGGGCCTCCCCTCCACCATTGCTTTGCTAAATTGCTAGACCAGCAATTATGTGGGTTTCATCTTTACACTTGTACATTTTGTGACCAGCAAAGCCTCCTCAGCATTTTCTGAACGCAATAAATTACAGAGCTCGGCCTTTTTTTGTGAGCAAAATCTCAACAGGCCTAAAGGAGAATGTGAATGTTGATGTTGACCTTTCAGTTCTTTTTGTCTCCATGGGAAGGCCAGGTATTTAATTTTTAAAGAGGGTTTCGTCTGACACTACGTCCCATGAGGCTTTATCAGTATCGCTCCAAAATCTACAGGAGATTGAAAGTTAAGATGACCTCTTCTGCACTGAAAATCTCTCTTGAAACAAAACAGGAGTCCTGAAAAAATAGCACCGTCGATTGGAAGAACCAGCCGGAGAAGTTGTGAAAGCAAAGGAACAATGCTATGGGGAGTGGTTTGTATTTCAGGAAAGTATCAATGTTGCTATACACTTGGAGAGCGAAGGTGTAAGGTTTTAGAGGTGCACAGCGATCGGAGTACCTGTGTGTATACCCAGCTGCTGGTTTGGCATGTAATTCTCAGTGGTAGAATGGACACTGAGCTGCATGAGAAAAGTGGGTAACGAGGAGGGTATGGATGAATCCTGTGGAGTTCAAGGCGCAAACCTCAGGAGCTGGTTTATGTTTGGAGGTTCTGCAAAATTAGTTGGAGTTGATGAACATATTTTCTCCTGTAACATAAACCACTTTTTACCCAGGGATGAGCCCACATTTTAAAAAAAAAAAAAACAGCCTTTTTTTACCACTAGTTTTACACCAATGCAGCAGCATGGATTTCAGTGTGATACATCAGTATAAAGCTGGAGTAATGTCCTGGTGAATTGGACTCTAGATCTCTTTCTAGTGAAAGGGAAGCCTTTGCTATGCATTAGGAACAGAAGTGTTACATACACACACGTGGACACATTCCATCACAGCGTGGCAGGTATACCACAGAGTAGATGTACAGAGTTTGGGAGGCCTGCACACAGTATAAACACATGGATTTTTAATTAGAATTTTTCTCTCTCCCCTTTCTGCTCCCACCAGCTCCACTCTGACATCGAGACGAAGCTGTGCAGGCTGAGAGAACTATATTACCATGGGATAAATGAAGGGCAGGAGGGGTAGCTCCCTTTGATGGACACCCAGCCAGCCAGTTAGTTGTAAAATTCCTCTTGGTAGCTGTTCTCTACTTGCTTCACCTGCAAAGCGTTAAAAAGTCCACCAGGTGAAGAAAAGAAAGTGGGTTTGAACCAGGTATGAAAAATTATTTTCCATACCTAGCAGGACTCATTGGGATAGGGAATGTTTAGATAGACACGACCAGGTTTATTTCTTTATTTTGGCTTGTGGATCTCCTCTGTGCTAACTCCAGATGCTTTTGTTTGCTTGTAACCTTTAAGCTGAACCCCCCAAGAAAGCTATTTTGGGTGCTTAATTTTTGGAATTGCTCTTTTAAAATCTAGCAAAAGCTTAAGTTCCAGATTTATTTTCTTTCTTTTTGTTTTTAATAAAATTTACCTTTTTTAAGAAGAGGATTTGGATTTTTGTGTCCTAAGAGGTTTGTGCATGTTGTTTGATTAGCTGGTAGCAATAGCTAATTTCCTTTGTTTTCTTTCTCAGCTCTTCCCCGGGGCGGGGGGAGGGGGGTGGGTGTGGGTGTGTGTGCGTGAGGGTAACCCCACAGGGAGGAATTCCCAAGTGCTCCTCCCTGGGTTCAAGGGGGTTTTTTTTTGCATTTGGGTGGTGGCAGCATTTACCAAGCCAAGGTCACAGAGAAGCTGTAACCTTGGGAGTTTAATACAAGCCTGGAGTGGCCAGTATTAACTTCTAGAATCCTTGCGGGCCCCCACCTTCCACACTCGAAGTGCCAGAGTGGGGATTCAGCCCTGACATACCACTAGGGGGCACTGCATGTGCTAAACAAATATCACAGCATATGTAAAAGTGCCCAGCTACTATGGTAATAGGTGCTTTAGAAATGGGTGAAATAATATTTCAGAACACTGGACTAGGTCAGAGCTGGGTCAGTTTTCTAAAGCTGGACAAGAGAAAAGACAACTGAGAACAAAAGCAATCCATGGAGTGTCTCTTGAAATATTTGACTGTATTCATTTTGGGATAGCTAGCCATTCACCACAAGATTTAAGTCAATAGACATTGTGGGATATTTTCAACTTGAAGTGTGGGGCATAATTATAGCCTCATTTGACAATCACACTAAGATAAATAGACTAGTAGTCAATACATTCATAGAATAACTCGCTCTTACAGAGCACTTTTCATGATTAGATATCAATGTGGTTCACCGAAGAGCTCAGCATCATTATCCCCATTTTACAGTAGGGTAAACTGAGGCACAAGGAAGTGATGTGACATGCCTAAGATCACCCAGCAGGCCACTGGCAGAGTTGGAAAAGAATGAGGTCTCCTGACTCCCACTCCAGTGCTCTGGAATTAGGCCACACTGCCTCTCCCATCTTGTTTAGAAGCTACCTTTTCGGTCATCTCCCAGAGCTTCTCATATCTATTTTAGAAGTCCACTTTTCGTTTGGACCAAGGGCAAAATATTGGGCCTGATTCTCCAGGGATGTGCACCTTGAGCCGTCATTTACGCAGGCTGAAAGTGAGTGTGAGAACTCCTCTGAATCAGAAGGGCAGAGGTTTACGCCAACTCCACACTGATGTAAATATCTCTGCAAGGTGCAAAGCAAGGATGAATCAGCCCCAGAACCCACTGAATTTTTACTTACAGAGGAAGTGGCTCAGATTGCAATCTCACTTTTGGGAGACTGCCAGAAGGTATATTATAACTAGCGATACCTGTGATGACCACTTTGTTTCCCACGTTGGCAAACTCTTATAATGACTGATAAGCTTTTCATTGAGTGTGTCCCTTTTCATGCTGTCTGGAGCTTCAGCAAATTCATACATTACCACGTGCATTAGTTTGTGCCACAGAAAGACAAGAGACTTAAATAAGCAGGGAAAACTCGATCCCTGGTATGAATGACAAATAGGCCCGTTCATTTCCCTCCACAGTATGTTTGTAATGCAAGACTACATGCAGCCTGTCATAAATATAAAGGGAAGGGTAAACCCCTTTAAAATCCCTCCTGGCCAGAGGAAAAATCCTCTCACCTGTAAAGGGTTAAGAAGCTAAAGGTAACCTCGCTGGCACCTGACCAAAATGACCAATGAGGAGACAAGATACTTTCAAAAGCTGGGAGGAGGGAGAGAAATAAAGGGTCTGTGTGTCTGTCTATACGCTGCTTTGCCAGGGATAGACCAGGAATGGAGTCTTAGAACTTTTAGTAAGTAATCTAGCTAGGTATGCGTTAGATTATGATTTCTTTAAATGGCTGAGAAAAGAATTGTGCTGAATAGAATAACTATTTCTGTGTGTGTGTCTTTTTTGTAACTTAAGGTTTTGCCTAGAGAGATTCTCTATGTTTTGAATCTAATTACCCTGTAAGGTACCTACCATCCTGATTTTACAGGGGTGATTCCTTTACTCCTATTTACTTCTATTTCTATTAAAAGTCGTCTTGTAAGAAAACTGAATGCTTTTTCATTGTTCTCAGATCCAAGGGTTTGGGTCTGTGGTCACCTATGCAAATTGGTGAGGATTTTTACCAAACCTTTCCCAGGAAGTGGGGTGCAAGAGTTGGGAGGACTTTGGGGGAAAAGACGTGTCCAAACTATGTTTCCCAGTAAACCCAGTTAGAGTTTGGTGGTGGCAGTGGTCATTCCAAGGACAAAGGATAAAATTAATTTGTATCTTGGGGAAGTTTTAACCTAAGCTGGTAAAAGTAAGCTTAGGAGGTTTTCATGCAGGTCCCCACATCTGTACCCGAGAGTTCAGAGTGGGGGAGGAACCTTGACACAGCCTTGTTCGCTTTTAATGGAACGGGGATGTAATGACAGCGTCACCTCCAGTCGTCAACAGCCTTGAATCTTGATGCCAAGCCTTCCACCCAAGTCATCTAGGTCCTAGATCTAGGTTCCAGTCCTTCATCTTAATGTCATTAATCAGCCATTTTCAAAAGCCAGCCGCATGTTTTATTGAGAAACCACATTGCAAGCCTGAGATTTTTATTTCTAATAAAGAAATACCCTTTCTTCTTCCTTACCTGATCTGTGCAGATGAGAGTTCAAAGAGAGTATTATTGATACGCTACATTAGTCTGTTGTTTTCTCTGGAGTAAGATCTAATTTAGGAAGAAACAAGAAAAATACACCTCTGAATTTACTAGGGGCAAACCAAATCCAGAGATTACATGGGCATCGGTTCTGTCTACCTACTCCGCTGTGCTCAGGGATGCAGAATCTAAGCTTTTGCTTAAAAATTGGTTGCAAAGATAATCTTCCTGTACAAATCAATGCGCTGCTGCATTTTCCAGTCTATTAGCCAGACGGTCTGAAACAAGGATGGAGACATAGGTGCGAGCTTTCCCCATGCACCACAGATGCCTGTTAATTTCCATGCCTACTTGTGACTAATTAAGAGCCAGATTGTGACTGGCCTGATGTGCAGAGTTTGGAGAGCACAACAAGCACCCTCCACATGGTCACAAAACTCCCAGTGCTTCAGGGAGCACAGGGACTGCTCTCTTCCCCTGTCCTGGGGGTGCACATTCCCCTGCAAGGGGTGGAGAAGGAGGTAGAGCCATGAGTCTACACTTATGGACTGGCCTAAGGATTAGCGAGTGCCCTCCTAAGGAGTTGTGCAATCAGTGGATCCCCACCCCAGTGCACTGCCAATATCACTTCAAGCTCCCCTGAGGTGCTGCATCTCTGAGGTGCATCAGCCCTGCTCTGCCGACTGTGCCCCTGGGCCCACGCCCTCTCTCAGCGACCTGGTGGAATAGTTCTGGGAAGGCAGCCAAATCCCCTTCCATGCAAAAGGGTTTCTCTCTGGGCACAGATCGTGGCGGGAGGGACAATCTGAACTGGCATCTTTGGCCTTCTCCACTGTGAAGTTGGCCCAATCCTTATATCCATCAGCTGGGCCGTTCCCACTCAGAAGAGCAAAGAACTTGAGGGGTGGAGGTGGAGAGATGCCAGCCCAAGGCTCACTCTCTGCCTAATACTCCATTTCCCCAGGATACGATCTCATTAGCTTTTCTTGAATGACTCCATTGTTTAAGTCTCAGTAAATCCTGTCTTCAATTGTTTTAATCCCAATTTTGATTATTCCTCTTCATCTCCACGGAACACATGTGGTTGCGTCACCTGGGTGACTGACAAAAATACCTTTGACATTAGTTCTGTCGTGACAGAAAACACTTCACGGTGGGGGATTCTGCAAATACAAAGACTGTAAGCTCTTCAGGACAGGGCCTATCTTCTACTCTGTGTTTCTATGGTGCCTAGTGCAATGGGCCCTCACTCTTGTTTGGCCTTGCCATAATAAAGATGATGCATACCAACAGCAAAGGTCGTGCCACTTAAGTAGCTGAGGGAATTAGCAAGTTTTTAAGGGTGGCCAGGGTGTAGTAGTGCATTGGGGAGGAATTCATATTTTGCCTCACCTGTTCTCATGGATGATACTCTTTTTTGGATCAGTTGTTTTGGTCTTTTAAAAGTATTTTTCCCTTATTTTTTTTGGGGGGGGGGTGTATGTTGAGGGAAGGAGGAGTATTTCGTTTCTATCTTGTTATTGGATTGTCTGCATTTTCCTTCTCTTCCAGAGCCACAATATCTACGACATCCTCAGCATTCAGACAATGGTTAATTAGAAACATGCCCGTGTACTTAGCGCTTCCCTAGCACTTTTCAGCCTCGGATATCAAAGTGCTTTGCCGAGAGAGTCAATATCATTAGACCCATCATACAAATGGAGAACCTGAAGCACCAGGGAGGTGATGTGACTTGCCCATGGTCACACGGCAGGTCAGTGGCAGAGCCTGAAATAGAATCCCTGCCTGTTACCCCATCCACCTAATATTGACAGGTATCCTGACAACAGGAGGAAACAGCCGAGCAAATACTCACAGATGAGAAAAGGTTCCGGAGCCCTGGGCTGATCCATTGACAAACAGATCTTTCCCTGAAATTCCCTTGAGAACCCTGCTCTCCATGGACTGATGTCCTTCAGCCTATCGTCTTCACCCAGAGAACCCATCACAATATCTGAGATGGCAACCATGCTGCACCTCCCTTACAACAGGAAAAGGGTGTATGCCGTCACTGCCAGGTTCACCTCCCAACCCAGGCCCTGATTCTCCTCTGGGGACCATACCCCCAGTGGGACCCTGCGTGGGTCTATACTAGTGGCTGTTCCAGTCTCACAGCATATGGAATATTCTCTGGGTTCTCAACATGACGGGTTTAAGGTAAGCCGCTATAAAAGAAATAGGTGTGCCACTTGGGAACTGCGTTTACCAGATAATCTTCTTGGAAGACAGTGGGAGGGTGGATTCCTATTTTTAAAGGCACGGTCAAGTTGCTACCTTCAGGATTAATTCTTCTTTTGCCAACCAATGCTGGTGTTGCTTAAAGCAGACACACATATAAGAAGACGTGTCAAGTCAATATCTTTAGTTTCATTGCCAACCTAAATTCAAGCTATCATAATTAAATGAATGTATGCCATAAAAACACCAGATAGATTTACATAAATGTTTTCTATTATCATGTATAATTTACCATACAAGTATTAAATAATAAAATGTCTTTGCTACAGTTAAGATTTCTATGTGCAATTTAAGAGAAGATGGATCACTAAACACCTGTATGAAACAATGTGGAAATCACAAGCTACTCATATGCACATACACTAAGAAGCACAGAGCCAACCCAGTTTTCTCTCTGTCTGAGTAAAGATGATCAAGTAATCCATCAATTAAATATGTTAGCACATGCGTACAGTTCCCCTATATCCATTCACTCATTTCAATAATGAGAATTGCAGCATGCAAATTAACTGGAGAGGAAGGGTTGGGTTATCTCTATGTCACAGTAAGACTGCTTCCGGATGGCCTGCGCTTACCCTAACTATAAGAATGATATATAGCCATTTAAATGTATCTAACATTCTTTTTCTTCGTCCTGCCACATCAATCGGGGTCAGTGGCTCTTGTTCTTCATCCCCAAGCATTCTCATCAGGTGTGTCTTCCAAGCTGTCACCAACCTACTTCAGCATCTCACATGACTCATCCATCTCAGTCAATACTCCTTCAGCTTTTCCCAGGATGGAGGCTACCTGCATCATAGCTCGTACCATTTCATCATGTAGCCGATCAGCTCTCATCTTTTCCAGCATCCATGTGAGCATTCTCACTTCTGCAGCGTTAAGTAGTTCTTCTCTCTTCCTCATTGGCCAGCATTGCAATCCATACATTGTGGCTGGTCTAATCACACTCTGCTCTTCAGTTTCCTCAGCGTATTCTTATTGAAGAGAATTTCCATTGATTCCCTCCATTGACACCAAGTGCTCGTTATGTGGTTGTAACATCCACATACTCACATTCCAGTCATGGCTCAACACTGAGCTGAGATATTTAAAATGTTGCACAGACTTTAATTCTACCATCTAGTTTTATAAGCTTCTCATTGTCCCTCACAATGAAATGTCTCCGGCATTCTGTCCTTTGTTGGCTGATTTGTAAGTCATTTTCTCCTAATTCAACCCTCCTTAGTTCTAGGTCCCTTCCAGTCTGTATGTATCTTCATGGCACCACATGTCATTGGCTTCAAGCATCTCCGGTGTCAAGGTGTCCATTACAATCACAAATAGGGATGGGCTTAAGGCTGGTCCTTGATATAGACCTATCCTCATACTGAATGACTCACTGTAGCCGCAGTTGCTCCTACTGTTGTGCTATCCTCATACATGTTAGTCCATGATAGTCCATGGTAGTCTCAACATATGCCTCCGGCAGCTTGCATGACTGTGGGAACCACCATAGCAATTTTCTGGGGACTCTGTTATAAGCCTTCTCTAAATCCACAAATACTAAGTGCAATTCCTTGCATTTTTCCTGCAATATTTGGCTGCAAACACTGCATCCATTGTTGCTTTCTTAACACTCCAGCTCCTCCCGAAGTCTTTTCTTAATTGTTCTTTCCAGCCATTTCCTCATTTGATTCAATATCTTGAGGAGGGGTCAGTAATTACATCATCTCCTTTATGCTTGACGATAGGGACTAATGTGTAAGGATCTGAGGGTGGGCATCCTCAGTTTCAGTGAGTCTAGAACGCGGGGGTTGGGGCCCGGGGTCTCTGACACTTCCTCGTCTGTCACCAAGGGAAACAGATGAAGCAGCACCTCACCAATCCGGGAAGGTCCGGCCCCACGGGAAGTCCTATCAGAAACGCCCAAGGGGTGTGGTCATCTGATTGGTTCACATCCACTCCTGAAGCAAGGAAGTGATGCGTGGGGCTCTCTAAGCAACTACGCAGACTCTCTGCTGCTGCTGCACCAAACCCCGCTCTTGTCTGTGTCCTGCAATCTGCATCCAACCCCTACTCCTGGTTCCTGCTCCACTCCACTCCAGTTCCTTGTTCCTGCCTTCAGTTCCTGGCCTGCTCCTGTCTGTGCCTGATCCTCGCCTCATCTCTGGCTCCTGCCCCTATGTTCTACTCCTGATCATTCGCTACCAGTTCTAGCTCCAGCCCTGGGCTTGACTCCCTACTCTGAATCTGGGTCCAACTCTTGGCTTGACTCCCGACCCCAGCTCCAGCTCTGACACTAGGTCTGGTTGCCTACACTACAGTTCCTAACACAATTTGCTCTTCCTACACTTGTCAAGCATTTTTCCAGTATGGAGAATTATGTTAAAAACGTTTGACGTCATCAGCTCTCCCTCATGGCCTACTGCTTTAAATACCTAAGTTGGTACACCGTCCAGTACCACTGCCTTCCCATGTTTCATCATCTTGAACGCTGTCTGAGCCTCCATCATGGTGATAGGTCTTGTGACGTTGTTGTTAGCACATACTTCCCTCAAAAAAAGAAAAGGAGGACTTCTGGCACCTTAGAGACTAAAAAATGTATTAGTGCATAAGCTTTCGTGAGCTACAGCTCACTTCATCGGATGCATGTAGTGGAAAATACAGTGGGGAGATTTTATATACACAGAGAACATGAAACAATGGGTGTTACCATACACACTGTAACAAGAGTGATCAGGAAAGGTGAGCTATTACCAGCAGGAGAGTGGGAGGCGCGGGGGGAACCTTTTGTAGTGATAATCAAGGTGGGCCATTTCCGGCAGTTTCTTCACATTTTCTTCATTGAGCAGTTTCTCATAAAACTACAGCCAACTCCTAGTGGTTTCCCTATGTTCCACCCGTTCTCTTCCATCTTCGTCTTTGACACAAGTCACAGATCCAAGTCCTCTGTGCTTCTTTGCCTAATCTTAGCTAATCTATGTATTCCTTTTCCCCCCTTTCTTCATTAGTAGTCCTGCATATAAGGCTTAAAATGCCAGACCCTTACCTTTTGCCTCTGCTCTTTTCACCCTTTTCTTTACCAGCTTGTTTTCCACATAACTTTCCACTATTCTTGTTTATTTCCACCCCTTAAGCCTTTCCTCCCTCTTTTTCTTCACTGCTTCCAGTAAGTTGTTGGACCACCACCATCTCTCCTTGATACATTATCTTGTAACCCTCACTGATGTTCATGGATTTCAACCCCCTCCATTTTGTCTCTAGTATACAAGCAATGTGCACTCCTTCTTTTCAACATCTCAGCTGCTTCTCTTGATTTTCTGCCACTGTTCCCACATTCAGGAAAGCCAGTCAAGGTTCTTGGCCTCACTTCTTTAGCCACATGCACCGAGAATGCAACAGCTTTTTCCCCATTTTTCATATCCATCAGGCAAAACTGCCACGCTTCGCTTCTGAGGCATGCCCTGGCATTATCCTGATGTAGTCCCTGAAGGCGAAGCCCAATAGAGCATGTGCGACTGGCATACTTTGTACAAATTGCCTGGCCAGACCTGGGATTGTTGGTTTGAAATCAGAGTCCCTTCTCCTAGGTGGCTTGCCTACCACAGTTAACGAGCCCCATCTGCCCAGAGCAATTGGTTATAAAATGCCAGACACCCACCTTTTGCACCCCCACTTTCTGTTAGGAACACCTCCGCCTCTAGAAGGCAAGTGGCAGGAGGTTAGCTGTCAGAGGATATATATTAAGCCAGCTGGATGAGACGTTTTCTAGGGAGAGAGAACTCATCCTCAAACCCACCTCAACTGTGAAAGCTCCTTAGGGTAACATATATCCATTTCACATAGCTAATATAACTCCATTTAATTGAAAACTAATTTATTTCAAAGTAGCCAATACCCAACTTACAACGAGATTTAGCCATAAGGGAAATGGGAAGGGTTAATAACAAGTATTTCTCCACAGGCGGATATCTCTTCCTTCTTCTTGCTTTAGATGAGTTATATGCAAGAGATCACATTCCTAACCAAGTATCCATATGCATTTATTATTTGTTAACTGCTGACAGTGTGCTCTGTGGTGTACAGCAACTGAAGACTTAATCCTTTGCCGAAGGAATTTACAATCAAACACCCCGATCCAACGAAGCACTTAAGCACATGAGGGGCCATGCTGATTGCATTGGGGCCCCCAAAGAGACGATGGTTTAAACACTTTCCCATATCAGGAGCCAGAGAGAGAGAGAGAAAGAAACAGTACACAAGAGGACATCCGGAGGAGGTTCCATCTTAGAGTATTTTTATTGTAAGATATAGTGCTATGAAGAGGGGTACTGTTACTGTGACACAGAAAATCTTAGTAATGGGCATAATCCTATGACATGTGCAGCACCTCACAGTTTCGAGACTGATGGTAGCTCCTTGGAGTCTTCACCCAGCTCTCATCGCTGAATGCACAGTTTTGAAGCTACCCTTGACTTCTTGCCAACTTCACACTCTTAAGTAAACAGAGCGTTGTCATTTCAACTACAGCATGGTTTTTTTCCTGACTGAAGAAAAGGATATAAAACTTCCTGATAAAAAGGGATCTGACATTCACAATGGTGAGACGCTGCTAGACACTAAGTCCTCAAGTAACAAAAGCCAACCTTGGTTGTAAAGAGTGAAAATCTATTATGTTGTTAGCAACACAATTGACCCTACCAGCTAGAGAGAACCCATACTTTTCAATATTCATCCTTAAGAAGGAATCAGCACTGATTGGATCTGAGTGGATTACTTTAGTAGAACATAATCAGGGGTCCACATTATTATTTTGGAATTATTATGCCATTCTCCCTCTCCACTACCTGTTGGTCTTAGTTAGCAGTTAGGCCTTGTATGTAAGGGCCTGATCCAAAACAAATCAATGGCAGCCTTCTATTGATATCCATGTTTTTACATCAAGTCCTTAGACTGTCATCTCTTCGGGTATGTCTACATTGCAATAAGACTTGCAGCTGGCACACAGAGCCCGGGCTCCAGCCTGAGCCAAAACATCATTGCAATTTTATAGCCCAGCTGCCCCAGACCCACGAGCCTGAGTTGCTGACTCAGGCCAGTTATGTCTGTGCAGTGGGTCTTTTGTCACAGCATAGAAATGTCCTTTGGGTTATCATTTATCATATGCATGTTCAGTGCCCAGCACAATGGGGCACAAACGTGGTAGAAAGAAAAGGAGTACTTGTGGCACCTTAGAGACTAACCAATTTATTTGAGCATAAGCTTTCGTGAGCTACAGATAAATGTGTTAGTCTCTAAGGTGCCACAAGTCCTCCTTTTCTTTTTGCGGATACAGACTAACATGGCTGCTACTCTGAAACCTGGTAGAGAAGCTAGGCAATGGCACAACATAAATGTTAAATAATACTATCATCTCACCCGGGACTCCTGGATTTTACACTCACTCAGCCACTGTACTGAAGACAGACAACGTACAAGAGAGTGTGAGTCCAGGATTATTTCCCTATACACTGGAAATTTTTAAAACAAAGCACTTCCCTAGACTGGAGGAAAAAATTTGACTCAGTTTATAAAAACTGGCCCAAAGCCGAATGCTTTAAATAGTATTAGCATATTGTTCCTTTATTCAAAAGCATATAGCAAATATATATATATATCTTTTGGAAACAGTGTGACATAGACCTTCTTGGAACCAAGCCAGCTAGGCTAGGGTGGATAAAATTCTTAATCATGTTTTCGAGCTGCAAAGTGAGCATTTTGGCCGAAATCCGTGTGTCTCAAATGAGTAGTTCAAGGGGTCGATACGCCATCATGAAAGAAGATCCTTATAGGGGTTAATTAAAACTGGGGAAAAAGGTCAATCTCACTGATCTTTGGAGAGAGTTTCTTTCCAAGGCATGATGGCATATTTCCATTAATAAAGTTTGCCATAGAAGTGTTATAAATTGTTCAAACAAACTGATTGGTTGGTAACACAATTGAGCCGGTCTGGGATTGGCATGGCCTACAGACGCTAAATGGCATGTGTTCCTTGTTTTGTAAATCTAATACCCACGTTTATCATTCATGGCTTCTGAGCCTGTAGTAATGGTATAACCCTTACATCTAAACGGAAGATTAACAAGCAGGCACCGTTTCCCTTTGTAACTAACAGAACCATGTTCCTATTAAACTAAGTTTTGTGTTATCTTAAATTGTCAGCTTTTTGTGATTGTCTCTTTGTTCTGTGCTTGTTCAGGGCCTAGCACAATGGGCTCCTGGTCCATGACTAGAGCTCCAAAGTGCTCAGGTAATATAAATAATAAGTAACATCTGAAACTGTGGGTTCAAAGTATTATTTTTCAGGAATTGTGAAATTTGGCTGCACAGACTATATAGATGTACTATATTTCTATCTTGCTATTTTAGGGTTTTACACTAACATCTATCAATAAAATATCTGGGCACCTTCCATGCAAAATTGATAACAATACTGAAGGCCACAGTGAATTGCATGGAGTCTCTGGGACTCCTCCCTTTTCAGGGTAAAAATTCTGCTCGCAGTAGGGGGTTTGCATTAATGGCAGATGAGAATGCTCAATATTTCACTGATACTTAAGTTTGCATCAACAAGTAATGGATAACAGGGTTCCAAATAAAGAACCTGAATACTCTTGCAGCCCGTATTCATGCAAGAAGTCACACCTGGCTTCCTTTGCGTGTGTAGGGCATACTCGTGTGAAGGAGGATTTCTCAAATGCAACTGACCAAGAATGACAAATTTTGCTCAAAAAGAAGCATATTTTCAGAAAGTTATGAACCCTTGCACAACTATGACCTTTGCTGCCAGCAAACACTACAGACGGACAAAGACAAAACCCTAGGAAACCATCTGTCAAGTGTAAGGTCCATTCTGGAATTTGACCATTACATTCACCATAAATCTGACTTTATACGGACTGTGTATATAAAGACCGCTAAAGCACCATGGTCTCCGAGAAAAAAACAAGCAAATCCCACTGCTCTCCTAGATGCTCAGGGCAACATTATAAAAATATTGACAGATAAAGAGACAGAGTCAAGAAGTTCACAGGAGAGAGAGAAACAAACAAACCAAAAACAGCAACAGTAGCAGCTTTCCCCGGGTTTGTTTTGTCATTATTAGCCTCACGCAGTATGAGGCAACAACCCCTCAGCTCCAGATGCACAGGGTGTATGGACTACTGGAGGATAAAGGTATCAGCAAAGCTGGCTGTGCTCAGTGGCAGAACTGCACACGTCCTGACTGCCCGTCTTACACGGTGACTGGCAAACTACTAGCCAGAGCACCGGCTGGATTTTCATTTCAAAAGAGACAATCAACCTAAAGGAAAGAGAGCACAGAAGGGTCACAGCAAAAGAGGGAGATTTCGAATGGTCTTTCCGGGCCCTTAAAGAATTCACGCTCTCACTGGTGAGCAGCAGCTGTATTTAGTTTTGCTGTTGGTGTAAGTACTTACGTGCTAACCTTGGAGTGGAGAGTAAATGGGCCGGTGTATAATTACTGCGTTACCCTGCTTATCTGAATGGAAGTCATTGTGCCACAACTGTGAACATTTCAAGTGGATGGAGATGGATGTGTTCTGTTAATAGATTCACAATCTATCTATGGATACACCGTCTATCTAGCTAGGCTTCTCCATTAGGATAGTGAATTATATCAGCACTCTGGGCAGTGCTTTCTATACTAGAGAGTCATACAAAAGAACAAAAATAACCAGTGCATTTTCTGACAATACATATAGTACATGACACTCAAAAGAACAATAGTAAGGTTGCAAAGTCAAATATTCAAAAGTTAAGGAAATGCCACAATTAAGGTGGCCTGTGCCACCTTAATTCAGCCACCCCCTATTCTTTCAACAGGAAAAAAACCTGTAAGAATATTTTGTAACATGGGCAAACCAATGTATTTTCCCTAATCTCATTTTGGGAAATGGTTGATCCATTTTAGCTCAACTATGCCCAAACAAATTCAGTCTGAGGCAGAATGGCACGTTTGGAATGGAACACTTCAGTTCAAACTGTTTCCGTTTGATAAAGTTACAAGCCACTGAACTCTGGATCTTGCCGTGGGAAATGTCAGGCAAGCTCACCCACAGCCATCCCTAGCGGTGCTGCCCGTGACGCAGTCCGGGGTCTGGACTTCTGCTGCTGACTCCAACATTAAATTAAATGTTTAAAATTTAACCTAGTAAATTAACCTAGTTCCATTGGAGCCGATGGAGATACTCTGCTTCGCACCAGCTGAGCATCTGGTCCTATGCTAGAAAACAGAATTCCCAGCTGGAGACCCGTGTGTGCAAATCTTGATATTTCATTCACCCCCATATTTACCTATATTCTCATTGAACGCTATTGCTCAGGAAGGTTTGCACGGATCCAGCCTCCTTTTCAAAATGGACATGGATGATGGTAAAAGGCAGGGGGGCACGCACAGTTCTGTACCGATGTCACACGTGCAGTCACAGCGGCCCATGCTTGCTATGCCACCCTTAAAAATGGCAGGCCAGGGCTTTTCTCGAGAAGAGGCTTAGAGGGACAGAGGTTGCGTCGCAGAAATCATGCCTCCGTGATGCAACACTGAGTGCCACAGTGTAGTGATTCCATATCAGAGTGCCGCGCCATGGGGCCACCGACCCGAGATCGATACACTTCGCCCATGCGACCCTGCTCCATTGCTACATGCTACAGTATTCAGCCTCCTGGATTTCATAACACAACCGATTACACAGAAATGCGCATGTCCTACTTGTGAGGATCCTACCCTTTTCTATAAGTTCCCATCATTACAGCAGCACAGCGTACAGCTGCTTCCTGCTCTCATTTTTACCTCGGCTGCTCTTTTCCTGATTTTAAGCCATTTGTTTCTAAATCAAAATGGTTAACCAATGATGCTGGCCTAACCCCATACTGCCCTGCTTTCTGACTAACAGAGGCTCCACAGCGCGTCTCAGCAACACTCGGCGTGTACTACAAAACAGACTGCATGATTAACACCTTGCTCCTTAGCATGGAGCTAAGTGGCTGTTTATAATGTTGGAACATCAATAAATACTTTGCACCATGTTGCCCACATAGAATCATAGACTATCAGGGTTGGAAGGGACCTCAGGAGGTCATCTAGTCCAACCCCCTGCTCAAAGCAGGACCAATCCCCAACTAAATCATCCCAGCCATCTGTCAAGCCTGACCTTAAAAACCTCTAAGGAAGGAGATTCTACCACCTCCCTAGGTAACCCATTCCAGTGTTTCACCACCCTCCTAGTGAAAAAGTTTTTCCTAATATCCAACCTAAACCTCCCCCCCTGCAACTTGAGACCATTACTCCTTGTCCTGTCCTCTTCTACCACTGAGAATAGTCTAGAACCATCCTCTCTGGAACCACCTCTCAGGTAGTTGAAAGCAGCTATCAAATCCCCCCTCATTCTTCTCTTCTGCAGACATCTACCAGGCAAGGGAAGAGATCGTTCCTTAAGCAAAAAACCTTTTGGAGCATGATGTCTGAAATGCGTGAAGCTACTGTACTGCTCTTCAGAAGTCGTCATTGCGTGTGTCCCCTTTTAGGGAAAGAGTCGCAGCCGTGTTAAGTCTGTATCCACGAAAAGAACAAGCGGACTTTTGGCACCTTAGAGACGAACAAATTTATTTGAGCATAAGCATCCGATGAAGTGAGCTGTAGCTCACGAAAGCTTATGCTCAGATAAATTTGTTCGTCTCTAAGGTGCCACAAGTCCTCCTTTTCTTTTAGGGAAAGTGTGCCCACTCCATACAGGCTAACAAAATCTTTCTGCATGACTAATTTTCAAGTTGAATTGTCTTGATAAATAGGCTGACTCACTGCAGAATTTAGCTGTGCACTAGGCACTATTCATGAATTAGGCCCTTTTGTTTTGTTTTAGAGTGCTGTCAAGTACAGTAACAGCTTTTCTGGTTAATAAAGACGGGATCAAAGTTATTTCAAAGTCAAGGGGAGTTTTCCATGCAACTTTAGAAGGATCCTTATGATGTGGATAAAAATAGATCGAGAGGCATGGCAGTGACTCAAACCCAGTGAGAAATGGGGAACAAATAGCTCTGTCGCCATTACCATCTATGCAGAAATGAATGTGGTGGTCCATCTGGATCATCGCCCTGGTTATGCCAGGCATTCTATCATATTGTAAAGAAGACGATAAGTAAGGCTTTGAACTGGGACTTGAGACATGTGGGTTCTGTTCCCAGCTCTGCACAGACTCCCTGCGTGACTTTGGGGGTTCAGTGACTGGCCAATCTTGCAATCATTTATGCATGCACATAACTTTACTTGTGTGAGTAATTCCTTTGGCTTTAATGGTACTACTCACGTCAGTAAGCCTAACTGTTTTCAGGTTCAGGCCGTAAGTCTCTCTGTGCATCAGTTCCCCATCTGTAGGCTTGGAAGGATTAGATCGTTTGGGTAAATATCAGCAAATGTTGATTTCACCGTACACACAAACCAACAAACAATATTTCCACTGATAATCACAGAAATTTACAGAAGGGCAACGAAAGAAAAATGCTGCTTAAGAACTTAGTAGACTCCTACCGTAATGTGTATAAAATGCATTGTTATGCCAGGGTTAAATAATTAGTGTCTGATCCTGTGCCCCTCCCCCAATAATTTCCTGCAACTGTGAAAATCTAAAATAGATAAAAATCTTTAAAAATGCTTAATAATAAACGTTGATGTTATTCGTCAAAATTATAAAAAAGTAAAAATCGACTTCTGCCACCTCCCCAAGCTGTGAAATGGAGATAAGGGTCCTTCCTTTCTCCCACCCTTTGTCTGACTTACCTATTTAGACTGTCTCTCTTTGGGGCAGGGACTGTCTCTTGCTAGGTTTGTACAGCACCTACCACCGACAGGCTCTGATCTCCCCAAGGCCTCTACATGCTACTGTAGTAGAAATGATAATGTTTGCATGAGCCTTTTACGTTATCTCATTTGAACAGGGGCCCAATCTGTGGAGAAATATGGGACTAAAACCAACAAACAATATTATTCTTTGTTCTGGTCTTTGATCTCATGTGACAGATGATCACAGTCTGACTATTCATAACTCTCCCTTCTCTCACCACGTCCTATCATTTCCCACCTGCCACTGGTCCTTTGAGACGACCCCCTCATAAATGTTAGTTGAAGAAATGACAAGAACTCTACAATGCATCCAGATTTTGCCCCACCACTGCACATCCCCCCGCCCTTATAGGCCATAGCCCCTCTTTTATTTACGGTTATCTTTCCAAATCCTCCAGGACAGTTTTGGCTTCAGCCTGACCTGTATCTTTTTATTTGCCTGTGAAGCATCAGTCACAGCACTATCCCTATGTCAATAATAAATAACAATCAGTGCAGCATCAACACTGGCATTTTAACAAAGACAGCAGGCAGCTTCCTCTGGCTTGCTATGAGACATGCTCTAACTCTGAATGTCTTTGCTTTTGCCATTTGACTTTCTGGCATTTTAAACCTCCCCTCTGCTTTAATTATAATTATTCTTTAGTTTGCGCTAACACACGATCCTGCAGCTTCATCACAACGCAACCTGAGAGAGAGGAGGCGGCGGCAGGACGAGAATGAGAAAGGAAATGATCTTCAGGCTGGAGTGGTTTCTCGCAGGTGGCCAGAGCACTGACAAACACAAATAGGAACAGCAAAGAAATGAGTCAGAAATGGAATTCAATTTCTCGATGCTGCTGGTGGAAGGTACATGACAAATGGAATGGAACAGAGAACACAATGAAACAGACTATAATATATTTCCAGTACTCCTCAAGGGGTGTAAACCAGCATTATTTTGTAATACCTTTCTAGTGACAAGTGTGTAGCTTTTGTATCCTCACTCTGCTGAATCATTTAGCTGCTCACACGCTGGATGCTTATAAATCCCGGACAATGCCCCTTCAGGCTAGACTACAAATTAATTATTCAAAAATAGCGTGTCTGAGATTTTGGAAATGTGACATCCTGAGAAATCGCAGCCTGAAATATAGTAGATACTGTGCATTTATTTATAGGACCTTTGCAGTATTCGAATGTAGTTAAACTGTCAAACCAATGGAGCTATGTTGATTTAACCATCTGAGGATCTGGCCCATGATCCACCCAAGATTGCCAGAGGTGCCCGAGTGTTATGCTGGTAGGCATGGAAAATTAAGGTGAAATCAAGTCCACCATCAGCTGTGTATTGAGCAAATTCAGCCATTAAGACGGAGTAAATTGAATCGATGGCAACACTCAGCTGAGTAGGATGAGGATGCTTAGGAGATGTGTAAGAATATTTGGCAAAGCCATGTCTGGTTCATTTCATGTCCCCATAAATAACCCTGGCCCCTGGAAGAAAAAAGTTTAGTGTTAACATGTAACCAGTTTCTTTAGCCAAAAACACACAGCTACAGTGAAGTATATGCCAGTCAATTATTACACAAGACATGCATCAAAGCTGTCAGACTGCAAACAGAAAGCAGGTGGGATCCTGCCAATATATCCTCTCAACCATCAGCACTAAGGGCATATGTCATAAACACACTAGGACATCGGATAGACAGAGGAAATGGGGGTCATTTAATCAAAACCCAGGAGGCCACAGGCCATATGTTTCTTGAGGACTTCAAGAAGGCTACTGACAATTCTCCTAGGCTAACAGATGTAACATGCCCACCCAGTCACTGACAAGTAAACCACCAGGGGCATCGACCACAGGATCCAGCTCAGAGAACGAAGAGGACTCTACAGACCGAATTGTTGCAGGAACAAGAAAGCCACTGAGGTTCAGAGAGAACAGTCACTGATAGATACCCAATAAGAGGCAGAATAACCCTCTTATCTGTCAGGGGATTCAGAGCATAAACCCTGACCTTCATCCTAGACGTTCTCATGTGTGTTTGATTAACTGGCAGGGGTATGTTTTATTAGCTGGCATTCTGTTTTATTTGCAATTGATTACTGAATGCAAGAGTAGCCAGTGGAGTCAGCAGATACTCACCCCATCATGGGACATATTAGGTGAGAAGGGCCCAAGAAATAATGTTCAGTCTTTTACCAGCATGCCCATGGGTTAGGTTTGCTATAAATTAAAATCCCACTGACATCAATGGGATCTTCAGGGGCTCAGCATCAGGCCTGGAGTTTGCTGTTGCCTGGATAATGTTCCTATCCCCCTCTGGTCTGGGAGCAGAATGTGAGCTTGGAGGTAGACATGGGTCCCCCGACATGGCACTGTTATAAAAACATCAGACCGTTTTCTTGCCAGTACAACAAAAGTTTATGGTTGAGATTTTCAGAGGTGACTAGAGGATTCAGAATTGAGACTAATGGGAGTTGTGTATCTAAATCCCTTAGTAGTTGTTGCCCTTGAAAATCTCACCCTCTACCTTTGTCTACCCCACCAAGGACAAGTTGTTTCTTCACCAGTTTATTCTCTCAACTCCGGTTACTACCTTCTTTCTTTAAAATTATGGACCAAATTCTTCCTCAGTGCAACTGATTTCACTTAAAATCACTGGGTTTATAGCACGGATGAATTTGGCCCAATATTTGTATAGCAGTTTTGACATGAACAAGCTGCTCTTGTCTAATTAACGTAGTCTAACATGACATGTCAATACATCAAGTACCAACTGATCTTACGCTATTCATTTCTTAAATTCCAAAATGCATTATCTAAATTCCCTGAGTCAGTAGGTAGTCAAACTAAATAATGTCATCTCCATGACTGAAAATTATTGCAAGGGCCTTTTATTGAAAGTCCTGAGCAGCCATTTAACACCCACTGAAATCACTGAAGCTTTTGCATGCAAAAGAAATCCAAGATCAATCCTATGAGATGAATAAATCCACAGTTAGGAGAATGAAAGGAATAGACCTGGGCCCAGGATCTGCTGGAGGCAGCTAATGGTCAGAGGGTGTTTGCTGATCTGAGACCCTGGGGCCAGCTGGGTGCTGGTTTGATCCTAGGTGGAATTTAGAGTAGCTCTAGGGAAGTTAGTAGTTTACAGGAGAGGCTGCAGTTGAAGCTACATCTCCAAGTGGCCATTTGCAAGCCAGGGATTCCTGGAGAACAGTGTAGTCTGGCCACACCACAGCCAACAACCACACCATGCCCCCAACATGAGGGGACTGCAAGGGGTAGTGGCTCTATGACACTGACACGACGATACCCAGGGATTCCCCTCCACTGGGGAAATCCAGTGACTTTCTGGCAGTGTGGGAGTGGCACAAAAGGGCTGGAACAGGGCTAAGGATTGAGCCCCAAAACGTTTTCTTTAGTCCTCGTTTCCCTCCTCTTCTTTAATCAGCTCCGAAGCCTTTTAAAAATCCCAATTCATTTTGCTTGGCAGTGCAAAGCAGCTCACATTTTCCAGTCTTTTAAAGGAGCAGCAAACATCCAGTACACATAGCCATCTAGTAAGGAAAAACGATTTCCTCCCCAGCTCCCATCCAGGGCTCAATCTCCTGGGTCAAGTTCTCCTTGTGCAATTTATACAACACCAGTGAAATCTTCACACACACACACCCCTTCAACTCAGATATGAATTATTTCTCTATTTAAACGATGACTGTCAGTCCTGCTGAGTAAGAAACAAGCCTGTTGGCACCAAAACTATTTTTCAATCTTCTTTCAAAGACACGAATCACCTCTCCCTCCGACAGTGCTGGACTCTGTGCTCCGCTTTGCAAAACTGAAATAATTTGCCCTTAGTGATACATTTCCTTTCTGCTTCTAGCTGCTTCCAAATTGTCTCTCTGTTCCCATGGGTTACACACTTCTTTCCTTTGATGTATCCGATAACAGAGAATGTTCAGAGCAACACAAAAGGCTATTGTTACAGGAGTGCACTACAGCTATCTAAATATAGTTAGATAATGGAAAAGGCAGGATGAAAAAAAATCAATGTGTTTTTCTCTTAAATCAAAACTATTGGGTTTATAATTTAAATTAAATATTTTTTTTTGTTTTTAAAAATAAATCTATTTAAAAATACAACAATGCACATTAAGGCCTATACTTACTATAATCTGTTGAGATCATTTCAATTACATTAAAAATTAATATGAAATAGTGGTTGCCGAAGAATGTCAAATCACTGAAATGGTGGAGGTCGCTGGCTTAGCACCCGGAAGTAGAGTTCGTTGAAGTGCTCAACCACCTTTTGACAGCAGTAGCCTCTGCTGCCAGTGCAGAAAGAATATTTTCTTCATTTCAGTTTATTAAACTAGTTTGGCCCCATGACTAGTTCATTCAAAATTAAGAAACCAACTGGGAGTTGAAAAGCAGGAAAGCTTGTTTTCATCTTCCAATCAATTAATAAAAAACTAGGTTTGAAATCTACTCTACTAGTTCTAAAATCCTGAAGGACCTGGTGACTGGAAACAATCACTTTCATTCACTAACTATATCATAGAATATCAAGGTTGGAAGGGACCTCAGAAGGCCATCTAGTCCAACCCCCTGCTCAAAGCAGAACCAATCCCCAATTTTTGCCCCAATCCCTAAATGGCCCCCTCAAGGATTGAACTCACAACCCTGGGTTTAGCAGGCTAATGCTTAAACCACTGAGCTATCCCTCCTCCCAAAGTATAGATGATACTTTTTTCAGCATGTCTCCATGATGCTGGCAAAAACACATTTGAGGGGTAAAACGGTAAAGTGCTGTAATGAGTTGTGATCTGACTGCTCCATGGAGATCATGGTTGTCTGCAGGAGCGAGGTACCTTTTCGAGAAACCCAGCAGGATCTATGCAGGACAGTTCAAGTGTAACACGTTACAGCACATTATAAATCAAACCCTTCAAATGCGCTTTGCTGCATCATGTAGACAAGCCTTTTGTTTAATAAATCAGTTAGTTTTCAAGGAAAACTATGTTTCAATAAACTTTTTTCCTTATGTCTCCATCACATTTGGGGTAGTTTTATTTCATTAATTAAACATTTAAATGATGGTTTTGCACATGTTAACTGAATTCCAATTTCCATTCAAACAGAGCTTGACACAAATATAAAAAGTAAAAAGCTAATAATCATCTAGCAAAAAACAAATGCATTATTCACCATTTTCTAACATAATAAAAAAGGTAAAACTTAAGAATCTGCATAAACACAAATCAAGCAATATAATTCCTTATATAAATGGGCATATAGTGTATCCTCCTCGCTAGCCAAAAGAACCACCAAACGTAGCATAAAGGCCATATTTAGTAATCAACATATTTTAATGGTTACCAACCAATGAGAATCAACTTTTCTTTAAGAAAATAACTAAGAAGAATAAATATGAAACATGATTAAAAATTAATTATTGAAATTAAAGGTTTCCTGCGGACTGATTTAAACTGGGATAAAAAACAGTTACTTAAATCACTTTGATTTACATCAATCCAGCCTGAGAAAAGGTGCCAGGAGATGGTGCTCAGGAATATGTAGCCCAGTTCTTGAAGTTTGCAGATCCAATAAAACTTCTAGTCGTGCATAGCAAACGGTTTCTTGTGGGCAGTTCCTCACATCAGCTGTAACTTCAGGGAGGTTGATTTCCAGCATCAGCACAACTATGAACAAAGTTTCTCTTTCTTCTTTTTTAGGTTTTCCCATAGCACCCATTGGAATTCCTACAACTTTTAACATTCTTTTCCTTCGACTCATTCTCGATGCTCCCAGATCTTCTGAGCAATGTTACTTTTGAGCTATAGAGCTTCAAACTTTACTGAGGGATTCATGGATATTTTTTGACAATATTGTTTTTTTCTTTAAATGTCAGCAACACCTAAATTATTTTCCAGTGGAGGTTTCCTACCTGTCAGATTATCAGTTTTAGCTTCTGAAGATTTAACAGCAGTAAATAAAGAACCAAGACAGTTGCATTCCTCTGGGACATTGCAAATCACAAAGCCCAGAGCCAGGGACAAAACATTCTCAGTTGGGGGATCCAGGTCTGCACCTTCCCTAGGAGATAACATGAATCCAGTCTGACCACCCTCAGGAAGCACTTCAAAAATCTCCTCTTTGATACTACTTTTCCATAATAACCAGAACAAAATTCACCACATCAATTATCTCTCTCTCTCTCTCTCTCCAGCTTTATCCCCCCATCAGCTTGGGGTAGATATCTATCCAAAACACCTACCTCAACCAGAGTTTCCTATAACCCAATAAGGAAGAGGAGCCAGAGTCTGCACTAGGGATCTCACTATGGCCAATCTATTTTACATAGAAGCCACTCAAGATACTACAGTGGCCGCACAAAACACTGCAGATAGATTAATAAAGAGGCGGAATCTGACCAGTTTCTCCAGGAGATTCATTCTCTTATAGTACCAGTGGGTCTAATGGTCTGTGGTCATTTGGAAAGACAGGGAATCCTGAACAAATAGATCCCCCAAATCTCAGACCTTTTCTTCGGGCAGGTGCTATAATGGGGCAGGCTCCTTCTTTCTGATTTTCCATTGTGTCATTCATGAGCCAAACTAACTCCTGCTGAAGTTAATGACCATCTTTCTAATGAACCCAACAGGAGTGAGACTGTACACTGACACTCTGACATGAATGCACACTTGTCTACACCCCAGTTCCAAGAACCTGTAGAACTGCTTTGCCAGTGCGAGCTTTTGCCAGTCTCCGTGCATCAAGGGTACTTCTGGGCTTCCTTCTCCTATACCGCTGCTCTCCTCGTAGATCCTAATTGATGCTGTGCCTCCCTAGTGTAGCTTCTACACAGGTGTTGCAACAGCTGGCCATCTTCTCATGCCGTGTTTATTGCCATGGTATAATAAAGGAATAAAGATGGACCGAGAGTGTTCAATTTGACAGGTGTGGCCCGTCAGCCAACAGGTTCTTCATCAGAGGCATCCAAAACCCAATCCATTCTGTTACGCTTTGATCACAAAAAACAGACCCTGTACCACAAAGGAACAGACATGACCCCTAACCTGAAATGGAAGGGAGCAATGATCCAGCCATCTTCTGTGTGCACTTTTCACCCCTTCACCTCCAATTGCAAACCAGAACCTGGTTTCAGTGTTGAGCCAGACACCAGATTGGATTGTTCCCAGAGTGGCCATGGGAATCTGGAGTTAATCTAGAAGAGTCATCATTCTCAGGGATGCTAAAGTCATCCAGGATGATAATCCAGGTTGACTATCTCTAGTACAATAGTAGGTAAAGCTCAGTTTCCTTTTAACCTCATCCTAAATCTCCAAACCAAAAACAACTTCCAGACTTTTCTGCCTTTTTTCCTCTTTGCCTTGCAATACCGTTGAGTAAAGCGTTAATCTTACTGCTAAAACTGCCATTTCTTTGTTCTCTCTGGTAACATTTTTCCCTTGCAGCATATTCATACCAGATATGTCTTAAAGGGCCTTCATCTTGGCACCCTATTGTAAATAAAGATCACAATCTTTAAATAGCACCTGGCATTACAAACAAATGAAGTACAAGGCCAGTGAACATGCAGCTTTGAGTTTTCTAACAATGCAGGTATCTGTCCTAGCTGTTTCCAACTTCTGTAGAAAAAGCAGGGCTGTGTCACATAGGGAAGGATGCAGTGGCTAACACAGTCCTGGTGTCTAGTGCTTGATTTCATTAGTAATCTCTGAATCTGGCACTAATAAGATGAGCTGCAAGTCTCTGGGTTTCTTCATGCATGGCAGGTAATGCTTCTCCTTCTTGCAATTTAAAATTATTCTTAACACACAGATACTGTTACCTACTGGAGACTTGCTTCTAAAGACTAATTTAGGCCTTATAAATAATATGCTTTGTATTCCACAGTCAAAGAAAGTGAGACTCAGGCAAATTGCTTCACTGTTCCATTACACATGTACTCTCTGCTCTTTGTATATGTTCACATGCATTGCTGTATTGTTGGTTATTTTCCTTTTTATTGCAGAAAAGCGCTGGTATTTTTTAAGTCCCTTCATAGGATGCTCATCACTTTGCACATTCTATTTCAACTTTTCCACCATCCGCCTACAGAACACAAAAAGTGAAATTGATGGCGAAAGATTCCAAACATTTTGTTCTCTAAGAAAGAGCCTTCACTGAACCAACATTTGAAAACACAATGACCTGGTTTCCGATGTCTTTGACACCACTTTTACCCCCATGCAACTCCATTCACAGAGCTGTAAAATGCCCAGAGATATTGGAAACCAGCTCACTGTGTAAAATGTCCAGTCCAACCAGGAGGCTATATATATCACATACAATAAGAAAACTCATGTGGGCAATTCTCTGTTCCAGTCATGTAAGTGTTGATCTAGGAATGAGGAGGAAGCACAGGTAGCTTTATAGATCTGTAATTAATCCAAGATTTTAGAATATTTTGTGAAAGACAACACAAAGGAACGGGGATAAGAGACAGAAAGAAATGGGGAAAAAGAGAAGTCAAACTTTAGATAACTGTGTGGAATGAGAAAAGATGGGCTACGTTTAATAAGGGGAATGTTGACCTCACAGTAAATTATACCCCTGGAAAAACTGTGCAGCTAACACAAATTCTCTGTTCCGAGTCACAGATCCAAAAGCACGTCCCCTACGGAAGATGGGTTATTAAATCTTGACATGGTACATGGACTGCAGTGACCCTGAGAGCACAACTGACTGTCCCTTGTGACTGTGTCATCTGTGCTTGGTGTAAACGGTGGATGAATAGTTCTGATCACCTTGGAATTATTCCAAGCTAACAAAAGGAGCCCAGTAGCTCAGAAGGTAGAAATGCAAACAGCACAAGAAAGCCCTTTTTTGTTCAGTCAGAGAGCTTGAGAGTTCAGACTCGGATTACTCGCGGGCGTCTGAACGTTCATTATATTCATGTGAATATCACAGGGAAAAAGTTTTAGATTCCACATTTTGCAAGGCAGTAACAGCTGCAGCTAAAGTGAGATGTAGACAGGTGCATTTGTGGCAAACATATTCGCTTATAAATCGGTCCTGATGCTGCTTCCCCAATGTAAAGTTTGCTCCACAATCTCTTCCCACCAAGGAAGAGACATGCATATATTTGTAATGGAACAGACAGGAGAACAGAAGGCAGGCAGGAATGCCACCATCAAACTCCCATAACACAGCAATAATGAAGAAAAACCAATTAATCTGCTCAGATAGAAGAGGACATCATTAGCTAACAAATGCATTCTGAACAGCAAGATGGAAGGACGAACACAAGAGGGATAAGTCAGTTATGGCGGGATGGACGTTTGGTCAGATAGCTAGGTCAAGACAGGGGAAAATAACTAACAACAACAGAGCCTTAAAGATTTCTTTAAAAACAGAAAAATGAGACTTGGAAATAATATACCAGAGCATACATAAATCCTATAACCAGAACAGCACTAGGAAGAATGGTAGCAATTTAAATGTTCAGTGGTACACTTAGTTCTTGGGAAAGTGGTCTCCAGCTGAGATCATTCTCTCTTCAGCCGCCTCTGTGCCAACACACAAAAACATTTGGGTTCCGAGAATACCTGTAATGACTGTGAAGTGCAGATTTTACCACAATAAGTCATAAAAACAGGGTCACAGCAGAAACTTTCCAAATGGAGATGTTAAAAATGTCTGATAAGTCCAGCATGTGGTCTAAATGGCATTACTGCCTTTCCAAGCCAGCAATTTTGTTGGAGAGCAGTTTGTCTGTGCTTGTTACAGAGGTGAAACATCTAACTTCTTGACAATAAAAACTCCCTAAACAAAAGTGACCTTAGTAGAACAATACCGAATTGTCACCGCCTTTGTGATCCAAGATAGTAGTTCCTAGGATTCTGCATCAGACATATTGTATGGGCTCGTCCTGACAGTATCCTGGTTTTACTCTAGTGTAACTCAATTTACTTCAGTAGGGTTATCCTGATTTATACCAACATATGCAAGATCAGAACTTGGCCCAAGATTTTACATTCTGCAAAAGGCTTTGGGATGCATCTAGTGCAAATCAAGAATAACTCGACTGAAGCCAATGGAGCTATACTAGTGTAAATCTAATTTAAATTAGAAGAAAATTAGGTCCTGAGTTTAGAAACTTGGAAAGCCAAATGGCTTGAGCCAAAAGGTGATCTCTTTATTTTAGCCCGTTGGCAGTTCGATAAATACAAGACAGTAAATTCAGTTCAGTGCAGCCTGGACTGAGCTGGTTCAATCCCCAACGAAGGCTCAGGGCCACATCTGGAGTGACACAAACACTGATGTAAGTTATGTGTCAGATGCAAAACAGATACAAATGACAAGAGTACTGGAAATTGTACCTGTTTTGTATTTAGCACCTGTTCTAAATTGGTAGAGCTGGGGGAACATGGGAACATGTTTTATGAAAGTTTCCCTGAAAATGTTGTCCTTTTAATTTCTGTCAAAAAATTCCAAAATTAGAGATCCAAAAATGAGTGTAACGTTTTCCAGCAGTTCTCAACTGGGGGTCCGCGAGTCCTTTCAGGGGGTCCGCGAGACCCCGTGGCTGAAATCCTGTGCCCCGAGCCCTGGCACTGAAGATGGGAGCGGCGTGGGACTGAAGGCAGCACCCCTCTTTCCCCCGGCCAGGAGCAGCACGGGGCTGAAAGCAACGCCTAAATCCTGAGCAACCCCCCTGCCTGCACACAGCCCCCAGCTACCCCCTGCCTGCACACAGCCGCCAGCTACCCCTCCCTGCACCCTGAGCTACCCCCCTGCCTGCACACAGCCCCCAGCTACCCCCTGCCTGCACCCTGAGCTACCCCCTGCCTGCACACAGCCCCCAGCTACCCCCTCCCTGCACTCTGAGCTACCCCCCCGCCCGCACACAGCCCCTAGCTACCCCCTCCCTGCATCCTGAGCTACCCCCCCGCCTGCACACAGCCCCCAGCTACCCCCTCCCTGCACCCTGAGCTACCCCCCTGCCTGCACACAGCCCTAGCTACCCCCTCCCTGCACCCTGGGCTACCCCCCGCCTGCACACAGCCCCCAGCTACTCCCTCCCTGCACCCTGAGCTACCCCCTGCCTGCACACAGCCCTAGCTACCCCCTCCCTGCACCCTGAGCTACCCCCCTGCCTGCACACAGCCCCCAGCTACCCCCTCCCTGCACCCTGAGCTACCCCCCTGCCTGCACACAGCCCCCAGCTACCCCCTCCCTGCACCCTGAGCTACCCCCCTGCCTGCACACAGCCCCCAGCTACCCCCTGCCTGCACCCTGAACTACCCCCCCACCCGCACACAGCCCCCAGCTACCCTCTCCCTGCACCCTGAGCTACCCCCCTGCCTGCACACAGCCCCAGCTACACCCTCCCTGCACCCTGAGCTACCCCCCTGCCTGCACACAGCCCCCAGCTACCCCCTGCCTGCACCCTGAGCTACCCCCTGCCTGCACACAGCCCCCAGCTACCCCCTCCCTGCACTCTGAGCTACCCCCCCGCCTGCACACAGCCCCCAGCTACCCCCTCCCTGCACCCTGAGCTACCCCCCTGCCTGCACACAGCCCTAGCTACCCCCTCCCTGCACCCTGAGCTACCCCCCGCCTGCACACAGCCCCCAGCTACTCCCTCCCTGCACCCTGAGCTACCCCCTGCCTGCACACAGCCCTAGCTACCCCCTCCCTGCACCCTGAGCTACCCCCCTGCCTGCACACAGCCCCCAGCTACCCCCTCCCTGCACCCTGAGCTACCCCCCTGCCTGCACACAGCCCCCAGCTACCCCTTCCCTGCACCCTGAGCTACCCCCCTGCCTGCACACAGCCCCCAGCTACCCCCTCCCTGCACCCTGAGCTACCCCCCTGCCTGCACACAGCCCCCAGCTACCCCCTCCCTGCACCCTGAGCTACCCCCCTGCCTGCACACAGCCCCCAGCTACCCCCTGCCTGCACCCTGAGCTACCCCCCTGCCTGCACACAGCCCCAGCTACACCCTGCACCCTTCAAACTTTTTGAACTGAGTCCCCTCTTTGAGTTATATTTTTGGTTGCGCCCCCCCCCCCACAGCCCAGACAGGCTGGGCGGCCTCCTGAGTGAGTCGGGGGTGGAGGTGGCGCTCCCCCCCCCCCCCCCGACTCTGCTGTGCAGAACTGGCTTGAGCCCTGCCAGCCCTTGCCGCCCCCAAATAGAAGTAAAACTATCCCTATGACCCAGGGTTCCCCCCCGCCCTCAGCCTGGAGCCCTGAGTTCCCCCCCTCCTGCCACCCTCGCTGGGCCCTGGAGTTTTTATAGCATGTTGGGAGGTGGGAGGGGGCCTCCGCAAGGCAAAGCTTGAGGAGCCCTGGCCTACACAATGGAGGTGAGAGATGTTGGTCAAAACGGGCCTTTCCAAGCTTTAATTTACACCTGCATCATCCTTAGTAGTTCAGGGCCAAACTGAGCCCTGATGTAAACGGGAACAACTCCAAATGAGAATAATGGTGGTTATGCCCATTAAACCGGGACTGAATTTGCTCCGGCAGAATGCCAAACTGGACTCCGTTGCATTCATTTTACATATCCCTTGAATGCCAAATTAGCGCAAGTTACATGACTTTACCACTTGCATGCATTTATACCCGTTCTGTGGCCGACTGACACGCAATACGGAGTTTACGCCCCGGTTTGTGTCACTGGTGAATTTTGTTCCAGCCACTTAACTGAATTGTGGTCACTAAACATAAGGGAAGAGCTGTGTTTGGTGCTTTCAGTGTGACAACACTAGCTGCTTTCCCTATGTACACAGGAGTTCATGGATAACATCTGGAATTCCATTCTAGACTGTATTGCAAAGATCACCTATCCGTAGGATCACTTATAAACACAATCACCGCAGTTTTTCTCCTCTCTCCTTTTTTCTTCTGCTTAATAAAAATGAAATGCAAACAAACAAACCCCACCTACACCCCTGTGTGAGAAACAAACGTTAAGATCGGGAAACTGAAATTAACGAAAGTCACAAGATTCCAAAGTTAGGGATGCCACGGCAACTGTTCCTAAGCCCTACTGCACATTTATCTGAAGTCACAAATGTAACAATGTGAGCAAATAAACCCCATGGGATGGACTCCACCACCCGCACTCCTACTGAGCAGTTACCCCACAAGTAGGTCCATATATTGCGACGGGGCTGCTCAGAGTGCTATAATCCCAAAGTCAGTTATCATGGAAGAATCAGCTCAAGATTACTTATGCACCACGGGGGTGAGTTAGGGTTGATCTGGGACCATAACTTCACTTTTCCTTGACTTCTGCGTGTGTAAATCTCCACTAGGATGTTGCGTTAGATTTACATTGATTTCAAGGTATTTATACAACATAATGACAGCACAGCGTGTGGGCTACAAGTGGACAGATCGTGCCTCCTTACAACATCGAACAGAAGGCCAATTGAGGGCTAGGACAGCATGCCTGCCGTGGGGCATACCAGGGTGCCAGAACCTGTCTCAGGCCACTGCGGGAGCTACCCAGACCTTGGATGCAGGAGCACACCCCTTACTAAGCGCATGTGGGAGGGAAG
Organism: Eretmochelys imbricata; assembly: GCF_965152235.1. NCBI lineage: Eukaryota > Metazoa > Chordata > Testudines > Cheloniidae > Eretmochelys > Eretmochelys imbricata. The sequence goes on along the minus strand of NC_135577.1, from coordinate 129,387,303 downwards.
TGGACGGGGCCTTGGGTCCTTTCCCCAGTTCATCAGGTCATACAGCTGAGCCAGCCTAGGGGGTGTTGTCATTTGCTGATGGCGGGGGGGGGCAGCAGGCCATTGAAATGCAAGGGGGAAGGGGGAGGACACTGTGCCTCAATGGGGGATTTCAGGTACCGTGTCCCCAGGGCTACTCCAGGCACGGTGCTGCTTTCCCACAACCCTTAGCTTGGGGCTCTGCCTCAAGGCCCAGTCGAGCCCTTACGCGGCGGAGAGGAAGACAGGCCCGCGTGCTCCGTGTGTTCATCTGCTTTCAGCACAGCATGTGGGGCATGGAGGCCTCTCCCTTGTGAAGATGTGGTGGAGCACGGCTCGCCCTTCCCAAGGCGGGGCATGTGGCGTCTCTGGCCACCCTACCTGAGCTGTTTTCAGAGTAACAGCCGTGTTAGTCTGTATTCGCAAAAAGAAAAGGAGTACTTGTGGCACCTTAGAGACTAACCAATTTATTTGAGCATAAACTTTCGTGAGCTATGGCTCACTTCATCGGATGCACACAGTATGCATCCGATGAAGTGAGCCGTAGCTCACGAAAGCTCATGCTCAAATAAATTGGTTAGTCTCTAAGGTGCCACAAGTACTCCTACCTGAGCTGTGGCAGCTCACGGGCCGGCTCGCCGAGAAGGGGGGCAGCCTCTGGCCAACAGTTATTGCTTCTCACGCTAGTCCTGGCAACGGTGCCAACATACAGAGAGTTGCCAAACACAGCCTACACAGTGGGTGGCGGTTGTCAGGGCCTCCCGGGAAGCGGGTTTTGACTCAGAGACATAATTTCTCCCCCTCTCTTGTCCCGGATGGGACACAATCTGTCACTTCCCTGTCAGAGGATCAGAACTTACCATCTTAGCAGACTGGTGCACAGCAAAGTGCAGACACAGGGCTCTGTCTTCTCCCTACTGCCCCCAACCCTCTTTTTGGCCAGTCGCCACCCGGGAAGGGGAACCCCTTGGTAACAGCTCTGAGGGCAGGGGCTGCTATTCCGGGTGGCACATCGGCTCGGCAAGGAGGGGCAGCAGCTACTTACGTGATGGACCCAACACACCGGGGACGTGCAATGCCTGAACCCCACAGTGTGAGCTAAAGAGCCAGGCTCAGTGGATCAGGCACAACCAGGGGACACGTAACACATACGCTGGCTGGCGGCTCACGCTGATGCCCCAGCTCCCCAAAAAGCCGAGCTGCACCAGACGGGGCCTCCGCTTAGCCTGCATTAAGGTTAGAGGGTCTACTCTTCTTTTGAACAAGGCCAAAAAGAAAAAAAAACAATCACCCAGTGACATGAGACCTGTCTTTGAAATCCAAAGTGCAAAGGCAGGAAGGGTCAGACACCAGATTCTTCCCCTCTGCAGTGGAGCGGTGTGCTGGAGGCGGCTGGTTAACTCTCGCCCCTACAGCTGTAGGAGGAATTTTATCCGAGATTTTCAGCTCATTGCTGAAATGAGCAGCCTACGTGCCTGCAAAATATCTCACAGATTTAGGCCCACCCAGCCACGTACGTAACTTGAAGCATACGAGAATCCCATTTGCCCCACGGGGCTACTCACGTGTTTAGCCTTAGGCATGTTCCAGGGCTTGGCTGGATCCAGGCCTTCTATTACAATTTTCATCAGCAAAGCCAGCGAGTCTGATACTGTGCCATGGTCTGGAGCCCTGAGGGCTGACTAAGCTACTGCGTACATCCATGGGAGTGGGGCAGATGCCGCACCAAGCAGGAGCACTTGGGCTCGGAGCAGTGGGCTTGCGGATGCGGTCGGAAATCTCCCTTTACCAGAGAGCAGGTCTTTGGCTTACAATACGATTTGTATGACAGCATCGTCAAGCCAAGATCTGGCCTTGCAGACCAGAGAGGAGGCGCTCGCTGATTCCTCCTTGGGAAGCGCAGGACTCGTTAGCAAAGGCTGATGGCCCTGTCCATTCTGCCAGGGGAAGGGACTGAGATCTGGCAGATCTCCCCCTGGGGCTAGGGGACTGCTTGTTGAATCCATCCCTTCAGCTCTTAAGCTTCCTTTACCCACAAGTCCCCAGGACACAAGCCCTGATGATTTGGCCTATCCTGAACATCTCCTCCACCTCCCACCAGATGGGACAGTTCCCTTAAAACTCTGCAAAACCAATCAACAAACAAATTGCCCCCTCTCTGCTAGCCTCCGGGGGGATGATGTAGCCTCAAGCTTCCAATAGCAGCTGTGATTCCAAGTCCATCCATGGCATTCATAGGCCATCTACCACCGTGGCATCTGAGCATCTCACAATCTGTAATGCATTTAGCCTCATTCCACCACGGTATGGCTAGGGAAGTGCTATTACACCCATTCTACAGGTGGAATAATAAGGCTCAGAGGGATAGAGTGCCTTGCTCCACATCACACAGGACGTTGGCAGGGGTGTAGGGATTCGAACTGTACCGTCTGACTAGTATCCTAATCCGTGAACCATCCTTCTGCTGTGCTGTCTCACTAACGTATGCTATGGGTTTCCATCATTTCTTACTAGAAAAGACTAAGAAGAGTATTAACATGAGCCAGTTTTCAAACAAAGCCAGGGAGGGGCAATCTGTCTATCTATCCATCCATCCAGATGACCCTCCCCACCCCAGTGCCTGAGCAATACCATCTCCTCTTCTTGCCAACACACTTGCTCCATTCCATCTCCTACAGACCTATCTGGAGTGTGGTGGAGTCCTGCCATTCTGCTGCAGTAGTTGGTTTTGGAAAACGATTGCCTTCAGAAGATTTAATGGGAAACGGGTTTTACTCATTTAAACAAAGCTCATCAATGAAAAACGCCCAAGGAGAAGGCAACAAGAATGAACAGAATAAAGAGATGAAATAATTTATACCATTCGGGGAATTAGGAGTGAATATGATTATGGAGGTTTCAGAGGAGACAGACTCTCTCGTTGGTTTCTTTGTCCTTCATCTTGGTATCCATGCCTAGCCGCCTGACAGCAATTATTTGTTCCTGTGCGTCAGAAGGCTCTTAATCAGCGCTGAGTGGAATAAGTAGTTTTTCTTTCTGAGGCCTCTTCAGGAAAAGATTTATGAGTAGTGTAGCAGCTCTGATCTTGATGAAGGATGGCAGTTTAGGCCAAAATTAATCCAATCCTAAATGATATTTAATAAATCAGCTAAAAAATGCAAGCTCCAGTCCTTAGACATATTCAAGAGACCTTTCATTTCTGACCTCTCAAATTGAATTGCCCTGGGGGTACCCTGTGCTTGAACCAGAGAGTCAAAGGAACCTTATGACGCTAACCTCAACCAATAAAAGCAGTTGTAAAAAACTCCCCTTGAGATAAAATGGTAATTACTGTTCTTCGGCAGGTTGGTACAAGGGTGGGATCATCCAGAGATAGGCATAGCATTCCACAGTTGGATGCTTATGAGCAAAACAAAAATATGGGACCAAACAGTGATGTCACTTGATGTTTGCTTGCTCCACACGTTCTCGGGATCTGGCCCCATTCAAAGTAGCCGCTGCACAATGATAACTCCTCCATTAGGAATAGCTTTTCGAAGTAACATTCAGCGTGTGAGACTCAGGACCTGGATATTTGAAATCCTGATTTTGAAATCCTCATGTACGCAAAACTCCACTGTTGGGCCCATATCCCCGACTGGTGTAGCTCCATTCAGGTCAATGGCGTGATGGTGATTTACATCAGAATCTGGCTCATTAATTTCAGTGGAAGTGACATATACACTAATGCTCCAAACTGGGACCTTAGCTTTTACTATTAGGCCAGCAGTTCTCAACCTGTGGGTCGGGACCCCTAAGTGGGTTGCCAGGGCTGGTGTTAGACTTGCTGGGGCCCAGGGCTGAAGCCCAAACCCAAGTCCCACCACCCAGAGCTGAAGGTGAAGCCCAATGGCTTCAACCCTGGATGCAGAGGCTCAGATTACAGGCCCCCTGCCCAGGTCTGAAGCCCTTGGGCTTCGGCTTTTGCCCTCTCGCACGGGGTGGTGGGGTTGAGCTTTGGCTCGACAGGGCTCAGGCTTTGGTCCCCCCTCCTGGGGTCATGTCATAATTTTTGATATCAGAAGGGGGTTGCGGTGCACTGGAGTTTGAGAACCGCTGTACTAGGCAATGCAAAACTGATGCAGCTCTCTGTAAGGCATGCAAGTTCACAGGACTACTGCATTTCAGTGGAAAAAGATCTACCGCACGCAGCCTTGCCCTCTGGGTTCATTACTCTGTGTGCAACCTGGCAGCCTTTCCATTGCCAAACTCTATTTTCAGTGACTTCTAAGTCTGAACTGAATGCAAAAAAATTCAGTTTTGCATTCAGACTTGGCATCCAGGTGTTAACTCAACTACAGAATGGAATCACACCAGTGTAACACGGGAGTACATGAGAACAGAATCAGATGCTCTCAAACGAAAAGCCTTTTATTGTTTTTCCCATTCAATCAGTTATCAAAAAAGTTTGCTTTTATTAAAGTTATTTTAAAAATTCTCTTTTTCACTTACTCGTCTAACCAAAACCAGAATTTGAGCAGATTGAGACATTTATTTTGTATCTGTGCCAAACAAACAATATTAACTATGTTTGAAAAATTCAATCTGACAAGTAGCCATTCCAGTAATATTTCCTCCTTACTAGTGGCTTGAAAAGAAATTCTAACATTTTAATACTAAAGTACTCCAAATTTCCTTAAGTATTTGAAAAGTTCCTAAGACTCTCTGTAGTATGAAACGTCATTAACTTTCTCCAAAATCTATGACTATTCTGATCCTTCCTCTATGCCTGTGTAGGTAAAACAGTGGCTCTGCCTTGTTTATCTCCTGTCTTCATTAAGGTACCTTCTCTTTTCTGGTCTCCATAATTTGTGTGTTAGTACTCTAAAATCTCTCCACACTGCAGCAGTTAAAGTTATCAGTCTCCCAAAAGGTGCAGGAAACAAACTTTACTGTATATAAAGTCCAAATTCATCTCCTAGTGACATCACTGAGTACTCCATTGAAGTCAGTGTGGATATGGCCCCCTCTTTTCCTGAATGTCCTGACCTGTGATGTAATTTGAATGGCAAGTAGGACAGTCAAGGATTATTTAACCTGCTAAAACATACAGACTCCATAAGAAATGTTGGCTGACCTGCATGTTGTGGCATCTTATGCCACTTCTGGCTGACCTCTTTCCCAAACAATTTTTCTCACCAACACAAAAGTTAGTGCAGACCTTTCAAAGGGTGCTGCTGACTCTCTTCACTCAGCAGGATCCTTGTTCTGCAGTCTTCTTCCCTCCACCCAGAATGGTACAACCAGTACTATAGAAAAACAAGCCTATCTTTTCAGTCCCTGAAGACATCACAGACTTTCCCCACTGAAGCTGCTTCAGCTGCAAATCATCGACACCATGTACCCCACTCACTAGTCCAGACCTCTGACGGAGATAGGGAGCCCAATCCTCCGCAGGTGTAAATCAATGTGTCTTCTGTTGACTTGGATTGGAGCTACACCCACTAAGGATCTGCCCCTCAAGCTTAGCTGACACATGCCCGAGAGCGGAACATCTCTGTGCACTGCATTTTCAAAGGAATGCTACCCTAAGAGAGCAAAAAGAAAAGGAGTACTTGTGGCACCTTAGAGACTAACCAATTTATTTGAGCATGAGCTTTCGTGAGCTACAGCTCACTTGAAGTGAGCTGTAGCTCACGAAAGCTCATGCTCAAATAAATTGGTTAGTCTCTAAGGTGCCACAAGTACTCCTTTTCTTTTTGCTAATACAGACTAACACGGCTGTTACTCTGTACCCTAAGAGAGGAATACAAACACACACATATTCACAGGCCAGGTGGGGATTGGCGGAAGAACATTCGCCAGTGACGGAAGGATTGTACAGAATTAATGAGGGGAGGACACTTCCTTTGGAGCACCCAGAAGTCTTTTGACATCCTCAATCCTTTGAAACATTTTGCTTATTTCCAGGCTCCCTCGCCCTGGGATCCCGATGGCCTGTCAGGTTTTCCCTGTTCTTCCCTAGGGCCTGAGGTGAATGGGAGACACCTCTGGTTGGCTGTGATCTGCAAGGTGAGCCGAAGCGTTCCTGGTGAAAACAGGCAGACGTATCAATGACAAATACTCTCAGTACTGACCGGAGAGAATTAGAAGGGAACTACAACTGGCGAATAATGTGCCTGCTACTCCAAATGAACGGGTCAAAAGGGATATTCACCACCACATGCCTTGTGTTTACCCAACCCTGCCATGCAATGATTAGAGGGGGTCAGGCATCTGTCAAAGCAGTGCCTCACCCAGCTGTTTATACCCAGGCTCGCTGGGCGAGCGGGATCTGTACTCTACATGCTGCTGTAAATGTAGACTGACCCTAAGGAAATAGTTTTTATTAAGAAATGATAATATAGGTTTCCTAAAGGGAACAGTTACATCATGATATATTTATGTAATGTATGTGTGAAGAAGGAGCAATGTAGCTCACACAGCTAAATAGTTCAGGCCGTGGCTGCTATTAAGGTAACCAATCTTTGGTGGATAAATACCGGAGCACAATGATACATTAGAAGGTGGTAAGACACCAGTTGCTCGGGAAAGAAGTAGTTTTTGAGGAAATACCAAGTTCCATGCTTCGTGGTGTGTATTATTATGCATGTAAAATATTGCTATTCTAAACTAATCACATTTTCATAAATTGGAACCTAAAGGTCAAACAGCAGTATCTCCAAATGTAATTAATATTTGTTCTGAGTTACCAAAGACGGACTGCCTGATTATGAACATTTGTTATTAACTATTAACTGAGAGAGTGCTAAGTTCCTTAACTCATAACTACCAGCTTCTTTCATTTCATAATTGCATTAAAATAGGAACTGTGTCAACCATAGCTTAATTTTAAAAATCCCAGTGGGCTAAAAGTAATGAACTAATCTACATTTATTGCAGTCACAGATTTCAGGTGGTTATTATGCTCTTCATGCTGGGGGAGGGGGAAAAAAGTTGTGTCCTATAGTTTTAGCTAAAATGTGACGAATTTGCACTTAATTTAACAACTGCAGTTGACAAAACAAAAGTGAAGAAACTTAATCTACCAGAATTATCCCCTTGATGCCTGTAGTGGTTCTGCTAACCTGATACAAGCAATGTTACAGAAAAGGACAGAACACATGGAATCCAGATTGCCAGTTACTCATGAGGCTTTCTAAAGGCTGCAGCAGTAAATAGGACACTTGATGTAGAAACTGCTGAAAGTTCAAGGAAGATTAAATGATTTACTTTCCCCGATGTGCAAAGAGGGCTAACTGCTCTAGGGGATCAGTCAGGTAATTCTAATTATCTCTCTCTTCTGATGGCAGTCCCATACAGTATGCTAGTGGAAGCTAAAGAAGTCAGGTCAGTGAAGTTTTATATGATACTTTGTACTTCATTGGAACCTTGCATTCAAGGATCCCAAGTTGCTTAACAGACAATTAGTTGAGCCTCACAATGCCACTGAAAGATACCCATTTTACAGAGAATAAATTGAGGCACAGACAAATGACTGCCAAAGTCACTCAGTGAGGCCTTGTCTATACTAGAAAGTTGTACTGTTGTAACTATACCAATACAGTTAAAGCAATAAACCCACTCCTGATGTGGATGCAGCTGTACCAGGATAACGGGCTTATTCTGGTATAGCTCATTCTTGTGGGGAAGGAAAATAAACTATGCTTGTACAAGGCACCTTTGTACCAACAAGAGATGGATGGAATACAACTGTGCATCCACACTAGAGGTGGTATTTGTATAACTTTTTGGTTAAAAACCAAAAACAAGCAAACTTCTAACTAGAAGACTTATGTTAGTATAAAATCTGTGTGCAGATCAGATCTCAGTCAGTGGCAGAGGAAACGGAATCCAAAAATCTTGACTCCAAGTCCCTTGAAAATCCCTTTCTTCACCTCCAAAAATCACATTTGATTTCCAGGATGGTAAATGATTTCTCTTAAGAACCCTCTGCACTCGTATCTGCATCCCTAACCTCTCAGAATTCTCTCGGACAAGCTTCATATTAGATACACCGCTTTAGATGAAACAGGACTTGTATGTAACAGCCACTGAGACCAAATAAGGCCTATGGATACGTACAGACCATTTATCTCACAAATATAGCGTTGGCTAAAACAGAGGAACATGTATCAGGTATTGTTAACCATTAATATCTGAACAGTGCCCTCCCCCAGAGTCTCTCACATGGGAGGGAAAAATAGCTATCTGGACACTTGCTCCATACACTGCTGTCTGCACCCGTTCCTTTCGATTACCTTAAATTGTTCATCAATTGTCACATGAATGCTACCCCTTTCCACTGCTTTTAGGGCACAAGGTACAATAACTGGTTTATTTAATTCTTCATTTAAACTAAAGCCTATTTCATACTCTTCTCTGACTGCAGTGACCTCACACATATCAGCTGGGGTTGAACCTATGGTTTTCTGCTCCTAAAACACATATGAACATAAGAACGGCCATATTGGGTCAGACCTATGGTTGATCTAGCCCAGTGTCCTTTCGACAGTGACCACTGCTGGGTGCTTCAGAGGGAATGACCAGAATAAGTAATTACTGTGCGATCCATCCCCTATCACCCACTCCCAGCTTCTGGCAAACAGGCTAGGGATACTTCAGAGCATAGTTTTGCAACCGTGTCCATCCTGCTTAATAGCCATTGATGGACCTATCCTCCATGAATTTATCTAGTTCTTTTTTGAACCCTGTTACAGTCTTTGCCTTCACAACCTCCTCTGGCAAGGAGTTCCACAGGTAGAATGTGTGTTGTGTGAAGAAAACTTCCTTTTGTTTGTTTTAAACTTGCTGCCTATTAATGTCATTTGGTGACCCCTAATTCTTGTGTTATGAGAAGGAGTAAATAACACTTCCTTATTTACTTCTCCACACCAGTCATTATTTTATAGACTTCTACCATATCCTCCCCCCCTTAATTGTCTCTTTTCTAACCTGATAAGTTAAGTCCCAGTTTTATTAATCTCTGCTTATATGGAAGCTGTTCCATACCCCTAATCATTTTTGTTGTCCTTCTCTGTGCCTTTTCCAATTCTAATATATCTTTTTTGAGATGGGGTGACCAGATCTGCATGCAGTATTCAAGATGTGGGAATACCATGGATTTATACAGAGGCAACATGATATTTTCTGGTATTATTGTCTATCCCATTCCTAATGGTTTTCAACATCCAGTTCGCTTTTTTGATTGCTGCTGCACGTTGACTGGATGTTTTCAGAGAACTAGCCAGAATCACTCCAAGATCTGGTTTTTGAGTGGTAACAGCTAATTTAGACCCCCTCATTTTATATGTATAGTTACGATTATGTTTTCAAGTGTGCATTACTTTGCATTTATCAACACTGAATTTCATCTGCAATTTGGTTGCCCAGTCACCCAGTTTTACGAGATCCCTTTTTAACTCTTAGCAGTCTGCTTTGGACTTAACTATCTTCAGTAGTTTTGTATCATCTGCAAATTTTACCACCCCACTGTTTACCCCTTTTTCCAGATCATTTGTGAATATGTTGAACAGCACTGGTCCCCGTACAGATCCCCGGGGGACCCCACTATTTACCCCTCTCCATTTTGAAAACTGACCATTTATTCCTACTCTTCGTTTCCTATCTTTTAACCAGTTTCTGATCCATGAGAGGACAGTCCCTCTTATCCAGTGGTTCCCAAACTTTAACAACCTGTGAACCCTTTTCACTAAAATGTCAAGTCTGTCGAACCCCCTCCTAAAAATGAATATTTCCAGGGATCTTCTCCTTTACCTGAGTATAAATTATAAAAGCAGTGATCTCGGATATATAGAATTTGTTTTTATGACATGCTTATTACACACTATTAATTATTATTTATCTTTACAGTATTTTTATTACATTATGAAAACGGCAACACTCTTCCAAGAGCTCACTTTCGTAGCTTGTATCACTTGGAATAAGCCTGTTAGAAGACAAGGCTCTTATAGTTTATCAAGGAGTATCAGATGTGAAACAGCATGAGGGTATTTAAGAAGCCAGCTCAAAGACTTCCTCCTACACAAGCATTCAAGTCTTGAGCAGTCCAGGCAAACAACACACATTACAACAAAGCTTAAACTTGTTCTTCATAATAATTTTAAAAACAAGACTAGCTGCCTATTTAATTTTAAAAACAGCAAAAAACATCCACCTCCCTTTCCATTTCTTATAAGGAATCTTGAAGTTTAAATCTCCTCAGTGTGACAGATGTGCCTGCTTTGATCTGCTTAGCTCTTGGAAGTCCAGGGGCTCCAGGCTGCTGGCCCCGGGATGCCCAGGGTCCCTAGGGACAGCTCTGTCCGCCATTAGGGAATTTTTCCCCAAGAACCCCCTGTAAGATTTTGTGAACCTCAGTTTGGGAACCACCGCTCTTATCCCATGACCCAACACAAGCTCCTGATAGTTGAGAAATCCCCAGTAGCATAATAATATTAGGGCTTTTATCTTTTTTTCCCCAGGCTAGCTGCTAGTGGGTGGCAGTCACACATTTTTGAGCTCGTCTGTCCTTCCACCCTGCACAGCACACTTACAAACCCACCTGAGGTAGCACATTGTAAAGCAGAGCTCATCCCCCCATGCACTCACAGGGGTTCTGATCCAACAGCCAGGTGCCCATCGATGACAATTCCAGGACACCTGTAGATAGTACGGTTGCCAGCTACACTGCACATATGTGGGGTAAAGCCCAGGGCAGCCTGCCTTAGCAGAAGTAGCATTAGGGTTTATGGCCCCCAGATCCAGCCCCCACTGAAGCCAATAGGGCTCTTATTCACTTCAATGGGAGTTGGACACATCCCGTGCCTCTGGCAGACTAGCCATTAGAAGCATGAATGTCTGAGCACCTAAGAGACTTTTCTAAAGCAAAAAGAGTCTTGGAAGCAATTTGATGCAGTGGCTCCAGAGATGGTTCCAGAAATGTGGCGAGAAGTTTGCAGCAAACACGAGAACACAGTGAGACGTAGTGACAACACTGAAGCACAAAAGCTCTGGCACCCCGTAGCTTTCACAATAGAATTTCAGTGGGAAAACTGTGCCAATCTTCAGAAATCCAGCATTGAGAAATTTCACCTGGCAGGGCACTCTCTGAGAATCAGTCCACCTCACAGACTTGCCCTCTTTCGGGATGAGTTATTTGCAGAGACTTGAAAAACTTACCCAACGCTTACCAGTCTGATGACTAAGCTTATTAGGTATCAGGGGGTAGCCGTGTTAGTCTGTATCCACAAAAACAATGAGTTGTCCGATAGCACCTTAGAGACTAACAGATTTATTTGGGCATAAGCTTTCGTGGAGTCATGCATCTGAAGAAGTGGATTTTTTTACCCGCAAAAGCTTATGCCCAAATAAATCTGTTAGTCTTTAAAGCGCCACTGGACTCCTCGTTGCCTTTACGCTTATTAGCCAGGTATAAAAATACCAATGATACTAATTTCTCCCCACCGACTCACTCCCACTCTAGTGTCACCCCCTCAAAGCCACCCCCTCTGCAGTTCAAAGGCATAAAGCAGCGGCGTACTGTTTACTGTGAATTGCATTTAATTACAGCATTGTTAGTCACCTCGCTATATAATAAATACTTTAAAATGTATTAACTTATTACCAGAGCTGGTTGGGTAGTAGAAAAAATATTACTGAATATATTATTCAGTGAATTTCCCTGGCATTAGTAACAACAGATTTGCCAAATATATTGCTGAATCTATTACTCAGGGAATTTCTCTGGAATTAATCTAACAACATATTTGCCAAATAGCATTTGGCCAGTTACAGAGCTAGTTACATACCACTGAAAAAAAGAACCGAGTGTTTTTTTCTGTTATGTCATACATTTGCAGAACACAAGTATCGTTACCGTTATTAGGTGTCCTAATATGACCACAGCACAGTAATACTTACTCTGGAGCTCGGTCATGCCAGGCACTGGTATGAACATAAAGGGAAAGTCAGTCTGTGCCCTAGAGATCTTGCAGGACCGACAAAGAGCGGGAGGGCAAACAGAAGCAACAATACCCAGCAGGTCCGTCAGAGAGCCAAGAATAGAAGCCACATCTCCTGAGTCCCACGCCAGGGCCCAGCAGACCATGCTGCATTTCTCACAGTCAACCATCTCTATTTCCTACCTCTCCTTCGCTTTTCTTTAGCCCTGGTTTACTTCAGGTTTTCCATGCCTATCATAGACCATTGTGGGGTGTTTCCCCCTGAGTTGCCCTCAGTGTTCATTTCCTCCTAGCCCTCCATTGTTCTCTTTATCTCCACCCTCATGTTTTCCCTCTTACTTCTCCAATTTCTCCCCTCAAATTATTTTTTTCAATACTGAATTTCTCTGTTCTAACTTATCCCCTTAATTGCCCCCATCTCTGTTTCCTACTCTCTTACCAACATCCCCATCCAGGCCCTCCCACACCCTTGGGTTGGAGACTGTACATTTGACCTGATGCCTAATATCCAAAGGACTAAGCCTACCAGCCACTGCCCATATTAAAGATGCGGGGGCGGGGGTCCATTATACATAGGACAACACCCAGGTTAAAAAACAACCCTTCCCTACCCCACTTCACCCAGCTGCTGGAAAAGGAGAGCGAGCTGGGCCTCCTACCCTGGAGATAACATCTAGGATGACCAGAGGTCCCATTTTTAAGGGACAGTCCCGTATTTAAAGCCCTCCTGCAGGTGTCCCAGCTCTTTCTTAAAACGGGGCAAATTGTCCCATATTTTCAGTCCCCTCCCCATCAGTACTGGGGGGTCCTGCTGCTGGCCAAATCTCTGCTCGCCAGCCGCCCGCCCACCAGTGGTGAGTGTGGGGGGGCAATGGCCGACACTGGCAGTGGGGGTGCGTGGCTGGGAGTGGGGCGAAGGTGCAGAGCCTGGGGCCAGCCACTCCCCCACTGGTCTGTCAGCGCAGGCCCCATTGGATGCCGGCTCTTGGCCATCAGGGCCCTGCCCCTCGCCCCGTTTCCAGCCATCACTGGCTGCACACTATGAGCTGTGGTAGCTGGTGAGTGTGGGCAGGCGCCAGGCGGTGGCTGATTACGTGCCCCTCTGCTGCCCACCCATTGGCCCTTTACATGCTCCCCCTCTCATTGTCCTCTCCATGCTTTGCCCTTTTGCCCTCACAGCCCCGCTGCTCCTCCATATCCCCCCCCGGTGGGGCAAGTCCCACTCCCGCCGCTGTGCAGAGAACCATCCCCTGGTCGGAGCGCTCAGCTCACCAACAGCCTGGCCGGAAGGCTCCTTCCTTCCCCCACGCCTCTGGCTGGGCCGGCACCCCGGGAAAGTCCAAGACCCTCCGGCCTAGGGCACTGGCCAGGAGCCGCCGAGCCCTGCATGTGTCGAAGCCCCGCACAGTGCTGACATGGGGCAGCCTCTCTGCCCCTCAGCTAAGCTGTGGAGTGGGGGAGCGGGGGGAAGCGATTTCCAGCCTGTTCGTGCCCCGAACCTGCAGGCTCCACGGCAGCACCTGGGGTAGGGATTTAGCACCCTCTTCACCTACCTCCCCACCCTGGGTCCTGCCCCCATGGAGCGCAGGGCTGCTCCATCCCCTAGGCACTTCCCCTGCTGAGCCACCTCTCTGGCCAGGTTCGCTGAATCCCCTGCAGTCAGGTTCCCTGGGCCCTGGTGCACAAGGCATCCTTATGGCTTAACCCCTTCCTGGGGTGTAGCCAGAGGTGGCCGGGTTATGTCGGTGGCCAGCAGCAGCCTGGAGGTGTTAGCTGCCTTTCAACACCGTGCAGGCAGAAAAGGACAAGCTGCTTCCAATCACACGGGAGGGGGAGGGAGAAAAGATGAGCTGTGCAAAGACAAAGGCCAGTCCATCCCTTCCCCACCTCCCCCTTCCCTTCCCCACAGTGCCGAAGGCTGCTGCTGGCCATATTTTGGTGTGAACCCTGGCAGAAATCTGGAGGGGGGGCATGTGACTCTGCATGCCCGCTGACGTGTTGCCTTGGGAAGACGCGCCACCGGGTACCAGGAGAGGCGGTTCTGTCCTCAGGGCCTAGGGTGACCAGATAGCAACTGTTAAAACATGGGACAGTGGGTGGGGGATAATAGGCGCCTATATAAGAAAAAGTCCCCAAAAACGGGACTGTCCTTTTAAAAACGGGACATCTGGTCACCCTATCTAGGGAGCTCAGCCAGGCATGGAGGGCGGAGAGCGCTGGGCAGGGAAGGTTGGACCGGTCGGTCACCTGCCGGTGTGTACAGGAGTGTGTGTGTGTCTTCTCTGCCTCTGTGTGTATGTCGGAGGCAGGACGGGGATGGGGGTTTGTGTCACCTCTCCCCCTGCAACCCCTAAAGCCTTCAAGATAAGAAGGCAAATAAAAAGAATCCAATTAAGCAGCATTTCTTTTTATCAGGGGCTCAGTCAACTTCATGTTAATTTGAAGGTTTGTCCTGCCGCGTTCTGACTGATTGCCGCTGATCTCACTTGAAGGTGAGTAATTTTACCAGGTGTCCTGTATTCAGCGTAGGGAAATACGGTCACCCTACTCTTTTCTGTTCTAATCAAAGAAGAATGAAGAAAACAGAAGAGCTGTGACTCCACTTCAGTTTCTCTGTTTAATTTTTTTTTCTTTTCTTTTCTTCCTTTACCTTTCCCATAACACAAGTGTCTCATGTGCCGGCTCGGAAGCGTGTGTTTGTGTGAGTGTGACCATGTCGGTAAACACTGTCTCCAAAGGGAGAACTCTAAATCCACAGAACCACATAACACACCCACACACACACAAGCGCTTTCCAGTTCCTCCCTGGACTCTGACATTCGAACTGGGCACGTTCTCGGGAGCCTTCACAACTCTCTGCTCCCTGAGTGCATGGGCACCCAGCGCGGGCTACTCCGGTCAATCCTTCACATAATATGTGGGGGGAAACAGGTGACGAGCTCCTCTCCGGAACTTACAGCAGCCGTCTCAGCGTCACCTAATGTAACACGTGCTCAGCACACCTCCGGTATTTTACTGGTATGCTCCCACGGAACGCTTTCCATTCTGTTGGAATGCTGGCACATTTCTTTGCAGCAGAAACCAGTAAGGAAGGGGTTAAGTTAAACTCAATATAAATGATAAGCCAACCCTCCCTACAATAGCTAGTAGGTGGCTCGTTAGATGCCACCCACAGTTCCACCAGACGTCCAGAAATGGCAGTTCCAACCCAAACTCATTCCCTGCTGGCCTTTCGTCTGCTTTAGGAAACAAGCAAACAAACAAACCCACAGTGGTTGTTTTTTTTTAAAACTGAGTACTTTACGGACTAGCTAATTCCATCATTCAATCACCAAACTGGTGGCTTCTTGGAAACATCCCTCTGCAGCATTGAGGCTTCTTGAAATGTAGCATCAGGTCATGAGTCTTCTGCCACCGAATCAGCAGCAGCTTTGCTGCAGTGCCCTGGGAAGGGACGCTAGGTAAATGAGAGGAGACACAGACACCAGCTGGCAAAGGAGGATGCACACACTCCAAAGCCAGTTCCTGGGGCTGAGCTCGGCCGCAATGGCTGTAAGGGGGCTCGTAAATCATACCACAAAAAAGGATCCCTCTGACTCCATTCAAATCACACAGCCCGTGCCTTTCCTTCTGTCTCCATATTCACAAGTGCCTCGTTTGTCACAGACGTTCCATTTTTATTTTCACATCACAGCGGCAAAGCACAGTGTGCACTGAGTAATGGCAGCCCATATTCATCTTCCACCAGCACTTTAGTCTCCATTTTCTAACCAGCCTGCTGTCGCAGAGATCAATGCAGGGGACACATTTTACAGCAAAGCCCAGAAGGAGAGAGAATGTGTGCGCACGTGCACATCCCTGAGAAACAGCTCAATGGAGCTGGGCCATTCCTGCTAAAAGCTCTCCATAAACCAGCAGCCTCCATTGCAGCGGTCACAGCATCCGACTGCAGAATCGTTGAGACTCAAGGCGGAAGCTGCAACTGTGTAACACCCTCACTGCGGCTAAAATTAGTCTCGGGGAAGATACCTATCAAAAGTTTAAAATACGGTTATTTAGTGTATTCTCCTCTAGGTCACAGTGAACTCCCTAAATATCTATCTATCTATCTTTCCCCATTGCTGCCCCATCTGAGCGCCTCACTATCTGTAACGTATCTAATCTCACAAGCCCCTGGTGAGGTATGGCAGGCGATTATCTGCATTGTCCAGAAGGGGAACTGAGGCGCAGAGAGAGTAAGTGACTTGCTGAAGGACACACAGGAAGTCTGTAGCAGAGCAAGGATCAATCCTAGGTCTCCCAAGTCCTCCATAACCACTGGCTCTTCCTTCTCTACTGGGCATGGGTGTTATGTATATTGATGTATGAGCTACCACTTGTTTTCCTTTTGAGCAGGGGTTGGACTAGATGACCTCCTGAGGTCCCTTCCAACCCTGATATTCTATGATTTTATGAAGCATGCTGCTTTTGCATTGGTAGGATGCAGAATGGTACCACCAGTGCCCATGCCAACTATTTTACCCCTTGTCAATTTCCCTCTCTTATCCATCCATAGGCTTGGAAGGATGTGATGTTTACTGGTAAACACTGATAACCATTGATTTCACCATACACATAGATGCCCCAGAAAAGATACATCCATTGATGACAATCAAAATGTACAGATCAGCGAAGTAAGAAAAATGCGGCTTGAGAACTTATTAGAGTTTCATTTAAGGATGTTTGCTTTGTATATTTTGACTTACTATGTTGCCAATTTGTGTTGTACCGGTTATAAAGCTGTAACTCGTTGAATCTCAGCTTCTACTGTCATGTGATAATTATTGTCTGGCCTCTCTCCCATTACTGGCCCCACAATTGGGAAAATTTAAACAGATAAAAATGGGGGTGTGGAGGAGGAAAGGCTTAAACCCCAGCATTCTGCACACCTGTGAAAATGTATCAGTATTTTTTTTTTAAAAAAAAAAGCTTTAAAATAAACATTGATGTAATCTATCTGGGTTATAAAAAAATAAAAATCAAATTCTGCCCAAGCCCATCCATCCTTGCAAGGGGCTGCAGGGTCATGGCAGATGTGCACAGTCAAGACAAAGCCATTCCCACTCTGATTTTGCCTAGTACGGCCGAGATCTCTGGTGAAGCTGAGGAAAGGGGAAAAAATGGCAGCTCAAAGCCACTTCTCTCTTCCTCTGATCCCAGGGCTAGTGGAGACTGAAATGGCTCCTCCCCCACCTTCCTCGGCTGCCCCTGAAATGCCCCCCATACCTAGACAGAGATGGGGAGTGGGTGGTATATGGCAGCTTTACCCCAGCCAGGTCCTCAACTTCCTCTCTGGGGCAGCTTACAGCCTGGGTCAAAGATTGGTTGGTGTGTGTGTGTTGCACTTTCTTCCCCACCGATAAATTACCTTACAATTTGAATACGGATATAAGCAGGCAGAGAGCTAACTGCTTTCTGGGCCGGGGGAGGGAGTCCAGCAGGCCTCCTTTTGATCCCTTTCCTTGCAGCCAGTGGGAGGGGACAACAGCTCTCCAGTCCCAACCTACACTGCTTTGACCCTGTGGATGAAGCAGCCTCAGTAGAACAGATCCACAACTGGGTGGAGGTCTCTCCCAAACACTAATCACAGCCTCAAGGGCTCATCTAGTCCAGTCCCCTGCACTCAAGGCAGGACTAAGTATGATCTAGACCAT
Organism: Eretmochelys imbricata; assembly: GCF_965152235.1. Lineage (NCBI taxonomy): Eukaryota > Metazoa > Chordata > Testudines > Cheloniidae > Eretmochelys > Eretmochelys imbricata. The sequence continues at coordinate 129,369,611 of NC_135577.1, read as the reverse complement.
CCCTGACAGGTGTTTGTCCAACCTGCTCTTAAAAATCCCCAAAGATGGAGATTCCACAACCTCCCTGGGCAATTTATTCCAGCACTTAACCACTCTGACAGTTAGGAAGTTTTTCCTAATGTCCAACCTAAACCACCCTTGCTGCAATTGCAGCCCATTGCTTCTTATCCTATCCTCAGAGGTTAAAGAGAACAATTTTTCTCCCTCCTCCTTGTAACAACCTTTTATGTATTTGAAAACTCTCAGTCTTCCCTTCTCCAGACTAAATAAACCCAATTTTTTGTCAATCTTCCCTCATAGTTCATGTTTTCTAGACCTTTAATCATTTTTGTTGCTCTTCTCTGGACTTTCTCCAATTTGCCCACATCTTTCCTGAAATGTGGTTCCCAGAACTGGACAATACTCCAGTTGAGGCCTAATCATCGCGGAGTACAGCAGAAGAATTACTTCTTGTGTCTTGCTTACAATACTCCTGCTAATACATCCCAGAATGATGTTTGCTTTTTTTGCAATGGTGTTACACTGCTGATTCATATTTAGCTTGTGATCCACTATGATCCCCAGCTCCCTTTCTGCAGCACTCCTTCCTAGGCAGTCATTTCCCATTTTGCATGTGTGAAACTCATTGTTCCTTCCTAAGTGGAGTACTTTGCATTTGTCCTTATTCAATTTCATCCTGTTTACTTCAGACCATTTCTCCAGTTTGTCCAGATCATTTTGAATTTTAATCCTATCCTCCAAAGCACTTGCAACCCCTCCCAGCTTGATATCATCCGCAAACTTCATTAGTGTACCCTCTATGCCATTATCTAAATCACTGATGAAGATATTGAATAGAACCGGATATATGTATCATATCAGGCCGGGCCCGGTGCGCGGGCTGAGGATATGTGTGTTGGTTCTGCTGGGTCTGAAACGTGGGAGCACGGTAGGGGGTGTACACGGAGAGCCATTATTCCCCGGCCGTGAGGCTTTGGGTCTGTTGGCTGCTCACATGTGTCCCCAGTCACACGATTACTCCTTTGTGCCTGGAATTTAAACACAGTCTTTTTCATAATCCCCTGCCTTCACTGCAGGCTGTGTTACTCTCCATTCACAGAGACAATGGGAAGAATAGGGAGGCAGATGAGTGTCTAAGCTTCATGTCTCTTGATATTGCTCTCTGATCTCATTTGGTAAATCCCTTCCCTAAACTTAGGCAATGCAGCTGTAAACAGAAAATACACACAGAATACCCCCAGGAACCTCGCCGCTAGGCGAATTTGTAGTTGGTGAATGCTAACCCCTTCCTGCTAACCTTTTCGCAGCCCTCTTCTCTCACTTGACTTGACAGTGTGACTCAGGAAGCTCCATTACAATTGTCAAGGGGATGCACTTGCAGGAATTAACCTGTCATTACATTCTGTTCCACAGAAATATATAGCAAAGGATAACCAGTGCTAAGTCCCGGGTGCATATCCCTGGGCAGTACCTGACCCCTAGTCAGTTAGAAACAGACTGGCTATCTCGTTTGTTGCCTTGCTAACGCCATATATTTTTTATCTGATTTAACTGCCTGGGACTATCCGTTTTTATTTTGTCTCTGTGTATTGGAGAGTTCCTAGAGTTATTTTCATTTTTTTAAAGATATTTGTTTGGACTGAATTCCCTTTACGTCTCCTTTGGTTCATCCCGTGCCTGCCATTTTCACATCTGGTTAAATCATACAATGCCTCCTTTTACCTGCTTGTCAGACAAGGGTTCTTTGCTCTTTTCAGACCTTTTATAGCTTTCATTTGGGGACTGAAAGTCTGCTTCTTCTGTACCACAAATTCAGAAAATTAGTGAGGCCCCGATTCAGGAAAGCATAAGAACGGCCGTACTGGGTCAGACCAAGGGTCCATCTAGCCCAGTATCCTGTCTTCCAACAGTGGCCAATGCCAGATACTTAAAACGGAATGAACAGAACAGGGCAATTATTGAGTGATCCCTCCCCTGTCGTCCAGTCCCAGCATCTGGCAGTCAGAGGCTTGGGATGTCTAAAGCATAGGGTTACATCACTGACCATTTTGGCTAATATTGATGGACACGTCCTCCCTGACAACATTTAAGAATATTTGTACATCAATTCTTGTTCAATACAGCACTTTAAGTATGTAATTAACTTTACGATTTCCTTAATTGGGGCTTGAAGTTAATCACTGTTAGAACTGGTCAAAAATTAAACATTTTCATGAAATCTGTCTCTGTTCATCATTGAAAAATCACACAAGTTGAATTTTTTTGACTTGCTCTATCCATTGTATTCAAATTCAGAACAAGGTATGCAAGCTCCAAGGGGACACGGGTGCCCTGGAATAAGTGGGCACTCATTTTGCACTGGTTTAAATGATTGAGATATTTCTTCTCCTCTTCAACCGGCCAAAGTGGGGAAAGCATTGGGTGGTTAGCTAGCCAGTATTTGTCTCAAACTCTTGTTTGCAAGTAATGCCAGCCACGGGGAGTTTGGCACGGTTGGTGAAAGTTTAATTCTACCTTCTCCTGCCAGTGAATCTGCCAGTGGCTTATTCTGACCATTCACAGCTAACTGTCATAGTTCAAATAGGGAATATATAATATCGCATCCTTGCAGAGAACTGCTCTGATCAATCCACAGAACCAAAAATTCATAATAAAGGGCCCTGGATACTACTGAATAACCGATCCATTTGAGGAAATTATTATCTGTTCACAGATAATTCTGTCTGTAACAGCTCACATGTCTCCTGAGTGCCCCTTCGTCCTATGGGTGATTCTGTAGTGCCCTGCCTCAGTTTCCCCTTTTCTCAGGGCTCCTCAAAATCACCACACAGTCCAAAACAAAATTCCTCTCTTGAGGGCCTAATTTATTAAGTTTTTACACCATTTCTGTCATCCCCAACCGCTTTCCCTCTGGTCAAGGGCATACAAGGTCTTCCCCCTGTACACAGACAATCCACAGAAAAGGGCAAGCTGGTCTGTGCTTAGCTTTAGACCAGTTTATTCCAGCTGGCCCTTTTAATGTTCCCCTAATCCAGTTCCCCCAAATAAGCATCGAAGTCTTTCAAATACAAATTAAACTCAAAGTAGAGTCCTCAGCCAGTCTCCAGATGGACACAGCCCTTCTTCCCTGAGGGTCTGCCTTCCTGCTCTCAAAGCAGCAACTCCCCATTGCCTAGGGGTCTCCTTCTTGTCTTCTGCAGCCATCGGCCACCCACCTTGTTCTGCCCCAGCCCTTGTCCTTAGCAACCCAGAGGCATGATTGGGTCTGATGAGCAACCGGTCACATGTCTCGGCTTGTTCTCCCCATCTGGAGAGGAGAGTTGGCTATGTCGCAGGTGGGCCTGGGCCCATCTCCCCTTAAAAGGCCAGCTACTCTGTGACACTGTCTATCCGGGTTTTTATAGGGTGGCACATCCCCAGGGTATTTCGGTGACTATAGAGAATTTTCCGGATCATACAGAACTTTGGATTGTTGCTTTGTTTCTGTGTAGACATGTCTGACCAAATTCAGAAGTAAGTTGTAAGTGGGTCTGCCCCACCACAAACACATTATACCAGCCAAGTCTCCTTTGAGACTCATTTATAATTTCTTAGGCTCACCCAAACTCACACCCACTCACCCATGTGTAAATGATTATCCTCTTGCACACTGGATTTTGGCCACCTGCATCTGACAGTGTGTAAGAGAGTCTAACCTACGGTCACTCACATGCTGAGGTGCCAGAAGAGAAGACTAGCAAGAAAAGCAATGAACAGGAGACCAGTATCAGGGGATAGCAGTGTTAGTCTGTATCCACAAAAACAACAAGGAGTCCGGTGGCACCTTAAAGACTAACAGATTTATTTCGGCATAAGCAATTAACAGGAGGCTGTAAGAATGTATGCACTGAAGCAGATCAATCCATGATTTAATGGACACCTTTTTAGACTAATTTAAGGGCCCCAGCTGTAGATGGGTATGAATAAATTTAAGGAAGTCTGAGTGTGTTTAACGTACAAGGCTTATTAATTTGGCCTGTTCAGTTTAACCCAAACTGACTTAACAGGTGAGTTTGTTAGGGACAAATGTAGATTCAGAAAAAAAAATCTATGTTTAGATCCCGCTGGGACTGTGATTTTAGCAAGTTTCTATTTTTCTCTCTGAATGTTTTGGGTTACTAGGTCCTCACTACTTAGCTATCTTTGTCATCCAAAACACATTGCGTCTGGCTAAGATGTTGCAACCAAGATTTTCTTAATGAAGAAACGAAAGGAAATAATCACTGCAAGTGGCTTGAGGCCACCCTCCCCTGCACTGGAACCTCTGGGTAGCCAACACAAACTCTCTAGCTAATCTCAACAGAGATTAAGGAGAGAGATGATGTCTAAGCTGTCACAGACTTTTCAGACTGTCCCTCTAGAGGGCAATGAAAGCCATTCTGTTACATGCTGTATAAATCAATGCAGTGCCAATAAAATTATTAATAGATCATCATAAAAGACTTTGACATCTGCACATCATTGGCAAGACACCATACTTGGGAAACATAGAGGCTAGGAAAAGGACTGAAATCTCATGGCCACACTGTCAACACACAGGTTGCACCTTGCTCAATAAGCACCCGCTTCATTGTGCGCTGCACAACATAGCCTATGTGCTGGCTGTCTAGCCACACCCTCTAGCCAGCAGGCCACGCCTACTTCTTAGGCTCCTTATCTAGCGTTCTTTAGAGAGCTAGAAATGGGGACACTGTGCTGATGCAAATGAGGAACCATGACTTTGCGCACTTAACCTCCCAATTCATCTGCACAACAGAGAGCAAGGAACTGCCTTGTAAACAATCATAATTCGTCAAGGCCGTTAAGCCCAATTTTTCTTGACTCCTCATATGCTAGAATACAGTTCCTTTTGCCTAGAAGCCAGCATGATACCAACCATACTCTGAGCACACGCAATATACTTTCTGCAATAGCTGGCACGCAGAACGTATCTTTCCCTCAAAGCCCATTCTTAGAAACCATTAATTAAGAGCCGTACAGGGAGGAGAGCTGAGCCAAGTCTAAAATTCCAATGCATTGTCTAACTAAATCATATTAGTAACAGAGCAGTCTCCCCAGACATTCTGTGCTGGGCCTGGAGGGTTCAAAACTTTCCAAGGCATCTTGGTAGACTGACATAATTCTCTGCTTGTTTTAAGATACGGTATGCACGGGAAAGAACAGAAATCTGTCCCTGTAAGATCTAACTCTAGGAATTCCTTTATGTTAATAGAGCTTCACCTTAAGGTTATTTTACCCATTCCTGGAAGCAAAATAAAAATTGACCACAACTTTCCAAAATCCTGCTACAGTGAGATAAGCAGCCAAAAGGCATTGCAATGACACTGAGGTTCACGTGTCACCATCTTATTCTCCAGACAACTATACACTGCAAAAGTCCACGTCAGCATTTTAGTTCTGCCTACAGATTTCGCTTTCCTTCCTTCTCACATACCTTCTCGCAGAATAACATGAAAGAATGGAGCCAACAGGCATGCTACTCGATAGCAACATCACAGGATGTATGAATGAAACAAGACATGCCAATGTATTCCACCTTTCTTTGTGTGTTCCAGCCACTAGAGAAGGACAGAGATACACATTGGGTTAACGGGGTTCCATGCATTTAGGCCAGATTCTGGAAAATAGTCCAAGTTAGGAAAGGCCTTAAAGACGTGATCAAATCATGGGGACTAAATCCCACTGAAGTACTTTCCTGGATCAAGATCTTACAGGAAAAAAATGTACAAACTTTCCACACTTCAGTGACAGACTGAGTGCTGCACCTCTGAATGTCACTTTTATTTAGGCACCCAAATATAATTCAAAGGTTGAGATTTTCAAGGGTGATGGATGTTTACAAGTCCCCGATTTTATGAATGCCCCAAATGAAACACGGTATACATCTGATGAAGTGAGCTGTAGCTCACGAAAGCTCATGCTCAATTAAATTGGTTAGTCTCTAAGGTGCCACAAGGACTCCTTTTCTTTTTGCAAATTGGACTTGATTTTCGGAAGTGATGAGCGCCTTCAATGCTAAGTGAAGTCAATGGAAGCTACACGTGCTCACCTCCTCTGAATCTCAGGCTCTTGGTGTGTCAAGCTGAGCACCCAAAAACTGAGGTGTTATGAGAATGCTCAGTGACTGAATATATGTAAATAGTCAGTTACTAGATAAGGTATCAGCAGATGGCACCTTATCTAGGTACCATGCAGCGTAGCTCTCAGGTTTTGTGGGACCAATACAAATTGTTCTTGTGTACTGCAAAGAGTTTCCTTGGCCCAGCTCTTTCCAACAGGACCCTACATGAGGCACCTGAAACCATTAGACACTTTTGAAAATTTCAGCCTAGGGCCCAGTTTTTTAAAGGTATTGAGTCACTGATGCACTAAGCATTGCCATGTCTAAGTGATTGAGGAGCTTAAATATCATTTCCAAAAGGGTTTTAGGCACTTAGGACTGTCCATGGGATTTTGGCTCCTAAGTGCCTAAGTCCCTTTTGAAAATGAGACTTAGACACTTGAATCAGTTAGGCGTGGCAACAACAACACACCAACACCTAAATTCTTTTAAAAATCTGATCTTACATGCCTAATTTTATGCACCCATGTGTGAATTATTGGCCTAAATAATTAAGGGTAAAAATTTCAAAGCCCTCTAGGGAATTTGGATTCCCAGATTTAGAAATCTCTGCTGACCTCTATTATTTAAAACACTTGTTCCTCTTGGGTTTATTTTCAAAACATGGTTTGGGGTGGAATTATTTGGATTGGCTTGTGCATGTTTCATACAAGCACTCATGACTAATGTAGAAAATATTTCTGGGTCACCTACTTGTCATCGCTTTAAGGTAATTTAGAAAGTTGCTGGATTTCTGTGAAGGACTAATGACATGATTTTAATCTTTAGAAGTCAGGCATAGGAAAATAAGCTACTGGCATCACACTAAGATACCAAGCCCTGTCTGATGTCATTACTTAGCCCTTTTGGACACTCAGATTTTATGCTATCCATTGTTATTAATATACTTGCAAAGTTAGAGAGAATTGGCCTTTATTTATTGCTCTTTGCCAGACCAAACATAATACAAGCTAGATTGGGCCCAACATGTGTGGATGCATAAAGACGTGAAGCGAGGAGCTCTCTAGTGCTTTTGCAATGGCTACAGTAAATTTCAAGGTTCACAAATTTAACACTGAAAAAAAATCTCCCTGAGGGCAAGACGTGGACTACTCCCCATCCATCCAGGCCTTGGTTCCAATCCCACTTTTCATTTTTGGCGGACTGCTTTATAACTCCAAAGAGCAGATGTGGCATTAAAAAGAAATAAAAAAAATAATTCCAACCAGCTGTAGAGAAAGGCAACCCCAACAAACTGGCATTTGCAGGAAAAGCAACTTTGGTTTCAAGTTTTCAAAATGAAACTCATGAAAAATCCTTGGGGAAGAAGGAAATTAGCTACCTAAATGTCACACACCAGAATGCTGAGATCATTTGTTTTTGAAATAAATATTCCTTTACAGCTGCTGTAAAAATATTAATTTTCTAGTAAAGGAAAAGCTTTATTCCTCTATTAAACACTTTTGTATATGATTTGGCAGCAGTATCCAGACTTACAACATTAATTAGAGTTAGACCTGCTAAGTGACCTGTTGACCATAAATATTTTTAACCGATTTTATAGACACAAACAATATTTTAATGGTGTCTTCATCTTAGTTCTATACCTGCAAACTCCTTCCTACATGCTCTGTCCTGCATCTTGTTTACATTAAAAATGTAAATTAAAACACTTGTCTGGGAGACATTTTTCCCCCTAGTTGTAACTGTCCAGTTTAATCCTGATATGGAGAATAAGGATTATTATTATATGGATCCGATCACTATAGGATCTGAGTGCCCCACCCTAGCCTGGTGAAGTAGGGGAGAACTGTTTTCCCTATTCTACAGATGAGGAACAGAGAATGTAAGCAATTTGCCCGAAGTCGCAAAGGAAGTTCATGGCAAGGCAAGGAACAGAACTTAAGTTTCCCAAGTGAGCACTTTAACCATTGAGCCATCCCGCCGCCCTTGCAGAGCAGGGTGCAACATAGTTGTATCTAAAAGATCATTCCACTGGAATACTTATTCAGACTTCTCTATTTATTATTACAGTGTGTGTCTTGTATTCCGATATATTTGTTAAGGAAAGCTTCTGTGGTTGAGTTATTTTTACTGGTATGTAAAGGCTAGTTTCTTGTTGCTGAAAGGAAAGGCAATCTCTGACAGGCCATATTGTCAGTAATGATCCTTTGCATGTAGAACAGAAAAAGACATCAATAAAACCAATAAAGACGTCTTTAAAGTTTAATGGATGAATCCGAAGGTATGACTCAGCAGGACAAAAGGTTAAATAGGATAAAACCAATTTTCATGTGAAATGAAATGAAAATAAAACAGAATTGTGACTTATTATAAGCGATCGAGAAAATGTTTTGAATCTTTGACCTTTGCTTTGTCTCTGACAACTGTCAAAATACCGTGTGACCAGACTGCTAAACATTACTGGGAATAAAGTCGTTGGGCAATATTACATCCCGACGCACTTCAAGGCATCCTCAACTGTTTGCTGTCCAACAGTGACTCCTGGAGTTTTAAAACTTTCCCAGACATCTGAGCAAGATATCCTTCCCAGCCCCCTCTGGAAGTATCGGCTTTGAATGCCACAGGGATAAAAGTAGGAAATGGGATACATGATAGCCAGTTTGATTGCCATCACATTGAGTACAATTTTCAAAAGTGCCAAGGACGAGCATACACAGCATCCATTTGGGATATGTGATTTCCCCAAGCAAAACACACCTGCTGCGTCCATCCTTCAGGGGGATTGCCACTGCTGGACAGACAGGGCTTGAAGCCAGCAGGTTTCATCTCTGCCATGATCAGGAGCCCTGTACAGGGGGTCTGACCAGTACTGTTCAATCCAGAGAGGTTGCATCAGTTACGGTGGTCATAGATTCATAGAAGGTTAGGGTTGGAAGGGACCTCATGAGGTCATCTAGTCCAACGCCCTGCTTGAAGCAGGACCAATCCCCAATTTTTGCTCCAGATCCCTAAATGGCCCCCTCAAGGATTGAACTCACAACCCTGGGTTTAGCAGGCCAATGCTCAAACCACTGAGCTATCCCTCCCCCCGCACCACTGAGCTATCCCTCGCCCCCCCTTCAGGTCAACGTGATTCTGACGACTTTAGAACAGTGGTGGGCAATCTGCGGCCCATCAGGTAATCCACTGGTGGGCCGCGAGACAGTTTCTTTACATTGACTGTCCTCAGGCATGGCCTGTGGCTCCCAGTGGCTGCAGTTTGCCATTCCCGGCCAATGGGAGCAGCAGGAAGTGGCGCTGAGGGGAACTGAGAGAGAGCTGCGGCCATACTGCCCTTTATGCCCTCACATGGGAGCAGGACGAGGCACAGGGCACGTGTGTGGCCCTGACAGACACTGCTAGTCAAAAAATCTCTAGCCTCACGTGCATGCACACTAAGAGTGGGATCCATACAAACACGTTTCAAAGAAGACTGTCCAGATTGTTTTTAAGACCTTAATATTAAATCTGTTGGCCTTCTTATTAACAAAAAGAGTTTAGGTGCTTAGCATAAGCTAAATAAGCTTACCTCCCACTGAAGTACCACAGCAATTTTGAAATCAAGATTGGATGTTTTTTTCAAAAAGATCTGCTTTAGTGAAAACAGGACTTAATTCAGGGATTATGTGTGCAGTGTTGGTGTAGCCCTGCCAGTCCCAGGATATGAGGGAGTCAAGGTGGGTGAGGTGATATCTTTTATTGGACCAACTTCTGTTGGTGAGAGAGACCAGCTTTCGAGCTTAAACAGAGCTCTTCTTCAGGTCTGGGAAATGAACTCTGAGGGTTTGTCTACACAGTGAGTAGACACCCATGGCTGGTCTGTGCCAGCCGACTTGGGCTCACGGGGCTTGGGCTACAGGGCTGTTTCACTGCTGTGTCGATGCCTAGGCTCAGGCTGGAGCCCAGGCTTTAGGACCCTGCAAGGTGGGAGGGTTCCAGAGCTTGGGCTGCAGCCCAAGTCTGGAAGTCTATCCAGCAATTAAATAGCCCCTTAGCCTGAGTCAGATGGCATGGGCCAGACACAGGCATTTCTTTGCTATGTAGACATACCCGGACTGTCCCAGCTAAATACAAGGTGGAACAGATTGTTTAGCATAAATCGTTAACACATATTTCAAGGGACCATTCACGGTGAAGTGGCCCATTAATACCTCTCCAGTCAGGGGAAGGGGGAAAGCCCGGAGGCGGGGTGTTTAGTGGGTTACAGTCTATTGTAATAAGCCATCAATCCAGTGTCTTTATTCAGGCCATGATTTTTAGTGTCTAGCAAAGATATGAATTTCAGTCTTCTGAAGGTTTCAGAGTAACAGCCGTGTTAGTCTGTATTCACAAAAAGAAAAGGAGGACTTGTGGCACCTTAGAGACTAACCAATTTATTTGAGCATAAGCTTTCGTGAGCTACAGCTCATGCTGTAGCTCACGAAAGCTTATGCTCAAATAAATTGGTTAGTCTCTAAGGTGCCACAAGTCCTCCTTTTCTTTTTGTAGTCTTCTGAAGGTTTCCTTGAGGATGAGGACTGAGAGTCAGATACAGAGTGATCGCTCTGTGAAAAGTGTTCACCCAGAGGTGATGTGGTGATTTTGTCTTTTATCGTTTCCCGTGTGAGTTCATTCCAGTGCGTAGTGATTGTCTGGTTTCAGTGTTATTGGGGCATTTAGTGTTCCTCACCCAGTGCACTTATAAGGCCAGTGCAGAGTGATCATTCTGGCCTTATAATTTATGGATATTAGGTTTTCTTTCCCCCAATTGAACCTGGGGAAATGTCTGTTCTTCTTCTTCACTGGAATACTCAACAATTCCCTTCCCTTCTCTTTTTGTGAGGGAAAATCTCCGTTTTGAACTCTAACCTTCATGTCTTTTCAGCTACCCACTCTGGAATGTTTTGCTCTTCATTATACATTAAATTATTTTAAGTTTAATTGGTTGAGACCCTCTGGCAGATTTCACTACTGTAAATAAGGGTCTCAACCATCCTTTTGATATGAAATCTATTCTTGTAATTTATAAATGTTCTTGAATGTAACTGTCATAAATATAAAGGGAAGGGTAAAGCCCTTTGCAATCCCTCCTGGCCAGGGGAAAGCTCCTCTCACCTGTAAAGGGTTAAGAAGCTAAAGGTAACCTCGCTGGCACCTGATCAAAATGACCAATGAGGAGACAAGATACTTTCAAAAGCTGGGAGGCGGGAGAGAAACAAAGGGTCTGTGTCTGTCTGTATGCTGCTTTTGCCGGGGATAGACCAGGAATGGAGTCTTAGAACTTTTAGTAAGTAATCTAGCTAGGTATGTGTTAGATTATGATTTCTTTAAATGGCTGAGAAAAGAATTGTGCTGAATAGAATAACTATTTCTGTCTGTGTATCTTTTTTGTAACTTAAGGTTTTGCCTAGAGGGGTTCTCTATGTTTTTGAATCTAATTACCCTGTAAGATATCTACCATCCTGATTTTACAGGGGGGATTTCTTTATTTCTATTTACTTCTATTTTTTATTAAAAGTCTTCTTGTAAAAAACTGAATGCTTTTTCATTGTTCTCAGATAAAAGGGTTTGGGTCTGTGGTCACCTATGCAAATTGGTGAGGCTTTTTATCCAACATTTCCCAGGAAAGGGGGGGTGCAAGTGTTGGGAGGATTGTTCATTGTTCTTAAGATCCAAGGGTCTGGGTCTGTAGTCACCTAGGCAAATTGGTGAGGCTTTTTACCAAACCTTGTCCAGGAAGTGGGGTGCAGGGTTTTGGGAAGTATTTTGGGGGGAAAGACGCGTCCAAACAGCTCTTCCCCAGTAACCAGTATTAGTTTGGCGGTGGTAGCGGCCAGTCCAAGGACAACGGGGGGGAATATTTTGTACCTTGGGGAAGTTTTGACCTAAGCTGGTAAAGATAAGCTTAGGAGGTTTTTTCATGCAGGTCCCCACATCCGTACCCTAGAGTTCAGAGTGGGGGAGGAACCTTGACAGTAACCATTATGAAATCTGCTGGCAGGAATCTGCTCTCTTTTACCCCACTGTAAACCCACAATACCTGTATGAATTTCAGCCACTGACTACTCCAGCGGTAAGTGGGAGCAACATCTAAGCTTCCTATCTCTAATGAGGTTCCATCTTGTGATAGAACTGTGGAGGCAGAACCTCCTGATTTGGATTTTAAAGAGCATCCTGAAGAAGGGTTTTCCCCAGTGATCATGCTGCATGAACAAACCCACATGCAGATCTTGCCTCCTTTGAAATCCATTCATTCTCTGATCTCAGAAGATAATCACAAAACAGTCGTTATTTTAGATAACACAACCACTTCCAGACAGGGTCAGCAATAAAAAATCCTTCATCTTTCCTTCTTTTTAAAAATTATTTTTAGGAGCTGTTGGGACATCAGTATTTTGTTATCACCATCATCACACTAGACAGAACTTCCACCTCTACCACCATGAAGGGAGAGACAGCCTTTGTCAATACACTTGATCCTTGATGCAGCCACAGATGAAACAAGGTCCAGGACCAGAAAATCGTACTGTCTCTTGAACTTCCTTTCTTTGCCCTGATGGTAATGAATAGCACCAGTGGGACAGTGGGAAAAGGCCCAGCTCTGATGCAGCTGGAAAGAAAGAACAAACATCAAATGTATTGGAGATAAGACGAAAACTAAGAGGAGAAAGCAAAGAAGATAAAAGAGCAAAAAAAGAAAAAGAAACAGTGGTGAGACCAAGGGGAAAAGGTGACTTTTGATATCAAGCTTCATAAACTGATCACATGTACATCATTTGTACCGAGAGGAAGAGAAACAGATTCTGCTCCAGCTGGGAAGTTTTTTCTTATCCCAAAGATAAAATAAAATAATAATAAACATGAATTACTCATGACACCGAGTGGGAAGGAATTATGGTTTTATTACATTTCATGCTGCATATCAGTCCTGTGCACGTGCCATTCATCAAAGCTCAAGGAAAACAGTTTCACGCTCCTCTGAACTACATCTCTCTGAACCTGAGTGCAGCTCTGACAGGTGATCTAAAGGACAGGAGAGGGGAGGGGAAGCGCAGGCATGTCCAAGTAGTTTAGAATCTCTACTAGTCACTGCAGTGAAGTGTGGGCCAGGGAACCTGGGAGGCCTTCTCCATCTCTGTCATCTGTGATCTGGGTAAGTAGGATTGGTTCAGCAGAAAAAGCACAATACAGAGATTTTAAAAATGGAGGTAATGGAAGCCAAGGATCACCTCAGAGGCAGTCTGGAGCGAGCCTTCATATATGCTGCAATTGCTCTCGCTCCTTTAACACACACACACCTTCCTCCCCTGCCCCCAGCACTTACATCCTCTTAAAGGCACCTAAATCAAAATAATCTACAAATTCCTCAGCTTCCCAGCAAAGTCCCAATTCCAGAACCTTCAGACAATGATTGCGCCACTCAGCTACTTCTTGCCTCACCGCCACCCCAGTGCACTTGGTCCTAAAGTTGGCTCGATGAGATGACGAGCCATCTCAGTCACACTGTGCGTGAGACGGGCTCTCTGACATGTCGTTAGCTGTCTGCCCCACCCGGGACTCTACTCCCAACATTCTTGGATGCTTTTTTATTTTATTCTTATGTTCCTTGTGTTCTAGCATCATCTTACTGCCCAGTTGGGAGACCACAGCTACACTCTTAGCATTTTAACACCACAAACAAGGCCCTGGCCTCAGTAACAAAACCAAGCTGCGTGTACTATATCTGCCTTCATAAAGTATATTCTCAATTGAGAATTTTTAAGGATAAATTGTCGATTGAACCAAGGTGTTTGCTATCTAGAGACTCTTCCTTGGCTATCAGAATGCAGATGTGACCTCTCTCCTGCTCATTCTTTTTCACTATGATGGTTTGGTCTACTCCCAAAAAGACACAGCAATGGAACTCTATATAATAAAACTTCTCAATCTGTATGATAATGTTTTTGTTAGCCGATAGCAGGAGCTCAATTGAGAGACTCCAGCTCAATGAAAGAGCCATTTATAATGGGCGGTACAAAGACCAGTGTGGTTGCAGAGTTCACCATTATCACAATGCTCCTCTTTTGGTGCAGACACTAGAGCTATGAACAGGAGAAGAAGGAAGAAGACAAGCTGTGGCTGTGGTAAGAAGAATGGCAGGTGAAATACGAGCAGTACCTAGACTTTCGGTTTTGATGAACTTTTGCATTCACTAAATTAGGGCTAGTCTAGCTCTGTCACTTGAGATGGGACTCAATCAGGGCTGGTTTAGTCTAGTAAAACGATATAGTTTGCTGGCTCAATGGCTTGACATTCATTCTCATCAGAGCAATCGCAGGGAAACACCTGCCAAGATCCTAACCTGAAGATTTAAAAAAGGGAAATTTTCATGACAGCCATTAGAACTCCCCCCCTCCCCCCGCATATCCACATTTCTAAAAAAGGAGAGAGAGAGACTGAAAAAAACCCCTCTAATGGGCAATAATCATAAAAAGGTGGCTCTTAAGCAAGTTCCTTTAACCAGACCGACTCACGCTCTTAAAAAATTGGCAGACATTAATCAAATTATATCAAATGTGCTACTCCTTAAAGAGCTTTTGTGAGCAGCCTGGGCAGGCGGTTGACACACGCACTGTCTGTCTCTTGGTTGCCTCCTATGAAAACCTGCACACGTCTTTGTGTACCAAGAGTGAGGTTAAAACGGACGCATTTTGTGCCAAGTTTCTCATTGCCAATTCAGGGCTTGTCTACATGGCGCTGCAGTGCACTCTCCAGGGGGTATGAATTGTAGACCACTCTAACGTGATGCACTCTGACTGCCCTGTGTAGATCCTGCTGGAGCGAACTAAAAGATACCTAGTGCCCATTAACATCAGGACAAAGTAGGTCACTTGCAGTTCATGCCAGCAGTCTCCATGTGGCGGTCGAAACACACGTTAGAGCGCTCTACCGGACATGCTGTGGTGCTGTGGAGCTAAGCCCTTCAAATGTTCAGCCCCCACGTAAACTGTCTCCATGTTTGCGGGTGCAAATTATTGGGGACGCTGTTTTATGGAGACTTAGGGCACGTCTACACTTAAAACACGGCACCGAGGCAGCTGTGCCACTGTGTGCTTTAATGAGGAGCGGCGCGTATTAGGTTGGTATAACTACATTATTCAGGGATGAGGATTTTTCACACCCCTGAGCAACGTAGTTATACTGATATACGTCTGTCGTGTAGCCCAGACCTCGGATTTCTAAATCCCTGACTATAAACACAGAAGAGACCTAGCCATTAGAGTAACTTATTGCCAGACATTGTTTTTGCAGCCTCGTTCTAGTTTCAACAAAGCTCTATATTATTCCAAAAGAAACCCACTTCTTAGAGAGGCACTGAATACTTAGCATGCCCTGCAGAACGTGGCTGTGCTGACCTGGATTTTTGTCTTCCTGGGGCAAAAGCCCAACGGAAGTTTAAGCACAGAATGTGTTAACAGATGGGCAATGCTCTAATGTTGAGTAAATGGCTGAATAGTTGCACTCTTTTCTTTTCCATGCCTCAGTATTGATGTAGTAATGCTGCACTTCGTAAAATATAACTATAAAGACCTTCTGCAGTATCTAGTGAACTATCCAACTTCAGTGCAGGAAGGAAATGGCACTCAGAATCTGAAGTCCTGAGCATCTAGTCTCTGGGTCAACCATAAGAGGAGAGCTGAAATGGATTTTCTTGAATTTCCTGGCAACATTAATGAGGTCCACAGGATTCCCAACAAAACCTTTTGATTTGCAATTACCAGTTTACTTTTGTTTAGGCCCTACACCAGCAATCCTTCAGCAGTTTGATGGACCTAAAGAGCTTCAGCAAGGAAGTCAAATACAATCCTTCTCTCTCCGCCATTCATCCTGTATGCATGTTATACGAGGAGAGACTTATGAGGAGACTTACGAGGAGAGGCTGAGGGGACTGGGGTTATTTAGTCTGCAGAAGAGACGAGTGAGGGGGAGATTTGATAGCAGCCTTCAATTACGTGAAGGGGGGGTTCCAAAGAGGATGGAGCTTGGCTGTTCTCAGTGGTGGCAGATGACAGAACAAGAAGAAATGGTCTAGGCAGTGGGGGAGGTCTAGGCTAGGTATCAGGAAACACTATTTCACTAGGAGGGTGGTGAAGCACTGGAATGGGTTACCTAGGGAGGTGGTGAAATCTCCATCCTTAGGGGTTTTTAAGGCCCAGCTTGACAAAGCTTTGGCTGGGAGCAGGGGATTGGACTAGATGACCTCCTGAGGTCTCTTCCAACCCTAATATTCTATGATTCTAGGATTCTATAGGAGAATTCTAGGAGAATTTAGCCCTGTCTTCATAGAGACGCATGCAACATCTGAAGAAGCCACTCCTGGGATTTCCAAAGGCCATGAATACAGTATATTCAAACATTCAAGCTGGCAACTCTATCCAGGTGTAAACTGGCTCAGTGTGAAATAGAGCAATGCAAGCACAGAGATCCTTCTCCATTGTCTTAGGGTTCATCGACACAGCAATTAAACACTTAAACAGAGCAGCTGACTCAGGCTCCTGGGGCTTAGGCTTCCGGACTGCAAAACTGCACTGTAGACATTTGGGCCTCGAGTCCAAGGTCTGGGATCCCGTGAGGGTCCCAGAGCCCAGGCTCTAGCCGAAGCCTTAATGTCTATACTTCAATATTTTAGTCCGGTAGCCTGAGCCCCACGAGCCTGAGTCAGCTGCTCTGGGCCAGCACATCTGTGCCATTTTTATTCCAGTGTAAATGTACCCTTTGTCTCTAGCAGTAGCATTGCTAAATATGGATAGGCCCAAGTACTCAGCTATCTACCTGGAAATGACCCATCAAATCAGCACAGTAGGTAGTATCACTGTGACATTAACATATCTCACTGAAGAACCTATGAGATAATGCTGCTTTGTTTCTTTAGTTAACATCTGACTCCTGATGACTGTGTGAGGACGACCAACTTATTTATCAGCATATGCGAGTAGGAAGTGGCATTCTTAGTACAAGGAGCTTTCAGATGATTTCATTGTGTCATCCACATCAATTGTCCTCTTGAAGGTGAGTCACTTTCCTAGGCTTGACTGGCTGCCAAATGACCACACCATGGGCATGGGGGCGTTTTTCAACAATGCTAACGCAATCAGTGCAAACATTAGATGACGTGCTCCAATACAATCATTACTAAGCCGAAAGAGGAAATATAAAGGTTCTAAGAATATATGCAAGTCCAGTGGGATATATGAATGGAACCTTCTCCATTGACACTTTGCTGGGAGCGAAGAAGACTGATAAAATGATCATGACCAATGTCAAAAGAATGTATTTTTAAATTGTTTTGTAAAGATCCAGGGCCAGATTTTTAAAGGTGCTCCCCTCTCACGTAGGCACCAAAATAAGTTCTGGTTTCCAAATGAACTCAGATCTATATTGAGACCAATGGATGCTCAGAACTTCTGAACACCCAGATACTTCATTTAGGTGCTGAAACAGAAAGTGCTGGGTGCTGAGCAATTCTGGACACGGGACCCTGCCACTATGGGAGTGTTACTGCAATTATTTAGGGGTTTTTATAGGAAATTTTTATAGGGTTTTTATAGTTAATTGCGTGTGTCCACAAGTATGTATGTGTGTGTGTAAGAAAGAGGCACAACTGTCATCCTTTAACTATTCATGGTAAATAGGCCCAATGGCCTATGATGGGATGTTAGATGGGGTGGGATCTGAGTTACTACAGAGAATTCTTTCCTGGGTATCTGGCTGGTGAAACTTGCCCACATGCTCAGGGTTCAGCTGATCGCCATATTTGGGGTCAGGAAGGAATTTTCCTCCAGGGCAGATTGGAAGAGGCCCTGGGGGGTTTTCGCCTTCCTCTGCAGCATGGGGCACGGGTCACTTGCTGGAGGATTCTCTGCACCTTGAAGCCTTTAAACCATGATTTGAGGACTTCAATAGCTCAGACATAGGTGGGAGGTTTATTGCAGGAGTGGGTGAGTGAGATTCGGTGGCCTGCATTGTGCAGGAGGTGAGACTAGATGATCATAATGGTCCCTTCTGACCTTAATGTCTATGAGTTTTAGCGGGCACTACTATAAATTAATAATAATACATATACATGGTATATGAATGAAGCTACCTAAAAAGAAAACCCTTTGACATGTTTCATGATCCTTTCATTACCATTTTTTCAGGTCCCTGACTCCCTTGTGCCCAGCAAAGTGCCTGCGGACAGATAGCTTGATAGACGTTACCAGCAAGTAAATGAAATTAAATAAAACCCCCATTAAACTCATGTTTAACTGCAACTGACAAAAGCAAAGCAGCTCAGAAGGACTGCTGGTATTTTGTCCTTAAATCCCCTGTTCTGCCCGAGTTTTGCAGCATACTGTAGCTAAAGTCTGAGGTCATCTGCTGCAATACCTGGAGGCAATGGCAGCCTTGGCTCTGGATTTCATTGCATGTGTCTGTTTCAGTTAGACCCACACCATTGTTTTCATGTGGACTGAACAGCGCCGGGCTCCGGTTTCTGCTCCTTTTTATTTTTATCTCTTGGTACATAAAGAAAAACAGCCACATTGCTGGAGCTTTCAGATCTGTGAGTGTGTGCGCGAGCAAGAGCACACGTGTGTGTGAGAGAGCAGATGTGTGCGCACGTGCGAGGAAGCATGCACTTGTGCACGTGCAAGCGTGACTGTGTGTGTGTGAGAGAGAGAGTGAGTGAGTGGGGGTGTGAGTACTGAGTAAGAGATCTGAAAATAAACTCACCCTGTCCTGAACAATAAGTGTCAGGGCAGTGGGGGGGGGGAAGGGGGGGCTGTAAAATCTCCATTCAAAACACAAACAGCCCAGGTGGCCTCAGCGTTCACGGAGCTTGTTTCAAAGCATCACTCCAAACCCTTGGGATTTGCTGATTTCTTGGCAATACTGTTAGACAAACCCAAGCAACAGGTCTGGGGTAGCTCAGTAATTTACTAGTGCACGTCCCACCGGTGCCCTCCCACACAACTCACATTCTTCTTCTCACAATGTCTTTCCCCGCATTATAGATTCGTTTCCTGTTCATCCAATGTAGTCACTTGACCTTTTCTCCCCCCCCCCACCTCCTTTTCTTTTCCTATCCTACGGAGACACTAATCTTTCCCATGAGGAAACAAAGAAACCAGGAGGATGACAAAGGACAGAGAAAGGGATTCTTCTCCAGGCAAGTCTGGGAAAAGTGGAGAGAAAAGAACAAGGCCATATAAAAATGCGTCCTTCTTTTCTAGCACTCAGCAGCACTCTCTGCCAGCATGATAGCACTGACCCAATTGCAGTTGTCACTAGTCCTCTCCCAGGCAGTATATGGGGGGGAAGGGGGAAGCATTTTTTCACTATCACAAAAGCAAGTGCAGCCTTTCCAATTCAGACATCAGCATTTTTTCACTTGCGAAGACCAACATGAGGTCTGTCCCTCACTGCACTGAGTATGTGGGTCCCAATAGCGCATTTAATTTACCCATTGATTGCCATGGGACTACCCCCCATGTGAAAGTTAAACATGCACGTAAAGGCTTTGCTGGATCAGGACCCTCGTCATTATCGGATTTCTTCTAGGTATAGTGGCAAAAACAGGTTTTGAAGCATTTGAAGGAGGAAAAGGTTCTGTTCAGGGATGGTGCCCCCAGTGTATGAAAGCGTGAAGATGGTTGTAAGGAAAGCTGTCAGGACCCCGGCTACGGGGGCATGGGTCAAGGCCAGGACGTGGGCTGGAGGAGTCTTGAGAACATGGTCTGAATTCAGTCTAGAGCGTCAAGGCCAGAAGCAGGAGTCCATTGCAGTGTCATGCCACAGGATCAGGTAGGAGTCAAGGTTGATAAGCCGCACTGGCTCAGAACCAAGCGAGACAGCTGAAACCGGATGAGCAGAACAGAGGCAAGGCAAGATTCAGATGAACAGATATCCCAATTTTATAGGGACAGTCCTGATATCCAGGGCTTTCTCTTATATAAGCTCCTATTACCCCCCACTTTTTCACACTTGCTATCCGGTCACTCTAGGCAAGGTGTCAAGATCAGGGTCGGGGCCAGGAACTGGGAGCAAAGTAAGGCATCCACAGCGTGCACCAGGGTCTGTTTGGAGCAGCAAGCCAGGAATCAACCTAGTTACACAGACAGCCTCCAGCTCGATCCTCTAGGCCTTATGAGTGTGCCTGGGCCAATCAGGGAACACAGTGGGCTCCCCAAGCCAAATCCTCCAAGAGCAGGACATCCAGTGGTGCTTGAATCCACAGAGTTCACAGGCTGCTGTTCCCTCCTTTGCCAGCACTGCCCAAGGGGGTGGGAGGAGGGTGGTACGGACTCAACAGCAGGAGAACCGACCTGTGGATCTTCACAAAAGCAGACACACAAGCTCTAGGGGTGGTGTCATGGGTGGTACAGAAGGGGCCACCAGATCAGAGCAGGTCAGAAGTGAGGAGAGAGATGTGAAGGACCTTGAACATGAGGACAAAACATTTGAGCTTGATGCTGTGGCAAATAAGGAGTCAGTAGGGGGAGTAAGTCACAGTGAGTGGCAGGGAAAATAGTATTTCTCCCCACCAGAAAAAAAAAATTATGGCCAGCATCCTCTTCTCAGTTAAACCACTTTTACCCCTGTGCAAGTGAGAGGAGAACCAGGCAGAATCTATCTGTAGTGTGGGAGGAGGCTAGTTACAATCTGTGTGTTTCAAAAACAAGGCACAATTGAACTCAGATGGATCAAAGGGCATTCAATGTCCCATCTTCATCTGTCACCAAGGATCCTCCTCCTCTGTCAGTATCATGCAGTTCAGCTCCAAGGAGAGACCAGTAATACTTGGAACAGTATGAAGGTGAATAAGGTGCTCAGTTGAGATTGCCAAAGAAATTGCTGCTCTGAAGCGGAGCTCTGCACGCACCTGTTCTCAACGGATAAATATTTGACTTCTTTGGTAAATATGCATAATTGCTCCAAAGAGCCACGGGTAGGCTCATATTTGGTAACATCTGCTTTTGATCTCAGTGGTTGGCTTTGAGTAAACAGGTGCATGGTGGGATTTTGTACACAACAAAGAGATGGTTTTGTAAATGCAACAGCAAAGAGAGGGCATGACATTGGCGCAGAAGTAAATTTTCAGTAAACTAATTTCAGGGATATGGGTTGGATAGATTCATAGGTTCCAAGGTCAGAAGGGATTATTGTGATCGTCTAGTCTGACCTCCTGTATAACGCAGGCCAGAGAACTTCCCCAAAATAATTCCTAGAGCAGATCTTTTAGAAAAAATCCAATCATGATTTAAAAATTGCCAGTGATGGAGAATCCAGCATGACCCTTGGTAAATTGTTCAATGGTTAATTACTCTCACCATTAAAACTTTCCACCTTATTTCCAGTCTGAATTTGTCTAGCTTCATTTTCCAGCCATTGGATCATGTTAGACCTTTCTCTGCTAGACTGAAATGCCCATTATTAAATATTTGTTCCTATGTAAGTACTCATAGACTGATCAAGTAACCCCCTAACCTTCTCTCTGTTAAGCTAAGTAAATTGATCTCCTTGAGTCTGTCACTATCAGGCAAGGTTCTAGTCCTTTAATCATATTCATGGCTTTTCTCTGAACTCTCCCCAGTTTATCAACATCCTTCTTGAATTTTGGATACAGGATTCCAACCGTGGTCTCACCAGTGCAAAATAAAGAGGTAAAATAACCTCTCTGCTCCTACTTGAGATTCCCCTGTTTATTCGTCCAAGGACAGTATTAGCTCTTTTGGTCAGAGTGTTGCATTGGGAGCTCATGTTCAACTGATTACCCACCATGACCCCCAAATCATTTTCAGAGTCTCTGCTTCCCAGGATAGAGCCCTCCATCTTATAAGCATGGCCCACATTTTTCATTTCTATATGTATACATTTAGCTGTATTAAAGTGCATACTGTTTCCTTGCGCACAGTTTACCAAGCAATCCAGTTACCTCTGAATCAGTGACCTCTCCTCTTCCTTACTCACAAATCCCACAACTTTTGGGTCATCGGAAAACTTTATCAGTGATGATTTTCTTTTCTTCCAGGTCACTGATAAAAATGTTGA
The DNA here is from genome assembly GCF_965152235.1 of Eretmochelys imbricata. Lineage (NCBI taxonomy): Eukaryota > Metazoa > Chordata > Testudines > Cheloniidae > Eretmochelys > Eretmochelys imbricata. The sequence goes on along the minus strand of NC_135577.1, from coordinate 129,347,419 downwards.
ATAGTGCAGAGCCAAGAACAGATCCATGTGGGATCCTGGTACAAACACGTCCACTTGATAGTGATTCCACTTTAAATTTCTTTTTGAGACCTATCAGTTATTCATCTTGTAATCCATTTAAAGTGTGCCATGTTAATTTTATATCAATCTAGTCTTGTAATCAAAGTGTCATGTGGTACCAAGTCAAATGTCCTAAAGACGTCTATTACAACAACACTATTACCGTTATCAACCAAATACGTAATCTCATTTAAAATATATCAAGTTAGTTTGACAGGATCTGTTTTCCACAAACTCATATTGATCAACACGAACTATATTACTCTGCTTTAATTATTTATTAATTGAATCCCTTATCAGCCACTCCTTTATCTTGCCGGGAACTGATGTCAGATTGACATGCCTACAATTATCCAGGTCACCTCATTTATGCTTTTTAAAATATTGGCACAACATTAGTTTTCTTCCAGCCTTCTGGAATTTTCCCATCATTCCAAGACTTATAGAAAAATCAACTTGGCCAGTTCTTTTAAAACATAAAGGCCATGTGACTCTTCAGCCACTAAGCAAGTACACAGTGAACAATGGGAATCCTTCCATTCTGTCCAGGACCTTAATAACCACAAACCTTCAAGATAGTCATAAAAAGTGCATGTCACTTGCAAATCTGTATGGAGAAGTACAGAGAGATAAAAGAATCTAGAAACATCAATTGAACTGTAGTAGTAGCAAGTAGGCACCCTTCAATCTCAAGAGACCATGGGTATGCACCCCTGAGAAGTAAAGAATTTACTCAGTTTTATGGCAGCCACGAAAGTAGCTGAAGAGACCCACTCGAGAGAGACAATCTCTGCTGCATCTGTCACATTTAAAGGTGATGTTTCAACCCTTTGGGTTCTTCCTTCTGTGAGCTCTTTTCTCCTCTGCTAAGCTGGATGGCTTCCTCTCATAACTCTGGAGACCTTTGTTAAGCTCTTGTTTCCAAAGGCTCTGGTCTTGAGTGTGATGTTCCCATTTCCCACATCCATTTCTTTGAGGTCTCGCTTGCTCACATCCTTGAAACGCAATGTTGGGCATCCTTTGGGTCTTTTTCCAGATGCCAATTTGCCACAGAGGATATCCTTTGGGATGCGCCCATCATTCATTTGGCACACATGCCCAAGCCAGTGGAGGTGTCACTGTTTGAGGAATGTTTGTGTGCTGGGTATGGTGGCCCGTTTGAGCACCTCAGTGTTGGTGACTCTGTCCCTCCAAGAGATTCCAAAGATTTGACGAAGGCAACACATATGAAAGCTGTTGAGCCTCTTTTCCTGATAAGAGTACAAGGTCTATGTCTCCCTTCCATACAGAAGTGTGGTGACACATGCACGATACACAAAGAGCTTTGTGTGTTCTGTCCGTTAGTTGTTTTGCCAGACCCTCTTGTTCACTTAAGACGTTGTGGCAGCTTTTCCAATGCAGATCTTGAGTTCTGTTTCAAGTGAAAGATTGAATGCGATAGCGGGCCCCAGGTATGTGAACTTGTTCACCACTTGAAGTTCATAGTTGTTGATCTCGATGGAGGGTGCTTCCTCAACTCCCTGGCACATTAGGTTCATCTTTTTTAGGCTTATGATAAGCCCAAAGTCTTGGCAAAACTTTGGAAAAACTGTCCATTAGGCTTTGAAGATGAGCTTCTGTGTGGGCTGTCCCTGCTGCATCATCAGCAAAGAGGAGGTGTTGGATAAAGGCCTCAGGATAGATTCTGCCTGCAAGGGTCTGAAGTCTGTTCAGGACAACTTGGGCAAAGGCTTTTCCCATAATACTAAGAAGGGAAATGCCATGATAGTTGTTACAGTTGCTTCTGTCACCCTTGTTTTTATAGAGAGTGATGATATTGGCATCTCTCATTTCTTATGGTACTTCGCCTTCTTTCCAGCACAGAGCAACTTGTGAAGATGTTGCAGTACAGTAGGGTTTCTGCATGTTATGACCTCGGACAGTATGCAGTCTTTTCCAGGGGCCTTTCTATTGGAGAGGCCATCTATGGCAAGGCTAAGCTCCACGACAGTCTGTTCATCGTCGAGTTGGTTCATAAAAGGCAGGCCTTTGATGGTGTTGATAACTGCGTCCGTAACAATATTTTCATGAGAGTAAAGCTCAGAGTAGTGTTCTACCCAGCGATCCATCTGCTTGGTGCGGTCATTGATTGTTTTCTCTGTTATTGATTTCAATGGGGCTGTCTTCTTTGAAGTTGGACTCAAGGCTTTCTTGATCCCATCAATTAAACTGACTGTTGTACTAACTGACATGATCTCTGCCTTTCAAGTGCCAATGATACGAATCACTTATGAAGAGTTGCCTCACACTGTGGACCTAGTAAATCTATCTTTGTCTGTATCAAGGTCTACACTTAACAATACTTCAGCTGCAAATGCTAATCTAAATCTACAGTTCAATGGTTTCCTGAAAAGATGACAGCATAATGTTGAAATTATTGATGTCAGTCCCTTGTACAGTAGACTCCCTACAGGGCTGCATAATGCACCATTTCCCCTAATGCTAAGGCACTAACCATCTTTGAATTAGTCAAAGAAATCTAGAAATAAAATACATCTTCTCAGGCTCCTTTAATACACTCTGATTTGTAATCTAGCTGTGCATGTATGCAACACTCTATGAAAAGAAATGAAACTGTACTATATGACTTTATAGCAATGCCGGTGAAAAGATGCTAATAGACAATTACATCTAGGATAACAATAGAAGTGTTGCTTCAAGGGTAAATCTGAGAACATAATCAACAATAAATGGAATCACAGAGCAAAATAGACAGGAGGCATTTATCGAAGAAAACCGCTACAGCCAGAATCAAACGCGCTTCCACACAGCTCAAGTTTCTGCTTTGTCTTCTTTGTTTACCAATGAGCACATTCTGTCTGGAACACACTTCAGTTCCCAGAGACATTTAGTTGCTGAATAATATTACAAGTAAACATGTCATTTCCATTTTACAGCTGGGGTTGTCAAGGCACAGAGGATTTGCTCATATATAGAGCCAGTGGCAGAATCAGGAATAGACTCCAGGTCTCTAGTTCTCAGCCCTGTGCTTATTAGTCTATTAGAATCAAAGACTAACCTATCCAATTAAAGCTATGGGAATGGTGGGTGGGAAGACTGAAATTATTAGAGCTGCGGGAAATATTCACAACAAGAATCCAGGCTGACCATAACCACAGCATGAAGCCACCAACCTGATTTCATGTTTTCTTGCAAAACCAAAATCCAACCCAGGATCACCAAAATAGTTCCAGAGATTGGATGGTGTGTGTGTGTGTGCCGGGGAGGGGGAGGGAGGAAGGGGGGTTGTACAGCTGTGATTCTTCCCTCTCTTCTGACCTCACAGCCATGAGCCATTGGACACAATCACCTCACCAGTGAAGAGTTTTGAAGGTTCAAAGGTGGTCATCTATCACCTACAACCTCTCCCTCTGCTCCATCCTCAAGAAGGGGACATCTGGCTCCCTCCCATCTTCTTCCGATGGTCAGGGAGTGTCAGGTACCCACTCCCATGTACTTGCATCTTCAGAGGGGCCTTCTGGTAGGCACCAGAAAACTTACAAGGTGGCACATGGTCCGACAGCCTGGAGGGGTAAAGGATCATCTGTGCGAACGAGACATCCTTTGGGATTCAGACCTTGGGCAGGAGTGCTAGAAAAGAGAGCCCCATCCCCTCCCTCATACTCCCACGCAGGAGGCAGCCATGTTTCAAATACACAATATTTGGTGGAAGTCATCTCTTGGAAATTTACTTAACTGGCTGCAAACATAAAGGGAGAGGGCAATGGATATTGCTATTGACAGTCCCAGTTGACAGGCCCAGCTGGTGCAGAAAAGGGGGCCCATGGTTTTATCCTTGTCCTGCCTGCTGGACAGTGCTGGTGTTTGCAGAGGCATAATGTCTAGTGGCTAGCCAAAAGGATATAGGAGTTACCACTTACAGGTATTTCCCCCTCACCTTAAGAGACAGAGGCTTGTTGGTTAAATTTGAAGGATATGGGTTCTGCTCTCAGAACCCATATGGATAGTATAGCCCCTCTAGATCCTGGGTGGTTGCTCCTCACCTCAGGCCAGTTCCAAACAGGTCCCTAAATATCGATTTAGACATTTAACTTTAGGCACCAAGCTCAGACTAGTTTGACCTCTCTTTATACTGTTACTTTCCAGCCAAGGTATACCACAAAAGTGCATTGAAAAGTTCCTTCCCCCCTCATTCTGTCAAACTGACAATATATTTTTATTCCCCTTTCATCGAAGAAAGAACACCGTCTATCATAAGGGAAAATAATCAACCTGAGAACCCAGCCTGAATTCAGAAGTGAGATACTCACAGATCTGTCAATAAAGTTCAGATAACAACAAATAATCTTCAAACATCAACAAATATTTCCCTACCACGAGCCTGCTGTCTACTTGTCAGGCTGAGGAACCATCAAAGTTGGGTGCCAATGTGTTTGGAGCAGGACTTAGTGCACATGTCGAAGAAGTCTAGAAAGGGATTTTATGAAAAAGCCCAGCCTATCTGCTGAAATCATTCCTGCAGCTGAGTTTTACAGATAACTGAATCTGACTGAAACGTAGGAGTCTAACAGTCATTAAAATCAAGAGAAGTCAAGTAAAAAACATCCAGCAGATGTGTAGGGAAAGTATGGCATAGAAACGCATCCTTCAGAGGAAGACACCAGATTATGCCATTGGAGGTAAAAATGCAGATATATAAGTTTTGAGATTTTTTTTAAAAAAAATACTGATCTAGAGAAGGAACATAAATGCCCTCTCTTTCCTAGCAAAGAGTCAAACAGAAACAGAGGAACCTCGGGGGAAAAAATGGTTTCACTGGTTTCGTGAAGTATTAGGTAGCACTTCTTTACATTAGTGATTTCCTCCATTCCATACATGTGACATACATTTTATCACTCATTTTTCAGCACTCCAGTTAAGCTATTGTTTCAGAAAACACCTGCACACAGGGATTTTCCACTGCGCACATTGTTACAAAGTCCATTTTTTCAAAAGACTGCTATAGCAATTACCAGTGAGTGTCTTCTTCCATTGGGTCTGACGCTGTTATATGCTAGGTGCTTATGTGCTCTGGGAGCTCCTTTCTTTCCCTTGAAGTTGGAGAATGGCATGTGTTTCCCTTAAGCAATTTAGAAATAAATGAAATATTTTCATTTCAGAGGAACTAGAAGGCTAAGAGGTGACTTGAATTGTTATAAATACATACCCCAGGAACAAATATTTAATAATGGGCTCTTTAATCTAGCAGAGAAAAGTATAACATGATCCAATGGCTGGAAGTTGAAGCTAGACAAATTTAGATGGGAAATGAGGGGTAAATTTTTAACAGTGAGAGTAATTATCCATTGGAACAATTTACTAAGGTTGTGGTGGATTCTCAATGACTGACCATTTTTAAATCCAAATTGGATGCTTTTCTAAAAGCTCTGCTCTAGGAATTCTTTTGGGGGAAGTTCTCTGGCCTGTGTAATGCAGGAGATCAGACTAGCTGATCCCAGTGGTCCCTCCTGGCCCTAGAGGCTGTGAATATCTGAAATTTACAATGGAAATTTTCACGTTTTTGGATTTCATGTTTTTGGAATTTTTCGCCAGTTTGAGATTTTCAAACAAACAAACAAAAAATGATTTTCAATGCTTCATGAAAGAAGAACATAAAAATTTCAAAAGAAATAAAGATTTTCTTTAAAAAAAAAAGACCGTGTTTCATGGATTGTTGTTGACTAATTCTCCTTAGAGTGTCAGTCCCCTGGCTTCCATCCAGCGATGCAGGTGTGCATAGTGATAATGGAATAAGAGCAGGAATCGGCACAAAGACATTTTGTTCAGTGATTGTGCACAGTAATAACTGGCACAGACAGTAGCATCTTTCCCAAACTCACACTTCCGATAGCATATACATTGATCCCGGCTCAAACAGTACCGTGCCGTGCAAAGCCTCTTCCCCATGGTGAATGTCATCCATGTCCAGTGTTCCTCGCTATTGAATCATAGTTTGCTTTGCCACCAAATGTTCCCCTTTAGCTGCACCCCAGTCTACTAGGGAGACACGTGCTTAAGCTCCTACAGTGATGGAGGCCATAGAAAACCCTAAGATGAAGACAAGCTCTACTGCACCTAAGTCTGTTCTTCTGTCTGGCTGAACCCAGTTGACAGAGTTTGCCCTTTCCTCATCTCCACTGCCCTTCAGCCATTCCACGCAATCTCCTATCAGAGGGAAAGTTCTGGGGAGAAATCTGTGAGTTTTGCGGTTGACTTCTGTGGAGCCTGGATTTCACCTTCAACAAGCTGTTCTGAGAAGTCTCTCTTTAGGGATTTTATCAATGCTGGTCTATATTTCAGACTTGCACATCCTACAATCCATGTCAAAAAGTGAATTTTCCATTTGAGATAGGAGGAAGGTTCCCACTTCGGCCGAGGTATCAACGTCAGAGGTTGGTTACTGTACTGGGACGCACTCCCATCTCACGAGCGCTCCTTGTTTGACTGTGTGTAGGTCTGCACTTTCTCTCTCTGTAGCCCCTCCTTGGCCTTAGGTCCTTAATTAGTCCCTTAGTCCATCAATGGTATCAGCCCTGGTATTGAGCTGTACTCTAGAGCTTTCCCCTGGAGGCAATGTTCTTGCCCTCTCTGGGTGTTTCAGGTCCTAGCTCTCCTGCTGGGCCACTAAAGAGTCTAGTTCCCCTTCTGGGGTGCCTCAAAGTCCAGGCCACTTCCCCCAGTGACTAATGGGGGGTGGGAGGGACCCAAGCGCACCCACGACTCTTGGTCCCAGCCCAGGGACTCTGTAGATAGCAGCCATCCACCATGTCCCTTTATCTAAGCTGCACCGCTGCTCTGATTCCTTGCATCACTTCCCTGCAGCTCTCCACCCTCTTCACCCTTACCTCAGGGCCTTGTCCTGATGGAGGACCAGCAGCCAGCCCACAGCTCCGTCTCGCATTCCCTGCCCCCGCCTGGCTTCTGCTGGCTTTGCTCTATCCAGGGTCCTGTAGCTCCTGCAGCCAGTCACACACCATACACGCTTCTCCAGCCTCAGCAAGGAACTTGGAGGACCCTCTCCACTGCCCTTTTCTGGGGCAGGGTGTGGCAGAACCCCACAGGATGCCTCCAGCAGGGTGCCTCAGAGGATCTGGTACACCCCGTCACAGTTACATATGAAACTGTCCAATCTTGATGACATTAAGGAAGACAATGTCGGACAGTCCTTGGCTGGGAATCAAGAGACCTGAGTTCTATTCCCAGCTTTGCCACTAATGTCCTCTGTGACCTTGGGCCAGCCACGTCACTGCTCTGTGCCTCAGTTTCCCCATCTGTAAGATGAGGACAGTGTTACTGACTTTCCTTTGTAAAATGCTTTGAAACCAACAGATGAAAAGCGCTATACAAGAACTAAGTACTGTTATCAAATTAATCGGTGCCCCAGCTGAAAGTCATTCCCCAAATACTTCGCCTGCTTCAGTTGAAGAGCTGCATTTGACAGACAGAAAGCCCCATTACTATGTGTAATCTCCATTCCCTAGGCCATAAATACTAACTCGCTTCTAAATTTTAGATCCTGAAAACACTCCCATTGCCACTTCAATCCGCAGAACTGGGTTCTCTTCCAAAGGCTTGACACGGTCACAGCATTTTGCAACTCACTCTCTACTTGTCCCGTAGCCAAGACCTTCAGTTCAAAAGTTCAAGCTCAACTTAAAAAAGAAGTCCCAGAAAGAGATATTTACAATGCAGCTAACTGTACAATAAATACACTCCCTTCAAAACCCCATTATCGATAGCTCTCTGTCTGAGAGCACAAATGCCTGTAAAGTAACTAGCCGCTCCTGACCAAGACATCCTGAAAGAGGATATAACAATTACAAGTAAAAAACATGCCGTGATAACATTTATGCGTATTTTTGCAAAGATAGTTAAGAAGGATACTACAAAGGAAAGCATCCTACAATCCAAAATCAGAAGCTCTTCCCCCTGCCCAGGTCAGAACTAACTGCAGAAACCTAGAGGTGGAAAAGCATTCTATGAGACAGCTGACACTTTATTAACAGCTCCATTAAAACAAATGTGAGTGCACCCAAGCAAACAAGGGACACTCAGGAAGAGAGTTTTATATTAAGAACTTGGTTGAGTTGAGGGAAGGGGGGTTCGTAAACTAGCCAACATGGCAGAGAATATTGGTGACTTTATTTAGAACATGACTGAGAACTTCTGAATTCTGAGCCAGTGGTAATTTGATAAAACTGGCCAAAATAACTAAATAAACAGTAGCGGGCATGCTAGGGAATAACAATTGCCTGGATGCAGAAGGGTTAACATTAGCACTTAGAACTGGCAGAGGAGTTTGAGGAGAGGGAATATGAATGTGTGTGTGGTCCCCTGAAATTGTAAAACTGTTGGGTGAAATCCAGACTCCGCTGGAGTCAATGGCCAGGATTTCACCTGCTGTGATTCAGAGTATTGGTCTAGCTAAAAGGAAGGGTGACAAAGTTCAAGGAGAATTTTGCTCCACAAATATTGGTTGATCCCAATCTTACAGGCCTCTTTTCTGACTCCTCTCCCCAGGCCATCTCTCCTTAGAGATTTGTAACAGCCAGAATTCATCCCGTAGAGATAGAGAAAGATGCTGTGATGTGCTATCACTGAACAAGGGGCTCCTACTAACAAACATCCCTTTTTGGCCTGCGATACACCCCACACATATGTACAAGGGAGGCGTCTATTTGCAGGGAGGAGAGCCAAGGGAATCTTTTCCCTTGGTACACAGTGTTCGTGGACGGGTACCATGGGAGCAGGCCAACAAGCATGCTCTGTGTCCTGTCCTGCAAAGGAACTTGCTTTGAAAAAACACGCCATGTGCACAGCTAGAAAACACAGTGCTCAGCCTGGGGAGGCAGTGGGAGCCAGGGGTATCCTCCTTTAGGAAGCTTTGGAAAATACCTCTGATTTGGGAGCTGCCTGAGCCATTTCAAAGGCAAAACCTTTGCTCTTCAGAGGTGTATTTACGAGCTCCCGGCACACATCATCTCTCACAGGGAAGGTTCAGCAGCATGCAGAGAGGGAGTGAATCCACTCAGAGACAGGGAAATCACACTGACACCCCTTTCAGGATGGTGCTGTAATATCAGAAAGAGCCCACAACTCCCATTCTCCATCGGAGAGCTGTGGGAGGAAGGCTGGTCTAGTGGTAGAGTACTGGTCTGTGATTTAGGGGACGGGGGCTTAATTCCTAGCTCAGCTGCTGACTCTGTGTTCTACCATGGGTCAGTTCACCCTCTGCAAAATGGGGATCCTGTCCTACAGGGATATTGAGAGGATAAAATCCAACAATAATAGCGAGGTGCTTGGCTTGGTAGTGATGGGGACCAGATAGATGTACTGAACCGGTATGTTTGGGTCATCTGGTTTTCCCCTTTAAGAACTGTAAGTATTTATTATATCCTTCTTTATGTACGGAGTTAATCAAGCCCTGGTTAACACTGACAAGTTAACTCCAGTCCCAGGATAAGCTTAGGTAGCAGTGGGCTAATGGGACCAGCATTTTTACATGCTTTGTTTTCTTTGTCAGCCACAAGAAGATAAAGCAGCATTTGCTACTACATCAGCAGAACAATACCAGGGTGTAATCAAATGGATGTTTGCAACCGGTTCCAAGTGACAGTGTCATTGGGTGGTGATGAAAAGTCGTCTTTGGTTTATGAAACTAGACTCCAGTTTGGAATAGCATCAAGGGATATTATTACGCACTTTGTAACTATCATGGGCAAGAGTTGAGATCAGCAGCATGCCACAATTTTGATTTCCAGCACAGACTGCCCTTTTTAAACAACAAACAAAAACCGTGGCAGCAAATTTTGGTCTTGTTTTGATTTATAATCGGTTAGCATCACAGGAGAGAAGAATGGAACAAAAACCAAAACCAACAACAAAAACTGAATTGAATGGTTGTGCTAATCCAGGCAAATCAAGCCATGGATTCCATTCTATTCCTACTACATCAAAAAATAACAGGAATTTCCAAAACCACAAACCAACAAATCTATGGATAAGTCCTGTATTTAGTTCTCAGCATCGCTACTACTCAGTGAATGCACCAAATACCAGCATGCTTTTCAGACTATAATCAGTGTGCCTGTCTGGTGCTGACTTGTGAATGACCCCTGGGATGGGAGACAGAAAGTAATCCACACAAAAGAGGCAGCATTTGAATACAAATCATCAGAGACAGCTTCATTAATATATTTTAACAAAAGGTCTCACTCATAGATTCATAGATTCAAAGATATTTAGGTCAGAAGGGACCATTATGATCATCTAGTCTGACCTCCTGCACAACGCAGGCCACAGAATTTCACCTACCCACTCCTGCAAAAAACCTCTCACCTATGTCTGAGCTATTGAAGTCCTCAAATCGTGATTTAAAAACTTCAAGGAGCAGAGAATCCTCCAGCAAGTGACCCGTGCCCCACGCTGCAGAGGAAGGCGAAAAACCCCCAGGGCCTCTTCCAATCTGCCCTGGAGGAAAATTCCTTCCCGACCCCAAATATGGCAATCAGCTAAACCCTGAGCATATGGGCAAGATTCACCAGCCAGATACTACAGAAACTCAGATCCCACCCCATCTAACATCCCATCACAGGCCACTGGGCCTATTTACCATGAATATTTAATTACCAAAACCATGTTATCCCATCATACACTCCCCTTGTATTTATTAGGTTTCAGAGTAATAGCCGTGTTAGTCTGTATTCGCAAAAAGAAAAGGAGTACTTGTGGCACCTTAGAGACTAACCAATTTATTTGAGCATAAGCTTTCGTGAGCTACAGCTCACTTCATCGGATGCATACTGTGGAAAATACAGATGTTTGTTTTTATCCACACAAATCATGAAAAAATGGGTGTTTATCACTACAAAAGGTTTTCTCTCTCCCCACCCCACTCTCCTGCTGGTAATAGCTTATGTAAAGTGATCACTCTCCTTACAGTGTGTATGATAATCAAGGTGGGCCACCACCCTATACCGGACACCTACTGACCGCTATTCCTACCTACATGCCTCCAGCTTTCACCTTGACCACACCACACGACCCATTGTCTACAGCCAAGCTCTGCGATACAACCGCATATTGGGGTGGATGCAGCCCACATAGCACACGGAGCTGCATATGCAGCCGACAACGGTAAACAGGTTCAGAACCACTGCTTCACATGCGAAGGCCCTGATCCAAAGCCCATGGAAGACAATGGAAATGTTTCAATTGCTTGTCATTGATTTTGGATTAGGCCTGAAATGCAGATCTCCTATGACAGTAATTAATGGTACCGGGTGCGCTTATACTCACTGATTTCCATGTTTCTCCTTTAACTAACGTCCCTGCAAACTATACCTGAGCTCTGAGAGTCAAGCTGGGTTCTTTCCTTCTCGCCCATGCTCCTTAATACTGAAAGCTAAAGCCTTCAGCGCCCCGCCCCACCCCATGATGTTCTATAGGTTAGCACCTATATATATATATATATATAGTATAGCCCTATGATGTTCTATAGGTTAGCACAGGATTAACTGATTGGAATCTAGCAAACAATTCTTAGCGAGGCGCAGACGTCAATTCCCGGATATTGACTGGGCATATGCTAACAGCAGTAAAAAGGAGCGAAGAGGTCACGAGCAGATCTGGCTGTGAACACACAGGGGGCAGACCTGGCGAGTCAGGTGACTGAGTGGCTTCGCTGAGTAGAAATGCACTCTGTATATCCTTTTGTCTGTGAAAATGATGCTGATGGAGATGTGGGTTAGCAGAGCCAAGTGAGTCATTGGCCGGGACAGTTCTCTTTCTCCTCTCTTCAGATCCCAGTCTGCAGGTTTTGTGAAGGTGTTCACTAAACGAGGGTGCTTGCCTTTGTGTGCACCTATAGCTCAGGCACACAAAGGATTCTATGAAGCCTTTCGTACGTGAACATCAAGGGATATCTCCAGTTTTGTATCACTATCTATCGTGTTAAAAAGAGGCGTTCGCTGTGGTTTGGAACTGAAACAAAAAATGTCCCTATTTCTTTCTTCAGCAGTTTACAGACTGAAAGGTGTATCGAATGGGAACATAGCTCCACAGCTGAAACATTTATTTCCCCCAAACAATCTCCATGCAGTGGGACTGACAATATTTTTCACTAACGCTTGAGGGCAAATCAAGGACAGACAAAAAAGACCTGCAGTAGGTAGCATGTCAGGGTTTTTTCCCTCCAGTAAAAACAGCACTTTTAAATGTAAAATAACTACTTTGCGAGCTCTTTGGTATACAAAGTATGTTTGGGAAGAAACGTCATTATCATTTCAAACTAGAGTCAATGCAAAGCTCTGCGCCTGGGTTATTAAAAGATGTCATCAAAGGTTTACAAGCCCAACACTCAGTCGAAAATATTTTTATGGGAAAATAACTGCATAAAATAAGCTCAATGGAGCAGTAAGTGCATAAAATAGTTAATATCAAGAGTCCTGTTAGTCTGCACATTGCTGGAAGATATATTTGTTAAAACACTGAGTCATATTTTTAATGGTTGCACTCACAAAAAGGCCCGCTTCTGCAAAAACACGTTTCCGCATCATGCCGAGTTACTGGTTTCCATTTGCAAAAAATCATTTGAATATAAATAAGGGGGTTTCCTGGGCAATCAGTCCCACCCATATTGCAGGTGGGCTTCTTGCATCCTCAGTTCAAAATCTAGCCCTTGATTTTAGTGTAACTGTATCAATACTGCGTAGAAGGGGCATGACTGAGGGTATATGTGGAGATCAATCCAAAGGGTCTTGAATTCTTGCTGTTGTTTTTTTAAACAGGAATGTTTATGCCCACTTATTCCATGGAACATACCACTCCCCCTGCTTAATGGTGGGTAAGAATATACGTGCAGCAGACTTCGGCAGTAAACCAAGTACCTAGGTACGTATCTGGTGGCGTTGTCCTCTTCTTCAACAATTCAAAATCCAGTTCTCCAACCATATCCACCAGATCTCCACTTGACCTAGGTCTTCAGCTTCCGTGGACATCTATGCAAATACATTTTTGGTAGGAATCTCTCTATTACAAACATCTTACGTGCGCCACTAGAAACATTATTTCACAAATACCTCGATTACAGATTGGTTCCTGTCAGACTTTCAGGAGACTGGAGTGGAGTGTTTTTATGGAGCTCCAATATGAAGATCTGGAATCTAAAACAATGACTTTTGGTAGCCTTTTGCGATCATCTGACAATCTGACAGATTTAGAAATTTTATCTCTAGCTGTACATCCTAATTTCGTAAATGTGGTTAGATATAACCCCCTGATTTTGTAAATGTGACTAGAGTCAATCCCACCCATCTGGGTGAAATTCCTACCCCACCCTCCATTCAGAGATCAACAAAAGGCCTATGGACAACTTAATTCCCATATATTCCCATCTGGAGGGTTTAAGTGGAGCTGATGCTGTGTTGTGCAGTGAACTGATGCTGTGTAGGAGAGAATTACAGGCTGTATGTTCCTTTCACAACATTAAACCACAATAAAGAGCTAGTCAAAATTATTCTATCTCGATTCTACCATTTCACAGATGAGCACCGCTCCTCTGATTAAACAGTGCATAACAAACACAGGTTCAGATCTTCCAGAGATTTCTGTGCATGCAATCGCTGTTACACGCCATGATTTGTCCTTCAGTTATTCTCATTACAAGCTGCAAACCATTTTCATATGGAGCAGCTCTCCAATTGGTGTTAACCTATAGGCCAGAGCATACAGATGCTTCCACTCTCAGTAAGACTGGGATGCCTAAACTCAAGATGGAGGGCTTGATCTAAAATGATCTTCCATTAGAAGGAGTGAAAGCCACCTGATTCTACTCACTGGTGTGACCTTGAGTTTTTGAGCCAAGGCAAAAAGATGATGGATACTGATGTGTCTCCATCCAGAGTCATCAGCTCATGACAGTATCTAGAACTGTTCATAGGTGTTTTCCTAAGTGTTGTGTGCTCATGCTTAGAAGACTAAAATAATGAGGGGATGAATCTAACCTGAAAAAAAGTATATGAAATGAACAAAAGACCAGCAAACAAATTATGGCAATCAAATGAAATGTTGCATAAAATTGACCATCTTAAGACTTTCTCAATACAAAGCTCTGCTTTTCCCCAGCCCCTGCCACATCAGGGGCTTGTTACAAGGCTACCCAACCTTTGATATAATTTGCTGCTGACAACCCCTGGTGAACAGAGGATAGCTACAGGGTTGAAGGAGCTTGATTATGTATCAAACAGCAGCCTTTGCCTGCTAAGCAGATATGATTGATTACTAGACCCACTGCTATAATTCAAAGTCACTGCAAGTCTTCTTCCTGCTTCAGAAGCATTGCTGCGTTCCTTTCAGGAAACGTGTTCCCCCTGACTAACCTAGAGATTTTTAGTCATGAGTCAAGTCTCGCAGACAAGTCAAGGACATGGTGCTTTTAATAACCGCCACTGGAATGATCATCGCTCCCAGGCCCTCACAATAAGTGGAATGTGTAACTAACACCATCTGGGCAATGAGTTGCAGCCCCCTGTCAATGATGATTAGAAATTTGCCAATCTGGAATATTGCAAATACGTTCTTATGAAGGAACCAAGACAGGAATTGATTCTTCACTACAGCCGTAAACCTGCCAGCAAAGCAGTCGACAGTATGGAAGAAGAGAGGCAAGAGAATATCTTGCCTGCAATCACTCACAGGAACATCCAATTACATTTCAGAGGGCTGGTATCCCCGAATAGACAAATTTGAACAAAAGTACGTTTGTCTTCTAACAGAGCCCAAACTTCAGGGCAGACTCTTGTTATCAGTATGACACTACACCCCATATTCTTTATAGTGATATTATGATATGATTATGATGTATTTTATGCAAGATAAGTCATGTAAAATGCCACTGGAAAGGTTATGATTTGCTGAATATGATTATCCTATTTGTATGCATGTATCATTTTTGAATCTGAAGTTATGAATATTGAGGATGTCTCTGCACTTCAAATTTGTTTACACCTGGGGAACGCCCACTAGACAAGATGCTTTCATTCTAGACAGTGGATGGGGAATGGGCCATTAGGAAAACAATAAGGCTTAGAAGAAGCTTATCTTCCACCTGGGGAGCCTTCCTGAGGACGCTCCAGACAGGCTCCGAGTAATGGCTGCTATGACTCGACAAAGACAAGTGATGTGAGCACATGTCTCTAGACTCCATCTTGGGATATCAGTTTTTCCACAGTCTGGTCTGGGAACTAAACTTTGGATACAAAGGGCTTCCGCCATGTGTAAAAGTTATATAAGGCCAGGAGTGGCATCATCTGGGGCTCTTCGCTCCCCACACAAAAAGACTCCTAGAAACACCTGAGGAACAAAGACTGAACTGTGGGAAGTACATAAGGCATTTTTAGCCCATGAATGGAACACCTGGGGATTCCAAGCTGTAAGCAAGTGCAGTTTGCCCGTTAAGAATCTGCAGCCCACTGTATCATCTCTTAGGGTGAGAATCTGCTATGCATATCCCATCTATTTAGTATATTAAGCTTAGTTTGTGGTTTTTGTTTAATTGCTAGGTAATCTGCTTTGATCTGTTTGCTATCCCTTATAATCATTTGTAATCTATCTTTTGCCGTTAATAAATTTATTTTTGCTTTATCTAAACCAGTGTGTCAGAATCATAACTCAGGGGCATAAAGCTATTGCATATTCCTCTCCACATTGAGGGAGTGGGCGAATTTAATGAGCTTACGCTGTACAGTTCCCTGTGGAGGGCAAGACTGTATAATTTGGGTTTACACTCCAGAGGGGGCGTGTGCCTGAGGAGCTGGGAGGTGCTCTAGCTGGAGCCTTCCCAGGCCGGGGCTGGTCAGAGAGCCTGCCTGTATGTATCTGCAGCTGGGTGTGTCCCTACTTGTATGTATGCTGGTGAAAGTGCAGGCTAGAGAGAGAGCTTTGCAGCTTGTCACAGCAGTACAGTGAAAAAGAGAGCCCAGGCTGGTGGGTCAAGGGGGCTCAGTGGTACTCCAGTTCTAGGTGGTACCCTAGGGGGAACCTGTCACAATCAGTTTTACTGAGAGAGCTCTGACACTGAGAATGAAAGTAAAGCAACTACATCAGTTGCTTTGAGAAATGGGAGGCTTTTTACCACTTCAGATACAGGAAGGATGGAAATGAACGAATGGAAACATTTGCACAGGAAATGGTATACCTCTAAATATAGGCCTACACTTGTATGTCTCTCCCTTGTCTATTTAGACTGGAGGCAGGGCTGTCTGTCTCTATACTATGCCTCACACAATGGGGCCAGTTGTGTTTGAACCAGGGATGCTGAGGATGCTACTGCACCCCCTCGGCTTGAAGTAGTAATAACAAACACCAAATGCCTGGTTTCCATAATTTCCATCCTGGGCTACCTGCCACTATAAAAATTCTTCCAGCACCCCTGAATGGGGCCTCATTCTCAGTTGGGGCCTGTAGGTTTTACCGTAACACAAACAACAATGTTACATTATACACATCCTAAACGTTTGCTAGCAGTGGGGGAGAGATGCTACCACTTGGGTAAAGACCCAAACTGAGGAGAAAAATCTGGTGTCTAGCGACGCATTCTCCATACAGACAACTGTGAGTCAACCAGAGTATAGCCACAGCATGGCAACGCACCACTTTAGTGCATAAATCCATCATGGACAGATGGTTGATTTCACTAAACCAGCCTTAGTTTACACTGGAACCAATCCATTTGGCCGATGCCAAAGAGCTGTGGCTTGTGACTAACCCAGCTTTGCTACTCCATAAATTTCAGGAGACTATCTGTCTCAAGAGGACAATCTTAGGTTTCTAGCATACTCCCCATGTGCATGAGGAATGGATGGGAGTGTGTGAATATATGATGGGGGAACAGCTGTGCAAAGGACAACATAATGAGGGATAGCTAGGCTTGCAAAGGAGACGTGGGCAATCATGGAATTTAATGCACCAGGGAAAGGACACTATTAAGCTGCTGCTTTTAAGAATATACCTCTCAGATTATTACAATGCTAACCCTTCGCTTCTGCATCTGCTATCTGACATTTAAATTATAGCATTAAACTATGCAAATCCTTATTTAAAAGAGGCAAGAGATAAACAAGGGTTACTGACGCTTTAATAGGACATGCTGAAGCCTTGATAGCATATTTTTAAATGTATGCAAATATGCAAAAAAGTATGTAGGGAGTTTGCATATAGTGATGAAACTGTAATAAGAACAGCTGCTTGCACCAATATTCTACCATTCTACTTTACTGATTAGTTTCTTTGTAACACCTGGGTAAAAGGAAAGGTAGCTCTTTGTAGATACACAAGTCTAATTATTTAAATGGACTTTATTTATACAATTAATACTAAGGATCCATGTTTGTCACGGAGGTCACGGAAGTCATGGATTCCGTGACTTTCTGTGATCTCCGTGACTTCTGCAGCAACTGGTACGCCTGGCCCGGGGACAGGCATACAGGTCACTGCTGGGGCAGTCTCGCCCCACCCCCCAGCAGCAGCAGGAGTTTGGGTGTGGGGGAGGGGCTCAGGGCTGGGGTGCAGGGCAATGCTCATCTGGGGGGCTCCCTGCAAGGGCAGCAGGAACTCCCCTCCCTCTGCTCCTAGCTCCACATGCTGTCTCGGCCCTCAGGCACCGCCCCCGCAGTTCCCATTGGCCGCGGTTCCCAATGGAGGCGGAGCAGAGGCAGCACGTGGAGCTAGGAGCTGGGGTCAGCGCTTCCCAGAAGCTGGGTAGGGACCTCCCCCCCCCGCACCTCTGGCGACCCCCCCAGGCTGCGACTCCCCCACGAGTACCTGCAGTGTCCCCCCCAGGCCATGCGCCCCAGGGCCGCCCTCCCAAGCCACCCCCCCACCCTAAGTTTTAGTCGGGGGTTTATAGTAAAAGTCATGGACAGGTCACAGGCCGTGAATTTTTTTGTCACCCCCACATACTGTACACAGAGCTACAGAGGCCAAAACTCACTCCCAGCTAGTGAAAAACGGAATTTCTTATTGCTTTGGTGTCATCAGAGAGTTACCATCCAGGCTTTATGGTTAAGCCAGCGTGTTTGACTTTAGTTTCACTTTTTTATTGGATTGCAAGCATTTTTGGGATCGGCTGATTCCAAGCCTGAATGGCTGACCGGCTGGGCTTACCATTAGTCACAGCTATGTGAGAGATGTCAGGAACAATCGAAGAGCAACTTTCTCACATCAGGTTTCAGAGTAGCAGCCATGTTAGTCTGTATTCGCAAAAAGAAAAGGAGTACTTGTGGCACCTTAGAGACTAACCAATTTATTCATTAATTTTAATAAATTGGTCAGTCTCTAAGGTGCCACAAGTACTCCTTTTCTTGTTTCTCACATCAGGTTCTCCTGCACAATGTCTCAAGCCCAGTAAATCACAGAATCATAGAATATCAGGGTTGGACGAGACCTCAGGAGGTCATCTAGTCCAACCCCCTGCTCAAAACAGGACCAATCCCCAATTTTTGCCTCAGATCCTTAAATGGCGGCCTCAAGGATTGAACTCACAACCCTGGGTTTAGCAGGTCAATGCTCAAACCACTGAGCTATCCCTCCCTCCCCTCCTGCATCTTCGTTCTGTAGGCGTCTCCACCTCACAGGTGAAATCCTTCCCACAACAAGCACTCACAACCTGTGGCGGTTATGACCCAGGAATTAATCACCATTCCTTCCCCAGTCAATAATGAATATAATTTTCAGACCCCTCATTGAAATTAAACAGGCACCTCTATTTATTATGGAGGCACAGCACTTACAGCGCACACTTCCGCAGCCTTATTAATAACCCCCAGCTGGCACGTCTGATTAGTATTCTAACACATGTGGTAAGCTGGAGGTTGATTACAGCTGATCCAGTTGATGTTCCTTCAGCTTTCCACTAACGCTGGCCATGTTCCAGACCCTTGCTGATACAGTCAATGTCAACTGTTGCTGCAGCCTTAATTCAGAAGCAAGCCAGGAGGAAATGGGAGGATAAGCCGTTGCTGGGAAGCGGAGCTCACTGGTCCGCCTTTCTGCAGCACCATTGGTGCCTATGTTGCGGGGCCCAAAGCCAGGATATTTCCGAACACCAAGGTGACACATGACACAAAGCAGAGTTCAGAGAGAGCAACGGGGAGACAGGGGGGTGTTGGTGTATGGAGGGGGCCTGAGGATGCTCTGCAAGTTCACCCTCAATGAGAGCTGTAATGAACAATTCCTGAAAAGGAGGCGGGATCAGTCCGGCTCGATCTTACCCGACTTCCCCCTCCAGAGAGATTCTTGTTTTCTGTGAAATCAGCATGGGGGCCAAACATCCCAGCCATGCCCAGGGACAAGCCTGGTTGGTTTCGTCTGGAGCACAGGGTGATTAAGTATCAATTATTTACATGACAGGAGAACCTCCTGGCCCCAGTCAGGGAGATGGCCACTGAGCTAAGGGACAATCCCAGCTCTGAAGAGCTTGCAGACTGGGTAAAACAAGATGGAGCAGGCCTCTGATCCAGACAGCAGTGTCAGGTCCCCACCTACAAACTGTCCTGGCACGCTTCAGTTGCCACTGATTTGAGCTCACCCTGATTGTGCCCAGTATGGGGCAGGCAATAGGATATGGCTCCAGCACATGAGCGATCTCTGAGCCCAGACAGCAAAGGGGCTGCTCCTTAGGGGTGAGCCTGTCCCAAAAGGGACACAGAAGGGGTGACGCTGTCACCCTGCTGCCCTGCAGAGCTGGCTAGGCCTTCAGACAGGGCACAGGGATAGGCTGCACAGCAATGCAGCCGCCCACCCCCTTTTGCTGCAGGGGAAATGTCGGGCGGGGGGGGGGGGGGGGATCTGTGTGTCTGAGTCACTGCCTCTCTTGGGACTCCCCCGGGGTCAGTGCAGCTCTGCATTACCCTCAAAAATCCTCCCACTGGCCTTTGATGGGAGCAGTCTGCCCTCCCAATGGGCATTCAATCACTACAAACACCCACGTTAAAGCAGCCGACCTGCTAGGAAAAGAGATACAGGAACCGAAACAGCCCCACTTCTCAGTACTCTCCAGGAACTAGACATACCCATGATCCAAACGCAGGTGACACCATCTGGCCTTAGAGTTGCTACGTTTATGGATGACATCCCAATCACAGTGATTGTGGAGCGACTTCACCAACTCTGACGGCATTACTCTGAGTTACGCCCCCGTGACAGAGTCAGAACCTGACCCTGCGCTGGCTCTGGAGAGACTGAAATCACAGGACAGCCCCGAAACTGATCTCTAGGTAAAAAGGAGCCAGTAATTCCGCAGCTGGAAGAAAGCCCACTCATTAGGTAAATAGGAAGTGGGCCAAATGATGAATTGGGTTGCATAGCTGTAACCAAGGGCCCCGTCGGCTTGGCACCCTTATCGCTATTCTCAGCAGCGTACTCATGGCAAAGAAAATGGCCTCCTGTGGACTTAATCCCAAGCACCTGGAGACTTCTTAAATATTATTAGAACAGATACAAATATTTATGCCACAAACCAAAGACCGGGAGCCATTTTATGAGACCTGCATGCTAGTCTTCGTGCTACCGTGGACTGCATAGCACAGCTAAATGAGGAAATTTTGCTACTTTTGTAAACTGTCCAGATGCTTAAGAACACAAGAACATAAGAACGGCCCTACTGGATCAGACCTATGGCCCATCTAGCCCAGTATCCTGTCTTCTGACAGTGGCCAATGCCAGGTGCTTCAGAAGGAATGAACAGAACAGGGCAATTATCGAGTGATCCATCCCCTGTTGTCCAGGTTTTGCTTCTGGCAGTCAGAGCATGGAGTTGCATCCCTGACCATCCTGGCTAATAGCCACTGATGAACCTATCCTCCCTGAATTTATCTAATTCTTTTTTAAACCAGTCTATACTTTTGGCCTTTACAACATCCCCTGGCAAGGAGTTCCACAGCATCTTACCATGGGAACCCAAGATCTGAGAACACTGGGCCTGTGCAGATGGCTTTCAGGCCTGAGAATTGCATGGCTACAAGGACACTAAGTTAATGAGATCCAAAATATGGCAGAGTTGCAGTTTACATTTACCAAGCTAAGAGCCACAAGCCATCAGCACCTGGGTTTTAACAGCACCTGCATGCATTCCGGCGGGTTTGCCTAGGGGACCATATTTCTTATTGGATCCAGTGGAATCACTGTGGGGCAGCATCCTTTATATTCACGGTGGGAAGATGGGTCCTAGGACTGTCTCAGGTAAGATAGTGCTTAGACCCTGCAGCAGCCTTGCCTGTGGTTTGCATGGATCTCCACAAGTCAATGGGCTGAATACAAAAGGTTTCTATTTTCAGGCACGTTTTATATTACCAGAAGTTACTGGTGAGACCAAAGTTGTCCTCTCCACCATTCATGCCAGATGAACTCGGACCGTACCATGCAAACAAGAGAGACAGTCCCAGCATCTCCAGAGAACGGGTGGAAAACTCTGTGTCACAGGGTCAGCCCCTATGATGGGCATGTTTCTCAACAAAGAACTGGCTACTTTAACATCCACACATAAAAGCGGACAGAGTAGCAGGAGAGAGACTGCTGAAAGCTGATTGCTGAGCTTTACAGTGTATTTTTAGCCCAGGCATTTAATGATTTGGAGACAGTTTTAACTACAAACCACAAATCCATCAAAATGCACTTTTATTTAAAGAGGAAATCCCAACTTTGTAGCTGTGAAGTCCAATTATTTGGTTTTATACCATCCTGTATATTTATAGATTAGAACAGATTACAGGGAGTCGAGGAGGGGGTGGGAGGATAACGTGACAGTAGCTGGGAGCACTTACTCATTCAAACATGAAAGCCTACAATGACTTGCGTAAACTTGTAATAAACAAGGCATGCCTGTGTGCTTGGGCTGCTGATACTTTGAAAATAAAGTCTACGTGCTCTAAAAGCCTGCAAAAAGGATAACTCCGGGTGTTATTTGTGATTTATTATGTACACAGATAACTTGCTGTCTGCATGACCTTACCCTTTCAAATGTGGAGTCAATCAATGACATTTAGCAACTCTCGTCATGGTTAAAAAAAAAAACCAAAATTTCACACTGTCCTTTGATGGGAAGAGTGTGCACTCCAACTGGGCATTCTGTGAAAACAAGCACTCCCTTCAAGCAGCCGGCCTGCTAGCAAAAGAGTTACAGGAACCTAAAATCACCTTCTGAGTATTATTTAGGAACTAGACATACCGATGATCCAAAGCCCATTCAAATCAGTGGAATGACTCCCATTGACTTTCAGAGTCTTGATTAAGGCTAAATAAGAACACAGCTGGTCTCTTCTTCAAAAAACCCACACACTCTGTAACACTGGACAACAATGACCCACGTGCCAGTAGTTGGAAGTTGAAGCTAGACAAGAGCTAGACTAGAGGTCAGACAAGATGATCCCTTTTGGCCTCGGAATCTAGGAATCTATGAAACCTTTGGGTTTGGTCCTGCAGTCTCTTTTACTATGCAGACATTAAATACTATCTGTGAGGGCTCAGACTCTGCGAAGGAGACTACGTAGACAGATCTCCTATTGTAGTTGATAGGACTGTCAGCATTTGCAGGGATATGGCCCCAACCCTGCTGCACGACCTTGGTCAAACTATGTCATCTCTCTGTGCCTGTCTGACCCATTCTACCCTGGGCAGATTCCACATGGGCTCAGGGGTTCTTGTGCAGAGTACATTGCAGCCTGAAACAATGAGCACAGGAGCTCAGGGTCCCCAACAGCATCTTGCAGGATGGATTCCCTAGCACCCAGTGACATTACTGCAGTGTTCTGGGAAAGTGCTGTTGGGTCATGGATCAGATTTTAACGAGGGTGGGCCTGCACAGAAAGCTTGTATCTACACAAGCCTTGAGAGAATAACAAGCCCTCTGGATATGGTTGGGCTTCTTTTTATCAGACCTTTGTTGTCTCTGCTCCACCTTGTAAAATAAACACAGCATTTTCTTCAAGAAATAGCTCACCCAAACACTGTGCTGCGAAGAATGACCATTGGGCCCCAAGCGTTTTAAGAGATCTGCATCTATTTCCTCTCCCCAAGCCGTAAATGTTAATTTGTACTTCTAATTATTTATACTGCAGCAGTGCCTCAAGTCTGCTAGGGATTATATGAGGGGAGTTCCATGGCCCGTGACAGATGGGTGGTCAGACAAGATGATCACAGTGGTCCCTTCTGGCCTTGGCATCTAGGAATCAGGGCCCCTAGTCTTTGCACAAAGACCTACTAGGACCCAGTCCCTGCCCAAAACAGCCTAAAATCTAAATAGATAAGCTAAGGGGCGGGATGGGAAGAAGAGGTGCTGAGAGAGGACATGTTTGGCCCAAGGTCACAGAGGAAATCAATGGAAGAGCTGCGAAAGCCACCCAGGTCCCTTTTCTCCAGTCCTATAACCTAGCTAATGCATCCCACTACCTCTTGAGCTAAACATACCTATAATGATGTTCTTCATAGCTAGCGACTCATTCTGACTTCCCCAATCATACTTTTAAGAAGCTTTTTAAATAAAGGAACACATTAAATTATACCAAATGCTTATGCATTTTTGAGGAATCGTGCATTTAAGTGAGCGATTACTTTGTGTTTTATTAATTTTTCTTTATTTGTTGCATATTTGGAAGCTCTTGGTAGCCATTCACAGAATCACAGGGTTGGAAGGGACCTCAGGGGGTCATCTAGTCCAACCCCTGCTCAAAGCAGGACCAATCCCCAATTTTTGCCCCAGATCCCTAACTGGCCCCTTCAAGGATTGAACTCACAACCCTGGGTTTAGCAGGCCAATGCTCAAACCACTGAGCTATTCCTCCACCTCTTCTGTGGAATGCTTTTGCCGTTGCACTGCATCTAGCTATCTTTTTTTTTTTTTTTTTTTTTAAATGCATGTACTGATTTTATGGATGCATCAGCCATGGAAAAAATAAAAGCTAGATTATATATTAAAGAAAAAAAACAACATTAAGGTTTCAGTGTCAAGCACTCAAAAGTTGCAGACCTAATGGAGCCCCTTCAGGGGTGTTGTGAAGATAAGCCCATGAGGAAATTCATCATTTTAAATTCAGAGCAGCATTTGGATGGGGTGGTGTCTTTGTGTGGCATTCGGCACCTAAGATGTCCGTTTAGCTAAGTTCCTGCTGAAATGAGAACGTTAACGCTGCTGGGATATTATTCATTGTGTTATTAAGGATGTTACAGCGCAGAGAACATTGGAGAGGCATTTTCCGTTATTATTTTAAATCTAAACACAGAAATAAACAAGCTATTAGGCTATACATTGAAGGAAGAGGAGAAAAAGAAATATTAAATAACTACCCCTTCAATGAGCACTGGCCACACGGTTCAACACATTGAATGAGGTAGGGGTCCTGTGGAAATAAACAATATGGCCTCATGTAATAAAAGACTATATCATAACGTGGATGCTCAAGGGGCTGAATTCAAGTTGAATTCATTCTGCCTTTCCTCATTTTGAGTGCTTGAATTTGCAACCTTAATAACGTTCTTTGAATGTAGTTTCTTGTACACAGTGTTCTAAGGTTTTAAAAAAGAAAACGGAAAAAATAGAAATTCCACCACATGGACCCATACTGACCCCACGTGGGCCATCGTCATTTCGGGTGTTCACACTGCAGTCAGAGGTGATTTGCAGCTCTTCTAAGCAAAGCTGAGCTACCTTAAATCTAGCTGGTTCACTAAAAATAGCAGTGCAGGCTTCCGTCTACATGCACTGTAATCCCACCTCCAATCGTAGCAGAAGCATGCTCTTCGATCCACAGCACAGACTTCCCCCATCTGAGCTAACAGATAGCTGTAGTGGGTTGTCACTCTATTAAAACAATAGCACTATACAAGATTAATGGAACCCAAATTAAACAGATTAAAAACTGGTTAAGTGATAGATCATCCAAAAATGGAGAATCATCATCCAATGGGATGTTTCGAGTGGGGCTCTGCAGAAATCTGTTCTTGGCCCAGTGCTATTCAATATATTTATCAGTGATCTGGAAGAAACTATAAAATCATCATTGCTGGTAACATTTGCAAATGACACCAAAAATGGATGGAGTGATAAATAACAATGGGGACAAGTAGGCATAGAAAGCAAGCTGGATCACTTGGTAAAGTGTACTCATTTGAACAACATTACATTTCAACGAAGCCAAATGCAAAGTCATGCTTCTAGGAACAAAGAATGTAGGTCACACGTATAAGATGGCAGCCAGTATCCTGGAATTGCAGGGACACTGAACAAGTTTTAGCCATCATGGTAGATAACCTACTGAACACGAACTCCGAGCATGATGCTCTGGTTAAGATCTCACACAAGATCAAGTAGGAGTCAGGAAGTGGCACAGAATTAAAAAGAAGTGTTGACTCCTGCCCAGAGTGGTGGATCCATCACAGGAGAAACCTAAATCACATGTAAAGTAGGGCTGTCAAGTAACTGCAGTTAATGCAGGCGATTAACGCAAAATAAATAACTAGATTAAAAAATAGCTGTGATTAATTGCAGTCATAATTGTACTGTTAAACAATAATAGAATACCAATTTAAATTGATCATCTATATTTTTGGATATTTTCTACATTTTCAAATATATTGATTTCAATTACAACACAGAATACAAAGTGTACAGCCCTCACTTTATATTATTATTTTTATTACAAATATTTGCACTATGAAAAAAGATAAACAAAAGAACCAGTATTTTTCAATTCACCTCATATAAGTCTACTCAGTCCTACTTCTCGTTCAGCCAATCACTAAGACAAACAAGTTTTTTATATTTACGGGGGATACTGCTGCCCGCTTCTTATTTACAGTGCCACCTGAAAGTGAGAACAGGTGTTCGCATGGCACAGTTGTAGCCAGTGTTGCAAGGTATTTATGTGCCATATATGCTAAACATTCGTATGCCCCTTCATGCTTCGAATTGTCGGCGCTAAAGTTTTACACTGTTTTCTTTTTGAGTACACTTATGTAACAAAAATAATTCTACATTTGCAAGTTGCACTTTCATGATAAAGAGATTGCTCCACAGTACCTGTATGAGGTGAACTGAAAAATATTATTTCTTTTATCTTTTTACAGTGCAAATACTTGTAATAAAATAAATATAAAATAAGCACTGTACACTTGGTATTTCTGTGTTGTAACTGAAATCAATATATTTGAAAATGTAGAAAAGCATCCCAAAATAGTTCTGACACATCTGAAGTGGTATTCTATTATTGGTCAACGGTGCAATTAAAACAGCGATTAATCGCGACTCTTTTTTAAGCCCACAATTATTCTTTTAATCATTTCACAGCCCTAAGCTAAAGATAACCGCACTACTTCTGCCTGCTTTGCACATTTACTGCCTGCTCCCACTGCTGTCAATGGGAGTTTTGCTCCATGCACCGAGAAACAGCAAACGACATGGACAATTTCCAGTTGGGGCCAAGCCATGAATGAGGCCTGTGCTATTACCCAAATCCTGTGCCCCCTTAAGTTCCCCCCACATCAGCAGGAGGAGAGGGAATGCAATTTGTTCAGAAACAGGAGCTCTTTCACCCTGTTTGGAAGAAGGTGCAGATTTTTAACAATTAGGGCAATTAACCAGAGCAACAGCTCGCAAACGGAGGTGCTGGATTCACTGTCACTTGGAGTCTTTAACCCACATGTGCTGTACTTCTTCAAATGCATGTTATTGGGATCAACGCAGGAGTAAGTGGGTGAAAATCTATGTTTTGTGAGATGCAGGACACTAGATGTGAGGTCCAATCTGCTCGCCTGCTCAATCTGCTCAAGTGTACCTCAATGCAAAGTACTTACAAAAGACTAATACAACAATCTCCTTTGGACTGGAATCGATGACTCAATGAACACTTTGCTGCAGGTTTAATATAAAAGAGTTTGTTTTAATTAACTTAAGCCATCTGTGGCATGGCAAAGAAAAATACACAAAATTTTAAACAAAACAAGATAAGATTATTATTTCTAAAGATAAAAATAACTGCACCTTTATATTACTAAATACAGAGCAAACCAGAGCTACAGGACAGTGTCCCTGTTTCTTCAGATAACCCGGATTTGTATTAACATCTTCTTTGAAAGAAACAGTGAAAGCTTTGAGCAAATTGACGGTTATGTTAACTCTGAAACGTGGAAGAACCTTTATCCCATTCAGTACCTAAATATAAAGATGCTACTTTTAATTACCACCTCCTGCTCAAATAAAATACAGCTACTGTACACGTAACTGCACTTCCAGATGCAGATGCCAGGTGCAATTCACCAAAACAAAGACTTCTGCCTTAAACAGATAAAAGTCTATTTAATGGTCTGACTTTGTGGGAAACTATAATTGAGACATCAAACACAGTACTGTATATTTCCAAGTCACACAAAATTATTTAGTTGGCTTGAATTTGCTACAGTAATGTAACCATAAAAAACAACAACACTCCAACAACATTATATTACCCTCACAGTGTATAGAAATGCTAAGTTTAGGTTAGAGAGATAAAAGGCCTGATTCACCACTGCATTACTTCAGTTTTAGCTGGCGAATATTAATAACTTAGGGGCCGAATGTGAATCTCTGAATCTCATGAGTAGTCTCATTCATGACAGTCGGGCTATTCACATCAGTTACTGTCCACCACTGCAAGAGTTTCACAATCTATGCACACACATACATGTACCTGAGGCCTTTGTATTATTTTTGTAAAAATATGAAAAGCAAAATTATTTTAAGTTGTAAGCACACAGAAAACATTGTGGGCTGCGTTATTCATGAGTGGATGGATGCTCTTGTGAAAAAGGCACTAAACTGGACTCAGGAGAGCAGGGTGCAGTTCCTGTCTTTGCCACAGACCGTGTGATCTTAGCCAAATCACCTGATGTCTCAGTTCCCCATCTGTAAAACGAGGATACTAATATTTTCCCCTTTTTGTCTCTCTTTTCCTATGCATGTGCGCATCAACTGGCTCAATGGGACCCTAATCTCAGTGAGTGCTTTTATGCAGGACTGCAGTATCAATAACAATGAGTGGTGTAATACTCACAATATTAACTTTGGAGTCATCACCACCATCTCCATAATATTATGCATTATAGCCTTATGTAGGAGAAAGGCAGGGCTGCCCTTACCTAGCCTTTTGGAAGCAAAACACAAGAAAGCTTTTGCTAAATATTCACATATCATGGCACTCATCTAAGAAAGGAAAAAACCTGAAAAATAATTAGCGATCCTTGCACGCAAACCCAGGATGTCAGTCGAAATGTGCAATTATAATTTTGCCATGGCACTCGAGGGATACTTAATGAGTTTATTTGGTTAAACATTTGTTTTTTTCCGGAGCAGATGTCAACACTTCTAGTTCATGAAACAAAAAGGGTTTTTTTCGTGATTACCTAAATATCTTGGTATTCCATATGTTAGGTAGCCAAGTGAGTGCTCTTCTGTAAATTACAGAAATGACTCGAAAGGAAAGATGTGATCTTGAAAACAGCATTTTGCATCAACATCAAAGATTCCATTCCATTGTAACAGGCCAGCAACAGCCGCTTTGGAAAGCCATGCCCTTCGGTGGAGAGAAGACAATGAGTTCTGTCATTGGTGGGTAAATGTCATAATTAACATTCTTGCTGTAATGTCACATGTGATGCTCAATTAGTCAAAATGGATCCATGCTAAACTAATGCAGCACTATTATCTTCACACCTAAGTGAAGCCCACCATGTCAAAATAGAGAAACAAAGAGGTGTCATATGCTATCTAGAACATAAGAATGGCCATACTGAATCAGACCCAGGGTCCACCTAACCCGGTATCCTGTCTTCCGACAGTGGCTGGCGCCAGACGCTTTAGAGGGAATGAACAGAACAGGGCAATTATCAAGTGATCCACCCCCTGTTGTCCCAGTTTCAGGCAGTCAGAGGTTTAGGGACACCCGAGCATGGGGTTGTGTCCCTGACCATCTGGGTTAATAGCTATTGATGGACTTGTTCTCAGTGAACTTATGTAATTCTTTTTTGTACCCTGTTATACTTTTGGCCTTCACAAGATCCCCTGGCAATGAGTTCCACAGGCTGAGTGTGCACTGTGCGAGGAAATACTTCCTTATGTTTGTTTCAAACTTGCTGCTGATTAATTTCATTGGGTGACCTGTAGTTCTTGCGTTACATGAAGGGGATATGTTATTTATCTGTAATAAATACTTTGTTTCCCACATTAGTTAGGGTTGACTTTGCTACAGTAAGAAAGGCTGGCCTTGAAGGTCAGGCATCAGACTAGCACTTGGGAGACAGGGATTTGATTCCCTGTTCTAGTGCAGTTTCCCTGTCTCACCTCAAGCAAGTCCTTTAATCTCTCTGTGCCTCAGCTCCCTAGCTGTAAAATGTGGCTAGCAATGCTTCATCAGTATATGACTGTGTAGCTTCCATTCAAAGCAGGCAGCCATACAACCGCCATTAATTCCCTCCCTCCCCCACCTTCCCAAACAGCCCTTTGAAAAATGTTATGGCAAATGTAAATGGCTAATTTTGTCTTTTGTGCTCATGCATCTAAATTAGTTTATTTGTGTGACACCATTGTTTTCCTTTGCTTCAGGTTTTGCCCAGACCAGACTAAGACATCTGTTCTCTTGAAATTCTTTAGTCATTTCATGCACTGAAATCCTAAATTTGCTCACTAAACATTACCGCCACAGCTACACATCTGGAAAAATCCCCATGTCACCCTCTCCGTCGTCTGCAATGGGTGAGGAGATGGGAGCCGAGATGAGACCGTTTTAGGATGAGTTAAGGCTCTGTGATGCTCGGCGTACCTTTCCCAGACGTGAAGGACGTAGCTCAGAAGCTGTCTCTCTCACCGATGGAAGTTGGCCCAGTAAAAGCTATCACCTCACCCACCTTGCTTCAAGGATCTCAAGTGAAGTCCAACACCTGCAGCCGACTCATGGAAAGCTGAAATTTGTTCCCCCTAGAAACAGTTCCTTCCACACACCATCCTTCAGGACCGTCTGGGTTGCAGTTCAAGGATGCTGAGAACATCCAGCTTTACAGCCCGGGCCCGCTCAGTGCGCTCAACTGGCTTTCACAGGAGCCGATCCTGGAGGTTGTGTGACAGCTCGCAGGCTCAATCCAGGCAAGAGAGAAGTAAGGCTAGGGGGCAACATCCAGAGAAAGTTGACAAGATGCCACCTGCCTCATTGGCTGAAGAGGAGTCCCTGGTTTCTCTTGCTCCGCAGTGACAGAGCTTTTCCCACTTGTGTTCCGCAAGGACCCTGTGACCCTTCTGGATGTGGCCCTCACCCTTCTCACCATCCCACAATTTATACCGCAGTGCCACTTAGAGGTTCCCCCCCTAGACCAAGGACCCACGGCACTAGGTGCTGTACAGTGATAGGGGGCCAGATCCTCAGATGGTGTAAATCAGCATAGCTCCGTTGACTTCACTGGAGGCATGTGGAATTACACCAGGCAAGTATCCGGCCGTGAGTGAAAGACCATCCCTGCCTCACTCACCCCTGGGTTTTAGGGCTGACAAGGAGCACTTCATCACCATGCCAATGGAGTTGGGCCCTTTACCTGCAGAGCAGGTCTCGCTAGGGAAAAATATCTTTAAAAAGAAAACATACAGAGCACAAATTATTCAGATATCAAATGGGGACCAGCTGGATCCTCTCTTTCACTATTTTCAGTACAATATGGTTCTCACTCCCATAGGACATTCCATCTCCTTGCCTTATATCTCACTCAGCTGCCTTGAGGAATTCACTTTTTTAGACCCAAAGGGGTGGGGGAAGGGTAGCAAGCTATTTTGGCCCACTGGGTATGGTGGGGACATTAGGGTGTTAGCTGCAGGTCATTAGTTAAACAGTGAATAGGGCTGTGATTGGGTACATGTTCCCTTTATAACGCGTGAGGTTCTTTACCCCATTGCTCTCATTCTCCCGTTTGCTGCAGTTGGCTTGGGGAATTCTGTTCCTTTTCCCTTTTGGTTGATTACTGTCTGATTGTATGATTCACCGCCAATGTGGATTCACTCCAAGGGCCTTGTCACAGTGACTCAGTCCTTGGAAGATGAGCAATTCCTTTTACTTTCGGTCCATGCAAAGGGCACCCTTTGACTCATTTTTCAGACTGTTTCCTTTAGCGATAGGTTAGGCGGTCAGTTGGCTGATTGTGTAGCTAGCTGTTTGCTTAGTAGCAAGTTCACCTCTCTTCTAGTGCCCAACATGTGCTGATGTGTAAGTTACTATCTGCCTGCTTCCATGTGCACAATCCTCGGGGGGAATGGAGATCATACATTGGAGGTTGGCTCATAATGTTTTGTATTTTTTGCCCTTATGCTACAGAATATTTTAAACATCTTTTTATAGGTATTACTGATGCTCAGATGTATGGGTCATGGGCTGCAGCTATTACTTCTCAGGCTGGTTTGGCGTTGCTGTTTCTGGTTCAGTTACTTCCCAGTGGTTTTTAATCCTTGTCATCATTTCAGAAATCCAATGCTCCAATGTTTGATTGCTGTATTTCCTCTGCCCTGGCACAGAGGTCCCTTGCAAGGGCTGCTGGGTCCCACACCATCGATGCTTAGACATCTGACAGGTGGAATTCAGTGTTCTTTCATTGGAATGTTTGTGTAGACATGATAGGCTATCATTTCATTGTGTATGAAATTTGAGTCTTTTTCCATGATCTGATCATTTAGCTGGGACAAATGCATAACTGATAAGGGCTTGTCTGCACATGGATTTATACCAGAATAGCTATTCTGGAATAATTTACCCTGATTAACTCCATGTGTGGACACTCTTATTCTGGAATGAGAGTGCCCTGTTCTGGTTTCACTTACTCCATTCAAAGTGAATTAAGTGAAACTGGAACAGAGGACTCTTATTCCAAACTAAGTATCCGCACATGGAGTTATTCCAGAACAGCTATTGTGCTTTAAATTTACTCCCTACTTTAATCTGAATTAACTTTCAGGTGTAGACAAGAGAAGGGGAAAAAGTCAGATGCTCCATTGCTGGACTCATTTAATGGAATGGAATTACAAAAAGCACGAGGGATTGGCAGGTGGCTATTTGACCCAACAGGTATTTTCCATCTGCACTTTCCACAATTCCCTGATTATAGGATTACCCCACTCAACGTATTTACATGTCCCCGTGATATACATAGAATCATGGGGTTAGAAGGGACCGCAAGGGTCATCTCATCTAACACTCTGCCAAGATACAGATGATCTAATGCTCTCTTCTAGGGATCCATGTGTTTATACCTGGATATAGACGGACCTATCTAAATTTACCTAAAATGCAGTCCCACTAAAATGTAATCACACGCCATCCAGTATGGTACATGGGTATCATTGTCGTCTACTGGAAGAAATTGGACCTGTTCAAATGTTTCTGGTTTTCTAGCTCCCCACAGATGTCATGAAAGGAAAATGGAAGCCCCATTGCAAGCGACAAGAAAGGGTTATTCTCCTTCATTCAAATGGCATAGGCCTGTGTCTTCATTTTAGGACGCAGAAGTTGTGAGCTATAGTATTCATGTCTGCAGTTTCGCTGAAGATAGCGGTTTTTATGTATACACAGTGCCAGGTCTTATATAAAATTAATATGCATACCAGCAGGTTCACAACAGTGAATCCCGATTTTAAGAGTTTCTGCACGGCATTCACAGACCCCTCACACTCTCACGTCTGTGCAGTTTCGCTGATGACAGCGACAGTGTGATCACGAGTGGAGACCCCCTACCGGCCTTTTTTAACCACTGCATCCACTAAATCTGCGCTAAGCAACGATAGGAGATTAAGAAAAAGAAAGTTTAGATGTAACGACTGCCACCCTGCGGGATTGAACCCATGCTGTGCAGAGCTATGTGCATGAGCATCTAAAGGTTGACCTGAAGAAGTTACATGAGCTCACCCTCTAGACTTCAGAGGCCTGTCATCATAGAATTATGGAATCCTAGGGTTGGAAGGGACCTCAGGAGGTCATCTAGTCCAACCCCCTGCTCAAAGTAGGACCGATCCCCGACTAAATCATCCCAGCCAGGGCTTTGTCAAGCCGGGCCTTAAAAACCTCAAAGGAAGGAGATTCCACCACCTCCCTAGGTAACCCATTCCAGTGCTTCACCACCCTCCTCATGGAAAAGTTTTTCCTAATATCCAGCTATGCTCTTAGCTAGGCTCAATCCCTTGGCTGGCAAATCTAGGAGACTCACGTTCTATGTGGAACAGATACAGAAGGGAACACACGTATGTTACAGACACAGCCTTTCCATGCTGGAGGAGAAACCCTGGGCCTTTGCCACAGTAGAACAGAGCAGCTGTGCCAGCATGACGCCAGTCTGAAATCATCATTAGAACTTCTAAGGCCAGCTATTGCAAGGGGAGAAGTACTAACAACAGGAAAGGTTGCTGGGAATTATTCCTGCTCTGTTCAGTTTGGAGGGGAGGAGAACTCTTGCTAATGAAAATGAGGATGAACTGTAGAAGGTAGTGGGAAATTGACACATCATTTAGCTAAACAGTGAGCTGCCTCTGCAAAGTCCATGGAAGTATGTTTCTCAGATTCTGCTGCACAATCTGAACTATTATCCAAGGAAGTTTTGATTATATTCTTTATTTAGCGCTTACGTAACAGGATGGTTATTTTAATGTTAAATCTCCTTAGCTTCTCAGTCATGTACTCCACACTGTATGAAGGAACAATGTGTCTTAAAATAATCCCCAATTTGGCTTCTTTTTCCTTGCTCTCTCTCCCCAGAGATTTTTAAAAAGGACTTTTCAGAACTGATTTACCTGAAACACATACAGTCAAGAACTCCAGCATCTGCATCGTTAAGAACTTTAGTGAGCAATTTCATTCATGTGCTATAAAAAGCTAAGGCACTGAACTATTTCAACTTTCACCATTGCCGTTCGCTTCAGCAGCATGATATCACTCTTCACGTTCTCATTTAATTGACATGAAATGGAAGATAATAAAAGGGAGCCGTTGCACTGAAATGTAAAAGGCCTTTATGACAATGATTCATCCCAACTGGAAATACAGAGCCCAATTTGGAAAGAATGCAAGATTTGATAGACAGACAGATAATCTCATATATCCTGGTTCCCTGCTGTGTGTGTGTGATAAAAACAGGACCCAAGTCCACTTGAAATAAAGCCTGTTTTTATAAGGTTTCCTTTGAAGAGAAATCAGAAGCCTAGCCTTTAAGAAACCCCCTTTAATAAGCATGCAGTCCCATTCAGGCAACAGATATTAGATGTTATGTAAAACCACTTAGAACACTGGAGGCTAGATAAATATTTCAGACCCTAAACAGAGATCAGGAAGCAAGCCAGGGGGTTAGATCTCTCCCTCCCTCATGCAGAACTAAACTCCATCTTGAGAACCATCTTCATCCGCTGTTCAGCTTGTGGCATTATCTGAGAATTCACTTACGTAACAGCCCGGTATGTGGTGCTCCTTCTAGTTTGTGAAGGAAAAGTCCCTGCAGATTAGCACAACTCATTCCTTCTTCCCTCACTGGGACGTGTGTGGAAAAAAAATGCAACCCAGCATATAACTAAAATAGCCTCAAGAGTCAAGGTGATCTATTAAAACAACAAACAAAAAAACCTCAACAATTTCTTTTGGCAGGTGTCAGGTTTAGTTGTGATCTATCTGTGAGGCGCTCGCTCTCTCTCTGACACTCACACACATTCACACACTCATACAAAGTCTGCTGCTGTTGTGGGATTTTTCACCCCTTCCGTTACAAGACATGTTTCTACCTCCTCACTCACAAACCTGCTCATTTTGAGAAGTCAACCACTGAGCAGTGGCTGTTTTAGGCTTGAAAGATTCGTCTCTGCCAGAAGGAAACTACATGGCAATCTTCAACCTTTCCGTTCCTCCTGTGGCCTGAGCCTCTGTCCCGTTTTGCCGGCCTCCAGCGTCCAACTACAAGAGGGTTACTGTCAGTACAGAAAACCATCAGATGTGCTGGTTCGAATTATTCACAGGGGAATTCAAAACAAACTGCAGTGTATCAGAGATAGTAATCGGCTTCCTTGTACTCCATAATAGACAGAGTGTGCACAGATGCTACATTTTACAATTCCTCTGCTTTGAAAAGGTCAGTTTTAATAAATGCCGTGCCATAAATGCTGTAGACTCGGCTGAAAACAAACACTTGTGACAGCGATGGGGTTAGAAGAAATATTTGTAACTATATCAGGGCAGGAACCAGTCGTTAGCCGAGGGAGTTGGGGGCGGGGGGGAAACATGACCAGGGTTATTCCAGAATGAATCACTTCAGTTTTTCTTGACCCTTTCAGGGTTCCCTCCCCACTCTGAACTCTGGGGTACAGATGTGGGGACCCGCATGAAAGACCCCCTAAGCTTATTTCTACCAGCTTAGGTTAAAAACTTCCCCAAGGCACACATTCTTTTCCTTGTCCTTGGACAGTATTGCTGCCACCACCAAGTGATTTAAACAAACATTCAGGGAGGGCCCACTTGGAGCCCTATCCTCCCCCACCTCCAATATCCCCCCAAACCCCTTCACCCCGTTTCCTGCAGAGGCTTGAGAATAATATACCAACCAATAGGTTAACAAAGTGAGAACAGACCAAATCCCTGGTTTTTAGGACACTGAAAATCAATCAGGTTCTTAAAAGGAGAATTTTATTTTAAAAAAAAGTAAAAGAATCACACCTGCAAAATCGGGATGGAAGATAACTTTATAGGGTAAATAAAAAGATTTAAAACACAGAGGATTCCCCTCTGACTCTGCTTCCCAGTTACAAAACAGGAATAAAATTACCTCTTAGTATAGGGAAAATTCACAAGCTAAAACAATAGATAATCTAATGCATTTCCTTGCTATTACTTACAATTTCTGTAATTTTAGATGGATCATTTCAGGATCTTTTTAGGAGCTGGTTTACCCGCTTGGTCTCTCTCTTTGTCCCAAGAGGGAACCAAACAAAGAGAGCACAAACAAAACCTCCCCCCCAGATTTGAAAATATCTTCTTTTCCCATTGGGTCCTTCTGGTCAAGTGCCAACTAGGTTAATTGAACAGATAAACCCCTTACAGGTAAGGGGATTCTGTACCTCTGGCCAGGAGGGATTTTAGGTTATTGCATACATAAGGGTTGTTACACTTCCCTTTATATTTATGACAGACCCTTCCCCTGAAGGAGTTGGCATGGCCCCGGTTAGAGACTGGCCTACACAGACCTTGAGGGTCCCTTAGTTTGGCAATCCCTGTGCTTTTGTTTCACCCCCTCACTTCTGTTTTTTTCAGTTAAAATATCATGGCTAAGGCTCCGTGTTTGTCACAGAGGTCATGGAAGTCACGGATTCCATGACTTTCTGTGCCCTCCATGACTTCTGCAGAGTCCCGTGCAGCTGGCCCAGGAGCCACCTGGGGTGGTGTTTACCTGGGGGGGCTCCCTAGAAGGGCAACAGGAACTCCCCTCCCTCAGCTCCTAGTTCCACGTGCCGCCTCCACCCACAGTCACCACCCCCACAGCTCCCATTGGCTGTGGTTCCCAGCCAATGGGAGCTGCAGAACTGGGGCTTGGGGCAGAGCGGGGGCAGCACATGGGAGCTAGGAGCTGGAGGTCGCCAATTCCAGGAGCCAGGTAGGGAACCTGCCCCAGTCCTGGCACCTCCCTCCCCCCGAGCTCCTGTGGCACCCCGCCCCCCCCCGGCCATGGCACACATACACAGCCGAGCACCTGCAGTACCTCCCCAGGCCGTGGCACCCCCCTGAGCACCCGCGGTCCACCCCCCGCCCCGGCTGTCTCCCACTCTGGAGTACCTGGGCCACCCCCGCTTGAGCACCCGCAGCGCCCTGCCCAGACCCCCCGTCCCCCCAGTTTTAGTCAGGGGTATATAGTAAAAGTCATGGAAAGGTCACGGGCTGTGAATTTTTGTTTACTGCCTGTGACCTGTCCATGACTTTTACTAAAAATACCCGTGACTAAAATGTAGCCTTAACCATGGCCATCACAGCAACTGAACAGAGGCTTCGAGTCAATGAACCGAAGGGGCTCAGCGGGTGTAAATGGGCACAGAGCCATTGAGGTCATAGGGACATAGGACTAGAATGGGCAGCCTGTGACACTGAGTCCAGCCCCCTGCTATTGCAGAATCCCTGTTCATGAACTTATCACACCCCATCTGAAAACTAATTCGGTTGTTTGCCCCCAATTGGACTCTGCAAACTTATACCAGCTGAGTATCAGGCCCAAAGCCATCAAGAAACTCTGAGGTACTTTTATGCCTTTTACCACCAGTCAGGGCAACTGCACCTGTATTCGGCCCTCATGGTAAATTGAGGGCACCCACTCTAGCTTCCTGGTTCCTCAGCTGTCGCCTCCCTTGGATAGAGACCCGTGTCTCTCTCCCTCCTGACTGGGTTTTTTTCCAGGCTGCACAATCCCCTGCCTAGTTCCCAGCGAGATAGATTGACTAAACAGATCAGTGTCTGTGCTTTGCTTTCTCTCAGCGGCATAATGGCCTACAGCTATAAATTACCACACAGCTCATTATAAGCAAGCACATTTATTCTTAAGGTGAAAGCATCACAGGGAAAACTTATTAAAAAACAATGAAAGAACCTACATGCGTTCTAAAAACGCTGAACAGAGATCACCTCAGGCTCTGGTAGGTGTCAGTTCAACAAAACCCACAGCTGGACTTTCCCCATGATTACAAAGGTCCTAACTGCCTCAACTTCAGAACCAGAACAATCGTGAATAGTTCAGTCGTTCCTTTATGCAGCTTGGACCTTTGATCTTGGCCTCATGGAACAGGTGATCAGCAGACCTCTGACCTCTCACGGTGTAGCTTCCAAAGCCTGGGTTTTTGCATAACCAAAGGTGGGAAATTTGCATTCATCTCCCCCCAGGAAAACCACGTAACGTGTTTTGTTCCAAGAGTTCATTCTCACCTGACACATTGTTCAATATAGACCTGTGAACAACCAGGGAGCACATCTCTCACATCTCCCCCCTCGAGAGGTTACATACAATCCAGCCCACAATAATACATAAACCATTCATTTAACACAATGGACCCCAAAGATACTTAAACTGTTGGGATATGTAAGGGTTAAATAGAGACCTGGGAAACCACCGGTGTATGGTATTAGGGAGTAGAGTCGCAGGTAGGCACCGCTTCTTCGCTTGATCGGTAAGTGTCATCCCTCGCCCTCCCCTTCAGCTTGTTGGGAATAAATAAGTGTTGTGGCTGCATAAGAAATGTAGTTTTCCAAAAAAACCCACCTTTGGTGTAAAAGAAGTGTTATCTCTACCTCCCTTCTTTCCCAGCTACACGAGCGAGCCCTGGGTCATGGCCCCTTCCTCTCTCCCCTGAGAACCACTGATTCAGGGAATTTGTAGCAACAAATTACTGCAAAGAAATGTATTTTCAAGGTAAAAATGCCCGTATAACATGTGCAATGCTGTGAACAATAGATGGGGTGGATATACTGCTCGTATGGGTGGTTCTATTACTCAGTAAGGGGTTTGGGGGTGTTGTACCGGATGTAGGCATTTACGTACTAACTTAGATAAAAAGAGTGAGCTGTAACAAATCCAGGGCTTACTCGACAACTGGGTGGAGGGGGACGAGTATCGCAGTAAAGAAGCCCGAACTGAAACCTGCCTCTGGGTCAACCTGCTCCTTTTTTAATTCTAACAAAAAACGTCATTGAATAAGGTCTCCCAAGGACATGGCAGGAAATTGCCATATCTATCATTCCTTTATTCTAATAATTACCAATTAGCCAGAGAGCACCCAGGAACATTGCTAAGGATCCCTGCCCCAGCGCATTTACAAGATAACTCCGATAAAAGGGGACGGAAGCTCAAGGTGCGAAGAGGAGCAGTGACAGCATGGGACAAGACGGACATGGAGAAGAGCCACAAAAGGCTCCCGGATGGTTTCAGAGGCAGGAGGGGGCATGTGAACAAGGATCTGACACTAGGATCTGGCCACAAGAGAATGTTTGGCTTGCCAGGAGCATGAGGGGTGAGTGGGATGAGATGAGGGTGGAGGTGGAAATGGGAAGGGACTCTCTGCTGGGCCATGAAGGTGAGGACAAGAAGCAAGCCACGAAGTTGAGGGAGTATGAATTTATTTTGCCATGTTAGCGGGTACAAACCTGACTTCCTGCCACCATGCAGTGGATCTCAAGCCTATTGGATGTTATAAACAGAGCTGCGTTTGTCTGAGCATTCAGAGGCATCGGGAAAACCACACATGCCTGGGATTTCTCCTCGTAACCCTTGTCAGTTGAACAGCTGTATATACAGCAAGGTAGCATGTTTCTCTGACACATTCCAGCCATTCCCTGTAGCCAATCAGTACTTAATTTAAAGGCTCACAAAGCTGCTATTCTAGCTTCCAGAGCCAGGGGCGAGGTAAGCAAACCGAAATCCCCAGAAACAGAATCAGCATCTTCCAGGCACACAGTCATTCAGACAACAGACCTCAACCTCTTTGGGAAGCAGCCCCAGGGGGCTGCCCAAGAGCGCAGCTAATAGCAGAGAGTAAGGCACAGGCAAGACATTGGACCCGCAGCCTCAGCAGACTGTGAGACAGCTACACAAGCCTCCACTTTGACTCTGGTTAATAACCAACAGGCTTCAACGCTGGTTAAAACAGCAAGGCTGGTCTAAGCTCAGCAAGGCTGCAGTTTGCTTTGCAAGCAGCTAATCCATCTGCTCCACAGTTCAGAGATCAGATGCACTGGGGAAGAAAAGGAAATTTCACACTCAGATGCCGATTCCTTCCATCCCATTTTACCCATTCACACCTGGTACTTGGATAGATTTCACTTTCTGTCCCCAAATCCTCAGACACCTTCACTTCAAGTCCCTGACTTTTACCACCAACATGGCAGCAGCCTTCCCCTCCTGCTTTTAAGTTTGTTTTTCTTGTCCCCACTGTTCTTCTTTTCAGTGCTGGAATGCCCCAAACACCGCCCAGTCATCTCTCCTACTTTGGAAGAGCTGATTCCATCTGGGCCTATTAGCCAATTATGGCCAGAATGACATACTAATGGACAAAACTCAACTGGAATCAATATTGGCCAGATTCCAGCAGAGTCTCTTGATCCCTAAACTCCTTTAGGGTAAAATGTCACTCCTGTGCAGAAAAACACCTCTTAATCATTCCAAAGAGGGCTTCTGTGAGACATAAGTAGTGCTGAAGTCTTTTGCTAGCTCTCAGCTAATTTCATTCTTATCAAACAGAGAAAGCTTCTGGCTGGGACAATGTACATTGAGGAGAGACGGTGAGCAAA
This sequence comes from Eretmochelys imbricata, assembly GCF_965152235.1. NCBI lineage: Eukaryota > Metazoa > Chordata > Testudines > Cheloniidae > Eretmochelys > Eretmochelys imbricata. The sequence continues at coordinate 129,306,980 of NC_135577.1, read as the reverse complement.
GACTTGCTTCCTCTACCTTCAGTGTAAATGAGGGAGCCTTCTTTCTGTCTTTGAAAGGGGATTAGTCACGCCAGGTATTTTTAATACCTCGCTCTTCATCTGTAGATCCCAAAGCGCTTACAGAGAAAGGTCAGTATAGTTATCCCCATTTTACAGATGGGGAAACAGAGCCACCCAGCAGGTCAATGGGAGAGGCAGGACTAGAACTCAGGTCTTTGAGTCCCATTTCAATGCTCTAGGCCACACTGCCTCCCATTAATGGTGTGAGTAGACAGCAGCATTTCAGACTAGGGAAGAAGAGGTTCATTATAAAAGAAACAAATTTTGTGAGCAAGCAAAAGTGCTCTGACTTGAAAGCCCACAGCAGAGACACCTATCTTCTGTCTGGAAAAATCTCCAGGCAGCCCACAAGTGAAATGAAAAGCCCAGCACTTCTGAGAATGCAGAATGGCTCCTCAGGCCAAACCAGATGCTCCACTGCTCGGGGGGACACAGTCTCAGGAGCTAGGCCACCTGTTCAAAGGATTATTCATTGAGCTGACAGGTAAGAATGATGGGTAACAGGAGGGTGGGAACTCAAGGAATCCACATATGAGGCTGATTGATGGATCCATGGCCACTGCTGGCAGAACTCCACTTTAGGAAGCTAGCAGCGCTCTCACCATGATTGTTAATTAAATGAAATTAGCAAGGAGGTGGTGGAAAAAACTGCTAACACTCACCTATCAGCCAGGTAGTTCTGAGGGAATCTGTGTCTATAATACTCAGCCAAATTTCCTTCCCTCCCAGATACTATTCAGCATATAGTGGCTGATGTCTGGACCATTCAAAAACTGCAAGTCAGCTGATTTGTGTAGAGCACAGGAAATTGCTAAATGCCTTCTGCAAACCATAAGAAAAAGCTTTCACAATGGGCTAAAAGACACTTTTTCAGGTAGGAATTCTGGTTTTAAAAATCTGTATGCTACCCTAATACGTCACTCCCTCTCCGCTTTGGCACGCCTCTGGTGTGGGCTTTCTATGGATCCAAACTCTGTATGTCAGTGTAGCATTTTTGAAAGTCTGTAGCTCAAGATCTACACATTCCATTGGTGAAGTTACCTCTGTGCAGAGGGCCTGCTCAAGACTTCAACTCTACTAAAACCTCATGTAAGGCCTATTATGAGGCTATTAATCACAAACACAATTAAGTTCCAGTGTTGTATGTCAACTATGTTTATCGGCATTTTACCTTTTCCTTGGGCTTTTTCCAAACCTTAGGGAGCCATTTACAAGGGAAAAACCAGTTCTGTCCTTCTCGGGGTGTTTCAGTTCCTGGAAGGTTGCTCTAGGGTGACCAGATCTCAATACTAGGGACTCTGTCTTATATCTGCAACTACCTGCATCCCACCTCCCCCCAAAAATAAGTGTTCCAATTTTTCACACTTGTTTTCTGGTCACCCTAGGTGGAAACTTTCCTGAGAAGATTCCATCTCACGTTAGTCCACCCACTTAAATGCCATTACCAAGGCAATCTACTCTAATATGACCATCAGCTTTATTGGGGTTCTCTCGGGCCCAGCATGTGGAACTGCAGGATGGGTGTTCTGCAAGCAATGTATTTCACTGACTTACATGGGCTCTTGCTGTTTCAGCACATTAGCTCTGCTCACCACCTCACCTCCAAGAGCGTGCTAGGCCCAATGCAGTTGATTTGTGTGGTTTCCCTAGGGCAGGGTAAGGGGAGCTCACCCAAGGGTGTCCTCATCCCCTCCATGCAGGCCATTTCCACAGAGATAGGGCAGAGGAGTATTTGGGATCATGGCAGGAGGGCCTGTGACAATATGAATTTACTGGCCAACCCTTTGCCCTGAAGAAAAAGTGAAGCAGCGGCAGGCATGAACATGGCCTGACCAGGCAAGCGTCTGTTCTTCCCAAGCCCTGCAGATCTCCTGGCGGTACCATAGTAGGGTATGAGCAAGACTTGGATTTGACCAGAGATGATCAGGAGAAAATGTAACCAACTGAGGAACCTGACTGGCAGAAATTAAATGAAGCAGGGAAATACAACCTGGATGGAGCTACTATAAGGTGGGTGTATAACTGGTTGGAAACTGTTCCCAGAGAGTAATCATCAGTGGTTCAGTCATGCTGGAAGGGCATAATGAGTGGGGTCCCGCAGGGATCGGTTCTGCGTCTGGTTCTATTCAATATCTTCATCAATGATTTAGATAATGGCATGGAGAGTACACTTATAAAGTTTGTTGAGGATACCAATCTGGGAGGGGTTGCAAGTGCTTTGGAGGACATGATTAAAATTCAACATGATCTGGACCAACTGGAGAAATGGTCTGAAGTAAATAGGATGAAAATTAATAAGGACAAATGCAAAGTACTCCACTTAGGAAGGAACAATCAGTTGCACACATACAAAATGGGAAATGACTGCCTAGGAAGGAGTACTGCGGAAAGGGATCTGAGGGTCATAGTGGACCACAAGCTAAATATGAGTCAACAGTGTAACTCTGTTGCAAAAAAAGCAAACATCATTCTGGACTGTATTAGCAGTATTGTAAGCAAGACACAAGAAGTAATTCTTCCGTTCTACTCTGCGCTGATTAGGCCTCAACTGGAGTATTGTGTCCAGTTCTGGGTGCCACATTTCAGGAAAGATGTGGACAAATTGGGGAAGGTCCAGAGAAGAGCAACAAAAATGAATAAAGATCTAGAAAACATGACCTATGAGGGAAGATTGAAAAATTAGGTTTGTTTAGTCTGGAAAAGAGAAGACTGAGAGGCGACATGATAACAGTTTTCAAGTACATAAAAGGTGAAGGGAGAAAAATTGTTCTTCTTATCCTCTGAGGATAGGACAAGAAGCAATGGGCTTAAATTGCAGCAAGGACAGTTTAGGTTGGACATTAGGAAAAGCTTCCTAACTGTCAGAGTGGTTAAGCACTGAAATAAATTGCCTAGGGAGGTTGTGGAATCTCCACCATTGGGGATTTTTAAGAGCAGGTTGGACAAACACCTGTCAGGGATGGTCTAGATCATACTTAGTCCTGCCCTGAATGCAGGGGACTGGACTAGATGATCTCTCGAGGTCCCTTCCAGTTCTAGGATTCTATGCTTTATATCCATGAACTCTGCTTGCTTCGTAAACAAGAGCCAGAGGTGTATTGCAGATACCCGTGAGGAGAAAACAGACATCCAGGGTGGAGGCAGGACAAATGCTGGAAACCTCAAAGCCAACAGAGTAAAAACAACAAGTTTCCCGGGGATGCCACGCAGCACTCCCTCTTAGGAGAAGGTCTGGGTAGCAACCTATAGCAGCAGGTTTAAAATGTCCAGTTCTGATGCACAAGGGTAAACTCCATCCCAGCCAGCAGGCCAGCCCATTCCTAGGCACCACTGCACTCAAATCCCGAGATGCTAACCTTCTGCACGGGAAGAATTAATTGCGCGTGGTGAGTCTTCTAAGGCTCCTTGGGCGATTTTGGTTCCCAGCGCTCATTGAAAAGACCCAGTGAAATGTGAATAATTATAGACAGTGGATGATACTTAAGTCTAAGTTAAGCACCTTCAAAATGTGATATATTTGTGGGGGGCTGATTAAAACACATTTAAATGGAAATTTGGGGATTGCTTACTATAGGCATTTTGAGTAACACAACTGCTGCTAAATAATACATTTTCCCAGAGAGCCCAGTGGTATATGCTACATGGATGCTAGAAAAATGAGTCGTAACTCTCATCTTCCTTCCCCATGTGACTAACCTCCCTGAAAGTTTGGAAACTATTTCAAAAAACTCTCCTAAAATAATGCTGCGTTAAAAAAATATTAAAAAGTGTGCGTGTATTCTTGCCTAAAATATGAACAGGATTCATGTTGCTGTAAGGGCCATATCATCCCTATGAAAAAAATAAATGTCATGCACCTAACAAACTGAAAACTGGAATGCACAGGGGAATGGGCAGCTAGACTGATGTGTGCGTAAAATGACAGCGATCTAACAGTGGTGAAGGGGTTAAGTTTTGAAGGTGTGGCTCAATTAACAAGTTAGCATGATATTATGGATTGATCACTGGTCTGGGAGCAAGGAATCTCTGACTTTCATTGCCACTTCTGCTGATGACTACCTTTGCAGCCACAGTGCTTTAGGCCAAGGATTCCAGAAGTGTCCACCTAAAGGCATCTCAAGGTGGGCACTCAGAGGGAGTGAGCGCTCTGGAGAACCTAGGCCATAGCCCCTGTGTGCCTCAATTTTCCTCATCTATACAATTGGGAGTTTCCTCTCCTCACTGAGCTTACAGTGGGGTGGTGAAAACAGTTCCCTTTTGCACAGTGCTGGGAAGACATTAAGGGAAGGGTGTCCCCTAGCATTTGGCAAGACCCTGAATACCACGGGCTTGCACTGGGAGGGTGAGGAGGAGCCCTGCTGAGGGTGGCAGGGAATTCCATTGGGAGGGGCAAATGGGGAAGAAACAGCTCTGCTGTCCTTTAAAAGGATGCAGCATGTGCTTACCCCTAGCAGGCTCAGTTCCAATGCATTGACCTACGCTCAACTCACCCTTCCCTGTCCCGAGCGGATAGTTAATTCTGCTAGTCTTGCTATCCTTGTAGAATCACAGAAGATCAGGGTTGGAAGGGACCTCAGGATGTCATCTAATCAACCCCCCTGCTCAAAGCAGGACCAATCCCCAATTTTTGCGCCAGATCCCTCAAGGATTGAACTCACAACCCTGGGTTTAGCAGGCCAATGCTCAAACCACTGAGCTATCCAGTGGTTTGGAACCATGAGACATAATGCAGCCTCCACACAGCAGTGCCTCACTCCGATACACCGCAACAAGTCTCAGCCCCCTGAAATCTGGGCCCATCTGCAACTTGCACGTGGACAGGATCACCATCAAGAGCTCTCCCTGTTTTCATTAGTTTACTACTGTAATGAGTCGATTTGTGAGAAAATGAAACGTTTTCCAAGGTCGCTAGACTAAGTGAAATCTTTCAGGAGGAACCTAGTCCATGCTGCGGGGCAACCCAAGATTTTGCACTACTTGGCATTGAAGGGACAGACACTGCATGTCAAGCCGCCACCTGCTTACCACTTTGTTTAATTTACTGCTTTTGCAACTCAGAAAAGAGCGCTTTTCCTTAGGGTGAATGTTCAGGTTGGCAAGATGTGAGTTCTAAATCTAAATCCCATCAACACATAACAGGATCTACATGCAAAGGCCCCCATGTGGCATCATGCTTTGTAATATTCACTTAGGTCTTAAAGGACTCACGTTACATCACTGAAAGAAGTGGTTTAGAATACTTTGATCTTCTCCACCTACAGGGACATCCTTGTTTTCAGGGGGAAAAATATCTGAACGATGAATGAAATGTGAATGTAACTGTCTGTGAATATGTACTATTCAGACCAAAAATATGAAAAACTTGAGATTGTACCAGTATAAACAGATAACTATTTATTACCCATTATTGCTATATCTGGATTGCAGTAGCATCTACAGAGCTATTGTGCTAAGAGTTGCATGCATTCCTATAATAATAACACCATCCCTGCCCCAAAGATCATCAAATATACACAAATAATGAGAGAGAAAAGGTGGGACGGTGGGAGGGGAAGTTAAGAGCAAAGCAATGCTATTTGGTACAGTAAGTTGCAGTTGCAACTAGGGCTGTCACTTAATTGCATTTAACTCACACAATTAACTGGAAAAAAATCATGATTAAAAAAATTAATGATGATTAATCACACTTATAACAATAGAATACCAATTGAAACTTATTAAATATTCGTGGATGTTTTTCTCCATTTTCAATATTGATTTCAATTACAACACAGAATACAAAGTGCACAATGCTCACTTTATATTATTATTATTACAAATATTTGCACTGTAAAAATGATAAACAAAAGGAATAGTATTTTTCAATTCACCTCATACAAGTACTGCAGTGCAATCTCTTTACCATGGAAGTGTAACTTACAAATGCAGATTTTTTTTCTGGTTACGTAACTTTTCTCAAAAACAAAACACTGCAAAACTTTAGATCCTACAAGTCCACTCAGTCCTATTTCTTGTTCAGCCAATCGCTGAGACAAACAAGTTTGTTTACATTGATGGGAGATACTGCCGCCTGCTTCTTATTTACAATGTCACCTGAAAGTGAGAACAGGCGTTCACATGGCACTTTTGTAGCCAGTGTTGCAAGGTATTTACATGCCACATGTGCTAAACATTCATATGCCCCTTCATGCTTCGGCCACCATTCCAAAGGACATGCTTCCATGCTGATGATACTCATTAAAAAAATAACACGTCAATTAAATTTGTGACTGAACTCCTTGAGGGGAGGGTTGTACGTCTCCTGCTCTGTTTTACCCGCATTCTGCCATATATTTCATGCTATAGCAGTCTCGGATGATGACCCAGCACATGTTGCTCATTTTAAGAACATTTTCACAGCAGATTTGACAAAACACAAAGAAGATACCGATATGAGATTTCTAAAAATAGCTACAGCACTCGACCCAAAGTTTAAGAATCTGAAGTGCCGTACAAAATCTGAGAGGGATGAGGTGTGGAGCATGCTTTCAGAAGACTTAAAAGAGCAACCCTCTGATGCGGAAACTACAAACCCAAACCACCAAAAAAGAAAAACAACCTTCTCCTGGTGGCATCTGACTCAGATGATGAAAATGAACATGCATCGGTCTGCAGTGCTTTGGATCATTATCAAGCAGAACTCATCATCAGCATGGAAGCATGTCCTCTGGAATGGTGGTTGAAACATAAATATCTTGCAACACTGGCTACAAAAGTGCCCTGAGAATGCTTGTTCTCACTTTCAGGTGACACTATAAACAAGAAGCGGGCAGCACTATCTCCTGCAAATTGTAACGAACTTTGAGCGATTGGCTGACCAAGAAGTAGGACTGAGTGGACTTCTAGGCTCTAAAGTTTTATATTGTTTTATTTTTGAATGCAGGTTTTTTTGTACATAATTCTACATGTGTAAGTTCAACTTTCATGATAAAGAGATTGCACTACAGTACATGTATGAGATCAATTGAAAAAAAAATTTTGTTTTGTTACAGTGCAAATCTTTGTCATCAAAAATAAAGTGAGCACTGTACACTTCGTATTCTGTGTTGTAATTGAAATCAATATATTTAAAAATGTAGTAAACATCCAAAAATATTTAAAATAAATGGTATCCTATTGTTGTTTAACAGCACGATTAATCACGATTAATTTTTTTAATCACTTGACAGCCCCAGTTGTGGCATGCCTACTCCTGAAACAATCAGTGTCAGTCTCTCTCTGCAATCATTTGACTGCCCAGGCTGCAAGAAGTGTGTGTGGATGCCCACCAGCTAACGAGAGCACACAAAGAGTCTAGGCCAAAAATATGACTGTTCATTACAACCACCACCTGTTCCTTATTTTAATCCCACATTTTGATCACGGATTAAAACCAGTCTGAAATCACATCTGTGGTGTAGGCTAGAGAAATGTTTCCCAGATCCTGGAGATTATTTTTTCAAGGACTGATTTATTTTTTTTTAGTAGTTCTTAGAGCTAAAAATTATCATTGTCCGCCCAACCATGAGAACATAGCTTATCCCAGAGCTACTTAGGGGAGGCAGCGTTGCCTAATGGACAGATTACTAGATGGGACTCAAAACCAAAATATCCAGGTAAGAGCAGATTCCATCACTTATTCCTTAGAACATACGTACTTATTTTTAAAATAGCCATTGTCCCTTTGGCATTCCTGACCTCTCAGTAACACCTACTCAGAGGGATCAGGACTTCAGAAACAGAGAAACACCTCCCGGGTAGCTGCCAGATGCTGGGGCCTCTCTTGCACCCAGTACATTTATTATTAGGAAAAGAAACAAAATCTCTATTCTTCAGCCCAGAACAAAAAGCAAAAATCCTTGAATGACCAGAGTGCTAAGAAAAAAAAAAAATCGGACATATACAGAGTCAGGTCTACAACTCCGGCAGCAGGCCACACTGAACAATTCCCTCAGCTGAGTGCTGGGGCAAGATCCCCAAAGTCGTTTTCCATCAGCACTCATGAAGGACAAACACTCCGCTGCTGTAACTCACAAAGGCCCCAATTCAGGATCGAGCACATGCTTACAATGATGCATAGGGATTAAATATCTGCCCAAATCAGGGCCATAAACAATTCTAGTGACTCCCATGCTGATACTCATGCAATAAAGCATTAGAAGATTGGAGGGTCAAAGAAAATAAAACTGATTGCTGAATTCTTCCCCACTGTCCTCGAGGCTAAATAGTAGTTAGCATCTCTCACGGAGCATCCTTTGGTTCTTCTCTATACCATACCAAATCATTATGTAGGTAGAAGACTGCTGATCACACCCTAGGTAGACTGCAGACTTTCACCCAGGGCATCTCTCCAAGGAAAGATTTGTTATCCTCAAAAAGGTCACCATTTGCCAACAAACATTACAAAGACTAGGAAAGAACTGCGGTAACTAAGAACAAGCTTCAGCAACTCAGGCACCAAATGTGGTAACTGCTTGTGGCAAAGGCTGATTCTTTAAGTGCAGTGTCTACAAATATGCCAGTTTCTACCCAGAGCCTTTTCTGGGATTTGAGAGCACCGGCATAATGCAGTAACTCCCACGGGAAGCACAGTCCAAGCTTCAAAACATACAGCAGACAAATACAAAACGGCTTCTCCCCATTTTGTACAGACAAGGAGACAGATTTAAGACTGACTGAGGTTATGGTCAGCAGAACATACATGTTTCTTAGTGAAATGAGGCATCAGTGAAACTACAGTAATAGCTACTGTGGCTGTAAAAGGTATTTCATTACTTCTTGCACAGCCTTTGTGGATTACAGTTCTCAGAACAACAAGGAGTCCAGTGGCACCTTAAAGAATAACAGATTTATTTGGGAATAAGCTTCCGTGGGTAAAAAAACCCACTCTTTCAGATGCATGGAATGAAAATTACAGATGCAGACATTGTTATACTGACACATGAAGAGAAGGGAGTTACCCCACAAGTGGAGAACCAGTGTTGACAGAGCCACTTCAATCAGGGTGGACGTGGTCCACTCCCAATAATAGATGAGGAGGTGTCAATTCCAGGAGAGGGAAAGTTGCTTTTGTAGTGAGCCAGCCACTCCCAGTCCCTATTCAAGCCCAAATTAATGGTGTTAAATTTGCAAATGAATTTTAGTTCTCCAGTTTCTCTTTGAAGTCTGTTTCTGAAGTTTCTTTTTTCAAATACGGCTACTTTTAAATCTGTTATTGAATGTCCAGGAAGAATGAAGTGTTCTCCTACTGGCTTTTGTATGATACCATTCCTGATGTCCGATTTGTATCTATTTATTCTTTTATGTAGAGACTGTCCAGTTTGGCCAATGTACCTGGCAGAGAGGCATTGCTGGCATATTATGGCGTATATCACATTAGTAGATGTGCAAGTGAATGAGTCCCTGATGGTGTGGTTGGGTCCTCTGATGGTGTTGCTAGAGTAGATATGGGAACAGAGTAGGCAACGAGGTTTGTTACAGGAATTGGTTCCTGGGTTAGTGTTTCAGTGGTGTGGTGTGCAGTTGCTGGTCGTTCTCAGAACAATCATGTATAACTAACAGATCTAAATTTGTTTTAAATATCATCAGCAGTTTTTCGGCTGGATTGAACATTCTGATAATCACACCTTTTAAATGAACAATAATGAACAGTAAGTGATATTGATAGGGTGCCTTGTATCCAAAGTGCTCATAGACTTGACAAAATGGTCACAATGGGTTTTCAGAAGCCACTTTAGTAAATCCAAAGGGGATTCCAGTGAGGCAGAAGAGCTGGAATTTAGCTCAGGTACCAAGGCTAACATCCCTGCTCTGGCAAAAAATAGCATGAAATGTTTACTCTGAACTAGTACTCAGGGTTTTTGTTTTACATCTCTGCCAATGGATGGCTTCCAGCTGCCTCGTTGTCCATTAACACCATGCTAGGCCATTGGTTCTGAAACTTGGTGTCCCCAATGATTTCAGCCTGATTATGGTACAGAGATTTTCTAACTCCGATTGTGAAGATTTTTTTGTAATTTAGTTTGCTAAGAAGAACAAATCACTCTGATGATGCCACCCCTATCCCTTTCCTTCAGTTCTGTTTATAATGCAGAAGACCAAAGAATAAAAGGTGTCAACCTGGATTCTAACCTGGCTTGCTTGAGCCCGTTTTATACTCGTGTAATGCCACTGTAAGAGCAGAATCAGCCGTGCGTGGGCACACTGGAGAGAGGGGAGTAAGGAGAAGATAGAGGGAGTCTAAGCATTTCAGATTCCACAGCCTCTCAGAAGCCCAATCGCCTGCTATAGCTGCCAGAATTCAAAAGTCAGAAGCAGAAGACTTGGGGGAGATATAGAGAGAGACTTCAGACCTGATTCTCCAAGCATTTACACGGGAGTTTGCCTGGATGAGGAATGAGTACAAACTTTGGGATTAAACCCACAGCAAATACCAAATTCCAACACTTGCATTAGCTCACCAAAAAATAAAGCACTTAACCACAACTGCACCAAAATCAGTCCCTCTTCTTCCTCTGCCACCCCCCGATTATGAAAATTTCTCACGTATTTCAGCCCCAGTTTTTCCCACTCCTTCGTGTTGCAGTGCAGATAAACAGCATGTCAAACAGCAGCCTGACTGCGGTGGCACGAGAGCTGGCAAGCTCAGACCCAGGTGGTCCGGCAGGCTTGGACTCGGGAGACTAACCTGAGCCACCCCCGGTGTCACAACACCCACACTGCTATTGTTAGCATGCTAGCTGGCGCTGAGCTAGCCTGAGTCTGTCGACCAGCGCTGCAAACACCTCCAGGCTGCAGTGTAGATGTACACTTAAGAGGTCTGAAAGCACATGGATAATGATCACCATAATAGCTGACCTGGGCTTTGGGTAGGCACCGAACTAACACTGGGATATTTTTTCTTCCAAGAAAGCTCTTTGATTGGTGACGCTTGCTCCAGGTCACGAAGGATGAACCCTTTGTCCTTTTCTGTTTCTGTTCTCTGCTTTCTCTGGGAATGGTCAGGTTCACCTAAATGCCACGGTGGGCAGATGGTTTCTGTCTTTCATTCCTCATGCTCTCAGTTCAGACATCTCCAGCATGTAGGCTCAGGCTGGGATTTTCAAAATGGCCTAAGTGACTGAGGAGTCTATATCCCATTGACCTGCATTGGGACGTCTCTCCAAAAGTCCCTCTCGTGCTCTGGAACATTCAGCACCAATCTATTATGTAGGTGGAATCTCCATCCTGAGAAGTTTTTAAGGACCAGCTTAACAAAGCCCTGACTGGGATGATTTAGTTGGGATTGGTCCTACTTTGAGCAGGGGATTGGACTAGATGACCTCCTGAGGTCTCTTCCAACCCTAATCTTCTATGATTATATGTGATTCATGGTTAATTCATAGATTCCAAGGCCAGAAGGGACCATTCTGATCATCTAGTCTGACCTCCTGCAGAACACAAGCCAGAGAATTTCAGACAGCGATTTCTGCATCTAGCCCATAATTTGTGGTGGAGTTAGAGGGTATCTTTTAGAAAGACATCCAATATCAATGTAAAGGCTCCAACTGACAGAGAACGCACAGCACCCCTTGCAAAGCTATTTGAGTGGTGAGTTACTCTCCCTGTTTCCAACTAATGTGAATGCCGAGAACTGCAGGCATCCATCTTTCAAGCAATACCCATAGTCCATCCTTTCATTTTCCTAGAGTGAAAATAATCCATTCTCTCTGACTGAGTCGACGTTTCCAAATGCCACTCACCTCAGTCTGTCCTGCTGAAGATCTGACCCCAGTGTATTAAGCTGGTCACAGTTTGGGTCCAAATTATTCAGCTTTTTCTTTAATTTTATAGAGGATGGTTCTTAACTAGTTGTGCTACCTGCTTATACATGCTGCAGAAGGAGACCTCTGTCCTGCGATTCAGAGCCACTCACTCACCCAGGTTCTTAGGTAAGGGAAACACTGACACCCGTCTCCTTGTTTATTGTTTAACGTAGCTAGAGACTGAGGCACTTATTTTGCCCATTTTTTAAATTAAAAACCTATTGAACATTTTAAAACCACAACAAAGAAAACATGCTTGCACATCTGGGTTCGACAGGAAGAATGCAAATCTTTTCCGTGGCCGAAGACACTGCAGTGATATGCCTATTTTATGGAGTGAAACATGTCACTGTTTAAATGTCAGTCTGTTTTCTATGTATTGCACTTTTATATTTTGAAGCTGACCTCCTTAAACTCTCCTTGAGAGTCACTTTGAGATGGCTGCTGGCACAGAAGGAGCCTCACAAACCGCGCTCTCTCCTGGAGACTTTATGTTTGTACTTTCTTTCCTTGTTGTTGCCTTTTATTTAAATTAAAACCCACCCAGACTGAAAGCTAATGATCTGCTATGTGTGTGGGAAGACCATATCAGACAGTATGATAGAAGAAATGGTGCATTCTTTTTTCCATTAGGATGCTGAAATGAAAGCATCCGATTGTGCTTGATACACACTGAGTGAATCGCTTTGAGTTTTTCCTCCAAGCTCTTGCCATTTTTGAAGTTTTTGTGTGTAGGTTTTCTGCACACAGCATTCACCCATTGTATCTTCTCTGCATCCCCCTCCTTCACACCTCTCTCAGACAATGCAACATCTTCTCTTCAGAGTAAATAGAAACATACAGTAAATTAGGAACTGGATTTTGTATAGCAAAACATTGACTTTGCTAGGGCTGCACTTCTCCCATAGGGCCAAGAAAACTAATTGACTTGTTTGCACTGTAAACACTCCTGGGCCAGGAACTCACATCAACATGCCAAACTGCAAAGCTTAATGAACAAATGAAATACAGCAAATAACCCCTAATACACACAGAGTGTGTTTGACACTGACATCACCAACAGTTGCACACCAGGACCAAGGGAAGGCAATGCACCTAAAGACCCATCTTAAAATGAAGAAAAAAAAAAAAAAAAGAAAGAAAGAGTGGATGGCAGTTTCAGAGCAAGGCTTCCATCTCCATTTTTAACTCAACCCATTGTACTGCCAACTGCCAAGGCACAGTAAGGTGTGAGTGGCAATTTCTACTTAGGGGTCAGCATCTTAAAATCAGATCCTCAATGTTATTTTAATGCCTGTGTGTGTTTAATGGATACAGTCTCCTGGGGCTCTTTCCTAAGCACGGAGGATGCTATAATTGGACCTTGTTCCAATGATTTATTACAGTAATGCATCACCAGAGCCCCAGCTTGCTCTTGTGAGGTATTCATGCAATGCATCAGAGAACATGCACTGCTGAAGTACACTTGAAAGCGGGTCCTTTTCAAGGAAGAAGAGGTTGAGTAATGGAGTCTTTTAATTATGGGATGAAATTTTGACAATGGCAGATTACTCCTTGCAACAACAAGAGACGTTCTGTGCTCTGCAATATTCTGATTAGGACACACCGTTTGCATTAGCTACACAGCGATCAGAATTTGGTAACTGGGCTGTTTTCTCTTTCTGTTCCTCCTGCTGCACTGAACTCTGGGAAGAATTGGCTTGTTACGCATTCTATTCACAGCCAACTGGAGCAGTCAGAACGACACCTGCTGGCAGTGGGAGAGCTGTAACCCATTCCTGCTTTGCCTCTGAGTCCTCTACTCTGCTAACCTCAGTTTTACCTTGCTATTTAAATGGAGACGTGTGGACAAACCTCCTAAAGCTTTGGGAAACCTCGGAGTACTTTTGAGTTCATGCAACTCACTGGCAAAGAGAGCGTCACAACCCCTTCTTGTGGCTGCTCCACCAGTGGACAACAGTTTACTACTGCTACTAGCTATTGGAGCTCCTCTTTTAGTTCAAGAAGCAGCAGCCTGTGCTCAGCACTGAATGCCGAGGGTTCACACCCTGTTATACACACACAAAGGAATCGCTATGTTTGGAGACCCGATTTTCCCTGTCCCATAGTCCATATTCACCCTTGGCTCACTTTTTCACCCTGGGTTTTCACTGCTCTTCCTTCTCCCAGCCCCCAATAAATCCTTGAGTCAACCTTTCCTATCTGCAAATTTGGAAAGTCTTTCAAAGAAGGCAAAACAAGCCTCTCTGATCCCTTTTATGGGCCTGAACCTGCAGAGCCCAAAGCCCTTGGCAATGCTCTTCTGCTGCTGCTAATGCCCCAGCACTTGCCCGCCCGGCCGTGCATGGCCAAAGCTGAAGCGTTTCCTCTGACTGAGTGAAAGGAGGCTGGGGCTCAGGACTTTGGCTGGAGCAGCGGCAGTGCTGAGACAAGGTTCCTTCCGTGCAGCTCTGTCAGGTACAGTAAAAAACCCGGGCTCAGCAGAACTTCACAGGGAGGAGCTCTGAGGGGATTGAGAGAACGAATGAACCCCCTGGCAGCTCTCCTTTCCGTCTCGCTGGTCCTCCAAGCAGCTCCTCAGAAGGGATGAGTCCCCGCAACTCCCAACGTACATGGGAATTGAGGCCATCCATTCTTTTACCAGATAAACTCAGCGTCGGCTGCCCAGAGCTAACAGGGTCCTGGAGTTTACATAAGAACGGCCACACTGGGTCAGACCAATGGTCCATCTAGCCCAGTATCCTGTCTGCCGACAGTGGTCAATGCCAGGTGCCCCATAGGGAATGAACAGAACAGGTCATCATCAAGTGATCCATCCCCTGTCGTCCACTCCCAGCTTCTGGCAAACAGAGGCTAGGGACACCATCCCTGCCCATCCTGGCTAATAGCCATGGATGGACCTATCCTCCATGAACTTATCTAGTTCTTTTTTGAACCCTGTTATAGTCTTGGCCTTCACAATATCCTCTGGCAAGGAGTTCCACAGGTTGACCGTGCGTTGTGTGAAAAAAGATTTCCTTGTTTGTTTTGAATCTGCTGCCTATTAAAATTTTACTAACCTTTTAAAAACACAGTGGCGTTCCCTGGTTAAGGGACTACTGCTGTGCACCTATGCTGAAAGCAGGTGAAGGTATTTAAGCTGCACCGCTGTGAAACTATATTTCCCCCGCCCCACAAAAACACGTACGATGGAACACCCCCAGTGCAGAAGGCTAACACGAGTCTGATGCATCCCTCATGTCCTGCTTCAGACCTTAGGGCCAGATTTTTAGGGGAGGTCAGAGTTGTGTGACTGCTCTGCACAGAACATTAAGGGCGTGAGCAAACCACACAGACACAAACAGGTTCCAGATAACTGTTTTTACCAATGACAAACATCCAGGCCTAGCTACCTATGTGCATGGCTACTCTTGTGGCTTTTGAAATACAAAGACAGGGAGGCCCATTATAAGCCTCCCAAAACTACTTAAAGGCACAGATGACCCGTGTCTGCATATGGAGGGAGTGCAGGGAGGGCAGAGTGAGGTTGGCCAGCTTCAGCAGTGTTACTGAGCATGCTCAGTACAAGCCACACAGCAAATCTGTGGGGCACGGACCCCATTTGCCCCCCACACACACACACACACGTTGCCTCTGCTTAAAGCAGTGCTCTCCAAACTGTGAGGTAGACCCTCTTAGGCGGGCACGGAGGAACATGCAGGGGAGTGCAGCAGGGCACAGGCCAGCCCCCATGGGGAGTGGGGGGCGGAGTGCCACCTAGCCCTACTCTGCCCCCAGCTCCACTCCAGCTCCAGCCCCACTCCCAGCTGAGGTCCCAGGTTTGGCTTCCGGCCCCGCTGTGCCCCCAGCTCCACTCCATAGAATCATAGAATCATAGAATATCAGGGTTGGAAGGGACCCCTGAAGGTCATCTAGTCCAACCCCCTGCTCGAAGCAGGACCAATTCCCAGTTAAATCATCCCAGCCAGGGCTTTGTCAAGCCTGACCTTAAAAACTTCCAAGGAAGGAGATTCCACCACCTCCCTAGGCAACGCATTCCAGTGTTTCACCACCCTCTTAGTGAAAAAGTTTTTCCTAATATCCAATCTAAACCTCCCCCACTGCAACTTGAGACCATTACTCCTCGTTCTGTCATCTGCTACCATTGAGAACAGTCTAGAGCCATCCTCTTTGGAACCCTCTTTCAGGTAGTTGAAAGCAGCTATCAAATCCCCCCTCATTCTTCTCTTCTGCAGGCTAAACAATCCCAGCTCCCTCAGCCTCTCCTCATAAGTCATGTGTTCCAGACCCCTAATCATTTTTCTTGCCCTCCTCTGGACTCTCTTTCCAATTTTTCCACATCCTTCTTGTAGTGTGGGGCCCAAAATTGGACACAGTACTCCAGATGAGGCCTCACCAATGTCGAATAGAGGGGAACGATCACGTCCCTCGATCTGCTCGCTATGCCCCTACTTATACATCCCAAAATGCCATTGGCCTTCTTGGTAACAAGGGCACACTGCTGACTCATATCCAGCTTCTCATCCACTGTCACCCCTAGGTCCTTTTCCGCAGAACTGCTGCCTAGCCATTCGGCCCCTAGTCTGTAGCGGTGCATTGGATTCTTCCGTCCTAAGTGCAGGACCCTGCACTTATCCTTATTGAACCTCATCAGATTTGTTTTGGCCCAATCCTCCAATTTGTCTAGGTCCCTCTGTATCCTATCCCTGCCCTCCAGCGTATCTACCACTCCTCCCAGTTTAGTATCATCTGCAAATTTGCTGAGAGTGCAATCCACACCATCCTCCAGATCATTTATGAAGATATTGAACAAAACCGGCCCCAGGACCGACCCCTGGGGCACTCCACTTGACACCGGCTGCCAACTAGACATGGAGCCATTGATCACTACCCGTTGAGCCTGACAATCTAGCCAGCTTTCTACCCACCTTATAGTGCATTCATCCAGCCCATACTTCCTTAACTTGCTGACAAGAATACTGTGGGAGACCGTGTCAAAAGCTTTGCTAAAATCAAGAAACAATACATCCACTGCTTTCCCTTCATCCACAGAACCAGTAATCTCATCATAAAAGGCGATTAGATTAGTCAGGCATGACTTTCCCTTGGTGAATCCATGCTGGCTGTTCCTGATCACTTTCCTCTCATGCAAGTGCTTCAGGGTTGATTCTTTGAGGACCTGCTCCATGATTTTTCCAGGGACTGAGGTGAGGCTGACTGGCCTGTAGTTCCCAGGATCCTCCTTCTTCCCTTTTTTAAAGATTGGCACTACATTAGCCTTTTTCCAGTCATCCGGGACTTCCCCGGTTTGCCACGAGTTTTCAAAGATAATGGCCAATGGCTCTGCAATCACAGCCGCCAATTCCTTCAGCACTCTCGGATGCAACTCGTCCGGCCCCATGGACTTGTGCACGTCCAGCTTTTCTAAATAGTCCCTAACCACCTCTATCTCCACAGAGGGCTGGCCATCTCTTCCCCATTTTGTGATGCCCAGCGTAGCAGTCTGGAGTCTCCAGCTCCAGCCCCACTCCCAGCCAAGGCCCCAGCTCTGGCTCCCAGCCTGACCCTGCTCCCAGATGCAGCTCCCATCCCGCTCCTGGCCTTGGCCCCAGCTGCAGCTCCGGTCTCAACCCCATGCCCAGGGGGCACAGACAGATGACATTATGGGTAAGGGGGGTGCTACATAAAAAGTTTCGGGGCCACTGGCTTGAAGGGATACTAAACTCATCATTTGGGCCCCTTAATAAGTTGTTGGACTTTTAAGAAAAGCACCCGGCAGCTCCACAAACTGGCCCTTATAGGTCAGAGGTCTCATAGACCTTCCGTTGCACCGGAACAGGACCCAGGAGATGAGAGGGAACATACGTGCAGGAGAGAACCCACCGAGATGTGCACAGAGTACAACTGCATTTATGGCCTATCGGGAAAAAGCGGTTCCTAAACTGCAAGAGGAACTTATAAAAGGAGCCCTGGAACTTATACTTTGTGCACAGGTAAAATGGCTTTATTCCCACGGCCACTCACCGAGCCCTCTATTCGTGTGGCTCATCCAGGTTGTCCCGCTAATACCCAGTGTTTTGACCGATGTACGTTTTAGTAACATTTTAATGAATAAGACAACATTGTGTTTTAAAACTATGAAGTTAATGGCTCCCACCGTACTTTGAAGTGGTAAAATGCGTGTTCTGCTATAACTGAGCAACTGTAAACTTTAAATTTTAATTAGAAAAAATCAACACTGAAGAGGGTCTTAATTCTCCATATTATTTTTTATTCATACTCACAGTGATTTCCTAAAATCATGTTTAGAAGCTTCTCACTTCATCAGTGAGAAACATCCAAACGGAGAACAGCAGTAGCAGAAGGTGACACACACCTGTCGGCAAAGCTGGATATTTATTACCGCTGAGATTTTTATGTCATTTATATCATTTGAAACTTTAAATTTGTGCTCTTCAGATGCTCCCTTTTATGGTCACACAAACAGCAAACTTCACAAGCAGCGAAGGTTAAACTTCCAGTGTGGTGCATGGCGAGCTATGCAAAACCTTCACTGAAAAAATACACCTAGAAACCTTATTACAGATCTGATTCTCCTCTCGTTCTCACTGGTTTAAAATTGGTGTAAAAACACTAATCTCAGTGAAGAGACACCTGATGTCCAGGGATGAGAGAGAGATGTCTCAATGTTAATTATTAATTATTATTAAACAGAGCAGCTAAAGACGCAACCAGGATCAGGGCCCCATTGGGCTGGGTACTGTATACATGCTGCCCCAAGGAGTTTACAATCTAAACAGACAAGAGAGACAAAAGGTGCAAGGGGGGGGAAAACAGAGGAAGTGACTTGTCCAAGGTCACACTGAAGCTCAGTGGCAGAGCTAGGAATAGACACCGGGTGTCCTGACTCCAAAGCCAGTTCTTTAGTCATCGGACCACAACAGGCTAAAGCAGGCATTGCCCTTTATAAATGGTCAGTAAACAGGCTAAACCTTCGTGTAGCTGCATGAAACCAATTTATTATGCTGCGTACATGCATATGCACTAAGGTGAGCAGTGGGGTCCTGCAGTTACAGTGTTGTGTGAAACCTTCTTGTTCACTCACCTCCAGAGCTGGCTAGACCAGCCATAAAAAATAAGACAATTTGTATTTTCAAATATCAAAATGTTAGTTTTCATTTTCTAAAAAAAAGTCCAAAGGACCAGAAAATGTAAAAAAAAATTCTGAAAAATAAAAATCAATCTTTTTTTTCAGAAATAAATAAATAAATGGAAAAGTTGGAATGGACAATTTTCAACAGCTTTACTGACCTCTCCATGTCTCTGTTCCAAAACCCACCGTGCCCCTCTTGTCTGTTCTGAACATAAGCCCTTCAGGGTAGCGACCGTCTCTCAGGATGTACCCAGCACCCTGGCCGAGATCAGAACGCCAGGGTTATTGGAACACCCATAATAAATGAGAACTTGTGATGTTAAGCCTGAAATTCCAAGGCTCACCACTGTGTGAAGATCAGTTTTTCTGGTGGGTGTCTAGTGCGTAAGGGGATCAGAGACCAGAGAGGGGAGTTTCAGCCACTCCCTGGCCAAAGGCTATGAACAGCTTTCAGGCTTTTTTCACACTATTAACATTCACACCACCATTAGATCACCAATTCAAATAGCTGAATAAAGCATGCTTTTAATAAAAGAAAGATAATTAATGATCTCTGGGCTCCTATTTTCCGAAAAGCATGCACACTTGTGCACGCCTAAAGTTCATGTTCAAGTACCGTGATTGCACATGCAATTGGGGTACTTGGATGATTAACTGTTCGTAGGTGTATGCACAGAAATAGGTCAATGGAAGTCAATGGTCTTGCACTGGTGTAGAACCAATGTAAGTGAGATCTGAATCAAGCCTGATGTTTCCAGGCTCCTGGGCTGAAATCCTGGCTCTACGGAAGTCACTGGCATTTCACCCCCCGGTTCTGTACCCCTAATACAAGTCTTGGTTATAGCTACAGTATTTGATTTCAAAACACTTAACAACATGTGATATTAAACGGTATCAGAAGTTGCTTTTCTAACCCCAGAGTTGCACTATGTCTTGTCTATTAAATAAAGTAATGGCTCTTTGTTCTGCTGAGCGACTTTAAACTTCATTATAAGCCCTTCCGAACGAGTCAAGGCATGAACTCTGTAGCATAGAGGATGAACAGAAAAAAAAAAAAAACAACCAGCCACACAGTTCACCTACCTCAGAAGGGCTATTAATAAAGTTTTATATCACTCAGCATTCAGGAAGAGCTATAGCTTTGTTTAATATATAATGTGTTATGCCACTTTACACATTAATAAGCACAGAACAAATAGCTGAGTGCTGGGTATTTTTCGTATCAGAACGACACAAGGAAACGAGGAGTAGTCTGATAGTCATTACTGCAAGAGTGAAACTACTGGTGCGTCATTACAGACCTAGGCAACCCAGATCATCTCCACTAAAAAACGAACATGCAAGCAAAACACTTGGTGAATTCAGCTGCCAATAGCATCAGTTCCTTAACATGCAGCCCTTACCTCCTATTAGCCTTCACCTCGGGGATCAGAACATATACACATGATTTGTTGGTCTATTATGCCTAATGAAAGAACACAGCAGCACACCGCCAAGCTATTGCATATTATACATTTTAAGAAAAGTGTTAAAAAAAGAGAAATTCTTCTGCCATAATCTCTAAATGACAGAGAGATTTGGACATATGTAAATGTTATGGCAGAAGATAGTTTGCTGAACCCCAATGTAAACAGAGTATTTCCCCATTCCCTATGCTAATGTATTTACCCCGACTAGCTACCTGACTAGCTCACTTGTTCCAAGACTCATATGAGTTATCTCACTAATCTTTATTTTTGTCCAACCTGTGACCTATGAATAGCCACCAAGTGGTGTTCTCAATACATCAACAGAATCGATGGCTTGGCAACAGTGCAGGGGAGCTGTAGGTGTCTCATCCATTCTGGCCAATGCTCTGCTTGCAAACCAAATTCCCAAGTGAAATACTTATGCGCCATATTACAGGGAAAATGGAAATGAGGTCGCTGTAAGAACTTGCCAGTAGTTTTCTAGGGGGTGATTTTCACAAGGCACATTTTAGGAGTTAGGCAGTAAAATCACACTAATTTTCAGTAGGAGTTGGGCACCTACCTATCTTCTGTGCCAGTATCCCCCATATTCACTTCAGCTACCTAAATGAATTTGCCTTGTCAAGGGGAGCCTGTGCAGTGCAGTAGAGATTTCAGGCCCCTCTGGAATGCAACTCTTTTAACCAATCTTAGTGGTAGCTAATGCTATCCGTTTCTTTGTGTGTTTCACGGCCCCTCCTACGCCTGATCTACACAGGTTGTGAGTCTGTCACAGCCTCCAGCTACAGTGCTTGAGACTTGTGCTTTTAGCTCTGGAAATCTCGGATTCAACCCCTGGTGCGTCAGCCAACACGGCAGCCACCAAACTAACATTTAACAAGAGATGGGCAGCCTGGCTTTAGATCTTCCACACAGAGACCGGTCACTGAAAACCAATGGTGAATGACTGCATCTCTCACCACCGCATTAGCTGCAGCCACAGGCCACCATTTTGAACAGGGCCTTAGGCTGCTGTGCAACATAATCTCATTCTGATCGCCTAACCCCTGCGGTCCGTACCCAGAGATACGTAACAGACTACATAGCTTGGGCAAGTCGAGCTGGGGTGGCCTGCAGCGTGCAGAGACAGCAGGATTTAATGGTTCTTGTCAAGCTAGACAATGCAACAGCTTCCATTCATGGAGCTTGTTCTTTCGACTGGAACGTTAATGACATTACTGGCCTTTAGCTTTAGAGGCAACAAAAGCAAAGAAAATCACAAGAGAGGAAAATGGAGAAGCTCTGAGTTATGGCAGACAAGCAGGGCCTGATTCTAGTCTCCCCGCAGCTGGGGTAAATCTGGCTATCACCATTGAAGGTGATGGCCTCAACTGTCAGTGCCCTCAGTTCCTGCTGGCTGCAGCAGAGGAGGGAGAGGCTGTTTCCAGCTCTGGGCCTCCAAGGTGGGCAATGGCACTCAGGCAAGGCCTTCTCTGACCCCCCAAGAACATCTCCAACTGGCCTCTCCAGCTGGTGCAGAGGGAGACCCAAACGCTTTCCTGAGAGGGACGGTGCACCCTGGGGACAGATGGATGGAGCAGACTCTGCCCTTCACAGACACAAAGGAAAGCCCTGCCCAAGACGGTCCCTGCTGGATTTCACAGGGCATTTCCTGGAGCAGGGCATCTCCACAGCACATCCTTCTCAGGTCTGTGACCTCCCTGCCAGAATCGAGCCCTGAGTCTTCCACAGACTTGCCAAGTGTCCCTCCTTTTCTAGCTCAGCCAAAGCTTCAGCCTCCAGCTCTGCCGCAAATGGAGTCCAGGGGAGTTTTGTGATTTGGTGGGACGGGACTTGGTTCGTAGAGCCTTGTGCACCCTGGGGAAATTGACTCTACCACTCTCACTTGTACCAACCCCAGGTCTGCTAAACTAGAGTTAAAATCACTGGAAGCCATCGTGAGGACACTGCGCCTCTGGCCTGGGCCATTTTTCCCAGACGTGTCACTCAGACTTGCTTTTCATCAGGCTTTAGGAGCACAGCAGTAAAATCAGGCCTGGACACTGATGCCTTGCACGCATGGTGGCTCCCATTGCGTCTAACACTGATCGGGAGCTGGTGAATTGCCCCAGCGTTGACGCGGCTCGGACAGGGCAGTTAAAGGATGAAGTGAAACAAATTGAGCAACACAAAGGACAAATTAGGCTTCAGCCAGGGACAACTGTATCTTCCAATAATAGAAAGGAACTTGGCTGGCCATATTTCACTGTACAACCAATTCCTTGAGCAGGTTTACAACACCGATCCTAAATGCTGTTGCAATTTAATTTATTCCTGCGTTAGCTACGGCTGTACAGCTCTCAGTGGTGGAGCTTTATTGACCCATGAGATTAATCTTGTGCTGTCCTCATTACAGCACACTCCCATCTGCTTGATTTTCATCTGCCTGCACCTCCACTCCCAGTGTCAGAAAGAAAAAGAAACTCATGAGAAAGGTCAAAGGACGCTCCTCGCTTGAGGTGAAGATGTTGCCAAGTTACGTAAGCTGTGAATGGTGAGCGCTGGAGTTGGATGCTTCTGGGTGGTGCCAAGTTATGAAAAAAGCCAGGACATTGGAACAAAGGGTTACTCAGTGAAAGCATGTTAAGGCAGCTGAAGAAAGCAGGGCAATACAAATAATTGACACAGCAGTAGCAAAGAAGTCATGAACTAGCTAAGGGACTGACCTGATTTTGAGGTTCCTCTCCTCCCTCCTTTCCCACCCTCCATTCACAACATCTGTCAGTCTGCAGTTTTCCTGGGAGGTGGCATGGACACCTTCATTTCAGCTGTCTTGCAAGTAACTGACAGCATCCAATGCTGTCATGCTTCACATCTGCAGTCAGAAGAAATCCTGGGACTCTATTCTGAAGAGATGTTATCTAAGAATACGAGCCTCCAAAGCGTGAGGTCCCCAACAGATGCTTGTTCTGCTCCCTGCAGCCCCATCTGAACTCCTCAAGAGCCATGTTAGACTCTGAATAAAGAGAGCATTTTCTACTCTGATAAAATTATAATAGGGAAATTCTCAGTTCCCTTAGCTTTATATTAATACTGGTGAGATTTCTGGACTGGCACAACTGTTTTCCCCCCAATACATGGTTATAAATATTTCAGCATTCATAATCAGCAATTATTTAAATGTGGAAAGAAACTCTGCCAGGTTCCAAGCTCAGGGCTGTGAGCCAAGCCCTATCAGTGACCCTCTGCATACAACTCCCACCAACACTGCAAGGAACTCAGTGTACAAGTCAAGGAGAGCCTGGTAGCAGCATCAGCTCAGAGTGTGGATCTGTTCCTGTGCATTGGTGAACATGTTCTTGTAGATTTCAATGAGCTAAAGTGGACTAAGTTTAATTTATTGATTATTATTATGGGGCAAGATTCTGTCTTAGCATAGTAAATCTGCAGTAACTCGGCAGAATTATTATTCTTTATTTTATGTATTACAGCAGCTCCTGGAAATGCCAATGAAACAGACCTAGCCTACTGCCCACTGAGTGCATAGTGTTACAGCCCCCCTAACTATGGACTTCTGCGAGGAGAAGGCTGGACTGAAGGCATTTGCCAACTAAACGAAGGTTTATTTCCAGTGTCATTCTGTATCCATCCAGGATACCAAGATGTTAGAGGTAATTAAACTGTTTGGGTTCCATGCAGAGGTTTCACTGAGTTGATGCTCACCCGTGAGGGGCTAACAAACGCAGTTCGAATTAGTTGACAATGGGAGGGGATTTGCACAGAGTCACTAGGTCACCGCACACGGTGTTCTGGGTTTATCTTTCAGCATTTGACAATAACCTTAACATCGAAACCAGAGCAGAGAGCTTCGTTTCTTTTACTAAAGAAATGTCCAAAAATATTACAAGAGAAAAACAGAATTCAGGTTTTGGCAGGAAAGAGGAGGAGAAAACGATTTGCAACTATTTTGTTGTAAAATGCATTTATTTGTAATTGTTATTTTGCAAAGGCTCTTCCATGTATCCTGTGTTCTTTAAAAAAAAAAAAATTACTTGAATAGGAAAGTCATTCCTTTCTCTTCAGCTATCTTCTCAGGGAGGGGAGGAAATCCAGCCGCTGTTGACTTGCATGTCAACAGATCCAGAATTTTACTCCAGATTTTTAGTCATAGGGTATTAGTTTTCATACTTTTAAAAGGCCCCTCAAGTTTAGTGGGCGATCTGTTTTAACATGGAGTGGCTGTGGGTGGCAAAGCGTATTTACATGAAAGATATTTATCCTTGATTGTAATTTGTCATTTTTTTTTACAGGTGCCTGGGGGTCAGATAGGCACATTTCATAACTCAAAATAAATACATTAATTAATTTAATTTAATGAATTTGAAATTGTGAGAGGGGCTGCTTTTGCCAAATGAAGAGAGATGAGCATTCTTTGATCTTACTGCTGACAGAAAATCTCTTTGATCTGATGGACAATAGATTATAAATTGATTCCTTTATTTGCATGTAAAGAAGCAATTGACCAAATTTAGGGCTTGACTGGGCTCTCACTGCAGTCAATGGAAGTTTTGCCATCAACTTCAACCAGAGCAGTCTTAGACTATGGAGACAAATCATTTAGAAACACATTATCCACTTGGCTCTTCCAGACCTTGGGGGAGCAGACTTTCCAACTGGTAAATGCTAGCACAGACGCCCAGGGTCTACATTAGTGTTTACAGTCTGTGGTAAACCCAGGACAAACAGCTACAAAAGGGGGGTAGTAATTAGTCCCAGGGGATTAAAAGTCCCCTCCCTATCCACTGAGGAGAGAGAACCAGGGGGCAATAAGGTTCAGCCGGAAAAGGGGGTGCTAGGGAACCAATTAGGTTCAGCTGACTCCAACTACTTGGGACCTTTTTAAACCCTCCCCTGGGTGGTAGCAGGGGGAGAGTGAGGGAGTGAGAGGAGCAGGGAAGTGGCCCGTTGGCTGTTTGCAGCAAGACACCAGACCTTCCCAGTAGGGAGGCTGCACTCGCTCCCCAGAAGGGAAGGAAAACAAGCCCAAGGGACTGACTGAGGAGAGGAGTCGCAGGACCTAGGGAGGTGGTAGAATCTCCTTCCTTAGAGGTTTTTAAGGTCAGGCTTGACAAAGCCCTGGCTGGGATGATTTAACTGGGAATTGGTCCTGCTTCGAGCAGGGGGTTGGACTAGATGACCTTCAGGGGTCCCTTCCAACCCTGATATTCTATGATTCTATGACCCTATGCCTCCTATAAGGATTCGCCTTGCCCCAAACCCGAGTCTCCAAGGCTAAAAATGACTGAGCCTACTGAGGCGAACAAGGTATTTTGCCACAAGTCCTGTAACATGGATTAATTGGCAATCAGTTAGCACATGCTACAAGGCAATGGAAAGCTCTCGACTAGACACGGTCGTATTGCCTTCAGTGGGAGTTGGACCAGGCCCTAGCTAGAGAAACAGAATTGGATAGTTAGGGAAGATTATTTCATTTATTTAAAATAGATATTTAAGATCTTTGACTCTCACATTAAAAAAAGCTTAAAGATCCCAGAAATGTAGCACTGGAAGGGACCCTGAGAAGACATCTGGTCCATCCCCCCTGCTGAGGTGGGTCCAAATAAACCTACACTATCCCTGACAGTTGTTTGTCTAATCTGTGCTTAAACACCTCCAGTGCCATATAACCTCCAATCTTATAGCAAACCTTATGAAAAACTTACTGGAAATGCAAATGTAACCCACTGATGAGTGTGTGACAGGTCCCCACCTGTGTTGGTCCAGGGAGGACATGAGTTGCAGCTTGGGTGGCAGCACGACATTACCTCTGGAGGCCCCTGGTTCCGTCCCTGGCGTGTGATGGACAAAACGGCACTGTCACACAAATCTTTCTTTATGATTATACTTGATGGACTTAGCAACTTGCCACCATCACTGGTTATCCAGCTAAGATCTGGGATAAGGCAGATTGAACATAATGTGCTTGATTCACCCGTTACACCAGTTTAACAAAGAAGGAACTTCGCTAGTTTTACATCTGCCCCATTCCAGATACTGTCGTGTCCCCCCCTTATCGTCCCAGTTCCTCCTCTTTCTCCCAGAATTTCCACGGAGTAACACCATCAGGAAACTGGAGTAACAGAGTCACAGATGCAGCCCTGGAGTGGTAACTTCTCCAAAGCTCTATTTCTTCGCTGTTCTTTGGATTTTTTTCAAAAGCACATAAAACGACTGAATGATATGTGCCCCTCGAGTAGCTACCTCCATATCCTACATTTTAACTGTGTGCTTAATTAACTATTGTTTCCCCCCTTGCCCTGCACACCCCTCTGTTGATATGGCAAATGAGTAATTTCAAAGGAGGAAGAAGAGAAACTGCTAAATTGAGGGAAGTCGGTAGCTAGAATAAACCAGATTAGCCAATTCACTTCTGTGCTATTTGCAGCCACTGTGGGAAGGCAGAGGAACTGTGGTCTTGCTTGTGCTTTGAATAAAGATCAGAATAGATTACAGCTGTGGGCCTACGAACATGCCTGTGCACCGCTGACTCACATGTCAACAGTCTCCTTCGCAAGGTGTCACGGAGTGAGGAAAAAGGAGGCTCTCCTACATTTAGGGGAAGCTGGTAGCCAGGATGTGTCTGACTTTCCGGTTCTCCTGTGCACTATTTTGCCACTGATCTGGGGAGTGAAGCTCTGGCTCGCAATTTAAATAAGGAGCTCTTTAAACTCCAGCTGTGGGTACACAAGCAGGCAATCTACAGTCAATGCATGAAACTTTCCCAGGTCCGTATTTTAAGTTGCTTCTTGAGGAAGAAAAGTACAGCATTTGCATAGTATGTATACTTCTACACCAAACAACTTCAGGAGATTCTGCTACTTCAACAGCTTTACCTTCAAGCAAACCCTCAATAGCTCTGGCCCCATGACAGAGAAAATGCTTTCAAAACTGGCTTGTCACATGATAGTCCTCCAATGTAATGTCAAAAATATCATGGCCAATATAGTAACTTTAACTCTGCCTTCAGAATAATGGCTGTTAATTAGCTAGGCAGCCCTGTGTTAATACCAGTATCTGTCCAATCTTTTCAGCTTCTTCCACAAGCAAATTTCAGGGTTTTTTTTCTAATTCATAATCTGGGCCCTTGAGCCCCCACTGTCTGAGGTTTTAGATAGGAGGAAAATGTGTTGTGCGCCTAGTAAGGAATGCATGACAGTCTAGGCTAAAAATCAGAATACAGGGCTGCTGTTAGAATATGTCCTTGCAACATGAAATTCTTAATAGCTATTAGCTTTCTATTTGCTATTTTTATTAATGATCAACAGTACTGTTGACAGTACAACTTATTTTCTTATAGAAGTATTAATAAATGTGTCATATTTAAAAGATAATGGACTATAGAGGAAGTAGAGGTTACATACTGTCGCTATAAACACGATCTCAATGGGGTTATTGAATCAGTTCACCCCATTTGGGTCCTCTTTCCCCAAATAGTTGAGTTAGTCCAATTACAGATAGAAAGCCAACCATTTCTCTCAATTCTTTTACTCCCATCAATCACATTTCAAGACCCTGGCCTTTTGTTTTACAGCCACAACGCTTCAACACAATGAGGAAGGTTCCAGATTAACCACGTCCCATTGTGAAGGCTGATAGTTGGCAGAAAAAGAGGCTGCCAAATTTGTCTTCAGGCCCTTTAGCGAAGCAGACGGTTAAACCGACCCAATGCATCCGTTACTCATACAGGTAAGCACTTCCTCACACAAGCAACCCACTGACCTTGGTGAGCCAACGTCTGCTCTGCGAGACACTGACTTTGTTGGTCAGATAAAATGTAACCTGCACCACTCTAGCATGGCCCAGAATAGTAAGCCAAAACAGAACTACTTTTTGTTTCTAAGGCCAAAACAAGTATCCAAGTGTTGGCCGCCCTGATCGCTACACCTTCTCTTTTCTTTGTATTAGGTTACGTGGCACAAGCCGAGTGTACCTGCCAAAGGAAGAGGGAGAAGGTGTCACCTTCACACGTGGCCCACCTTGTAGAAAAAATTCCTGCTGCCAAGAGGACAGACAGGCTACATACTCCAATAGGGACATAATGACACTCCACAGTCAGTCACTGGGAAGAGTTTGCTTTGAGGACAGCTTGTGTGCAGTAAATGATTAACCAACTGAAGCCATGTCCTTAGCTGACAAGATCATCAAAATCATTCCCAGGGACTATACAATCGGAATACCTACACCAGCAGCAATGGCCAGGCATTGCTGGAATGAGCAGTCAAGCCATAGTTTTTTATCAGTCACCAAAACTAGGTTATTAGATAACTGTGTCAAGGTAGAGCGACAAATCTTCATGAGCATACCAGGAAAAGAGGAATTCAGAAAGGGGGCTGAGGAAATAACTCAAGCACAAATCCTCAATGGGAAACTCCATCCAAGTAACAGTAGCTCAGAGAGATTAGGCAGATGGCAGAAATGACCTGAATACCTGTCAATCTTCCTTTATTCCAAAAGAATTTTTTTAATAGCCAAAATGCACAGATTAGAAAATTCGCTTAACATGAAAATATAGGGCCAGATTCTCCACAGGAGTCAACAGCCTTGGCTCAGTTGTCTTCAAGGGAGTTTGGCTAATTGACATCAGCTGAGGATCTGACTCATGTAATGCAGAGACACGTAAAAGGAAAGTTGAAAGAGGCTGAACAAATACTGGGTACCTCATTTTAAAAAAATAATCATTCCAGGTTGTTTGTGTGAGGAGGACTGCAATGTACCTTAGCTATGGCAACATCTTATTACAACGTGTCATATTTCTAGTAAAGAAAATCCTTTCAAGTTCAGCATTAAACTCCCCAGACTCAAATATTCATAAAACACGAACTGCACCAAAAGGTCTAACTGAAGTTTAAGAAAAGAGATAGTAACCCAGAATATTAATCTAAGTATTAACAGCTACTGCGCAGACCTGCAAAAAAAGATGTAGTAAACCAGTCTGTGGCAACATATTCCCTTTCCTGAATGCCTATGAAGCAGACCCAGGTTTTTACTGATTCTTACATTTGAATTAAGCATCGCAGCACACACCACTAAAATGGTGCTCTGTCTATTAGTCTATAGACTCAGTAGAACACTTTTATCTCCTTGCCACTTTGATCCATATCTCGTAAATCCTTAGGCCAGAAGCCAGCGTTAGTGAGTGAAACCATGTAAAGAATTTAAAAAAAAAAAAGTCTTGGCAAATTCAAGTTTGTGGGCTGGTGCTGCTTTAAAAGCCTCTTGTGGATTTAAGGCAACTGTTTTTTATGCAGCAGAATTC
This sequence comes from Eretmochelys imbricata, assembly GCF_965152235.1. Classification (NCBI taxonomy): domain Eukaryota; kingdom Metazoa; phylum Chordata; order Testudines; family Cheloniidae; genus Eretmochelys; species Eretmochelys imbricata. The sequence goes on along the minus strand of NC_135577.1, from coordinate 129,277,181 downwards.
TTAAGAGAGTCAATTTTTACCTTTACCATATCCGAATTCCCTGCATTATAATCGAATCTGGTACTGCATATAAAGTTCCCTGTCTTATTACAGTTTCTGAATTGAGATCATTCCTTCCATTCAGATCGTGAGATCCTAAAAACATCAAATCAGCAGACTATATATGCTGCATATACACTTCCTGTATTGTTCTAACCCATGAATAGTACTACATCCCCCACAGTACATGGCTAAGAAATGGACAAACAGGAACAAACAAATGCCTTTCTAGCTGGCTGTCTAAAGAGACGAGATGACAAACCTGCTTCGTTTGGTTACTTTGAGCCCTGTCATTAACATTTGCTGTCAAACATGGACAGGCTTTGAACATGTTACTTTCTTCACCAGTAGCACAAGTGGCTTCTCTAACCATCAAGGCTCCAATCAAAGGGCTCAGATGGACCCACCTGAATTTTCACAGCAGAAACAAACGACAGTCATGCAGACACGCCTTCTCCTGCCCGCGTGCGAGGGTTCACATGCACACAGGTGGGCACGTGCCGAGAACCTGCATGCCAGCAACAGATTTCCACACCGCAAGAAGCACGTTGGGTGGGATGTTTGGAAGCACTCAGCGCTGGCCCAGGTTCTGCTCCCACTGACGTCAATGGGAGTTTTACCGTTGACTTCACTGGGGCAGTTAGGCCAGTACAGAGTGACTTCTGGGATTGATGAAAGGGGCCCCAGGGGCCATGCCCACAGTTGCATCCCCAATTTGGAGTGGCATGAGGACCCAATTTCCCTCCAAGGAGCGTCACCAGGGGTCCCTCTGCACCCTAGAGAAGCAGGATGGCAGGAGGTGGTCCCTACTACTTATACCAGGAATTGGGGTTTATCAGCCGGCCAGGCCTGTTCCCTCTTTCGCCCGCCATACACTTAGCCCTCTGCTGGGTGGGTGCTGATGGGGCCTCCCAGGGCAGTTATCACTCCATTGGGATGTATGGGGCATTTCCCTCTCTAAGGAGCTATTGTTTCAGGCTCTCTGCAAACTCAGGCAGATGTCACTGCAAGGGTGACACAAAACATTTTCAAGCATTTCTTCGCAGCCACTAGATCTAGAAAGTTTTATATTTAAAAAGTAAGCTTCGATTCCGACATAGTTCTGACTCCAGGCACTTGGATAAAGTCACAGTTATGTCTGAGACAACCGCAACATCCAAGCACTACCCCCCTAATACTCTAACGGCTTCTCTAACACACTCCATTTCAGCTCAGCCGTGCCCTCCACACACGCCCCAAAGCGCTGAACATCGCACAGCAATGCTCAACCGTACTGTGCACAAAGGGCTCGAAGGCCAGTGATCTGCCCGTTATTTGCAGGGTACAGTGCTGCCATGACAGGGTTACATTCAGCTCAATCTCAGACAATTGAAACAGGTTTGCTAAGGGTTTTTTTTTTAATTCCAATGTCTTTTGGTTGTCAAAAGCACAGCCATTTCTAGAACTTGAATTTCTTTTTTTTTTTTTTTAAAGGGTGCATATTTTCCCCTCCAAATCTCTTCCGGGGGGTGGGAGGGGGGAGAGGGCGAGAAAGAGAGAGAGAGAGAGAGAGAGACAGAGAGAGAGAGGAAAAAAACCTGGTGTCTTTTTAGATGACCTGATTCTAAAGTGACTGTCTATCATCAAATCTAATGCTTAAGCAGCCATCTGTTTTAAAAACCATGGCTTTCTCACTGCACAGGTATCTCGTGACTCATGCAATTAGTGTTTTAATACTTGCCCTTTTCAAACATGCAGATGCAAACTGTTGACAGATTCTCTCTCGATCTAAAAATCTCTCTGATTAGGTCCAGGAAGTCTGGAAGGGTTGGAATGAAATGACAATTTCTCCCCAATGATTATGGATGCTTCTGTCTTCTAGATCTCGGTCACTCTTACCAAGATCCTTACCCAGAACAATTTCTCTTTGCCTCTCTGGACTTGTTTCTCAGAGAGAATACATTAACTTGTCATTCACCTGGCAATGAAACCCACTGATCAATTACAGGAGTTTGTAGACAATTTTTTTAAAGCAAAATTATACCTGTTTGTATCTCTTTGAAAGACTGGACAGCTGGTTCATTGAATGGGCCAATTTGCAGTAGCTGAGTTATCCAGTACACATTTGCATTGTGTGATCAATTAGTCATGAAATTTTCTATTCCCAGCATCTGCACATTTGTATCCACTAATTTATATGCACTAAGGCCCAATCCAGCAAAGAGGCTTTTCAGATGCTTTAAATTTAAGAGTTTGCTTAAGTGCTTTGCTGGATTGGGGTCTGACAACCCAGTGTAAAACTCATATTTTCCTATCCAGCTACAAACATGTTCTGGCCTTCCCCTAGCTGTCGCACGCTGCTGAACTTGTAGCATTAGACCTGTAACATTTGTTGGAGATTTAGGAAAGGCACCACATTGAAGCAACATCGCGACTATCTGAAAAGTGTTCCCTACTATTGCTTTAAGTATCACCTCTGGTTACTATCATGCAAAGAGATGTTTATTGTGCGTGTGGGTCTTTCAGTCAAGAACAGGGGAGAGAACACTTGAAAGAAGAACAGGGAAATGAAATTGTAAAACCCCAACTCAATCACCGTGGGGACTCCGAAGCAGGTATAGCACCCGAAATGCTTCTTTTCTCCAACCAGCTAAATATCAAGCCGGCAGTGTTGCATGATCAGAAAGTATAGTGCAGTATGGATTGCTGTTCTGCTGTGTAAGGGACTTTGGAGACCTTCTCTCCTAAGAAAGGTGTATTTCTGTTCATATAGTCCCTTGAGAATGCTTCTGGTGTAACTTAATAATCCTAGGTTTCAGAGTAGCAGCCGCGTTAGTCTGTATTCGCAAAAAGAAAAGGAGGACTTGTGGCACCTTCGAGACTAACCAATTTATTTGAGCATAAGCTTTCGGGAGCTACAGCTTACTTCATCGGATGCATTCCATAATAAATTGGTTAGTCTCTAAGGTGCCACTAGTACTCCTTTTCTTTTTAATAATCCTGTGTGTTTCAGATGGTCAGTTCCCACTGCATATTAAATTTAACTCACACCATCTGTGAATGACTATTATTTCAGAACACTTCACAACAGAGAGGACAGGTACATCTCAGCTGGGGCACTCAGTATTGGCCCAACTCTGTCCTAGTTTCTGTCATCCGTGTCCACAACTGATTGCTCTGGCAATCATTTGCAGATGCAAAACTTTCTTTTATTGAGAGGTGCATAATTAGATGCTGGGTTGAGGCTCCAAAGAGTGAGTGAAGCATGGGGCTGCGCTGAGGGTTATGTTGCTACCTAATGTGGGGAAAGGACATTAAGAATAGTGCCTTTGAGCAGAGGGACCCCAGAGCTATCTGAAGAGTTTTTTCAAGGATCATTGCATCCGTCAGGGAAACGCAATTACCTCGGCGTGGTACACAACTGAGTCGAGGCAGGAGAACAAAGAGTAACTTCTCCAGCGAGAGCTACAGAGGGAGGTCAGGGAGGCAGAATGTCGTTGTTGGGACTGGAATCAGAGCAGCACTAACTGCTACTAGTGTGGGGTGGGGATATCAGGAGACCTTTAATGACCATACGTAGCCAGAGCATCTCCAATAAGATGGTGTCCCTTCATACTACACTGAGGCAGTGGACAGAGAGAAAAGCCCCACATATTGAGACACCCACACCACTTGCTTTATGGCCGGATTTCCTTCCTGCGGCGTGGTTCCGACTGTGTCCAGCCCTGCCCAGGGCCACGAAGCGGATATGACTCAAACATTTTTCATGGACTACAGGAATGAACCCCTCTGTTAAGAGTGCCCGCTGCTGGGCCTCAGGGCTGTCATACCGCTTGGCACTACAGAGTGACGTGGCTTCCGGCCACAACAGGTGAGATAGTCAAAGTGTGCGCAAGCATCCAGGACAAAATATTTCACAGTGCCACAGCTCAACTAGAGACTGCGATGGGGACCATGGGAATTCACAGAGGGCCTGGTAGGGATACATTAAAGCCCTCCCCAGCCCAAACAAACAACTACCCTGACACTCTGCTAAGAGGTACAAGGGGATTTGTTGAGGCTACCCCCTGGGCAGCTTCCACCCAATTCCCTGACAAGCAGGGATATAAGAACCTATGGGGACAGACTAGCAGAGAAGAAGCAGGTGGACTCAAGAGAAGAAGTAGGAGGTGTCTTTCCTGGGATCTATGAAGGCTGAAGCAGCCACCCCTTATACTGTGTGCCTGGATGAAGCAAGTCCTGGCGCTTGTTTCTCTGGACCGTGACTGAGGCAAAACTTGCTCTCCTAGTGAGAGAAGATACAGCAGAGAGCAGCTCTCTCTCCTTGGGTGACGGTTGCTACTTTTAAACAACACCATGCCTCGTCCATAAGCTAATTCCCCACCCAGCCATGCACCTTCTTTGGCCCAGTCTCCAGCCGTCCTGTCACAGAGTCTCCATCACAAATAACATTTCCATCAACACACAACAGACCCCATCAGACTCGTCTCTGGGACCTTGCCAAGCTACCAAACAAAATGGGGGTACCTAACTTGTTTAGCATACCAAAGGCTAGCGACCACCTGTGAATACTGAAACCGCAGTGGCCACTGACCTATACAAATGCACCTCTCTCTGCCTCAGCCCCATGGTTTTCCTGTCTATATACCTACTGAGTATTGTCTACGTCCTAGTTTGGGGACTCTCTGGGACAGGGCCTGTCTTGGTATAGCTTGTTCGTATAGTAACTAGCACATTGTGGCCCAAACCTTTTTTTTTTTTTTTTGCATCCTGTAGACACTAACGGTAATTAGCGAAACAATCCAACATATTTTTCCCCCTAATAAATTTTATTAAGATCGCCCAAGTGGGTATGATGCAGGCGAGTCCTTCCATTTAAGTACACTATCTATCATGACAAACAGCAGGTCACATGGGTCAAAGAAGGCATTTTAAAGCATCAGTTCTGCATAGGCCAACTCCTGTTGGTGTGAGGAGTGTCAAGGTCAAAGAGGAACCAATGGCATCTAAGGACAGGCCAGAGGCTGAAAGTCGAATTTGCAAAGGACTACCATTCCAACAGAGAGAATTCTGGCACTGCGAATGGCTCCCTTGGCCAACCAATTTCATCAAGAGTAGGCAAGATTCTAAGTGCTTGCCATTTGTGTCGTATTTCGGGCTAGCTAATTTTCACCGTGGCTAAAACTTCCCCAATTTTGGCAAGCCATCTGTCTAGCCTAGGAGTATTGCTGTTTATTAAAACCATGTCAACTACCAGTTATAATTGGGAAACATGTTTAAAGTCACAAACGCTGCTCCTCAAATTCTCTAAAAAGAAAGACCACCGCAGGAACCCAGACCACCAGGGTTTTCTGAAGTGAACCTTCTCTGCAAGGCAAGGGTGCCGAATACACAGGCCAAACTATGCCTGACATTATCCCGGAGAATACCCCGACACAGTAGCCAGCATCATTTGAGTACAGCAAAAGGCTTCTCTGGACTAAGGCTCTAGAAAGATGAGACATTGGGACCATTAAGCATAGCGCCTCATCCTGAATTCCTTGTTCAGGCCAACTCCCACTCCAGCCCTTTGCTTCAATGGGAGTTTTCCCAAAGTAAACAGTAAAGGACTGGGGCCAGAGAATGAGGCAAATGCATGAGATACATCTCTCATTGACAGGCAAGGTTAATGTGTCCATTTACACCAGGGCCACATTTGGTCCCAGATAATTACTATGTATAGTGGGCTGGGGGGGAAAAAACATTTTTCATTCATTGTTTTCTTTAAAAATGCATCCCATTGCTTTTGTAGGGAAGTCTAAATCTGAAAATTTTTCCTCCAGTTCTATTCGTCTTATGGGTAACCCTAAAGCAACTCCACATCTGTTTTTTCCCAAGGACAATCCTGGTTTTTCATATGATATCAAGGGAACTTCTCACAGGAGGCCAGAGACATCCCACTTTATCATTTAGAGTCAATGAAAACATGGCTTGCTGTTTTTTTATATAATTATAAAATGTTTGCTCAGAGTCAAATTTACCCTGTGTTTACCAACAGGGCATGGGTTCAGTGTGATGAACAGTGTTTGGAGTGAAGAGAAAATGAGTGCGGACACTAACTACCCCCTTCTTTTGCTCAGAGGAAACATCAACATTTGTTCAGTATTTCATCACAAATTCATGACATGAAGTTACTGTGAAAACTCATCCACTCCGTGAATTATGTACCGGCTGGTGCTGAGGGAAAAGTTGACAGTAGCAGGATTAATACACTTTTCTTTTTATGTGCACTTTTGTGAGACTACTTCTTGAACCTAAAAAAGTCACCACAAAAGTGTTCCCAATTTTCATTTTGAAATTCTGGTCAGCTTAGGGGGACCCAGTCTGTGAAGCTGGATTCCAGAATCAAATTCACACACAGTTTGGAAGTATTTGAATTATGTGGTTTGGATCAGTTCACTTAAAAGATAGGGTCCAGATGGAAAGTTCTGAACTTCCCCGAAGTTGAAGAGTGTCTATAATTCTGCTTTGGTTCTCTTATTGTTACAGCCATATATTGATTATATTCAAATACAAAGAACAAGACGCTGAAATTAAGGTTATATTTTAAGCAACAAATTTACATTAATTTAAATTCAAAGAAACATTGCGGTTACTGCACACACATATTTACAGGCATGTTTGATATATTACCCGCTAGAGCATATATATTGTGTTAATGATAAAAAGAAAAGGAGTACTTGTGGCACCTTAGAGACTAACCAATTTATTTGAGCATAAGCTTTCATGAGCTACAGCTCACTTCATCAGATGCGTACTGTGGAAACTGCAGAAGACATTATATACACAGAGACCATGAAACAATACCTCCTCCCACCCCACTCTCCTGCTGGTAATAGCTTATCTAAAGTGATCACTCTCCTTACAATGTGTATGATAACCAAGTTGGGCCACTTCCAGCACAAATCCAGGTTTTCTCACCCTCCCCCAACACACACAAACTCACTCTCCTGCTGGTAATAGCCCATCCAAAGTGACCACTCTCTTTACAATGTGTATGAAAATCAAGGTGGGCCATTTCCAGCACAAACCCAGGTTTTCTCACCCCGCGTGTTTTGGGGCGGGGGGGTGAGAATACCTGGATTTGTGCTGGAAATGGCCCACCTTGATTTTCATACACATTGTAAGGAGAATGGTCACTTTGGATGGGCTATTACCAGCAGGAGAGTGAGTTTGTGTGTGTGGTTTTTGGAAGGTGGGGGGGGGAGGGGGAGAAAACCTGGATTTGTGCTGGAAATGGCCCAACTTGATTATCATACACATTGTAAGGAGAGTGATCACTTTAGATAAGCTATTACCAGCAGGAGAGTGGGGTGGGAGAAGGTATTGTTTCATGGTCTCTGTGTATATAATGTCTTCTGCAGTTTCCACAGTATGCATCCGATGAAGTGAGCTGTAGCTCACGAAAGCTTATGCTCAAATAAATTGGTTAGTCTCTAAGGTGCCACAAGTACTCCTTTTCTTTTTGCGAATACAGACTAACACGGCTGTTACTCTGAAACCTGTGTTAATAATGTAAAACAGGTTACAATTAAAGGCCAGATCATTTGCTGAGTAACTTACATTATTCTAATATTTTCATTAAAGTAATATTAAAAAGAGATTCATTGGTTCATTGAGTTCAAGGTGAGAAGGGACTTATCTAGTCTGACCTCTGCATAGCACAAGCCTATAGATTTCCCCCCCAAGATTCCTGCTTCAAACCCCGCAACTTATCGGTGAGCTGGAGCACAACTTTTAGAAAAGACATCCAATTCTTAATGTAAAGACCAAGAGATGAGGAATCCGGTACCTCCCTTAGTGAGTTGTTCCAATGGCTAATTGCCCTCACTGTTAAAAATGTACATCCTATTTCCATTTCTCCTATTTTTTCCTAATTTTTCCTATTTCCATTTTGCTGATTTCAACTTGTACCCTTGCTAGAGAGTAGATTAAAGAGCCCTCTCCAATGAGAAATCTTCTCCCCTCTGTCGATACTTTTAGACCACGATCAAGTCACTTCTCAACATTTCTCTTGGATCAACTAAATAGACTGAGCTCCTTTAGCCTCATTGCAAGGCATGTTTTACAATCTTTCCGGCAGCCAAACCGGCCTCACTCAGTTCAGTGAGCAGTGCCTTGCATTACAGTCCACTATTCATCATTGAGCACCATAGGCTGAGAGTTACCATACCTTAGTAATAGCAAGCTGTAGAAATAAATGTGTACACTACTCATGGGCTTGAAAACGAAATGCTGAGGCCTACTTACCCTTCCTTGACCATCTGCCCAGAGGGTTAGCGAAGCAGGAGGCAGGCTGGTATGAGCCTCCGCCGTCATGCTGTGGCTTCATTTTTATCATTGCTGCATAAGGACTCAAAAGATAATCTTAGGCACTTGCAGGGATTTTACATGTGCCCAGCTCTGAAGTTGTACTGGCTTACCCGTGGCCTACTGGGAAATTTGGGAATGGGCAATTAATAAAGATGTGACAACCCAATGCCAAAATCCAATCAAACTCCAACAAAAAGCATGGTAAAAACTGGCAACCTGAAAGAGAGAGTATTCCTCCTACTTCTCAGTCTTGAAAGTACTTGAAAGTATAGCCCTGTCTTGTGTAAGAAGAGATATGCAGGATCAGGCCCTTTGTTTGCTGTCAATCAGGAAACAGTAGCTACATTCAAGTTGAACAAAAGCCTATTCCAGTATAGTGGGGCCCCAAAAGCGAACTGCCTGAGAACAGGCTCTGCTATTTCCACTGAAGTCAACTGTATTTAGTATTCAGATTACTTATGGCGATGACAGGAAGTAATTCAGACTGAAATGTTCCTTGGAAATAAAATCTATGAGAATAAAAACCTGCAAAGACACAGCAAGTAAGCAGAGGACAGCATGACCATCAGAGTGAGGGAAAGCCCCTCGGGCTAGAGGCCGAGTGGGTGGTGGGATTAGAACATACTAAGGAACACAAGCACAAGGTAGCTGATATTTGGCTGATGAGGACTTATGCCCAAGTACAGCTGGAGACAGAGTACAGAGGAGTTGCTTGACAGCTGAGTGGACAGAAGGTGGTAGAATCAGAGAATCTCAGGGTTGGAAGGGACCTCCGGAGGTCATCTAGTCCAACCCCCTGCTCAAAGCAGGGCCAATCCCCAATTATTGCCCCAGATCCCTAAATGGCCCCCTCAAGGATTGAACTCACAACCCTGGGTTTAGCAGGCCAATGCTCAAATCACGGAGCTATCCCTCCCCCCTTACCAGCATTAGAACAAGCAACCCTTCTCCGTGGATACTGGAGAACTTCCTTCCTTCCCAACAACTGAACCAGATTTGTTGCAGGTTGAAGAAAATAACTGATTTGTAAAAAATCCCTCTGGTTTGTTGTGCTAGTTTCTTTTCCCCTCAAGGTACGTTCACACTGCAGCTTCCCAGCTAAAACCAGCCACATACCTAGGGACAGCACAGGAGATGGTTTGGGCTAGCTGTCCGAATACACACTCAGGCACCGGGACCATACTGAGATGGCTCAGCCCAAGCTGCCTCCTGGGCTATTCCCGGTTACGCTGCTATTTTTAGGGTTAGCTCACGCAGAGCTAGCGTGTCTGTCCACCCGAGCGGAGAAGCACACTCCCAGCTGCAGGGTCGACATATCCTAAGTGACGCTGGGGTTGCACTCTGAATTAGTCCGACCCCTGCATAATGCAAAAAATGAAGTCATTGTAAAAGCAAATACTTACACGAACTTACTATTCAGAGCCAGAAGTGTCTTTTAAAATAGACACCTGCTGCCCTTTAGCGAAAGGCTATTGGCAGCATCCACCTGAATTGTTACCCTAGATGCTAAAACCTTTACCAGTCACAATAATAATACTGTGTAGGGAGAGAAAATTCAAGTACCATTATGTGTTTGATGAACCACAAAGACCCTTGAGAATGTTCATATTAATGAGAACATATCATGTATTCAGTGCAGAGGCTCTGTAGCGTTTAGACTATAATGTACCTTTAAATGGAGACTGTCACACTGTGTCCGAGAAAAGCTACCTGCAATTATTATTTTTATCACCTAATGCGAGAGCTGAAAGAGATTGGGGGGAAGTAGCTCACTCATTTCAGTTTGTCTCCTTTGAGGACTGGGCGGCACACACTGCGTGAGCTGCTCAAAAGCACAAAGGACAGCTGTGTGCGCGGCTCCCTCTGGAAATCGATGGGAGTTAAGAGGCACCAGTCATTAGTGCCTTTGAAAATCCCCTGCACCGTGGGTGCAGTTAGTGTCACTGCGTCCCCCTAGAGTCGGGATTTAAAACGGAGAACAATGCATTTGTCAAAGCACAGTAATTGGCCTAGAGGCCCAAGAGGGTCACCGGCAGGAGCTCCCCTGCTCCTGGGGACTGGTTGGACTACACAGAAGCGGGACCAACTGCATCCTCAACACTATATCCCCTTCTCTCAGATGCCACCAAGCATTCAGGGTCTACCCCCCAGCAGTGCAAAGAGTGGGTATGGGTCTGGAGTGGTAACACCAGCCACCCTCTAGACCCCCAGAGATTGCCTCAATCCCTTCCCCCCAACCACCACCCGTACTCAAGGGGTCCCAGGGACAGCTGCAGCCCGAGGAAATGCCCAGCTATGGAATGTGCTGCAAGGAACCGGAGCTCAGTGCGAAACAGAGCTGGTGCAGAGAAGCAGGGATGCAGAGCACGAGAGCTGGTGATGGGCAGGCAGACCCCACACCAAGGGCTGCAGCAATTCTGTGCCAGGATGAGCGGCCCACTGGTGCTGGCCATTGCACGTAACCCTGTCTGCAACAGTGCAGCCTGCGCAAACAGCAAAGAGACGCCCCCTTCCATGAAGACGAGGGCTCTGTGGGACACCAAGAGGGTGTTCATGTCTACGGTAACTGAATACCCCTAAACCCATCATGACTCGCACATCCTGCCATTGCTTCCCTGTCTCCCCCGAACACACACACCCAGACCCCACTGAGCCCGCATTCCTGCAACTACGATGCCAGTTCGTGGGTCTGCGGAGTCGGTCGGTCTCTTTCCCCCATTAACTCCTCCCCTCCGCCTGCACCTGCCCAGTCAGTCCCGCTACTCTACAATGCGGTCTAAAAATTACCAGCTTGGCCCAGAACAGGAAAACTGGCTTTGATATCACTGTAGGGAACCCACCACCCATTTATTTCTGAGGCTTTTCTCTCAGTTCTGTTGAGGTCGCTATACTGCCCCAGTAGGCAACAGAGACTTGCTTAAGCGTCTTCAGGAACTGGATGTAATGGGAGGGGGAGCCCTTTAGAAACACAGGACAGCCGCCCCTGCAGAGCCCAGCCTCCTACAGCAGTGAAGTTTGGCTATCCCAGTCACTGGGCACCCAGATGGTACAAAGTCCCAGTCATGAGAACACATTTTCAAAGAACAGGCCTCTCCCACATTCCCCTGGTTTTCCCAGGCACCCAAAACTAGCCGGCCAAGCCAACCGTTGAGCCCTTTGAAGCCAATGTCTCAATGGTTTTTTTTTTCTCAACTGGTCCAAGATACAAACTACTCAGTTTACAGGGCCTCCAAGGGTGTTTCAATGAAAGCCAGCCATCTGTTCACTAGGGAATCAAATCCGGGCAAGCCAGCTCCTCCAAGCTTGCTCACAAAAACCGTTCAAGCTCAAGCCCTTGATCAGCAGGCACACAACTCCCATCGCTGCTGACGGCAATAGGGTGCGCAGATCCAGGGCGGCGCGTTTACCGATGAAGAACGAGTCAAAGGTCGCACCTCTGAGCAGACAAGCTGCCAGGAAATATGCGAGGAGAGGGAGAGGAGCTGGATTGAGCTATTTTTCCTCTTCATTTGTTTTCCCACTGACTCTAATTAAACTGGATTTAGCTCAGGAGCCAGGAGAGATTTATTTATTTATTTTGAAGTGCTTCCTTGCTGCCAGGCTTCCTCCCAATTCCCCTAGCTCCGATTCAGAGAGAACACCTTGACCCAATATATGCAGAGCATCAACGGTTTCCTTCTATGGAGATGCAAGCAATGTGCTAATAAGCCACTCAAGAGAGCAGACAGAAAACGCTTTAAATGTCAAGAGGATTGTTTTGGAGTTATCATCTTCTTACTCTGAACGCGGCACAGTTGGCAGGGTAGCTCCCGCATGGGTATAAAAGTGGAGTAGGGTCCATTGAAGACAACAGAGCTGCCACCGCTTACACCCGCTGAGGATACGGCCCCCTCTTTTGCTTGCTTGAAACTTAATGCATTTTAATGATATTTATCAGATATAAACCTTGCTTTTAGTTGCCACCTACATGGAAAGCATTAAACGCCATGTTCCACATGCCCATCTTCCTGTCATATTTTGCCAGATTTTGACACCATTCCAAATATCTTTGCCTTTATTTCCAGTCACAAGATGCTCCAATATGAGAGAGACAAGGTGGGCGAGGGAATCTCTTTTCTTGGACCAAGTTCTGCTGGTGAAAGAGACAACCTTTGGAGCTCCGGACCCCCTTGTCTCTCTCATATCCTGGGACCAAGACAGCTACAACACCACCACCGCGAACTCTAGGATATAAAATTACCAACAGACTAATCCTGCATTACTGACTGAGCTAACTGGCACTCAGCAACACTCCGAACAGTATTTGGGCATCAAGGCTGCAGTATTTGTCTGTAAAAAGAGTACTTCAGTCACTCTTCAGCCACAGGACCCGATCGAAAGCCCTCTGACATTGGCAGGAGCTTCTCCGCTGGCATCAGCGGACTTTGGATCCACCCCCAAAATTCATTCCATCGCAGTTATTTAATGTTTCCCTACAAATCGGTGAACATTTCTATACGTTGACTGTGCTCCCTGGATCATGCACGAAACCTGCGCAATGGAGTGCAAAACCAAGCCGCCCTGTTCCTCTCCATAAAAATCCAGTGCGCCTTTGCTTTGCTCCCCCGTGTAAAATGCTGAAGTGTGTGACCCATTGCATACAGCAGCAGCCTCTGGGACCGCCAAGAAAAGAATCCGTTGGAAAAGTCATTTCTATTCATTTGTGTTGGTTAATGGGCAGGTTGATGGGCCAGAATTATTTCCCGCTCTCCACACTCTCTAAGTGCATTAGCTTACATGCAGAAAATGAAATAGTCTCCCAGCATTAATGAAATCTCAGTGCTAAAATATGCTGGGAGAAGAGGGAACAGCCTTCAAGGGAATCTAAGTGGGTTGAGTTAAGAGTTAAAGTTTTGAAGGATCGGCTGCTCAGTAAATGGTCCTGGAGTTAGCAGTTGCAGAGCACATCAGCTGCTTAGAAATGCACAGCACTGCAGCAGGACATAATACCTTTCCTGTTCTCTGGTGAGACTGCTTTGGTTTCTGTCACACAATATCCAGAATTGTACAGGGTTAAACCATATGATACAATAACCGCATTCAAAGATCTGCATGATGGGGAGCACTGATTCAGAAAACCAGCTCTCTACACGAAACTAGCCATATCATTTGGGGGTTGGGTAATTAAGAGGCTGGCTTTTGAATATAAGAGCTAATAATCAGCTATCTTCCTGAACCTAATTAGTTTTCCTAACAGGGAAAATGCATTAGTGTTGGGGTTCCCACCTCCCTTGAGTTTTTTTTCCTCCTTCCAGCCTCACTTGTTTCACTGGCTTCAGCCAGAGTATTAGGTAAAAGCAGGTTCAGCTATGACATACAGCCATCAATATTGCTAAAGCCAACAGCCATTAATCTCCTTCTCTGGTTAGCTGCAAGCATGCAGCTCAAAAACAAAAACAGCAATGTGGCTGAGAAAAGTTCTTTCTTGACAAGACATGACCACCAGTTTATGTTGAATGGCTGGCTGTATTTTCTATACAGGATACTTAATCAGACCCCCAAACCAAGTTGCCATATGGAATGCAAGGCTCCGTTCTTATTCTTAGATCCACTGATTGATTTTAAATGTGCATCTTTGTAAAACATTAAAAAATATTTTAAAATTAAGCCTATTGGATAAGGCTTTTAGCAGGCATTAAAAAAAAAAACAACAACACCAGGAGCAATCTCTCTAATGTTTAGTGTCAGGAATGCTCACCCTTCCACATTAGTCACTGCAGCAACGGAAAAGGATCATCCTTCACTTACCAAGGGTGCTTCTTGAGAGGGGGACGCTTCCCTGTGTGTATTTAGTACTACAAGATACTGCTTTCCAGCTGGCCATCGCATAGCTTTGGCCCATCTCAACAATACTCTTCTCTCCTCTGCCCCAAGCACCGTGCCTATGCTTTTCAATGTCTCTCTCTTTTCTTCGGGTTTCATTTATAAACATTTTGAGGAATACTACTAGTTACCCAGGCCTGTCGGTGGGGTTTTTTTAGCTCTTTTAATTATAGAAGCTGTTATAAAATTGTGTGTGTGTGTGTCTGTGGAGAGGGATACATATTACATACACATGCCTCTCTTTATATGAAGATACCTGTCTTTACACACACGAACTTGCATTCACCTTCAGCAGCATTTTGACGCCTACAAATTGATGGACATTTACGATTACTAAGGGCCGTGTCTTTCCTGGTCATGGGAAAAGCGCACGGAAGTAACAGAAACATATAAAAAGAGAAAAGATGTGCAAGACACAGGCGAACAATCTGTAGTGAAACATGGAGGAGCATACAGCTGGAGGTCTGACCACAAAATACAGCGAGGAAACCTGTGGAGAGCAGCCTGTGGAACTCACTGTGCATAGCAGAGATATACCTGCTTCTGGGAAAGGAGACTGGGTTGCATTTATGTAATCTGTGGCTGTGAGCCTCTTGGAATTTGCAAATGAGCCTCCCTCCCACCCACACATGCTGTTTTCAGACAGCCACTGTAGGCCTGGTTAAGCGATTGCTACATTTAGATTATAGATCTCACCAAAATGTTTACAGCTGCTCATCTCAAGTTACTTGTGCAAATTGTTACACAGTTGGAATGTTTGTCTCTACTATAACAGGTAGTGATTTTCTGTGCCTCCTTCCATTTTTCCTCCAGGCCACACCCCGCACCTCTGATATTATAATTTCGGCAGTTCATCCAGGTCGTGACATTTCCCTGCTGTAATTCAGTTTGGTGTAATATCATGCAGAAGGTTGTGGTTTGCAGTCAGACTTTCCAGGATAGATCTGTAGTAATTTGCTACACTCTTCATTCTGCAGCCTGCAACGCATGGGAGTACATGACCCCAAGACATAATGGTTCGCAGGGCCTGGAACAATACAAACCATTTATAACAGATCCAAAAGCCTGTCAAATTCTGCATCCTTGGCCTAAAGAGCTTGTAAAATTGACATGAAGAATTTTGTTCTCCCATCTTTAATATATCATTCATCTTTACAGAACACCGTTTCTTCAAGGTATCTAATAACAACTCTGTGCCCATATGAAGCCTTCTCACCTACATATTCTTATACTGCACTGCAACTCTACCGTAGAATAAAAATATGTCACAGTAATGTTCTGAGTACTTACTTTTTATGCTTTAGTAACCATGCATGGCGTTCAGAGAGATATCATTTAAAAAGGGAAAAGAGCATGCAGCTCTTGAGTTTCTCGAGGGTTATTTTGCAGAAAATAAGCTAGCTAAAATTAAGGAGGTGAAATAAATATGAGAAAAGCCCCATTTTTTTCAGGCCTTTTGGATCTTTGTATTACAGTGGTCCAGGGAATAGGGGATTGGGCTAGGAGTCAGGCAGATCTGAAGTGTGTTCCTAGCTGTGCCGCTGACCTGCTGTGTGACCTTGGGCAAGTCACTCCACCTCTTTGAGCCCGTGTCCCTACCCACGCAAAGAGCTTGTATACATGGCATTAAACGGGACTACGCAAACAGGTACCTTCCAGTTCACACTAGAAGGGTCTACACGGGACAGTTCCAGCGCAACACTTCAGGGCGTGCTCCAACTCACACCCCCATAGTCCGCGCTGACGTTAGTCAGTCTTCCAGGCTCACCTGGAATATTATTAATAATTGTATCAGAACTAGTGGATAGAGCACTGGGCTGGGACTCCGGAGCCCTGGGTTGTATTCTTGGCTCTGGCACTGAGCTGCGAGGTAACTGTGGATAAATCACTCCGCATCTCTATGCCTCCATTTCCCCATCAGTAAAATGGGAACACTGAGACTGACCTCCTTTGAAAAGCTCTGAGAGCTACTGATGAAAAGCACTACGCAAGAGCTAGGTATTATTATTACCACTCATAATACTCTGAAGTAACGTTAGTTTAAAACAAATGTATAATCGCATTTATCTTAAGACAGTGAACTACATTCTTCTGGGATCTTGGAATCTGTGTTCACATGGATCGGTGGTTTGCATTTTAAAATACGAAGGGCCAGACACCACTGTTACCAGTCAGTGGTGCTCCAGTGAAGTCCAATGGCATTTCGACCTGTTGAGGAGTTGGCACAAAGACAGGAGATATTAAAAAATGAGAAGGGAAAAGGTAGTAAAATTTCTTTTCCTACTACTTCAGTCAGGTCCATTTTTTGGCATTAATTACTGTCATTATTTATCTATGAGTTTCGTTAAGTGGGAGGGCGTACACAAATGAGGACGTAGTCCCTGCCCCAAGGAGATTACAATTGGGCATGATCCTGCTGTCATTGAAGTCAGTGGAAAAAATCACATTAAACTGCAATGGCTGCAGGACGGGCCGCCCACATTTTCAGGATTCTCGGTGCAATATTGCCACTAGTTTTCCAGTCAAAGAAAAAAGAAAAAAAAACTATGAACAAAAAGATTTCAGGTACAATTTTCAAAGGCACGTATATTTTCAAAAGAGATTTAGGCCCTAAGTTGCCTAAGCGTGCCCATGTCACTTTTGAAAATGGAACCGCGGCAATTTGGAACATTTTACCTTTCCTCCAAATTACTCTGGAAAATCCCACTCTGTATTTCCAACAGCTCCCACTGGAGCTAACAGGAGCTTTATGATGACTGTTTCACTTCAACAGGAGCCGACTTAGGCGGATGCTGAGCACTTTGGAAAGTTACTGTTCCATAATGTTGTGACAGATGTGAGACCTGGTCTTCAAAGGATTACCTTGAACAACGTGCCAGACAAGAATGGACTCTTGGAACAAAACCGTTACATGGTTTTCATGGGGTTATCCAGACTCCAGTTATGCAAAACCCAGCCTTTTGAAGCTACGCCCTGAGGAGTGAGCTATTGTCTGCTGATCACCTCTTACATGAGGATAAGATCAAAGACCTAAGCAGCATAAGGGAAAGACTGAACTATTCATAATTGTTCTGATTCTGAATTTGAAACAGTTAGGAACTTGTCACCAGAGGGAAAACCCAGTTCTGGGTTTTGATGGACAGACACCGACCAGAGCCTGAGGTTGGAGTTGGGGTGATCTCTGGTGAGCTTTTTTTTAGCATGTATGCAGGTTCTTTTATTGTTTTTAATGTTTTCCCTGTAATGCTTTCACCTTAAGAATAAACATGCTTGCCTAGAGAGAGCTGTGTGGTAATTTATAGCTGTAGGCCATTACACTGTTCATAGCCTCTGGAGAGAAAAGGAAAGTGCAGATGCTGGCCTGTACAGGCAGTCTGGCTTGCTGGGAATATTACAGCAGAGGCAGGGAACCGTGCAACTGGAAAACTCCAGTCAGGAGAGAGAGAGAGTCGTGTGCCTCTGCCCAAGAGAGGTGATGGCTGAGGAACTGGAAGCCTAGACTGGTGTCCTTGAGGAAGAAATACATATGCCGTTGCCCTAAATGGGTGTATATATATATATTTTTTTTTAAATGCGGAGGTTGCCAATGAAAAACAAGACTGAGTTTAATGTATCATTTTAAAATATCATATGTTCACTTACAATTGAAAAACCACTGTCTCCCAACATTATGAATATCTGCAGGTCCCTGGTCCATACAGAGACCAAGTATAATGTGCATTACAGAATGACAGTAGATCACATTTAACTCTTATTTACAAAGAAGTCTTAGCCCAGATGTGCAATCCTTTTTTCAGTAACGATTTCAGCAGAATTGTTAGCAACCAACTAAGGGCACGATCTCTTTCATAGATGCCCACGCACAACGTATAAGCCTTAACAAATATTCTACAATGCATTGCAGAAGCTTATGCTCCAAGAAATCCAACAATGTGTGTCCCTGTGTTTGACAGGCGAATGGATGCACTGGTGGCACACAGCGTTTAATGCTTCAGTAATGCAAACGCCAAGGAAAATCCTCATGACCGTTCCTAATATTTTGAATTACATCGGATTTCAAAAAACCTCCAGCCACAAGTTTGCTTGCAGGTGCGTCATGGACACGAATGGCCTGTTGCCTTCGTGTGTGTGCACGTGCCAAAAGCAACGCGTACTAGAAAAATGACAGTGATTCCGTAACATGTACGACCACAATACTCTTGTGAGAATGGGAGGCATGACAGCAATGTCACATCACTGAGCTATGCTGCTTACGTAATGTGGAGCAGGAACTGGAAACACTGGGGCAAGTGAGAGACAGAGGAACACATTTAGCCCTACGCAAGCAAGTGCAACTTCTATTGTAGCTAACAGGGCTGCATCTACTTAGACCAGTAATTAATGTGACCCAGAGCTCCCTCATCCCCAGGCCACCCCTTGGATAATGAAGTAGCATGGGTGTCTCAGAGGTGTGTATTGCGATTATGGGGCGGGTGCAGCACTATGGTACCCTGCTCTTTGGACTTTCCGGCTTTTGTTGTTATGTCACAGCTTTATCGTAGATTATGGCTGCATATCGTATGTACCATGTTCTCCTGCAAACGTGCTGCAGCTACTGTCCATCCAGCATGTGCTTCTCTTCTACTAGGAGGGGGTTTGTTTAGCCTACCTTTCGAAACCATTTGTAATAACCATCTGATGAGCTAAACAAAGTGCTGATTTACATTCTGGACCATGCGTTTGAAGGCACTGAGGCTGCATGGGGAGGGAAATCAGCACAGATTTTGGCCCTGTAATTTCCAAATGCACAACATCAGTGTGGACAAACTACTTGCATTCATCTAATCTGCTCCTCCCGGCTGCAGTTCAAATTCCCGTCCATTTGTACCAATATAAACCTTGCAAAGCCAGCTCTCAAATCGAGGGTCCTCCACCACCCAGAGTAATGCATTATGTTTTTAACAGGTGTGCACCAGTACAAGACAGAGAATTACAGATTGATCTTAGATGAGGTGATTCGCAAGCCACGGTAAAGAAATGTAACATGGCTAATGAGAAGAAATGGTCCAACAGTAACATGTGCCCTGTAAATTGATCCCTATATTGGCCACTCCAGGCTGTGATATGTTACACATTCCGGTAGTCCTGGTTGTCTCTTTTACCGCCCTGCATGATTTCTACAGCAGCCACTCTCTAACATGCACCAATTTGCTTCCCTCTCCATGTCTAACTGGGATATTTGTCTTCTCTGAATCTGCGCTGTGCCAACACGCTGGGTCAGCATTCCCGACACCAGGATGCTGTTGCCAGGGAAGGCATCTGAATGATAGAAATTCACGGCGAAATGCAAAATAAATACATCACAAAATCCTCTCCGGGGAGGGAGCCCCGACCGAAGTGCAGGCTCCTGGCAGTGCTGAGGGGGGGCATGAGCGCAGCTGGCTGAAGGGAGGCGCTGGCTCCCCGCGCTACGCACCCCTTGCAGAGGAGCTCCCAGGACCCCTGGACGAGCCTGGGCTGGACTTGGCCGTGAATTGGGAGCCCCGCAGACCTTGGATCCCCGGGTGGCTGCGGACGCGTGGCTCGTTCGCCAGGGAAAGCTTATTTCTAGCCTCCCCCGTCCCTCCCCAAACGTCGCCTGGGGGCTTTCTCCGCGTTTGCTCTGGCACCGGGGGACCGGGGTGAGTCCCATTCCGGCCTCGCTGTACCCCCGTTCCTGCACCCCAGAGCTGGATGATCCCAACCCCACGGCCAGCCGGCGGAGCACCGCGGCCGTGTGGCGCCCACGAAGAACGGACCCTGGAGGGAGGGGAACGGCAGCGCGCCGCCAAATCGCTCGCTCCCCGCTCCGGAGCGGGGACTCCGTTTCCGTTCACACGGCGGCCCATCGCCGCCGCGCGGCGGGGAACCGGGACAAATGGGTTTACAGCCGATGATCAACGGGTCTCTTAGCTCCCAGCCCAAGCACCCGCTCCCTCCTCTGCCGCACACGCTCCAGGTGGGAAGCGAGGGCTGACAGGACCCTGGACCGAGCCCCCAGACGTGCTGTTTGCAGCGGGGGTCCCCCCTCACCCCACCCCCGGGAAGCCTTGAATCCGCGTCCATTCATCCGCTCCCATCCCCATTTCCCCCAAGCGGTCTCTGGCAGTGGGAACCCGGACTCTCTTCTGATGCCAGTGCTCATGGCAACGGGGGTGCACAGAAAGCAAACTCCCTGCACTTCCCGAGCCGGAAAACCGAGCCCGGGCTCTCCGGAGAAGCGGGAGAGGGAGGTGATGAGCCGGGGGGGGGGTGCATGCCGATGGGGGTGAGGGGGAGGGTATCAGGAGGCAGGAATCCTAAGGGATCCTCTCTCTGCAGACAGCAAGTTTGATCCGGCGCGCCAGGTCGGTCCCGTCCCCCAGCTAACAGCCACGGAGGGGCTCCAGTCTTGCAATGCACAATGACAACCGAGCAATGCCCCCCACCCCAGCCCCATTCTGCACTGGGGAGGGGGGGCGCAAACCCCTGCCTCGGCGGGGGTGAGCCCCACCTCTCCCTCGCCCGCGGCGGAAACTTCCCCCCCCCACCAGGTCAGGCTCGGGGGGCGGCGGGGGGCGGGACTCACCGTACACCCCTTGGCCGGAGATCCCCTCCAGCAGCACCGTCAGCAGCCAGACCAGCCCGTACACTAAATCCATCTTCGCGCCAGCATCCACATCTCCAGCCCCGGGCGGGAAGGAAGCGCGGGACCCGCCGCGGGCCGATGCCCAGCCCAGCGAGCGCCGAGCGGCTGGGCGCCCCGGGACGGGCGGCGGGCGGGGGCTGCCCTCCCTCGCGGCAGCGGCGGGGCCAGCCGGGGGCCGGTCCGCTCCTCGGCCCCGCGGGGTCCGCCCTCCGCCGGCTCCTCTCGCCTCCCCCGAGTCACTCGCCGGGCTCCGCGCAGCTTCCAGCCGCCTCCGGGGCCACCCCAGCCGGCTGCCGGCTGCCGTCAGATGCCATCGCAGCGCGGCTCCCGGGGCATGGTGCGCGGCGGGGCGGCGGGGGCCGGCAGCCGCGTGTCCCGCCCCCGGGCGCTCTCCGGGACCAGCCTCCCCAGCCGCTCCGGAGAAGCAGCCCCAAAAAAAAAAAAAAAAAAAAAAACCCAAAAAACGCCGCCCCGGCCGAGGGCGGCAGCAGCCCGCGGGGAGCCGATGCACACGGCTGCCCTGCGGCCCCCAGCCCGGGGCCCCCTCCCCAGGCAGCGGCCGGGGCTGGGGATCCGCGGGGCGAGCAGCGCGGGCGGCCGGGAACAACGCAGCAGCCGCCGCCGCCCGGGGCCACGCACCTGCCCCAGCCCTGCCCGGGGATGCAGCGTCCGGCAGCGGCCGGGCTCGGCGCGTGTGTGAGCGGCGAGGGGCGGCCGGGGCGGTCACGTTGCGCTCTGCGTGCGGGGAGCCGGGGCTGGGGAGCCGCAGCCCGGCGACGTCAAAGCCTGCGTGGCTCGGCTGCCTGCCGGCCCGCCTGCCCGCCCCCTCCTCCGCCCCCTTCCCCGCGCCGGCGCCGAGCTGCGGGGGGGGGCGGGCGCGCCGAGCGGGGGGGGCCCGGCCGCCCCAGCCCAGGGGCAGGCCCGCCGAGCCCCCCCCTCGCACGTGGGGAGGCCGGATCGCAGCCGGGGGCGGAGGGGACCCTCCTGCCCCTACGCCGCTGCCGAGCGGCTACGCCCCCCGGCCCCCGGCTTGAAGGGGGGTCCCGTCAGAGGCAGGGTTTGCAGCTTGGAGACAAATGGCTCCCAGCACCCCCACTCCACAAACTGTACCAGCGCCCCTGCAAGGGGAAGCTGCTACCCTCTCCTGGCGCTTCTCCTTCTCCAGGGGTAGCTCCTCAGCCAGCGGCTCTTCGCTGGGTCAGAGGCTGCCTTGCCCACCGACTGCTTCCACGCATCATTTTCATTAGGAGCCTGTTCTGTCCTCAGGACACTTTGCCTTCCTGGCCTGACTTTCTTCCCCTCCTTGGTGAGCGTCCTCAGTGTTTTCTCCCTTCCCAACATCTCCTCCTCCGGGGCTAACATCACAGGGGGCCTGGGGCTGCTGGAAATGAGGATCAGCCACTAAGCTGGCTTGCCTTCTGGGCCTAGTGATGTGCCCAGAGGGATGGGAAGTCTGGCCAAACAGGTACTTTCCTCCCCTGGTGTTTCCTCTCTTGGAAAATCCCTGGGAACTAGGAAGCAGGAGCCATCTACCACTTTCCGTGTGTAGCCAGCCTAGCACCATGGGATCCCATTGATGGTTGGCCCTTCCCAACTAGCCCACTAAACATGATTAACAACAGCACTGTCTTCACGCAAAACGCACAGTCAACCTGTGGAACTCCTTGCCAGAGAATGTTGTGAAGGCCAAGACTATAACAGGGTTCAAAACAAGAACTAGATAAGTTCATGGAGCATAGGTCCATCAATGGCTATTAGCCAGGATGGGCAGGAATGGTCTCCCTAGCCTCTGTTTGCCAGAAGCTGGGAATGGCCGACTGGGGATGGATCGCTTGATGATTCCCTGTTCTCTTCATTCCCTCTGGGGCACCTGGCATTGGCCACTGTCGGAAGAGAAGATACTGGGCTAAATGGTCCTTTGGTCTGACCCAGTAGGGCCATTCTTATGTTCTTATGTTAAATGTGATGGCCCCGGCAGCCCCCCATTGGGCTCTGTTTAAGGAAGGGCCTACTCTCCAACAACTCCACTGCTCTTCCACCCTCTTTATCCCCACATGGTCTTTTCTTCCTTCATATATTAGATCTGGATTGGGGCAGCCCCATTACTTAGGACACTGTAAAAACTTGGAAGAGGAAGAAAGCCCCTATCCCCAAGAGCCCACTAGCCAGGTTTAGGACATGACACAGCTGGGGGAGGGGGAGGGGGAGGGGGAAGAGGGTGAAAAAGGCAAAGAGTTGGAGAAGACAGGGAGCAGTGAGGTGAGCCTATCATTCAGCGTGGCACATTAGCTCCCTGCCAGGGAGCTAATCAGTCTTCGCTAACTTGTGACCACTCTGTTAGAGTCGAAGCTTGGGGCATGCTCCACCTCCGGGTGAAGGTCAGGGGAGTGCTTGGAAGGTCAACTGGTGTCTTGGGCTCCAATCCTGATCAGGAGTTGAGAGGGAATGTGAGGTGTTTGCCAGTTGCCCAGGTGCACCAGATATCTCCCCAAAGTAAGCCCAAAATGAGTTTGAACATGCTGCAAGACCCCATCTTTTCTCCCAGGCACGAGGAGAGGAGCAGTTTTTATGTGGGGGATGAACAGCTGTTGGTTGGGGAATCCAACATGAAATGGGGGAATGTTGCCCTCTTACTGCAGGTGAGTAGACTGAAGCCCTATTTTTAAGTGAAAATTTGAACCTTGCAAGTGTAGGGAGCAGACCCCTGTCTTCTGGTGCACTGTTTACTTTGTATGGCCTGTCCACAGGAGCTCAGGTACGGGGCCAGCACGGGTTCAATTCCTATGTTAAGGCAAGAGTCAGACTACATCAATCTGCTCTTACGGTGCCGTGTCCTGTTAAATTCACTTACTGAGAACAGCCTCCCTTTGCTCCTGGGACCGAGGGCCGACTGGACAGCAAGTGATTCTTCTTTCTTGGACCCAACCCCTGCCAGGTTTCTCCTGAACCCATGCCGCTCTTGAATTATCCAGAATTTACATTGGGGTTAGTGAGGTCAGAATCTGGCCCTTCCACTTCAGTTCCTATCGTTCCACACAGCTGAAAGCCGGGATTGTAAAACAGCTCTTTAAGGAAAGCTAAATTTCCCTCGTACATGCCTGCCTATATCAATGAAGGATTAGTGGCCGAGGCCAACAAAAGATGACATGCTGGAAGAAGCTGCAGCCCTGTCAAAGTCTCTTGTGACACCCGTGGCCCAGCCGGGTCAACAGCATTAACGAGGGTTGGAATCTTTGCAGTCATTCTTTAATCCCGGCCAGCCGCTGAGCTCTCTTTCTGTGCTCCTGGTTTGCAGTGATGTAGTGCATTGGGGTACGAGCACGCGGCACACTGTTTACCGGAGGTCAGAGCACTGTCCATACAGGCTGTTCTTAAATGCATTCGTAAATGCTGCGGGCCAGGTCTCGGCTCCCACGGGGGCTGTTTTGGCTGGGCTATCTGAGTACTCCCAATGAGGGAATGTGCACCGGGTATACAGCCAGCATAACGAGCTTTGTGCCAATGCAAGGGGCACGGCAGGGGTCTGTGCTGTGCTCCAACAATTCCTGCTGCCCACACAGCCCCTTGGGGGTCAGGGCAGCTGTACACGCAGCGGGCGCCATCCGTTTCCACTGACTTCAGTGGGAGTTTAAAGCACTGACGGAATCTCGCTGGCCTGAGAATCTGGAGGTGGGAGGGTACATACAGCCGCATTTCCCTCCACCCGCCCCACTCACCCATCCCAGATCGTGCACAGATAGGAGCGCAGCTGGACACAAGGATTCAGCCGTCTGATTCCCATGTTCTTTGTAAATCCAGTAGCACGAGGAGGCTCAGAAGAACACTCGAAGCACAGCACACTGGGGCATTTGTACAGCGATAAAATCCACTTGCTTGTTACTCACTGATGAGCATCGGGGTTTGTGAAGTGCCAGGTATCAGCGAGTACATCTACACTGCAAACAAAAGCAAAGACAAACCTCCACGGGGCAGCAAGCCTCAGCCCAGGTGAACTGGCTCAGCCTCATGCTGTGGCACTAAAAACAGCAGGGTGGACGTTCCCAGTGGGGCTGGAGCCTGGGCTCTGACCCTCAATGACACGGGAGGCTCTCCGAGCCTGGGCTCCAGCTGGAGTGGGAATGTCTACACTGCTATTTTTAGCGCTCTAGTGGAAGCTCAAGTCAGCTGGCCTGGGCTTTGAAGCTTGCTGCTGCAGGGTTATTTTGGTGGTTTGTTTCTGGGTTTTTCCTTTGTTTGTTGCAGCGTAGATCAGTGGTTTTCAAAGTGCTGGGTCGTGGCACGGCAGGCACTGGGCCGCTCTGGTCAGCACCGCTGACCGGGACGTTAACAGTGCCATCGGCCACGCTGTCGAGCTACCTGTTCCGACACTGCGTGGCGCCCCGGAAGCAGCCAGCAGTGGGTCTGGCTCCTAGGCAGGGGGGCCATGGGGCTCTGCGCACTGCCCGAGCACCGGCTCCACACTCCCATTGGCCGGTTCCCGGAGCCACGCGGAGCCGCTTGCGCACCTCCATCTAGGAGCTGGACCTGCTGCTGGCCACTTCAGGCACAGCGCGGTCCACAATGCCAGGACGGGTGGGAAGCCTGCCTCTGCACCGCGGCTGCGTCGCTGACCAGGAGCCACCAGAGGTAAGTCCGTGCCCCAGTCCCCTGAGCCCCACCCCAAACCTGGATCCCCCTCCTGCACCCCAAAGCCCTCATCCCTAGCCCCACCCCAGAGCCTTCACCTCCAGCCCAGAGCCCTGATCCCCTCCTGCACCCCAGCCCCCTGCCCCAGACCAGAGCCCCCTCCCACATCCTGAACCCCTCATTCCCAGCCCAGCCCTGCAGCCCTCACCTCTGCACCCCAACGCTCTGGCCCAGCCCTGAGCCCCTCCCTTACCCCAAACCCCTCATCCCCAGCTCCGCTGGGGCACGGGCATCAACAATTTTCTTCAACTGGGTCCCTAGAAAAAATGTTTTAAAACCACTGGTGTAGATGAACCCGTACAGTCTACTCCACATTCCAACATGACCCCCCAACAGACCATGCTCACTGTACAACCCCAGCTCTAAATACCTGAGTGAGCGTTTTGACCTGCCAATACAATGCCATTCATTACCCTTTCCATGAAAAAAATATATAAAAAAATCAAACCAGCCTAAAATAGAGCCGTGTAACACCAAATACTAAGAGTATTTGCATGCCCCTCCTGCCTTGTCTAAGCTACGCAGACAGCAGTTCTGTACCGGAATACAGAGTGCAGAGCCCCAGAAGCAAGCCACTCACACACCACCTCCGATAGACCAGCAGGTAACATTGTGAAGACAGAGTCCATAGTGTTTAAGGCCATAAGGTACCATTAGATCATCTGACGTGGTCATCTGTATAGCACAGACCATTACATTT
Source organism: Eretmochelys imbricata (assembly GCF_965152235.1). Taxonomy (NCBI): domain Eukaryota; kingdom Metazoa; phylum Chordata; order Testudines; family Cheloniidae; genus Eretmochelys; species Eretmochelys imbricata. The sequence continues at coordinate 129,250,917 of NC_135577.1, read as the reverse complement.
CATCCACATACCCCTGTACTGAGCCCAAAAGCTTGGATTCGACTAAACCACTTCAGTCCTCAGGAGACTAATCCGTTGTGAGCCACAGGCAGAGACCGGGGAGACCAAGGTGTCTGCAATGTCCCAGGGCCTGGCAATGGCAGGGAACTGATCAGGTGAGACAGGCCAAGAGGATCCATGCAGGTAATGGAGGTGTAATGCTGCAGAGAGGATTGTTCCACATAAAACACTGGGTTCCACGGGGCTTGCTGGCTCCCTGCTTGCTGCAGCATGCACAGCAGGAAAAGCGTGGAGAGGAGGATTGCCAAGCCGAGTAACTTCTCATGCTGACTATGGCCAACAGCAGCATAGCAGCCTCTCTCTGTCTCTGCTGTTACTGCCCCGCCCAGACAGAGAGGGCTCCGTTCACTATTCATTCTTCTGTTGCAGGGCAGGGCTTGTTGGGGATGCAGGGCGAGGGCTGAACCGGTACACGATTTAGCCCTAGTGGGACAAACTGAAGGTTCTGCTCCCTGAATTCACAAGGCCCCATAGATAAGGAGGATCAAGTGCCCCCCGCCCCCACTGGAACCTGTGGAGGATGAATAGCCCCTGCAAGAACCTACTGCAGATGCCCTGGGAACCCGTCCAAAGGGGTTCTCCACAGCATGGCCATGGGGTGGGGGGACAGTGCAGTTAATTCTGCTGGCAGCATTAACTTCTGATGGTTTTCCCCCATGGGATCGAAAGTGAGGGATAACCAGCGCAGCAGAGCTGGCTCTTCTCCTTCGCTTCCTGCTTATCCTCTGGGGGGGTCCCTCTAGATCTGCGGAGCCCATATCAGGGATGGGAGAAAATAAGAGAACCTGCCCCAGAGGTGAAATTGCCGATGGGGCCAATGGGCAGGAAAGGCAACGGGGTTGCACACAGCCTTCCCACAGTTAGATATGCCAGCCGTGCCTGGCTTTGAGCCGCACAGACAGCAGAAGAGTGGAGGGCCCCCTACTAGAGCCAGCTGAAGAGATTCAGTGAAGATTTTTGCCTTTTTTGTAATTAAAATTTTGAATTTAGGAGTTTCCAACCCCCAGGCCTGCCACCATATGCTGCAGAGTTCCTGTGCACGGTCTCACATTCCTAACAACTAGGAGTATCAGGTAGTTGCCTCTCTTTATGGAGCTGATGTTCGAAACACGGAAGTCTGCCTTTTCGGCGCTTCGATTTTGTTTAGTGTCACAGACTTGCAACAACCCCCCCTTCTGTGGATATCCAAAATCAACAGCAAAGCATAGATCCCTACCATCTGAGCTAAAGGAATAACTCCATTAACTAGCGGTTTTAGGAAGTTATGATTTCCAGGTGAACCAGCCACTAAAGTGGGACATGAACATTTTGCTAGTGAATTGTACACCATAAAATAAATACTACAGAGACTAAAGCACATGCTTAACTTTACAAACATATCCAGTTTCACTGAAGTCAATGGGACTACTCATGGCCTAAAGGCAAACATGCATGTAAATATTGGCAGGATTGGTGCCTAAATATAGAATCAGATATGTAGGGCTGGCAGGAACAGTGAGACATCATCGGCAGGTCCAAGTAAACCCAGACCACCCCAACAGGTGTTCTTAGAAACCTCCACTGATGGGGATTCCACAACCTCCTTTGGAAGCCAATTCCAGAGCTTAACTACCTTTATAGTTAATAAGCTTTTCCTAATATCTAACCTAAGTGTCCCTTGCTGCAGGGTAAGCCCATTATATCTTGTCTTACTTTCAGTGGCTGTGGAGAACAATTGATCACTGTCTTGTTTATAACAGCTGTTGTCATACTTAGAAGACATGTCAGGTCCCCAATCAGTCTTCTCTTCTCAAGACTAACCAGGACGAGGTATTTTTTGTTTTTGTTTTTAAACCTTTCCTCAGAGGTCAGCTTTTCTAAATGTTTTAGGATTTTTGTTGCTCTCCTCTGGACTCTCTCCAGAGGAGAGGTTTTTTTCCTTTTGCACAAAACAGTAAAATTGCATTTTTGTGATCGCTACGTAAAATATGATTTTTAAATGCTGAATTTTTAAATGTTTAAACATGACTTTACTGATTTTCAGACAAACGTTGAAAAAAAAAACCCTAAACACCGCTGTCATCTGACCATGATCTACATAGCCTTAGTATATTGGTGGGAGGAACGGGGGGTAGGAAAGGAGGAATTTAAAACAAACCACAAGTCATATCTGTGACACCCATCCAAATTCTTACAAAAGAGTTTTCTGTGTTGCTGTTTGTAATCAAATTAAATAGCCATGGAATGGTTCTGAACAATGAAGTGGGATCACTGGCGAAGCAATCAGGATATTCTCCAGACCACAATGGACACAGAGATTAAGCTCTCTGTGTTTAGCGAATCCTGGCCTTCTCAGCACCCCTGCTTTCAAAACAAGGTGATATTTATCATTCAAGTATTTTTTGGCATGGCTGGAATCTGGGGAAGCACACTGGGAATGCTGTAGGGGCCTACTACAAAGCTGCATAGAAAGACTCCCGTAGACTTCACTGAGCTTTGCATCAGGCCTTGCGGGAGGCCCTTTGATGGGCAGCCAGGTGCCCCTAGTCTTTGTGTGCCCCAATATCACACCCCATCATCTCGTTTTCTCTCCCTTGTCCTTCCGTGTCTACTTCCCCTCGCCCTCTATTTTGATTCACCTCTGCTCTTGCTTGTTTTTTGTTCCTACTTCCCTGCTGGAAGGCTGCTGGACCCTTCCCCACTCATATGTTGCTTTAGGTCAGTGGAAAAGGAAATCCACTGTCAGTTCCTTGGGGAGGTAACTGCAGGTGCATCTGTGGGTGGGTTTAGTGCCTAAGGAAGGGGGAGAGAAGAACCATTTGGGTAGCAGCATGCTGTAGGCCTGGCCTTAGGAGCTGCTCCTCTGGCTGGCTGGAAATAATGTGGCCAACTTTCTAACCACACAAAACCAAACACCCTAGCCCCGCCCCTTCCCTGAGGCCCCGCCCTTCCCTGAGCCCCGTCCCTGCTCACTACATTCCACTTCCCTTGATGGTTCACTCTCGCCTGCCTTCACTCACTTTCACTGTGCTGGGGCAGGGGGTTGGGGTGTGGGAGGGGGTGAGGGCTGTAACTGGGGGGGTGGGCTCCAGGATGGGGCCAGAAATGACGGGTTCAGGTTGCACAAGGGGGCAGGGTGTTGGGGTGTGGGCGGGGATGAGGGCTCTGGCTGGGAGTGTGGGCTCTAGGGTGGGGCTGGGGATGAGGGTTTTGGGGTTCAGGGGGGGACTCCAGGCTGGAGCTGAGGGATTTGGAATGTGGGAGGGGCTGAAGGTTGAGGCAGAAGGTTGGGGTGTGGGAGGGGGTTCGGGCTCTGGACTGGGGATGCAGGCTCTGGGATGGTGCCAGGGATGAGGGGTTCAGGGTGTGGGAGGGGGCTCTGGGCTGGGGCAGGGGGTTCTGGTACAGGGAGGTGAGGGCTTGAGCTGCTGGTGCAGGCTCTGGGGGCCGGGGATGAGGGGTTTGGGGTGCAGGAAGGGGCTCTGGGTTTTGGGGGGGCTCAGAGCTGGGACAGGGGGTTGGGGCTTGGGGTTGGGGTGTGGGCTTACCTCGGGAGGCTCTTGTGGGCTTGACTCGGGAGGCTCCAGTGGACCAGTGGGGCTAAGGCAGGCTCCCTGCCTGTCCTGGCTCTGCACTGCACCCCAGATAGGGTGTCCAGACAGCAGGTGTGAAAAATCAGGACATGGGGTGGGGGGTAATAGGAACCTATATAAGACAAAACCCCATATATCAGGACTGTCCCTATAAAATCAGGACATCTGGTCACCCTAGCCCCAGAAGCGGCCAACAGGTTTGACTCCCAGGTGCAGGGGCCAGGAGGCTCCACCCGCTGCTCTCCCACCCGCAGGCACCACACCCCAGCTCTCATTGGCCACGATTACCACCAATGGGAGTGCGGAGCCCGTGCTCGGGCAGCGTGCGGGGCCTGTGGCCCTCCCTCCTAGGAGCCGGACCTGCTGGCCGCTTCCAGGGCGCAGCGTGGTGCCAGGACAGGTAGGTACCAGCCTGCCTTAGCCCCGCAGCACCGCCGACTGGACTTTTAACGGCCCGCTCGGTGGTGCTGACCAGAGCTGCCAGGATCCTTTTTGACCAGGCATTCCAGCTGAAAACCAGACACCTGGCAACCCTAGCTGGAATAGGGGCAGCAGTAACTTTCTAGGCACCACTGCCTTTGTACCTTCGAGGGAAAGGTGGATCTGGGCTCATTCTCCTCTTCCCTGTGTCCTCTTGGCCTCTCCTGGTGTCCCTGCCTCTCCAGAGGCACAGCTCCCCAAGACGGAGGAACCCTTCTCTAAAAGTGTTGGTAAAGCAGCTTGAGGGAGTTGTGCAGATCATGTCAATTAATGAAGTTTATTGACAGAGTTAGGTGGTCAAAAGTGGAAATTCTCTTCTGTGAGAAACTTCGAATGAAATGAAAAACATTTGTTTAATTCAGGATTAATGTCTGGATACTGTGTTAATTGGTTGGGGATTTTTTACAAAATTTTTCAAAAAGAATTTGGCTTGAGTCTCTTTGAAAGGGAAACGTTTCATTTCTACTCCAATGGAATCAAACCTCCTCCCATGCTTCCAGTCCTCTCTCTGCTCCCTTTTTCCCTGCTGAAAAATGGAAAACTTCAAATAACAGGGAAACATCGTGGGGCAGTGGGGCGGGGGGAAGTGTCATGTTTGAAAAGTCATGTTTCATTAAATCTTTCCATCCAGCCCCACTCTAGGGACCTTGGGGATCAATTTACAAGAAATTGAGGGGGGCATTTTAGAGAACATAAGAGCCCCTTCATTGGCAGACAAAAGCTTTTTGTTTTCCCAGTATTACTGTAACATTGGCAAAGTGTGTATTACTTCAGAAGTGGTGGTATTCTAAAAGATAATAGCCTACTGCTGCTACCAGCTAATGGAGTTATCCTTTAGCTCAAGGAGTAAAGATCTGCTGTGTGGAAGGTCCCAAGTTCAAGCCCTGCTCAGGACTACAGGGAACACAGCTGCATATTTTAGCTGCTTCCTTACTTCCATAATGGCAGAAGGAGATTTTAAAGAAGTGGCTGCAAAAGCCGAAGTGCTCCCCCATGACTGATATGCCCAGTGGGATGCCTAGCTAGAGATTGCAATGGGCAATCCTGCAGATTGTTCCTAGAGAAGGCCAGTCAGCAGGGTGCACTCTCAGGGCATTTTCTTATTGGCTAGAAGGGAGATCGGTAAAGGGGAAAATACACCATTGGTTCCTGAGAACAACAGTGCAACACCTTTGCAACATACTGATTCAGGTTGCAATAGCAACAACACACTGTCCAGCATGACAACAACTCACTGCCTGCCTGCCCAAAGCTTCAAAGCATCATAGAATCATAGAAGATTAGGGTTGGAAGAGACCTCAGGAGGTCATCTAGTCCAACCCCCTGCTCAAAGCAGGACCAACCCCAACTAAATCATCCCAGCCAGGGCTTTGTCAAGCTAGGCCTTAAAAACCTCTAAGGATGGAGATTCCACCACCTCCCTAGGTAACCCATTCCAGTGCTTCACCACCCTCCTAGTGAAAAAGTTTTTCCTAATATCCAACCTAGACTTCTCCCACTGCAACTTGAGACCATTGCTCCTTGTTCTGTCATCTGCCACCACTGAGAACAGCCAAGCTCCATCCTCTGGAACCCCCTTTCAGGTAGTTGAAAGTTGCTATCAAATCCCCCCTGACTTTTCTCTTCTGCACACTAATTACCCCAGTTCCCTCAGCCTCTCCTCATAAGTCATGTGCCCCAGCCCTCTAATCATTTTTGTTGCCCTCGGCTGGACTCTCTCCAATTTGTCCACATCCTTTCAGTAGTGGGATCCCCAAAACTGGACGCAGTACTCCAGATGTGGCCTCACCAGTGCTGAATAGAGGGAAATAATCATTTCCCTTGATCTGCTGGCAGTGCTTCTACCAGTGCAACCCAATATGCCATTAGCCTTCTTGCCAACAACGGCACACTATTGACTCATATCCAGCTTCTTGTCCACGGTAATCCCCAGGTCCTTTTCTCCAGAACTGCTGCTTAGCCAGTTGGTCTCCAGCCTGTAGCAGTGCATGGGGTTCTTCTGTCCTAAGTGCAGGACTCTGCACTTGTCCTTGTTGATCCTCATCAGATTTCCTTTGGTCCAATCCTCCAATTTGTCTAGGTCACTCTGGATCCTATCCCTACCTTCCAGCATATCTACCTCTCCCCATAGCTTAGTGTCATTCGCGAACTTGCTGAGGGTGCAGTCCATCCCATCATCCAGATCATTAATGAAGATGTTGAACAAAACCCGCCCCAGGACCGACCTCTGGGGAACTCCGCTTGATACCAGCTGCCAACAAGACATTGAGCTGTTGATCACTACCTGCTGAGCCCGATGATCTAGCCAGCTTTCTGTCCACCTTATAGTCCATTCATCCAAACCATACTTTTTTAACTTGCTGGGAAGAATACTATGGGAGACCGTATCAAAACCTTTGCTAAAGTCAAGATATATCATGTCTGCTGCTTTACCCCATATCCACAGAGCCAGTTATCTCGTCATAGAAGGCAATCAGGTTGGTCAGACATTACTTGCCCTTTGTGAATCCATGTTGACTGTTCCTGATAACCTTCCTCACCTCCAAGTGCTTCAAAATGGATTCCTTGAGGACCTGCTCTCTTAATCTCTTATCCCCAGAAAGCCATAGGGCAGACCCTCAGCTGGTGTCTAGACATGGTTTCATGGACTCCAGCCAAGCTATGCTGATTTATACCAGTGGAGAAGCTGGTCTCCCACTCAGAACATCATCCTTACGGGATTTGCTGTTTGCTTTTCCATCTTCATGTTAAAGCAGAGACTTCAATTCTCTGGGATAAAACTCATCAGATACATTTAGATGAATTTTCAGATGGAATCCCATTAAGTACCCCGCGACCCTCACCATCAATTCCAACCCCTCCATCTTCCAGAAGGAAAAAAAGCTACTTTGAGAACATTTTAAAGAAATATTTTTGCAGTATTCTGTCCATTTCAGTCCAGGAATTGGTGCTGAAATAAGATGCTGAGTGGCATTCATGGTCATTGCTCTGATAGCGAAGCAAGAAGAGCTTTACAAATGACAAACAGAGAGCGCGCAAGATGTAGACACTTGCAGCCGGCTAGATTGTGACTGTCCCTAAATGTAGCCAAGCAGGGGAGTAGTAGAGGAGACAGCATTCCCCGCTTGTGCGGCTGCATTAGAGTTATGCCACCACACCTTCTCGCTTTTGGTCAAAAGCCTGGATTTGCCCCAGGTGTTTCTGTCTGGAGCAAACAAATGGATGGGATGGGTGAGGGGGCAGGGGCTCCATCACCCTATGCATCATCTGGCAAAGCTACCAGTGCAAAAGGGGCAGAGTGCCTTTGCGGTTTGGGTGTGGCATAATGCAGCCCAGAGCCCCCTCCCGGGATGGTCCAGGTTACACCCTGCCCTTACTCACAGCTTTGCTTAAAGGCACAACTGGCTCAGTTTTAATAGGTGGCATCCAAGCCTCCACTGACCTCAGTGCGAATTTTGAATGTGTGAGGAATGCTGTTTCTAGCTCCTGAGGAGAGTTTGATTAATGCATTCCAAGTAGGTCATCTACAAATGTCGAGTTACTGTTGTTTTTAACTAGAGCCCTAAAGCAGTTTTTATTACGGCCATGGAAAAGGCAAAGAAACATTCACACACACACACACACACCCCGCTCCCGGGAGTAAACACCAGGTAAGTTTTTAATCAATTACTTTAGCTGAACTTCTGTCATCACCTGCACTTTGGGAGAATGCCTCGTAAGATGCTTATTGCCAACCGCCTTGTGGTGCAACAAAATGACAGGTTGGTTTTGTCAGGATATCTCTGTTGATTTAAAGAGGCATTGTATCCAAGAGAACCTCCAAAATTACTACCCCTTCTCATTGCACAACATTGTCATGCTATTTTTGGAATACAGTCTTTCAGTGCAATGAAAAAATCATTCCATATTCATCTCCGGCTTCGCACATGTTAGACAAACACCCATAGAGACACAATTATTGTAGGGTTGATGCAGTGCGTCCTCTTAAACTAAATTGCAGCTCTATTTCTGTGGCTGCAAGCATAAAGAGCTGTCAGTAAACTTCATCGCTGGTGACAGATTTGCATTTTGCAATATCAAGAGACTTGCATAGTATTATGTAGTCCTGAATGAATGTTACAGTCCTCTCTGCTGTGGGAAGGAGAGATGTAAATAAAGAAAATTCAAAGTGAATTAAGCTAATTGCTATAACTGCATAAACTCTGGAAATCGAAGTCATTCCAAACTCTACCAGTAATTTGTTCCTGAGCAAGAGATATTTCAGTTCTTCCCTATGTAACATTTTCACCTTGAGTCTTCTAAACACAGGACACTAAGCTAAATTGATTTCTCTCTCTGTTGGGAATAGGTCCACAGTTAAATCAGATATTTAAAAGATACCATTAAGTAGGCTCAAAAGATGGAGATGCTCATGGATCGGGCCCTTCAGGTGCCCCTGTGGGGATGCTGCAACGTCAGACTTGCCACGGAGTTGTGGAGCTATAGAACCACAGTTATATTACTTGTACGTCAGTGTAAAGTGAGTGCTGAGGAATCATAGAATCATAGGACTGGAAGGAACCTCGAGAGGTCGTCTAGTCCAGCCCCCTGCACTCATGGCAGGGCTAACTGTTATCTAGACTATCCCTGACAAGTGTTAGTCTAACCTGCTCTTAAAAACCTCCAGTGATGGAGATTCCACAACCACCCTGGGCAATTTATTCCAGTGCTTAACCACCCTGACAGTTAGGAATTTTTTCCTAATGTCCAACGAAACCACCTTGGCTGCAATTTAAGTCTATTGCTTCTTGTCCTATCCTCAGAGGCTAAGGAGAACAATTGTTCTCCTTTCTCCTTGTAACAACCTTTTATGTACTTGAAAACTTATGTCCCCCCTCAGTCTTCTCTTAAGGCTGAACACATTTTGATTATCATCATATCCATCAGCTGTTCCATATCAACTGGCAGGACAAGATCAGAAACAAGGATATTTGAAGCCTAACCTAGCAACTGCCTCCATCAGCACTGGTTTGGTTTTGGCATCTCTCTTGCTACAGACATGTTACTAGAATGGATTACCAGCAAATTCCAAAGCATGCCCAACAAGGAATGCCACCACATCGCCAGTGATCATGTCAGCACTAAAAGTGTCAGCGGTGTGATAAGATCGTATGTTCAGTTTATGGCCATCACTGGCAAGCAGGCCACTTTAAGGGTATAGCCAGAGATCAGTGGTACTTGAGCCCTTTGGGATTTGCCATGACAGTCAAGATTCTGATGTAAATTGGCTGCACCAGTAAGTTGTCTGTGTGTGTCACTCTAGTTTATCCATCTGTCCAAACTGGTCGTAGATTTCATGCTCAGCAAAACTGATTCAAACTTATGGAATTGCACTCACCTTCTTTAGCCTGCGTACCTCAGGGCTATCATATCTTCAGGCCCAACAAGTGAGTTGCAGATGACCAGCAAAGATTTTCTGGGAAGTGAGGAGATGGTAAGGTTACAGGCTGAATTACTCAGATGGCAAGGGGCGGGAAGACATCTGCCGCATGATTGATTCAAGCCAGGTATGTTTACAGTTTCAGCTGCCCTGAAGTGATGTAGTGTATCATCATGCTGTAACATCAATGCTTCCTCAGAGGTAGTCCAGTGGGGAAGCCAAGAACTAGGTAAGAACCTCTGTGAAGCTATTACCATTGTACTCTTTGTAGTGCACCTCTCTGGAGCGGGGAGAGCTCTGCTTCTGCCCAGGGCACCCCTAGTAGGTTGAAGAGTTGATGGCAAGAACATCCAGTTTGCCCCAGTAAGGGATACTTAATAATATCCTGGTTATATTAGGCTTGCTTTCCCTAAATGGGGTCTAATTTTTAATTTTGAGATCATTGGATCCCTGAACCTGCTCTCAGGCAAGTCGATGACCCTGCTGTGATTCAGGCAAGGAAGCCCTGCCAGGCCTCTCTCCATGGAACATTACTAAGGTGAGAGCCACCTCTGGGCGGTGGAATGGAGCTGTTCCATGGCAACCCACCATCACCTACTCATGCTCTGGAAAGCAAGGATGCAATCAACTGCTGTATGTGGCAGTGGGGTCTCAGGGCAGATCCTCTCCCCATGTACTTGTGTGAGACGACAGGGTCTCTCTGGCAGCCAGAGATACATTGAGGGATTAGGAGGGAAAGGGGACCTCTTAACGCTAAAGTGGCACAATCAGCTTGCACGTGGTTTGTGGGGCCCCACACTTCTTCTCCCTAAGGGAAAAGGAAATAGAGGATGTCGCAAGCCAACAGCTCCCCTCTCCCATAACCATATGTTGTTGGGGGATGCGCACGGAATCCCCACCGCCCCATTCCTGCCCAGCACAGGTACCCATGGACTTTTACCATTTACATCAATAGGAAATAAGGGCCTGCACCTGTCCCGAATAGGAATAGGTGTGACACCAGTTCTTTAGAACCCTAGGGTTAGAAGGGATCACAAAGGTCATCTAATCTAACCTGCTGCCAAGATGCAGGATTTCTTTGATTTTTCCTCTCTCCCTGTTCCCATAAGTTTAAATTCCAGCCTCCTTGACTTATGCCATTTTGTATTAGGGAAGCTTTGCTCTCCCAAGAAAGCATTATTATTGCCAGTTCACACAATTTTACTGTGAGCCTTGTGATATTTGGTGTTCGTTAAAGTGGCAGCTCCTGGAGTCATGCAACTCTTATTATTTATGGATTTGGATTAAATGTAAGCATCTACCCCTTATGGCTGCAGAGAAAGACTTGAAAACATCAATTCTAAATTTTCAAAATCTTGAAGGAAAATAACCCTCCACAAACGTATTCTTTGTAAAAATCTCAATTTCTGAATGGTTGTAGATTCACTATGGAAGCTTTCTTATCTGCTGCAGGCAACGCTCCTCTCCTTCCTCCACTTGGAGCAGGAGAAGTCTGAATATTATTTTATTTTCCAAGTCACAAATGGGAGTGTTCAGTCCTCAGACATATCTTTCCATGGCCCTCCATTTCCCACCCAGACCCACTCACCTATTCCTATTCCAGCCCACAGACTTCCCAGACATGATGTAGTTCTGAAAATCTAGACAGGTTCACTTAACAATGTTTAGGTCCAAACCTCTAAGGGATGGAGTCATTAGCTAAATAATTAAGTGTAACAGAGCCTTTCGATACACTTGTTCTCTTCACTGAGCAGTTTAATCTCAGAATGATTGCAAATGACACCAAACTAGTTATTTTAGGGCCAGATTCTGCTCTCCCTCCTAGTGTAAATTCAAAGAAAGTCCATTGACATCTCTCTGAATTTACTCTAGGAAGGAGAGCAGAATCTGGCCCTGAAATAAGTGGTTTGGTGTCATTTGCAATCATTCCGAGATTAAACTGCAAGATGAATTTGGACTTTTGACTGGAAACAAGTATAGTCCAATGCTAAGTTGGTTGAACAATATCCTGTTTATATTAGGCTTGCTTCCCCTAAATGGGGTCTAATTTTTGTTAATCTTCAGTTTCTTGTTATGTTCAGGATAATGCGAGTTTAAAATGCTGTGTCCTGCTCCATGTACAGTATTTCCAAATTATTTACCCAGCACGTTGTATTGCTCTGCAACCAGCAAGTACAAACTGCAGTTCAACAAAAGCCACTATAGCACAAGACAGCGGTCCTATCCTTTCTCAGCGCAAAGCACACTTCTTGTTGCCAGCGGGAGCTCCATGTATGGAACAAGTATAAGTATATCATGCACACTGTATATCCTTGGTTAATCTTTGACCACTTGTTACTTTGATGCCTTGAGGCAGGTCTCAGACTATGACTCTGAATGTTGTTGCTAGCTGCTTGTAATGGAAGCTGGGAGCCAGAACTACACAAGCTGAGAGCCAACTTGCTGTTACTAGCCTCAAGGGAAAGCCTTGTACACCCCCAGCCATGTCAGCCTCATGCATCTTGCTTTTCTTGGAAGAACTGAGATCACATGAGTGGATTTGGCTGTAGGAGAATTAGGAGAAGGCTTTGGTGGCCCATGGAACTTGACATCCATGGACATATGGTCTACAATTCATTGTGCGCTAGCCCAAGCTGTGGGGCCAATTGTGAGAGGCTGTTTGATATTCCAGAGAGAGGTTTAATTCCTTTTTAAGCATTTTTGTGGTTTTTTTCAAATGCATTAGGTAAAAGTTAGAAATAAAAGTCACCAGATTTTAAAGCATCAATACAAAACTCAAAATGGGGAAAGGTCAAAACATTGTAATAAATACAATTCTTCTCACATCCCAGATCATAGAGGATTTTCTGTGTGTTCCTGTATTTGCTACTGTTATACTGGGAGTGGGCGAAAACCTCATGGATGCTGGTGGGCATAACCATTGCCCTTCTTTCAGGCTAGTTGCAAGAAGTGATTAAGCTCCTTTATGGCACCAGAGAGCTGGAACCTTAGGAGCCACCACCCAAAACACAAGCACATGGCAAGGCTTCAGTATAAGCTGAAACATGTGGACCCCCAGGAAACTGATCTAGCAAATGCAGGGGGCAAAGGCATTGATTGGTGGAGCTGTGCAGGTCTGTACATGACACAGAAGCAGGATAAAGACCACAGGGGCAGACAAACAAGGTAGCCAGAAAGCCAAGGACAGTCACAGCTTTACTCTGAGAAAAAGCTAAGACAGCTTTTGGGCAGTGCTGCCTAGGAAAGAATGAAACAGTCTCCTACTGCATTGGAGAAACGGATCTGTAGGTACATTCTTGTAAGCAAACAAGATTGCATCAAAGAAATACTCTGACTCCATCGCCAATGTCTCCTCCTCACTGAAACAGCCTGCAGGAACCTGAACACAAGCTAACTATTTGGGTCAACAAAAGTGGTAACATTATTTAAAAATGCCCAATGCTAACATGACCATGATGTGTTTTCCTCAATTAAGCTATTTACACTGTATTTGATTTGAAATGTAGCTGTAAATATTTAATACGTTGTATTTTACAAGTTAGCATTGGGAACTTTAAATTAGCAGTTATACAAGTAAAGCATAATTGCATCACATCACTCAAGTAGTTACCTAGGAAAAGTAGCCACATATGGCCAATTACTTCTGGTACGAATTGATTATAACCTGTTATTCTCAATATGTGTATGGGGACTATCTAAGCTTTTCCCACTGATATGCCTCCTGTTTGGTCCTTGGCTCACGAACGAAGGGGAAGCAGAACAGGAGATTGGTGCTGACTTTACAGGGGAGGCTGATCGAGCCTCATTCGCTCTGTTGCACCTATTAAACCTGCCATAATCACAAATCATCAGAAAGAGGCCCCGCAGTACAGCTGGCAGGTCGAATGCTGTGGTTGTTATGGCATTCCTTCCAGGAGGAATTCCACTCTGCTTCCAGCCCAGAGATCTCAGTAATGAGACTTGTGCAGCTTCACATATTAGATAAAAGCTCAGACACCTTAAAAAGAGACAGAAAAATAAATCTTCCTCCACTGTTCCTCCCCACACCATTATTTTAAGTGATGGCAATATGAAACAGCCCTTTGGCAGAAGGATGAAATACATTAGTAAACAAAAAGAACAGGAGGACTCGTGGCACAAATGTGTTAGTCTCTAAGGTGCCACAAGTCCTCCTGTTCTTTTTGCGGATACAGACTAACATGGCTGCTCCTCTGAAATTAGTAAACAAGCCAGCATTTAACAGTCAGTATACCCATGATTAGGGCAGTGTGGAAGTTTCATAATATCTGGGAAACAAAGCTTTGGTGGGAAAAATCCAGCTCTGCCCAGGGCAGTTGAGCTAATTCAGTCATAAATACGAAGCATTCTATACCCATGGAAAAGCCTCTTGGTTCTCCGACCTGCGGTGTTATGGAGGAATGTGTGTGTAACGGTCAGTGTCAAGACATGGTGTGTTGTGTTCCATGGTCCACCCCTGCCTCTCTGCAATGGGAACAGCTAAGCGGGGGGGTGCGGGGGGAGGGTCTGTCAAAGAAATCAAGCAAGTAGGACACCGAATGACCCGATAGTACGTCAGTGCACCCATGTGTTTCATTCTCTCCGTTGTACAACCCCGCATAGTTGCTCTGCTTATGTTACATCCTGAAGGTGGATGGCTCACCAGGCCTTTGTCAGGTCTGAAATCCTGGGCCAACAGGTTCCAATCTAGCCTTTATCTGTCTAAAAGAGATCATTTCCTATTTTTGGCTCTCACCTAGGCGCTTATCTACATGAACATTGAGTCTGTGGCCAACTGGGGTGTAAATCAACCCGGCCCTAGCCTGCCACGCACTAACTAGCTGCATGGAGCTTGCTGATGCGCGCTAACTGTTCCCTAGCGCACTTTGCTCTACCCTGCTTTGAAATGGGAGTCGATCAAGCACACCAGGGAACCATTCAGGGGTGTATACACTACACACCTCTTTCAGCAGCATGCAGCGTATATACCCACGGAGCCCTAAATAGCAATGTAGACAGTGCGGCCTGGCTTAGGGGAGCCAAGACATGCCTGACGGGTGTGGGCATGTAGCCAAGTACGTACACTGCCCAACTGTCTACTTACCCACGCTTTCCCTCCCTTCTGCTCCGCTGTTTTTAGCAGTATCGTGTGCCGCGGCCTCCCTGCTCCTCTAACACAGGGAAAGACTGCAGAGGCAGGAAAGGCAGCTTTCCCACTGCCCACTGCCAGAGCCTTTCATCGACATGGCTAGCTGCACGCTGCAGTGTGGACGCAGCCTGTAGCCACACATATCCTACATGCTGCTTGAAGTGGTGCACAGTATCGACACAGCCTTTACATGCATCAGCAAGGTCTACAGAGACACTTTGCGTGCAGCCGGCTAGCGTGGGGTAGATTCACATCTCAGCTTGCCACAAACCACAGTGTTGGTAAACTGTGTAATGAATTGTGTTAGTCAAATATAGATACTAACCAAGGCTGGAGAAATGATTGTATATAACATTCATGAAACCAGGAAAATTTAAAGATATTTTGCTTACGCAACAGTCCAGAATTTAGCTGAAAAAACTACAGGGTTGCATAAACCAGGAAACTTGGTTTGTTTGTGTTACCTTGTAAAACTTTAGTCTGTGTAAACACCAGACAGAAAACAGAATGTCATGAGGGATTTGTTAATTTCAGGTACCCCTCTTTCCCCCCAAGACAAGCTAACAAGAAAAAAAACCTAAGGCCATTTAAAAACTGACCAGTAAGATGATAAAAACTGTAGGAGCCAATGGGATTAACAGTAGAGAATAGATAAGAGAAGTCAACAACAAATAATTTTTGTAGGGTAAGTACCATGTATTAGTTTTGGCTACTTATTGTGATTTATGGATAAAAATGTTTTAGGGTTTAAAATGGATAGGTAAACCGATGAGGTAACTGAGTCAGCATTAAGATACAGGGTGTAAGAGAAAGTGATTGACAAGTGTGGAGAAGACACAGGGGAAGTACGGAGACCAGAGATTTGGAAAAAGTCACCCTGTCCCCAGGAGAGGTAACATGATCAATTACTTTTCTTGCCTGATCTGTTCGTATGTGTCCATGTAAGTCATAGGTGACGTGTATTGTCTTAAAACGTACAAACTAAAGGCTCCAAGAACCTGTTTAAACCTAGATTGGAGTGGATTTCCTTTGTCACCCAACAAAAATGTTCGTTTAGACAAGCCCTGAGCTCCTTAAAAGTGAGGGCCTATATGCTCTGCATAGACCATGCAAATGCTGTCACAAGACTAGATTTTATCCTCTTGTCTTTGGTCAAAGCTTCTTTCCCCCTGTTGTTGTATAGTGCACTGCTATAGTGTATAGGAATAGAGTAGTGTGCCTTTAATTAGTTGGTGAGCCCCCTAGAGGTGCTCAAAGCCAGCAGAAGCCAGTGAAAGCAGTGGTATGTATGTAGCCATACCTGGCATAGAATCGTAGACTATCAGGGTTGGAAGGGATCTCAGGAGGTCATCAGTTCAACCCCCTGCTCAAAGCAGGACCAATCCCCAACTAAATCATCCCAGCCAGGGCTTTGTCAAGCCTGACCTTAAAAACCTCTAAGGATGGAGATTCCACCACCTCCCTAGGTAACCCATTCCAGTGCTTCACCACCCTCCTCATGAAAAAGTTTTTCCTAATATTCAACCTAAACCTCTCCCACTGCAACTTGAGACCATTACTCCTTGTTCTGTCATCTGCTATCACTGAGAATAGTCTAGAGCCATCCTCTTTGGAACCCTCTTTCAGGTAGTTGAAAGCAGCTATCAAATCCCCCCTCACTCTTCTCTTCTTCAGACTAAACAATCCCAGTTCCCTCAGCCTCTCCTCATAAGTCATGTGTTCCAGTCCCCTAATCATTTTTCTTGCCCTCCTCTGGACTCTTTCCAATTTTTCCACATCCTTCTTGTAGTGTGGGGCCCAAAACTGGACACAGTACTCCAGATGAGGCCTCACCAATGCCGAGTAGAGGGGAATGATCACGTCCCTTGATCTGCTGGCAATGGTCCTGCTTATACAGCCCAAATGCCATTGGCCTTCTTGGCAACAAGGGCACACTGTTGTCTCATATCCAGCTTCTCGTCCACTGTCACCCCTAGGTCCTTTTCTGCCGAACTGCTGCCTAGCCATTCGGTCCCTAGTCTGTAGCGGTGCATTGGATTCTTCCGTCCTAAGTGCAGGCCCCTGCACTTGTCCTTGTTGAACTTCATCATATTTCTTTTGGCCCAATCCTCTAATTTGTCTAGGTCCCTCTGTATCCTGTCCCTACCCTCCAGCATGTCTATCACTCCTCCTAGTTTAGTGTCAGCTGCATGTTCAATTATATTTATGAATCATGGTTATGTGGGACACAGCTGTGCCCAGGTGGTTTCCTCCTTTTTCTATTTGTGGAATAAGTGGAGCGCGACCCTCCAGCTGCGGCTGCACTTTGGTGGTGCAGTGTGTATTTATGCTGCAAGTAGATGTTGGTGACTAACCCCCGTGCCCACTCAGGGGCCCCGTACTTTCACCTTGGAAGAACTGTGCCTTCAAGGCACAATCCAGACCCGAATAGGAAAGCCCATTAAGGGCCCGATTCTGCAAGATTCTGTTGGGTGCTGAGCCCTCAACTCCTGTCAACTTCCCAGGCAGGTAGGTGGGAGCCAGTGAAAGAGGCTACTGGGGTTCCTCTTGGCCAGTATCAGAGCAAAAGGGCTTCCTTAGAGGCATTTCAATGTCTAGCCCCCTGTGTCTGCTGGCCACTGATCCTGTGGGCTATGGTGCTGGTAGATCTCATCGGGAAAAGCACAGGACACTTATAAGCTTGTAGTCAAATAGTCCTAAGGTTACCAAGCTGTCATCCTATACTGACTGGCCACAACCAAGAAGCCATATCATTACTGGGTTAGATGGGAGCTGCTGAACTACACCGCAGAGACATAAGGACTTTGGTGGAGGCGGCTAAGCACCATCATCAGGCTGGTGACACAAGTGGCAGGAGCTCCTGCAGGTTCTCTCCGTGGTCAGGGAATGGGTAGGTAGACACTAGGAGGAATAACCAGGTGAAGCAGTCCCCCTATAGAAAATCATCCACAGGCTCTGATGATCTCCAAAACCCTGGGGCAAAGGAAGGTAAGTAGCTACTTGGGACATCAGATCAACTGGAACGTGTGCCCAAGGAAACATGGACATACCCCCACACCGCAGCCTGCCCAATTGCACAGGACAGGAGGGGAAGAGCAGAACAAACTGACTTCTGAGCACAAGGGGCAGTTGAGAAGTTAGCCTATCTGATACCACTGAGAAGAGACTAGCACCATTTCACACAGCGGAGAACCAGTGGGTCCAACAGTAGAGAGTCCTGAGAGGAGAATTCTTTGCCTTTGGGGATATAGATGTGTTTGACTCACAGGTCACAGAACACAGAGGGAAAAAGACGGGGGGATGGTTGATGGGAAGGAAGAAACAGGGGAGGGTTAACGGTCATGAGAAAAGGTGGAAATGAAGAACACAAGAATATCTCAGCCCATCCCACCCCACTGGCTGAGCCCAGAACCTGAGGTTGGCTGATATGGAGAAGTTCCTGGGCTTTGCTATGTTGGGAGTAGAACAGCAGAAGGAAGTCCCCTTTGCCCCTATCTAAAACAAGGATAGTCACAGTGGAAGAGCAGATGCAAATACGTTAGTTGGCAGGGTTTTGCTGAATTTGAACTCTAACAAGACTTATTGTATCAGCTAGTTAAAGTCAAGCCTCCTGCCCCCGAAAGAAAGATGCATTGGGTAAGCATGAGAAGTTGGTTTATGTATCAGTTATCTCATAAAAAGGCGAGGGGATGGTCAGTCTCAGGGTACTGGCACGTTCCCTCCCCAAAACAGTAACTCTAACGTGCAAGACTAAAGTTAGTTGACAGGGGAGTTTCTCCGTGAAAGGCTCCATGGAGTTTCTCAAAGGGGCAGAGCTGGTTCAGAGATGCACACACCAGCAAGAGTATTTTCTGGAGCCACTGCAAGTTGTTTACAGCAGGCAGGCTGGACCTAAAGTTTCCTACCTTACCCCTTCCTCCCTCCCTCTCATTTCCTCCTAGTAGGGGCCATGCAAACTGCTTTTATATTCTCTTGAACTGAGGTTAACACACTACACCTGGCACAATGAGTCAGCATTGCTCAACTCCCAGCTTTGTGGAGTCGATCCATGTCTCCTATGAGCTAGTCAGGGCAGCAGAGAAGCCCTGCCTGGCTATGCGGGGCTATCGCTCCTCTGTTACAGAGAGTTATAACCACTGCACTTGTGAGTTACCTACCCCCAGGGTGTATTTCAACCCAAGTGCATGAATCCCTTGTGAAGGGAAATGTTTAACCTCAAGTACCACAAGTTAGCATGCCTTTCGGGATGGGAGCTTGAAATAGCTCAGTTACCGCCTGCCCATTGATCCAGGTTAAAAAAATCACCCCTGGTTATTTGTATACCCACCCTGACTGAATTACATTTAATCACAGGCGTTCAAACACAGTCCACTGCCTTGACTCTGCTATCTTGCTTCTCGTTCAGTGGCTGTATTCTTGCATTAAAATATACACACATACACACAATTGGCTGCAGACTGGAGCTCTGTTGTGTCCAGAAATCAAAAGGCATCTTACACTTGTGCCTTAATCTGACTGCACTGACTATGGCATGGGAACAATGACTCCTTGGAGTGGAAGAGAGGGCCGGCATAGCAGACACAGCTCACATTTAATTGAACAGTGACAAATGGGGCTGCTTGACAAAAATGTACCAGTGTTATTGGGTAATGGGTGAGCGATAGGCCTGAACACACAGGCAACAGCAGCCTCATATTCTGACTCCCCTCCTCACAGAGGCAGCTGTCACGTTTGCTTGGCTATTTTGCCAACGAATAGCACACCAAAGATCATTCAAATAAGGCTGACATTCCAAAAAGAATAAGTCTGTTGCACATTATCAGCAGGAAAAACAAAAGCGAATCCTTGTTAAGTTACATAGATATATTAATGCACAACCCTCTTGCTGGTAAAGTCGCCCCTGTTGCACTATGGAAATAAGTCCTGGGAATTATTTAAAGTAACACAATCAGCCCATGTTTATTTCCCTGAGTAAAATCATGTTCCCACCGGAACATTTCTATTCTTCTTCACCATGCGCCGGGAAACAATTAAGTTTTAGTAGCTCCTCACTGCAGCCACTCGGTGTTATTTTTATTAGCCTGGAAGATTCGTGCATGTTGTTTGCAAAGGCCGTTCTGCAGCAGGGATGTGTTTGAGTGCACTCTGCTGGCCAACGGGGTGGAGTGAAAACAGCAGCTGGGCTTGACTTGTAGTTTCTCATCCTGGATCAACGCTTAAACCGAATAATCAGTGAATGGGAATTCTCCCCTTGGTCCCAACACTCCCTTTTTCATGGGCTGAAGAGAAACCTGTCTGAAAACCACATTTCTTGCTGGATGTTTTTTTAACCCACGATAGTTACCAGCAAAATCTAAGATTTTACAATCTCCAGAAATGGAGCCGGAATGCCATTCTCATGCTCCCTTTGCGACTGGGAAATGAACCAATTCATTTTAGCTGGGCTGCTTTGATAACAAGTGTCACAGATGAACCGGTTCATGACTATAGGCAAAGGTCTTACAAGAGTGGCAGTAGGTGAGTGAGTGTGCTCCTAGGGCTTGAAGTAGAATTGGCCCAGTCGAGCTAAGGAAGCATCTGCTACCATATTTCCTGCCAGCTAGACTGGGCTGGTGGAATTACTGCCCATCCTAAATTTGGTCTTCCAATGATAGAGGGCAGGGTCTTCCCTTCCACGGGTCCCCAACGCTTCCCTGCTCTGTCCCTGTTGTACCCCACTGGGTGATGCGAAAAACTCTTTTGCTTGCTCAAGATGCTGAGCTTTTATGATGTGTGACTGTTCAGTTTGGGAGGCTGGTTATGGAAACGCAGTCTTTAGGCTGGTTGTGGTATTTATTTATTGCGCACATATCAAAGCTCCCCTTAGCAAGGGGCAGCATGGTCCAGTGGCTCAGATGCTGGCTTAGGCCTCAGGAGACTTGGGTTCTGTTCCTGCTCTGTCATTTATCTGCTATATGTCACCTTTCAACTCTCTGCTTCTCTTCTCTGCCTTATGTAAGCTACACAGGGCAGGGAATTTCATGTACTATGTGTGTTTATAGTGCCTAGCACAATGGGGCCCTGATCTTCATTGGGGGCTCTAAGCACTAATGTAATGCAAATAGATAATAAGTCATTTCTAATGACTTGTCTTCTAGAGGATAATTACCTACTATTGCTATGAGCGAATGAGGTTTCTCTTTTAGGTCAAATGGTAGAGACCTGTGAAGCACAGAGCTGAAGAGGCCAGGCTCAATGGCCGCTATTCCATGCAGAGGTGAAGTGTTTTGTTACACTCAGAATGCTATCAAAACAGAGTGGAAGCTGCTGGAGATACAAAGCCCACCTCCGCTCTTGGTCACACCTGCAAACCCACTGAATTAAAGGCACCTCTTGGGCATAACAGATCAGGGTTTTGCCCAAGGTTTTAAACCAGTCTGCATTCTAAACAAATAGTTTTCAGAAGGGTACACCCAATTTAACAGAATCCTCCCTACAATGATAGCTCTCACCAGTTAGCAGCACACAAGCAGAATTCCAGAAGATACATCTCAGAGATCAAGCTCAGTAGTTGTGATTCATATAAAAGAACAATCAGACTCAGACCTCTTTTTTTAAAAGGATTATATTGATTTTTAAAACTATATAATGTTGCTTTGGACCCTGTTTTCTGTGTATCTGTCACCTCTTGCACCTCTCTCGTCTTGTGTTTTTTTTTTCTTTTTCAAGATTTCATGTCTCTAACTGTAAAGGAATATCTGCCTTTGTTTAGCTTGTGATTTCTTTTTAAATTGATTGAAAATAAATGGTTCGAGGTGCTTTGCTAAATGATAAATCAACTGCCTTTACTCTCCTGGTAGTCAACATGGTTTCTTCTCTGTCTAAGGCTCTCCCGATAAAGGCTACCAGAGCACTGTTGGTTTCTAAACTGGGTCAGATGCAGGCTTGGTAGGAGAGTGAGTCTAGGTTGAAACTAGCGCGAGGAATGATTTAAGGGGAAAAATGGTGGTGACACATTGCAGGGCCTCCTAAATGTCAGAAGGGGAGCTGCTAAAGTATCTTTGGCTTTGTTAGCCTGGGGAAGGGGATGACCAGAAAGAGTGAAGAGCAGGAGTTCTTATTTATACTGTGGTAGCATCTAGGAGCCCTAGTCACAGGCCAGGACCGCATTGTGCTAGAGGCTGTACAAACATAGGATGAAAGGACGGCCCCTTTCCCAAAGATCTGACAATATTTTCCTTGACTATTTCATAGATTTCAGGCCAGAATGGATGCCAGTCCTCATGTAGTCTGACCTCCTGTATAACACAGGCCAGAGAACTTCCTGGAATTAACTCCTGTTTGAACAACAGCATATCTCCTAGAATAAGGTCCAATCTGATTTACATTCAACTCTGCTGGAAGTGGGGGCAAGACCGTTAGCTTCGGAGTGTGCTGGACCCCTGACTCCAGGGCTATGTTGGAATCACCTTGCCAGATTCAGCCCTGGGGTAGTTCCACTAAGTGCCACCATGTAGTTACTTCAGTTTTATAACTGTATAAACAAGAGCAAACTTCAGTCAAGCAAGTTCCTTCTGGTTTCTGTCAAACCATGTAAAGCTCCTGGCCTTGGACTCAAGTCATCAGGGGGAAAATAACAGATTGTTACCAGAAACTGGTTGCAAGTTTTGTAAGATCTGATGGGATTTTTTACCGCAAGTTTTATCATCCCAACCAAGGCTGGCTTCACTAAATGTGACCGTAAGAACAATGATGCAGAGTCGAACAAAAATAATTGCATATATCTGTTCTGCTTGAACCTTATTTCTTTACTGTTGGGGTAATCCAGTAGCTGAGGTCTAGGCAAATTTAGTACCACTCCATTCCTGGTATCCATTGACTTTGTGGATGAATTTTGCCCACACCAACCGGAGAGCAGTCAGATTCTTGCACTGAATCCAGTCCTGCATAAGCTACAAAAGTGGGAGGAGCCAGATGTTTTGCCCATGTTAAGAAAGGACTTCAGAGGCTGGTGCTCTGCCAGAGAAATCTCGTTCCAAAGCATATTCTTGGACAGAAAGTACAGAGCAAGTTTCTAATCAATAGACTAAATACTAAGGAGGAAATTATCCCAGAACAATTGGCAACTAATGGATACTTCACAGGCTTTTAATGTCTTTTCTAAACTCTCTTCTCCTGCTTTCGTCGATCGCAGTGTGTTGGTGACTCTGCTGATGTTACAAGAGACAAATGTTACTAATTCCCTCCTGTGCTGTAATTTATGATGGAGTGGAATTAATAACAATCCCTAGCTCTCACACAGCATTCTCAGATCTCAAAGCACTTTACAAAGGAGATGATTAGCATTAGATAATACTAAGTCCTGCCTTGAGTACAGGGGATTGGACTAGATGACCTCTGGAGGTCCCTTCCAGATCTATGATTCCCCTCATTATACATATAGGGAAAGGGAGGCACAGGGAGGGAATGATTTGGTCACCCAGCAGGCTAGTGGCAGAGCCAGAAGCTGAACACAGGTCTCCTGTAACTAATGCCCAGTGGATAATGCACTGGGCATTAGCCACACTAGAGTTAAGGTTGCAATTATGGATATGCCTATATGGCGAAAAACAAACATGTCTACAGACTCGGGCTTGTGCTACAGCACCATGTATCCGTCCAGGCTCAGGCTGGAGCTCAGGATTTGAAGCCCAAGAAGATGAGTGGCTTTCAGAGTCTGAGCCCAGCTGTCTACATGGCTATTTTTAGCCCCTTAGCACAGGCCCTGGGAGCATGAGTCTTGTAGACCTGGGCTCTGAGACTCACGGATGTGTTGCTAGCTTTTAGCTGTGCAGATGTATCCGGAGGCTCCATTATAAGCTGCATGTTGCCCCTGTGTAGGCTTGTGGGGGTGGTTAAGGATACAGTTTTAGCTCTCTGGGAATGAACACTTTTAAGAGAGTGGAGAGAGATTATTTCGGGCTGTGTTATTTCTTTGCTGCTGTGGATGTATTTTATTGTTTCTTGTGTCCTGGCATTTATTTTTTAAAACTTTATTTTTATTGTTTTTATATAAAATATCAACATTATATATATGCGCACAGCATGGAACTAGCATATAAATTACAAAATTCAACATTCATTAGTGGCAAAACCCAGAGGGGAAAACCCCCACAAACGGACCCCAAACCCACAAAGGTCGTGCAGGGCATCAATTATTAAAGCAACTAATTAACAGATAAATAAATGAGAACATAACCTGAGTATCAGGGACTAACGTATTCTAAACTGCAAAAGTAGGCAATAGTTTCATGTATGACCACATATCCTCATAGTGTTTCCAAGCATTTCTATTAGACAAAGTCATTCTTTCCATTAATGCAGTAGTCAAGAGCTCACTGAGCCAGTATGCATCTGAGGGAGGAATCACAGATTTCTATTTTCCCCCAAAAAGCTCTTTTAGCCACTAAGATAGTTCCTGCGATCCATTTCTAATACCAACTCACCCAGCACCCCTAAAATACACAAGTTTGGAGGAGGAAAGATAGTGACACTTACAGGTTTTGAGGACGCACCAAATAAGGTAGTCCAGAACACATGCATTTTTGACAGCTATAAAGGATGTATGAAAGGTGGGAACGTGGCTGTTTGCATCTCCAATGTTATCTGTGTATTGCCAAATTAAACTTAAGCAAACATTCTGGAGCCCAGCAGTACCTGTCTAATATCTTGTTCTGGAAGAATTGCAAGGATGAAGAACTTGAAGTATCTTTCACATTAAGCCAGATGTCCTCCCAGGCTTCTCTTGGGCTAATATGGCTAAATTCTTTCCCCCATTTTTCTCTGTGACTGAGATTGAGAGGGTACCGCAAAGCATTAAACCAGCTATAAGTAATTCCTACAAAGTGACTTTTGTTCCTATATTTCTCAACATATTATTTTCAAGCTGAGAGAGTTGAAATGAACCAGTTGTCCCCTATTCTGGCATGAATCCTGGAGCATAGCGCTGAAAGAAGCACTCTGAGACAAGCGCTAGCTGATAGTTGTTGCACATGCAATCAAAGGAGGCCAGTCTATCATCTCATCTTCGGTCTTCAATGTTTGTTAATCTTTTTTCTACCCAAATTGTCTTAAGCCTGGAGTTGGCCTTGATCCTTAGGTGCAGGTTATCCCATAGTGGTATGAGAAGAAAACTAGCAAGATCAGATGCTATAATTGTCTTAACATATTGCAGGACGCCCTACGAAGAGGCAAAGATTGGATTTTTCCTGAAGGGTGTGGGTACATCTTAAAGTATATTGAAGAAGAAGAGGGAACCAACTGGCATAGCTAAGCAAACCAGGCTGGTGTGGATACAGAGCTATTAGATGGGAGCTACCTTACAATAGGACACATGTGGAATGCTAGATAATGTAGATATAAATCTGGCAATCCCCTGCTTCCCTTTGCCCAGGATTTTTAAAGGGTCTTTTGTGACAAGTGAGGCTGTTTTTTATCCCATATAAACTGCATGACAAGCCTCTTTATTTAAGCAAAGAGTAAGGGAGAGACCTTGTCAAGGTTCCTTCCCCACTCTGAACTCGAGGGTACAGATGTGGGGACCTGCATGAAAACCTCCTAAGCTTACCAGCTTAGGTTAAAACTAAATTAATTTTACCCTTTGCCCTTGGAATTTCCACTGCCACCACCAAACTTTAACTGGGTTTACTGGGAAACGTAGTTTGGACACATCTTTCCCCCCAAAATCCTCCCAACACTTGCACCCCACTTCCTGGGGAAGGTTTGGTAAAAATCCTCACCAATTTGCATAGGTGACCACAGACCCAAACCCTTGGATCTTAGAACAATGAAAAAGCATTCAGTTTTCTTACAAGAAGACTTTTAATAGAAGTAAAGGAATCACCTCTGTAAAATCAGGATGGTAGATACCTTACAGGGTAATTAGATTCAAAACATAGAAACTCCCTCTAGGCAAAACCTTAAGTTACAAAAAGACACACAGACAGGAATAGTCATTCTATTCAGCACAGCTCTTTTCTCAGCCATTTAAAGAAATCATAATCTAACACATACCTAGCTAGATTACTTACTAAAAGTTCTAAGACTCCATTCCTGTTCTGTCCCCGGCAAAAGCAGCATACAGACAGACACAGACCCTTTGTTTTTCTCCCTCCTCCCAGCTTTTGAAAGTATCTTGTCTCCTCATTGGTCATTTTGGTCAGGTGCCAGCGAGGTTACCTTTAGCTTCTTAACCCTTTACAGGTGAGAGGATTTTTCCTCTGGCCAGGAGGGATTTTAAAGGGGTTTACCCTTCCCTTTATATTTATGACAGACCTTGAAAAGCAATAGGCTAACGATATAAGTCAATCTTGGGCAGATATTCATTTTGGCTATTTCTATTCTCCCCAGTAAGACAGAGGGAGGAGGAAGGACATCACCGCTTGCACACACTAGCATGACCAGGGACAGCTCCCAGTGAGCCTGGTGCCTGCCCCAGTGGGTGGAGCTGGGGGTGGTACGGCGATGCAGGAGGAGCTGCTTGCGCAGGGCGCTGGCTCCTGCGAGTGGCAACCCAACATGCTGCTGCTCTGGCCGCTAGTGCATCCCGTAGAGTCCTGCAGCTCCGCCGATATCTGGTTTATATCCGCGGCTATCCTCCTCTGCAGATATACATTTTGTATCCACATAGCGCTTTATTAATGGGGGCAGCTGGGGCTCCAATTTAAATATGTCAGGGAGCAGCTTCTGAAGAAAGCTGATAATATCCTTCCCTTCTAGACCCTCAGCAAGGCCCAAGAGGGGGAAGGTTGTGTCTTTGAGATCTGTTTTCTAAGTTAGCCTGTTTTTCTTCCAGTTTGTCTAGTCTAAAGCTTTAAAGAGGCAGTTTCTTTTTGCATTTCACTGGTTTCAATGGAAGGCTTTTATAGCTCACTTCCCAAGAGGGCCATTCGGGATTTTACATCACATACATCTTTAGAGAAGCCACAAATATATTTTGAGATTGAATCCAGTCAGTCTGCGAGGAATTCTTTCAGTGCCACGATATCCTGGGCTAGGTTCTGCTGTGGCTGTGTGGTCTCCCCTTTCAGCTGCTTTAGGTGATTCAGGCTTTGGTCTTTTGTTGCCTCGTTTTTTCATTGGAATCCATAGTCAACAGCTCGAAGTTTATCCAGGGGATTAATGTAAACTTTTACGACAGGAACTTACTGCCAATTTGCTAGGAAAGTAATTACTAGAGACGAATTGATATGTGGGGAGTGAGGAGGTCTGGGACTAGGCAGCCATATTCCTCATGGGTAACATGTGACCCCTTTTTAATGGGGTTTATACTCCTGGCCAGCAGTGGTAGCATTGTTCATTTTCCCAAGGCACAGCACCCCATGTGGCTCAGACATGGAGAGGAGTCACCTGAGGTGGAGGCACCCGGTGTCACAAAAAATAACTCAGGACCTATTTCATATAAGGAGAGGGGAGAAACCACTGCAAGTAGCAAGCACCCGGGAGGGGTCTTGAGTGACCCCTGATGGGAGGGGCTACACATCCAAATGAACAATGCTATAACTCAGTAGAAAGTTCTTCTTGACCCCAGCTGGTAATTATCTTATACCGTGAAGCATGAGGCTAGATAGCCTTTTAAATTATGCTAATTATTTTTGCTGGTATTCCATAATATGCCATAATTTTCCAAAGACTGTATCTGTGTATGCTGTCAAAAGCCTTCTGGAAATCCATAATATTTACTTCCCGAGGTGCTTGACAGGCCACACTTTTGTTCTATAATTCATAGATTCATAGCTCGCAAGGCTAGAACATAAGAATATAAGAATGGCCATACTGGGTCAGACCAAAGATCCATCCAGCCCAGTATCCTGTCTGCCAACAGTGGCCAATGCCAGGTGCCCCAGAGGGAGTGAACATAACAGGTAATGATCTAGTGATCTCTCTCCTGCCATCCATCTCCACCCTCTGACAAACAGAGGCTAGGGACACCATTCCTCATCCATCCTCGCTAATAGCCATTAATGGACTTAACCTCCATGAATTTAACCAGTTCTCTTTTAAACCCTGTTATAGTCCTAGCCTTCACAACCTCCTCAGAAGGGACCATTGTGATGATCTGGTCTGACTTCCCATATAATACATGCCATAAATCTTCCCCAAAATAATCTCTAGAGCAGATCATAGAATCATAGAATATCAGGGTTGGAAGGGACCTCAGGAGGCAATCCAGTCCAACCCCCTGCTCAAAGCAGGACCAATCCCCAACTAAATAATCATCTAGAAAAACATCCCATCTTGATTTTAAAAGTTGTCAGTTTTGGAGAATCCACCACAACCTTTGCTAAAATATTCCAACGGTTAATTACTATCACTGTTAAAAATGTATGCCTTATATCATGCCTGAGAACAACAGTAAGGTCTGCACATGATCTCCATGGTCTAAAACCTGCTCTCTATGTTCCTCTCTATGTTGTTCCTCTCTATGTTGAAGTCTATTTGTTTCTTGATACGTTCCAGGATGATGTTGTATATGATTTTCCCAGGCACTGAAGGTACTGTGATTCCTCTCCAGTTATTGCCGTTGATAAGGTCACCTCTCTTTGCAATTTTACAAAGAGGCCTCTTTTCCATTGGGTTGCATTCTTTTCTCGTGTTCTGGTGTTCTCGTCCATCCTTCCCGTGGAAGGAAAAGACCTGGGTAGGGACTGTCGAATCGTCGAAGTCAACGAATGGCTACGCAGGTGGTGTCGGAGAGAAGGCTTTGGATTCTTTGACCATGGGATGGTGTTCCATGAAGGAGGAGTGCTGGGCAGAGACGGGCTCCATCTTACGAAGAGAGGGAAGAGCATCTTTGCCAGCAGGCTGGCTAACCTAGTGAGGAGGGCTTTAAACTAGGTTCACCGGGGGAAGGAGACCAAAGCCCTGAGGTAAGTGGGAAAGCGGGATACCGGGAGGAAGCACAAGCAGGAATGTCTGTGAGGGGAGGGCTTCTGCCTCATACTGGGAATGAGGGGCGATCAACAGGTTATCTCAAGTGCTTATGTACGAATGCACAAAGCCTTGGAAACAAGCAGGGAGAACTGGAGGTCCTGGTGATGTCAAGGAACTATGATGTGATTGGAATAACAGAGACTTGGTGGGATAACTCACATGACTGGAGTACTGTCATTGATGGTTATAAACTGTTCAGGAAGGACGGGCAGGGCAGAAAAGGTGGGGGAGTAGCACTGTATGTAAGGGAGCAGTATGACTGCTCAGAGCTCTGGTACGAAACTGTAGAAAAACCTGAGTGTCTCTGGATTAAGTTTAGAAGTGTGTGCAACAAGAGTGATGTAGTGGTGGGAGTCTGCTATAGACCACCGGACCAGGGAGATGAGGTAGATGAGGCTTTCTTCCGGCAGCTCACGGAAGCTACTAGATCGCATGCCCTGATTCTCATGGGTGACTTTAATTTTCCTGATATCTGCTGGGAGAGCAATACAGCAGTGCATAGACAATCCAGCAAGTTTTTGGAAAGCGTAGGGGACAATTTCCTGGCGGAAGTGCTAGAGGAGCCAACTAGGGGGGGTGCTTTTCTTGACCTGCTGCTCACAAACCGGGTAGAATTAGTGGGGGAAGGAAAAGTGGATGGGAATCTGGGAGGCAGTGACCATGAGTTGGTTGAGTTCAGGATCCTGATGCAGGGAAGAAAGGTAAGCAGCAGGATACGGACCCTGGACTTCAGGAAAGCAGACTTCGACTCCCTCAGGGAATGGATGTCCAGGATCCCCTGGGGGACTAACATGAAGGGGAAAGGAGTCCAGGAGAGCTGGCTGTATTTCAAGGAATCCCTGTTGAGGTTACAGGGACAAACCATCCCGATGAGTCGAAAGAATAGTAAATATGGCAGGCGACCAGCTTGGCTTAATGGTGAAATCCTAGTGGATCTTAAACATAAAAAAAGAAGCTTACAAGAAGTGGAAGGTTGGACATATGACCAGGGAAGAGTATAAAAATATTGCTCGGGCATGTAGGAATGATATCAGGAGGGCCAAATCGCACCTGGAGTTGCAGCTAGCAAGAGATGTCAAGAGGAACAAGAAGGGTTTCTTCAGGTATGTTGGCAACAAGAAGAAAGCCAAGGAAAGTGTGGGCCCCTTACTGAATGAGGGAGGCAACCTAGTGACAGAGGATGTGGAAAAAGCTAATGTACTCAATGCTTTTTTTGCCTCTGTTTTCACTAACAAGGTCAGCTCCCAGACTGCTGTGCTGGGCATCACAAAATGGGGAAGAGATGGCCAGCCCTCTGTGGAGATAGAGGTGGTTAGGGACTATTTAGAAAAGCTGGACGTGCACAAGTCCATGGAGCCGGACGAGTTGCATCCGAGAGTGCTGAAGGAATTGGCGGCTGTGATTGCAGAGCCATTGGCCATTATCTTTGAAAACTCGTGGCGAACCGGGGAAGTCCCGGATGACTGGAAAAAGGCTAATGTAGTGCCAATCTTTAAAAAAGGGAAGAAGGAGGATCCTGGGAACTACAGGCCAGTCAGCCTCACCTCAGTCCCTGGAAAAATCATGGAGCAGGTCCTCAAAGAATCAACCCTGAAGCACTTGCATGAGAGGAAAGTGATCAGGAACAGCCAGCATGGATTCACCAAGGGAAAGTCATGCCTGACTAATCTAATCGCCTTTTATGATGAGATTACTGGTTCTGTGGATGAAGGGAAAGCAGTGGATGTATTGTTTCTTGATTTTAGCAAAGCTTTTGACACGGTCTCCCACAGTATTCTTGTCAGCAAGTTAAGGAAGTATGGGCTGGATGAATGCACTATAAGGTGGGTAGAAAGCTGGCTAGATTGTCAGGCTCAACGGGTAGTGATCAATGGCTCCATGTCTAGTTGGCAGCCGGTGTCAAGTGGAGTGCCCCAGGGGTCGGTCCTGGGGCCGGTTTTGTTCAATATCTTCATAAATGATCTGGAGGATGGTGTGGATTGCACTCTCAGCAAATTTGCGGATGATACTAAACTGGGAGGAGTGGTAGATACGCTGGAGGGCAGGGATAGGATACAGAGGGACCTAGACAAATTGGAGGATTGGGCCAAAACAAATCTGATGAGGTTCAATAAGGATAAGTGCAGGGTCCTGCACTTAGGACGGAAGAATCCAATGCACCGCTACAGACTAGGGGCCGAATGGCTAGGCAGCAGTTCTGCGGAAAAGGACCTAGGGGTGACAGTGGATGAGAAGCTGGATATGAGTCAGCAGTGTGCCCTTGTTACCAAGAAGGCCAATGGCATTTTGGGATGTATAAGTAGGGGCATAGCGAGCAGATCGAGGGACGTGATCGTTCCCCTCTATTCGACATTGGTGAGGCCTCATCTGGAGTACTGTGTCCAATTTTGGGCCCCACACTACAAGAAGGATGTGGAAAAATTGGAAAGAGAGTCCAGAGGAGGGCAAGAAAAATGATTAGGGGTCTGGAACACATGACTTATGAGGAGAGGCTGAGGGAGCTGGGATTGTTTAGCCTGCAGAAGAGAAGAATGAGGGGGGATTTGATAGCTGCTTTCAACTACCTGAAAGAGGGTTCCAAAGAGGATGGCTCTAGACTGTTCTCAATGGTAGCAGATGACAGAACGAGGAGTAATGGTCTCAAGTTGCAGTGGGGGAGGTTTAGATTGGATATTAGGAAAAACTTTTTCACTATGAGGGTGGTGAAACACTGGAATGCATTACCTAGGGAGGTGGTAGAATCTCCTTCCTTAGGAGTTTTTAAGGTCAGGCTTGACAAAGCCCTGGCTGGGATGATTTAACTGGGAATTGGTCCTGCTTCGAGCAGGGGGTTGGACTAGATGACCTTCTGGGGTCCCTTCCAACCCTGATATTCTATGATTCTATGATTCTTCATTCCATATTCTATGCGAAAACACAACGAGAGTCTGGAGGGTTCCTTGGTCGCTTGCTGATTTGCCATTCTTGAGTTTACTGATGGCTTTTCTAGCATCTTCCATTGTAATATCTTCTAAATCAATATCAAGCTCTAGTGGTAGGCCTCCATCCTGTATTTCTAGTAGTTCACTTGGGCTTGGTCTATTTAAAATAGACTGAGAATGTGCTTTGTTCTTCTTCTTCCATCTTTTCCTTTGTTCTTCTTCTGTACTAAGAATCTTTCCATTGGCATCTTTTAATAAGGCCTCCAGTACTGCTGAAGTTTCCTGTTAGTTGCTTGTCTTATACAAGGTTGTAAGGTAACCTCTTTGGGTAGCATCTTCGGCCTCTTGACATTTTTCTACCAATATATACCTTTTTATCTCCTCTCAGCACTCCTTTTTACCTCTCTGTCTACCGCTCTGTATTCATCTTGCCACTTGCTTGTCTCTTCGCATGTTTTAGCATTCATGAGTTCTTGCTTTACACTTCTTCTCTATTCCCTGCTGCCCATGTTGCATTTCTAATCCATGCTTCCCTTTTAGATTTCATTGATATGAGAATTGCCTTGCTACTTTCTAGAAAGCACTCTCTGATCTTTTCCCACAGAGTATCAACGTCTTGGTTTTCTTCAGTTAACTCCATTAGAACATTGAACCTGCTCTTGAGTTCAAGCTTTGTGTTTGGGTCTTTTCATTGTGCACTGTTGATGCCCGGTCTTCTTTTAATCTTCTTAAACCACTTTAACCCTATCTTCAAAATGTAGTGATGCAAAGGCTACGCTCACTGCCCCCATCTTCTCCCCTGTACGCATGTATATCTGCCAACGAGCTGCAAAACATTCTGGAAATGCAGAAGCGATCTGTCTGATTCTTTGTGGTACCACATGGGGCGTTCCATGTCACTTTGTGAATTTCATTATGAGGAAATATTTGTTCCACCTGTCACCACGCTGTTCACACTTCCACTATTCTTACTCATGCACATAGTCCTATTTGCTTCATAGAATCATAGAAATGTACAGTTTGAAGGGATCTCAATAGGTCATCTAGCCCATCCCAGAATTAGGTATACCTAAACCATCCCTGGCAGGGGTTTGTCTAACCGATTCTTAAAACCCTCCAAGATGGGGATTCCACAACCTCCCTTGGTAACTTATTCCAGTGCTCAACTGTACTTACAGTTTGATTTTTTTTCTTAATATCTAACCTAAATCTCCCTTGCTGAAAATCAATTACTTCTATTTGTTAGAACAAGGGCTACTTATGGGGAAGAGCTTCAGAACTGGGGTTTTACCGATTTGTTTGGCTGCCTCTACATTCTGAGCTCTTTCCTGCATTGAGCTGCCCAGGAATGCCTAGATGCCTTTGCTGAGCAGCTGCTGCTGATTTGAGAACTCATCAGCATGTGCGGGTAGATTAAATTGTTCCTTCTAATATGCATTAATACGCACTGAGCAACATCAGTCAGGGTCTTGCCCTGGCACCTAGTTCTTTTTTGTCCCCCTGTGCAGTTCCCATCCGTGACAGGAGGCCTAGCCTAGGCAGCATCTCTACCCTTTCCTCGCTGACACTATGTAAAAGGAAAAAGATTCAACTGGAAATAGAGAGCTGAGTCCTCAGCCCCACTGTGGCCAGGCAAAACATCCTAATAGAGATGGAACACCAGCTTACCTGGCCTTTTGACAAAAAGAAAAGGAGTACTTGTGGCACCTTAGCGACTAACATTAATTATCAGGTGGCAGAGAACTGGCATAGCAGCTCCTATGCCACTCCTCACTGCCAGCCGCTGGCACAGGACATGTCCCTACAACCTGGTAATCCACAGCAGCTCTTTGGGGGATGTGGACAGCTGGTTTAAGCCAGAGCATCCCTGAGGAACTTATGGCAGGGGCCAGCCGAGTGCTCTGGCAACCTCAGTACCGGGTGAGTATAAAAGTGGCTTAAAGCTACCTTTGCACACACAGCAATTTCCTGAGAGGCACACCGAGCACATCTTGTCTGATGCCTGTGCAAGCGAGAAATACTTGCATGGAAATTAAAGGAGTTGTAAATGGTGTCCACAGGTGAAAGATGAAATCCAAGCCCCAGGAGCCCACCTGGGTTATGAAGCTTAAATGAGGACCCAAACTATTGTCTCATTTCAAATTACGTAATAAATTAAAATATCAAATATTCATTGCATAATCTGTGGTTGACATTTCATTCCAGTCCATGCATTTCAGTGGGAATACACATTCACCCATTTTATTAATAACACATCTATTATTTACACATTGCTGTATTATTAATAGAACAGCAAAATAAAGAGTGTATTTCCATTGAAATATATAAGCTGGAATAAAAACCAGACAAACAATGATTACAAGAAGACCTCTGGATGTTTTTCATGTATTCATTGCACAACCAACTTTCAGATAGATTACCCCTCCCCTCTAAAGGTGTTTAAAATAATTTCAGCTGTGGGGTACTTGATTAATGACATTAAGAATTCTAACTAGCTTCTAGAGTAAAAACAACACATTTAGGATTTCAGCCTGCTTTGAAAGGAAAAGATCTCAAGGAAAATAATGGTAACATTTACTGAGTCTTCATGATTATTTAAGACTGCCTTGAGTTCGTTCTCAGACTTTACCCAGCTGCAAAAATATTAAGCACAAAAAGCAACAAACACTTCTGGGTATATCTGATGCCAGTGCTCACGAGGAGTAGCATCTTATTCTGCAAGTAGTCTTGTTCATTTCAGCTGGATCACTTGTGCAGCGTGAGCAAGGCAATCAGAATTTAACCCTTAGTCATGCTGGCGTCGGAGTCAGCAAAGCAACTTACCTGTTTGTGTACGATTGTGGGAGAAACAAACCCTGCTGAGCCAACAGGTTCCTACTCAGATAGCATTGAAAAAAAAATACTCACCAAGACCTGCTTACTGAAGGCCTGGTTCAACATGCATTCAAGTCACTGTGAGTCTACCCACTGGCTTCACTGGTATTAGATTAGGTCCTGGTTATTCAATGTGAAAAACTGGCATTACCCTGTAGCCCTACTTAGCATCCGTATAAAATAGACCCTGGGCTAAACACCATGGGATAATGATAATACAAAGACTTTAAACCAGAACTTTCTATTGAAACCAAAATCCAGGCTGGTTCTGCTGCTGAAAAACCAACGACACAATATGACCCCAAATTCTGCATGTGGAAGCTGAGTTAACGGTGAAATAAATGGTCCAGTTTCATGCCTGGGAAAGTTAGTGGAGTTGTGCAATGGATGAGTTTGGCAAGGTGTGTGTGTGTGTATATATATATATATACACACACCCAACAGAATAAATTGGTTCTAAAGGCACATAAGAATGAATCCTTCTGTTGCTACAAAGAGAACATTGAGCAAATTAAGGAATTTGTGAACTAGCCAGCATTTTCCAATAGCCGAGTTTAAACGGCAAAGTTCTGTACTCTCTTATGCAAGCGAAAGTCAGTAAGAGTTTTACTTTCCTACGGAGCAAGGGTTCATGCTCACAGACGCCAAGAGATCTGCGTAGAAGCCACTGTTTCCCCACTGTTATGGTATGCTGCTATTATGGACAATAAAGACAGTTCCACATAACTAGCTCCAGGTTTCTTCCTTTGCCCTGCCAGTGCCATTATTCTTAGTATTTTAGCAAACTGCAGTATCTCCTACTTTATTTTAAGGGAACTATTTTGGATGCAAATAGAAAAGGGTAGTTTAATGAAACTTCCCTATGAGGTTTTGAGACCTTGTGATCACACTTTACATAGTGACAGGTTTCAGAGTAACAGCCGTGTTAGTCTGTATTCGCAAAAAGAAAAGGAGTACTTGTGGCACCTTAGAGACTAACCAATTTATTTGAGCATGAGCTTTCGTGAGCTACAGCTCACGAAAGCTCATGCTCAAATAAATTGGTTAGTCTCTAAGGTGCTACAAGTACTCCTTTTCACTTTACATAGTGTTTGCTAACACTGGTGCACTTGCTTTATTTAGCGCTTTTCACACAAAGGCCTTGAGACACTGTCGAAAAGTAAGGAGCCTTATTAGGTGAGTAAAGTGAGGCCTAGAAATGACATGACTTGCCCACAGTCACAGAGAGTCAGTGGCAGACGCAAAAACACAATCCCGGCCTCTGGGGCTCCATCGGGAGAGCCGCAGCTACCTCTTTGTCACAGTGGAGTGCACATTAACCTGATGTGGGGTTTTGTCTTGTTCTAGCTCTGGGGTCCACAGAAGAGGTTTATCAGTCATTTACAGCAGCCATTTAGGGGGCTTTATTCTTTAGGTCAAGCAGCAGTGGTTATGCTTGCAGGTGGAGAGTACTTAGGTTCAGTTCCTGCTGATGACCCATCAAGGGGTATTACAATGAGGCCACAAAAAGAAATTCAGTAGAGTGTATGGATGCGTTACTGGACTGTTCCATTGTGCCAGCATTCATGGGCCCAGTCTTAATGAAGAATGCCCTTCCTTGAGAGCATGGGACTGACTAGATGACCTATTGAGGTCCCTTCCAGTCCTACATGTCTATATGACAAAACTGAATAGGAGCTTGGTCTGCAAAATGGAGGTCAGAATCAAGCCTCAATCCTTCCGTTGGTCAAAAGCTAGCAGAATAGATAGATGCTGAAATTTCAGCATCTATCACCTTTACAAACAGAATAAAGGATGCATCTTCACAACTGCATGTCCACATATTTCATTACAATATTCGAAAAGGCTTAGAAGCAAGATCATCTTTTGAGAAAAGGTAATAACACAGTAAATGGAATATTTTAGTTACAGTTTATGTGAGGGTGGGGCAGGGTAAGGAGAGATTTAAGGGACAGCATGACTTTGGGTGTGTCTGCACTGCACTCAGACATGTGACTGCAGCACATGTAGACATACCTGAGCTAGCTTTGATACAGCTAGCACAAATACAAATATGAACATAAGGATTGCCTTACCGGGTCAAACCAGGCAATCACATGTTTTGGGTTGTCCCAAGCATGGGGTTGCATCCCTGAGCATCTTGGCTAATAGCCATTGGTGGACCGATCCTCCATGAACTTATCTAATTCCTTTTTGAACCCAGTTATACTTTTTGACCATCACAACATCCCATGGCAATGAGTTCCACAAGTTAACTGTGTGCTGTGTAAATATGTACTTCTTGTTTGTATTAAGCCTGCTGCCTATTAATTTCATTGGGTGACCTCCAGTTTTTGTATTGTGGAAAAGGGTAAACAACACATTGTTATTCATTTTTTTCACACCATTCATGATTTTATCGACCTCTATTTTATCCTCACTTAGTCATCTTTACTGAGATGAGCAGTCCTAATCTTTTTAGTCTTGCCTTGTACGGAAGCTGTTCCATACCCTTGATCATCTTTGTTGCCTTTCTCTGAAACTTTTCCCCTTTCACGATATTTTTTTTCAAATGGGGTAACCAGAACTGGACACAGTATTCAAAGTGTGGACATACCAGGGACATATATAGTGGCATTATAATATTTTCTGTCTCACTTTTATCCCTATTTGTATCCCTTCTGTTAGCTTTTTTGACTGCTGCTGCAAATTGAGCTTAAGTTCTCAGGAAATTATCCACAGTGACTCCAAAATGTCTTTCTTGAGTGGTAAAAACTAATTTAGAACCCATCACTACATATGTGTAATTGGGATTATTTTTCCAATGTGCATTACTTTGCACTGATTTGTTTTCAATTTCATCTATCATTTTGTTGCCTAATCACCCAGTTTCGTGAGCTCCCTCTGTAACTTTTCAAAGTCAACTTTGGACTTACAAAATCATTCAAGATAGTTATCATCTGCAAACTTTGCCACTTCACGGCTCATTCCTTGTTCCAGATCATTAATGAATATGTTGAACGTCACATGTCCCAGTACAGATCCTCGGGGGACCCTACTGTTTATCTCTGTCCATTGTGAAATAGCAGAGAAGCTGTGGCAGCTTGGACTTCAGCATGGGCTAGTTACCTGGATAAGTATCCAGGGTCCTGGGCTGGTTTGGGCAGCCTGTGCTAAGATTGGAACCTAAGCTAGCCTAGGTATGTCTACATGAGCTGCGATCACACCTCCTGATTGCAGTGTAGACATGTTTTCAGCTACCAGGGCTGCTTTGTCTTGTCTGTCTTTGATTGAAGGGATAATAAAGGATGTTCATAAAAGCTATTATCATTCTAGGACTGATAAATAATTATATTAGATCTTCTCTCTGCAGTTGCATATTCCCCATTGTGATGGACTATTTTCAGCTTTAATTACACAAATATGATAAGAGTGCAGAAGAGCAGAGCATTATCACAAGGGGATGAGGAAGGAGGCACTCAGAGCTTAAAACTGAGCCTTCAATTGGCCTAAATTTGCCACCTAACAATAATGCCAAATTAAAATATAATAGGAGGATCTGGATCATAAGCCATCAACTTAATAAAACCAATTCAGAATTAATTCCTCAGTCCCTGCTTTAGAACAATCCCAGGTCCTGACCCACATGAATGGACCCCTGCCACTTGCGTGACCCCTCATGGACTGCACCGGAAGTCTGTGCAGGGGTTAGCACCTGCCTGCAAAGATCCAATTGCAAAACAGGGCTCAGACCTGTGAACCGATTAAAGATATTTCAGTTGGGCTCATTAAAAGTCACCCAGCACTGAGATGCTATTTTGATTGGCTTATTGTACAACCCAGTGGGCACCATTGCAGATATTGCTGAGATGAGTACCACCCCCAAACTTCTAGT
The DNA here is from genome assembly GCF_965152235.1 of Eretmochelys imbricata. Classification (NCBI taxonomy): domain Eukaryota; kingdom Metazoa; phylum Chordata; order Testudines; family Cheloniidae; genus Eretmochelys; species Eretmochelys imbricata. Next base: position 129,212,621 of record NC_135577.1, on the reverse strand, counting down.
GTACAGCCTCTCTGGGGCAGGTCATTGATTAGATAATTATACAACCTAACCTGGTTGTGGCTTCTAAGTGCAACCACAATATAGAAGTTTAATACAACTTGGGTCTCCCACATTGGACTTCCACTGTATATTCAGAATTAAATATGCATTGAAGCAGGGGCATTGAAAGCTGGGCTTCCCACACCTGAGAGGAGTGTCCTACCTATTGGGTATATAGTTGCCCTCACTTTGTCTTTGGGCCAATGCATATTGAACTATGCATATGCAGTGGGACAGCTTCAGCAGGACAGCCTGAGAGAGCCCTGACCCAGCATATCCCATATCTCAGTGGTTGAAGCCTGCACCAAAGAGGAAGGAAGCCCAAGTTCAAAACCTTCCTTCACATCAGGCAGAGAGGAATTGCACCCGGGTCTCCCACAACCACTAGCCTGAAAGTTCTGGGGATGGCACACCACCACAAATCACCCCTCTTTCTGCATCCTCATTAGAAAAGGAATGACGGGGGTTAGGTATGTAACTCCAGGAGGGGGCGCATGTCTGTGAATCGTGAGTGGAGACAGATAGCTCATTCCCTTTGAGGGGTGCGGTCTTGACACAGCCCTCCCCTCAGCATTTCCTACTGGCTACTTTGGTAGTTCCCCACTTCGCTTGCTGGCTTTTGTGAATCCCATTCACAAAACGGGCCTCACTCAGCCCAGGCCTTGGGCCTAACTCGGGGTTGCCGATTCCACAAGGCGACAGGGGGCCTAAACGTTCGATGCTGCATTAGTGAGCTTTGCAGTGGCGAAGGCCCCTTTGTGAATCTACCACTACATTGTTGCATGGAGAACATCAGCAAAGAAGGAGCTAGCCCAGCTCAGTGGGTGTTTTTATGGGAATTTGGGCAAGATAAAAATACACAAGGAAACTCTTGATGGAGATTGTGTTTGAGACTCCACACCGCTGTTTAATAACCTGGTCTAAAGATTCATTTTGGCAATAAAGGTATTTAATAATCATTACAGTGAAATTGCCACGCCCCATCAGCAGCAAAGTGCTTTACACCAGATGTGCTTAATTCCTCACTAAGTTCAACATGAAATAAAGAGCAAGCTCTGTGTATGTTTCCAGGAGCAAGGCTCTGAATTTCCTCTCCTCTCCTTTCCTTTAAAAAAAAAGGAAAAAAAGAACCCACTCTGTACACACACAATGACCAGTCTCCAGCACTGTGCTATTTACAGAAGACAAAACAGATGGCTCTCTCCTTTGACGTTTTCAATCATTCTTCCCTGCAGAAATCTACTGCTCCCTTGCAGAAATAGCAAACAAAATTTACAGCAGCTGGGATGTCTCAGGGCCTGATCCAAACCCCACTAAAGTCACTGAAAGTCTTTCCACTGACTTCTGTGGTTTGGGGCTTCAGGCCTGAGGGAGCATTTCTTTGTTACCAAGACAGACCAATTTTAAGCCCACCTCTGGTTTCGAAGGGGAAAGGCCTTTGTCAAGGTTCCTCCCCCACTCTGAACTCTAGGGTACAGATGTGGGGACCTGCATGAAAAACCTCCTAAGCTTATCTTTACCAGCTTAGGTCAAAACTTCCCCAAGGTACAAAATATTCCACCCTTTGTCTTTGGATTGGCAGCTACCACCACCAAACAAATACTGGTTACTGGGGAAGAGCTGTTTGGAAACGTCTTTCCCCCCAAAATACTTCCAAAAACCTTGCACCCCACTTCCTGGACAAGGTTTGGTAAAAAGCCTCACCAATTTGCCTAGATGACTACAGACCTAGATCCTGGGATCTTAAGAACAATGAACAATCCTCCCAACACTTGCACCCCCCCTTTCCTGGGAAATGTTAGATAAAAAGCCTCACCAATTTGCATAGGTGACCACAGACCCAAACCCTTGGATCTGAGAACAATGAAAAAGCATTCAGTTTTCTTACAAGAAGACTTTTAATAGAAATAGAAGTAAAGGAATCACTTCAGTAAAATCAGGATGGTAGATACCTTACAGGGTAATTAGATTCAAAACATAGAGAACTCCTCTAGGCAAAACCTTAAGTTACAAAAAAGATACACAGACAGAAATAGTTATTCTATTCAGCACAATTCTTTTCTCAGCCATTTAAAGAAATCATAATCTAACACATACCTAGCTAGATTACTTACTAAAAGTTCTAAGACTCCATTCCTGTTCTGTCCCCGGCAAAAGCAGCATACAGACAGACACAAACCCTTTGTTTCTCTCTCCCTCCTCCCAGCTTTTGAAAGTATCTTGTCTCCTCATTGGTCATTTTGGTCAGGTGCCAGCGAGGTTACCTTTAGCTTCTTAACCCTTTACAGGTGAGAGGAGTTTCCCTTGGCCAGGAGGGATTTCAAAGGGGTTTACCCTTCCTTTTATATTTATGACAGCCTTCCAGACTAGCAATACTCAGTAGGGTCATGCAGGTCTGCGGGGCCCCACCTGCGGCTCTCCCAAAGGCCACATGGCTACTGAAGCAGAGAGCCAGTCACGAGAGCAGTCCCTGCACCAGCCCTACAACACCCCAAAATACTGATGCATATTCTTGAGCACCATTTCTTAACGAACTCTTCACCCATACACAGACCTCCCTCCTTTGCAGCGCTGTCCTGTCATCAGCATGACACCTCAGTCTCCAGCATGCTACCTCAGCAATGCCTATGAACAATACCACGTGCCTGCACGACGTCGGCAAGCCAGATTCTGATCCTTTTGTATCGCCCTCTCCTGGAGTATGTTCATCCCTGCCTCCTCAGGGCTGAGGGCCACACCTTGGGACCAGTGGGCCCTGATTCTTTGTGCTTCTTCTCTAAGAGCGACTGAAAGGTTGCATCTCTTGCTTCTGCAATAGGGTTGCCAACTTTCTAGTCTCACAAAACTGAACAACCCTGCCCCACCCCTTCTCCGAGGCCCTGCTCCCACTAACTCTGTCCCCCTCCTTCGGTCGCTCGCTCTCCCCCACCCTCACTCACTTTCACCGGGCTGGGGAGGGAGTTGGGGTGCAGGAGGGGGTGAGGGCTCTGGGGTGGGGCCAGGGATGAGGGGTTTGGGGTATAGGAGGAGGCTTAGGGCTGGGGCAGGGGTGCAGGAGGGGGCTCAGGGCTGGGGCAGGGGGTTGGGGTGCAGACTCTGGGAGGGAGATAGGGTGTGGGAGGTGGTTCCAACTTGGGGCAAGGGGTTGGGGTGCAGGAGGGGCTTCGGGGTGTGGGTGCTTACCTCAGGCAGCTCCTGGTTGGGGTGCAGCAGGGTTAAGGCAGGCCCCCTGCCTGCCTGAGCTCTGCATGCCTCCCAGAAGTGGCCAGCATGTCCTGCTTCTCGTAGGTGGAGGGGCCAGGCAGCTATGCCCACTGGCTGCACCCATGGGCGCCATCCCCACAGCTCCCGTTGGCCACGGTTCCCAGCCAATGGGAGCTGCAGAACCAGTGCTGGGGCGTGGGATGGGGGCAGCACGTGGAGCTTCCATGATTGCCCCTCCACCTAGGGGCTGCAGGGACATGCCAGCTGCTTCCAGGAGCTGTGCGGAGCCAGGGCAGGGAGGGAGCTTGCCTTAGCCCCACTGTGCCGCTGACCGGATTTTTAACGGCCCGGTCAGTGGTGCTGACCGGAGCCACCAGGGTCCCTTTTCGACTGGCATTCCAGTCGAAAAACAGATGCCTGGCAACCCTGTTCTGCAAGCTGACCCCCGAATGCAAGCCTGGGTGATTTCAGCAACGTACAGGTTCTCCTGGGCCTGCCATGGGTTGTCCTGTCCGTCAGCCAGACTCCTGTAACTCCTCCATCTCTTTCCTGACCCTGTCTCCACATATCTCAGGCACCCTGGCTCAATGCCTCCTGATAGCTCCCTGCTCAGTATCGCCAGGCAAACATGCTCCTGTGGCAGGTTCCCTAGGTGCTGCCTCTCACAATATCCGTAAAACACCAGGAGGGCTACACGTGCTCATGCTGAGCTGTCCTTATTCTGCAGAGGAGCTGACTCATTGATCTCGATGGGCTTCGAACCAGGCCCCGAGACAGGTACTGCTCTGTGATTAAGGATGACAGAATCTGGCCAGATGCGAAGACTTCAACACCATGATTATTTGGTGCTGCCCAGCTCTCAGAGGGCAAAGGATGAACGTGGTCTCCTTGCTTGTTAAAGTGGACACACAGACCTGGTAATGGGAGCACTCTCCAGATAGGGTGCTTTTATTATTGTAGGACACATTTTTTTACCACAAAGAGTGGTGAGGTTCTAGCTGTGCATTTAGATGGTCTCCACCACTATACTATCTGAGCACCTGCCCACTACCTGGATTTATCCTCACAGGCACTGAGGCATTGCCAGACTGGATCAGATCTGGGGTCCATCTACTCCAGTATCCTGTCTCCAACAGTGGCCAGCACCACTTCAGTAGAAAGTAGAAGAAATCTCACCATGGTAGATGTGGGATAATCTGCCCTCTACATTAATTTTCCTCTTAACCCCTAACAGTTGAAATTGACTTAAATCTCAAACCATGAGGTTTAATCTTCCTTCCCAAATTTGTTAGCAACTCAATATTTGTTTTATCCATATAAATATCCAATTCCTTTCAGAATCTTGCTAAATTGCCAGCCTCAACAACATCCTGTGGCAATGAGTTCCGCAGTCCAAACATGAATTGAGTCAAACATATTTTCCTGCATCAGTTTTGAATTTTCCAATTTTAATTTCACTTAATGTCCTCATGTTCTTGTGTTGCAAGACAGGGAGAACAGAAGCTCCCAATCTACCTTCTCTAGGACTGTCATTTTTAATACACGTTCACTGTATGCCCTTGTATCTGTCTCCTTTCTAAGAAAAGCAATCCCAATATTTTCAATCTCTCTTAGGAGGAGAATTTTTCCAGGCCCCTAATCATTTGTCACCCTTCTCTGAATCCCCTCTAATGCTGCAATATCCTTTTAAAGATGTTGCTACCAATACTACAAAGCATTCTATATGGGGCCGCAATATTGACTTATATAATATTTTCCATAGTATTATCCATAACATTCTTCATGCAATCTAACATTTTGCTTGCTTTTTTGATCACAGCTTCACGCTGAGAAGAGGTCTCCATTGCATTGTCCATAGTGGTGCCCAGATCCTTTTCCGAAAGTGACACAGTTAATTTGGAGTCCTCTAAGGTGTATGAATAGTTTAATTTTTTCCCTTCCACTATACTTGCATTTATTAACTTTAAACTTAATTTGTCGTCATCTTGCCCAGTCATCCAGCTTGGTTAGTTCCTTTGAAGTTCCTCAAAATCCTCTCTGTCCTGACAAACCAAAATAACTTTGTGTCATTGGCAATTTTTCCTGCGTCACTGCTCACCACGCTTTCCAGATTATTAATAGCTATATTAACCCACATGGGACATCGTATGGAACCTTGAGGCACCTACTTCAGTAGCCTTTGACAAAAGACCTTGCCAAAGGTCCATTGCAACATCTTTGTGAGGTAGGGAAGAGTTATTAGCCACACTTTACAGTTGGGGAATGGCACAGAGAAGGGGAGTGACTTGTCCAAGTTCACACAAGAAGGTGCGGTAGGGCTAGGATTGACACCCAGATGTCTGTCATATCTGTGCGGACTAGGTACAGGCCTGTCCTTCAGCATTCCATGCAAACCCTGTGAACAAAAATCCCTATGCAATGCAATGACAATTCACCTCACTGTTAGTAATTTGTTGGAGGTTGCTATTTACCCAGGCATGAGATTATCTTAATATTTCATTGAACCTTTGTGGGGTATATTTGTTACTATTTTGTATCCAGTGGTATCGACTCTGTACATCTAACAGAGTCACTTCCGGGGCTGAACTCTCTCCGGGGTTGGCCTACGCCCATAGTTTTCCACAACTGGAACATATTGCAAGATTCACTTATATATGGAGGCATTTGCCAAAAAAGCCAGGTCAAGGCTCTCTCGCAAGCCAATTGCAAGGGTCTGACCACTTTATAGCCCAGATTCAGCCACCTATCTTATGGAGTAGTAACTAACCCAGTGAACAGTCCTATTGATTTCAATAAAGTGCTAATCTTTGTGTGAGTAAGGTTGGCAGAATGACACCAGCAGAGCAGCTGTAATTCAAAGAGAAGGACATTCGTCTCTTTTAAAGATATAACAGTGTCTTTGATAACTTAATAGGTCACCCAGGTGCTAGGATTGTTATAAGAGGGCTTTATATCCATATATATGTATATAGTTAATAGATAAGGTGCTGGTAGAAGATGGTGCTCAAGAATATGCAGCACAGTCCGTGTGTTTTGTAGGACTGATAAAATGTCGTCTTGTGCTCTGCAAATAGCTTTCACCACAGGAGTTAGCATTGATGAACAAGTATTAGGAATCCGGTAGCAATGTCCACACCAACAAAACTGATCTGACGTGAATGTCCATATTGTTCCTACAAATACCATATTTCAAGTTCCCAACTAGACCACACTGCTACAGGGAGGGGAAGTTGGAAGGGGAGGAACAGCAGCTCCTGCTCTCCGGCTGCTTAGGGCTGAAGGCAGTGCTGTTACCAGCAGCAGTGCAGAAGTAAGGGTGGGAATAGTATATTATGGCTCTGCCTTCAGAGCTGGGCGACTAACCAGCTGCTGCAGCTTTCCAGCCTCCCAGCTCTGAAGGCAGCACAGGAGGGCGGCACTACCCTATCACGGATGTTTGCTTACAGTTCCAAAATCTGCCCGGAGGGAAATCGGACCATCAAAAAAGAGTCATGCCCGGAAAAACCCAGATGTACAGTAACCCTGCCCACAAACAGAACTGATCTGATGTGCAATATCTGAAACATAAATAGACCTTTATTTTGATAGATGGTGTACTTTAGGGTAATGCACAGTTTTGAAGAAAACCAACAGTGTGAATTAACCTCCAACTGTTCAGCAGACACTAGACTGGTGTGTATAATATTTTGTACGTGCCATGTGGTAACTTCTGTACCATAATTTATGTAGCAATATGAAAATAATTGTAATCTAATTGTAAAGGGCAAACGTTTTTTGGAAGAGTTACAAAACGAAAATGAATTTTCTTATGGTATAGGTCCAAATATATCAGATTAGGAATAGTGCTCATTTAGGCTGAAATTCACCCGAGTGTAGAGGGCCAGCACAAGTGCTATGCACTACTTAACTCCCATTTAAGGCCTTGCAGTAGGGAAGGAAGAATGGCCTTGTGATTATACCAGGCTGGGACCCAGTGGACCTGGGCTCACTTCTTGGTTCTGACACAGAATTCCTGTGAGACCTTGGGCAAGTCACTTAATCTGCTGTGTGCCCTCCTTTCACATCGTACAAGGGGGATATTTCCCTACCTCACAGGAATGCCATGAGGATAAAATCCATTGATGAGGTTAAATCCACAAATGAGAGCACTGAGGTAACTATGGTGATGAAGGCCATGTAAATCCCTAGAAAAATTAGAGGGGCTATGCCAGAACATAGCCCCTCTTGTGGCTGTTCGTAAGAGCAGAGACAAGGTGGGTGAGGTGATATCTTTCACTGGACCAGCATTCAGCCATATTATGCTTCTCCAGGACAGACGCATTGTGCTGTGGAACATTACATCTCCTGCAGAACACATGGAGGTGAAATAATAAAAGTGATCTTCATTATAAGGAAATTAAACAGGCGTCAAAGCCACCAAATTCTTGAAACGTTAGCCACCTAAAAGCCACCCGGGATTCGATTTACAAGCCAACTGCTGTAACGGCTTGAAGAGTCAGGGTTACTGAGGGGTCTGATTTGCAGCTGATCGAGCGTCACTTTCAAAGCGCATTGGTCTAAGAAAAGAGTAGCTAGGAGAGGGGCTGTTTCTGTAGGCAGCCTTGTTTGTTTTGTTTTGTTTTCCCAGTCTGATTGCCCCTGCTCTCTACAGGCTTGGGGTGTATTGCCTGCTGCTCCTCTGCAGCTAAGCTCAAGCTTATAATACAGATGGAGTGCTTCCGCTTCTGAATACGGCTGCTCTGCAGAGATAAGGGAGCCTTTAGCAGAGAATATTCAGCTTTGCCTCTCTCTCTCTCCCTGGAAAAGACTGTGCAGCCATAAATAAAAAGCTGTTCCTGCTGACCTGTTAAGTCAAACAAGACTGACTTGCAGGAATAGCTGGAATTTGATGAAAGGAGGCTATTGAAATCACTTGCAACGCCCTAAAGCTGCTACTGATTTCAGCTCTCTGTGTGCTCTCTTCATTCCGTGTTTCTGATGCTGCTGCCAGCACGCAATGATTTAGGAACCTGGATGAAATATTGGCTCACATTTCTTCCCTCCTTGCCTTGAATGTGTTTGGCGTGCTGCTCTTCCGCCACTCTTGTCAGCAGGATGTCTTTCCCTGTATCGGCTCTCTGTGGACGCGAACACAGCAACAGTTTGTTTCCCTATTTGTGGTTAGGGATGGGAAAACGCAGAGGCCCCACCTTCCAGAAATGAATCTGCCTTTGAAGTCCTAAAATAATTTTCTGGTCTACTGGTAGCCTTTAGTCTCAAGAGGCAGTAAAGTGGTGAGAAGCACTGCCTGCTTAAGCAATCCCCTTAAAGAGGAAAAGCTAAAAGAGTTTTAATACTAACCACCATCGCTTTAAACCTGCGTATATAGCAAGTAAGCTAAAAGAAGCGACCTTGTTTAGCAAAGAAAGGTTTCGCTCAGATAGGGCGATCATTTAAAATGAAGCCATGTGGAAGAAGAGAGGGGGACTTTCCAGTCTTCTCAGAGTTTAAGTTGTACAGAGCACAGCGTCAGTAATCCTTCATTTTCCAGGCTCTCCGTACAGGCAGAAAAATCACTGCAACCAGGAAAGTGCTACCATCATATTGCCACTGTATTCTGAGCCTGTAAATAGATATATTAAAAGCAAAGGGAATAATAAGGGTCGGCAAGACCAGGTAAGCTGACTCCCATCCAGGACTGGCATATAGATCCTGCACTTAGACTCTACGGCAATAATGAGCAGTGTTTCCACATCTTGATGTGCCAGTGTAGGGAGTAGGGTGGGACAAGGGCAGGGGGGAAGCCACTCCTCAGAGATTTGCATCCTGAGGAAAGGAATAAAGCAGGAGAAGAGAACGAGCGTGACTTTGCACTCTGCAGCCAGCACGCTCACATTGTTTCTCAATGGTACTAAGGGTGAGGTCTCCTAAAAGCACTGAAAAAGCAGGTACTGCAGAGTGCATGGAAGGACGGGGGGGGGGGGGGGAGCTGTTCAGAAAAGAAGAGATGAAAGAGGATCTATCGCAAACTAGACACTGAGATACAAATTCTGGGATTTGCCCTGCACGGTGAATCCTACTGGATCACATTAAGTTCTTGCAAATCAGAACATCCCTCCTACAGAAGGGGCAAGTTTTAATGGCTCTAGATCAGAGTACCTGCAAAATGTTGCTGGCTAGCATATGAGGTTGTTGGGGGGGCAGGTAGGAGGGGTATGTGGTCATTATATTTCTAAGTAGCTTGTTCCCGGGGTAGCATAAATACAAAACACACCACAACCGACTGTAGACAGATGGCAACCTGCCCCCCCCAACCCACACAGCTCTAAGACAATAGCTCAGTTGGTCAGCTGGCTGGGAGACTGACAGAGGGGTCAGAGGGGTAAACACATATCCACTACTCAGGTCACTACCTCGTCATGGTATCTATAATCAGTGACATGACGACATTCCCACCACTTGCCCACATCTTTCCCTTACCTCAATGAGAATAGTCATACGGCTTCATTGGATAACTCACTTCTCCTTGCAGTAGTGTGGAAAGAGCTTCAGATGTGTTCACCTATAATAACCACATTCCATGAGTCTTATCAGATGGCAAACAGAGGCTAGGGACACCATCCCTGCCCATCCTGGCTAATAGTCATTGAGGGACCTATCCTCCGTGAATGTATCTAGTTCTTTTCTGAACCCTGTTCTAGTCTTGGCCTTCACAACATCCTCTGGCAAGGGGTTCCACAGGTTGACTGTGTGTTGTGTAAAGAAATACTTCCTCTTGTTTGTTTAAACCTGCTGCCTGTTCATTTCATTGGGTGACCCCAAGTTCTTGTGTTATGAACTTTCTCAACACCCGTCATGGTTTTATAGACTTCTCTCATCTCTCCCCTTTGTCGTCTCTTTTCCAAACTGAACCGTACCAGGCTTTTTAATCTCTCCTCATGTGGAAGCTGTTCCATGCCCCCGATCATTTCAATTGCCCTTTTCTGAACTTTTTCCAGTGCCAGTATATCTTGTTTGAGATGGGCAACCACATCTGCAGGCAGTATTCAAGGTATGGGCATCCCACGGATTTATATAGTGGAATTATATCTCCTGACTCATTCACTGTCCCTTTCCTAATAGTTCCTAACATTCCGTTAGCTTTTATGACTGTGGCACCTGGAGCGGATGTTTTCAGGGAACTATCCACAGTGACTCCCAGATCTCTTTCTTGAGTGGTAACAGCTCATTTAGACCCCCTCATTTAGTATGTATAGTTGGGATGATGTTTTCCAATGTGCCTTACTTTGTATTTATCAACATTAAATGTCATCTGCCACTTTGTTGCCCAGTCACCCAGTTTTGTGAGATCCCTTTGTAACTCTTCACAGTCTTAAGCTTGAGTAGTTTTGTATCACCTGCCAATTTTGCCACCTCACCGTTTACCCCTTTTTCCAGATCATTTATGGATATGTTGAACAGGACTGGTCCCAGAGCAGACCCCTGGGGGACATCACTATTTACCTCTCTCTGTTCTGAAAACTGGCCCATTTATTCCTACCCTTTGTTTCCTGTCTTTTAACCAGTTACAGATCCATGAGAGGATCTTCCCTCTTATCCCATGACAGCTCAGCCGTGGCCATGCTGCTGCTGTATGTGCTACCGCAGCTACATTGCTATTGCACGCTAGCACGAGGATGTGTTCACGAGCAGGGGAAGGCACACCCCTAGCTCATAGGCTAGACGTAGCCTCAGAGAAGTGTTCTCCTCTGGTCTGGCATTTAAATGAACTCCTTAAATCAGAGGATGGCATGCGTGGTACAGAGTCCCCTTTGGTCTCCTGGAGGACTACGTTGTTCTTGTCATTTGTGACCGAAGATGATACTGATGGTGGTTTTATGTCTTGGGAGGACAGTGGTGACTAAAAAGCTCGACGCGACAGTGGCAGTCCTCTGTGTATGAAGTGCATGGGTACCTCAATGCCAAGGAAAGGATTGCACTTGGTGCCTGTTGAATCTGACGCTGTTTACAACCCAGCCTCTGTGCCTGAAGATCCATAGGGCAGCTGATCTCAAACTGGGTAACCCCATTGCTGACTGCTGCTTGCCAGCCGGATCGATCTGTTGCTGACGACTCCCAGCTGTCAACATCAATGTGCACTATCTTCATGGTATGCTTCAGTGTGTCCTTGGAGCATTGCTTCTGGCTGCTTCACATCTGGTTTGCCCACTTTCAGTTTGCCATCCAGCAACTGCTTTGGCATTCTGGTGTCATCCATCCTCAACACATGACTGGCCCAGCATAACTGTGATGTGATAAGCCTGGCTTCAGTCCCTGTGGAGCAAGTACATGCCAGAACCTTGTCACTGGTAATTTTATCCTGCCATTTGACGCAGAGCATGGCATGCAGATGTCATAAATGGTATTAATCTAGAAGTTTAATGTGATGCCTGTAGCAGGTCCAGGTCTCACACCCATACAACAAGTTGGACAACACTACCTCTAACTTTGAACTGGGTTTGAAGCTTAATGCCATGTTGCTGCCAGATTCTGCCAGCTAGTTTGCCAAACTATGAACTGGCTTTGTTGATACCCTGTTTCACCTCCTTGTCTATACTACTGAGATAGCAGGAGTTTGTAACAGCATTCAGATGTGGGTTGCTGATGGTGACTTTTGCTTTCTGGAGGGTGTCCCTGGCATAGGTTGATACATGACCTCTGTCTTTTTCAGATTGATTGTCAGCCCACACCTTTCTGCAGAGTCTGCGAATCTGTCCATAATCGTCTATCTTCCCAGAGTACGTGCCTCAAGAGCACAGACACTGGTATATAGCAGCTCATCAACAATTGCCTTGAAGACCTTTGTGGAAGATCACAGCCTTTCAGATTAAATAATTTTCCAGACAATTGGAAAAGCATCCTGATACCAGCATTCAGGTCTCTTGTAGCATCATCAAGGATTGCTGCACAGAAGAGCTTAAATGAGAGTGGATAAATTACGCAGCCCTGCTTAATACCATTAATGATAGGAAATGGGTCCAACAGAACATCTATGCTGACTCGACTTGAGCATTCCATCATGAAATAGCCTCAGAACGTTGGTGAATTTTTCTGGACAACCAAATTTATGTAATAATTGCCAGGGTGTCAGATGCTTTAGCCAGGTCAATAAAGACAGTGTAAAGATCCTGTTGCTGTTCTCTGCATTTCTCCTGCCTCTGGTGGGCTACAAAAATCATGTCTGCCATTCCTCGCATTGACCTAAAACTGCATTGCCACTCCAGTAGCACCCGATTAGCGACGTTGCATAGCAGATGATCAAATGGTACTCTAGTCAGAACTTTTCCAGCGACAGCGAGTAACAAAATACTGAGATAGTTACCACAGCTGGACTTTTAACCTTTCCTCTTACCTATGGTGACAACGGTGGTGTCTTTGAAGTCTTGCAGTACAGTTTCAGTACTCCATGTATTGAGAAATAGTCCATGCAGTTGCCTCAGCAGGTTCTCACCTCCATACTTGAATATTTCTGCAGGAATGCCACCAGATCCGGGAGCTCTGCAGTTCTTCGTGGCACTGATTGCAGTGCTGGCTTCATCAAGGGACTAGGCTACATCCATGTTGTCATGACATGCTGGCTGATCCACTACTCTTATTAGTGCCTCATCTGTGATATTAGATGGTGTCACAGAATGTCATGCGTAGAACAGAGGCCCCCGGGACTCCCTTGAGGACTATGTAACATCAGAGAGAAACACAGGAATTGCCATAGTACCAGACAACACCACTGGCTCATCTCACCCAGATCCTCTCTGACAGAGTCCACTACCAGTGGCAACGCATCCCGTGGTGGCTAATAAGTGAAGTGCCTTCCTGACCTCCATTGGTCAGTGGTTGCCTTGTGCCCCTCAAGCAGGAGGGTTTATAACCCTTCTACATCCCATCAAATGTAACTGTAGCCATTCTAGGGATCCTTATAAAGGTCTAGTCACTGAGAAGGACCTTGCAAAGATTCCCTGATCCTTGGGTTTTCACCTCGGAGGATAGCAAGGCCCTCACATCTCACTCAGCCTTAACGTAGACAAAGCTCTCATTGAAGTTAATAGGAGAGCTGTTTGAGTAAGTATAAAACAGGGTAGGACCTACTGTGTTCAGACCAAGGACGCAAAAACATAGCACAGAGCAATGTTGACTTCACTGATTGCCACAGACACTCTAGTGGCTAAGCTACAGTAGGGAGATGCTAGGTAGGCACTGGGTGAATTAATATCCCTGTAAAACTATTGCTGAAGCAAAGCAAGCTTTCGAGGGAGATATTACCAATGGAAATGCAAAGCAGCAGCACCTGATTGCTCCTCAAAATGGACTGGGTTCATCCAGAAGACCAGGGTAGCTGTTACAGGGAACATGGATGGAATATATGGAAGGCTCCATTTGAAGGTAGCTGCTGGAAGGATTTAGGCCAGGAAGATATTGTTAGTACATGGATATGGTTCCTTGCTATCAGGTGGTTCCTTTGGGAATTCCTCAGCGATGGACATGATTTAAAATCCTGCTGGGATTTCCCGTTCTGGAAAGCAAACCGGAGAGAATGGATTGTTTAAAAAAGTTTTGTTAATTTTTGTTTAAGATAGTTAAAAGAAAGACACATTGTTCTGAGATGTACCCAGCAATTCAGGGACTGCTACGGAGTCTTACACTGCGGGCAGGGGAGAGGCTGCTAAAGGTCAGGTTGCAAAACAGTTTCCATTTGAAGCCCCCATTTTCATGCTCCTGCTGTTCAGAACCATTGTGGGGCCCTTACAGTTTCCCTCTGTGAGGGGCAGCATGTAACTGCACTGCCTCAAAAGCTAGGCAGGGCCTGAGGTATAACTCAGAAAGCCACAGTCTGATCCCTGCTTCCCCCTCACTCCATGCAGGAAGGAATCTATGCCTGCCTTCCCATGGTGCAGATAATTTCTCCTTCCATGCAAGCACTGGCATTCTGGCTGGTGCTTTGAGGGGGAGTGGAGCCAAGGTGTTGTCCACGCCCACCCCTGTATGCCCATTCCCTGCCCACTTCTGTAGAAGTAGGAGTAGCAACCCCTAGGAGGCTTTTCTCACCTGCGATATGAATAGCCCAGGCAGGAGTGTAAAGGGCTTCCTCACACCCCACTTCACAGGCCAAGGCTCAGGTGGGAGCTGGAATACAAATGAGCAGGTAAAGAGGGGTATGTGAGTGCGGTGTTCCAAACTTTAAAGCTATTGAATTAGCTACCTTCAGCCACTCCCCATCATCTCCCCCACCCCCCGACACACACACACTCTGTAAGGATCTTACAGGATCAGAGGCTTTGAGTGTACTGAGAGCCACATGGAGGGACCTTTGGCTGTGCATGGACGCAAGCATCCACCTGCAGAACTCAGTGCAGGGTGGAAGCCTACAACAGTGAAGTTCTATGACATTAATGAAGGGATGGGATAGTTTGGTGAGGAAGAGTGGTCTAGTGGTTCGGGAGCTAGCCTGGGACTCTGCAGACCCTGCTCGACCACAGGCTATTGTGGCAAGTCTCTGGGAATCGAACCCAGGACTCCTGAGCTCCAGTGCAGGGCCTTAACTACAAGACCTTCCTTCACCTCCAATTTGGGATTGCGAGCCACTTGTGCTAGAAAACATAGCTCACTTTACCAGTCCAGGATGGGGTCTAGACACTCTTCCATGTCGGCAGGTAAGGAAATACCCGAACAGCTAGCTAGACAGCGATATTCGAAGCCTACACATGGCACAGAAAGGAGTTCTGATGTCAGGATTGTCAACAATAGGTCTGATCCTGGAAAGAGCACTTGAAGGGGTGGACCCAATCCTGATATTTGAGGCTGAGAATGAGAATTCTGGTCGTGTGGCTCAGGAGAGAGTCCACTGCTGTCTACAGAATGTCACCCTGGTAGAGAGAGGAGACTCGCAGAAGGAAGATTCAGTCTATTTACTTTGACATTTTTTAGACTTCAGCAAAACTTGTTTTAAACTGAAATTTGATGAACAAGGTCACCTCAGAGCAGCATCTGCAAAGGGCACTGGCAAAAAATAGCTGGCATTTAAAGGGATTTTAAACCATCTCAATGCAGCTGAAGAAAACCAGGGGCGAGATTACCCAGAGTGACTGTCCCGTGTGCATTAGTAGTGAGCAGGTGCATGCAGTACTCCCCCAGATAAATGCATTCCACAGAGCTCTCCATCCACACATTTCCCACAAGCCCCCCACCCTCCAGCAAGGTCCTGTGGGTGAGAAGCTGTGAGACGGGCCTTAATGCTCCATTGCCAAGCCAAGGAATGGATTGAGGGAAAGTGTAGTTATACGGCAGAGGCTGTGACTTCCCTCTAACGCAGGCAGGGCTGCTATTATGCAAATGACTCCAACGATTATAAAAGCCATTTCAGAATGCCGCTGGGCTCCTGATCCATTTCACTGCTTTGTCTGGTCCTTCTGTATGATCTCTGCCCCTGCCCTGCTCTAAAACTCACCACTTCATGGCCAGCAAAACAGCCTCCTTTAGTTTTGACTACAGAGTTTTTAGTTAGCCATGGGTGACTGGCAGAGTATAAGAGAATTAATGGAACAAATGCCAAGTTTATGCATGACCTCCTTGGAACAATGGAAAATCATTTTCTGGTAAAGACTTCTTAAATGGTACAGGCCTGGTGCACATCAGTGAGTGTGACATTTTGATTTTGAATAGTATTCGAGTTTGAAAAGGAGTACTTGTGGCACCTTAGAGACTAACCAATTGATTTGAGCATGAGCTTTCGTGAGCTACAGCTCACTTCATCGGATGCATACCGTGGAAACTGCAGAAGACATTATATACACACAGAGACCATGAAACAATACCTCCTCCCACCCCACTGTCCTGCTGGTAATAGCTTATCTATAGATAAGATAATAAAAGATAATAGATAAGCTATTACCAGCAGGACAGTGGGGTGGGAGGAGGTATTGTTTCATGGTCTCTGTGTGTATATAATGTCTTCTGCAGTTTCCACGGTATGCATCCGATGAAGTGAGCTGTAGCTCACAAAAGCTCATGCTCAAATCAATTGGTTAGTCTCTAAGGTGCCACAAGTACTCCTTTTCTTTTTGCAAAGACAGACTAACACGGCTGTTACTCTGAAACGATTCGAGTTTGAATAACTAAATAAAGGTGGAAATGAAAAATAAGGGCCAGAGCCTCAGCTGATGCAAACCAGCATATGTCCACTGATGTCACGCTGAGTGTCTAGATAGACTCGGTTTTGAAAAGAGCTCAGCTTCTGTTTAGGTCCCAGATTTTCTAAAGACTTCAACATTCAACATGCTGAGCCCTTTGGAAAATTCGGCACAAACTGCTGAGAGCTTTTCAAATCTAGGCCCGATTGCGGGTGCTGACTACTTGGAACTGTTTTGCAAACCTAGCTCTATGTGCCAGAGCTGCACTGTGAGCCATTAAATACATTTAAATAAACTTGTCTTTATTGTGTAGAACATTCTCCTGGTTGTTTAAAGGAGCCTGGGTATACCATTTAGCAAAAACAATGTAGTCACAGCTTGTAAACCTTTAATTAGAATGATAGTGGTACAAGTTATTAAGAAGGGAACAACTTATTCATACTTTTTTAAGGCCAGAAGGGACCATTATGATCATCTTGTCTGACCTCCTGCATAGCACCAGCTATAGACCCTCACCCAGTAATTCCTGCTTCAAGCCCATCACTTTCTGTTTGAGCTACAACATCTCTTCTAGAAAGACAGCCACTCTTGATGTAAAGACTTGGAGATGGAGAATCCACCACGTCCCTAGGAAAATTGTGCCAATGGTTAAATTACCCTCAACGTTAAAAACTTCCACCCTATTTCTAGTCTGAATTTGTCTGGCATTGGCTTCTAAACCGTAGATCTTGCTACGCCTTTTTCACCTCGATTAAAAAGCCGCTATCATCAGAAATTGGTTTCCCTCTAGGTACTTAATCAAGTCGCCTCTCAGCCCCTATATAGGTTGGCTTCCCTAAGTCTCACTATAAAGCATGTTTTCCAGGTGTGAGATCATTCTTGTTGCTTTTCTCTGAACCATTTCCAATTTATGAGCAAGCTTTTTGAAGTGCAGACACCAGAACTGGACTCAATATCCAGAAGCAACACTACCTTCCTACTTCTACTCAACATTCCCTTGCTTATTAGTCCTTGAACTGCATTGGGAGCTCATGGCCATTTGGTATCTATGAGTTTCCCCCAATCCTTTACAGAGTCACTGCTTTCCTTTCCTTCGTCTTATAAATGTGATTTATGGCTATCAGGGCCCCCTGCTGATAGTTCTTTAAAGTATTCACCCTGCATTAAAGACAATGTGGGACAGCCTCAGGATATGTCAAAGAGTAGCCATTATATTACATCTCCCAAAGGAAAGTAGCAGTGAGATCCAAACCAAGGGAGTTCATGAGCATTAGGGAACAGACATCTAGAAGAACTGGTTCAGCAATCTCTCTCACTGTTGACATTAGTCATTTTCTAAACTCTCCAAGGTGGTATTCAGATAGTTCAACCTCTTTCACTGCTCCAGAACAACATTTCAGGACTTTTGCATCGCACAATCCATAACAGCTTCTAAGAAGATTATGTAGGAAGCAAATAGCACTTCATAAGAGGTCATTTTCTAAATTATATGACCCGTTTGCAAACATTACTGCCAGATAGCAGTCTCTCTAGCTAGTGTTTTTGTAATTCTAGTCATTACCTCTCTACACAGACACATGGACCGAGCCTGTCTCTAGGATCCCCGAATCTTAAACAAGACCCCGAGCAAGGAGTGGTGCAAGAAATCAGACAGCAAATCTCTTGCTTGTGAGAAGTGTCAGATTAAAAACAGTGAAGACCGAAACTCTCTGTTTAAAGAGGCACAGCATGCTTACAGCTACACAAGCTTTCCCACGATGCTCAGCCAATGTGCTTCTACCCTGTTCTGAAGGAACCATCTCTAGAGGTGAGGGGGCTTGTCGAGTCTGCATGTCAATTCTGTTATTATTGGCACCCCATTGTGTTGGTTACTGTACACAGAATTAGTGAGAGACGACCCACGGCCTGAAGAGACAAGATGGACAAAGGGAGGGAGGGGAAACAGAGGCACAGCGAGGTGAAGTCACTTGCCCAAGGTCACACAACAGATCAATGGTAGATCGAAATCTCCCTGAATCTCAGTGCAGTGCCCTGTCTACTGGGCCATTCTGCCTCTCATGTCCTTCTGAGGATGCCAGCTGCAGTTGGACCAGGATCATCAGTTCATTTTGCAGAGGCCATTGGGCATTCTTAGATAGCAAAAATGATGATGCCATTTTTGGCCTCGTATGGATTGGAGCCACTTATGTAGATGAAAGCATCTGCAGATGCCATTCCTAACTGCTTGAGCCAGCTAGTTTCTCCCACACTAGGTTTTTCCCCCCCTTCTTCTTTTAGCCTTAGTCCCATTTATATACGTTTGGCTCTTTGCATCTGTAATGGGGCACACCCCATCGCTGTCCTCACATGCCCCAGGAATCTCTCAGACTCTCTCTCTTCTGTGGCAACTTCATGTGATTTATTTACATTCCCATCAGCGGATGTGTGCCAGGGTCTCCCACATGCCACCAAAGGGCCAGGTGTCATGGAGGGGAGTGACCTGCGCAAAGTACACGCCCGAGCTCTCGGCTCCATGAAGGAGCTGCCAACCGATATCCCTGGCGGGTCAGGGGACTAGGATGGAGTGCAGACTGGCCTACCGGGAGGTAAGTCATTGCAACTGAGTGAGCAGCCTTGGTGTGGCTGTGTGTTTGCCTCACACTGGACCCAGTCTAGTCCCTTTATCTTGCCTCTGCATTCAGATCAGGCACCATCCTTCTCCAGGATGCAGATGCCCAGCAGGGGATCATTGAGAGCACAGAAGAGACAGGCTCCCGGCTCTCTGTTCTTAGGCTCAGACTCAGCTCACCCCAGCTGGAGTTGCAATTGAAGGGAAAGTCCTGCCTAGTCCCAGGCTGGAGCATACCTAGTGCAGATGGAATCCTGGGCAATTTAGCTTCTAAAAAGCTAAGAAGTCTCAACTGCGCATGTGACAAATGCCATTTTTCATAGACTTATAAGTAGGCCAAATGTGGATGGATTTTCACAGACATGGCAAAGGGCGTATGCCTGACACAAAGGACACCCCCAGCCAAGTTACACATCCCTGCTCCAAAGCATAAGAGTGGTAGAGAGTTTCAAATAAAAAAGTGGTTTTCAAACTTTTTTCATTTGCGGACCTCTAAACATTTCAAATAGAGGTACAGACCCCTTTGGAAATCTTAGACATAATCTATGGTCCCTAAATGGGCTGCAGACAACAGGTTGAAAACCACTGTTCTGTGGTAACGACAACCTTTAGTGGACCCTTTAGACGTAGTCTGCAGACCCCCAGGGGTCCCCGGACCACAGGTTGAAAAGCATTGAAATAAAAGGTTGCCAGAATTTTTTGACATGGGAAAAATAACTTGTTTCACCCTAGCCTTCTTCTTAGAAATGGTTGAACTGTTTTGGCTGAAAATTTTCAAGAAAATTCAGGCTTAGTCCGATACCCAGCATGGAAAATTTCAGACCAAACAGTTAAACTTTCGCAAAGTTACGAGCCTTTGACAATAGGGTCCTATCCTGGGGAGTGTCTGGCAATGGGGAGCGTCAGGCAACCTAAATAATGAGCCCTGTCTATCATAATATAGTTCAAATACATCTTTCCTTCCCTTCCAGCATCCCAGCACACTTTAGGTGAGTAGGAATCTGTTCTGATTATTCTTTAGGGATCTTTTAAATTCCCCATACATCAGACAAATGCACAAACATGTTACAGGAATACACAAAAAAAGTTTACCTTATTCTGGTCCAGGGGGTCAAATTAATTGTCTTTTTTGGTGTGAAATATTTTGGATTAATTGTAATATACTGTTCAATTTGCCACACATTATTATAGTATTATACAGACAGGTCAGAGAAAATACCCAGCTTTGAAATAGATTGCAATTGGTTTTTCAGTCAAATTTCTCTTATATTTCAGGAAAATGAGCCTAATCAGACAGAGACTTTTAGCAGGATCTTCAGATTCCCCTTGCATTTACCACATTGCTCTTCTTTCATCCCTTCTGTATCTCAGGGCTAATTTCATCCAGTGATGGGTGAGTCCAGGTTGGATAGGGCAAAATCATTCTCCTCTTTCTGGCCTCTATCCACATTTTCATTAGCTATGTCCATGCCCCTTGCTTCTCTGAAACTTTCCGTCACCACCAAGGTGCTGCTTGGTACATTGCTTCAGCCGCTGGTCGGCTTTTCCCAGTCCTGGGATTTTAATGTGACACCCTTTGACTTCCACTAAGACCACACACAGGAGTAAAATGACTCATGCACAAATATTGCTCGAGCTTGCAGGGATGTCATCAGGAACGCAAAACACAACTGGAGTTGCAGCTAGCAAGGGATGTGAAGGGTAACAAGAAGGGTTTCTACAGGTACGTTAGCAAGAAGAAGGTGGTCAGGGAAAGTGTGGAACCCTCACTGAATGGGGGAGGCAACCTAGTGACAGATGTGGAAAAAGCTGAAGTACTCAATGCTTTTTTTGCCTTGGTCTTCACAGACAAGGTCAGCTCCCAGACTGCTGCACTGGGCAGCACAGTATGGGGAGGAGGTGAGCAGCCCTCAGTGGTGAAAGAAGAGGATATGGACTATTTAGAAAAGCTGGATGCGCACAAGTCCATGGGGCCAGATGAAATGCACCCAAGGGTGCTGAGGGGGTTAACTGATGTGATTGCAGAGCCATTGGCCATTATCTTTGAAAATTCATAGTGATCGGGGAAGGTCCCGGATGATTGGAAAAAGGCAAATATAGTGCCCATCTTTAAAAAAGGGAGAAAGGAGAAGCTGGAGAATTACAGACCGGTCAACCTCACCTTAGTCCCTGGAAAAAATCATGGAGTAGGTCCTTAAGGAATCCGTTTTGAAGCACTTGGAGGAGAGGAAGGTGATCAGGAACAGTCAACATGGATTCACCAAAGGCAAGTCATGCCTGACCAACCTGATTGCCTTCTATGATGAGATAACTGGCTCTGTGGATATGGGAAAGCAGTGGACGTGCCATACCTTGACTTTAGCAAATCTTTTGTTACGGTCTTCCACAGTATTCTTGCCAGCAAGTTAAAGAAGTATGGATTGGGTGAATGGACTATAAAGTGGATAGAAAGCTGGCTAGATCGTTGGGCTCAATGGGTAGTGATCAATGGCTCAATGTCTAGTTGGCAGCTGCTATCAAACGGAGTGCCCCAGGGATCTGTCCTGGGGCTGGTTTTGTTCAACATCTTTATTAATGATCTGGATGATGGGATGGATTGCACCCTCAGCAAGTTCACAGATGACACTAAGCTGGAGGGAGAGATAGATATGCTGGAGGATAGGGATAGGGTCCAGAGTGATCTAGACAAATTGGAGGATTGGGTCCAAACGAAATCTGATGAGGTTCAACAAGGACAAGTGCAGAGTCCTGCGCTTTGGACAGAAGAATCCCATGCACTGCGACAGGCTGGGGACCAACTGGCTAAGCAGCAGTTCTGCAGAAAAGGGCCTGGGGATTACGGTGGATGAGAAGCTGGATATGAGTCAGCAGTGTGCCCTTGTTGCCAAGAAGGGTAACAGCATATTGGGCTGCATTAGTAGGAGAGTTGTCAGCAGATCGAGGGAAGTAATTATTCCCCTCTATTTGGCACTGTTGAGGCCACACCTGAAGTATTATGTCCAATTTTGTCCCCCCCTACAGAAAGCACGTGGAAAAATTGGAGAGAGTCCAGCAGAGGACAATGAAAATGATCAGGGAGCTGGGGCACATGACTTACGAGGAAAGGTTGTGGGAACTGGGCTTGTTTAGTCCTCAGAAGAGAAGAGTGAGGGGGAATTTAGCAGGATAGCAGCCTTCAACTACCTGAAGGGGGTTTCCAAAGAGGATGGAGCTCAGCTGTTCTCAGTGGTGCAGATGACAGAACAAGGAGCAATGGTCTCAAGTTGCAGTGACGGCAGTCTAGGTTGGATATTAGGAAAAACTTTTTCACTAGGAGGGTGGTGAAGCACTGGAATGGGTTACCGAGGGAGGTGGTGGAATCAGCCACCTTAGAGGTGTTTAAGGCTCGGCTTGACAAAGCCCTGGCTGGGATGATTTAATTGGGGTTGGTAATGCTTTAAGCAGGGGGTTGGACTAGATGACCTCCTGTGGTCTCTTTCAACCCTGATATTCTATGATTCTATGTAAGTGTCTGCAACTTTTGGACTTAACTTTGTTGTCTCTTTTCTATTGCCTCTGCTCTTGTCCAGCTCTGCCCTCTGAGCCAGCTCATTTGGAATATCTGAATGCCTCACTAAGGGATAATTGCTTTTTGACCTTCTCCAAATAAAATTCTGTTCATTAAGCACCGCAACTAGCTCCCTGTTGTGCAGAATTTAGATTTGCAGGCTTCACACAGGTAACTTTTCTTGCATCTTCCACACACATAAGGCAATGACACGAGACCCAAATCTCCCCCATGGTGGGATCAGACATGGGGTGCATGTCTGGCATTAGCTGGAGACAACAAGGGCTATTTAGGCTTGTTTTCATTTCCCATGAGCTGCTGGAAGTCCCTCCATGTCCAGTGAGCTTTTGTGGCTCCATCAGAATGACAGTCCGTTGTGGGTTGGAGGGGAAGGATTCTCAGAAATGGCTAATCTATGCATCATGCGCTCAATCCAAAGACCATTGAAGATAATGGGAAAACTCCCACTGACTCCAGTGAGCTATGGATCAGGGCCCATATTTGTATTTCAGGGCAGAATAAATTATGATGAAATTTGAAGCAGTAGCTCCCCTCCATAGCTTTAACAGAAGGCAAATAGGGCAGCAGCATGTGGCTGCTGGTGTGGAAAGGCCAAGAGATATAGTGTTGGTGGCATGGAAGACCTACTTTGGAGGTGTGGGTGGGTCAAGATCCCTTCTATCTGCTGCTTTTTGTTTTCCACAAGTACTGCTGGACATTCACCACCAGCCCCATTTTTGAGGGGAGGCAGTGAAATGGAGCCGATGGAGATCCCATGAGCAGTGGATCTGTTCTTCCAATTGTCCCCTCTTCCTTTGCAAGGCAGGAATTGGCTGGTGATCTTTGTCTTCCCCTTCCTTGGCAGGTTGGCCCTCTCTCTCATGCATAGGTGTGTTCCAATTCCCCTGCAATCAGGCTTCTGCAGCAAGGCACTTGTAATGTGAGTCACTCAAGAACAGGCTCCAAGGAGGCACATGTGTTTGGTGCGTGAACATGTGCAAGTTATTTGCTTATCCCTGACCTACTTCCATTCAGAGTGAACAAGAGAGGTTGTTGTCCCTGTTCTTTCTCTGTTTCGACATGCAATTGTGGTGG
Source organism: Eretmochelys imbricata (assembly GCF_965152235.1). Classification (NCBI taxonomy): domain Eukaryota; kingdom Metazoa; phylum Chordata; order Testudines; family Cheloniidae; genus Eretmochelys; species Eretmochelys imbricata. The sequence goes on along the minus strand of NC_135577.1, from coordinate 129,188,986 downwards.
TGTAAGGCCTGGCTCATGCTGCTTCAAGCTAGGCTGATGGATCGGATGCTTGTTGTTTCATGTTTTAATGACCAATGTGCAGGTCTGAGCAAGCCAGCAGCACTCCTAAACATCTTGAAAACATTAGAGATAGTCTTGAGACCTTTCATCCACTGCTCTGCCTGTTTTCAGAAGACTATTCATTTTGTTTTACATCAATGGACTGATAATAACGCAGAGGATTCTGAGTGCACTGAAAGCACTCACAGAAGCCAGCATAGAAATTGGATAATAGGAGAACAGGACTGCCATACTTTGCTGCCCTGGCTGAGAGGACTTTTTATTATCCTGTATGTTGCAATAGATGTTTATATATAGCACAGTAAGAGCTCAATTCTGCTTTGAGAGATGCATGAACTACTTAGCAAGGAGGGGTTAGGAAGGTGCTTTGGGATGGAGTAGCCTAGCCTCTGTGCACCTTCCAGTCATGCCAGGATTGGAGGAGGAGTTAAAAGGAGGAAACACTGCTCAGATGGGGGCAGCCCTAGGAAGAGAACAGGCTTTTAAGCATCTCCAGCTCCAAGGAGAGGGCTGACAGCCAGCAAACCCCCTGCCCTGACAGAGAGTGCAGATCTCTTGAGCTCAAAGGGGGAAAAGACTGGGACTTGCACGGGAGACCCAGAACTATGATGTGGACGATGATACTCCCAGCGCCCCTGTGAAGTAAGAGAGGCCCACAGCCTGGAGAGAATCAGAAACAGGTTTTTCTTTTCCTTCATACCTTCATTTAACCTTGTTTGCTGGCTGCAGGTGGCTTTGTATAAGAACTAGGGGCCACCAAATGAAATTAATGGGCAGCATGTTTAAAACAAATAAAAGGAAGTTCTTCTTCACACAGCGCACAGTCAACCTGTGGAACTCCTTGCCTGAGGAGGTTATGAAGGCTAGGACTATAACAGGGTTTAAAAGAGAACTGGATAAATTCATGGAGATTAAGTCCATTAATAGCCATCCTGGCTATTAGCCTCTGTCAGAGGTGGAGATGGATGGCAGGAGAGAGCTCACTTGATCATTACCTGTTAGGTTCACTCCCTCTGGGGCACCTGGCATTGGCCACTGTCAGTAGACAGGATACTGGGCTGGATGGACCTTTGGTCTGACTCAGAATGGCCGTTCTTATGTACTTATGTTATTTCACCCTGAGAGGGGAAGAAACTGCCAAGTGGCCTTGGCCAGAGGGTTTAGCACTGGCCCTCTAGAAAGACGTACCCAGAGGCACTCACTGGGGTGGGGGTAATTGGACTCACATATGTGCTTCCCACATGGCTCCTACAGGGGGCGCTCTACCATGTAGATTTGTGACAAGCCACGGTCCAAATCTGGGCTTCTGCTCTGGCTCTGGCTCTGGCTCCAGGCCTGGCCGGCTCTCCCTGTCCCCAGCACACGGCAGCTGCTGCTGGATGTTGAGGATTAATGGACGTCTTTGTTCTTTAAGGTTTCAGCGCCATTCTGAAAGGAGGTATTTGCTTGAATGAAAGCTAATAAGTGCTTATTATATTGATGATCACAGAGGGATTAAAGCTAACCCCTGGAGGGATCAATTCCCTATTGTTAACCATGCTGGTTCTCGACAAATTGAAACGGTGACAGACCAGTCAAAATGCTAATCCAACCTGTGTGGGCCAGCTCCCACCGATGAAGGCTTTTTCTTCTGCCCTCCCACTACTTTGTCAACTTTCACCTGAGTCAGAGTTTAAGGACCATGCTGTCTCCTCCATTGGAGGAACCCATGGTTGGGGACAAGTTGACTGACAAGCTGAATTTTCAGTTATGTTAAGGTCCTATTGGTCTATGCTGGAGTATAAAGGGACACTGAGGTAGGCAGAAATAGCCCCTAAACCAACTGTCTCAGCAGTGGGGCTCCCTGGGTAGTCAAAGCTCTATACTGGCCCTGTTCCTAATCAGCAATGTAGGGACAAATCGGGGGCATATCCGGAATGTACTGCCCTGTGGCTGTTCAATGCTTCTGAGGGACCCTTGGGCGCAGTCTGAAGGCTGCTCTGAGTTAACACTGGGGCTGTGTAGGGTCCTACACAGCCCCAGAGTATGGGGAACACTCGCCCCTCAACTCTTTGTACTTTTCCCAAGGGCAGGAACCAGAGTTACTGAGAACCAAAGCCTGCACGTTTACTTCTCTGCGTTTCCCCAGCATTAGATTGTCAGATTCCCCACTGATACTGGGCCATGTAAGCACTTAGCTAGGGAGCTTAGGGTGCAAAGATGATGTGGAGAATAGGGGTTCATTTGGGCAGAATGCTTAGCCCTCTGGACAGAAAGATGGAAATGTCGTCACTCTTGCCAATGGAAGAGACTCCTAGCATTCCATGGTAGAGTTAAATTCTCTCTCTGCATTTCTTTGCATCTCAGCAGCTTACAGGAAACAAGCATTCTCAGCTATTGTACCGCCACAAATCTTGCTCTAGTATCATCAGGCTGTGACATTCGGCTATTAAGATCCTTAGCCTTTCATCAGGTCGTTCCTATAATCCCTTAGTACTGCTGATTTCAGGCAGCGGAAACCAGCCCTGCAGTCTCTGTATATCACAGGCCAGAGAACTTCCCTTAAAAAATTCCTTGAGCAGATCTTTTAGAAGACCATCCAATCTTGATTTTAAAATGGTTAGTGATGGAGAATTCACCTCAATCCTTGGGAAATTATTCCAATGGTTAATTACACTTCATGTTAAAAATGTACACCATATTTCAGTCTGAATTAGTCTAGCTACAACTTCCAGTCGCTGGATCACATTATACCTTTCTGTGCTAGACTGAAGAGCTCACTATTAAATAGTTGTTCCCCATGTACATACATAGATTATAGATTGTAATCAAGTCATCCCTTGATGACTTCTCTTGGTTAATAAATAGATTGAACTCTCTGAGTCTATCACTGTTTCTTCTCTGAACCCTCACCTTCTTGAAGTGTGGGCACCAGAACTGGACACAGGATTCCAGCAGCGATCACACCCGTGCCAAATACAGAGGTAAAATAACCTCTCTTCTCCTACTCGAGGTTCCCCTGTTTATGAAACCCAGGATCGCATTCACTCTTTTGGTCACAGTGTCGCACCGGCAGCTCATGTCCAGCTGATTATCCACCGTGATCCCCAAATCTTTTTCAGAGTCCCTGCTTCCCAGGATAGAGTCCTGCAAGGTGGGAGGGTCCCAGAGTTCAGGCTGTAACCTGAGCACGAACGTTTACACTGCAATTAAACAACTTCTTAAGCCCGAGTCAGCTGGCACAGGCCAGCAGCAGGTGTCTAATTGCAGTGTAGATGCTAAAGGACCACTCAAGGAAGACAAGGCTGTTGCAGAGAAGTTGAATGAATTGTTTGCATCGGTTATCACTGCAGAGGATGTGGGGAAGATTCCCACACATGAGTCATTCTTTTTAGGTGACAAATTTGAGGAATTGTCTCAGATTGAGGTGACAATAGAGGAAGTTTTGGAACAAGTTGATAAATTAAACAGTAATAAGTCACCAGGACTGGATGGTATTCACCCCAGAGTTCTGAAGGAACTCAGATATGAAATTGCAAAACTACTAACCATGGTATGTAACCTATTGCTTAAATTACCCTCTGTACCAGCTGACTGATGGCTAGCTAACGTAATGCCTATTTTTAAAAAAGGTTCAGGAGGCAATTACAGGCTTGCTAGGCTAAACTCAGTACCAGGCAAATTGGTTGAAACTATAGTAAAGAACAGAATTATCAAACTCATAGATGAACATGTGTTGGGGAAGAGTCAACATGGCTTTTCAAAAGGGGAATCATGCCTCACCAATACACTAGAATTCTTTGAAGAAGTGTCACGGGTTGCTCCATTCCCCACTGGTCTGGTGCCTCCTTCTGGTCACTCTAGGGCTTAGCTCTCAAGGCAAATGCCCCCTACTGCAGTTTGCATGCCATCACTCTGTCTCTCTCCCTGGTCTGCAGACCCTCTCTCATTCCAGGCACCTCAGCGTCTTCTTCATGACTGAGCCCTCCGGCCAGGTCACTCAGTGTTTCCCCCTTCCAGGGTATATCAAAGACTTTCCTTCAGCAATCCTGGGCAGTCTTCCCATTCACTGCTGCAAGTCTATGCCACGCCCACAGTGGCTGGTAGGGGAACCCAGGCCCACCCACTACCCTGGGTTCCAGTCCAGCAATTCTGGGCTTTCCTTTCCCACCCCTCATTGCTTCCTCCCTGGACTGCTTCCTGCCACTCCTTGCTCTGCTGTACTAGCTCCAAACCCTCCTCCCTCTTCCCAGAAAGTGACTGCAGCCTGCACGCCTCTGCAGCCTTCAAACACTTCTCCCTCTTCCCAGGAAGTGACTACCCTTTCCCAGCAGTAGCCACATTCTGTTGCCAGCTTCCTGGCTTTATAGGTCCCACCTGTTCCTGCCCAGCTGAGCCTGCTTTCAATTAGCTCCCTACTCCCTTGCTTCTCCTCCAGGTGCAGCCTGTGTAGATAATTGGCCTACTAGGCCATCTTAACCCGTCAGTCCTGTGTAGGGTGTACACCCCATAACAGGGAGTCAACAAGCATGTGGACAAAGGTGATTCAGCTGATATAGTGTACTTGGACTCACAAACGCTCTTAAGCAAAGTATGCAGTCATGGGATAAGAGGGAAGGTCCTTTCATGGGTCAGTAATTGGTTAAAATGCAGGAAACAATGGGTAGGAATAAATGGTCAGTTTTCGCAGTGGAGAGAAGTAAATAGTGGGGTCCCCCAATGATCTGTACTGGGACCAGTACTGTTCAGCATATTCATGGATGATCTGGAAAAAGGGGTGAACAGTGAGGTGAAGACGATACATATTACTCAAGATAAGAGCATAAAAAAGGCCATACTGGGTCAGACCAAAGGCCCAGCTAGCCCAGTATCCTGGCTTCCGACACTGGCCAATGCCAGGTACCCCAGAGGGAATGAACAGAACAGGTAATCATCAAGTGACCCATCCCCTGTTGCCCATTCTCAGCTTCTGGCAAACAGAGGCGAGGGACAACATCCCTGCCTATCCTGGCTAATAGCCATTGATGGACCTATCCTCCATGAACTTATCTAGTTCTTTTTTGACTGTCTCTTGCTATGTGTATGTACTATGTATATGTACACTGCCTAGATCGACAGGGCCCTGATCTCCACTGGGGCTGCTAAGTGTTACTGCAATACAAATTAATGATAATAGAATAAATCTGAACAAGGAATATGTACCTTTTAAAATATAATAGGCTATTCATAGTCTATGAACTAGAATCAACTTTGCTGAGGCCACGTAAATCTTGACTGCAAAATTTTCATTTACACAAGGGAGATAAGTCAAGCAAACTCTGCAGGTAGATTTATTTCCCCTTTGCCATGCAAATATAGATTCCTGACAAATATTTATAAAAGGACACAGTCCTATAGATGGCGCCACAACGTATAAAAACGTAGATTACGGCTGGTAAAGCACTACTGTAGCACTAAGACACTTGAGAAAGAAAATCCAAGGGTTAGGATCAGGTCACCAAGCATTTGAACTCAGTGAAAGGAAATCAATGTATCTTATGGAAAAGTGTTTAAGATGTGTCTCTGTGAAACACTACAAGCCTCTAGTATTGTACGCAAAGTAATTTCCAGATGCACAAAGATTAGCCTGGCTTCTTTACCCACCTGTCTGCTGGATCCATGAGGGTCTTCACTCTGGCTTTGGCTGCAGTGATATGGCTGATATGTTCAGGATTCAGACACTGTAAAGGGGAACATTTTGCTGGCTCGCTAACTCTGCTCTGGGTTGCTACCTGTGATGATGATGACTGCACCTTGTGGCCAGCATTAAACATATTGGTAAAGAGAGCAATGGGCTCCATTATTCATATGAACCAGCACCAGTGGAGTTTTGGGGTGTGTTTGTGTCTCTTAGGGTGCATAAAGGACAATGGAAACCCAATATGGCACAAGTTACTTCTACCATCTAAAGCTTTGGGATATTGGCAGATCTGTATAGAGGCCAGGTGACAGTGTGCTCAAGGTCTGGATCTGATTGTTTTCTGGGTTCTAATTTGTACTGCCACAGTCCAGCAAACTCTAAACAGGGAGATCCACTGGGTCTCAGCCCTTTGGGTACTCTGCCATTTCCCTCTAGATTCCTTTTCCCATCATTTTCTGACCACCAATAAACCAGTGCATAGGAAGGCTCTCAGTGCTGATAAACATGTTTGTTTCAGAACTCAATACACTGCTGTTTGTTACATTGGATAGCATGGTGCCTAGACCTGGGCAAAAGTTTTGCCCCCTCCAAGAAAAGGATGTCGAGCCCCCCAAAAGGTCCCACTCTTTACTTCTCCCAACAGGCCAGTCTACCCTAACCACCCTAACCCTGGTTCTGAACACTCCCCTGCCCTTGGCAGGCTTCTCAGTGTGGGGTGGGAGATGGGCCAGAAACTCGTCCCATCCGGTGTCTTTAGGAAGTGGCCATTTGTCTGGGGCCAGGCTCTAGGTGTCGCTGCCCTCCCACCCTTGTGAGGTTCTTCTGTGGGAAGGAGAAGGTGGCCTGTCTGTCCTCATTCATCACCATTGGGACACAGGAGCCTAGTGCTGCCCCTACTGCAGATGGAAATTTATCTAAGGAGTAATATGGGAACTGAGCTATCCCAGTAACTAGGAGTGCTCTCCCACCCTCCAGAAGAGCCTTTGGACAGCAGTGCATGTGGGACAGGAGGCGAATGGAGAAGGGGGAAAAAGACCTCACTTGATGGGATTTCAGCCTTGCTTTGAAAATTCCAGGTGGAACTGGGGCAGCGTCCCAGAACCCTGCTAATCAAACCCACTGGCTTGGTGGCCAAAATTGGGTGCAATGAAATCAGGAGGCCTACGTATGATAGAGAAGCCACCATGGATCCAGTCAGGGTGTAGGAGCAGGTGAAAAAAGGAGAAGATCCCTGCTGGTCCAGAAGTCTCCTACTGAGCAAAGCACTACTGATTGAAATGAAATGTAGAGAAAATGCATGGTGAATGAGTAGAACTTTGCCTGAGCATGTTAGTTGTTCTCTAAGTCCCAAGAGAGATGAGACTGTGCCATGCCTGACTCCGGCCAGGGACATCAAACATTCTATCCCTCATGCCCCGTTATTTGAAGAAGGTACGTTTGCTGACACTACAGTCTCCCAGCTGAGATATTCCATTGAGATGTGAACAAAGTACTCCACATTCCTAATCCTTTATTGGTTTACAGGAAGAGGAAGAGCTAAATCCTGAACCAAAATTCATTAGGGTTCTCCAGAAAATCAGAATTAATGGGATTAATTAATCCCACTGTTCCATGAATTACAGTGTTTAAAGCAGATGATGAGAAATGTAATGACACTATTTACTTGTCTATAGATTGTATTATAAAAATCACGGTGATACCTGGCTATGAAACAGTGCTTTGCCTAACTGTTACAATGGTCTGTCTTTTTAATTGTGGCTTGAATTGTAATGATTTATCCATCTGATTTCCTTTTAATTCAACTCTTTGCCTGTAAATGGAACTCTGGGAAGTTTGATTAGAGGCTGAACCAAGTTCCCTTTTGTGCCTAACTCTTTGCTAACCAGGTGCACTATTCTAGGGAGACAATTGGCTTGGAAACCAGGGAGAGTTATTTATAGACAGCCTGAATGATGGGTGTGTGACCCGCTGCACCACAATGTTTAGTGGGCTTCTTCGGGTTATTTAGAGATAGGACTCAAACTTCCTATAACACTCCTCCATAATCAGATACAACAACATAAATATTATAGATTCCAAGGCCAGAAGGGATCACTGTTATCATCTAGTCTGACATCCTGTATAACACAGTGCAAAATACTTCCTAGAGTAGATCTTTTCAAAAAACATCTGATCTTTATTTAAAAATTGTCAGTGATGGAGAATCCACCATGACCTTGCTAAGTTGTTCCAAGGGTTAATTACTCTCTCTGTTAAAAACGTACACCTTATGCCCAGTCTGAATTTGTCCAGCTTCAACTTCTAGACATTGGATAGTGTTTATTATTTGTTTCTCTGCTAGACTGAAAAGCTCATATTAAATATTTGTTCCCCATGTAGGTATTAGAGGCTGCAATCAAGTAACCCCTTAACATTCTCTTTGTTAAAATAACTAGAACAAGCTCTTTGAGTCTATCACTATCAGGCATGTTTTCTAATCCTTTAATCATTCTTGTCGCTCTTCTCTGAACCCTCTCCACTTTATCAACACCCTCCTTGAATTGTGGGCACCAGAACTGGACACCGTATTCCAGCAGTGGTCACACCAGTGCCAAATACAGAGGTAACAGAACCTCCCTACTCCAACTCAAGATTCTTCTGATTATGCATCCCAGGGTTACCCACAGCATTGCACTGGGAGCTCATGTTCATCTTATTATCCATCATGACCCCTCAAGCTTTTCAGAGTCACTGCTTTCCAGGATAGAATCCCCCTCCCGCACCTATAGCCGACAGTTATATATATTTCCTAACATATGATCTCAAAACAAGATGACATCTTAGCACTAGGATAAAAATACAATGCCACCTGTTGGGGGTGGTGCTGCCTGCATTGACGTTACAGTAACTTACGGTTGGTGGCTGGACCCTGCTGAGACCAAAGTTATGTTGAGTATAGACCAGGAAGAAGAGTTGAGCAAGAGAGCATTTCTCTGGGCCTTTCAACCAGGTATGTTTGCACCAGATTATACCATGATTCAACGACTAGTAGTAAAATAGCCATTGAAATTTACCCAAACTTCTCTGAACTGTAACTTCCCATCTTTGCTTAGAACTCTGATATTCTTTGCCAGAGGATGTTGTGAAGGCCAAGACTATAACAGGGTTAAAAAGAGAACTAGATAAATTCATGGAGGATAGGTCCATCAATGGCTATTAGCCAGGATGGGCTGGGATGGTGTCCTTAGCTTCTGTTTGCCAGAACCTGGGAATGGGCGACAGGGGATGGATCACTTGATGATGACCTGTTCTGTTCATTCCCTCTGTGGCACCTGGCATTGGCCACTGTCAGAAGACAGGATACTGGGCTAGATCTTTGGTCTGACCCAGTATAGCCGTTCTTATGGAGAAAGCTGAAGCAACCTGTTAGTAACACTGCCGCGCAGTAGGAATTGATAAGCCGTTCAATAAACAAGTGATCCTTGCAATACATTGGGTCAAAGGCAAAGAACGCGTCATATCTGAGCAAAGCCGGCTACTTGAGGCAGTGCTACTGCAAGAGGCATTTGCAACTTTTGCGTGAATTGGATTTTTTAATGGGTTGTAAAACCGACTTGATCTGTGAAGTACTCAATAATTACAGGGGATTATGGCCACATTTTGAAGAGCTGATGCAGGAAGAACTTGAGCGAAGCAAACTCTGCTTTGGCCTAATTTACAGGCATGCACAAAACAGTGTGGGTCTGAGTCTCTTTTCACACCAGTTTTACCCCAGAGCGTGTCAAGGGAGTGACTCCTGATTTACACCAGTAGGTGTAAAGGTGAGAAGAGAATCAGGCCCAAAGACTCTTTTTTAACTCCATTTTAATGGTTATTAATAACATCTTTAGTTTCAGCCCCAAGCCCCTCCAAGTGCTGACCCTTTGCAGAACGGCTTTACTCCTGTGTGCAGTGAGGAAAATCTGAGCTTTCCTTAAAGCACCAGTCATCTGAAATAACAAACGAACCTAGACATAATCACACATTTACCAAACTCTCCAAAAAGATGCAATTTTTGTTCACTCTTCTTCCAACACCATGGCTGTGGCCTTGCAGGTTGGCCTCTCAGTGCAGGAGAAATCAGCAATGAGCATATTGTAATTGTAACTTTCTTCATTTACATGTATATGTAAGTCCTGGAGAAGCGGTGGGCAAATAGCACCCCCAAAATCCCTTCTTTCTAGAATCTGAGCCCAACCCCAATGCCCAGGCCTCAGGGAGCAACTCTGTTTCAAGAATTGACTCTAATCAGAGACCAGTGCAAAAGGCAAACTTTCATATTGCTCCCATTGCTGCCTCTTTCTAGAAGCTGCCTCTCCAGAAAGCCTTGCCAAAGAAAACTGACATCAACACAGCATGTCTTTCCAAGAGGGAATGTTCACTTGCAATCTAAGAAAAAGAACTTGGATGACTAACTGTAACAGCACCACCTGGTGACACCTGCAGTTGTCCCAGGAGAGAGGAAAGGGACAGATTCTATCCCTCTGTTCTGGCCCTTTGCACCACTCAGATGGCACAGAGGAGCTGGAATCTGACCCTAACTGCATGCCTAAGAAATCCCTTGGTTTTGGTTCCCAGCTAATGAAAAGCCATCATAGGGGGCAGCTGCACGCTGCAGTTCTCAGCACGTCCCTCAAGGAGCATAGCCAGCTGGTGAAAGTGAAAGCTGCCTCTAGGCTGCTCTAAACTATGACAGAGCCAAGGCTGGAGCAAATGTGGCTGGTGAATCAAGGAGCCATAATCACCTTCTGGATAATATGCTCTCCTGCACATATTGGATCTTGATGCAGGAGAGTATATGGCCAAAGTGTTTATAGTAGTGCCTGACAAATTTTCTGTTTAGGTGCTTTACTGATTGGTAGCTTTAGGCAGGAAATGGTTGTACTAACAGAGTCTCAAACAAGTTAAGTGTACAAACATGCATGCAAATATGTGCACACAACTGTGACAATTGACTGTGCAAACTGTGAAATGTTATCCACACAATGCCCTATTAGCTATTTTTGTGTGCAATTGCTAGATTTTAGTGCACAGACACCTTAATTCCGGGAGCAAATTAGGGGCATAATTGCACATGCAAATGTGCATGCCTCTTTTTTTTCCCTAGGACTTTACAAACACACTGGTGTTAGCATTGGTGAGAAAGGAAGACAGCAGCTGGGGTTAGATTTCATTTTTCTTCGTTTTTAGGAATATGTCAAATAATGATAAGCAAACCTGAAGTAATGGGTAAGCTGGGCCCAGATCCTCCGGTGCAACCAAGGAATGATCTGTCCAGCTATCTAGAGATGGTGCCGGACTGGTCCCACAGCATAAACTGAAGCAGTATCAGAGTTTTCTAATTAGGGCTTGCTGCCAACATGCAGTACATACTGTTGCTGTTGTGGGGGACCATTAGTGCTAGGGATTGCCTAGCCATGCAATCTTTCATCTGGCCACGCCACTGGGAGCTAGCAGCTATGACAGGGGTATGATAAAGCAGTAGGGTAGCTCTATACTACTGGAAGATCCCACCACACACGAGTGAGCATTCCATACCCCCCATCAGGTTTGCTTTGTGCTGCTGCATTATCTCTACATAAGAATTTGTTTTTCTTAACTAGCACTTAGGATGAGATTATAAAAAGCCAAACTGAATCCTGTGCATATTGCTGAGACATCAGGCCTGTTCCCTTCCCTGCTCTGAAATTCTGCCTCTGACGGATGGCTATTGAAAAATTTGAGGTTCCTAGGTTGTTGCTATTTTTCCCCCTCTCATTCTATTTGAGGTTTGTATGTTTCACTTTAAAGCTTAGGCAGGGATCTGCTGATGGGTTACTTTGTTTGCTTTTTTGTAATTAGTTCATTTTATTTTGTTTTCCTAAATCTAGTGCTGAAAAATGAAGATGGAAATTATAAAGCTGTATTTTTCTCAGGAGAGGATAATATTTTTTGTCCTTGCTCTTTCTCGGAACAGATTGGAACATTGTACATTGTGGGACTCAATTGAAAATGGTCCACATCTGTGCACTAGTGAAATTACTTTCTATTGCTGAGTGGCTTTTGTCTGGAGCACCTTGACTACCTCTACCTCTCTTCACAAGCAGCATGCCGTGCTTCCAGCCATTCCAGCTGCATCAGCGTTTGGGAAATGCAGCTTCCATGGAAGAGCCATTTATTAAAAGCTCATTCCAGAGAGCTTTCAAATCTGGAAACCTATTAAAAAAAAGTTTGGAGATAAAGCAGAGCTTGTGCCTGCTCCTTAGCTGAACCTGAGCGATCAGATGAAAGATATACTGGCACTCTTGCTGATGAGGGTCACTGAAATTACTACCCTTGTGACCGGGAAAAAAACAGCGGTAAGAACTATCCTTTAATTTCCTTCAGTTCAAGTGGGTTGAGGGGACACAGGCCCTATATTTATTCCCATCAACTGGAACAACTCAGCTATGAAGCTCATATTTTTCTTTTCAGAATGAAAGGAAAAGTGGAGGAATGACTTTCACCCATAAAGACTGGTAGCAAACTTTGAAACAAAGGCATGATAACAAGAATCTATCTATCTATCTATCTATCTATCTCATCTCCTAATCTCCAGAGCTGGCCCCTCTCTCTTTGCTCAAGCTGTCAGTACCCTTGGGCTGTCATGCCAGCAACACTTCTTTGATCTTCCTGGAGTGGTTTAAAGCTGCAGATCACTGCTGGGTTTGGTAATCAGTTGTTAGACTGGGATTTTGGAGGTGGGCCATAAAAATTAAAGGGAGAATGCGATAACTTTTTCTGCCCTGGTTGCATTAAGGGATTGGCCAAAACATCTTGAGTTGAGACTTCAAAAGAGCCATCTTAAAATCACCAGTTCTATCCTTTAGAAATGAACGAGCTATGATCCCTTTTAACTGCATCCCTGTTAACCAAAACTGAACTGAACTGCATATCACCCAGCTCTGGGGTTACATGCCACAGGATTAACAGTGCCTCTCCCCCGGCACCCACTTGTTTCATGGACTGTGTTCTGGGTAATAACATGAGAGGACACCGTGGTTTCTAAACTGGTGCTTTGTTAAGAGAACTAGTTACAGCAGTGCTGCAACTGCAGCTAGCTTCCTCCCCATGTGCACACAGATGGACTTCCTAGTGCCTTTCCACACCCTTCCTCACTGCAACCTGTGCTCCTTCCTCCAAGTTCCATGCAGGTTGCTACACTTCTCATGTCATGCCAGGACTAAATGCCAAGAAGTGCAGCATGGAATTTTCAAATTAGGCATTTGCCTAATTCTGCTCACATTGAAGTCACTGGTTAAACTCCCATTTACTTCACTGGGAGTAGAATTAGGCCAATGTTGCATGTGTCTGGAAATCCTATCCTCAGACCCTGCCACCTTCTCCTGAGCTAACCAGCCTTGGGGAGCAGACATCACTGTACTCCAGGGTCCGACAAGCTTGGCTTGCAGTTGCCATTTCTGGATTGTTGGCCTTGGGGAAGATGTTTATAACTGGAGAAGAAGCTCAATAGGCTTTGAAAGCTGTGCTAAGCTGCCCCAATCATCCAAGCCTCAAGTTATCCAAAGGTTCAGGATCTCTCCAGAAATGAGGATAATCCAGGCTCTTGTACACATTCTGTAGATGCTTGATGTGTAGTTTGCTAGGAGTTTCGGATGAGGCAGTTACTCCCTTGGATGTATGTCAAGTAACCGGCTTGCTAGCCTTCGGGGGTCTCTCATCTCGCTCTCTCTCACTAATAACTATTCGAGAACTCTTAACAAGAGGTTAATGGCATTTGTAAGTGGATATTTCTGCAGGGGTGGATAAAGCCAATTTGACTAAGTCACTGTTTCCCCACTATATAGAGAACTCAAGCATGTACAAGGATTAGAGAAGTAGTTAACTGGCATTTTAAATCCCAGGCTAAGGGCTATTTTAAAAGTAATTTTGGTGTATTGTACAGCAATAGCAAATGGGAGATGAGCCCAAGAACCCATGTCTTTTGCTGTTTGCTATGAAGGTTGGGGAAGGAAATTCTCATTTGGTTACTGGGTAGAAGCGACATGCTATTTAGAGATTGCAGAGCAAGACATAAATCCCCAGCTGCGCCAAGTGGCATGTGACATCCCCCAGGGCCCCTGCAATGCTGGGCCAGTCCCAAGGCACAGGTTAGAGTGGCCAAGAGGTTGCCGGCTAGCTACTAACAGCCCCAAGAGGCTTTAACAGCACGTGGAGGTTGCCATGGTTCAGGAAAGCCTTGTCCAAACACTGCTTCCCCCAGCTGTGTCCCCTATCATAGAATCATAGAAGATCAGGGTTGGAAGAGACCTCAGGAGGTCATCTAGTCCAACCCCCTGCTCAAAGCAGGACCAACACCAACTATGTGGTTGCCAGGGAGGAGTGGGGAAGGAAATCACACTAGGCAGGAGAGATTCTCCAAGAGACACATGCACCAGGTCCATGGCCATGTTGCACATAGCGCTGGGTGTTTGACACCTTTGCATTAGGTAGCATAACACCTGTAAGGGATATGAACTCTCACACTCCAGGACATAAACAATGGGATAGAGGAAGAAACCTCCCGTAGGGCAGCTTACTCTATTATTATCCACTCGGGGTGGGAGGGGGGAGGGGGAGGTCTTTTCACCTTGCTCTGAAGCATCTCATAGCAGCTATGGCCAAAGTCAGGCCATTGGACTAGATATCCCACTGGGCTGATCTCCTGCAGAAGCTCCTATGTTGCTATTGAGGAATCCAAAAAATTCAACCCATGAACAAAACATAATGTACTTGACTAACTGCTCTGCACTTAAACCACAGGTGGAATGGACGCAGCCTGGGATGGGTTTATGCCTTAGAATGGTAGGATTGACCTTAGAATTGCCATTTGTCATTATTTTAAAAAGTGTCATTCAGGAGCTGCTACTTCTCAAATGGCACCGAGATCACGACTGCACACGTTGCTGAACCAGACTCCCAAGAACTGGCCCCACATTTGTTCTCCAATAGAAGACTGGTGTCCACCCCAACACATTGACCTCCAGTGGACAATGAGGTCTTCTGATCCTAGCCACTCCACAGAAGCAGCACTAGGAGTCGTGTTTTCAGTTTAAAGACTCCAGGCTTCAGTCAACTGTATTTGGTCAGACTTTATATTAACATTCTCCTTTCTAAATGTTTAAAACATTATTAAGGGATGTTTTCATATATGGTTAATTTATTATTATGGATTCCAACATGTGTATGGATGGGGATCTATAACCCATTCTGCCGATGCACTTCTAACTATCTACAACAATCATGCCTATAACATTTATCAATATTTCTATCAATAAATAGAACTTATCTACATATCTACAACAAATAATCATGCCTATAACATTTATCAATATTTCTATCAATAAATAGAACTTTCATATAATGTATGACACAGTGTTTGTCCTTCACCTCACCGGTTATGGTAATAAGGGCTTCAAATTTCTTCCTATGACACCAATTGAAGAAAAAAATGAAGAAAAATATAAAGTGTCAGAAAAAGGTCTCTGCCTATCAGTCACTATGTTTATTGCTTCCAGTCCAGGAAGGCATCTGACCATTGTTGGCGATGGTCACATGCACACAGCATGTAAGCCCCCATGTGCATACTTACAGTGCCCAACAACATATAATGGAGACATGGGCATTTTGAAAAGCTGCAAATCATTTCCATGCATGCTTTAATAGTGCCAGGCAGCAAGTGGCATGGATCGTGCAACACAGAGGCCTTCAAACAAGGTTTTGCTTTACTTAGGGTTCTCACAGAATTTCTGTGTGTTACTTGCATGATCCCTGCAGTTTCAGACAGCGTATTTATCTAACACTTTCTGCAACTTCTGGATTTTAACTGATACACCTGGAAATGCCTTTGAATATATTGATGAGTTGGATTTATTGTGGAATTGTTATTGTGGGTTTTTTCTCTGTTTGTTTGTTTTTGCTGGGGGGATACTATTGGTTAACAAAATTCCCAAACTCTAAATATAATTAGAGATATAGCTATGATACATATGCATTTGTGAATGACTTCATAAGTATTCCTAGTTAAGATTGTTATTACAATGCATATGGTAAACTTCATGTCAATGCCTTCATCAACTGAAAATGTGACTACAAGAGTAATAAAATACTTGTGTGAGTTGACGGAAATGGTCATTTCCATCCTCTTAACAATCAGTGGGTTTTTTAATTGTAATTTTCTTGTTAAGTATTTTGTTTAAGAGTTTTATCATTTACTCTGGCACCCTTAACTGCTAATTGCCAGAGGTCTTTTTGGGTGGGAATTTGTTATGTATATAAGCAGGCCTGAAATTTTAAAGCCAGCTGGCATACTAAACATTTCTAGGCTGGCTGTACAAAGTGTTGCAGCTGCTTATTTACTGTCAAACACAAAACATAAAAAACTTACTCCTGATTAGAATGTAGAGTCAATACAACTCTGAGGAAGTAAACTGGATTATGTTGCGACTCAGGCATGATCGACAGAAATGTTAACGAAGCGTCAAGGTGTGAAATGTCCGTTATTAACAATGGCATGAGAGCCAGAAGAAATACATCTTGACTTTCTGAGTCAGAGAAAAAAACATTTTTTTAACTTGTAAACTGAACAGGTTTGGACTAGAAGGCATTGCTAGAGTGTTACAGTCACTTTTCAGGTATAAATGCACTTTGAGGGAATAGATTTCCCTTGAGTAGCTTTAGAATCCACCCTAGCAGGAACTTGGGAAGACAGAACTTATAATCATCCTTTGGGTTAACGTACTCCTGCTTCTGCTTTCTGCTCTGCTTCTTTATAGGCTTACATTCAATGGTCCTAGGAGGAGACTAGTTTAACTAAATATACAACATGGACATACAAAGCAACCCTTGCTAGTAGAATGAGATATCTTGCCTAAAATATTTTTGGTTGGGCTTATTTTGATTCCTGTCCTACCTGAGCACTGGTATTTGTACATAGCTCAGTGATTTTCTCAATGAAAGAGATATGACTTGGTGGTTTGATTCAAATACATTTTTGTGGTAAATGAGTGACCAATCCAGGAAAGGCATATTTACTGTGTTCTTAAAAATACAACTGTAGGCCTAAGGTTCTTAGTGGTTGAGTGCTGCTAAATATAAGGAATATTTCAGAGCATAACAGATGATTTAATATAAGACTACAGGAAGACAATGTTTTGGAGAAAAAATACCACCACCACAAGAAACTCTTTGTCGGATGCTATTCTTCCCGAAGTAACAGCTTTTCTAGCAGATTTAGTCTTTATAATTCAAAATAGATTATTTAGATTTTATGTGACACGAACCTCATCTTGAATAAATGGGCCTTGAAAATGAATTCTATTCAACACATTTCCAAAAATCAATCAGACATGAAATTGATAGCGCTCAGACAACATCCATGAAAGCACAATGTTAGGGACTCCGTGATTTCGATCTTTATTGTAGAATGTGCGGCGAATGCAGGCACTTTCAGACCTTGCAGATTTTACAGTGCTGTTCAAAGGTCTAAAGTCAAATAAACATTTCTTGTTAGTCTTCCTAAATGATGCCTACTCAGGTATTTGCTTTCTGAACTGCTGGGGGAAATCAAAAAGGACACACCTAGCAGATGAACGTGTTTGCTGCTCATCAGATATACTGTGGAACAACATGTTCCTTCATTAGATGCTGCTGCATACAAAACAGCTTTTTCTAATCCCAGACGGGTAATTTTGCAGAAAATGTTATTCAGTGCATCTAAAAAGGAAAAGCTGAAATTTCCACCTGTGCGACAAATACTCAGTAACATCAACATGTTCAAAAATGATGTGAACCACTGGACATATACAACAACTGACAACCTGGAATTGGTGCGTTTGACACATCAAAAATAAATAAAGAAAAATGCATGATGGTAAAGAAACTAGTAGGTTTTCCTAAAATTATTCAGTCCTTATTCTCCTTCCATGGAGGATAGGTCCATCGATGGCTATTAGCCGAGATGGTCAGGGATACAACCCCATACCCCAGGTGTCATTGAACCTCCAGCTTCCAGAGGCTGAAATTGGATGACAAGGGATGGATCACTTGAAATTGCCCTCTTCTGTTCATTCCCTCCGAAGCACCTGGCACTGGCCACTGTCAGAAGACAGGATACTGGGCCAGCTGGACCATTGGTCTGACCCATAACGGCCAGTCTTATGCTCTATGTTCTTGTGTTCACTTGCACAGGGGCTATCTTTATGTAACTCAGTTGACTAGCATGCTCCACATTCACTAGTACAAGCAAGAGGGGAATCCAAACGTTCCAAAAATAGAGGCTGAATGTTGCCCACCTTAAAAAAAACAGGTGTACAAAGGCACCCACATTTGTGTGCCTAAATTGGGGTCTTGCACATGCTAATTCCCTTTTGTGTTTGCAATTGTCCATTTGCATGTGCAAATGTGAAGTAACACATTCACACTTCGTGGGTTTAAGTCAGTATCCACTTCTGACAAAAGACAGGGAGGTGAGAATATGGCCTGATGAAGACTTTTCGGGAAACCTGCTAGTTTCTGCCACTGATCTGCTGTGTGACCTGGGGTAGCCTCTGTTTCTCCTCCCACCCTTTGTCTTATCTATTTATACTGTATGCTTCTTGGGGCAGTGAGTCTTTTACTATGCATGGGAATAGTGCCTACCATGGCGGGGGTCTTGATCTATATTGGCACTTCTAAGCATTACTATAACACAAATAATATGTGACGATTGCATGATGCATTATGATCACACCCCCTCTTGTACGGGGAGACTTTGGCAAACCAGTAAAGTGCCTGAAACCACTGTGGCTTATTGCTAAAAGCAGCCAAGTCAGCAGGCTGTAAATTGGCCATTCAGCACTCTCAGTTTGACCAAGGCAGGAGGGGAGGGGGGAGTTTTGGGTGCCGCAGAAAGGGCAGCTTGACCCTGCCTCCTTCCTGATAAGAATTGTGTTGAAGTTGCTGATACATGCATCTTAAAAGAGCAGGATGTGTCCCAGGAATGTTTATTGGGGCCTCAAGGCTGCAAACTCTGGAAAAACCCACACCTGGTTAATCAATAATCAGAAGGATTATTGTGGGCTATTGGAAATGAACTTTGTACTGCTTGGTATGGGCAGCTAGCTTTGAATTTGTAATCTTTTGCTTTGTTTTTACAGTGTTTCTGTACTGATATTATTAAAAATGTTTTAAAAGTCAAGTGTCTCTCTCTTCCCCCACACCCCCTACCACCTCCAGGGACACCTTTCCTGCTCTAGTCTTCTCTCCGTACTTGCAGAGAATGAAAGAGCAGGAAGGTAAGACTGAGATTCAGATAAGAATAAAGGGCAGGTACAGTATGCTGAGCTAGTCAGTGTTTTCTTTTCCTAAGATCTTAAGTGCTTACAGAACAAATGATGCTCTTATGTTCTTACCTGGACCAGGTTCTTTAGGACTGGAATCAAAGCTTCAGAGATAATCCAGCCATTGTAAAAAAAGGAAAGGATATAAAAATAACATTAACCCTCAAGCCACGGTCTGTTGTGATTGGGAAAGCAAGTTCAAACATAAGGATGATCCTCTGTTTAAGCAGCAGTGATGCTAATCTCCTTGTAGGGAAAAGTTTGCCCTCGCTTGTTTAAACAGTAGCATTTCTTCCCCAAAAATCTATTGTTATTGCCCACCCAACAGAGCCTTCTTCAGAGCTGAGCACTTGCGGAGCCAGCCTGTTCTCAAGTTTGTATACACACACATAGGAAACCTGTGAAGATTTAGTCAAGTGATTTTTGACCCTGGATACCTCCCTTTGAAACTGGGAAAAGACTATGGCTCTGTCTGGAGTGATGAAAACTCTACAGCCCAAGGCCAAGATTTTCAAACTAGCTGCTGGGATTTTCTGAGTAAAATAAGAGCACTACACGCCCATATCCCTTCAGTTGACACCTAATTCCCTTGGGGGGGCTCTCGTAATTTAGACGGGCTGTATGACCCCCCAAAATCAAAGGT
The DNA here is from genome assembly GCF_965152235.1 of Eretmochelys imbricata. Lineage (NCBI taxonomy): Eukaryota > Metazoa > Chordata > Testudines > Cheloniidae > Eretmochelys > Eretmochelys imbricata. Next base: position 129,169,269 of record NC_135577.1, on the reverse strand, counting down.
GTTACCATGACCCCGAACCTGTCTAACATTAAACAGTATTAAACAAGGTTTGGGGTTTGGTATACAGAGACGTCAGCCTGCTTAGTACCATGGCAAATGCACCATTGAAAATTCTTCTCACGTTTGATGAAAGATACAGAAAAAGAAGGAAAAGCATTTAAAGTGTTTTATATGTAAAGAATGAAATAAGGCTTTCATTGTAACAATGTCCCTTGCTCCCTTTCCCCATAGAGAGTTTTTAGAAAGAAATGCCCTTTATTAACACCTTTAGATGGTAAAAACTGTCCATTCTTGGGGTTGCGGGGAGAGAAACAGTGAGCAGAGATGGTCGGGAGCTGTGTTGTTGCTGTTGTTGTAAAAGTCTGATCCTGTTTCCTAGAAGACAAAACAACACAAACAAACACAAAGGGGGAGTGAAAAGAACAGCAAAGATAGGACAGGCAGCTTCTGTCTCTGGTGTTGACTCTCACTTGCAACCTCGCTGCTGGAAAAACACAGGCACAGCTCACGGTTTGATTAGCCACTCTGAGACCTGCCAAACTTGTACCGGCAGTGTTTGAAGCATTGCTTTTACCTGCCTCTTTCTGGTCACAGGTTTACAGCAGTGTTGCCAAATACGCAAGCTTGGCCAGTTAAGCCAGACTCTTATTAGACAGAAGGCAAAAGGAGAATGATAGGAAAGAAAAAAAAAAAAAGGTAGATAGGGAAAAGGACCCAGGGTGGAGCTGGGTAGGGTGTGTGAACAAGAGAGGCAAAGGCACTTTTGAAAATGTTACCGTAATCAAGACAGATTAGAATACCAAAGCAACATGGGGACAGATCTGGAGCCCAGAGAAGTCAATGCAAGTCTTTGCATGACTTCAATGTGCTTTGGGTCAGGTTTGTGTGCTTTTCTCTCTACTATTCCCTAAATAGTTTTTTATTGTTAGAAGAGACACTGCATAGAGCCAGCACAATTAAAGTTCACTCCAGTTTTAGAGATTGTAAAGGTACCAACAGTTGCATTCCCCATATTTGAAAAAGGATCAATCACTAGAACTAGTAATAGTTCTAAAGCCAGAACGAACTTCATGTGAGCGCCTAGTGTTTGCACACAGAACACCAGAAAACCAACAAAGCAAATGGGAAGGAGCAAACTACTGGTTAAAGCTTGTATTCCACTGTGTAGCAAAGAAGCACCCAGAAACAGAATTTAATAGGGCAGTTCCTGGGCGTCCCATCTCAGAGTAGTGCAAAGAAGGGGACAGTCCTGCTGAATTAGTGGAAGAAGAGAAGGCAACGTTAATACACAGTTCAAGGAAAATTCAGATATGATCTTTAGTAATTTAAATAATACGGTTAATCAGAAGACCGTATCACAACTGATTTGCTACAATTCCAAATTTAATTGTATTTAGCTTCTTAACTAATATTATTACCTTCACAAGCAATATCTTACTGGTTCAGTAAAAGTATGTATTGATCCTGCATCAAACCACAGATTCAATTATTTAGTTATGGAAAAAAAGATGAAATGAAACATTTGCTTGAAAATGAACAATTCCACAGGGAACAGGGAGTGAAAAGGCCAAAAGGTTTCCTCCCATAAGGGGCCAGAGTCTAACACCTCACACACTGAGAGCACTGGTGCACCACAAGCAGGCTGATTGACTGGAGCTGCTTGACAATTTTCCAATTAAATATTTTTTCATGAGAAAATGTTGCTTTTTCAAAACCGAAATCATTCTTGGAAAGGGTTGATTTTGACCAATCCTCCAATGGGAAAATTTTTCTGAACATTTTTTTTATTCCAAACAAATTTTTATTTCAAATGTTTTGTTAATTGATGCTAAAAGCAAATTTAAAATGGTCAGAATTGAAACAAAACCTTTCGATTGGCCCAGTCCACATTTTTGTTTTGGATACTTGGTTCACAAATACATGCACAATTTCAACTTTTCATCCGTACCCTGCCCACCTCAGCTGTTGACCTCCACACGATCATCCCTGAACTAAGATGCTAGTCAACATGAGTAGTGGTGTCAGATTCCAGCCCACAGAACCTTACCATGGTATGGGAGTTAGTGTTAAGATTATGAGGTATAATGTCAATATTCTATCAGGTTACAAAATGTGTGCTATACAAAGGATACATAGTATGGGCCCCTGGAGTCTTGGACTGTAGAAGATAAGGCAAATGATGTTATGTGTGGAAGACTAAGGATCAGTGAATTGAAGCAATAAGGAGCTTATACCTCGCTTGCCCTGTGTATATACTGTAGCTACTTACATTTCCTGTGTGTAAATATGGGATATACGCTGGGCTTAAACTCTCATAGAATATTTCCCTGAGCTCAACACCCCCCGTTCCCTATTCCACATGGGAGGGCGCCCTGGGGCTCAGGGATCCAGGCTTCAGCCACAGGACTCCACAGACCGCCTGAAACCAGCTCACAGCCCCCTGCAGAGGGTCGTGGACCCCCCGGTTGAGGACCACAACAGCATCATGCTGGAGTCAAGGTTTGAAAATATTTACTGGAGCTCTGCTCCGGACAGTGCCAGCTGAATTTAAGCCCTGGATATATGATACAATCACTTGCAAGACATTGGCTTGTAACAAACCTACGTAGCTGACAGACACACTATTCTGACTTGCCATTCCACATTCTTATTAAACTTCAACCTCACTTTGCCAATTTCAGAAAAGATGTGTAGTAGTTGGCAGTTCAATGGGTCAGTACAAGAGTGTCTACATGTTAGTTTAGTAACGGCAATCATGGGTTTCTGCTTTGACAGGTGAAGATGAGGCTCACCTTGTTAGAGATGTTTTATTGACTGTCTTATACCATTATTTAGATGCAACTCGAGTCTCTGTCCCTGACATCAGGAAATATGCAGACCTTAAGCCAAATTCAGCTCTCGTTTACAACCTTTAACCCCTCTGTCTTTTAAAAAAGAACTTAGACTCCGTTCCCTATTTAAGGCTCAGATTTATAAATGTTACTCACTTAACCTGCAATGGGACTACTCATGTGACTGAGAACTACTCGTGGCCAGCGAGCATTTAGCTTGGTCAGCTCCTGGGATAACCAGCTAAACCAGCACAGGTTGGTTAAGGTCTTTGGTTCTGTTACAAAACATGGACTGAAGGGAGGATTTATTTTAATGGGGACTCAAAGTGATTCTGAACAATTTCCTTTAATTCAGTCAGTTACATGCTGCCCCATCTAAGATCCTGATCACTCCTGCACTGATGTCAGTACTGATTGTGAGCGTGGGGCATTGAATGTTCACATGGATTATAAAGGAGCCCCTGAGCCCCTGGCTTTCCTTTCCTGTAGAGCGTGCAGTACTAGGAAGAGGCTCCTCATGGTGTGTGAGGTTATCCATTGGAATGCCAACAGGGAACAAGCCAGAAGCAAACCTTGCTGCGGAAGAGAGACTGCTGCTGCATCAGACAGCCTTGCCTCAAGAGCGCTGGTGTGTAGGGCTGGGGAGTTTGCTGAAACAATTACTTTTACCTTCCATGGGCAGCTCCAGCTGGTGCCTCAGTTAATTTCCTCCATGCTGGTTGAGGAGTTTAGCTCCTCGGCTAAATTGGCAGCTCCACCCCTTTCGAAACCTCCATCCCGTAGTGCAGTGCTTACCCACTGTGGTCCACGAGCTGACGAGCAGGCCTCTATCCCACTAACAATGTACACCTCTCTGGGGTTCCCTGTGCTCTGGTCTGCCTCAGGGGCCCTGTCATGGGCTTCCTCACAGGTTCCCTCTCAGCTGAGGGCCCCTCCACAGACTAGGCCTAGCCACTGGCCATGCCCATATTAAACAAAGGCAGGTTCCTTACAGTCCTAGCCCTTCTCCCAGAATGCTTCACTGTCAGACCCACAGTACAACCCAGCCCTGGGTACTAGAAGCCCCAGAATGGCTTGGCTGTGGGTTGAACTGGGCCACGGCCTCTCCTTAAGGGGCATTCCCCTGGCTCTCAAGCTGTCTTCAAGGTTGTGAGGCCTGAGAGAAACACCTGTTTCTTCCCCTCCCCTTCCCCCACATCTTTGGTAATGTAAAGTTTGCTGTGATATGATACCAGCTTCTGGTCCCTACATGGGATAGCAGCTTACTGCAGGAGTAAACCTTTTGACTTTAACGTCTCTATTTTGGGAACAAGGAGATAAGAATCTGGCCCACGACATACATAACTGCTCCAATAGGAAAATAGCAATGGCATACCCCATCCTTACCTACAGCCGCCAATCCAGCCACTGTCGTCTATTCTTGTTTTACGACATTTTCAAACACAAGTTGGATGTTTTATTTTGTGTTTTTGCGCCCTTGAATGCTGCGGTCACAACTTTTCATTGGTGTCCGATACCAGGGCTAAGTGGCCACAGCAAGTGGTGTGCTGTGAAGTAACTCTGTGATCAGAGCGGAGCTGTAGAATTACTATTAAAACAAAGATAATTATCTTAACTATTCTTCCCTTCAAACAATCCTCTGCTTTCTTGTTTCAGGCTTACAGTGTTAATTGTAAGGCGATAGCACTGTGCACAGGAGAGAGACGGACAAGAAACACCCAAAAGCTTTCAGATCCTAGTGTAGTCAAATTATCTCCATCATCGGCTTTTCCCCCGGCTCAGCTGCGGTGGATGCATTGGCTGTGCCGTAATCAAGAAAGAATAAGCAAGGTAATGGCTCAGCTGTGCAAAAATCCTGGGTTCAGGAGCCAGTGCAGCTATAACTCTGAATACCTTTCTTGCTTACTGGGAGAGCTTTCCATGGCCCACTGCCAGATGCTTGTGTTTGATGCAAGTGAACAATGCATGTGAGGAGTGAAGTTGCCCCTCAGGGCTAAACCTTACAAAGCGGAGGCGGATGACTATGTGCAAAACTGAGCATGCACGTCCTATGCACATGGAGAGGAAGGGCTTGCATACTAGACAGGGACTCAGAAGACTTCACAGCTCAGTCACAAACTCCTTGGACAACCTTGGGCAAGACTTTTAATCTCTGTGTCTCAGTCATCTGCCTGTAAACCAGGTTGTAGGGAGCCAGGGTGGCTTCCCTCCTAACCAGAGGGTAAAGAGCTACTCTCTCAGCCAGACCAAACTTACTCCAACCCCCGGAAGGGGAGGGGTGGAAAAGAAAGTACAAAGTTCGGGGCCCTTGGCCCAGTCAGCGCAGCACCAGGGAGGGAGATAGACCCAGGCTGCTGGCTGTTCCCTCCAGACCCTGCTGCCGAGCCAGGGGAGGCCCTGGACCTGAAGACATCTGACCTGGAGGAAGGACTGGGGCAACCAGAGCTGCCAGCTGCTGAGGAACTGGAGGAGCCAGGCAGTAACCCAGGCCAGCATGAGCCTGACGCGAAGGGGGAGCTGGAGCTGCCAGCAGCTGAATACCCTGACGAGCTGGAGGGACCAGAGGGACCCTCTCGAGAGACCGGGTAGGAAGTAGCCCGGGGCAGAACTGCACAGTGCGGTGGTTCTATATGGTCAGCGTGGTGCGGATGGCTCCCCGCTGACCCGGTGGTGGGACCGTCTCCTCCCGCCACTGTCAGGGCCCTGGGCTGGAACGCAGTGGAGATGGGTGGGCCTGCGTTCCCCTACCCCGGCCAACCTGCCTCGGGTAGCAGAATCCTGACAAAGCCACTGACTCGGGCTGGCGCTCCCCTGACTGAGGGGAGGGACACAGACTCCTGCCGTCTCTCCCCTGCCTGAGGGACGCTACAGACTCCTGCCGGCGCTCCCCTGCCTGAGGGACGCCACTGACTCCTGCCGGCGCTCCCCTGCCTGAGGGGCGCCACTGACTCCTGCCGGCGCTCCCCTGCCTGAGGGGCGCCACTGACTCCTGCCGGCGCTCCCCTGCCTGAGGGACGCCACTGACTCCTGCCGGCGCTCCCCTGCCTGAGGGACGCCACTGACTCCTGCCGGCTCTCCGCTGCCTGAGGGACGCCACTGACTCCTGCCGGCACTCCCCTGCCTGAGGGACGCTACAGACTCCTGCTGGCGCTCCTCTGCCTGAGGGACGCTATAGACTCCTGCCGGCGCTCCCCTGCCTGAGGGACGCCACTGACTCCTGCCGGCTCTCCCCTGCCTGAGGGACGCTACAGACTCCTGCCGGTGCTCCCCTGCCTGAGGGGCGCCACTGACTCTGGCCGTCGCTCCCCTGCCTGAGGGACGCCACTGACTCCTGCCGGCGCTCCCCTGCCTGAGGGACGCTACAGACTCCTGCCGGCGCTCCCCTGCCCGAGGGACGCTACAGACTCCTGCCGGCGCTCCCCAGCCTGAGGGACGCCACTGACTCCTGCCGGCGCTCCCCTGCCTGAGGGACGCTACAGACTCCTGCCGGCGCTCCCCTGCCTGAGGGACGCCACTGACTCCTGCCGGCTCTCCCCTGCCTGAGGGACGCTACAGACTCCTGCCGGCGCTCACCTGCCTGAGGAGCGCCACTGACTCTGGCCGTCGCTCCCCTGCCTGAGGGACGCCACTGACTCCTGCCGGCGCTCCCCTGCCTGAGGGACGCTACAGACTCCTGCCGGCGCTCCCCTGCCTGAGGGGCGCCACAGACTCCTGCCGGCTCTCCCCAGCCTGAGGGACGCCACTGACTCCTGCCGGCTCTCCCCTGCCTGAGGGACGCCACTGACTCCTGCCGGCTCTCCCCTGCCTGAGGGACGCCACTGACTCCTGCCGGCACTCCCCTGCCTGAGGGACGCCACTGACTCCTGCCGGCTCTCCCCTGCCTGAGGGACGCCACTGACTCCTGCCGGCTCTCCCCTGCCTGAGGGGCGCCACTGACTCCTGCCGGCTCTACCCTGGCTGAGGGACGCCACTGACTCCTGCCAGCGCTCCCCTGCCTGAGAGACGCCACTGACTCCTGCCGGCTCTCCCCTGCCTGAGGGGCGCCACTTACTCCTGCCGGCTCTACCCTGCCTGAGGGACGCTACAGACTCCTGCCGGCGCTCCCCTGCCTGAAGGGCGCCACTGACTCTGGCCGTCGCTCCCCTGCCTGAGGGACGCCACTGACTCCTGCCGTTGCTCCCCTGCCTGAGGGACGCCACTGACTCCTGCCGGCGCTCCCCTGCCAGAGGGACGCCACTGACTCCTGCCAGCGCTCCCCTGCCTGAGGGACGCGCCACAGACTCCTGCCAGCGCTCCCCAGCGTGAGGGACACGCCACAGACTCATGCCGGCGCTCCCCTGCCTGAGGGATGCCACTGACTCCTGCCGGCGCTCCCCTGCCTGAGGGACGCGCCACAGACTCCTGCTGGTAACTCCCCTGCCTGAGGGACGCCACTGACTCCTGCCAGCGCTCCCCTGCCTGAGAGACGCCACTGACTCCTGCCGGCTCTCCCCTGCCTGAGGGGCGCCACTGACTCCTGCCGGCACTCCCCTGCCTGAGGGGCGCCACTGACTCCTGCCGGCGCTCCCCTGCCTGAGGGACGCCACTAACTCCTGCCAGCGCTCCCCAGCGTGAGGGACACGCCACAGACTCATGCCGGCGCTCCCCTGCCTGAGGGATGCCACTGACTCCTGCCGGCGCTCCCCTGCCTGAGGGACGCGCCACAGACTCCTGCCGGTGCTCCCCTGCCTGAGGGACGCCACTGACTCCTGCCAGCGCTCCCCTGCCTGAGAGACGCCACTGACTCCTGCCGGCTCTCCCCTGCCTGAGGGGCGCCACTGACTCCTGCCGGCACTCCCCTGCCTGAGGGGCGCCACTGACTCCTGCCGGCGCTCCCCTGCCTGAGGGGCGCCACTGACTCCTGCCGGCTCTACCCTGCCTGAGGGACGCCACTGACTCCTGCCGGCGCTCCCCTGCCTGAGAGACGCCACTGACTCCTGCCGGCACTCCCCTGCCTGAGGGGCGCCACTGACTCCTGCCGGCGCTCCCCTGCCTGAGGGGCGCCACTGACTCCTGCCGGCTCTACCCTGCCTGAGGGACGCCACTGACTCCTGCCAGCGCTCCCCTGCCTGAGAGACGCCACTGACTCCTGCCGGCTCTCCCCTGCCTGAGGGGCGCCACTTACTCCTGCCGGCTCTACCCTGCCTGAGGGACGCCACTGACTCCTGCTGGCTCTCCCCTGCCTGAGGGACGCCACTGACTCCTGCCGGCACTCCCCTGCCTGAGGGACGCCACTGACTCCTGCCGGCTCTCCCCTGCCTGAGGGACGCCACTGACTCCTGCCGGCGCTCCCCTGCCTGAGGGGCGCCACTGACTCCTGCCGGCTCTTCCCTGCCTGAGGGGCGCCACTGACTCCTGCCGGCTCTCCCCTGCCTGAGGGACGCCACTGACTCCTGCCGGCGCTCCCCTGCCTGAGGGACGCCACTGACTCCTGCCGGCGCTCCCCTGCCTGAGGGACGCCACTGACTCCTGCCGGCTCTCCCCTGCCTGAGGGGCGCCACAGACTCCTGCCGGCTCTCCCCTGCCTGAGGGGCGCCACTGACTCTGGCCGTCACTCCCCTGCCTGAGGGACGCCACTAACTCCTGCCGGCGCTCCCCTGCCTGAGGGACGCCACTGACTCCTGCCGGCGCTCCCCTGCCTGAGGGGCGCCACTGACTCCTGCCGGCTCTACCCTGCCTGAGGGACGCCACTGACTCCTGCCGGCGCTCCCCTGCCTGAGGGACGCCACTGACTCCTGCCGGCGCTCCCCTGCCTGAGAGACGCCACTGACTCCTGCCGGCTCTCCCCTGCCTGAGGGGCGCCACTTACTCCTGCCGGCTCTCCCCTGCCTGAGGGACGCCACTGACTCCTGCCGGCTCTCCCCTGCCTGAGGGACGCCACTGACTCCTGCCGGCACTCCCCTGCCTGAGGGACGCCACTGACTCCTGCCGGCTCTCCCCTGCCTGAGGGACGCCACTGACTCCTGCCGGCTCTCCCCTGCCTGAGGGGCGCCACTGACTCCTGCCGGCTCTACCCTGGCTGAGGGACGCCACTGACTCCTGCCAGCGCTCCCCTGCCTGAGAGACGCCACTGACTCCTGCCGGCTCTCCCCTGCCTGAGGGGCGCCACTTACTCCTGCCGGCTCTACCCTGCCTGAGGGACGCCACTGACTCCTGCCGGCTCTCCCCTGCCTGAGGGATGCCACTGACTCCTGCCGGCACTCCCCTGCCTGAGGGACGCCACTGACTCCTGCCGGCTCTCCCCTGCCTGAGGGACGCCACTGACTCCTGCCGGCGCTCCCCTGCCTGAGGGGCGCCACTGACTCCTGCCGGCGCTCCCCTGCCTGAGGGACGCCACTGACTCCTGCCGGCGCTCCCCTGCCTGAGGGACGCCACTGACTCCTGCTGGCTCTCCCCTGCCTGAGGGGCGCCACAGACTCATGCCGGCGCTCCCCTGCCTGAGGGACGCGCCACAGACTCCTGCCGGTGCTCCCCTGCCTGAAGGACGCCACTGACTCCTGCCGGCGCTCCCCTGCCTGAGGGGCGCCACTGACTCCTGCCGGCGCTCCCCTGCCTGAGGGACGCCACTGACTCCTGCCGGCGCTCCCCTGCCTGAGGGGTGCCACTGACTCCTGCCGGCTCTCCCCTGCCTGAGAGACGCCACTGACTCCTGCCGGCTCTCCCCAGCCTGAGGGACGCGCCACAGACTCCTGCCGGCGCTCCCCTGCCTGAGGGACGCCACTGACTCCTGCCGGCTCTCCCCTGCCTGAGGGACGCCACTGACTCCTGCCGGCACTCCCCTGCCTGAGGGACGCCACTGACTCCTGCCGGCGCTCCCCTGCCTGAGGGACGCCACTGACTCCTGCCGGCTCTCCCCTGCCTGAGGGACGCCACTGACTCCTGCCGGCGCTCCCCTGCCTGAGGGGCGCCACTGACTCCTGCCGGCGCTCCCCTGCCTGAGGGACGCCACTGACTCCTGCCGGCGCTCCCCTGCCTGAGGGGCGCCACTGACTCCTGCCGGCGCTCCCCTGCCTGAGGGGCGCCACTGACTCCTGCCGGCGCTCCCCTGCCTGAGGGACGCCACTGACTCCTGCCGGCGCTCCCCTGCCTGAGGGGCGCCACTGACTCCTGCCGGCGCTCCCCTGCCTGAGGGGCGCCACTGACTCCTGCCGGCTCTCCCCTGCCTGAGGGACATCACTGACTCCTGCCGGCGCTCCCCTGCCTGAGGGGCGCCACTGACTCCTGCCGGCGCTCCCCTGCCTGAGGGGCGCCACTGACTCCTTCCGGCTCTCCCCTGCCTGAGGGATGCTACAGACTCCTGCCGGCGCTCCCCTGCCTGAGGGACGCTACAGACTCCTGCCAGCTCTCCCCTGCCTGAGGGACGCTACAGACTCCTGCCGGCGCTCCCCTGCCTGAGGGACGCCACTGACTCCTGCCGTTGCTCCCCTGCCTGAGGGACGCCACTGACTCCTGCCGGCGCTCCCCTGCCTGAGGGACGCGCCACAGACTCCTGCCAGCGCTCCCCAGCATGAGGGACACGCCACAGACTCATGCCGGCGCTCCCCTGCCTGAGGGATGCCACTGACTCCTGCCGGCGCTCCCCTGCCTGAGGGACGCGCCACAGACTCCTGCTGGTAACTCCCCTGCCTGAGGGACGCCACTGACTCCTGCCAGCGCTCCCCTGCCTGAGAGACGCCACTGACTCCTGCCGGCTCTCCCCTGCCTGAGGGGCGCCACTGACTCCTGCCGGCACTCCCCTGCCTGAGGGGCGCCACTGACTCCTGCCGGCGCTCCCCTGCCTGAGGGACGCCACTAACTCCTGCCAGCGCTCCCCAGCGTGAGGGACACGCCACAGACTCATGCCGGCGCTCCCCTGCCTGAGGGATGCCACTGACTCCTGCCGGCGCTCCCCTGCCTGAGGGACGCGCCACAGACTCCTGCCGGTGCTCCCCTGCCTGAGGGACGCCACTGACTCCTGCCAGCGCTCCCCTGCCTGAGAGACGCCACTGACTCCTGCCGGCTCTCCCCTGCCTGAGGGGCGCCACTGACTCCTGCCGGCACTCCCCTGCCTGAGGGGCGCCACTGACTCCTGCCGGCGCTCCCCTGCCTGAGGGGCGCCACTGACTCCTGCCGGCTCTACCCTGCCTGAGGGACGCCACTGACTCCTGCCGGCGCTCCCCTGCCTGAGAGACGCCACTGACTCCTGCCGGCACTCCCCTGCCTGAGGGGCGCCACTGACTCCTGCCGGCGCTCCCCTGCCTGAGGGGCGCCACTGACTCCTGCCGGCTCTACCCTGCCTGAGGGACGCCACTGACTCCTGCCAGCGCTCCCCTGCCTGAGAGACGCCACTGACTCCTGCCGGCTCTCCCCTGCCTGAGGGGCGCCACTTACTCCTGCCGGCTCTACCCTGCCTGAGGGACGCCACTGACTCCTGCCGGCTCTCCCCTGCCTGAGGGACGCCACTGACTCCTGCCGGCACTCCCCTGCCTGAGGGACGCCACTGACTCCTGCCGGCTCTCCCCTGCCTGAGGGACGCCACTGACTCCTGCCGGCGCTCCCCTGCCTGAGGGGCGCCACTGACTCCTGCCGGCTCTTCCCTGCCTGAGGGGCGCCACTGACTCCTGCCGGCTCTCCCCTGCCTGAGGGACGCCACTGACTCCTGCCGGCGCTCCCCTGCCTGAGGGACGCCACTGACTCCTGCCGGCGCTCCCCTGCCTGAGGGACGCCACTGACTCCTGCCGGCTCTCCCCTGCCTGAGGGGCGCCACAGACTCCTGCCGGCTCTCCCCTGCCTGAGGGGCGCCACTGACTCTGGCCGTCACTCCCCTGCCTGAGGGACGCCACTAACTCCTGCCGGCGCTCCCCTGCCTGAGGGACGCCACTGACTCCTGCCGGCGCTCCCCTGCCTGAGGGGCGCCACTGACTCCTGCCGGCTCTACCCTGCCTGAGGGACGCCACTGACTCCTGCCGGCGCTCCCCTGCCTGAGGGACGCCACTGACTCCTGCCGGCGCTCCCCTGCCTGAGAGACGCCACTGACTCCTGCCGGCTCTCCCCTGCCTGAGGGGGCGCCACTTACTCCTGCCGGCTCTACCCTGCCTGAGGGACGCCACTGACTCCTGCCGGCTCTCCCCTGCCTGAGGGACGCCACTGACTCCTGCCGGCACTCCCCTGCCTGAGGGACGCCACTGACTCCTGCCGGCTCTCCCCTGCCTGAGGGACGCCACTGACTCCTGCCGGCTCTCCCCTGCCTGAGGGGCGCCACTGACTCCTGCCGGCTCTACCCTGGCTGAGGGACGCCACTGACTCCTGCCAGCGCTCCCCTGCCTGAGAGACGCCACTGACTCCTGCCGGCTCTCCCCTGCCTGAGGGGCGCCACTTACTCCTGCCGGCTCTACCCTGCCTGAGGGACGCCACTGACTCCTGCCGGCTCTCCCCTGCCTGAGGGATGCCACTGACTCCTGCCGGCACTCCCCTGCCTGAGGGACGCCACTGACTCCTGCCGGCTCTCCCCTGCCTGAGGGACGCCACTGACTCCTGCCGGCGCTCCCCTGCCTGAGGGGCGCCACTGACTCCTGCCGGCGCTCCCCTGCCTGAGGGACGCCACTGACTCCTGCCGGCGCTCCCCTGCCTGAGGGACGCCACTGACTCCTGCTGGCTCTCCCCTGCCTGAGGGGCGCCACAGACTCCTGCCGGCTCTCCCCTGCCTGAGGGGCGCCACTGACTCTGGCCGTCACTCCCCTGCCTGAGGGACGCCACTAACTCCTGCCGGCGCTCCCCTGCCTGAGGGACGCCACTGACTCCTGCCGGCGCTCCCCTGCCTGAGGGACGCCACTGACTCCTGCCGGCGCTCCCGTGCCTGAGGGAAGCTACAGACTCCTGCCGGCTCTCCCCTGCCTGAGGGACGCCACTGACTCCTGCCGGCTCTCCCCTGCCTGAGGGGCGCCACTGACTCTGGCCATCGCTCCCCAGCCTGAGGGGCGCCACTGACTCCTGCCGGCTCTCCCCAGCCTGAGGGGCGCCACTGACTCCTGCCGGCGCACCTCCCTCTGTTAATTCCCTAGTGACAGAAAGGTGCAACCAAGGCCTATCGGTGAGACAGTATGTCCCCACCAACCCCCCCAGCGGCTCGGTGGACCAATTGAAACCTGTCACACAGGGATAATCACCCTTCCCATGTCTGGGTTTTCAGGGCTTGTTTCTAACTAGGTGTACATACGGCACGATGGGAGCCTTATCTCACGTGAGGCCTCTGGGTAATACTGTCCTACAGATACGAATAACATTGCATTTGTGTACACAATTAAGTGAATTGCGTGTGCCCTTGCTCTTTTGTGCATAGCTCGTAGCCTCCACTTTTAAAAACTTGGCCAGGAGTGTGCATTTGGGTTAACTTTCCAGGGGTTCATGTTTGAAAGCAACATATTCCTCTTCTTTTCACAACTAACAACATATGATAACATATGACAGCAGGTATGTTGAGACCACTACTTATCATGCTGATCGGTATTATATTGTTTCCTTGCTGTCAAGATCACTTACTCTTTTGTTTTATACTTCATTTCTACCATTTGGTTGTCTTTTTGTTCTGTCTTTGTACAGCACCTCGCACAATAGGTTTCTGGTTCACAACTGGGTGGTGCTGCAAGACAAATCAATCAATAATAAAATAAACCAGAGAGAGCAGCCCCTGCTAAGAGACTACCTAAAAGTTGTTGCTCCAACCAATTGAGACAAAACCATATGAGTCAAAGAAGAAAAAAACAAGCAAATGAATTGTATTGAAAAAAGGACACTTGGTCGAATAAACATCATGTCTCCCTTTCCCGTTGCACGACTACAAGCGACCTTAGCGTGTTCTGGAGATTATCGAATAGTGTCTGCCTCATTTAAAATACAAGTTATTGAGAGCCTTGCGGGGGCGGGGGAGGGAAGTCTACACAAGCAATTTGAAGTTTGTCCATCTTTATTAGATTTTGACTGATGGAGCAAAATGTGCTTTTTCCCGGTCATGCAGGGTCTCCATGCGTTACAGAATATTTTATAAGCCCATGGACACTAAGACTATGAGCCCTCTACAAACAATGACCAATTTTGAACAATGGTATAATCATTGGAACAAAATTCGTAATGATGTATGTGGTGGAGGAAGGTCTACATAATGTGTACACACAGCAGAGCATAGGTGTAAGTGGAAAAGTAACATAAGTTGCTTAGATCTCAAGGAGTAGCATGATAGCTTGGTTTCAGAGTAGCAGCTGTGTTAGTCTGTATCCACAAAAAGAAAAGAAGTACTTGTGGCACCTTAGAGACTAACAAATTTAATTTGAGCATAAGCTTTCATGAGCTACAGCCGACTTCATCGGATGCATGTAGTGGAAAATACAGTAGGGAGATTTTATATACACAGAGAACAAAAGAATGGGTGTTACCATACAGACTGTAACAAGAGAGATCAGGTAAGGTGAGCTATTACCAGCAGGGGAGCGGGGGCGGGGAAACCTTTTGTAGTGATAATCAAGGTGGGCCATTTCCAGCAGTTGACAAGAACGTCTGAGGAACAGTGGGGGGGGAGGGGAATAAACATGGGGAAATAGTTTTACTTTGTGTAATGACCCATCCACTCCCAATCTCTATTCATGCCTAAGTTAATTGTATCCAGTTTGCAAATTCCAATTCAGCAGTTTCTCGTTGGAGTCTGTTTTGAAATCTTTTTGTTGAAGAATTGCGACTTGTAGGTCTGTAATCGAGTGACCAGAGAGATTGAAGTGTTCTCCAACTGGTTTATGAATGTTATAATTCTTGACGTCTGATTTGGGTCCATTTATTCTTTTACATAGAGACTGTCCAGTTTGACCAATGTACATGGCAGCGGGGCATTGCTGGCACATGATGGCATATATCACATTGGTAGATGTGCAGGTGAACGAGCCTCTGATAGTGCTCACCGGCAAAAATGAAGGGGGTCTATGGAAACCCCAACCCTCACAAATTGCCTTGTATCCAGACAACTTGCATGTGTTGATTGCAAGGGGGAAATAAATATTCTACACTAGGCTGAGGCTCTGCCGCAAAGTGTCATGCGCCCCTTGGAGTCTACTTCCACCAGCTGAGGATCTGCCCTGGTGATTTTAAAAAAAATAATGACTTTGCCATCATGAAACAAATCAAAACGTCCAGTGTAAGTCTAAGTGTACTGCAAATAGCGGATGCAAATCTCCCCTTATGACTATGTATTTGTAGTACCGTAGCCTCTAGAAGCCCTAATGGAGATCAGGGTCCCACTCTGCTAGGTGCTACAGAGAATGAGCTACTACAATCTGAACTAAAGAGCCAATGCTCCATAGCTGGGGCTGGAACAGACTCAGGTAGATCAGGCACAGCTGGGGACCTACAGCCCTAATCCACAGTGAGCTACAAACGCTCCTCCATAACCTCCAGGCTGACTTCTTCTGGGTTGCTGTAAGCAGATTCTGCAGTTTGCTCAGCTCTGCACATCTGTCCAGAGCTGCTCCAGGGTACCGTGGGAGCAATCTGAAGACACTGTTTGCCTAAGACACGAGGGAGGGACGTGAGATCTCCATCCATCTGCATACCGCCCAGCTATGTCGATAAGGTAGGATAATTATGGTACTCTCACAGAGGACTGTACTGTGCTGAAAGTCCAGCCTGAAATGGCATCTTCCTGTCAAGCTCATATGCAGCTCAGGTCACAGTTCAACACAACGCTGCTGGCAGTAGCTTTTCCTGTATCGTTGCATCTGACATGCCACTTAACTTGTTTTTCACTGGAACACACATTGACAAACAGAGGGTTCTTATAAGTCTTTTATGAACATGGGACAGAAAACACCTTTTCTTGACAGCCCTTGACCTCTAATTATTGAAGGTGACTCTCCTGCAGATTCCTCAAGTGGCTTGCTTTAAACATTTCCTTTGTACCCTCCTCTGAATTTACACATGGGATGTCAGCATCCCTAGGGGGTTGGTTTCTTCTTCCTGCTTTCCCTTCAACTGCTTTAAAGCCTGATCCAGTGCTGAGGGAAGTCAGATGTTTTCCATTCCCTTCCACTAGTGTTGGCCTGGGGGGCTAGCCAATATGGAGCTGCATGTATATTCAGCACAATGGCAACTCTGTGGTCCACAGAATCCATCAAACACAGCTAGTTGTTTGGAACACCAGACATGTATGGAAATTCCTTGCAATGGTATACTCTTACCATTTAGAAATGGGGTGCTTTTGCAGAATAAGCAATAGCCTTTTACCTAGGGAACTCGCTGCAACTCATATGCTTCTGGAATCTGACTGACCCTCTGCAGAATGATAGAGACAGGGCTGTAGATTGCAGGGCTGGAAGGGACCTCAGGAAGTAATTTAGTCCATGCTCCTGGGCTGAGGCAGGATTAAGTATACCTAGACCATCCCTGACAGATATTTGTCTAATATACATTCTCTCTTACCCTCTGGACTGCCTTTCCAACCTCATTCCTGCTTGGCTCCTGCATGCCATTATGTCTATCTTGGGTGTCCAATTGAGATAAGGTGGTGTTGTGATTGGGCTTATCAGTTTACTTTAATTATGTGCTCAAATGTAAAAGTGTCTGAAACCTCATAAGATGTCCCAATAAGCAAAAATAACAAATGTTGATGGGAAAAGGTTCGGAAGAGAGAGAAAAACTGAATTAATCCAAAACCAAAAGGCTGAGTGCTACGGTTCAAGGACTAGGTTAAAATCATGTTTGATAAAAACAGAAAATGTGGAATCGGAAATTAATGAACCAATATTGGTGTGTTGGAAACTAGACCTAAGTGGTGGAAAAAATAATGAGGGGATAGCCTACTCCACTCGCCATTCCCTTTGTGGGTCCTAAAAGAAAGAGACTTTGGAGAGGCAAAATAGAGAACATCAGACGGGAACTAGTGGAGCGAACTTCACCATCATGGCTGCTACCCCCACTATCTCCTGGAACCCTGGGCCTCTGTCATCCTAATCCTGAGAGATGTCCGGAGCAGATCGATCCAGGGAGAGGGACACACATAACATCACCACCCAAATGAGCTCTGGCTGAAACCCAAACACAATCTGAGATGAAATGGGATTGGACTTTGACAACAGCACCAATAACATCTCCAGCCCATCTCAACTAACGTCTTTTCTTTTCCCCCAAAAGGACAGTTATTACCATCTAAGAGACTGTCAAACAAGGGGGTTTTCCTTTTAAATCTCTCTCCAGCTAAAGGGAACAAGAAATAGTGCTAAAATCAAAGCCTTAGTTAATACCTTACATTTCTAACATTTAACTATTTTTCCTTCTTTTCTGTATCTTTAATAAAAGGTATAAAGGATTTGTAATGGTTTGTTTGCCATGGTACTAAGCCGGCTAAGGTCTCTGTATGCCAAACACCGGACCTTGTTTGACAGTGATTAATGTTGGACAGACACTGAGTTGCGTTAACACCTTTGGCTCGTTTACTCCACCAAAATTAATACAACATATTGTAAAAAGTATTTTATCCATTGTGGAATCTAAACCTCATTTCCTAGGCAGAGAAAATCTTTTGTAAGGAGACAAAGTCCCCCAAATACAGTAAGTATGAAATGGCATTTAAATTCCCAAAGGGACTGGAGCTTTTCTCTAGTTAGAAGCTTAATAGAAAACAATCCAGCATGAAGCAGACCAGGGCAAGGTGGGAAATAAAATCATCTGAACTTCAGTTTCCTAGAAAAAATAATATTTTAAGCCTTTCACTGGGGATTGTTTGTTTTTATATCTTTTTTTCCTTAAAAAAAAAAAAAAGAATACTTCACAATGCACAAAAAATATTGCTCGGGCATGCAGGAGTAAAATCAGGAAGGCCAAATTACACCTGGAGTTGCAGCTAGCAAGAGATGTTAAGAGTAACAAGAAGGGTTTCTTCAGGTATGTTAGCAACAAGAAGAAAGTCAAGGAAAGTGTGGGCCCCTTACTGAATGAGGCAGGCAACCTAGTGACAGAGGATGTGGAAAAAGTTAATGTACTCAATGCTTTTTTTGCCTCTGTCTTCAGGAACAAGGTCAGCTCCCAGACTACTGCACTGGGCAGCACAGCATGGGGAGGAGGTGACCAGTCCTCTGTGGAGAAAGAAGTGGTTCGGGACTATTTAGAAAAGCTGGATGAGCACAAGTCCATGGGGCCGGATGCGCTGTGTCCGAAAGTGCTAAAGGAGTTGGCGGATGTGATTGCAGAGCCATTGGCCATTATCTTTGAAAACTCATGGTGATCGGGGGAAGTCCCGGACAACTGGAAAAAGGCAAATGTAGTGCCCATCTTTAAAAAAGGGAAGAAGGAGGATCCTGGGAACTACAGGCCAGTCAGTCTCACCTCAGTCCCTGGAAAAATCATGGAGCAGCTTCTCAAGGAATCAATTCTGAAGCACTTAGAGGAGAGGAAAGAGATCAGGAACAGTCAGCATGGATTCACCGAGGGCAAGTTATGCCTGACTAATCTAATTGCCTTCTATGACGAGATAACTGGCTCTGTGGATGAGGGAAAAGCGGTGGACGTGTTGTTCCTTGACTTTAGCAAAGCTTTTGACACCGTCTCCCACAGTATTCTTGTCAGCAAGTTAAAGAAGTATGGGCTGGATGAATGGACTATAAACTGGATAGAAAGTTGGCTAGTTTATCGGGCTCAACGGGTAGTGATCAATGGCTCCATGTCTAGTTGGCAGCCGGTATCAAGTGGAGTGCCCCAAGGATCAGTCCTCAGGCTGGTTTTGTTCAGTATCTTCATAAATGATCTGGAGGATGGTGTGGATTACACCCTCAGCAAATTTGCGGACGATACTAAACTGGGAGGAGTAGTAGATACGCTGGAGGGTAGGGATAGGATACAGAGGGCCCTAGACAAATTAGAGGATTGAGCCAAAAGAAATCTGATGAGGTTCAACAAGGACAAGTGCAGAGTCCTGCACTTAGGACGGAAGAACCCCATGCACCGCTACAGACTAGGGACTGAATGGTTCGGCAGCAGTTCTGCAGAAAAGGACCTAGGAGGGCAACAAAAATGATTAGGGGCCTGGAACACATGACTTATGAGGAGAGGCTGAGGGAACTGGGATTGTTTAGTCTGCAGAAGAGAAGAATGAGGGGGGATTTGATAGCTGCTTTCAACTACCTGAAAGGGGGTTCCAAAGAGGATGGATCTAGACTGTTCTCAGTGGTAGCAGATGACAAAATGAGGAGTAATGGTCTCAAGTTGCAGTCGGGAAGGTTTAGGTTGGATATTAGGAAAAACTTTTTCACAAGGAGGGTGGTGAAGCACTGGAATGTGTTACCTAGGGAGGTGGTGGAATCTCCTTCCTTAGATATTTTTAAGGTCAGGCTTGACAAAGTCTTGGCTGGGATGATTTAGTTGTGGATTGGTCCTGCTTTGAGCAGGGGGTTGGACTAGATGACCTCCTGAGGTCCTTTCCAACTCTGATATTCTATGATTCTATGATTTCCTTTCATCACTTTTAACTTAAGGCACACCTTTTTGTCATGTCTCTTAGATCTTCTGTTATGCTGATTATGGAACGCTAGATCTGAAGCTAACATGGAATATTTAATCGTGAAATGCCACAAATAGATTCAATTTGTTTTAAAGCTGTAAACCAAGATTACCACTTTTCTGCACCTGTTACTGTTTCTAAGGGTTGCAGATAACATGCGCTTAAGTGAGAGAGACTACAGGGCAAAGTTTCCAAAACTAGGCACCCAACAAGGATCCATCAACACTTCATTTGTATATGTGCCACTTTCATTTGCATCTGCAAAAGCTACCTTGGAGAGCAAACAGGTGTTCGCATGTTCAAATATGTGTGTGTGCATTTTTGTGGGAGTAAATGGGCCTTACATCTTTGAAAAAACATATCTTTTTTCTGATTAACGATCCTGGCTATGTGTTACCTAGCTCAAAGGGCCAGCCTTCCAGATTAGAACCCTTATCTTCTGAGGCTACACTTGAGAAGCTGTGGAGAAAGTTTTGGTGTTATTTTCCCCAGTTGCACCCAAAAGCATTTTAAAGCATTGCCTGTCCTAATACCACAAATGGTGGAGAAATGAGAAATTAGGGTAAAAACATTCACAAGTCGGTGAGGGTTGTCAACAGAACTGAGGAAAACTGGAGACTTTCCTCCTGCCCCCCACTAATATTTTTCCCAAATTTGCCTTGCGTGGTTTGAGCTCATTGCTCTCGGTAAAATTTCAAGGGCACCAAAAGCTTCTGGTGGATCATTTTTGCCAGATCAATTTCTTGCTCAAAAATTTCATCTGCTCATCATTTTGCAGGGAAGCGTCTGGCAATATTGGCTTGTGAAGAGAAGCTAGGTATAAAATGCAGTCAGTCTCACACACCCATTTCCAATTGATTAGGAATGTAGGCAGCTCCTGGTTGCTACTCCAGCCCCTCCTGGGACACAATCTGTAAGAGGGGATCAGGGCCAATGGAGACAGTGCAGATTCTATAGCCTCTCCCCCAGCTTGCCTCCCAATTCCCTTGTGTCCGAGACTATTTCGACTCAGCAGCTTGCAGAGAGTTCTATGGCTGGCCTATGTGCTGGTCTGGCTGTAGTTTAATGAGAACTGACTCCATATCAGGAGCGACTTGCACCCAAGCAGCTCTATCCATCCTTGTGACAGCACTAGCGTTGGCTCAGGGACCAAAGTTACCTGCATCTCCCCAGTTCCAGGGCTTTTGAGGGTGGCTTGGCCATGATGCAGGCTGGGGTAACCCTGAGAGCTGCCTAAGTTGTGCACTAGCTGCCATGACCCATAAATTGGAGGTGGACTGTTCACAGTTAAAACAGGGTAACCAGCGAGTATGTGACTAGATTAATAGCTAATACGGGAACTGAGAACTAAATAGGTAGGGTGAAATCCTAGCCCCATTGAAGTCAATGGGAGCTTTGTCATTAACTTTCATGGGACAATGCTGCTTCAGTCTCTTACTGCATCAGGGCATGACTATGCTTATATGTTTGGCTCAGGTGCTTGGCAGTAACAAAATACTGAACTTTACAAATGGATAATTATGTGTACAATATAACAAACCATTCAGGGTCTAAGACTAGGCATGCATAGTCCATTCACCACTCAACCAGCTTTGTTTCCCCCTCTCTCCTACCTTTAAGCCGAGTTGATATAATCATTCATTGTGGAGTTTGTACTGTCCAATATTCTCAGTAATTTGGTTTGCCAGATGGATGCTTCCAAGCCATTAATCATCTGTTCTGCACGTGGTCTGGTTTTAATATTTAATAGAAGAATACATTTATTTGTTTGTTTACCTACAATGTGGACAAACAACTCTGGTATCAGTTCAGTCTAGACTGGAATGATTAAAACACTATCTAAAAAATGGATGGATCTCTAAATATAGACGAGCCAAGAGAATGCGATCTGCAGTCCAGTATAAATCAAATCAGGTTACATTTGATATAGTCATATTGCAGGAATGAGGAAAGCAAGAAAAGAAATCACTCGGCATTGATAAGGCCCATAATCTTTGTTTAAGGAAAATACTGGGTTTGTCTGTACCAGTAATCTGATCCTACTGGGTAATTACCTATGGTTTGTTGTGAAAATGTAACATAGCCACAGGTGACACAACAGTTGAAGTTCTATGCATGGCTTACTTACTCTTCATTGTTGTTTTTCCTTCTAATCTCACACTACTTTGCTCTCGCTCTTGTCCACACGGGCAAAATACACACTGAATGTGTCCTTCTCTGCATCACAACATGGTAGGGAGGCAGTGTGATGCATGAAATAGGGCATAGGACTGGAGCTCAGGAGTCCTGGGTTGTGATCTGCCACAGACTTGCTCTGTGTTCTTGAACACTTTACTTAACCTCCACGGACATCACAATGGCCAATTCATTGCAGCTCGTGAGGTACTCAAATACTCAAGAGATGAAAAAGTGCAAAATGCTAAGTAAGATTATGCAAATTCTAATCATTACTAAGTAGGAAGTGGAATAATAGTCTTTGTTTTTCTGAACTCTAGGGTACAGATGTGGGGACCTGCATGAAAACCCCCTAAGCTTATTCTTACCAGCTTAGGTTAAAACTTCCCCAAGGTACAAACTATTTTACCTTTTGCCCTTGGACTTTATTGCTGCCACCATCAAGCGTCTAACAAATATATAACCGGGAAAGAGCCCGCTTGGAAACGTCTTTCCCCCCAAAATCCTTCCCAAACCCTATACCCCCTTTCCTGGGGAAGGCTTGATAAAAATCCTCACCAGTTTGCATAGGTGAACACAGACCCAAACCCTTGGATCTTAAGAACAATGAAAAAGCAATCAGGTTCTTAAAAGAAGAATTTTGATAGAAGAAAAAGTAAAAGAATCACCTCTGTAAAATCAGAATGGTAAATACCTTACAGGGTAATCAGATTCAAAACACAGAGAATCCCTCTAGGCAAAACCTTAAGTTACAAAAAGACACAAAAACAGGAATATACATTCCATTCAGCACAACTCATTTTATCAGCCATTTAAATAAAACAGAATCTAACGCATATCTAGCTAGATTACTAACTAAGTTCTAAGACTCCATTCCTTTTCTGTTCCTGGCAAAACAACAGACAGACAGAGAGACCCTTTGTTTCCCCCACTCCAGCTTTGAAAGTATCTTGTCTCCTCATTGGTCATTTTGGTCAGGTGCCAGCGAGGTTATCCTAGCTTCTTAACCCTTTACAGGTGAAAGGGTTTTTCCTCTGGCCAGGAGGGATTTTAAAGGTGTTTACCTTTCCCTTTATATTTATGACAGGGGGTGAGAGGTTACAGGTAATTACATATAACAGGATGAGTTGAGAGACTAGGAGAAGAAGAAGAGTTTCAGAAGAGTTTAAGCCCTGCTAAAGATAATGTAGAACCAGGCAGAATCGGCAATAGGCTCTAGGCGTGGCTTTCTAATTAGAACTGGTCAGCAACATTTTTTGAATAAAAAATAGCATTGTGACCAAAGAAAACATTTTCTGTTCATTTTCTTCTTTTTGCTAAACATTGAAAAGCCAGAATCCAGATGCCGAATGTTTTTCATTACACATTTCCCATTTTCAGCCCCAATGCTCAGCTTTTCATTTTTCAGCACTTTGAAAATGTTGACTGAAAACCAATTTTTTTTAAAACCAAAAATGGTTTGACAACTGAAAAATTTTGAGTTTCAGTTTTGGTTTTTCATTTAACCCCCGCCCCTTCCTCCCAGGGACGTTTCCCACAAAAAAAATTAATTGCATTTTGGCCATCGCTACTATTAATGCTTGAATAAATTAGTATATAAACCATTTAATTCAGTGGAGATATATCCTAAGTAACATTTAATGGTGTCGAAAAAATTCAAATTGAATCCAGTACAATGGGTCCTGATGCTCAGTTATATTATGGGAATACCTCAGAACCTCAAATAATAAAGAACAATGATAATTCCTGGAACTATCCGAAACACTCACCCTCATAACCATCTGCTCTGTGTCTAGTAAAGTTATCTTGCCATCTTCTGTAGTGGCTTAAAATTCACTTATACAATTGTTATTTACTATTTGTATTCAATGAGCAGCCATTGGGGCTGAGAACTGGATGAACACTTACCTTATTTTTTGTATGAAAAACGCAGAGTCAGTGGCACTGAAATGTTTTACAAATGTGTCAATATCACTGAATTGTTCCTCTACAAAAGAAAAACAAACAAACAAATCTGAAAAAATGGAAATGTTTCCTGTTGACATTTTCAAAACAAAACATTTTGATTTTTCAGTTTGACACAACATTTTGCTTCAAAATTTCCTTTAATTTATTTTTAACAATTTCAAAAAAGAAAATCAAGAGCTCAAAATCGAAATAAAATATTTTATTCCACCACAAATATTTTTTTTCTTTTTTTGATTCACCAATTTTTTAAAAAAAAAATCATGTTTTGTTTGACCCAAAATGATTTGTTTGTGTGTATGAAATTGCCAACAACATGAAAAATAACTTATTGGCCCAACTCTAGTCAAGACCCCATTGTTCTAAGTGCTGCACATTTGTGTAATAAGAGTCTCCAACTATTCCATTTTTTTCATAGTTAATTTGTACACAGTACCTTCCCCTCTGCCCAAATCCATCTTTAAAAGACATTCATGCTGTGTTCTGGGTTTCTGCTTCCCCAAAAACATAAAATCCTTCTTAAAAAGAGTAGGAAGGAGACAAGAAACTAGGAGGAGGAACTCAACATTTCAAGATCAATTCTGTTAAGCTTCCCAAATGTTATAGATAGATACTGCATTCGAGGCCTATGTTTCACAATGCTGTTGAAGACATAGAGGGATGAATTTAACTTGTGTGCCATTATCTAGGACTGTTAGATTCATGCAGAATAAATGGATTCATCCATTCTCATTAGAAGAAAAGCTTCTTCTAATGAAATAGCCCACCTGTTACATCAATACAAATCACATTAATAATTTTAGGCCCTTCGCTCCACATAGACATACTGTTCATAGGATTATCAACGTCATTCCTCGCCATCATCCTCTTGGTTTGGATTTTAGCCACAAGTGCTGATGAGAAATCTTTTTTTTATACTACTTATATCTTGTAGTTGCACTAAAATAGCCATAACTAGTTACTGAGGCCATATCAGCAACGAACAGTGGTTGACAAATTATGATACACTTAATAATGCTGAATCACATCTCCTGTAATGCCACAGGTAGTCCACTGAAATCAATGGATTGTTTGTAGAAAAAAACACTACTCAGTACAAGGGTATCACGATCTGTCCCTGCCTGGGAATGAATGAATACCCCAACCACCTCCCAATGTATCCAATAAATAACTTGCCAAAAGGTATTGTTTATTAATGTATATGATTTATGTTTGGAAACTAGAACCATGATTTAAATTTAGCAGAGGGAGACCGTTTAATAAGGAAGGTTGCTAACTAGTGTTGCACATATTGATTAGGAACACAATAACAAAGTATAATATTTACTCAATCACAGCAGATGGCAAATAGTCAGACAAACAAAGAAACATTAAACTGGATTGAAATTGGTTTTAAATTTTCTGGGAGGGGGACAGAAATGCAAAAAACAGCTTTATGGAACGAGAAGCTGGCAGCAGCGGGAAGAGGGAGATGAAAAGAAACAGCATAGTGGGAAAACATAATTATCAATCAGTTATCTTTTACCCAAATGAAAAGGAAATCACCAAGAGTTCAGCTTGAAACACGGAGTCTGGAAACGGATTGACAAAGAAATCCTCATGCTGTTCCAAGAGTCCATGCAGGTAGGGAGCTGTAGTTTGCGAGAGTGCGCTTCTATCGACAATCTAGCCAAGCAAAGATGCTGTTCGTATACAAGCGATAAGAACAGACTGAGCTACTCTAGATTTGACAGTTTAAAACCATGTGACAACCTGCCTACACACACCTTAATCATTCCAGCAGCTTTTCCAGCCCGGTGGAGCAAAACAAAGAATTGAGAGAGATGTTACCCAAAGGACTAAGGGGCTGATCCCAAGCCCAGTGAAGTCAGTGGGGAAAGTCTCACTGCTTTCAAAGTGCTTTGGATCAGACACAAAGACCACGAGGGACAGGAAATCGTGTCACAGTAATATATATTGTAGCATCTTAGATTGTAAGAGCCTTGGGGAAGGTACCATCTTTTTGTTCATTGTTTGTACAGCCCCTAGCAGAACAGGGTCTTGGCCTATGATTAGGCACTGCTGCAATAAACACATTATTGATATTGCAGCCTGGTATAAATATGTAATATTAAGTCAGTGCCAATTCCAATAGAAAAGGCCTAACTTCTTTGAACAAATAAACCACCATATAGCGCATAATGGCAGTATACACCCACAGATCCCTAGGCTATAGGAGATTGGCAGGCTACAGTATTGTCAGAATGCTTTTTCATTACACTAAAAGCTTAGGAAACTAATGCCAAAGCCAAAGAGGGTTAAACAGGATTAGACGTAGTCTTTTCTTCATAACAAATAATTGAATTGTTATTCAAAAAAGAGAGGATACTGGTTAATACATCAACATTCCCTAGGTTTCTTACCTACCGCACATACTAATCTGGCTATCAGGTTCCCTACCATGCCTACCTAGGTCTTTGTATTGCCTGAAGAGGAACAGATAAGATTGGGACACACTTCAGACAGCATTTTAGTGGAGGGATAGGGGACCTGATTCTGGTTTCACTTACACCACTGGAGATCAGAGGTAACGGCACTGAAGGCAATGGGGCTGCCCTCATATAAAGCCAGTGGGTGACAACAAAACTTTTCACAAGCGTGAGTGACAGCATTTTGCCTCAGGCAGTGATGAACTTGCCCCTTGGTGCAATAGCTCAGGAGATCTCCCGGGAGATTTCTGTTATCTGATATTTATATTTGTCATTTGTGGGGGGTGCTTCAGGTTTTTGTCTTGCACGCAAGAGAAGGAGAGAGAATAATTAGCTGCTCTGCCTTTAATAATCAGAGTTGGGAAAAATAAATGTGCTGATATTAACAGTAGTGCCTGGAGCTCCAGTCAGGGATTAGGGTCCCATTGTTCTAGGATTTGTACATTCATATTGTAAAGAGACAGTTCCCGCCTGAGTTTTCAGTCTAGCAGTGAACTACTTGCATGTGTAAGAGGTTCAGCACAGGGTCCTACTTGCTGTTTTTCACCCTCACTTGCAGCCCTGCTCCTATTAACTGGGTCAACATTAGGAGACATTTCAAATCCAGTTTTGGCGTTTCAGCAAATCAGTGATCAACTGATTAATCAGCAGATAGGAAAGCAACATATCTGCGCTCATTAATGATGCTCAGTTTTACTTGACTTTGTGTGCTTGTGACTGTCTTTGTTCCAGTTGTGTTTTTTCCAAGGCATTATCAGTGCTATTCCATCAGGTTTTCTGAGTGTAAGTAAGAGAAAAACGCATTCATTGTGAAATATCCACAAGCAGTGAAACAGCTGTGGGAGAAGTGGTTTTTCAGCTCTGGGGTGAAGGGGTTGCAGTTGAAATGGCGCTGAGAAGAATTCCAGTTGAAAGTGAGATTCCCTTGTCTTCCCTTCCTATCTAAGATTGCAGTCTCCCCTAAAAAGAAAAGGAGGACTTGTGGCACCTTAGAGACTAACAAATTTGTGCCACAAGTACTCCTGTTCTTTTTGCGGATACAGACTAACACGGCTGCTACTCTGAAACCAGTCTCCCTTAAAGAACTGAGTGATGTTGCCGGAGGGCATCTACCAGGCAGTCTGAAAAAGAGGCTTTAGGGAGCAGGTTACTAGTTATGTCTACATGGGAGGTTGAAGTCAAATGATAAAGCATGGCTAAGCCCCACTGAGTGGATGTTCGTGCATTCTTCTCCAGGGGAGTCTAGTATAATTTATTATTTGGACTTGCAGGTTTTGCCCACCACAGACAGGAATTCTAGAGGAACACTGAAGGATCTAGTCCATAAAAAATTATGATCTTTCCATGCTGCATTAAGAAGGGAGTGTGGTACTGCTGGGGGCTGGATGCTATGTCTTGAATATTTGTCTTGGCACTCCTGCCTCCTGCACAACGTTATACAAGTCACTGAGGCACTGCATCTTAGTTTTCCCCTCTGCAAAAGGCTTTTTCTGATACCTCCTGCAAAGGGAAGTTGACGGGGGGAGAATAAATGAGGCTGGAGACTAACACTCCTCTATCAATATTGGTAGTGCTCATGGAAGTCAGGTGCATAATGTTACACATGTTAAATGTTTGCAGTATCGGGGACTTGGTTTGTAAAGCTTTTGGATGAAAAGTATTATGATTATTATCATATCAGCTTTGCTGGGGGAAAATAGCAGCCCAACAATACACATGTTGTGATGCACAGTCTTACAGCCAACTTTTCTCCTGCTCAGCAAGAAGATTTATCTGAACACTGGATGCGACTTATACAAAGAGCACAAACACAGAGGCAGCCAAATGTGAACTGCTCCAGTTCTCTTCATTACTGTGCTGTGACGCTCACATACCTAGCTAGTCAACGAGCCAAAGGAGCAGACCGTCCCACAAGCAGACTATCATCTACGTCCTTCCATGGTTCCCCTCACCTTAGTGCCTTAGCATCCATGTAACTTCCCATCCTCATATGGGCACCCACTTGTCTCTGGCTGCAGCCCTCAGAGGGTCCTCATTTCTGACACTCCCTATTGGGCTCTCCTTTAGCCCCGCAATGGCTTTTCTCAGCCTTCATCTTCTCGCCACTCCCACTCCGGGTATTCTGTGGCTTGGCCCACTGGACAAGTCAGAGGAAAGCCGGCCCCCTCCCCCAGGGTGACACTAACAATTCCAAAGGAAAGTCCAAACAAATATTGAAACTCAGAGCCCTTCTGTGGCCAATCCCTCTCAGACTTCACCATAGTTCCCTTGTTGGCCCTACCTCTCAGCTACCCCTGTGGAGGCCTAACCTGTGCCTGTACAGTTCTGCCTTCCTCAACTCCTGTTTTTTCTATGGCTTCTCTCCACCGGACACCTGTCATCTCTGCAGTCTTCCCCCATCTGAGCTTCCCTCAGTTTACTTGTAAGGCCCGCCTCCACCTTCGCTGGCCAGGAGTCAATTAGCTAATGCCCCCACCCTGTGCAGAGCACAGCTAATTGGGGTTCTTTCCCTCGCCTTGCAGGTGATGCGTTGTAAGCCCATCGCAACCTCACATAAATTAGCATCTCTTCTTCGTGGCCCTGTGAGGTGGGGAAGTGTAGGTTGGTGAGCTGCTTGCTGGTCTGGGGAATAACCAGCCATGCCCAAATCAGTCCTTAGCCCTTGCCTCACGGCTTTGTTCAGTCTTCCAAATGCAAAATGGAAATGACAATGTAACGCAAATGTCCTGCTTTCAGCTGTAGGCTGTGGGCTTCCTGGCCTCTGGCGGCCTACTACCCAAGGGCTTTCCTCAGCCCAGGCAACTCCCCAGGCACATCACCTCACCTCACCTCACCCCTGTTTCTGTCCTTTCATTTGTCGCCCCATGCACTCACTTGTGACCATAGCTTAGCGGTTCCTCCCTCTTCACTGACTATGTGGGCCTATACCTGCCCATCCCAGATCTGCAAATAGTTCACAGGGCCTTTCACTCTTTTCAGTGCTTGGAGTCAGTGGATGTTGTCCGGTTGGGTCTGATAACTTCCAGTGCCTGCCTCCCTGCCAGGTGCCTTCCTAGCTACCGCAAAGGGGTAGAGTTGGTGACATGAAATATTACTCCATCTTGAGATGGGGAACTGAGCCACACAGAGGTGTAGGGCCAGAGTCTCAGAACTGCTCTGCACCCATGTTTGGGGCTAGGTTTTCATATGAGTTCAGCTCCCCATTTAGGGACCCAAATGAGAGGCCACAGTTTCAAAAGAGCTCGGCTTAATTTTGGTCTCCAAATGGGAGCTGAACTCCCCTGAAAATCTTGCCCCAAATGTGGGTGCTACACATTTGAAAGTCTGGTGAGGTCACCCAGGATGTCAATGGAAGAACTGGGAACACAACCCAGACCTCCTGTGTCCCAATGGAGTGTCTTAGCCACAAGACTATACGCCTCTTCCATCTTTTGGAGGAGTCACTTCATGCTGACGGTCTTCCCACCCACAACAAATCCCCTTAGGTTCATCTCTTGACATTTTCTATTGGCTGTCTGTAATGGGATGCACTCACCTCTCGCATGCGCCCCCTTGGCTGAGCCGGTGTGCCTGAACCTTCTCTCTGTGGTGAGTCTTCAGCGACCCAGCCCTCTGGTCGAGCCACAGACAGTCTGTAGGGGAGATATATCCCAGAAGGGGGTTGCCACCTGCAACTCCTTTCTGATTGGCTGTGTTCCATACAGCTACTGCAGGCAGCTTGGAGGACCCTCTCCACTTCTCTTTTCTGGGGCAGGGTGTGGCTGAACCACGAGGCCTCAGGGCCTTGTCCAGCCCATCAGACTGTCTTAAGTGTAGACTATTTTATAGCTCACAAGAATTGAGAGTCTTCTGCCTTTTTAAAATCTGAGAGCTGCATTTATTGTCAAGGTGCAGTTGGGTATTACTGTAATAAATGAGCTAAAGCAAGTCACTCATGGCCCTTATTAATGCAGTATTTATAAAAGAGTGAGCTTCCTGGCAGGACTGATTTCTTTCCTTTCCAAAACAGGTGTTCAGCCTGTTATTCCAGAGCTTTGCAGTGCAAGGTAGCCTCAGAGAAGTTTCTAAGGTGATCATCATCAGTATATTGCTCATGTCTGGCTATATAGCTACACACCTCTCACGGTGTGACATTTTCCCCAGTAACAATGAAACAAGACAACCAGCAAGATGTCAGTGAGAGATGAAGCTTCTGCTGTGTAACTCTTCCGTGGGCATAGGTTATTTCAGAAAGACGGGTGAGAATTTTTTTTAAAAAACCCTACACATGCATTTGTAAGGTCTGCACTAGCATTTAACTGACACTTCCTGTTAAAAAAATATAATTAGAAAGTATCTCCATGTAGGGTTGAGTGATCACAGTGTGAAGTCCCCAAGTGCTTGACTGCTAGCCTCTAGCCCTGCTGAGGAGTCAAATCCTCAGTCTAATAATATGAGATTTATTGGCAAAATAATGAGCTCTAATTAAAATGCTCACACTTGAAGCAAATGCCATTTTACTCTTTTTTTCCCCAATAGTCCTTTTTCATCTGCCCCCTTTGTAGCTCGGCTTTTATCCGTTCTGGTGCCGCAGGAATGGGCTTTGATCAGGGTCACTTCTCCAGCTGCTCTCAGCAGGCTGATCTTTCCCTAGGAGTGGCTTGAGCACATATTTGCCCAGATGTCACTAGTAAAGTCAATGGCATTACATTAGGGATGAACCTGGCCCAACTGGGTCT
Organism: Eretmochelys imbricata; assembly: GCF_965152235.1. Taxonomy (NCBI): domain Eukaryota; kingdom Metazoa; phylum Chordata; order Testudines; family Cheloniidae; genus Eretmochelys; species Eretmochelys imbricata. The sequence goes on along the minus strand of NC_135577.1, from coordinate 129,138,563 downwards.
GGGTGGTGCTCGACCTACAAGGAAACAGCATCTCTTTGGGATTTGCCATAAGGATGACGAGTCTGGCTGGTGGGTCTCATCCATGTGCTCAGCGTCTAACTGATCCTGGGGTTGGGAAGGGACTTCCCTTCATGTCAGATTGGCAGAGACCCTGAGGGGGTTTTGCCTTCCTCTGCGGCATGGGGCACAGGTCACTTGCTGCGTCAAAATGAGAGAAAATGATGGATTTTCTGTAACTTGAAGACTTTACATCAAGATTTGAGGACTTCAGTAACTCAGCCAAGGTTATGAGCCTACTACAGGAGTGGGTGGGTGAGGTTCTGTGGCCTCCATTGTGCAGGAGGTCAAGCTACTTGATGAACATGATGGTCCCTTCTGACTTTAAAGTCTAAGAGTCTATAATGGCTCAGTAGGGGATAGAGCAGTGTGTATTGGATAGAGCAGTAGACTAGGCATCAGGGTTCTAGTCCCAGCTCTGTCACTGACCTGCTGTGTGACTGTGGGCAAGGCACTACACTTCTGTGCCTCAATTCCCCTCCCTCCCTTTGGCTAGGTAGATGATATGCTCTTCAAGGCTTAGACTGTGTCTGTATACTATGGGCCCTAAACTCCAGCTGCTACTGCAATGTTAATAAAAGTATGCTGGCAATGCTTGTTCTTCCAAAAATTGAAAACGAGACACCCATCATTTCTAAGACAAGGCCTGTCTCTTAGTTATGTGGTCCTGGAAATTAAGTTGCTTTTCAAAATGGGGCTGTTCGTATAGCCATGTTGCCAGTTGGCCCCTTTAGCACGTCCTTATATGTTTTTGTTAACCCTCCACCCTTCCCCCCCGCCCAAGAATATAGGGCCACATCCTCAGCTAGTGTAAATCAGCATCATCCCTTTCAGTCAATGGACCTACACCAATTTACAGACCCTGAAGATGTACACCCAATACTTGTCAGAGTGGTCAGCATATCATTATCACTGATAACGCAGTAGGACTCAACGGAGATCAGGGCCCAACTCACTAGGCACTGTATGGAGACATATTCTTTGTCCAAAAGAGATGACACAGTCTTTACAATCCTATGGCATTCCCTAAACCTCCCATTTGATGCAGTATAAGCTGGAGAAGAGGAATGAACTTTTTTTTTTACCTTAAAATATGTATGAAACTCTTATGTATATGTTGAATCTCCTCTCTGGTAATGGTGGGCTCTCTCCAAGCCCCTCCTCCCGCTACACTACCTTTGAGTTCAGGACACGAATGCTCTATTTTAAAACAAATCATTTAGGGTAGCTTTAGCATCAACCTCAATTCAAGGATATAAAACTGAACATAATTTCAATAGGCTCTTCTTATCTAACCCATCCGAGTCACCAGAGATAATCTTCTTATGAATTCAAGGTCAGATAGAGGCTGGAAAAAAGCTGGCAACAAAACAAAACAAACCCCAAATAAAGTCAACTTCTGCCCCAGAGATGTGGAAGTTTTCAAAGCCCTCAGTGGGCCGCTGGGCTATGGGTGCCAGAACAGAGCTGTGTTGTTCCAAGAGAGCTGGGCATCACCTCACATAGGTGGAACATAGTCAGTATCTGGCACCATATTTTTAATTCACACTCTGAAAGAAAAGAGGAGCTGATTAACTGGTTTGTTTTCTTTTTATGGAGTAATGCTTTAAAAGGGAGTATCTTGAGTGCCTATGTACACACAGAATTTGGTCCAGCAGGGCAAAGGGTTTAATCAAGGGGGGGGGGATTTATTTTATATCATCAGAACAGCCAGATGGATATTTTGAGCAGTTTGTGAGAGACCTTTGTAATCCTCGGAGGCAAAGGAGAAGGCCTTTTGTTCTTCCTTGCTTTCTATCCAGTCTGCCCACTCCATGTTGATGTCATTAGAGCAAGAAGGGACTATTGTAATCCTACTGGAACCAACTGCCAGAAAAGCTGGCAAAAGTCCCTCCAAAACACAGAATAGGATTGTGAATGGACCCCAGTATTGGGCTTTGTATTCAGAGGCTGCACTTTTATTATTCATTATGTGTATTACAGTAGCACAAGAATTGTGTCAGGTGCTGTACAAACACATAGGGAAAGACAAACCCTCCCCCAAAGGGTGGGAGGAGACAAATAGACAATGGGTGTGAGGAGCCGCACAACTGTGTTGCCTCTGCCTTGGGGCTTTTGCTCAAATTATGGCCATCCTCGGACATCTCATATCACTGGCCTTGCCTGGGTGAGTGGGGAAAAGGGGTCTGGACAGAGCAAAGAGGGTCCTGGCACCCCCAGAGCTGAGCTCTTTCCAGGTCCGACCACAATAAGTAGCATTCTTAGTAGAGTAAAATAATCCAGCTTTAAAATGGAATATGTTCTGTATAGCCCAGCAGAGAAGGGAAGAGGAAATAATAGGGTAAGTCTTCACTGCAGAGTTAGCCTGGGCTCATGCCAGTGCCCCAAACCACTCTCCCACCCACTCACAAAAACCTTCAGGGGAATGGCTGGGAGCGAAGGCTGTAGAAGGGAAGAGATTGGAAGATATACCAGAAAGTTAATCCGCATGCACATGGCTGGAAAGCTACCTGCACTTGCAGCACTTCTGTACAGAGTCCTGTTAACAAAGAGCCAGTTAAATTTAAACGCAGGATCCTCTCATGTTATTCACCACATGAAACAGTGTTGTGGTCTCAGGAGGTCTAGGTCTAATTCTCACAATTCTGCCACAGGTTTCCTGTGTGAACTTGGCCTTTCATTCACAGATTCATTGAGTCCAGAGCCAGAAGGGTCCATTGTGACCGTCTAGTCTGACCTCCTGCATAACGCAGGCCAGAGAACTTCTCCAAAATAATTAGTCTCTCAGTGTCTCCGCTCCCCATCTCTAAAATGACGATAGTAATCCTTCTTTTCTCCCACCCTCTGTCTGTCTTGTCTATTTAGATTACATGTTCTTACTGGTGGTGTCCTAGGCACTGTACAAACACAAAGTGGCTCTCATCTCAGCTGGGGCCTTCACACACCACTGTAATGCAAAGATAATAATTATCCCCTCTCTTGGAATTCTGTTCTCCTGGAAAAGTGTGTCTGATAAACTACTAGCTCTCCCCGCACAAAAGCTAGAGTGATATTTTCTTTTATGACAAAGGCTCCTGACAGATTTAATTTCCTACCTACAATCTATTTCAATTAGTTCCCTTTCCCATTAATGGATTCTAATCACTCTTTATTTATCCTGTATTTTATTTAGATACAAAAGAGTCTAAATTCAAAGCTGTTTGTAATTATTCAATGAACATTTCCAGGACAGGCACTTGTCTGTCATGCCTAAGCCAAATGTTCATGCTGAGTTAACATGTACTGTGCTAATGCAAGACCATTTTGCTCCCATATAAATCATGCCGGATCCAGTGGTGATCTAATTTCTGTATTTTAAGGGATTATTCTTCGTACATTGAAACAAATTTCATATTTAGTAGACAAAAATAATTCATTGCAATTTTATAATTTGAAAAAAAAATATGGTGGCTCCAGATTTGATGTGTGAGGGGAAAGGATGGTTCAGTGACTGAGGCACTAGCCTGGGACTCAGGAGAAGTCGGTTCATTTCACTGCTTCACCCAGGCACCCTGCCTGATGGTGGGCTGGTCCCTTAGTCTCTCTCTGGCCCTGCTCCACAAAATATGTTTAGGTATCTAGGGTCCAGTTTTGGCTTCACTGCAATCCACGAAACTCCTGCTGAACTCTATAGGTGACTAACTCGCTTGGCACCTAAGTTCCTGCCTCTGAGCATGCACGCTGCTGCCTCACTGTAGGCATCTGGGCACCTATCTCCCACTTAAGCCTCAGGGTGACCCATGAACCAGGGGAAGATAGGTGCAGGAGCAACTAGCTCTCCCATGGGCCCCAATCTGGTACGCAGGCTGCACTCAGCCTGACCAGAGGAGGTGGAACAATCCCTGCCCTTTAGCCCGGTGGTTAGAGCACTCACCTGAGAAGTGGGAGACTCTAGTTCAATTCCCCCCTCAACCTGAGGGGTTGCCCAGCTCTCAGGAGTGTGCGTCAGCTACTGGGTTGTAGAACCCTCTGATGTGCCGCACCCTCAGTTTCTCTGGTTGAAGCTGTTCCTCTGTAGATAAACAAAAGTAATTGGGGCAGGGGGCCTGGGCCCTGGATCCATCCCCCTCCCACAAGGTGGTGTCCCAAGAGCCAGGACATAGAGTCACTCTCTCTGGTCCAATGACTGATCCACATTACAACAGGAAGAGGGTGATGATGGATGCAGGTGAGAAGGTAGCCACCTCCTCCCACTGTTTTCTGTGGAGTGAGGCAGGCACCTCTCTCATTCCCACAACACACACCTAGGCTGCCTGACTCCAGGAGACACATCGCTGTACGTGGATCACTCACAGAGACGGGCACCTCATAGAATCATAGAATATCAGGGTTGGAAGGTGATCTAGTCCAACCCCCTGCTCAAAGTAGGACCAATCCCCAACTAAATCATCCCAGCCAGGGCTTTGTCAAGCCTGACCTTAAAAACTTCAAAGGAAGGAGATTCCACCACCTCCCTAGGTAACGCATTCCAGTGCTTCACCACCCTCCTTGTGAAAAAGTTTTTCCTAATATCCAACCTAACCCGCCCCCCACTGCAACTTGATACCATTACTCCTTGTTCTGTCATCTGCTACCACTGAGAACAGTCTAGATCAATCCTCTTTGGAACCCCCTTTCAGGTAGTTGAAAGCAGCTATCAAATCCCTCCTCATTCTTCTCTTCCACGGACTAAACAATCCCAGTTCCCTCAGCCTCTCCTCATAAGTCATGTGTTCCAGCCCCTAATCATTTTTGTTGCCCTCCGCTGGGCATTTTCCAATTTTTCCACATCCTTCTTGTAGTGTGGGGCTCCAAACTGGACACAGTACTCCAGATGAGGCCTGACCAACGTCGAATAGAGGGGAACAGTCACGTCCCTCGATCTGCTGGCAATGCCCCTACGTATACATCCCAAAATGCCATTGGCCTTCTTGGCAACAAGGGCACACTGTTGACTCATATCCAGCTTCTCATCCACTGTAACCCCTAGGTCCTTTTCTGCAGAACCGCTGCCTAGCCATTTGGTCCCTAGTCTGTAGCGGTGCATGGGATTCTTCCGTCCTAAGTGCAGGACTCTGCACTTGTCCTTGTTGAACCTCATCAGATTTCTTTTGGCTCAATCCTCTAATTTGTCTAGGGCCTTCTGTATCCTATCCCTACCCTCCAGCGTATCTACCTCTCCTCCCAGTTTAGTGTCATCTGCAAACTTGCTGAAGGTGCAATCCACACCATCCTCCAGATCATTTATGAAGATATTGAACAAAACCAGCCTGAGGACCGACCCTAGGGGCACTCCACTTGATACCGGCTGCCAACTAGACATGGAGCCATTGATCACTACCCATTGAGCCCAACAATCTAGCCAGCTTTCTATCCACCTTATAGTCCATTCATCCAGCCCATACATCTTTAACTTGCTGGCAAGAATACTGTGGGAGACTGTGTCAAAAGCTTTGCTAAAGTCAAGGAACAGCAAGTCCACTTCTTTCCCCTCATCCACAGAGCCAGTTATCTCATCATAGAAGGCAATTAGATTAGTCAGGCATAACTTGCCCTTGGTGAATCCATGCTGACTGTTCCTGATCACTTTCTTCTCCTCTAAGTGCTTCAGAATTGACTCCTTGAGGACCTTCTCCATGATTTTTCCAGGGACTGAGGTGAGACTGACTGGCCTGTAGTTCCCAAGATCCTCCTTCTTCCCTTTTTTAAAGATGGGCACTACATTAGCCTTTTTCCAGTCATCCGGGACCTCCCCCCATCCCTCTATTAGTTTTGAGAGATAACGGCCAATGGCTCTAAATTGAAAAATGCAACTTTATAAAAATGGCAACATTGTTTGGAAGGTGTTCATTCCAACCACATTGTCAACACCGTGAAGTCCGCATGAATCATTTTGACGTTCTTACTTAATTTCAACAACATCAGCATGTTTTGTTTCAATAATGGTCAAATGTTTCATTTAGACTTTATTGTTCTGATTCATTTTGTTTTGACTTTCATATTATATTAAATATTTTAATTTTATATATTATATTTAATATTTAATGCAAAATTAAATTGATCAAAATCAATCAAAACAAGAACATCTAAACAAAACATTTTAGCTTATTGAAATACCATGATTTTACCTTCTTGACATGAAATGTTTCACCACTATCTAAGTGAAATGATTCAACATAATTGAAATGAAATATTTTGATGGTCCCTGTCGTAGGGTAACCCTATCTAGGGCCCCCTCCAGTGGCAAGCTTCCCTTCTTCTCCAAACTTTATGATCAGAACATAATCTCTCAGTATCCAAAACAAAATGCACCCCTGGGTATAATTTATTCATAGACATCAGTGCAGTAGTTCCCTCAGAGCCTTGTAATAAAACTTTTATCTGATTTCACAGTAAAGACAAAAAGATCAAACAGGTTTTTCTGTTCCCTGGACAAGGGGCCCCATTGGAGAATCAATAGCAGCACTGTGTTCCCAGTTCCTTCTGCCCCGATCCATGGCTCCAAGGCACATACTGTCCTGCCTTTAAGCCCTGCCCTGCTCAGGGCACATAAAGTCTACCTGCTTGATTATGAGCTCAGATTCCCCGACCAAGCTGGTTCTTTCCCTTTTCCCCAGGAGTCACCGTTTAAACCTTCCACTCCTCAGCGATCCCCAGCTTTCATCTGTTCTCACCAGTGCTTCTGTTCCAGTTGTCCTCAGAACTCAGCTCCCTCAATGAGGTCTCCTGCCGTTCTCCGCCAGGCGACTTCTGCCAGCTCTCACCTGCTGCTTCCTGTTTCTCCAAGTCTTATCAGGTGCTGACTGTCCAGATCGCTGTTTCTCCAGGTCTCCGGCAGCTCTCACCAGCCAGTCCCCTCCCTTGAGGGCCCAGGTGCCATCTTTTAAACCCAATTGGGGATCAGTTGACCAGTCACATGTGTGCTGGCGTCTTCCCTCTTCAAGGGCCTTATTGAATTCTGGGAGACAGGCGGGAGGCCCCTCCTGCAGCCTTCTGGGAGGATCCACTGGACCTGGGACCCAATGGAATACAAGGGACAACTAAGGAATAACAGGGCCTGGAGTGGTGGTGGTGGTGGGGGGGTCATAGGTTCAAAATTCGGGACTTAGAGGGGGACACTGAGCAGAGAACCCCGGACAGCACCCACTGCTCCTCAAAGCTGTCCAGGGAGCCAGTGGCCACTGCCCAAAGGAACTCTGCCCAGATACATGAGACCAGGGAGGAACAGAAATAGGCCCCACAGTCACAGAGCACCTCCCTGTCCAGCATCCTGTTCCTGGTGCTGTAGATGGCCACTTTGGACAGCGCCAGGAGGAGTTTGACGAGGAGGTCTCATGACTTCCTGGGGCCATGGACAGGGTGTGCGCATATAAACAGGTGTGGGGGAAAAGTGCACCCAGAACCTCAACAGGAGTTTCTGGAGGAGCCGGATAAGGGGCTGCAACCTGGCGCATTCGAGATAAGCGTGTGCCTGGATCTCCCTCACGCTGCAAAAGGGACAGGCATCGGGGATGGGGATGAAGTGTGCAAGGTACAAGCCTGGTTGGCCCACCAGGGTTCCTTGCCTCCCACAGGTGGTAAAAGGTATCCCGATGCCAAGTGGTGGGACATGAGGGTGAGGAGGTGAAACGTGTGAAGCACAAGCGTGTAGAGTTGTTCTCTAGGCATGGTTCAGAAATGAACCGGCGGCAGGGCATGCAGCCAGCTAGAGTTGTGGAAGGGATGGGGCCAAGGGGGAGAGGGGTGTTCGCGGGGCAGGGGCCCGATGAAAAGGTTTGGAGGACCAGGGTGAGGGGCAGGCGGGGGGCATCCTCTCTCAGGAACCGCTCAAGGAAAACCTGAGAGGTGGGTGACAAGGCTGCCCTCACCTCCTGGAGTACACGCAGGGTGGAGAGCCCCATGCACCAACCAAGCACCCAGGGAATCCACCCAGGCCCCCAGGTCGTAGTCCAGGATGTCTCCGATTCTGGTGCTTTCTGCCAGGACCATCCTCTGGTGCACCGAGGGGGACTCCACCACTTGCACATGAAGATGGGTGTTGTAGCAGGGGCTTCGCAAGCTCTTCAAGGGCCAGTGATGTGTTGCAACCGGTAATTCGGGGTAAATTTATTTTGCAGGAAGCTTTGAAATTTTGGCTTCTCCTTCTGATTGGGAATGATTCCCGCCCCCAAGAAACATCAGAATTGCAACTGGAACAGAAATCCTGGCTTCCCACCAGCTCTCCCTAGGCAGTGCTCAGATACCTTATTGAGACTTATCTTCTCTTTCTGGTCGCATATTCTGCAGGCTCTTTTGGGCTCAGCTGGCTTGTAAGTGCATTGGGCGTATAGAGTGCGAGGACCTTCCCTTCCCCTCTTGTACAGGAGCTGGGCACATGGAAGTGCAAAGACGGAGGGGCAGATTCTGATAGCCTTCTTCCCCACTTGACTCCTCTAGAAGGCCCATTGTCTTCACTGCTCTTCAGTGTACATAGGGGGAGTAAGAGCTTGCCCCATCACCTACGCGCTACCATCAGCACTAGACACCCTGGTAGGGGGTCAGTGGTCCCCTCCCTGTCTCCTCCAAAGGACCTAACACCTTCTGAGAGGGAGTACACACAGCCACACTCTGGGCTGGTTCCTACGGTATTTTCCCTGCCCAAAGCTCTGTGCCTCCAGGAAATCTCGCTGGGGCAGCACATCTGTACACTGTCCTTTACAGTGGGCTGTGGCCTTAGTGACACAATTAGCCTTTATTGCATACAAACGTACTTTCCAGTAAGTAGGAGCCGCATGACTAATGTATGTTTATTTAGCTCTTCAGCATCAAAGCTCCTATCAGAGCACCAGGTAACGGTCAGTCTAATCTGGTCTTTGGTCCCCTACAAAAAAATTACTCAAATTAAGGCATTAAAACCCCCATACTGGAACTGACTGTGGAAACCGTGCAGGATGCCTTCTGATCACATCCGGCGATGAGCTTCAGCATGAGGGTTTTATCCTAGTGAGTGCAACTGCAGATGTTATTCTTGCCCATGTCTGTCTCTTTGTTTCTGCAAACTCCCAAAGCTATTCTGTTCACTCACCAGTATCTTGCAGCAGTGAATTCCACACATTAATTATTCATTGCATTCAGAAAAATTCCTTTGATCCTTTTTCCATTGATTGATAGGTTCCAAGGCCAGAAGGGACCATTGGAATCATCTAGTCTGACTTCCTGTATAACAGGACAGAAAACTGCCCCCACACCCCTAAAAAAATTCACAGTGCAAAACATCCAGTCCTTAAAGATTGTCAGTGGTAGAGAATCCACCATGACCCTTGGTTCACTGTGCCATGGTTAATTACTCTCACTGTTAAAAAAGATGCCTTATTTCCAGTCTTAATTTATCTAGCTTCAATATCCAGCCATTGGATTGTGTTAGACTTTTCTCTGCTAGACTTAAGAGCCCATTATCAAATATTTGTTCCCCATGTAGGTACTTACAGACTATGATCAAGTCACCCCTTAACCTTCTCTTTATTAAGCAAAATAGATTGAGCTCCTTGAGTCTATCACTATCAGGCATGTTTTCTAATCCTTTAGTCATGCTTGTGGCTCTTCTCTGAACCCTCTTAACATCCTTTTTGAATTGTGGGCACCAGAACTGGACACAGGATTCCAGCAGTGGTCACACCAGGGCCAAATACGGAGGTAAAACAACCTCTCTGGTCATAGAATCATAGAATCATAGAATCATAGAATATCAGGGTTGGAAGGGACCCCTGAAGGTCATCTAGTCCAACCCCCTGCTCGAAGCAGGACCAATTCCCAGTTAAATCATCCCAGCCAGGGCTTTGTCAAGCCTGACCTTAAAAACTTCCAAGGAAGGAGATTCCACCACCTCCCTAGGCAACGCATTCCAGTGTTTCACCACCCTCTTAGTGAAAAAGTTTTTCCTAATATCCAATCTAAACCTCCCCCACTGCAACTTGAGGCCATTACTCCTCGTTCTGTCATCTGCTACCATTGAGAACAGTCTAGAGCCATCCTCTTTGGAACCCCCTTTCAGGTAGTTGAAAGCAGCTATCAAATCCCCCCTCATTCTTCTCTTCTGCAGGCTAAACAATCCCAGCTCCCACAGCCTCTCCTCATAAGTCATGTGTTCTAGACCCCTAATCATTTTTGTTGCCCTTCGCTGGACTCTCTCCAATTTATCCACATCCTTCTTGTAGTGTGGGGCCCAAAACTGGACACAGTACTCCAGATGAGGCCTCACCAATGTCGAATAGAGGGGGACGATCACGTCCCTCGATCTGCTCGCTATGCCCCTACGTATACATCCCAAAATGCCATTGGCCTTCTTGGCAACAAGGGCACACTGCTGACTCATATCCAGCTTCTCGTCCACTGTCACCCCTAGGTCCTTTTCCGCAGAACTGCTGCCTAGCCATTCGGTCCCTAGTCTGTAGCGGTGCATTGGATTCTTCCGTCCTAAGTGCAGGACCCTGCACTTATCCTTATTGAACCTCATCAGATTTGTTTTGGCCCAATCCTCCAATTTGTCTAGGTCCTTCTGTATCCTATCCCTCCCCTCCAGCGTATCTACCACTCCTCCCAGTTTAGTATCCGACTTGAGATTCCCCCATTTATGCATCCCAGGATCACATCTGATTTTTTTGCCACAGGACCACATTGGGAGCTCATGTTCTGCTGATTATCCACCACCACCCCTAGATCTCTTTCAAAGTCACTGCTTCTCAGGGTGGAGTCCTGCATCCTGTAAGTATGGCCTGCATTCTTTGCTCCTAGATGTAGACACCATCCAGGTAGCTGTACTAAGACACCTATTGTTCACTTGTACCCAATTTACACTTTTACCATATGGGGTTTTTTTAACTTCTCTTCCTGTGGATTCTTGCATGCTGAGTATGAACCATACAGTCTGGCCCGTTACTATAGAAAATGACATCCTCTGGGCTGGAGCCAACTGCAAACAACCTATCAAGACTAATTCAGGCATTCTATAATACATGGTTTATTAACAAATAAAATACTCAGCTGGTGTACACGGAGCAGGCTGGCCCTGCTGAAACCCCTTTTTCCAGTCCCCCAAGTGCACCCCTTTCAAGTGGCAGATCCATGCCTTCCCTTCCCCACAATCCAACCACTTCCTGACTGGGTCTTCAGGTTACACCCCTTGGTTGCCCGCCATGTTGCTTAGCAGGCTTAATGGAGTTTGCCTCTGGGCAACCTGTGCACAGTAGCAGTGCAAGGAGACAGAATCAGCTTCTCCAACACAAAGGAAGGGCGTGTCTACACAGTGTGTTGGTCCGCCCCAGAGGGGATGACAACTCTAGTGCGTGCTTGTGTGTCATGTACTAATTGGTTGCTGTGTAGGGTGACCAGATGTTCCAATTTTATAGGGATAGTCCAGATTTTTGGGTCTTTTTCTTATATAGGCCCCCTGTCCCGATTTTTCACACTTGCTGTCTGGTCACCCTACTGGTGTGGGCCCGGCTGGCATGCACTGAACGGTTCCTGGTGCTCGTTAACGGGGTCCCCTTTCAAACAGTGCTACATTAACATGCACTAACGAACATTCCGGCAGGGCCCACATGGGCCAGTTAGTGTATGAGCATGTAGCCCTCACCTCGTAGCAAGGGAATGGTGCCCCAGAAGAAGAGACAGCCCTCTTGGGCCCCTGTGGGGCCCAAGGCAGAGCCCTGCACTGATGACTTTCCCCAGCAGCAGAAAGGAAGGGGAGAGGGACATGACCCCCCTAGTCCTCTGCCATCACCAGTAGCCAACTAGAGGGAAGAGGACAGCCAGGCAGATGACAACAGATTCTGACCCTGTGCAGAGCCCCTGGATGCCCGGGAAAGCAGGAGGGAGGCTGCGGATAGCCTGCCTTTCCCTCCACATGGCAGAGACCAGTCAGGGAACAGAGGTCTCCTTACAGTCAGCCAGCTCAGCAAGTCCCGGCCTAGCAACTGGCCTGTTTGTAAACCCAGCCTTCAGGAATCGCTCTGAAGGGAACAGCCTGCTCCTCCTGCCACCAGCCTGCCAGCAACAGGAGGAGACAACACGGCTCTCCGGCCACTGCCTGCAGCTTGCCTGTCCTGCAGCCAGCTCACACCAGATCTGAGATTTTTGATCCAGAAACCCGACCTGCTTACAGCTGAACCTTCAGGTTCCAAGCTTTAAAGACTGTCTGTGCTGTTCCAGAAGGGAGTGGGTGGTTAGTCCCTCTCCAGAGATCCCCCAGGGGGACCCGCTTGCCTGCACCAGTCTCCTGACCACTCAGCCAGAAAAGGACCCTGAGTGAGTCCCCTCTGTCACAGTTAGATAGGTGGTTAGAGTTTAATGTTGAACCATTAAGGGCTTTCATCTACCTGGATCACCAAGCCCTGCACTACTAGTTCCCAGTAAAATAAAGAGTGTTTCTCACAGCATCTCCTGGCAGGCCTGCAATGTGTCCATGTGGGCATCAGCTGAGTACCTGAGACCTGGGGGGATGGACAGAGCCAAGGGGGAGACATGTCTGGTGAGGAACTTTGGGGTTGGGGGTGTGGTCATGTGACCTAGTATGCTTGCCAGTAGCCTTTGGTACTTAAAAAGTATTGTTGATATCTCCAATCATTTGAATCATTGAATATTTATATTGATTGTATATTTCTCCTTAATCAAACCCTTACGTACAGTTTATAGTTACTGATTTAATTGGTTTACTTGTGAGAGTCTGAATTATTTGTGAGTCCGAGGGTGGTAGCCACAGCCTCCGTGTGGTTGTCTCACTGTGGGCACTGCCATGTAGTTATTCTTTAGCACGCCAAGAGGAGAAGTCGCCCAGCTACCAGCTGCACCATGGAATGAACCCAGGGGCTAGAAAGTCTGGAACTGTCCAAAGACTGAGGTGCCCTCTCCTATTCACACATCATACAGATGCTAAGCCAGCGCTGAAAGGGGATCCCATGCACTTCAGTGGATGCTCTTCAGATGTGGACTAATGCACCATGTTGAGAAGCCCTATGGTATATTCTGCCAAAAGTACAAGGTACCCAGCACTTAGAGAAGGGGTATTTAAACAGCAAGGAGACGGCATAAATACTGTCTGATCCACGCTTGGCATCCAGCCCTTGGGCAGACATGACTTCGCCCTGGTGGTCCCCATTCTCCTCTTGCTCTAAACTTGACTCTGATTCAGTCTCTGTGTCAGCATCACAGCTGACTGACCACTCCTCTCCCTGACCTTTCTGTCAAGGGTACCTTTTAACTGACCAGTGTCATGTAACTGCTCTCTCAGCCAAACAGCTCTGGTGCCGGGGTTGAAACTGAGGAGCCCCTCTTCATGGCTTTAAACCTTGCAATTGTGTTGGAGGGGATGCTCCTTCTCTAGGTCACTGTTTTACCTTTCCTGCCTGATGTCTTTTGATCTAACTCTCAGCATGCAGAATAATATCACAAAGATACGCCCAGGGACATGGGATATTTATACAAAAATAACACATCTGTTCCCATTTGCCCCCAAGGGGTGAAAAGAAAGGCTCAAAGAAAACAGAAAAGGGCAGCTTGGATATCAAGGACCCTATTCTATCTTCTGCTCCAGAGTTAGGTTCCACAGCTGCAGAAGGGAGGAAACGTAGAGTTTATGTGGGTGGCAGCTGGTCCCTTTTGTTCCAAGTGAACAGTGTCATCGGACCTAAACCTTGCCATTCTTTGTACACCTCAGACTTGCGGTGAGGTCAAGAGGCATTCTAGGAGCACAGAGCATGCAGGACCATGCTAATTGTCTCGGTCTATTTTGACCCAGCTTGAACTGAGGTTAGAATGAGGGTACGTGAAGGGCACTGGGCATGTCCCGCTGTTTAAACAAGGAAAGTGGGATGCGGGATAAGTGACCGAATTGCCTCTGCAATTTGTGCCTGAGGAAAAAGCAGATCTGGTTCTTTTATTTATCCTGGTGTTTGTACCATGAGCATTGCCATGGCCTCTAGGCACTTTGCCAGAGGATGAACTCAATGAAGCAGGTGTTTTGTTGGTTCACAGGTCTCTTTGACCTCAGGCCCAAAGAGAGGCAGTGGTTGCTGTGTGTGCAGGTGTGTTTCTAATTATTTTGTTGCATGCTGAGGTGCTGTGGCATTGCTCTGGTTTTAAGGATGCTGACTCCTAAAGCCAGAAGTTAAAACCTGTGACTGCACAATCTGCAGAACTACAAAAGCCTATGCTGAAGCCTATCCCCATTCAGCAGATCAGTGAAGCACATGCTTCAGTAAGTTATGTATGTGCTGACATGCTTTGCTGGAAAGGAGTGGAGTGCTGAACTGGGGCCTGAAGAACAGAGAGGAGATACTTTACGCTACTCTGAACTATGCAGTATTCCACAACACATCATCCTAACCATCGCTGTACCGTTTGGGTCTCCTTTTTTTCCCACTTGGAAGCATCTCGGCACAATATGTCTTGGCACAGTTTTGTCAAACTTTGTTTTGAATAGTGAATGACTTGATGGAAAGAGGAGATGCACATTTCAAACTGCCTTGAGCTCTGAGAACCCTGAGTTCAACTCCCAGCTTCTGACAAGGATGGCCAAGAGCTTGCCATGAGCAGCTCGTATGTTTTCATCTAATATGAGATTTCACATTTGGCACCTAAGCAGGCATTCTACCAGGAAGAGTGTCCCCAGGAAAATGCTTATGCCCTTCATAGCCAGAGTCAGTTTTACTGTTTTAAAAGCCATTATTACTCAACAAACGTCTGGTGCATAAATCTCATCCATTCCTGACGGCTTTTCTTTCATGGAATACCAGGTCAATTCAAGTCAGAAATGGGGAAAATAAGAAAAACGTAAAGAAAAGGAAATGAATGTGGTTTATACTGGGCTGGTGTCAATTCACTTAGTTCCACTGAAATCATGGGACCTATGCTAATTTACACCAGCTGAGGATTTGGTCCAATCAGTATTACAGTACAGGGCCTCATTCTATGATAATGAAGATGGCACCAAGGGCACTGGACGAATTGTAGCTAAGGCATTGCACCATAACTCAAAGAGATTAAGGTCCAGTTCCCAGCTCTGTCACCAACATCCTGTATTATCTGGGGCAATACACATCTCTGTCCTTGTCTCAGTTTCCCATCTGTACTATGAGGATAGTAGCATTGTCTTGTCTCCTACTCATTGTCTGCCTTGTCTATTTAGATTGTAAACTGTTTGGGATACGGGGTGTTTCTAAGTATGTACATGAGCTGCACCTAGGACAATAGGCATCTGGTATCAGGGCCTCCTGGTGCTACTGTAATATATGAACAATTAATAATAAAGGGAATGCCCTCAAAAATATAGTTGATCTGGTAGATATGTTCCAACCATTGCAAGCCTGCACAGCCCCCCACCAAACAACAGAAAACATTCAGAACAAATACCTGCAGATCAATACTGAAGGCATCCATCTCTAATTCATTAAAATAATGGCCTCTTTAAGATCACTGGAAGTTGGTGTTCCATCTTCCCCATCATTTTTGGACATTTCAGTGTACATAAGCTTGAATGATCATTTACTTTTAAGAAATTAAGCTATCACTTTCCCACTTTTAATTTACCTTTCACTTTTATCATGACACATTGAAACGAACAAAAGTAATAAATATGTTGAAAGAAGGCAGAAGCCATAGGTCAGACCTGTTCTTTTCATCTGACGTTGGATGTGAGCTACCAGTAAGGGAAGTAGAGGTAATAATTATTGTTGAAGAAATGGTGACCATTCTAACAGGCTTCAAGATGTATTGCAAATCCTAGCAAACATAATTTAAGAGATGAGTCTTAAGGATAATAGCACAGTCTTTTCCTTTCTGTGAAGGTGAGGGAAAAAAATCTGCCCTACAGAAGAAACCTCCTCATTCCAGAAGCATAAAGATAACTTCTCCACCATGAAATATGTACAAGAATGGGTCTCTGAGAGAGAGCAATCTGGATCAATTGGTAAAGCTGAGCACAATCAAACATACATGTAAGTTAACCCAGCCAAATGCAAGGGCATAGACATCCTGGAACAAAGAATATAGGCCATCCTTAATGGATAGGGGAAACTGTATCCTGAAAGCACTGTATCCTGAGTGGACTTAGGAATCATTGTTGATAACCAGCTGTCCATGAGTTCCCAGTGTGATGCTGTGGCAAAAACACTAATATGATCCTTGGGTGTATCAATAAGGGAATCTGGACCAGGAGTGAGGTGGTAATATTGACTCTGTATATGGCATTAATGAGAGTATTAATGGAATACTGTGTCCAGTTCTGGTGTGCACACTTGAAAAGTATGGTGAAAAACTGGAAAGAGTCAGAGGAGATGTACAAGAAGGAGGTGATGTCTGGAAAGAACTAAATAAATGCATGGAGAATAGGTCCATCAATGGCTATTAGCCAGGATGGGCAGGGCTGGTGTCCCTAGCCTCTGTTTGCCAGAAGCTGGGAATGAGCAACAGAGAATGGATCACTTGATGATGACCTGTTCTGTTCATTCCCTCTGGGATTCCTGGCATTGACCACGGTCGGAAGACAGGATACTGGGCTAGGTGGACCTTTGGTCTGATCCAGTATGGCCGTTCTTATGAAAACACTCCTTCCTGTGAGAGACTACATAAACTCAATCTAGTTACCAAAGCAAAGGTTAAGAGGCAGCTTGATCACAGTGTATAGGTCTGAAACTAGAGGGCACCTTAATTTCATGCGACAAGATCCAGTGGCTGGAAGTTGAAGTCAGCAAAGTTGCAACTGGAAATAAGTTGCAATTTTTTATTAGTGAGGGTAACTTCCCCATTTTTCAGAGTCTTGAATGCAGGATTGGATGTCTTTCTAAAATATATGCTGGAGTGGAACTACAAGTTATTGAGCTACATGAAGGAACCACTGGGTAAATTCCTCTGGCCAGTGCTATGCAGGAGGTCAGAGTAGATGATCATAAAGGTACCTTGTGGCCTTAACATTTAATAATCTCTGAATCCTCTTGGCACCTGTAGGCTGGAATGTGAAAATGTCAACATGAGCTGGTTTTCTGGCTCATAATTTACACTGGGAATATGTTATAAACTGGCATGATGATGGATGGGAGGAGGGGATGGTGGTTTGAAGCATGGTTACAGAACCATTTGTAGAGTCTGTCATGCCCTTTTATAATCAGCTGTTTGGAATCATGTTCAAATTCTTTGCACAGATGCATTTTTTTCACAATGGCTTGAAATTAGCTAAATTCTTCTTCGAGTAGTGTCCCTATGGGTGCTCCACTTTAGGTGTCTGTGTGCCCCTGCACCTCTAATCGGAGATTTTTGGTAGCAGTGTCCTGTTGAGCCCCCACATGTGCTCTCCCTCCCTCCTGGTCTGCCTGGAGGCTATTTAGCACTGCATGGGTGAACCCCACTCCCTTCCTTCTCTACTGCCTTTGGTCTCTGAGGAAAAGAGCAGTTGTCCCTTCCTTATCTGTGTCATTGGCATAAGTAGGGTTTGTTTTGTTACCTTTGTTCTCCCTAAAAGTACTCAGGCTAGTGTTTAATTTAATTTAATTTAATTTAATTTTATTTTACTTTATTTTATTTTATTCCTTTGGTTTAAAAAGAAAAGAGAAAAAGGAAAAGAACTTCACTTTTCTTCCCTTTCTGGGGGCATTCCCCGCCCCCCTCCTCAGGCATCTAGTAGACGCATAATTATTTTCTTTTTCAGTTAAAAAGAAAAAAGGAAAGACCATGTTCTTCAGCATATTCCTCCCTGCTAGAGGATGACACCCCCTGCCCAGGGGCTTGCCTGGCTCTCTCTGCTCCAAGGGGTGCCTCTCCTGCCAGGAGTCAGTTCCTGTCATGGCCAGACACTCACTGTGCTTTACCTGCCACACCTAAAACTGCAGCCTCACAGGAGCTGGGAGCTGAAGTAAAAATTCCTCCCTTATGGAGAAAACGCTTCAGTCTGTAGGGGACTCTGGTGGGTGTTGACCCCGGATCATCCCCAGAGCCTTCACTTGAAAAGGGGTGGAGTGGTGAAGAGGAGAAGAGAGAGAGAGAGAGAGAGAAAGAAGAAGCCACCTGCAGACTCCCCCTGGAAAGGCTCCGTTGAGCAACTGGCCAGCCAGAGGGGTGTTCCCCAGTGCGGCCATCTCAGCACCGACCCCCGAGCGACTGGCCAGCCAGAGGGGGTGTTCCCCAGTGTGGCCATCTCGGCACCTATCCCCGAGCAACTGGCCAGCCAATGGGGTGTTTCCCAGTGCGGCCATCTTGGCACCGATCCCCGAGTAGCGGCCCAGTCAGTGGGACTCCCCAGAGTGGCCACCTTGGTAGGATACCAGCAGAGGAACCTCCTGCTGTGAGCTCAGCTGCTGCTCTGGTTGGGCACTGAAGCTCTGGAAGCTGAAACCTGAGAAGGGGCTTCCTGCTGTGAGCTCTGCCCTGCTCTGAGCTCTACGCTGGGCAACTACTTCACCCAGAGGGCACCGTTACCGTACCATCTTTAAAACAGTGGCACAGAGAAGCCCTGCTGTCAGCTCTGCTTCGGCATGGAGACACCAGAGGCTTCCAACCTCATGCACTGAGGCAAGGGTACCATCCCCTAAGGAGAGGGAACACTTACCATACCATCTCTAAAAGAGCAGCATAGAGAAACCCTTTGGTACCAAAAAGAAAAGGAGTGCTTGTGGCACCTTAGAGGCTAACCAATTTATTTGAGCATAAGCTTTTGTGAGCTACAGCTCACTTCATCGGAGGCATACTGTGGAAAATACAGAAGATGTTTTTATACACACAGACCATGAAAAAATGCGTGTTTATCACTACAAAAGGTTTTCTCTCCCCCCAAACCCACTCTCCTGTTGGTAATAGCTTATCTAAAGTGGTCACTCTCCTTACAATGTGTATGATAATCAATGTCAAGAATTATAACATTCATAAACCAGTCAGAGAACACTTCAATCTCCCTAGTCACGTGATTACAGACATGAAAGTTGCGATATTACAATAGAAAAACTTCAGAAACAGACTCCAAAGAGAGATTGCTGAATTGGAATTAATTTGCAAATTGGATACAATTAACTTAGGCTTGAATAGAGAATGGGAAAGGTTGATTCATTATAAAAAGTAACCTATTTCCCCTTGTTTATTCCTTCTTCCACCCCCCCCCCCCGTTCCTCAGACATTCTTGTTAAACCCTGGATTGTTAAACCCTTGTTAAACCTTGTTAAAATGGCCCACCTTGATTATCATACACATTGTAAGGAGAGTGACCACTTAAGATAAGCTATTACCAGCAGGAGAGTGGGGTGGGGAGAGAGAAAACCTTTTGTAGTGATAAACACGCATTTTTTCATGGTCTGTGTGTATAAAAACATCGTCTGTATTTTCCACAGTATGCATCCGATGAAGTGAGCTGTAGCTCACAAAAGCTTATGCTCAAATAAATTGGTTAGTCTCTAAGGTGCCACAAGTACTCCTTTTCTTTTTGCGAATACAGACTAACACGGCTGTTACTCTGAAACCTGTCATTATGCAAGGCACTGCATTTAGCCATATGGAGTGGAAATCTATCAACTGCATGAAAAAACCTGTACAGATACAGACAGACATCATCTTCCTTTCCAAATGCAAACAGATGGACATCGTACCAAAAGGACTGAAGGTTAAAAATCCATTACAATCTACATAGCACACAGACTATGCTGACAGCTCGTGTCACACGCTCTCAAAGAAACTGCGAAACCATCTGATCAACATCCTCTACAGCAAACAGGGAAAGATAAAGAATGAGCTCGCAAAACTGGATACTCTCACAAAAGACCAACCTTACACACAAACTTCCTCGTGGCTGGACTTTACTAAAACTAGACAAGCCATTTACAATACACACTTTGCTTCTCTACAAAAGAAAAAGGACACTAAACTTTCTAAACTACTACATGCCACAAGGGGCCACAGCAATGGTTCCCTCAACCCACCCAGCAATATTATTAACCTATCCAACTATACTCTTAGCCCAGCAGAAGCAGCTGTCCTATCTCGGGGCCTCTCCTTCTGCCCCTCCACCCACATGAACATGATACAGTTCTGTGGTGACCTAGAATCCTATTTTTGACGTCTCTGACTCAAGGAATATTTCCAACACACCTCTGAACAACATACTGATCCACAGAGACCTCCCTACCGACACTACAAAGGGAAGGATTCTAGGTGGACTCCTCCTGAAGGTCGAGACAGCAGACTGGACTTCTGCATAGAGTGCTTCCGCTGTCGTGCATGGGCTGAAATTGTGGGAAAGCAGCATCACTTGCCCCACAACCTCAGCCGTGCAGAACACAATGCCATCCACAGCCTCAGAAACAACTCTGACATCATAATCAAAAAGGCTGACAAAGGAGGTGCTGTTGTCATCATGAATAGGTCGGAATATGAACAAGAGGCTGCTCGGCAGCTCTCCAACACCACTTTCTACAAGCCATTACCCTCTGATCCCACTGAGAGTTACCAAAAGAAACTACAGCATTTGCTCAAGAAACTCCCTGAAAAAGCACAAGATCAAATCCGCACAGACACACCCCTGGAACCCCGACCTGGGATATTCTATCTACTACCCAAGATCCATAAACCTGGAAATCCTGGGTGCCCTATCATCTCAGGCATTGGCACCCTGCCAGCAGGATTGTCTGGCTATGTAGACTCCCTCCTCAGGCCTTACGCTACCAGCACTCCCAGCTATCTTTGAGACACCACTGACTTCCTGAGGAAACTACAATCCATCGGTGATCTTCCTGATAACACCATCCTTGCCACTATGGATGTAGAAGCCCTCTACACCAACATTCCACACAAAGATGGACTACAGGCTGTCAAGAACACTATCCCCGATAATGTCACGGCTAACCTGGTGGCTGAACTTTGTGACTTTGTCCTTACCCATAATTATTTTACATTTGGGGACAATGTATACCTTCAAATCAGCGGCACTGCTATGGGTACCCGCATGGCCCCACAGTATGCCAACATTTTTATGGCTGACTTAGAACAACGCTTCCTCAGCTCTTGTCCCCTACCGCCCCTACTCTACTTGCGCTATATTGATGACATCTTCATCATCCGGACTCATGGAAAAGAAGCCCTTGAGGAATTCCACCACGATTTCAACAATTTCCATCCCACCATCAACCTCAGCCGGGTCCAGTCCGCACAAAAGATCCACTTCCTGGACACTACAGTGCTAATAAATGATGGTCACATAAACACCACCCTATACCGGAAACCTACTGACCGCTATTCCTACCTACATGCCTCCAGCTTTCACCCTGACCACACCACATGATCCATTGTCTACAGCCAAGCTCTGCGATACAACCGCATTTGCTCCAACCCCTCAGACAGAGACAAACACCTACAAGATCTCTATCAAGCATTCTTACAACTACAATACCCACCTGCGGAAGTGAAGAAACAGATTGATAGAGCCAGAAGAGTTCCCAGAAGTTACCTACTACAGGACAGGCCTAACAAAGAAAATAACAGAACGCCACTAGCCGTCACCTTCAGCCCCAACTAAAACCCCTCCAACGTATTATTAAGGATCTACAACCTATCCTGAAGGATGACCCAACACTCTCACAAATCTTGGGAGACAGGCCAGTCCTTGCCTACAGACAGCCCCGCAACCTGAAGCGAACACTCATTAGCAACCACATACCACACAACAGAACCACTAACCCAGGAACCTATCCTTGCAACAAAGGCTGTTGCCAACTGTGCCCACATATCTATTCAGGGGACACCATCACAGGGCCTAATAACATCAGCCACACTATCAGAGGCTCGTTCACCTGCACATCTGCCAATGTGATCTATGCCACCATGTGCCAGCAATGCCCCTTTGCCTTGTATATTGGTCAAACTGGACAGTCTCTATGTAAAAGAATAAATGGACACAAATCAGATGTCAAGAATTATAACATTCATAAACCAGTCAGAGAACACTTCAATCTCCCTTGTCACGCGATTACAGACATGAAAGTTGTGATATTACAACAGAAAAACTTCAAAAAGAGACTCCAAAGAGAGATTGCTGAATTGGAATTAATTTGCAAATTGGATACAATTAACTTAGGCTTGAATAGAGACTGGGAATGGTTGATTCATTATAAAAAGTAACCTATTCCCCCTTGTTTATTCCTTCTCCCCCCCCGGTTCCTCAGACGTTCTTGTTAAACCCTGGATTTGTGCTGGAAATGGCCCGCCTTGATTATCATACACATTGTAAGGAGAGTGATCACTTTAGATAAGCTATTACCAGCAGGAGAGTGGGGTGGGGGGAGAGAAAACCTTTTGTAGTGATAAACACCCATTTTTTCATGGTCTGTATGTATAAAAACATCTTCTGTATTTTCCACAGTATGCATCCGATGAAGTGAGCTGTAGCTCACGAAAGCTTATGCTCAAATAAATTGGTTAGTCTCTAAGGTGCCACAAGTACTCCTTTTCTTTTTGCGAATACAGACTAACACGGCTGTTACTCTGAAACCTTTGGTACCAGATGCAACAAAACTCCCATCTAGGAAGCGTTCTGCACCTTCCCAACCATCGATACCGACTACAGACACTCCTCTGGGGTTCCGCATAAGATCATGGTAACACAGGTACTCTGATACTCTGGAGACCTGTGGCCTCAGGACCCAAGGAGAGACAATTACCATTCTGTCTCTAAAAAAGTGGCACAAACAAACTTTTTGTACTGGGCCAAACTCTCATTTAGGGAGTGCTCTGCCCAGCTATCGGTACTGAAAATGTACCACGGACCCTCCTCTGTGGTACCAAATGAACCCATGGTACTGCATGAGCTCTGGTACCCTGGAGACCTGATGATTGGGGAAGAACCACAATCCCCATTACTTGGTACCAGGACCCCAGTATTGACCACATCCTGGCACCAAGAATCACTCTTAGCACCGGGCTGTATACTGCCAAAACCCCAGTCAGTGGCACCCTTACCCCTTGACAAATCTGACACTGGCTAGGAGGAGATCATTCCCTGGCCCCTCAAGGTGGCCCACCACCACACTACAAGGGTCATCCCCAATTCCATCATGCCAACAGCCCATGCCTGCCTTCCTGCATCTCCCTCCCAAGGCCATATTGTAACTCTTCGGATATATACACACACACATGGCGTGACCATCTCCGGTGTCTCTCAGGGAGAGTCCACCAGATGGTTTGCTACAGCCTGGCACCTGAGCCAGGGCAGGAGAGCACCTGAGCCAGGATAGGAGAAAGCTTTTTCAGAACAGGAAAGAAAGAGGAAGGGGGGAAAAAAACACCTGAAGAGGAAGCTACCTCTTCAGCACACTTCTCCTCATCTCTCCCAGATGAGACTGTGCTTCCCACCACTCATCACTAGGTGAAGATTTGAGAACTTTCTGGATCTTACCAAGAGGGTGGCAGATGAGCTGCAGATTCCCTTACAGGCGGTGGCAAATGCACATCACAAGTTGGTGGAAATTCTGCACACTACCTTCTCATCTAGAACTGTCCTCCCAATTAATGAGCTGATTCTAGATCCTACCAAGATCATCTGGCAGAGCCAGCCTCCATCACACCAACCAGCAACAGAGTGTAAACAAAAGCAATCCTACATCTCTACCCAAACCAGCTCACAAACTGTCATGGTCAAAACAATTTTCTTAATCTTGGGAAACCCAGGATGTTTCTGAAACATTACTGGAAATACAAAAAGAACAGATTTAGACCATTCTTAGAGAGGGTCAGTTAATAGCCAGACCGTTCCTAGTGACACCACTGGATGTAGCTGTTACAGCTGCCGCCCAGTCTCCATGACAGTGGTACTGAGGTGGGTTGTGGGTTTTTTTTTTTTTTGTCCACTACACCTCTCTAGATTGCCCAAAGAGCTACAGATATCCAATTTGAAGGGCCAAACTCTTTGTGGAGAAGACAGATTTTCTCTCCACATCCTGAAGGATTCTTGGACCGCACTACACCCCTTAGGAATCTACACTGTGGAACAGAAGAGAAGATATACCTCTCAACCACACCACAGACCACAGTCTTCTCAATACTCACCATCTCTGTGCTGTTATGAGCCACAGTGTAAGAGGCCCAGGGCTCAAAAGTGAGAACAGTCTGCACCCCAGTCCATGACCTCTCAAACTACCTCTTATAAGCACTTTGATGAGCTGGTCGGGGGCCTGAACAATGTTACCTTACAGCATCAGCTGCCATCTATACACCTGTCACGCCACTCAGAAGTCACCTTAGCTTACTTCACAGCAGTTAGGACCAGCTCTAGAGCAAAGAGATTGATTTCTAGCCCTGAACCTACAGGGTGCCTACTTCCATATCTGAATATAACCATCGTACAGGAGATTTCCTACTGCTTACCTTTGGGGCAGGATCATTATAGGTACGGACTGCTCCACACAGGATATTCTCCAAGGTTCACTTCATTGTAGTGGCATACTAACCCCAGTACAGTGACTGGACTGTATCAGCACCAACCTGATGCAGTACAAGCGAGAGCGCTCCTCTCACTACCCGCATTCACCACCCTGGGACACATGTCTCCCTGATATGCTGGGGAGCTGACCTACACAACAACAAGGTTCAGGAGAAATGACCTTCGATATCAGTCTTTTGGGGCTAGGACTGTCAGGAGTGCCTGTGCACAAACTCTGCCTTTCATCAAAAACAACCCACAAAGGTTATGGTGGACTTAATGTGACCTGTATGTTTTGTATAAACTGCCAAGGAGCTGCCAGATCTCCCTCCCTCTGCAAGACAGTATTCAAACTTTGGAATTGATGCACCCATCGCAATGTGCTCATCTCAGCTGTCGGTCTACAAGGGATACAGAATGGGATAACCAACAGTCTCAGTTGGAATTTTCTCATGACAATGAGTGTATACTGAATTCAGAGGTGCTTCAAGATATAGCCATCCTTTTGGGAAACATTCACTGGAAGTTGTCCTCATCTTCCCAGTGGACAGTGCCCACTTGTATGTCTTTTCCCAGTTTTCTACCCTATCCAAGATTCTGTTGAAAATTCAACGAAACAAAGCGAGAGTTATTGTGATTGCCCCTCTTCACTATGACAAGTCTGGCTCCCTTACCTGATGCAGGTGGAAATATGCCTTCCTGTTTCCCTGACGTCAGCCCATTCCTCACCCGCTCTCTCAAAACAATGGGCTAACCCTTCACCCCAACCCATGGGTCCCCCGCCTCCAGGCTTGGATCTTTCTTTGTTCCAAGGCTTAGAAGCAGAATGCTCTGACAAGCTGAAACACATGTTGCAACACAACCACAAGTTGACCACTCCACATACCCATCTACAAAATGGAAACGACTCCAAGTTTGTACCATTCCAAAAGGACAGACCCAACCTTCTCTTTCCTCCCTCTGATTTTGCACTACATTTTAAACTCTCACTCAGCTCCCTTAAGGTACATCTCATGGCAAAAATGGCTTCCCACTTGGAGTTTTCTCAACCACTAATGCGTAGACTCTTTAAGGGCATTGGGACTCTCTTCCCCCATGTGACACCACCCGCTCCAGCCTGGGACTTTAATCTAGTTCTCAGGGCTTGGACTAGACCTCCCTCCGAGTCCAGGGCAACTTGTTCTCTCTTACACCTGTCCATGATGACAGCATTTCTAATTGCCATCACCTCAGCTAGGCACATAGGAGAAATAGCAGCCCAGATGGCACACCCATCATTCACGGCCTTTGTCTTTAAAAACAAAAAACAAAAACCACCAAAAAACACAACAACTCTAAGGCCATATCCCAAGTTTCTCCCTACTTTTTCTGCACTTTACATATGAATCAACAGATCCAGCTCCCTGTTTTTTCCCAAACTCACATTTTGACAACTGGGAGACAATTGTGCATATGCTAGATATTAGAAGGACATTAGCATTCTACTTGGACAGGACTAAGGACTTCAGAAAATCCCCTAAACTCTTCCTTTTGTTCACAGAAAGATACAAAAGCTCTGTGGTATTTCCTCAAAGACTATCCAAATGGGTCTCTAGTTGCATTAATCACTTAGCAAAGGTGCAATTGCTTCCGTCCATGCTCACTCCATGAGATCAGTTCCTACCTCAATCACATTCCATAGGGATACCCCTATCTCCCCAATCTATAGAGCAATGACTGGGGCCTCTGTCCATACTTTCGCAGAACATTATGCGATCACTGAAGATTTGACACCATCTTCGACTCCACAGTACTGTCTGTTCTAAAAGACTCCGCTCCTAAGTCCCAGCCTCCAGTGGTGGGTACTGCTCCAGAGTCACCTAAAGTGGAGCACCCATAGGGACACTACTTGAAGAAGAAGAGGAAGTTACTCACCTTGTGCAGTAACGATGGTTCTTCGAGATGTGTGTCCCTATGGATGCTCCACAACCCGCCCTCCTCCCCTCTACTTTGGAGTTCTCTATAGGGCTCTGTGGAAGTGAGGGGGGTTTGCCTGTGAAGTGCTAAACAGCCTCGAGGCAGACCATGAGGGAGGGAGAGCACATACGCGGGCTCAATGGGACACTGCTACCAAAAATCTCTGATTAGAGGTGCAGGGGAACACAGAGACTTAAAGTGGATCACCCATAGGGACACACATCTCAAAGAGCCATCGTTACTGCACAAGGTGAGTAACTTCCTCTTCCTCACTTCCTGAGCACTACAGGTGTGGAAAAACAGCTCTTGCAATGGTAGAGACCTTTTGGTCATGTCTGGCCAGGAAATAAATCCCTTGCTTCTCCCTACTGTAATTTTGTAGGCACACATTTCTGGGTGTTGATTGGTGCTGTTTTTGCTTTATTTTTAGAAAACATTTTCCTTGGCTGGGTTTTGAAAGACCTGCACACCCAGGGCAGCATCAGCAAAGCTGTCTCACAGAAGGTGTGAATTAACATGGCTTAGTTAATGTTGTGCGTGTTAGAAGGAGCAGAAGGCCAACAGGCTGCTGACGGCAGGGCACTTAAACCAAAGGCTCTTTATACTGGCAGCGTGGTTTAAAGCGATCATGTGAGAACCCTAAGATCTTTGGGGAAGGATTCTTTCTGTTCTGTGTCTGTACAGTGCCTAGCACAAGGGTACATGACTGCTCCAAGGTGCTATTGCAAAACAGGGGTCGGTCCTGGGGATGGTTTTGTTCAACATCTTCATTAATGAGCTGGATGATGGGATGGATTGCACTCTCAGCAAGTTCGCGGATGACAGTAAACTGGGGGGAGAGGTGGATATGCTGGAGGGTAGGGATAGGGTCCAGAGTGACCTAGACAAATTGGAGGATTGGTCCAAAAGAAATCTGATGAGGTTTAACAAGGACAAGTGCAGAGTCCTGCATTTAGGATGGAAGAATCCCATGCACCGCTACAGGCTGGGGACTGACTGGCTAAGTGGCAGTTCTGCAGAAAAGGACCTGGGGATGACAGTGGATGAGAAGCTGGATAGGAGTCAGCAGTGTGCCCTTGTTGCCAAGAAGGCTAATGGCATATTGGGCTGCATTAGTAGGAGCATTGCCAGCAGATTGAGGGAAGTGATTATTCCCCTCTATTCAGCACTGATGAGGCCACATCTGGAGTATTGCGTCCAATTTTGGAGCCCCCACTACAGAAAGGATGTGGACAAATTGGAGAGAGTCCAGCAGAGGGCAACAAAAATGATTAGGGAGCTGGGGCACATGACTTACGAGGAGAGGCTGAGGGAACTGGGGTTATTTAGTCTGCAGAAGAGAAGAGTGAGGGGGGATTTAATAGCAGCATTCAACTACATGAAGGGGGGTTCCAAAGAGGATGGAGCTCAGCTGTTCTCAATGGTGGCAGATTACAGAACTCTGTCCTGAGCCCCAGCCCCCATACTCTTTCTGTGCTCCACCCCAAAGCCCAGCTCCCACTCGTCCTCTTCCCCCAAAGGACCCGCCTACCACTCAGATGGGGAGAAAGGGGCAGAGAGGAGCAAGCAGTGGGAGATGTCTGTGGGGGGTGGGGGAAGAGGCCAAACGGCGGGCAGGACCTCAGGGCAGAGTGCGGGGGCAGGGCCATGGTCCAAGCACTAGGGCCCCTTCTAAGTGTGCACCCAGCACCGTGGCACCATTGGTGCCATTGTAAACCCAGTACTGGCTGTACAACAGCCATCTTGTACGTTCCCAGGAGTCAGGGCCTGATCAAATCAGTGCTGAGACCCCTTGTCATAAATATAAAGGGAAGGGTAAACCCCTTTAAAATCCCTCCTGGCCACAGGAAAAATCCTCTCACCTGTAAAGGGTTAAGAAGCTAAAGGTAACCTTGCTGGCACCTGACCAAAATGACTAATGAGGAGACAAGATACTTTCAAAAGCTGGGAGGAGGGAGAAAAAACAAGAACAAAGGGTCTGTGTCTGTCTGTGTGATGCTTTTGCTGCAGACAGAACAGGAATGGAGTCTTAGAACTTAGTAAGTAATCTAGCTAGGTGTGTGTTAGATTATGATTTCTTTAAATGGCTGAGAAAATAGTTGTGCTGAATATTCCTGTCTGTGTGTCTTTTTTTGTAACTTAAGGTTTTGCCTAGAGGGATTCTCTATGTTTTGAATCTAATTATCCTGTAAGGTATCTACCATCCTGATTTTACAGAGGTGATTCCTTTACTTCTATTAAAAGTCTTCTTGTAAGAAAACTGAATGCTTTTTCATTGTTCTAAGATCCAAGGGTTTGGGTCTGTGTTCACCTATGCAAACTGGGGAGGATTTTTACCAAACCTTCCCCAGGAAGTGGGGTGCAAGGATTGGGAGGATTTTGGGGGGAAAAACGTGTCCAAACTACGTTTTTTTTCAGGAACCCAGATAAAGTTTGGTGGTGGCAGTGGTAATCCAAGGGCAAAGGGTAAAATTAATTTGTACCTTGGGGAAGTTTTAACCTAAGCTGGTAAAAGTAAGCTTAGGAGGTTTTCATGCAGGTCCCCACATCTGTACCCTAGAGTTCAGAGTGGGGAAGGAACCTTGACACCCCTCCACCCAGTGGGAGTGACAGGTCCTCAAAACCCCTCAGGAGGCACCAAGCACCTTGAAGAACTGGGTCGCAAAGGGCAACATGTCATAAAATAAAAACTATTTCCCTTTGCTAGTCCAGTGTCCCTTCCCCCTGCTTTTCCCCCTCAATATCTACACGCTTAAACAGCCGTCTGTGTGTCAGGGAAGGTAGGAATTCAAGGTAAAAGGCAATCTCAGTTCTCAAATCTAGAAAAAAGACATCGTATTAGAAGTAGTCCTATGCCAAATTTTGAGAAAGTCCAGTGCTTGAATATAGCCCCTCAGCAAAAAAGATCAATTCCTATGCAGCTGATTTGCTGAATTATAAGAATAAAACTCAATCCAAAAATCTCGTTAAAAGGTCATTGGAATAAAAGAGTTCTTCCAATCCATTAGTTGGGGGATTTGCACAGTGTTTGATACACCTAGATGCACAATGGGGTCAGCAGCAAAAATGCCCTTTTTAATCTCAGAAGTAATGTGCCTTGCTCAGATTGTGTCAAATCGATGTTTTGGCTTTACTGTACATGTGAAACCTCAATTTAGGAAGATAGAGAAGAGAAGTAATTGCACCATTTCTTACGAATTCCTCCTTCAAACATATGAATTCATGAAGGTGTGATTGAGCGGTTTTAGCTTCTTCTGGAAATAAATGAATTCAGTACCCTTGAAAGGTCAGTGCTTAGGTCTGCATCTTCTAAGAAAGACTGGGCTATAATTCTTCTCTCACACCAGTTTTCCAATGGCATAACTCCACTGATTTCAGTAGAATTACTTCTGATTTTCACTGGTATAACTGAGAAGAGTATCAGGTCCCAAATCTCTTCGTGAAGGGAGGCCTTTGTGAAGGCCCATACTGCAAACCCTTAAGTACATTCTTAACATGACCAGTGTGAGTAGTCTCACTGAAGTCAGGGGGATTAATTACGTGAACAAAGTTTAACATGTGTGCACATGTTTGCAGGATGGGGCCTAAGGATGTAACCAGAGTCAGTATGTCCTGTATGTAGGGCCCTCAAGATTTTTTTTATACCTTACTAATGTCCTTACTAATTAAAAGAACTGTGAACAACTCTCCAACCCACTAGAAATAGTTCTTTAGTCCTGGTAAAATGTTTGCAGTTGCAGCCTTTCCTCCATTGAACAGACATAAAGGCAGTATAAGCATCCTTCTAGTACCTACAGGGCATTGCCACATTTTGTTGTAACTAGAGCTGGTCAAAAATCTGCCTCGTTGTGTTTAAAATTGACTTTTGGATGGAAAATGTCATCAGAAAATTGAAATCTGGGAAATTTTGAACAGGGGCAAACATTTCTAAAATGATGATGTGATTTAGGAACCTAAGACTTAACAGCCTCAGTGCCACTGACTTTCCTCTTCAGAGTGCCTAAATCACTTTTGTAAATGGGTCTTATGCTCCTAAATCCCTAGGAACTTTGGAAGTGTTAGTCCAACTCTAGTTATAATCCGAGATAGGTAGATTCCAAGGCCAGAAGAGACCACTGGAATCATCCAGTCTGTATAATACAGGCCAATAGAACTTCCCCAAAATAATTGCTAGCGCAGATCCTTTAGGAAAACATCCAAACTTGATTTAAAAATTGTCAGTGATGGCGAATCCACCACGCACCTTGGTAAATTGTTCCAATGGTTCATTACTCTCATGTGTTAAAAATTTACACCTTATATCCATAGAATCATAGAATCATAGAATATCAGGGTTGGAAGGGACCCCTGAAGGTCATCTAGTCCAACCCCCTGCTCGAAGCAGGACCAATTCCCAGTTAAATCATCCCAGCCAGGGCTTTGTCAAGCCTGACCTTAAAAACCTCTAAGGAAGGAGATTCTACCACCTCCCTAGGTAACGCATTCCAGTGTTTCACCACCCTCTTAGTGAAAAAGTTTTTCCTAATATCCAATCTAAACCTCCTCCACTGCAACTTGAGACCATTACTCCTCGTTCTGTCATCTGCTACCATTGAGAACAGTCTAGAGCCATCCTCTTTGGAACCCCCTTTCAGGTAGTTGAAAGCAGCTATCAAATCCCCCCTCATTCTTCTCTTCTGCAGGCTAAACAATCCCAGCTCCCTCAGCCTCTCCTCATAAGTCATGTGTTCTAGACCCCTAATCATTTTTGTTGCCCTTCGCTGGACTCTCTCCAATTTATCCACATCCTTCTTGTAGTGTGGGGCCCAAAACTGGACACAGTACTCCAGATGAGGCCTCACCAATGTCGAATAGAGGGGAACGATCACGTCCCTCGATCTGCTCGCTATGCCCCTACTTATACATCCCAAAATGCCATTGGCCTTCTTGGCAACAAGGGCACACTGCTGACTCATATCCAGCTTCTCGTCCACTGTCACCCCTAGGTCCTTTTCCGCAGAACTGCTGCCTAGCCATTCGGCCCCTAGTCTGTAGCAGTGCATTGGATTCTTCCATCCTAAGTGCAGGACCCTGCACTTATCCTTATTGAACCTCATCAGATTTCTTTTGGCCCAATCCTCCAATTTGTCTAGGTCCTTCTGTATCCTATCCCTCCCCTCCAGCGTATCTACCACTCCTCCCAGTTTAGTATCATCCGCAAATTTGCTGAGAGTGCAATTCACACCATCCTCCAGATCATTTATGAAGATATTGAACAAAACCGGCCCCAGGACCGACCCTTGGTGCACTCCACTTGATACCGGCTGCCAACTAGACATGGAGCCATTGATCACTACCCGTTGAGCCCGACAATCTAGCTAGCTGAATTGGTCTAGCTTCAACTTCCAGCCATTGGATCTTGTTATACCTTTTGCTGCTAGACTGAAGAGCCCATTATTAAATATTTGTTTCCCGTGCAGGTATTTTAAGACGGTAATCAAGTCACAACTTCTCTTTTTCACGCTAAATAGATTGAGTCTATCACTAGGAGGCAGGTGTTCTAACCTTTTAATCATTATTGTGGCTCTTCTGACCCCTCTCCTATTTATCAAAAATCTTCTTGAAGTGTGGACAGCAGAACTGAACACAGTATTCCAGCAATGGCTGCATCAATGACAAATACAGAGGTAAAATAACCTCTCTACCTTATTGGTGAATCTGACCCTGAAAGGCCAGCACGAGGAAAAGGGCGAGCCCTGCCTACTTTCCCATTCAAGGTTTGGTCTCTCTGCTTAGACTCCCAACATGGGGTAGAATTCTCCTGTTGATTTGGGTGACGTGTGGACTCCTGTGCACAGGAACTAAGCAAACAATTAGTAATTAATGCCACATAGATCTACAGATTGTAATGATTTTGGCTTCTGGCAGTGCTGGATGGACATTGACATTCTGGTTTGGTTTTTTTCCCTTACTAATCCTGAAAGCCGTCTGTCTCTTTAAAATGTAGTTATAGATCGGCAACATAGCGGGTTGGGTTATTTTTAGCCAAGCTCTATCAGATTAAAATTAAAAAAAAAATCTTAAATGTAGGTGTGCACCTCCATTTCCGCTAGCATTTCCCAGACCCCCTCCCACCTCCGCCCTTTGGAGATTGTAAATAAAAAATGAAGAGAAGAACAGTCAGTGGGAATCTGAAAACACAATGGCTTCTTGCCTAATCCCATATCACATCAATGTTTCATCTTGTGATTTGATTTGATCCCTGATAAAGTTCTAGGCAATGATGCTGTTTCAGGGATATAATGTTTACAACTCTGGTCCTTACGAGACAATAACTGAAAAAGACTTCCCTACTGTATTAAAAAAAAAAGGAGAGAGAGAGAGAGACTAAATTGTGCATAATAAAGATTTATTCTCAGGTGAGTCATGTAATAGGAACCTAGAGATTTCTTACTGTCTCGGGCCACTACAGAAAAGTGATCAATCAACCTCTGTCCTAATCATCCACCAATAAATCAGATACGAAATTGCCATTCTTTACTTTAAAAGACTTGGGAGAAACTAAAATCATGGCACCAGAACATCAGCTCATGAAAATCAGCATAGATCCATTGATTTCAATGGGACTAGGCTGATTGTCATCCACTGAGGATCTGGCTCATCCTATCCAAACTGCTAACACATAATAACAGCATTATGAACTCAAGTGGTGAAATCCTGATCGTATTAAAGTCAAAGGCAAAGCTCCTGTTAATTTCACTGGATCAAGGTTTCAGAGTAACAGCCGTGTTAGTCTGTATTCGCAAAAAGAAAAGGAGTACTTGTGGCACCTTAGCGACTAACCAAATTATTTGAGCATGAGCTTTCGTGAGCTACAGTTCACTTCATCGGATGCAGCTCACGAAAGCTTATGCTCAAATAAATTGGTTAGTCTCTAAGGTGCCACAAGTACTCCTTTTCTTCTTACTGGGTCAAGGGTTTCACCCAAGGTGTTTAATACAGGGCACACAGCATCCTGAATGGGAGAACTGTTTTGGGCGGTAGACAAGGGGCCTGTAGGTGCTGATGATCTCTGAATCGTCTGTTCTAAATCCATTTCTGGTTGATTGTCAACAGGGGTTTCAATCCCATTTCC